>NC_090448.1:726974527-728180777 GCF_031143425.1 Pleurodeles waltl | reverse complement strand
GAACCAATAATGGCCCTGGGACCTGCCATCCCCCAGGGCTGGTCTCTTGCTATGTCCCAAGGGTACCCACCCCCAGGACATAGCTTTTTGCTCTGACTTGGCAGGAGCTTTGACAGAGCAAACACTCTTCTTCCAACGGGACAGAGCTGTCAAAGTGCTCTCGCCCTCTGGAAGTGGAGGTTTCATCTCTTTCCATTCCTGCAGAGATGCGGGCAGGGAAAAAGATGAAACTTTTGCTAGTGCATACAAGGAGATGCATGTTTAGCAGCTTTCTGTGTGCAAGAGCAAAGCCAGCTCCCGCAGGAGGCGGGGAGCCGGTAGGGACCACACAGGACTTGAGGTTCCCCCGTGGTCTCATTGCGCACAGGAGACATGGCCGGATCCCAGGGAAAGGGGGCCCCAGGGTCAAAATTGGCCGTGCAGCCCCCCCATCCCCTAGAGATCATGGTTCTTCTTTGAAATTGCTACATGTATGCAAATGTGCAAATCACATGGAAGCTGTGCCTGCTTGGCTCCGTACTGTCTGCCTTAGTAGTATGCATATGTCTTCCTGTCCTTTTGCCTGGATGATAGACAGCTTACCAAAGAGCCATCCCAGTGTGTTTCCTGCAGATTTTGGTGGCGCGTTCTTGATGCAGAGGAGTATGAGGAAATCTCCACAAAGAAACACTTATGTAATATAGTTAAGAGTAAGGACCCTGGTTTGGTGGGGAGATTTATGTCTTTGCAGTCTTGTTGGCCTCTCTGTAGGAGGATTCATGTTATCACAGAATTCTAGACAAAGACGCAACAGGACCAATCATGTTGCTAAAACGCACACAAAGTCACTAGTGACATTTCCTTGTGCTACATTGCACAGCTGTAGTGTAAAATCCATACTGGACATTCACCCAAGAAGACAGAAAGAGATTTACTTGGGTAGATATGTTGTGCAAAGCTGTGAACTCTTGTTGTATAAAAGGGCAGATTTGGTTCCTTTGTGGCCGAGTCACTCATACAGCTACTGACACACCCACTCAAACACTCACACACCCCCTCACAGCCGTACTCACTCATGCACCCACTCTCAGACCCACTCAGAGACTCAAGCACCCACTCAGAAACCCACTCAGACACTTATGCACCCACTCACATACCCTCTCAGACATTCATGCACCAACTCACAGACCCACTCAGAATGACACACCCACTCACAGACCCACTGAGGGACTCATTCAGTCACTCACAGATCCACATAGAAACTTATGAATTTACTCACAGACGCACTCAGAGACTCATGTAACCACTCACCGGCCTGCTCAGAGACGCATGCACCCACTCACAGACCCACTAACAGAATCTCACACTCACTGACAGACCCACTCAGATAGACACACCAACTCACAGATGCACTGAGAGACTCGAACCCACTCACAAAGCTACTCAGACACTCATGCACCCACTCACAGATCCACTTAGATACTCTCACACCCACTCACAGGTCCACTCAGAGACTCATGCACCCACTCACAGACCCATTCAGAGACTCACGCACCCACTCCCAGACCCACCCAGAGACTCACGCACTCACTCACAGACCCACTCAGAAACCCATGCAAGTATTCACAGACCCACTCAGCCAATCATTCATCCACTCACGGACCCATTCAGACTCTCGGCCACTCACTCCAGACCCATTAAGGCATTCCTGCACCCACTCACAGACTCCCTCAGACATTCTCGCACCCCATCATAGACCCACTCAGACTCGCACACACACACTCACAGGCACATAGAGGCACACACATACCCACTCACAGAGAGACTCTCACACCCAGAGACTCCCTCTCACACCTACTCCCACACCCAGACATTCTCACACCCACATAGACCCTCCCACACCCACGCTCACACCCAGAGACTGTCACACCCACTCACACCCAGAGACACCCTCTCACACCTATTCTCACACCCAGAGAGCCAGGCCCTGCCGCCAAACCCCACCAGGCATGACCTTTGTCCGAGGATGACGCGGGGTTGGGTGGATATAGGGGGGTGGTTGCAGGGTCTGACCACCGGCCAGGCTGTCTGACCAACCCCGCTGCGCACAACCTTCGACGTACACTGCTGTGGTTGCATTAAGGTTTAGTAATTAAAATTACTTTATGTTAAAAAATAGAAAGTTGTTGAAAAAACAAAGGTTACAGGGATGTTACAGTTAGGTTTTGAATTTACTCACACAAAATCATAGAAATTTGGCAGTTATAGTTAGAGTTATTTCAAGTAACTATAACTCACACCCTAAGGTAACTATAAATCGCACCCTCGTCATGCACTACTAATGACTACAGATGTTGCAACTCTCATGACAGCTTTTATAACGTGAGTAAAAATATCAATGAAACACTAACAGTCAAATTATTGAAAATAAACTGTGCATGGCTAGGGCGCGAGCTATAGTTACCTTAGGGCGCAAGTTATAGTTGTTTTTTTAAAAACATATTTTATTAGTTTTTCGTTACATATCAAGCCATTGCAATATACACAAAAGTTCCCGCAGCCTAGGCAATACATGTTGGGCTGAATAGCTTACATGTGAACATCTATCGAAAGACTTGTGCCTAACAATGTAAGCATACTAATTAGGAGCATCCCAGCCTCTGCCTGTGCTGTATCTCAGTCCTCAGGCCCAAGACCAAGTGTGAGTGTCTAAGGAGACTGAGTGTATGCGGAGGGATCTCTGTCGAGCGTGACTATGATATAACACTTAAACTTCCTAACTAACCCTTAACTTTCTCCCGTGTTCCTGCTGTCGCCCCCTTGCCACCCGGTTAATGTAATCGTTGTCCTTCCCCCTATGCTGCCCAAGCCTCTCATTGTATCCACTAAGTGTGGAATTCGGGCATGCTTCCTATTCCCACGTAATCTGCCTAGTGAACTATTGTGTGTTGCATCCTGTCAAATGGTAGCCATGGGAGCCGGCTCCGCTCCTGTTGTACAGGGTGTTTCATCATGCAGTTTTTCATCTAGCTGGTCCCAGGCTTCCTTCAGTTCAGGGGACCCTCTAACCCTACGAAGCTCCACATGCAGGACCAGTCTTTCGCTCCCAGACCATTTCTTTAGCTCTCTCCTCCAGTTGGGGAGATGAGGGCCAGTGATGCTTTTCCAGTAGGGAGCTAGTTTTAGATACTTAAAATAACTCTAATTTTAAATTATGAATTTCTATTGTTTTGTGGAGTCAATTCAGAACTTTACTATATCGTCCCTGTATCCTTTAGTTTTTTAAGTGATCTATATATTTAAACACTTAGGCGGTCATTCTGACCGCGGCGGGCGGCGGTCGCCGCCCGCCATGCGGTTACCGCCGAATGGCCGCTCCGCGGTCAGGAGACCGCGGCTGCCATTCTGGCTTTCCCACTGGGCCGGTGGGTGACCGCCAAATGGCCGCCCGCCGGCCCAGCGGGAAAGCCCCTGCAACGAGGAAGCCGGCTCCGAATGGAGCCGGCGGAGTTGCAGGGGTGCGACGGGTGCAGTGGCACCCGTCGCGATTTTCACTGTCTGCAAAGCAGACAGTGAAAATCTGTATGGGGCCCTGTTACGGGGCCCCACAACACCCGTTCCCGCCATCCTGGTTCTGGCGGTGAAAACCGCCAGAAACAGGCTGGCGGGAAGGGGGTCCGAATCCCCATGGCGGTGCTGCTTGAGGATTCCCTGGGCCGGTTCCCCTTTTCTGACCGCGGCTTTACCGCTGCGGTCAGAATAGCACAGGAAGCACCACCAGCCTGTTGGCGGTGCTTCCGCTGCCCTCTGCCCTGGCGGTCAGAGACTGCCAGGGTTGGAATGAGGGCCTTTATTCTTAATTGCAAAATACTTACATTTACATGTAAAGCTTTTACAATACATATGCCTTTAACATTCATGCCTTTACAACTAAATTGTGTTGCAAAGGCATGTGTCGTAAAGGCATATGCATTGTAAAAGTATGTGTGGTAAAGAAATGCATTGTAAAGACACACTGTTGTAAAGCATGCGTGGTAATGGCATGCGTGGTTCCTACTGCATTGTAATTGCTGTTTCCCCATGCCAGGGCAAGACAATGGCACCTAAGAAAGTAAAGCCACAGAGTTAGAGTGGATAGCAGAAAGTTTTCAAAAGTGGGACAGAGTCAAGAGGAGGAGAGTGTGCCACAACCTGGTAAGAGGCACAGCAGCGCTGCTGAAAGGCAAGAGGCACTTGTTGGTAGGACGGGAGGCACAGTAGAGTGAGGTCAGAACAACAAAGACTGATGTAGTTAGGGTGCACAGTGGAATGAGTGGGAAGGGGAGTGGTGGAAAGCATGGAATAAGAATGGAGACAGACGGAGACAAGGAGAACTCGAGTTGTGGGAAGCAGAAGGGAGGGACGGGCGGCTCATGCGCAAGTTTAACTTTGAACAACTTAAGGGAGTGTTGTGGTAATCAGGGGATAATGAGATAAAGGCAAAACAGGGATGAGTACGGCTAAATGAGAGAAAAAAGCTAGACAAGGGGCTGGAAATAGCACCAACTGACAATAAGGAGTTGCAAGTGGGAGTGGAATGTTGATAGAAATGTAGATAGACAGACGACATGAAGCAAGTATGGAGCTAGAGAGAGGAGCAGAGACAAGTGTTGATGAACCAGCTAAGGAGACAGAAAGGATAAAAATGACTGAGAAGCTTCCCTACAAGACAGTTACTCTATCCACTGAGCAGTCATCTCTTGCTGACAACAAACGGGAAATTATGAGTACGCATTGAATCTCCTTCTTAAAGGGGTGAAGTGCAAGGAGGGATGACCGGCAGAAGGAAATGAGCTAGCTAGATCACAGTCACTCACAACTTATAATTTCCGAGCAACTGTAGAACTGAGGTTCATTCCTCTTTTATTACATTTAATTAAGCATGGACTCTTTCTTGTAATATTATTTAGGTGCAGTCATGAAGGGTTTTAATCTTCACCCTTGTTATCAAGAGATCCTTCAAAATTATTTCAATAATACATTCTACTTAACTTAATTCATTCAAGTCCTATGACTCTTTTTACCTTCACAAAGTATCACAGTATAGTTGTTTCCAATCACGTATTATGCACATGTGAGATAACCCTAAGTCATTTTATATCTTCTCTGCCTCTTATTCTGGAGGAAGTCATCTATTTCACAATTCATATGCCATGCAAATTGCATTTCCTATAAGAGAAATATATTTTAAAATAATGATAATAGCAAAAAAACACACGTTAACTAATCATGTGATTTCCTCTCCCTTTTTCCACAGTAAAACCTTAAACCTAAACTCAACTAATTGGCTATGAAATTTGAGTTGGTGAGGATCTGTGAGTTGGCCCTGTGCGATAATCTGCAGGGGACGCAAGTGAAGGAACTATGTAGAGCCAATGTTAGGACTCACATGCTGTGACCACATGATTGTCACCTCACAGTTTCTGAAGAGTGGGTCTGCTAAAACAGATACAGCAGTAATACTGAAATCGAAGACAGGAGACAATATGTGTTTAACTTTGTTAAGACAATGATTGAGAAGGGATTAGCACAAGTAATAATTTCAGACAAACTGTTCTATGGGAAGTCCTTTTGGTGATATGAACGATTGGGAGGTGAGTTTTGGGGTGGACACTGGAAGGGTGAGGAAGGGAAAGAGTAAAAGAGTAAGATGGGAAAATTACTATCACGGTTGAGATTTGAAGGTACATTCTTGATTAAGTGAGATCTACAAGTACATCAGCATGTACAACCACCTGAGAGGTTAAGTTATTTAGTGCAATTTACCCAATGCTGTTTTTTTGAGTGGTTGGGATAGAGCTATGTAGCACAGAAATGAAATGATGTTAGCATGGAAGGTCCTAGTATATTCACTAGAGTAAAGAGTGCAATACTGATCATCGTTGTTTAGGTACTTCAGTGATGTTTAGTCTGTGGGGGAATAGGAAGATCTAGCCCGTGAGCATAAAGGTCTCATGAAGCATCAAGAGGTAATAAGGCTGGGAAGATGTTGTAGCATGAACCAGAGAATGGGGTAATTAACATTCCAGTGTTTGTAGCTTTGATGAAATGCCTGTAAGTAGGAGTTTAGTCCCTGTCAGATTTCTTACTCATTCATTCAGGATGTGGATAGCCACAGAAAGGTTGGAGTGAAGACATATTGAAAGGATTGGGGCAATTGAAGTTAAAGCACATGATGGGCTATGGATGAGACAGAGGATGGGCAGTTATGATTGGGAATATTTATTGACAACTCCAAAAGATGAGAAAACTTTGAAGAAGGAGGTTTGGGTTTGAGGTATTTTCATAGAGTAATAGGTAGTGCAGCATACAAGATGTCAATGCAATGTTCACAGCTAAGCTTGCAAGAGAAGATAACAGTGCATTGAGAAAGATAGGGGTGCATTTGACATGTCTGTGGGAAATACAAGAAAGGGAGCAGAAACCAGATACAACATTGTTGCATCCTGGTGAGAGTGATCTAGAGCAATGTTCAGAATTGGAATTGTGTAAGATGAAGAAGAGAGATATGAAAATGATGAAAGAGTGGTCAAAAACTGTGTACACCCAGCTGCTACCATGAAGGGATTGGCAGTGGGGTAGGGGTGGGGGGATGGGTGCCAGGAAACCATGAGCCATCAATTGGGCATGTAACATGGAGTGGTGAGACACTTGAATATTATTTACAAGCTAATGGCACTTTGATGGCATACTGGGGTATATTTTTGGGAACAGATTCTAATAGCGAAGATAATGGAAGCATTGTGAGACCTATAAAAGCAATATCAAGTTTGTAGTGGACAAAAAAAGGACACCTCATGGAAAGATTATCCTGGTGGCAGAGATAGTGAGAGCTCAGAAGAAGTCATGAGGGAACAGAGAGAATTAAGAGAAGAAAATCAGGAGGGAGATTGCAATAAAAAACAGAAATAGGTTACAGTCTGGGCCTATTTGAGACAGTCTGGAAGAAGAACTAGGGTGTATATCAGGAATGACGAAAGAAAAAAGAGCTGAGGCTGAGAACTCATGAATTGAGAGAGGCTTACAGTTTATATTTGAATTTAATACAGGTCGGCTTTGAGGTGTTTGAGGGGTGATTGCTATTTAGAAGACTGGAATGAGTAGGTTGACATTGTTAGCACATAGTTGAGGATAATTTAGATCATGCAGCTGAACCAAACCGAACTATGGAAATATTGAGAGAGATGCATTTGCAGAGAATAAGGCATAATTTTTAATAAACATGATAACCGTGATGGTTGTTTGTCTCCACTCTAACCCACTCTGCAGAGCAGGAAGGGAACTGCCCTATCGACACAGAATCATTTTGGGAGGCGGGTAGCTTCTAGGAGTGTGGCATATACTAGAGTCCACACAAGCGCAGAAGGAATTAATCATTTATTTTACACGTGAAGCCAACCACTAACCCTGCTACAAACTTCATGGAGCACTGTTGAAAGCAAGTACGGTAGGGGTGAATGAAAAGTAAGGGCTGAGAAAATTTAAATATGTGAAGAGAGTGGAAAAGGAAAGCAATGAAGATCAAGGGTGAGAGGAGAAGAGAACTGACGAAAGGAAGAGAGATAAAGATAGGCAAGGGACAGATGGGGTGGGAAGGGAAGAAAATCTCAGCAGACACAGTAGAAAGACATGGAGAAAGGAGAAAGAACTCAGAGATGAGTAGCAAAGTTGGAAGAGGTGAGTTAAGAGAAAGCAATAATACCAGGAGATAACTAGGGAGGAATTAAAAAGAAAGGAAGAGAAGCAAAAGCAGAATAAGGAAATGGTGAAGAAAGATTTGAAACAGCAAAACATTGGGTTGTATGACTGAGAAAGTTAAAAGATGGATGAGATTAGGAGTGAGCTCAGTGTAGCAATCCTAGAATGGGTTATTGCACCTGAATTACTGTTGTATAAGGCCTGTGACAGCAACGAGATACCACTCGCAATCCAAACATTTCTTTGAAGTAAAAGGAAAGGGAAAGTGTTGTGAGAAAAGAAAAAAAGGTAACGTCCATTCATTAACTATCTGTAACTTCCACAGATATTTCAATCATCATTGTTTATGTTGTGTCCCAGAATACCATTCTTCAAGGGTACTGAGACTGGGGAAGCACATTTCTCATTCATAGATTTGAAAGTAGACACACCAAATTCTTTTAACCAATAGTTAAAGGATGAGTAGACCACTGATTATAAATGAAGTGCCTTATTTGAGAAAGGTTGAGGTCTCTGAAAAACATACTAGGCAGATTTATTTTGCAGTGAAGGTCAAAGTTTAGTGTTCATTTCTCTGGGAGGGTTTGGCCAACATCATGGCAAACATGCCACACTCAGCATTGAGGAGGAACGTGAGCGATGAACTCTTAAGGGAGAAGTTTCTGACTGGAGAGTTTTTGGGACCATTCTGGGGCTGTCAGATGGAATCGAGATTGGTTTATGCATACCAATGCAACACCCTTCGAAGAACTGGCCTTCATTTGTTGGACTGGACCTCAGGTCTCCCACCATCAAAAAAAGGACACGGTTCAGGTCTTCAAGTGGTGTCAGGAGAAACAAGAAGAAGAACCATTCAGGATGAGATACCGAAGCAAAATCAAAAAATAGAATGCAACAAAAACAAGACATCATTAGTAACATGTTGACAGCAACCGCGACCTTCCAGAAGAGAAAGGAGGTCTTAATTTGTAAATCTGGACTTCAGATCTCCTTCCCTTGAAAGAAAAGGACACAGCTTAGGCCCTGTGTTAACCACCACTATCAACATCTACTACTCTGATCACATAAAACCTGGACTGACACCATCAAGTGAACAAATGGTAGAGAATGAAAAAGAGCCCACCTCTCCTGCACAACAGCCTGTCAGTGATGAAGATCCTGACTTCGACTCCTACTTGCCCCCAAGGAAGAAGACATATTCAACCAACTCTAACCGGCTCTTACACCAAAATATATGGGAAACCCAAGAAAGAAAAATATGGTTTAAAGACACTTCACCCTTGACACAGACGCCATGGCCATCATGGCCTTTCCCACCCTAATTGCAATTACACCTCAGCTTGACATCAACGAGGCCGGCAACAAGTTCAAATCCTGCGTGGAATCCCTTATTGAGAAATGTGCACTCCTGAAGTGCAAATTATCTAGACCAATGCCCTGGTTCTCTAAAGAGCTTTATGAACCCTTTTTACAGGGTTATACCCAAACTTTTTGCCTTCTTCCTCCTATTTTTTCTGACCTGTTTTTGTTGGCTTTAAGATTTTGGGCACTTAGCCACTGGTAACCAGTGATTGGTTTCTCCATGATTGGCATATTTGATTTACTAGTAAGTCGTTAGTATAGTGTACCAGATGTGCCTAGGGCATGTAAATCAAATGCTATTAGTGGGCCTGTGCCACTGATTGTGGCACCCACATGAGTAGCTCTGGAAACATGTCTCAGACCTGCCACTGCAGTGTCTGTGTGTGTAGTTTTAAACTGCCACTTCGACCTGGCAAGTGCACCCACTTGCCAGAGCCGAACCTTCCCTTTTATTACATGCAAGTCACGCTTAAGGTAGGCCCAAGGTAGCTCCATGGGCAGGATATGGTGTATTTGAAAGGTAGAAATGTACTAGTGTGTTTTACATGTCCTGGTAGTGAAATACTGCTAAATTAGTTTTTCAGTATTGCAAGACCTATCTCTCCCACAGAGTAAGATGGGGATTGTTTTGAAATATCCTTCAAGTGTAATTTCCCATTTAGAGCAGATACAGATCTGGAGTTAAGGGGTCTCCTAGCGCACAATTAAAAAATACATATTTTGGTGAAATTGGGTTTTGGATTGTAAGATTGAAAATGCCACTTTTAGTAAGTGGCTTTTTTCTTGCTTAACCATTCTGAGCCTCTGCCTGTCTGCTGAATTCAATCATGGTTCAGGATGACAGTTGGGCTGTTTGTGCATTCACTCTAGACTGTCAGACTTGTACCTTTCCGTAGGAGTGAAATGGACACGCTGTAGATCTCAACTTCCTGATGAATGAAACGGCCTCCTTGAGAAGTCACGCCTGACCCACTGGGATGAAAGGATGAACATTGAACAGGACCAAACCAGATTTCCACGTTGCGATGTTGAGTGTCTTTTCAGTTTCTGAAAACAGAAGAACAAACTTTAGCATTTAGTATTCTTAATTTGACTTCTCCCCACTTTTATGTAACCCAGGTTTGATTGCCTAATGTCCCTTCTCTTTTTTTTAGGTGCTGGTTCCTGTAGACTGAATTCGCTAAGCAATACTTCTAGAAGACAAACTCAAGACAATACATTCCACAGGTAATAGTCATAGATACATGTAGACATATGACAGTTCACACTAATACCTAGCTAAGAGTATAGGCTTTATGAATCTGCATCAGTCCTTTACAGTGAATCAAGGTTCTATTGATGGTTCTGAGGCTTACTCGGTTTTCATCTCCTTAATATGAGTCCTTGATCATATTTAAACAAACAATGCAAAAAAAAAAAATACATGCCTTTTCTTCCCTCTAGGAAAGCAACAACAAAAAATGGTTGACTTCACCAGTCCTTTCCACAGGATTCCGTCAGATAATTCACAGTGGCGGATGGTGACATTTGAAAGTGGTGGGGCGTAAAAGTCTGGGTCTGACTTTTATGTAGTGAGTGAAGCGCGCAAGCTTAATGGACAAGCGTGGGGTCCAGGGTGGGTAATCCTCTCAAGAAAAAATTGAAAAAAAGTCTTCTCACCAGTGCTCTCAATCAAAGGCCTCTCATAAACACCTGGCACAAGTCAAAGTTTGCACTATGCAAGAGTAAAAAAAAATACATGAAAAGAAATACAGAACCAGAGCAGGATGAAACAGCTAACTCTCTGGGCAAATGCAACATTAAGTAAACCGTAGGAACTAAATCACTTTTCAACATTCATTGTTCACATAGCAACCAATGTTTGGGCATTAATGCTAAGGGCATGGCGATAGGGCCACTTTTAACGTCCTACAGCACATAACTGCCTTTACTGTAAGCACATGTTTCTCCCTTTGTGCTTGATTCTGATATTTGGATAAATTTCACAAGGGAACAAGAACCTTGCTCATCTTTTGTAACAATTTCATCAAAGAACAAATACAGCAGTTCCACTTCTAAAGGAGCCAGCGATCTGCACCCAGGGCCTGGGGTGTCCCAGTGGGGGAAGCTAGTGTGACAAGGGTTCTGAGTATTATGAAAATAACACAAGATTAGTGTTATAAAACTTGACATTACTGAAGCCAAGGCACCAAGTTACACGTGCTTCCATCCACACCTCCAGCATGATGAATGGGGAAATGGTGGGATCTATGCCTATGAATGACAGATGGCTGCCCTCACGCAGGGATGAAGACTTCAATTCCCCAAACCAATTTCACAAGGGAACAAGAACCTTACTCATCTTTTGTAACAATTTCATCGAAGAACAACTACAGCAGTTCCACTTCTAAAGGAGCCAGCGATCTGCACCCAGGGCCTGGGGTGTCCCAGTGGGGAAAGCTAGTGTGACAAGGGTTCTGAGTATTATGAAAATAACACAAGATTAGTGTTATAACACTTAACATTACTGAAGCCAAGGCACCAAGTTACACGTGCTTCCATTCACACCTACAGCATGATGAATGGGGAAATGGTGGGATCTATGCCTATGAATGACAGATGGCTGCCCTCACGGAGGGATGAAGACTTCAATTCCCCAAACCATGAGGCTAAAAGCATCACTGGCCTATAGTGGATACTGCCATTGACCACAATGGAAATTAAGGGCTTTAGAGAATTAAGCCCTGCGTCATGCGTCACAGTGCAGAAAGTTGTTTTACTGCCTGGCTTCCGTCTCCTGCTTCAGAGCGAGGCGGGGCAGGCAGCCTGGAAAAGACAGCCCAGAGCTAAATGTACAGGGCTTTCAGAGGGGCTCAGCCCCTCAGCCCTAAAGGATAAACAGTCCCTGATAATTCATAAATATTACCAGAATGTATAGGTTGCCACTTAAATAATGTCTTTTGATTGTCTTTTTCAGGTTGCCAGAAGATTACGGAGAACTGAAGCAGGGAACCCGGTGATCTGATGGGAAGAGGAACCGCTGCACGAAGACGCTGAACACTCTAGAGGAAACAAGCCTCACCACAGGTTAGTAGGGGGTGCCGATGAGCAGTTGTCATGGTGCAGCACGTAACCTTAAAGGCTACACACTCCACCTTAAAGGTGCCAGCCACCAATATGCATGCGGCGCGCCCGACATAGTCTCTTAAAGGGAGCTGAGGTGTGCCTTGCATATCCGGATGACCCGTCACCAGGTTGATGTCTCTTCCAGAGCTAAAGTGGTGGGAGGAGCTGACACTTGCACCTGAATAGGGCTGTGTCTGCCCTCACACAAAACACTCTCCAACCTCCTGGAGTATGTGTAGGACCAGGGCAGGCGGTGAAAGGTATGGTCTTGTGCACTACAAAGATTTCTCTTTGGAGTTTGCCTACTTCAAAGACAGAAATGGTTCTAAGTACAGGACCTCTGACGCCACATAGTTAGAACACACCTGGATTGAGGACATTCTGCCAGGAAGAACAACTGGATGCCATGGAGGGACTGCCCCTCTGCCTGTTGCTTTGCTGTACTGGCCTGCTGCTTGTTGCGTCTGACCTGGTAGTGAAAGGACTGAACTTTGCTTTCTACATCCTGCTTTCCAAGGTTCTCTAAGGGCTTGAACAGCTTTCCTCTTGATAATAAGTCTCAGGGACATCAAAGACTTCACCTGCCAGCTCATGGGCTCTCTTGCTGAGAGTCTTACTTGCCAAGTGGTGCCAAATCCAGTTCCTGGGCCCTTGGAAGTGAGCTCTGTTACAATTAAGAAGATGTCCTGACAGTGAAATACTGCTAAATTCAGTTTTCACAATTGCAAGGCCTATCTCTACCATACAGTGACCTGGGAATTGCCTTGAAATATGCTTTAAGTGTAATTTTTCATTAGGAGGAGTTAGAGAAATGGAGTTTGGGTCTCTGAACTCAGAATTTAAAAATACATATTTTGGTGAACTTGATTTTTGGATTGTGAGCTTGAAAATGCCACTTTTAGGAAGTAGGTATGTTCTTGCTTCACTATTCTGTGTCTCTGCTTGCTGAATACACATCTTGGTCAGGATAACAGTTGGGCTGTTTGTGCTTTCACAGTCATGCAAAGGGAGCTGAGGTGTGGCCTGCATATCCTAATGGCCCATCATCAGGCCAATGGATCTTCCTGAGCTAGAGTGGTAGGAGGAGCTGAGACTTGTACCTGAGTAGGGTTGTGTCTTTCCTTACACAAAGCATTCTCCAACCCCCGGGAGTGCGTCTGGGGCCAGGGAAAGGCAGGGTGTTGTGCACTACAAAGACTTCGCTTTGAAGTTTGCCTACTTCAAGGACAAAAATAGGTATAAATGCTGGACCTCTGACACCACATAGTTAGAACAATTCGGGACTGAGGACATTCTGCCAGGAAGAAGAGTTGGATGAAGTAGGAGGGACTGCCACTCTGCCTGTTGCTTTGCTGTGCTGGCCTGCTGATACTGTCCTGAGAGTGAAAGGACTGGACTTTGCTTTTTACTTTCTGCTTTCAAAGGTTCTCCAAGCGCTTGAACTGAGCTTGCCTCTGGTTAAGAAGTCTCAGGGCCATCAAAGAATTCACCTACCAGTGCCAGGGCTCTCTTGCTGAGAGTTTGACTTGCCAAGTTGTGCCAAATCCAATTCCTAGGCCCTTGGAAGTGAGGTCTGGTACAACTAAGAAGAAACTAGGGCACACCGACTCCAGAGTAACTTCGGAACTGGTGCCGCTCTACGACTCCGCGCTGCTGCCTGTACTGGATCCGTGGTCCCTGCTGAGTGCAATGAGCATGATCTGTAACACAGGCTGCCACCATTGCTGTGATGCCTCCAAAGTCCCTCATCAGCATGAATCCTGAGTGCAATGCCCCCGACATCTGTGACACCCGACTCCAACTCCACTACAGCACCTGTGCCCCTGTGGTGTGGTTTCAATATTGCAAAGTTGACACTTTGCATCTATACCTGCTAGATTTGACAACCCCGCCTTGTCAAAAAACGCCAATGTTACATCACCTCCCTGCAACCGTAAGGAACTCAAGCCTCATCTCCCCTGCCTAGCAGTAAGAAACGGATGTCTCACCTCCCCGGCAGCAGTAAGGGACCAGCGCCGCATTGGCTCCAGTGATGCCTCACCTTCCCGACTCTGTGCTACATCTTTGTTTCCTCATTGTTTTCCAAGGTACAGTACCCAAGGGTCCATGCAACTCCGTGAGTGGCGTTGGACTGTTAGGAACAGCTCCACAATAGCCCCAGTTGGAACCATTGTGTTTTAGGCCCTTTACTAAGATTTAATCTTTGAAAATGTGTATGTTTACTTATGTATGTTGGATTTTTGTCGTTTTGGTTTTGTTTTACTCAGATAAATATTGGCTATTTTTTCTAAACTGGTGTGGAGTACTTTTTGAGGTGTTTTAACTGTGTTACTGTGTATGTATGTACAAATACTTTACACAATGCCTATGAGATGAGCCTGACTGCTGGTGCCAAGATACCAAAGGGTTGAGCAGGGGTTGTCTAAGCTGTGTGACTCCCTTATCCTGACTAGAGTGAGGGCCCCTCCTTGGACAGGGGGGTGCAAACCACTGCCAGCTAGGGCCCCATTTGTAACAGCCTGCAGCACAGAGGTAGTAAAAGACAGGGCTTCAGAGAGCAGGAAACTGGCTTGGAGCATTCCCTTCGCCCTGGGACGTTAGAGCAAATGGAAGGGCATAACAGAAGAAAGGGCCATCAGTAGGTGCTTATGCATGGACTGCAACTCCAAGCAGCTCTCTACAGCATATATGTGCAGTAACAAAGTTGAGAAGGAAACCTGAACAAAGTCAACAGTGGCATTCGGAAGGTTGCGTGTGTGTGGAGGGGCTTTGCTTGAAGTGAGACAATATTCTTTGCGTCATCAACCCCTGTCCCCCTCCCTTACCCCAAGCACGAAGGCTAAGTGGACCTGTCAGCTCTGAAGGATTTCCCATTTGATTGCAGATCGCAGTGGAGAAAGTAACAAATATCTCAATGTCATCATGTCCTGCCCACCTGCCTTCTTTCTTAGCATATGATAAGGGCAGGCACTGCGGCCTGGCTGGATTTGTGTTAGGGGAGGTCGATTACAAACGAAGAAAAGAATAATACCACTGTTACCTAAACATGACACAGTGAGAACCCTGTGGCACTATTACTTCTAAAAGAGAAGCAAAAAAATGGACAGCAATGAAGCTTGTGAAATACCACTTTGGAATATAAACTGAGAGAAACAGAAAATTGGGGGTAGTGGACTGAAGGTGCATAGTGATACATTTTTTGACAAGCATAGCCAAGCCTAGAAACTTGAAACAATTGGTCATGCTGGTGATACAGCCACCTGGAAAAGGATGAGCAGCAAACGCATCAGGGGATGACAGGAAGAGGTCCAATTCAACTGACCGACCAAACTGCTTACAAGAGTAAGCAATGCAAGAGTCGCAGGCCATATCTGAAAACAAAATCGATGTGGTAGCCATCAATAAAGGATTGCTAAAACAGAGCAAGAAGGAATGCCATTCACATTGCGGAGCTTCCATGACACACAGCGGGAAAAGACATAGCAGCATATCCACAGACCAGCTGTCGACAGTTGTTGCTCCACAGGGTTTTATGAAATTCTTTGAAATTGAGAGAGCTCAAAGGCACCGGCATGCCCCCTACCCTCGCCTCCAACTTGGTACATCACACTGCGACCAGTTATTGCTAAAGTTTTACATTACTAAGATTTTGATCTCATACTAAAAAAATAAATAAAAAAAACTATTTTATGGTCCTTATAAGGTGGACAATACAAATTTCGCCCTAAATCCAGATTACACAGCAGCAGTGCAAGTATATCGACGGACTTTCCAGTAGGTAAAACGAAGTTTATGAGAGGCACATATTGGGTATGCGCTGCTTTTTCCGGCAAACCTTACACACTGCATGAAAGTCGAGCTCACTTTTTCTGGTAGGAAAAGGCATTTTCCCACTGGTTGAAGGAGCCGGACAGCCATATTGGGTGCAGCAAGAACATGCAAAAGCGAGAGAGGGGGTGAAAGACCGGAAGGAGGTTCAGTAAAGCGGGTGTCCATCACCGGACAGAATAAAAGCTGAATGGGTAGAAATTATTGGGGCGGGAGATGCACTGCAGGTTTAGGACAGAGCAGAGAAATTAGGCTGCCTATCGTATACAGAGTGATCGCTCGAAGACGACTAAGACAGCCCTGCCGATGAAAGAGATGTGCGCCTGACGTCACTACGTAATATGAGAACATATGGACCGGCAGAATAAAAAAGAAACTGATAAAGATGCCAACTACGTGGAAAAATGATAGTTACAATGTTGTCATTCGTAATTGATGTGAAATGTGTAATGTGGACGATGCAGGTAGACTCCCTTCCCTAAACCAACTGAAGGTCACAGGGCAATTCAGGGGCAGGACATAAGATAACTCATCGAGTAGTAGCAGTTGAATTTCTCTCAATAGTAAAGGCTCATCACCTAAACTGACAAAAACAGATGCTACTGAATAACTGTGCAAGATCTTGCCTGATCATAATTCTCTGCTCTTAATGCTCAAATGGAGAAGACGTAGATCAGCAATCCCATTAATGGAGTTTATAATCTTTAAATTTGTAAGGCTCAGCAACAGCAGAGGCAATTGACAATTACTTTTAAAAAATAAGAAAAGAGTAGAGAAAAGGAATAGAATGGGAGATATTTGAATTGGTGTCGAAGGAAGAATCCATAAAAACGTTCAGAGGGATTGAGCCCTCATTAAAAAATTACGTTTCCTGATGTCCAAACGAAGGAAATTGGAAGAGAAAAGTGCAGAGTTCTAAACAAAATAAAACTGGACAGGAAAAGTGAGACATGGGCACGGTCTGTTGAACGTCTCATCTGTTTTGACTATGAACCTTGTACACACTTGGTGCACCCAGAGGGTAATAAGTCTTGGGTTCTAAGTGTATTGCTAAGGAATGAGGAAAGCAGACGAGTTAATGTGGTGTCAGTGCTTAATTTGTGCTTGTTGTTTCTGGTGCAGTGCACCAGCACTTGTTTTTGAGGGCTGGAATTTTTCTGCCTCAAGCATTTACTGCGAGAAATGAACCATATGGAAAAGATGGAGGAAGAAAAAAATGAAAAAAGCGTTGCAATAGGAGAAAGCAGAAAGCTGCAAGACTGAGCTGAAGGGGTGGGGGGCTTTAAATGGATTGAAGAGGACCGAGGCGACTTCAGGATTACGCTGCCAAAGTATTCCCTGTTCGCACATTTAAATGCAGCAGACGTGTGTTTAAGAGGAGGGCTTTGGGCACTGGCACATTTTTATTTACAAATTAAGCACTGCATGGCGTGGATCTTGAATATTGATAATATTGATTTTCTATTCTAAACTCCACATGTATGTACCTTAACAATATGTATATCTTCAAGGTAAGTGTAGGAGGCTGGCCTGGCTTGTAGTGGGTACCAGAGGTACTTACACCTTGTGCCAGGTCCAGTTATCCCTTATTAGTGTAGAAGAGGTGTTTCTAGCAGCTTAGGCTGATAGAAGGTAGCTATAGCAGAGCAGCTTAGGCTGAACTAGGAGACATGCAAAGCTCCTACTATACCACTGGTGTCATATGCACAATATCATAAGAAAACACAATATACAGATATACTAAAAATAAAGGTACTTTATTTTTATGACAATATGCCAAAAGTATCTCAGTGAGTACCCTCAGTATGAGGATGCCAAAAAGATATATGTACACAATACCAAAAATATGCAGTAATAGCAAAAGGAGGTAATGCAAGCAGTGTAAAGTTATAATAGATTGCAATAGGACCACATAGGTATAGGGGCAACACAAACCATATACTCCAAAAGTAGAATGCGAACCACGAATGGACCCCAAACCTATGTGAGCTTGTAGAGGGTCGCTGGGACTGTAAGAAAACAGTGAGGGTTAGAAAAATAGCCCACCCCAAGACCCTGTAAGGTAGGTGTAAAGTGCACCTACAACCCCCAGAGAGCACAGAAGTCGTGATAGGGGGATTCTGCAAGGAAAACCAACACCAGCAATGCAACAACCGTGGATTTCCGGACCTGAGTACCTGTAAGACAAGGAGACCAAGTCCAAGAGTCACGACAGTGTCGAGAGTGGGCAGGAGCCCAGGAAATGCCAGCTGAGGGTGCAAGGAAGCTGCCACTGGATGGAAGAAGCTTGGTGTTTTTGCAAGAACAAAGAGGACTAGGAACTTCCCCTTTGGAGCATGGATGTCCCACGTCGTGAAGAAGCTTGCAGAGGTATTCCCATGCAGAAAGACAGCAAACAAGCCTTGCTAACTGCAAGGGTCGCGGTTAGGGTTTTTGGATGCTGCTGTGGCCCAGGAGGGACCAGGATGTCACCACTTGGATGAGGAGACAGAGGGGGTACCCAGCAAGTCAGGGAGCCCTCACAGAAGCAGGCAGCACCCACAGAAGCACCGGAACAGGCACTTAGAAGAGGAGTGAACCGGAGTCCACCCAAAGTCACAAAAGGAAGTCCCACGACGCCGGAGGACAACTCAGAAGGTTGTGCACTGCAGGTTAGAGTGTCGGGGACCCAGGCTTGGCTGTACACAAAGGAAATCCTGGAGGAGTGCACAGGAGCCGGAGCAGCTGCAAATCACGCGGTACCCAGCAATGCAGTCTAGCGTGGGGACGCAAGGACTTACCTCCACCAAACGTGGACTGAAGAGTCACTGGACTGTGGGAGTCACTTGGACAGAGTTGCTGAGTTCCAGGGACCACACTCGTCGTGCTGAGAGGGGACCCAGAGGACCGGTGATGCAGTCTTTTGTTGCCTGCGGTTGCAGGGGGAAGATTCCGTCGACCCACGGGAGATTTCTTCAGAGCTCCTGGTGCAGAAAGGAGGCAGGCTATCCCCAGAGCATGCACCACCAGGAAACAGTCGAGAAAGCCGGCAGGATGAAGCGATACAAGGTTGCAGTAGTCGTCTTTGCTACTTTGTTGCGGTTTTGCAGGCGTCCTGAGCAGTCAGCGGTCGATCCTTTGGCAGAAGTGAAGAGGGAGATGCAGAGGAACTCTGGTGAGCTCTTACATTCGGTATCTGAAGAATTCCCCAAAGCAGAGACCCTAAATAGCCAGAAAAGGAGGTTTGGCTACCTAGGAAGGAGGATAGGCTAGTAAGAAAGGTAAGAGCCTATCAGAAGGAGTCTCTGACATCACCTGATGGCACTGGCCACTCAGAGCAGTCCAGTGTGCCAGCAACACCTCTGTTTCCAAGATGGCAGAGGTCTGGGGCACACTGGAGGAGCTCTGGGCACCTCCCCTGGGAGGTGCAGGTCAGGGGAGTGGTCACTCCCCTTTCCTTTGTCCAGTTTCGCGCCAGACCAGGGCTGGGGGATCCCTAAACCGGTGTAGACTGGCTTATGCAGAGATGGGCAGCATCTGTGTCCATCAAAGCATCTCTAGAGGCTGGGGGAGGCTACTCCTCCCCAGCCATCACACCTATTTCCAAAGGGGGAGGGTGTCACACCCTCTCTCAGAGGTAATCCTTTGTCCTGCCTTCCTGGGCCAGGACTGCCTGGACCCCAGGAGGGCAGAAACCTGTCTGAGGGGTTGGCAGCAGCAGCAGCTACAGTGGAGACCCCGGAAAGGCAGTTTGGCAGTACCCGGGTTCTGTGCTAGAGACCTGGGGGATCATGGAATTGTCTCCCCAATGCCAGAATGGCATTGGGGTGACAATTCCATGATCTTAGACATGTTACTTAGCCATGTTCGGAGTTACCATTGTGACGCTATACATAGGTAGTGACCTATGTATAGTGCACGCGTGAAATGGTGTCCCCGCACTCACAAAGTCCGGGGAATTTGCCCTGAACAATGTGGGGTCACCTTGGCTAGTGCCAGGGTGCCCACACACTAAGTAACTTTGCACCTAACCTTCACCAGGTGAAGGTTAGACATATAGGTGACTTGTAAGTTACTTAAGTGCAGTGGTAAATGGCTGTGAAATAACGTGGACGGTATTTCACTCAGGCTGCACTGGTAGGCCTGTGTAGGAATAGTCAGATCTCCCTATGGGTGGCAAAAGAAATGCTGCAGCCCATAGGGATCTTCTGGAACCCCAATACCCTGGGTACCTCAGTACCATATACTAGGGAATTATAAGGGTGTTCAAGTATGCCAATGTGAATTGGTGAAATTGGTCAATAGCCTGTTAGTGACAATTTGGAAAGCAGAGAGAGCATAACCACTGAGGTTCTGGTTAGCAGAGCCTCAGTGAGACAGTTAGTCATCACACAGGGAACACATACAGGGCACACTTATGAGCACTGGGGTCCTGCCTGGAAGGGTCCCAGTGACACATAGACTAAAACAACATATATACAGTGAAATATGGAGGTAACATGCCAGGCAAGATGGTACTTTCCTACAGTAAGTAGGTGTGAAGTTAAGAATAATAAATATATAGTTTCCTTTATGCACTTACCTCTCGATATTTTGGTCATAAATATTTTGGCTACAATCTTAAGGTATTATGATATTCCCTACTCAACATTCCAGTCTACAACTGTTGACTTCAGTACGTCATGTAATTGAGGACATAGTCCACACCCAGAGCGAGATTAATAACAACACACCAGGCACACAGATAGATTACCAATTTATTTTTAAGACATATTTGTACCCTCACTGTGTTACAAGTTGGTGTGCTTGTAAAGGAACACTCCCAAATATCATAAGAGAAGTGGTAACCATGGTCCTTCCTAAGAAAGGCAAGGACCCGTTGAATAATGCATCATACAAACCACTTTCTCTGTTTAACACTGATTATAAGGTCTTTAATAAAATAGTAGCCACTAGGCTGCTTCACATGCTTCCAACATTGATACACTCCCTGACTGCAGGAATAGATAAAAGCACTGAAAAAAAATCCAGAAGACTCAAAGTGGAATTCTGCTGCAAAAGCGCAAGCATCAGGGGCTTAAATATAGAAAAGGTGTTCAATGAATGTGACGACTAAAAATAGATAATTAATTAATTGCCACTCATCTATTTGTAGCAATTGCCTTAATTTTATATGATTTAAATTGGAGCTGACATCACAGGAAAGAATTGCACTTCATCTTGGATTACTTCATCTTGTATTAGGAACTGCCAATCTTGTCCAGCAGGTCATCCGCCATCTTGAGAAGTTTAATTCATATGCCTAACTACATCTCTCTTTTCAGAATCATTGAATGGGGTGCACACATGAAGAAGAAGACTGAGGGCCTCATTTAGATGTTGGCCATAATGGTTCTGCCGTTGACCTTTCGACTGAAAACCCATCCGCCGCCGCAACGGCCCACCAAATGTATTTATTTGTTTGAGGTCCCATAGATGAAAGCCTGCATTCGAACCACTGTCTCCAGAAAGAAATACTTCCCATGTTGACAGCACATTAGGAAAAAGTGGCTGACAGTGGACCCACAAATACCCTCCACGCTGTGAAGATTTGGATGTGTCTTACCGTCAAGAAAAAAATGGCAGTCCAATCTCCATGTTTGAGTTGGTGGTTTGGGGGGCAAAGGGGTGAAAACACCTTTTTCCCCATCCGACCGCCATCTTTGGCTGTACACGACTGGACAACTCCTGCCATCGCTGCTGCCACTGACCCACGGAGAAAACACAACCCCCCTGTTGCTGGCCTCCAAGGTAGGCACCCGCATTGTCAGGGTACATTGGATGGGCACTGCACAAGAGGTCGGACCAATGCAGACATATATGTCACAGTATTTTTTAAAATCACTGTGATATGCAGATGTCGGGGGCACGAGTGGGTTAGACACAGATGGGGTTACATTGGTACACAACACATATTGCACACATACACATCTGTCATGATGGTGCTGGTATTTATTAGCATATGAATGCTGGCACCACAATGACGATACATTCACCCCTGTCAACTTTGTCTATGTGTGCACATTGCCATGGGACTTGTACCTATCATGTTGTGCTGCAAGTTGTATGTGTGTGTGAGCCAGTATGTGTGTGCATTGGCTGGTTGAGGTGGAGGGAGCAGGAGTGGATTATGTGGTAGTGTCTGTATATGTGTCATTTGCAAGTGAGACTGATGTTGTGTATGTTGTGTTGCTGTGTGACATTCAGGTGAGTGTGTTTGTTGAGTGATGGACAATATTGTGATGTGTGTAGTTGTGCATGTGGGGGAGTGTGTATGTGTAGCTGAGTGTGTAGTTGTGTCGGTTGTTGTGGTTGTGTGATGTGTGGGTGCAGTGTCAATGGTGTGTGTATGTTGTGGCCTGAATGCATTTCAATGTGTGTTTTTGTCATGTACGAGTTGTGTTGGGTCAGAATGGCAATGGGTTGTTGTGTGAATGTGTTGTTAAGTGTGTAGTGCGGGGGTACACCTATGGTAAAGGGACAGTGTGTGTCACTTACATCTATTCTATAGCTCCTTCCATTGTACGAAGTCCATTGAGTCCCGCCACCGTGTCCCATCAGCAGCAATCCGTTGCCAGTCAATCTACTTGCAGAGCTGTGACATTTAAATATGGCAGGCGGAAGACCATTGACTTGACGTCTTCTCGGGTCTGCGGCCAGAGCAGCCTGGAGGTGCAACCGCCAAGATCTAAATCAGGCCCTAAGTTATACACCCTTTTCCCTCTACTGAGTTTAACAACTATACCATTGTCAGCACCATCTATTGCCTTCCACCATCTAATGCCTTCCACTGTCTGAGGAACACCCCTCCAGGTGCCTACAATCACAAAATCATCAGCTTGGCCCATGCTTCAAGGGCAAAGAGCTACACAGCGACCCTGGTGTCCAGCAACACACCATCTGCATATGTGGTCTTCTTCTATCCATGGTCAGTCTCTACTGAGACCTGGGCACTGCTGTGACAAATACTATGTAAATACCAAGCAATTCACAGAATCATCTTATTAAATCATACTCAAAAAGAGAAAGAATTTGAATGCCTCATCTGAAGATCGAAAATTGAACACAGCAATCTGAATGTGGCAAGATTCCTAAAGTACAGCAATCCGTGGCTTAAATCGTATCTGTCAACCACCAGCCTAAATTATACATTCAGTTGGATTCCTGACTACCAACTCTGAGTCTCTGTTTGCCTCCAATGTTGGGAAGTGCTGTCAGACATAGCTCATATTTTTTATTCCAATCCATTTTTCTGAAATGGAATTCAAATATGGCATGAAAAGACAAATCTTAAAAGTATACACATATTTTATCAAAGATGTATTATTTAGACAATACAAATATTGTAGATTGGCATATGTAGTTGCGTCTAAGGAGGTCATCTGGGTTCATGTCTAATACCTAACAATAGGAGTATTTTAAAGAGGATTGGCCCCTTGGTGTTCACAACATCAAAAACATAATTATTAGTGCCGTAGGTGCGTACAGTAGTCGACTGTAAAATGTTGTTTGCGAATGCCAGTGGCTGCATGTGAGGGTAACTCCCAGGATCAGTGGATTCTAGAAGGATTGGGGCGACCTCAGCATGATGGGGAGTAGAGATGGGACAAGATTTAGGGGTCTCTAGCATTCACCTACATGTCGGGTTCTCACACATCATTTTTCAAATGTAGAGACTACAGATTTTTATCATGGTAGATCATTGTCTTTTGGACTTGCCTCCCGTACTACAGAACATACCACTTACCTGCAACTGGGTGTCTACATAGGCCTCTAGCCTCTTCTCTGTGGAGGACTGTGCTTTCGGACTTCACATTTCTTATTATATCAAGGTGCCAAGCATCAGGTGTAATGGGTAGTGCAATAATATAATAGTAATGGCTTCTTTACTAACAGTAATCTCAGATGAGGAAATCAAGATACAGCTTTATGTTTTTGGGTCTTTTAAGAATGGCTAAGGTACAGAAATCACATAATTCTAGTTTTGTTAATCCCATAAGGTCAACTAGTTGTTGCGTCACTTCAAACCAGTACAGTCAAAATAGGAAGCACCTCCACAGCGTAATGCAGAGGTCCGGTGATGAGGTGTCACAACTCAAGCATGAAACATCAGCAGTTGGAAACAATCAATTAAACTTTGGTGGGGGAGGTACACCCTGTTGAGTATGTTAAATTGTTTTAGTTTGAATCTAGCGTTATGCAAGACTTTATTCTCATACTCTAATGCCCTGAACCTTTCTTTATCATGAAGTATCCTGTTAAATCTAGACTGCCATATATCATGCAGTGACTGTAGTGAAGCTTGAGCAGGGCTTAATTTGAGCCAGCGGTTGCCAATGGGGCCAGTGGCACTTATTTTTCCTCATTTGATGTTTAGTGAGTGCAAGAGCGGGAAAACACATAGGGGCTTAGTTGCAAGCCATGTGCTTCACAGGTGCATATCCTTTTGTGTGATGCACCAGCGGTACAAAAGGATGGCCCAAATCTACAAGGCCATTCTAAGCCACTTTGCATGGTGTTTCATGACCTTGTAGATATGGGTTAAGGCAAAGCAGCGCAAGTTGCTGTGTTGCCTTACACTGCGTCAGGGAGGCATTCCATGGGCGTTGCAATGGGTTCACCCATACGTTGTGATGCATTCACAAATTTACAAGAATTTGTAAACCTAAGAATGCATCTAAACTTTCTGCCTCCTAAGGGGATGCGCAACGAGGATAAATACCTTTATTTCTCCTTGTTTTTCCTCTTTTTATGAGTCAAATACCTCCATGGATTGTTTTAGTGTAGGAAGGTGTCCCTTCCTGCACAAAAACAATCCTGTCTATGACACAGTCATTCTTGCACCATGGTGCAAGGGTGCGTGCGTCAGGGTAAGGAAGTCCATTGTGCACCAGTGCAGGGGAAGAGGACAGAAATGTGCCGTCTCTTGCAGATACGAAACATTTCTGCCCTTTCCCTGTGGTGCACAGCAATGCAGTCAGGTCACTTGCTGCACTGCCCTGCACCACAGGGCTGTGACAAAGGACTTCTTTTGACTGGGCAAAACAAACAACTCTCTCACAGCTGTGTTAATCATTAAAGTCATCTTAACGCTAGAGTAATCCCTTCAAATTGCTGGGCAGACAGATTTCTGCATCAGGTGTCTTAACCCTTTAAGCAAATTTGAAATACAGCCTCTTTCTGACCAGTTAGGTCATCTAAAATAGATTTACTGTCACGTATGTGCTTGTTGCCAATTTAAGTGATGCAGATTTCTTTTTAAATAAATTTGTAAATTAACTGTCAGGTTCTGGTTTTCAAGCTCTGCCCTTCCTGACTTAAAACCCCTTGCCTCTTCCACACATTGGAGTATTTTTTTAAATTCCAGCAATCCCATTCACTGATAATTGAAGCAAACAAAGACAGAACAATGACTACAGAAGATCTATATAAAACGTGCAGTGAGGTATCTTATCATTTATGTGGGAAACTTAGATGAAACACTTCTAGATGAATCCTTACTGCAGGTAATATTGGGAAATTGTATTTGGCTTCATTTTTAAGGCAGTATTTAATCTCAGTAGGTGCTGTGCTCCTTATAGTGGAATTCTGCTCGGCAAGGATTCCTTTTAGAGTTTAGTTTACTTACATTTGTGTTTTTGCATGTCATGCATGGCTCCATTTGGCTTATACGATCGTTCTGATCATAGTCGTGTCAGAAATCAGAATAAAGTTGAGGGTTAACACTTTTTATCACCTCTGCTCCATCCTGACTCCTGATTGTGAGAAAGTAGCCTCTTTCTAGCATGGTTACTCCCATTTTTGACAGTTTGTCAGTGTGTTTTTACTGTCTCACTGGCATCCTGCTAATCAAGACCCCAGTGCTCAAAGTTTGTTGCCTGTATGTGCTGTCAGTATGCTTGAATGTGTCACTGGAGTTCTGCTAACCAGAACTCCAGGGCTTATGCTCTCTCTGTTTACCAAATTTGCCACTGTAGTTTAGTGACTCCATATTCCAATTCAGATTGGCACACTAGACCCCCCCTATAAGACCCAAGTATATGGTACCTAGGTACCCAGGGCATTGGGGTTCCAGGAGATCCTTATGGGCTGCAGCATTTTTTTGGCCACCCATAAGGAGCTCATAAAAACACTCTTTCAGGACTGCCACTGCAGCCTCAGTGAAATAGTGCACACACTATTTCACAGCCATTTTCACTGCACCAGGTAACCTATAAGTCACCTATATGTCTAACCTTCAGTTACTGATGGCTAGGCGCAAAGTTACTGTGTGTGAGGGCACCCTTGCACTAGCAAAGGTGGCCCCACGTTGTCCTGGACCAATGTAGGAGGCTGGCCTGGCTTATAGTGGGTACCTTGTGGTACTTACACCTTGTGCCAGGTCCAGTTATGCCTTATTAGTAGAATAGAGGTGTTTCTAGCAGCTTAGGCTGTTAGAGGTAGCTATGGCAAAGCAGCTTAGGCTGAACTAGGAGACATGCAAAGCTTCTACTATACCACTAATATCATGTAGCACAATATCATAAGAAAACACAATACTCAGAGTTGCTAAAAATAAAGGTACTTGATTTTAGTGACAATATGCCAAAATTATCTCAGAGGATACCCTCACTTAGGAGGTAAGTAATATACACAAATTATATGTACACAAACCCAAAACAGGTAAGCAACAGTAATAAAAGTAGTGCAAACAATGTAGAATCACAATAGGATGCAATAGGTAGACATAGGTCTAGGGGCAACACAAACCATATACCCCAAAAGTGGAATGCGAATCACAAATGGAACCCAGACCAATGGGAGATTGTAGAGGGTCGCTGCGACTGTGAGAAAACAGTAAGGGTGTCCAAAATACCCCTGCCCAAGACCCTGAAAAGTAGGAGTAAAGTTACCCTACTACCCCAGAAAGACACAATAGTTGTGATAGGGGATTCTGCAAGATCCACAAGCACCAGCAAAACACTGAAGACGGATTCCTGGACCTGAGGACCTGTAAAGGAAGGGAACCAAGTCCAAGAGTCACGAAAGTGTCCAGGGGGGCAAGTGCCCACTAAACCCCAGATGAAGGTGCAAAAGGGCTGCATCTGGGTGGAAGAAGCCAAAGATTCTGCTACAAAGAAAAGGGCTAGGAACTTCTCCTTTGGATGGAAGATGTCCCACGGCGTGCTGGATGTTGCAGAAGTATTTTCAGGCAGAAATACGACAACCACGCCTTGCTGGCTGCAAGAGTTGCGGTTGAGCGTTTTGTGTGCAGCTGGAGCCCAAGAAGAACCAGGACGTCGCCCCTTGGATGAGGAGGAAGAGGGGGCGCTCAGCAACTCAGAGAGCCCCCGCAAAAGCAGACAGCATCCGCAGAAGTACTGGAACAGGCACTAAGAAGATAGGAGGGCTGCAGTCAACTCAGAGTCACAAAGGAGGTTCCCACGACGTCAGAGTCCAACTCAGCAAGTTGGGCAATGCAGGATGGAGTGCTCGGGACCCAGGCTAGGCTGTGCACCTAGGAAGTCCTGGAAAAGTGCACAGAAGGCCGAGCAGCTGCAAATCACGCAGTGCACAGGTTTGCTGTCTGGCGTGGGGAGGCAAGGACTTACCTCCACCAAATTTGGACAGGAGGGCCACTGGACTGTGGGAGACACTTGAACACAGCTCCTGTGTTCCAGGGACCCCGCTCGTCAGGATGAGAGTGGACCCAGAGGACCGGTGATGCAAAAGTTTGGTGCCTGCGTTGGCAGGGTAAGATTCCGTCGACCCACGGGAGATTTCTTCTTGGTTTCCAGTGCAGGGCGAAGGCAGACAGCCCTCAGAGCATGCACCACCAGGAAACAGTTGAGAAAGCCGGCAGGATGAGGCGGTACAATATTGCTGGTAGTTGTCTTGCTACTTTGTTGCGGTTTTGCAGGCGTCCTGGAGCAGTCAGCAGTCGATCCTTGGCAGAAGTCAAAGAGGGAAGTGCAGAGGAACTCTGGTGAGCTCTTGCATTCCTTATCTGAGGAATAGCCCAGAGGAGAGACCCTAAATGGCCAGAAAAGGAGGTTTGGCTACTAAGAAAGGAGGCTTGGCTACTGAAAGAGGTAAGCACCTATCAGGAGGGATTCTGACGTCACCTGCTGGCACTGGCCACTCAGAGCATTCCATTGTGCCCCAACACCTCTGAATCCAAGATGACAGAGGTCTGAGACACACTGGAGGAGCTCTGGGCACCTCCCCTGGCAGGTACTGGTCAGGGGAATGGTCACTCTCCTTTCCTTTGTCCAGTTTCGCACCAGAGCAGGGCCTGGGGGATCCCTGAACCGGTGTAGAATGGCTTATGCAGAGATGGGCTCCATGTGTGCCCATCAAAGCATTTCCAGAGGCTGGGGGGGCTACTCCTCCCCAGCCCTTCTCACCTATTTCCAAAGGGAGAGGGTGTAACACCCTCTCTCAGAGGAAATCCTTTGTTCTGCCTTCCTGGGCTACCCAGACCCCAGGGGGGCAGAAACCTGTCTGAGGGGTTGGCAGCAGCAGCAGCTGCAGTGGAAACCCCGGAAAGTCAGTTTGGCAGTGCCCAGGTTCTGTGCTAGAGGCCCGGGGGATCACGGGATTGTCCCCCCAATACCAGAATGGTACTGGGGTGACAATTCCATGATCTTATCTTAGACATGTTACATGGCCATGTTCGGTGTTACCATTGTGACGCTACACATAGGTAGTGATCTATGTGTAGTGCACACGTGTAATGGTGTCCCCGCACTCACAAAGTTCGGGGAATTTGCACTGAACGATGTGGGGGCACCTTGGCTAGTGCCAGGGTGCCCACACACTAAGCAACTTGGCACGGAACATTCACCAAGTGAGGGTAAGACATATAGGTTACTTATAAGTTACTTATGTGCAGTGAAAAATGGCTGTGAAATAACGTGGACGTTATTTCACTCAGACTGCAGTCCTGTGTAAGAATTGTTAGAGCTCCCTATGGGTGGCAAAAGAAGTGCTGCAGCCCATGGGGATCTCCTGGAACCCCAATACTCTGGGTACCTAGGTACCATATACAAGGGAATTAAATGGGTGTTCCAGTGTGCCAATGAGAATTGGTAAAATTAGTCACTAGCCTGCAGTGACAATTTTAGAAAGCAGAGAGAGCATAAACACTGAGGTTCTGGTTAGCAGAGCCTCAGTGATACAGTTAGGCACCACCCAGGGAACACATACAGGGCATACATTATGAGCACTGGGGCCCAGTGACACATATGCAAAAACAAACATACATACAGTGAAAATGGGGGTAACATGCCAGGCAAGATGGTACTTTCCTTCCCAACCCCCCCCCCCAAACGAAGGACAATAAGGCTAACCTTGTCCAGATGAGTCTTCATTGTCTAAGTGGAAATATCTGGAGAGTCCATCTGCATTGGAGTTGGTACTCCCAGGTCTATGTTCCACTGTATAGTCCATTCCCTGTAGGGATATGGACCACCTCAACAATTTAGGGTTTTCACCTTTCATTTGTTTTAGCCAAAGTAGAGGTTTGTGGTCTGTCTGAACAATAAAGTGAGTACCAAACAGGTATGGTCTCAAGTTTTTCAGTGCCCAGACCACAGCAAAGGCCTCCCTCTCTATGGCAGACCAACGCTTTTCTCTAGGGGTCAACCTTCTGCTGATAAAAGCAACTGGTTGATCCTGGCCCTCAGAATTCAGTTGTGATAGTACTGCCTCTACCCCTAATTCAGATGCATCAGTTTGAACAATTAATTTCTTGGAGTAACAAGGGCTTTTTAGGACAGGTGAAGAGCACATGGCCTGTTTGAGCTCCTCAAAAGCTTTCTGACACCTGGCTGTCCATAATACATTCTTAGGCATTTTCTTGCTAGTGAGATCATTAAGAGGGGCTGCTATGGAGCCATAATTCTTTATGAATCTCTTATAGTACCCTGTGATGCCTAAAAAGACTCTCACTTGGGTCAGAGTTGTAGGGGGAACCCAATCTCTGATAGTTTGGATTTTCCCCTGTAGTGGTGCAATCTGTTCTCCACCAACCAGGTGGCCCAGATAAACCACTTCCTCCTGCCCTATCTGACACTTTGAGGCCTTGATAGTGAGGCCTGCCTTTTGCAGGGCCTCCAAAACTTTCCATAGGTGGACCAGGTGATCATCCCAGGTTGAGCTAAAGACAGCAATATCATCTAGATATGCTGCGCTGAAAGCTTCCAACCCTTGCAGGACTGTGTTCACCAACCTCTGAAAAGTGGCAGGTGCATTTTTCAAACCAAAGGGCATTACTGTGAATTGGTAGTGCCCTCCAATGGTAGAAAATGCAGTCCTGGGTTTAGCATCTTCTGCTAGTCTAATCTGCCAATACCCTGCAGTTAGATCAAAAGTGCTTAGATACTTGGCAGAAGCCAGTGTATCTATGAGCTCATCTGCCCTGGGTATAGGGTAAGCATCTGTCTTGGCTACCTGATTGAGCCCTCTATAATCTACACATAACCTCCTCTCTCTATTTCCATCTTTGGTGTGAGGTTTTGGTACAAGCACAACTGGGCTAGCCCAGGGGCTTTCAGATGGCTCAATCACCCCTAAGTCCAACATTTTCTGCACCTCTTGTTTAATGCAGTCCCTGACATGGTCAGGCTGCCTATAACTTTTACTTTTGACAGCAGGCTGTCTCCAGTATCAATTGTATGTTCACACCAGGAAGTTGTACCTGGTACAAGTGAAAAGAGGTCTGAAAACTGATGTAAGAGATTGATACAGTTGTCTTTCTGTTCTGCAGTAAGACAATCTGCTAAGACTACTCCCTCCACTAAACCATCAGTTTCAGTGGTGGAGAGGAGATCAGGGAGAGGGTCACTCTCTTCCTCCTGTCCCTCATCTGTTGCCATGAGCAGGGTGAGATCAGCCCTGTCATTGTAGGGTTTTAGGCGATTGGCATGAATCACCCTAAGGGGACTCCTGGCAGTGCCTAGGTCTACCAAATAGGTAACCTCACCCTTCTTTTCAACAATGAGATGGGGTCCACTCCATTTGTCTTGGAGTGCTCTTGGGGCCACAGGCTCCAATACCCACACCTTCTGTCCTGGGTGGTACTGAGTCAGGACAGCCTTCTGGTCATGCCATTGCTTTTGCAGCTCCTGGCTGGCCTGAAGGTTTTTACTGGCCTTTTTCATATACTCAGCCATTCTGGATCTTAGGCCAAGTACACAGTCTACTATGTCCTGTTTAGGAGCTTTTAAAGGTTGTTCCCAACCCTCCTTCACAAGAGCAAGTGGACCTCGTACAGGGTGCCCAAAGAGGAGTTCAAAGGGGCTGAAGCCCACTCCTTTCTGGGGTACCTCCCTCTAAGCAAAAAGGGGGCAAGGTAACAGGACATACCATCTCCTTCTGAGTTTTTCAGGGAGTCCCATTATCATACCTTTGAGAATTTTATTAAACCTCTCAACCAGACCATTTTTTTGTGGATGGTAAAGGGTGGTAAACTTGTAGGTAACACCACACTCCTTCCACATTGCTTTTAGGTATGCAGACATGAAGTTGCTACCCCTGTCTGACACCACTTCCTTATGAAAACCCACCCTGGAAGAGATTCCCAGGAGGGCCTTTGCCACTGCAGGAGCTGTAGTGGTCTTTAAGGGGATGGCTTCAGAGTATCTTGTGGCATGGTCCACTACCACTAAGATAAATCTATTGCCTGAAGCTGTTGGAGGGTCAAGTGGGCCAACCATGTCAACCCCTACCCTTTCAAAGGGCACCCCAACCACTGGAAGTGGAATTAGAGGGGCCTTTGGAGTGCCACCAGTCTTGTCACTGGCTTGGCAGGTCACACAAGAGTGACAAAACTCTTTTGTGTCCTCTGACATATGAGGCCAGTGAAACAAGGGAACAAGTCTTTCCCAAGTTTTCGTCTGGCCCAAATGCCCAGCCAAAGGAATGTCATGAGCCAGGGTGAGAAGAAACTCACTGTACTGCAAGGGAATGACCAATCTCCTGGCAGCTCCAGGTTTAGGGTCCCTTGACTCTGTGTACAAGAGGTTGTCTTCCCACTACACCCTATGGCTATCACTGACATCCCCATTCTGCTGTTTGATAGCTTGCTGTCTTAAACCCTCTAATGTGGGACAGGTTTGCTGTGCCACACTCAGCTCTTCCCTGGCAGGCCCCCCTGCACCCAAAAGCTCAGCAGTGCCTGCTGCCAGCTCCTCTGGTGTAGGTTCTGCACAGGGAGTGGATTCCTCTTCCTCAAAAGGGGACTCATCTGTAGAGGGAGGGATAGTGGGCAGGGATTTACCCTTTCTACCCCTAGTTTTTGGGAGCACTAGGTCCATTGTTCCAGGATCCAAGTTTCCCTGTCAATTTTGCTTCTTGGCCTGAGCCCTTGTCAAAGCAAAAATATGCCCAGGAATGCCCAGCATTGCTGCATGAGCCTCCAATTCCACTTCTGCCCAAGCTGATGTTGCCAAATCATTGCCCAGTAACCAATCTACAGGTAATTCAGTGGCTACCGCAACTTTCTTTGGACCAGTAACCCCCCCCCCCCCCCCCAGTTGAGATTCACAACAGCCATGGGGTGGCTAAGAGTGTTGTTATGAGCATCAGTCACTTGGTACTGATGACCAAGTTGGTGTTGATCAGGGTGGACCAGTTTTTCTATCACCATAGTTACACTGGCTCCTGTGTCCCTGTAGGCATCAACCTCAACAACATTGATTACGGGTTGTTGCTTGTACTTACCCATATTAAGGGGACAAGCAACCAAGGTGGCAAAGTCAATGCCACCATCAGAGACTAAAACAGACTCTGTGGTCTCCCTAACAAGACCAATCCCAACTACATTGCCAATAGTGAGCCCAGCTACACCCTTGAATTGGCTATTTGTAGTAGATTTCCCACCACCACTGCTATTATTAGGCGCACTAGAGGTTGCAGTAGGGATTATGGTGGTGGGAGGTTTGGTGTTTTTCTTTGGACAAGTGGAATCACTTGCCCAATGGCCTTTGACTTTACACAAACAACACCAAGGCTTTTTCTGATTGTTTGAAGAGGATTTGGACCCACCACCCCCAGAGGATTTTTGTGGGCCTGATGAAGACTCAGAATGTTTACTTTTGTCACCACCCTTCTCAGAAGACCTACCATCCTTCTTCTTGCCATCCTTGTCACCCCCTGTATGAACTTTTCTGTTCACCCTTGTTCTGACCCATTTGTCTGCCTTCTTTCCCAATTCTTGGGGAGAGGTCAGATCAGAGTCTACTAGGTATTGGTGCAACAAGTCAGACTCACAATTGTTAAGAATATGCTCTCTCAGAATATGATTATACAGGCATTCATAGTCAGAAACTCTACTGCCATGCAACCAACCTTCCAAGGACTTCACTGAACAGTCCACAAAATCTGTCCAGTCTTGAGAGGACTCTTTTCTGGTGACTCTAAACTTAATCCTGTATTGTTCAGTGGTTAAGCCAAATCCATTCAAGAGTGCATCTTTCAAAACTTTGTAATTATTGGCATCACTTTCTCTGACAGTAAGGAGCCTATCCCTACCCTTTCCAGTGAAAGATAGCCACAAGATAGCAGCCCACTGCCTTTGAGGGACCAACTGTACCCGTACAGGCCCTCTCAAGTGCAGCAAACCACTTATTAATGTCATCCCCCTCCTTGTAAGGGGGGTCTTATGCAGATTCCTGGAATCTTGCTCTCTAACAGGATTGCTATCAGAAATACTGCTGCTGCCACCATGGGGAACTAACCCCAATCTCTGTCTTTCCCTCTCTATGTCTAGGGATTCCCTGTCTAAGGCCAGCTGCTGCTGTTTAAGCTTCAGTCTGGTCTCTTCCATCTTCAGCTTTCTGAGTTCCCTTTCCATAAAGTTATCCTCAGGGTGGGAGGCTTGGGAATGTTTGGACACAGAGGAGATTTGGGAATTTGCAGAGAGAGACCTGTCCCTAACTGTCTGGACCCTAGTAACCTGGCCTCTAGGAGTGAAAAATTACCTACTAATGTGTGACCCTCCATCACTACCAGTGTCACCAGGTGGCCTGCTAGGGGGCAGGACCTTGTAAGAACCCTGCCCAGCATGTTCAGGGAACTCGTCTGAGTCTGACTGGGAAGCCTCCCCTTTTCCTATCCTCTCTTGAGATGGGCCAGACTGGTTCTGGTCATACTGTAAGAGCAGATTAAAGAGAAACTTCTGTTGGATTCTTACCTATACTCAAACCTCTATCCAGGCAGAGATCCCTCAAACTCTTGTAGTTTAAACTTTCATAAGTTGCCTGAACAACCTTGGAAGTATCCTCTACTGAAGACATGATAGAAAAGGTTTAAGGATAGTGAGAGAAAAAGTTTTAGAACTTTAGAAAGCACAGAGAAAAAACTTTTTCAAACTTTTGGAAAACTTTTAGAAGTTTTCAAAACTTTTCAGAAACTTTGTTAAAAGTTTTAGAGTAGAAAAGTAAACTGTTTTGGTTAAATGTACATATACTGAACTATTTGGTATAAGATTTTCTTATGAAAAGCACCAAATGACAAAGTGGTAAAGCAGTTACAAGTACTTATCCCACCGCTGCACCTCCAATGTAGGAGACTGGCCTGCTTATAGTGGGAAAAGTAGTGCAAACAATGTAGAATCACAATAGGATGCAATAGGTAGACATAGGTCTAGGGGCAACACAAACCATATACTCCAAAAGTGGAATGCGAATCACGAATGGACCCCAGACTTGTGGGAGATTGTAGAGGGTCGCTGGGACTGTGAGAAAACAGTAAGGGTGTCCAAAATACCCCACCCCAAGACCCTGAAAAGTAGGAGTAAAGTTACCCTACTACCCCAGAAAGACACAATAGTCGTGATAGGGGATTCTGCAAGAACCACAAGCACGAGCAAAACACTGAAGTCGGATTCCTGGACCTGAGGACCTATAAAGGAAGGGGACCACATCCAAGAGTCACGAAAGTGTCCAGGGGGGGCAGGTGCCCACTAAACCCCGGATGAAGTTGCAAAAGGGTTGCCTCCAGGTGGAAGAAGCCAAAGATTCAGCAACAACGAAAAGGGCTAGGAACTTCTCCTTTGGATGGAAGATGTCCCACAACGTGCTGGATGTTGCAGAAGTATTTTCAGGCAGAAATACTGCACACAAGCCTTGCTAGCTGCAAGAGTTGCGGTTGAGGGTTTTGGGTGCTGCTGGGGCCCAGGAAGGACCAGGATGTCACCCCTTGGAGGAGGAGACAGAAGGGGCACTCAGCAACTCAGAGAGCCCCTGCAGAAGCAGGCAGCACCCGCAGAAGTACCATAACATGTACTTAGAAGATCAGACGACAGCGGTCAACTCAGAGTCACAAAGGAGGGTCCCACAACGTCGGAGTCCAACTCAGTGAGTTGGGCAATGCAGGACGGAGTGCTGGGTACCCAGGCTAGGCTGTGCACCAAGGAAGTCCTGGAAAAGTGCACAGAAGCCAGAGCAGCTGCAAATCACGCAGTACACAGGTTTGTTGTCTGGCCTTGGGGAGGCAAGGACTTACGTCCACCAAATTTGGACAGAAGGGCCACTGGACTGTGGGAGACACTTGGACCCAGCTCCTGTGTTCCAGGGACCATGCTCGTCAGGATGAGAGGGTACCCAGAGGACCGGTAATGCAGAAGTTTGGTGCCTGCGTTGGCAGGGGGAAGATTCCGTCGACCCACAGGAGATTTCTTCTTGGCTTCCAGTGCAAGGTGAAGGCAGACAGCCCTCAGAGCATGCACCACCAGGAAACAGTCGAGAAAGCCGTCAGGATGAGGCGCTACAATGTTGCTGGTAGTCGTCTTGCTACTTTGTTGCAGTTTTGCAGGTGTCCTGGAGCAGTCAGCAGTCAGCAGTCGATCCTTGGCAGAAGTCAAAGAGGGAAGTGCAGAGGAACTCTGGTGAGCTCTTGCATTCGTTATCTGAGGAATAGCCCAGAGGAGAGACCCTAAATAGCCAGAAAAGGAGGTTTGGCTACTAAGAAAGGAGGCTTGGCTACTGAAAGAGGTAAGCACCTATCAGGAGGGGTCTATGACGTCACCTGCTGGCACTGGCCACTCAGAGCATTCCATTGTGCCCCAACACCTCTGAATCCAAAATGGCAGATGTCTGGGACACACTGGAGGAGCTCTGGGCACCTCCCTGGGAGGTACTGGTCAGGGGAGTGGTCATTCCCCTTTCCTTTGTCCAGTTTCATGCCAGAGCAGGGCTGGGGGATCCCTGAACCAGTGTAGACCATCTGGGGAGGCTACTCCTCCCCAGCCCTTCACACCTATTTCTCAAGGGAGAGGGTGTAACACCCTCACTCAGAGGAAATCCTTTGTTCTGCCTGCCTGGGCTACCCAGACCCCAGGGGGCAGAAACTTGTCTGAGGGGTTGGCAGCAGCTGCAGTGGAAACTCCAGAAAGGCAGTTTGGCAGTACCTGGGTTCTGTGCTAGAGACCCAGGGGATCATGGAATTGACATTTCCATGATCTTAGCCATGTTACATGGCCATGTTCGGAGTTACCATTGTGACGCTACACATAGGTAGTGACCTATGTGTAGTGCACGCATGAAATGGTGTCCCGCACTCACAAAGTTCGAGGAATTTGCCCTGAACGATGTGGGGGCACTTTGCCTAGTTCCAGGGTGCCCACACACTAAGTAACTTGGCACCTAACCTTCACCAAGTGCGGGTTAGACATATAGGTGACTCATAAGTTATAAGCAAATCAATAAAATGTATATATTTTCATACACCCACTCTGACACCCAGACAGGCACCCATACAGACACTCTCACACCCACTCACACACCCAGACACTCTCACACCCGCTCTGATGCCTATTCAATCACTGTCATACCCACTGACACACCCATACACTCTGACACCCACATAAACACTCTCACAACCACTCACACTCCAATACAGATAGTTTCACACCTATTGTGACACCCAAATTGACACTCTCACGCCCACTCCCACACACAGACACTCTCACACGCACTCACACTCACAACAGACACTAATGCACCAGAGAGACACTCTCACACACCCAGAAAGACATTCTCACACCCGCTCATACACCCAGAAAGACACTCTCACACCCACTTTTATGTCAGTACAAACACTCTGGCACCCACTCACACACAGACACTCTCACACCCACTCACACACAGAGACAGTCTCTCTCACACCCACTTACACACAGACACTATCACATCCACTCACACACCCAGACATATACTCTCACACCCACTCTGACACCCATACAAACTCACACCCACTCACACACACACACACACACACAGGCACTCTTACACCCATCCCCACACATAAACAGACACTCTCACAGCCACTCACACACCCAGACAGACACTCTCACACCCACTCACACACCCATACAGACACTCTGACACCCACTCACACACCCAGACATGCACTCTCACACCCATTCTAACACCCAATGAAAAAACTCTCACACCGACACACACCCAGACAGACACTCTCACACTGATGCCCATACAAACACTCTATACCCACTCAAACACCCATACAGACACCCTCACACTCACTGCGACACCCAAACTGACACTATCAGACCCACTCACATACAGGTATACCCTATCAAACCCATTCACACACCCATACATTTTCACACCAACTAACACAACATGACACTGTCACACCCACTCTCACACCCATACAAACACTCTCACACCAACTCACATACCCATACAGGAACTCACTCCCACTCACACAGTCAGACACTCTCACTCCCACTCACACACACAGACACTCTCACATCCATTCTGATGCCCATACAAACACTCACACCCACTCACACAACCAGATAGACAGTCTCAGACCCACTCTGACACCCAGACAGACAGCCTCACACCCACTCACACACACATACACTCTCACACCTGCACTGGCACCCATACAAACACTTCCACACCCACTCACACACCCATACAGGCATTCTCAAACCCTTTCACACACCCAGATGGACTCTCTCACACCCACTCACACACCAGACATACACTCTCACACCCACACTGACACACCCAGACAAACACTCTCACACCGAGTCTGATGCACATATAAACACTCACACACACAGACAGATACTCTCACACCCGCTGTGACATCCAGACAGACTCTCTGTATCCACTCACATACACACACACAGACACTTGCACACCAAGTCACACACAGAGACAGGCACTCTCACACACACTCATACACCCAGACACTCACATCCAGACACCCACACAGACACTCTCACGCTCAATCCCACACCCAGACAGACACTCTCACATCCATTCAGGCACCAACAAAGACACTCTCCCGCCCACTCAAGGAGCTACTCAGAGATCCACTCGGACACTGACACATCCACTCACAGACGCACACACACAAAGACTCAGGCTCAGACACCCACTCACTGGCCCACATAGTCAGTCATATGTCTACTCACAGACCTACTCAAATACTCACACCTCCACTTACACACCCAGAGAGATGCTCACATACTGTCAACACCAGGGCAGTGCGCGCTCTATTGGCGACTAGAATGCAAAAACCCAGCACTCTCAAAACAACGTAATTTATGCATTGTGCTGATATGTTGTTGTTTAACCTTTTGCATTGCAGAGTTTAATCCTGAAGACTTATTTTTAATGTGTTTACAAATACTGTTCATTTGCAATGTATTGCTGCAGGCTTTCAGAGTGTGTTAGGGTGTGGTCCCTTTCCAGGGCCTTCCAGAGACTTTCCCTGCAGCATGCCTGGGTGTGGTTGTGGGCTGGGCCAAGACTCTATAAAAGGGAGCCAGCGCAGCTCCAAGTGCTCACTATTCAGAGGTCCCGGTGAAGAGCAGCAGCTACTTCCTGAGCTCCTGTCCCGGTGGCCTATTTGATCTTCCATGCCTCTGCCCTTCATTCTTCATTGGTGATCCTTGTTCTGGGCAGTAAGATGGTGGTTGGGCTGACCTCCCAACGCCGTTATCGAGAACTTTCATATTATTGGCCTAATTCTTTAATGATTAACAGATTACTTTGCGCGCTACCATTTCTTGACATTTGCATGGTGGTTTGCGAATCTGCAAGACGCGCAATTCATTTCATGATGATTTGATCTTGTTATTCATTGCGCGCTACCATTTCTTGACATTTGTATGGTGGCTTGCGAATCGGCAAGACGCACGATTCGTTTCATGATGATTTGACTTTGTTATTCATTGCGCGCTACCATTTCTTGACATTTACATGGTGGCTTAAGAATCGCAAAAGACGCGCGATTCGTTTCATGATGATTTGACTTTGTTATTCATTGCGCGCTACCATTTCTTGACATTTACATGGTGGCTTAAGAATCGGCAAAAGACGCGCGATTCGTTTCATGGTGCTTTAATCTTGTTATTCATTGCGCGCTGTTATTTTTTGCCATTTACATCGTGGCTTACAAATCGGCAAGACGCGTGATTCGTTTAATGGTGATTTAATCTTGATATTCATTGCGTGCTACCATTTCATGACATTTTACATGGGGGCACTCGAATCGGCAAGACGCACAATTCTCTCTTCAAGCTTAATTCATGTTGTTCATTGTATGCCATTTATTCTAAAACATTTATTAGGTAATATTCGAGTTGACAAGTTGTGTGATTTGTTTCCTGAATCCATATTGTGTTATTCATGGTGCACAATCCTTTTATGGTGTTTACTATATATATAAAAATCTGCAATGTGCGCAATTCGTGTTGAAACATTTCAAGAGAACACAGAAGACCAGAGTTTCTAGATGCAATATTGCATGGTCCTAGTATACATTCTCAAAAAAGGATTCATATGACTGGTTTAGAACTTATTCCGAATGTTTTCCTGATTCTCATGTAAAGGAAAGTACTTGAATTTGAAAGTTTCATTTAATCCATCTGGATTCCCTTACAGGTATCCAGCCATCTTGAAACTTAGTCATTTTAAGCCTAATTCTTAGGTTGTTAATGTTTTCAGAATGACTAGGCTTAGGGGGTCATTCTGACCTCGGCGGTAAAAGGCCCTTACCGCCGGTCAGAAGACCGCCATAACACCGCCGCGGCCGCGGTTAACCGCCACGGTCATTCTGACCCACAACGGCCAAGCCTCCAAAATTCCGTCCTCCACTGCAGCCCGCCACATCAGCGGGCAGCGATAAACTGGAGATGACCAAACCTCCACCGTCACGCCAACAGAAATACGCCCATGCCATTACGACCCACGAATCCACACGGCGGTCATTCAAACGCGGTATTCCATTGGCGGTACACACCGTGGCGGTCAGAATACACACACATCACCAGAACACAGCCACATTGGACAATTTGAAATACACACACCTGATACACATACACACACCACTCCCACACAATCAACCAACTATAAAACACACACCCACATCACCCACAAACCCCTGCGACCATAATTACTGAGAGAAGGAGAGAGAGACACAGCAGACAATCCAAAGCAAGACACACTGAGGCACACTACACCATCACACACACCACATAGTAGCACAAAGCACCACTCACCAACATACTCATCATCACATACACCACCCCACACCTCACCCACACCACCCCATGGCACCCCAAAGGCACCCACGCTTTTCGGACCAAGAACTCCGGGTCATGGTGGAGGAAATCCTAAGAGTGGAACCCCAGCTCTTCGGCTCGCAGGTGCAGCACACCAGTATAGCTAGGAAGGCGGAGCTATGGCAGCGGATCGTGGACAGGGTCAACGCGGTGGGACAGCATCCCAGGAATAGGGAGGACATACGCAAAAGATGGAACGACCTATGGGGGAAGGTCCGATCGATGGTCTCCAGGCACAACATCGCGGTCCAGAAGACTGGCGGTGGACCCCCACCCACCCCTCCCGAATTCACATCGTGGGAGCAAGACGTCTTGAACATCCTGCATCCTCAGGGCCTCGCAGAAGTAGCCGGAGGAATGGACTCTGGTAAGTCCAATCTCAACTACTATATCCCCCCCACCCCACCAGCATGCCAACCCACACCCCCACCCTCACCCCCAACCCCGCAGCACACATCCTCCCTGACAATGTCTCACCAGCACAACCCACCCATCCCAACACCAACTCCTGCATGCCAACACAAATCATGGGCACCCATCACCTAAGCATGACCATTGCACTAACCCCCCCCCCACTAACTACCCTCACAACACCTCCCTCAAGGGAATGCCTGCACTGGGGGACAAGGGCACCCATAACACGCACGCTATTGTACACACAGAAACAATAACCAAACTCTCTTACCCCATGCAGGACCCGAACGACAACACACCAGCCAGGAGGGTCCAGAAGTGTCCATCCCACCACCGGAACAGGCCCACACTGAGGATAGCAGCTCTGTCGACAGTGAACCTGATGACCAGCCCGGATCATCGGGGACCTCTGGGCAGTCGGTTCCCCTCAGGCAGCCACAGGCCACACCAGACCCGACCCCCTCTGCCAACACCAGCACAGCTCCCACCCAGCGGGCCCATGCCTCTGTCTCTAGGACAGCTCAATCAGCGTTGTGTCTGCCACTACAGGGCACCCAGGCTAACCCAACACCCCAACAACAACAGGGACCTGGGGGCAGTGGTAGCGGGCACACCGTCCAGGGGACAGAGGCCGGGGGAAACCGGGCAGCTCGGAGGGCTGCTGTGCGACAGGGGGGGGAGGAGAGGCCCAGGGAACCCACTCTCCAAGAGGCCCTCACCACCATCATGGGGGCATACCACCACTCCCAAGAAACGATGGCGACGGTACTGGCCAGGTTCACTGAGATCCAGGCACAGCAGGAGGAACGCTACATGGGGTTCAGGGAGGAGCTGAGAATCATCGGGACCGCAATGGGGACCATCGTCCTGGCCCTCCACAGGATAGAGGACGCGTTGCGGGACCATGGTGCACCACACAGGGCCCCTGTCACTAGCCCGGACCAGGAACAGCCTACCACCTCCGCCGGTGCTAGTGGACAGGAGGTCCCAACACCTCGACAGCCCCCCAGAACCCCACCTCCTGCTGAAGAACAACCACCCCGTAAGAGGAGCCTGAGACCAAAAAAAAAGACAGAGTAGGATGTCAAGACCCCCGCCAGCAGGACATACCCCCTCAAGTCTTCCCACTGTCCCACATTGCCACCCTGTCCAACCATGAACTGCCTATGCTCCATCCTTCCACAGGCAAAAGGACAATGCACCTGTGAGACTGAGAACTGGACTCTGCCATGGATATTCCTCCACCCCCACCCATCACCCTTAGAATCACATGTACCGATATCTAGCACTGTAAATAAATCACATTTTGCACACAAATCTGTTTTGAGTCATGCTGTATTATTGACAAATGTATTACATATTACTGTTCGATTTCTGTTCTGTCAATTAGTCATGACAACATACCAATGTCAATACGCTGTATTTCATGGGCGAACCAAGCAGAAGTCAGGTACTGAGTCAGACAGCACTGAGAAGGGAAGGGAAAGGCAAAAATTAATGAAAAACATCTGTGGGGAACTACAGAAAGTACAGATGCAGGAGGCTATAAGCAATTGTGAAATGGCGTGGGTGATTCTTACCTGTGTGTTACTGGAAATACTGTTGTATCACTCTGTCCCTATTGTCTGTGTCGTCCTCAGAGTCTTCCTCCTCTTCACTCTCCACAGGCTCCACGGCTTCTACAACACCACCATCTGGACCATCCTCCTGCAGGAAAGGCACCTGGCGTCGCAAAGCCAGGTTGTGGAGCATACAGCACGCCACGATGATATGGCACACCTTCTTTGGTGAGTACATTAGGGATCCACCAGTCATATGCAGGCACCTAAATCTGGCCTTCAGGAGGCCAAAGGTTCGCTCAATCACCCTCCTAGTACGCCCATGGGCCTCATTGTACCGTTCCTCTGCCCTGGTCCTGGGATTCCTCACAGGGGTCAATAGCCACGGCAGGTTGGGGTAACCAGAGTCACCTATTAGCCACACACGCTGTCTCTGTAGCTGTTCCATCACATAGGGAATGCTGCTATTTCGCATAACATACGCGTCATGCACTGACCCTGGGAACTTGGCATTTACATGGGAGATGTACTGGTCAGCCAAACAGACCACCTGGATATTCATTGAATGGTAATTCTTCCTGTTCCTGTACACCTGTTCATCGTCATTTGGGGGGACTAAAGCCACATGGGTCCCATCAATTGCACCAATGATGTTGGGGATGTGTCCAAGGGCATAGAAATCAGCTTTCACTGTAGGCAAATCACCCTCCTCTGGGAAAATGATGTAGCTCCGCATGAGTTTCATCAGGGCAGACAACACTCTGGATAAGATCTTGGAAAACATAGGCTGAGACATCCCAGATGACATGGCCACTGTTGTCTGGAATGAGCCAGTTGCAAAGAAATGGAGGACAGACAGAACCTGCACTAGAGGGGGAATTCCTGTGGGTTGGCGGATGGGGGACATCAGGGCTGGCTCCAGCTGGGCACACAGTTCATGGATGGAGGCTCGGTCAAGTCGGTATCGTAGTATTATGTTGCGTTCTTCCATTGTGGACAGGTCCACCAGCGGCCGGTACACGCGAGGATTCCTCCTTCTCATCGCTAGTCCCAGCGGACGGTGCCTAGGAAGGAGAATATGGAGTACAGAGTCAATCCACTCAAAGGTACGTACAACACAGCTTGCACAGTACAGGTAAATGTATGGTTTGATAAGTTTGTATGTGTGCCATTGCAAGGCCTAGGCCTGTGTGACGCATTAGAAATTAAGCCATGTGGGCCCTTGAAATGGCCGATGCCTGACCTGTGAAGTGGGACAATGGGATGTGAGGTCACTGCGCTGGTGGGGCGCACCGTGGCGGTAGGCGGTCGAAGACCGCTGTGCGAAGACGCATTGGTTAACATTGAAGCCTATGGGTTTCAGGAGCCAATGACGATGTGCGCCGGCGGTCGCGGGACGCACCGCCGCGGTACGCACCGCCGCGGGCGTGACCGCCATTTTCTATCTGCTCAATCATTCGAGACCTGATCATCCACAGGAGAGGACCTATACTGCAAGTGCTGCTGTGAACTCGGTCTGGAAGTGACAATGGCTGCTGCTACTGGTGAAAGGGCCCCCGCCTTCAGTTCAGAAGAGTTGGAGAAGCTCGTGGACGGGGTCCTCCCCCAGTATGCGCAACTCTACGGTCCTCCAGACCAACAGGTGAGTACACTCAGTGCACATTGAATGGGTTATGCCTGTGTGGAGGGGGGGGGGTGTAAGTTGGTGGGGTTTGGAGGGAATGGGGAGTGCAACGCACGACAGATGAGAGAATGGGAACCATGACAAGGTTGGGGAGGGGGGGGCATGTACTCCAAACATGCAGATATGTGACGGTTTCTCTTTCCCACCCTGTACATGTCAAACAGGTGAGCGCCCACCAGAAAATCGATATTTGGCGTGCCATCGCCGAGGAAGTCCGGAACTTGGGGGTCCACATCAGACGGGGCACCCACTGCCGCAAGAGGTGGGAGGACATCCGCCGCGGAACGAGGAAGACCGCAGAAACACTGCTGGGGATGGCCTCCCGACCTAGGAGGGGTGCCAGTCGCACCATGACCCCCCTGATGTCCCGGATCCTGGCGGTGGCCTACCCTAATTTGGATGGGCGCTTGAGGACAGCACAGCAGACACAAGGGGGTGAGTATCCGCACATTCTCCTATCTGTATGCGCATTGGAGGCGTCTGGGTGGGGGAGGAGGGCTGTGGGTGACATTAGGCCCGGGCGCTCTCTGTAGTGTAGTCCGCTCCCTTAGGCATGGCCCTGTGCCCCTGCCCCCCACCTCTGTAGGGTGCCAAGTGCAGCTACCCATGCTCCAGCATCACACATGTGCGCGTGTGTTGTCCCTAGACCTGTTTGCCTAGTCAGAAGTACTGAGTAGTGTACTCCAAGTTTGCGACTTAGTGCACGAGGCACCTGTGTCTGTCCTCTCCGCAAAGGGTATTGCTAAGGCATGCACTCAACTTTGTTTAATTTCTCCCCCCACCCTAAATCTTTGTCTTCTTGTGTTTTAGCATCATCAGGCGGAGGAGATTTGGCGTCGGAGCAGGAGGGAGCTGCAGGTCACCAGGCCCCGGTGGGCACTGACACAGACATCGAGGGCACCAGTGATCCGGAGGGCGAGGGGAGCACCACAACGGGGGCCGGTGGAGACACCAGCGACACGGACACGTCCTCGTTTGGGAGCTCCCTAGCGGGGGCGGCACCATCTGTGCCCCCCGCAACAACAGGTACAGCCGCCACCCAGCGCACCAGCACCGCCCTCCCAGCAGCCCCTCAGTCTGCGCTCCGTGGCCGCTCGGCCAGGAAGGCGTGCGTCTCCTTCGCCCCAGGCACCTCAGCCCCTGCCTCTGTTACCCCTGCTGCCCTCAGTGCGGAGCTCATTGACCTTGTGAGGACGCTCATTGTTGGGCAGACTACCCTTCTGAATGCCATCCAGGGGGTGGAAAGGGAGGTGCATCGGAGCAATGCCTACCTGGAGGGCATTCATTCGGGTCAGGCTGCCCATCAACGAGCGTTCACTGCTATGGCCTCAGCACTGACGGCAGCCATTGTCCCTGTCTCCAGTCTCCCTCTTCTATCTGCCTCCACCCTTTCTCTGTCTCCTGTACCTTAACCTATCCCATCCACACCATCAGACCAGCCTGCACACACCTCAACACCCAAGAGCAGCTCATCCAAACACAAGCACCACAGAAAACACAAGCATTCACCCAAGCAACACACAGATGCAGACATATCAACAGTCACTACCACCTCTGTGTCCCCGTCCTCCTCGTCTCCCTCCTCCCTCCCTGTGACGTCTACACTCACACCTGCATGCACCCCAACATCAGCCAGTTCTTCCACCACCAGCAAACCCTCCACTACAGCCCGCACACCTGCAGTCACCACCCCCACTGGCATTTACACGTCCCCTGTGTCCTCTCCCACTGTGTCTGTCACCCCCTCTTCCAAGACACATAAACGCAGGCAGACACCCAAACAACAGCCAACCACCTCACCACAGCCTACGTCCCAGTCACCTGCACCCAAGGACAGCACACCTGGCTCTCATACAACCACATCCTCTTCCTCCACTTCTCTCACCACTACTCCTACCCCTTACCTTGGTCCCAAGAAAAATTACCTCTCCAGTTTTGACCTCTTTCCCTCCCCCGACCCACCCCCTCCAACTGGGAAAAGTCCCAAGGGCACCTCAGCCACCACCAGCCCAACTACTACAGTGCAAGTGGTGCATGGCATGTGGAGTCCACCCTTTGGCGGCAGTAACACTTCAGTGAGCAGCAAGGGGACAGCCAGCCCCCCCCCAGGCAAGAGGACCCGGAAATTGAAGGGCCGCCGTGAGCGGACAGAGACGGCTGCCCCCAAGGAGGTGACTCCGGCCACTTCACCGGCCACAGCAGCCACGGGAGGCAAGGGCCCGAGAGCCCCATCTAAGGAGCGGAAGGACAGCAGGGCGGAGAGGACAACCACCAGGAGCGCGGAGCAGGAGGGCCCCACAAGCCCCATCCCGGCTGCAAGGGACGACACCAAAGGGCCCAGGACTCACTCCCCGAAGGGGCCTGACACAGCACGGTCGGAGGGCGACTGAGCAGGGTGTCCAGGCCAGGTATGACTCCCTTGACATACTGCAAGAGCACCGCTGAACAGGGCCCCGCCGTGAAGACAGGTACCGCTGAACAGGGCCCCGCCGTGAAGACAGATTCCGCTGAACAGGGCCCCGCCGTGAAGACAGGTACTGCTGAACAGGGCCCCGCCGTGAAGACAGGTACCGCTGAACAGGGCCCCGCCGTGAAGACAGGTACCGCTGAACAGGGCCCCGCCGTGAAGACAGGTACCGCTGAACAGGGCCCCGCCGTGAAGACAGGTTCCGCTGAACAGGGCCCCGCCGTGAAGACAGGTACCGCTGAACAGGGCCCCGCCGTGCAGAAGAGCACCGCTGAACAGGGCCCCGCCGTGAAGACAGGTACCGCTGAACAGGGCCCCGCCGTGCAGAAGAGCACCGCTGAACAGGGCCCCGCCGTGAAGACAGGTACCGCTGAACAGGGCCCCGCCGTGGAGACAGGTACCGCTGAACAGGGCCCCGTCGTGCAGAAGAGCACCGCTGAACAGGGCCCCGCCGTGAAGACAGGTACCGCTAAACAGGGCCCCGCCGTGAAGACAGGTACCGCTGAACAGGGCCCCGCCGTGCAGAAGAGCACCGCTGAACAGGGCCCCGCCGTGAAGACAGGTACCGCTAAACAGGGCCCCGCCGTGAAGACAGGTTCCGCTGAACAGGGCCCCGCCGTGAAGACAGGTACCGCTGAACAGGGCCCCGCCGTGAAGACAGGTACCGCTGAACAGGGCCCCGCCGTGAAGACAGGTACCGCTGAACAGGGCCCCGCCGTGAAGACAGGTACCGCTGAACAGGGCCCCGCCGTGAAGACAGGTACCGCTGAACAGGGCCCCGCCGTGAAGACAGGTTCCGCTGAACAGGGCCCCGCCGTGAAGACAGGTACCGCTGAACAGGGCCCCGCCGTGCAGAAGACCACCGCTGAACAGGGCCCCGCCGTGAAGACAGGTACCGCTGAACAGGGCCCCGCCGTGCAGAAGAGCACCGCTGAACAGGGCCCCGCCGTGAAGATAGGTTCCGCTGAACAGGGCCCCGCCGTGAAGACAGGTACCGCTGAACAGGGCCCCGCCGTGCAGAAGAGCACCGCTGAACAGGGCCCCGCCGTGAAGACAGGTACCGCTGAACAGGGCCCCGCCGTGAAGACAGGTACCGCTGAACAGGGCCCCGCCGTGTAGAAGAGCACCGCTGAACAGGGCTCCGCCGTGAAGACAGGTACCGCTGAACAGGGCCCCGCCGTGAAGACAGGTACCGCTGAACAGGGCCCCGCCGTGCAGAAGAGCACCGCTGAACAGGGCCCTGCCGTGAAGACAGGTACCGCTGAACAGGGCCCCACCGTGGAGACAGGTACCGCTGAACAGGGCCCGCCGTGCAGAAGAGCACCGCTGAACAGGGCCCCGCCGTGAAGACAGGTACCGCTAAACAGGGCCCCGCCGTGAAGACAGGTACCGCTGAACAGGGCCCCGCCGTCTCAAGCACCGCTCCGCTGGGCCCTTCCTGTCAAGCACCGCTCCGCTGGGCCCCGCCGTCTCAAGCACCGCTCCGCTGGGCCCTTCCTGTCAAGCACCGCTCCGCTGGGCCCCGCCGTCTCAAGCACCGCTCCGCTGGGCCCCGCCGTCTCAAGCACCGCTCCGCTGGGCCCTTCCTGTCAAGCACCGCTCCGCTGGGCCCTTCCTGTCAAGCACCGCTCCGCTGGGCCCCGCCGTCTCAAGCACCGCTCCGCTGGGCCCTTCCTGTCAAGCACCGCTCCGCTGGGCCCTTCCTGTCAAGCACCGCTCCGCTGGGCCCTTCCTGTCAAGCACTGCTCCGCTGGGCCCCGCCGTCTCAAGCACCGCTCCGCTGGGCCCTTCCTGTCAAGCACCGCTCCGCTGGGCCCTTCCTGTCAAGCACCGCTCCGCTGGGCCCCGCCGTCTCAAGCACCGCTCCGCTGGGCCCCGCCGTCTCAAGCACCGCTCCGCTGGGCCCTTCCTGTCAAGCACCGCTCCGCTGGGCCCTTCCTGTCAAGCACCGCTCCGCTGGGTCCCGCCGTCTCAGGCACCGCTCCGCTGGGCCCCGCCGTCTCAAGCACCGCTCCGCTGGGCCCCGCCGTCTCAAGCACCGCTCCGCTGGACATCGCCATGTCATGCACTGCTGCGCTGGGTCCCGCCGTCTCAGGCACTGTTTATGGTTCACTGTGCCCACCATGCCTCCTCCTTGACCAGTGGACTCTGTAATCCACCTGAGAGACTGTGGCTTTGCACTCCCCAGGATGGTCCAGTGGGCAATCCACCCACTGTAGAGACTTGAGAGACTGTGGCTTTGCACTCCCCAGGATGGTCCAGTGGGCAACCCACCCACTGCAGAGACTTGAGAGACTGTGGCTTTGCACTCCCCAGGATGGCACAGTGGGCAACCCACCCACTGCAGAGACTTGAGAGACTGTGGCTTTGCACTCCCCAGGATGGTACAGTGGGCATGGTGGGTCCTCGTGGATCTGGCGTCGTGGACTCATGTGGCTGTGGTGGCCCCCCCTTCCCTTCCCCCTGAGGTGCCTGTAGTTTTGACATCGGATGCCCCTGCAGTGTTCTCTCCAAAGGACTCAGGTCTCGTGTGTGGGCTTTGCCCTTGTTTCGCAGAACCTTGGCCCACGGACATGTTAGATTCGTAGGATGTGCAGGACTTGTTACTTCAGTGATACACTGATGTGTATATCTTTTTGGTTTTTGTAAATATTTTTCACGGTTGCTCAATTATTTCCAGGTGCTTTTTTTGTACATGAAAATTTATTCCAAATTTGGTTGTGTCATTGTATTTTTAAAGGGTGTTTGTGTGGTGTCACTGTGACTTCCTGCTCTGCATTGGTGTGTACATATTGGGGGGGTGGGGGGGTCGCATATGTGTATGCCCATAACCTTTCTTCCTCCCCCCTCCCGTGTGTCGTAGGTGCAGTACTCACAGTTGACATCTGCGCCGGAGTTCGTACTCGTGGTAGATGAGCAGGTAGACGAGAGCAGGTATGATGTTCAATTCGGGTTCCATGCTGTCCGGATTCCGCGTGGAGTGTGTCGAGGTGAGCGTTTTCCATTGAAATTGTCTGTTTCCGCCGTGTTTTTATCGGCGGGGCTCCCGCCCCGGAAAAGGTGGCGGATTGGTGGGTCGTGATAGGGTGGGCGGTACATTGTCTGCCGCCTGGCTGTTGGCAGTGACCGCCGCGCTGTTTGTTTGTTCCGCCGTGGCGGTCGGAGTGTTAATGCGGCGGGCTGTGTTGGCGGTTCCCGCCAGGGTCAGAATTGCATTTTTTTGACCGTCGGCCTGTTGGCGGGTTGGCCGCCGCTTTATCACCGACCGCCAGGGTCAGAATGACCCCCTTAGAGTCATAGGGGGTTATTCTAACTTTGGAGGAGTGTTAATCCGTCCCAAAAGTGACGGTAAAGTGACGGATATACCACCAGCCGTATTACGAGTTCCATAGGATATAATGGACTCGCCATTTTTTCTGCCATTTTTAACGCCTACTCAGCGCAGGCATGAAAATGACACTCCCATAATATTCAATGGGTCTCTCTAGGCTTTGCTGCACTAGCATAAAACATTTTGCCGCTAGTGTAACAAAGCGCCACAATAGCATCAAACATTTTGAGGCTATTGTGCTAATGACCGCCATGGTGCTCTGTATTGTGAATACGGTACAACCATGGTTCCGTTAGGTGTCGGTAGGGGGTGCAAGAAAAGTGGCGCATCATCCATGATGCAGCACTTCCTTGTAAACATGCCCCTTAGAGTGATGAGCCACTCGGATATCCAACAAGACATCCTGTTGTGTTACTGGTGTGTATTGAATGAGTGCTTCCGGTTTGTGAATCTGCTATGGATTAGCAGATCCACATGAGATAGAAAGAATTGGAACTGAAAATAAAATAAAATCTGTCTTTGGTGAAAGGGCTGGCTCTGAGACAGAGCATTTGTGCTTATGATGTATAGGTGATAACTACACATAATACAGGACACAGTCTTTCAAGTTATGGAGAAAGACCATTTTACCTTTCTTTGTCAAACAAACTCCATCATTTTTTTATATGCACTCCTTATCAAAGCGTAAATTATTGTGGTGTATAGAGCCCAGGTTGAGGAATGCAGAAACAGTTTGTTAACGTGTTTGCTGAATTTGTTTTTGTGGGGACAGAATTCAGTTGACCACTTCCACTTCTGGCTTTGGCAAATGTTGGAAAATACCAAGGTAGTATGTGGATACGATACCATTAATTTGCCAAAGGTATCTTTCATTAGGATTCCCAATCTTACCCCTGTAACTGTGCCCAGGTCACTGCCACAACAGTGAACAATCATGAGGTCTGGATATTGACAATCCATAATGCTTTCAATCAAAGGCAGCAATTGATGCCACTTTAACCCTCTCTAGCCAACCCAAGTAATATCCACATTAGGTAAAGGCAGTTCAATTCAATTCAAGCTTTATTCGGTCAATTAACCATGAAAGCATCACATACATTAAAAGAAAAATTTCAACTCATTTTATAATCTGTACAATGATTAAATAATTTTATTAAAAAAAAACACATAAATAAATACATACATGTGATATCAGAGTATTCATCTAAAATCCTGCCTGGGCACGCTTCGTGGGTCCTTGATTAAAATGGTGATCACGTATATGCCATGCTGCCACTAAAAACTTGCTGACTGCTAAAATTAATTAATTTGATCTATGGCTTTTTTAAAACCCTTATTGCTATACTGCAATTTTCCAGCCCCATTTCCCTACAGGTTTTTCAAATCCATATTGACTGTGGAAAAAAATATGTTGGGCAAAAAAACATAAAATGTTCAACTGTTTCCGGGGCACCGCCACAAGCCGGACATATATCTGAAGTAGTGATTGGCCCCCAGTTGCAAGTTAAAGACAACATTGGTAAGGACCCAAAACGGAATCTAGCACATAAACCTTTGCCCTGTAGATCTAGTATAATATTTTAATAGGATTCATACTGCGGAAACCACTTAAAATCAATAAAAAGATTAGATAATCGACCATGAGTTTTACAACAAATATAATTGTTCCATACATTGGACCAGTAAGCTGATTTCAAAGCAGTTTTATGGGATTTCACTAATTTTTGGGGACTCTCCCAATAATCTCCAAACCCCAAGATACAAAACCAATTGGACACATATTTAATCCAAGGAATAATAGCTGCATTTGGTCTCTTTAGCAGGTCAAGCAATGATGCTTTGTATAAATCCAATTCAGGGTGGTCCAAATCCTTATCCAATATAATAGAGGTCATAGGGAAATTAAATCAGCTACTTGGTTTAGCCCCAAATCAAGAAACATTGGGATCAGTGGTGTACTTCGGGGGCACACTATCAAAGCCCTCGCAAAATTGTTTTCTCCCACAGTTATATTTGTACATACATAGCTTTATTGGTTACTTTCAACCCTAAAAGCAAAACAACCACCGGTAGAAAGATAAAAGATAAGTAAAAATTATGTTAAAAAGGAAATAAGAGGAATAAAAAAAGAACATCCTTTACGGCCTTAAAACACATAAAAACCAAACACCTAATCTCCTACTGACTGTCATTTAAATCAATCATGGGGTATTGTTCCAGTCTAGGTGTGTGGTTAAAATTTGATGACTAAAACATTCCATTGTCAGTTTTTCATGTTGTCCTTATTTGGAAGTAAGTTCCGCATCAGCAACTTTCCCCAAGTGATTAGTACGTACATGCCAGGCAGCTGTAATGTACCTACTAACCGCACAGGGCAAGGGGGGGGAACTTTCCCTCATCAGAATTCTTAAGGCAACAATACAATGTCTTACCCCCACATTCCTACACACTGGCCGTAACCACTTTCGACGCGCAATCAAATAGGCAGGACATAAAAACATAAAATGTACAATGGATTCTGGATTAAGGGTACAGCTCGGACATAAATCAGATCTTGTAGTTGCACTCCACTTACTGCCATATGATTTGAGAGGCAGACAACCATATCTGAACTGGATATATAAACTCTTACTTAATGGGTCAAGAATTATATCCATAAAAGATTCAAAAGACGGATACCATTTAAAATCAAAAAATTGTGAGGTCAATCTGCCGTGAGTAAGGCACAGCAGATAGTTTTCCCTGACGTAAGTCCAGTATACCGTTTTCAAATGATTCTTCTGCTCCTTCCTTATACTTTCTGGATGACTCCATAGCTCACTAAGACCCAATTTGTGAAACCATTTAGAGATGTGATTAAACCAGGGAATGGTGAGTACATTAGGTCTATCCAAGATGTCTTGGATAGACTCCTTGTATGTAGATAACTCAGGGGTGGACCAAACACGGACCCAAAAAAGCAGAGGTCGTAGGGCAACTACATCTGTGATGCGTGGAAGGTCAAGGTCCCAGAACAATGGCAGCAGTGGGGTACTGCGAGGGCAGGCCAAAGTAGACCTCACGAAATTGTTTTCCCCCACTGCAAGCCTGCCAGTGTTTGAGGACCCCCAAATTTCTGCCCCATAGACCGCAGCACTTTGTGCCTTTGCTCTATAAATTTTAATAATTGGAGTAATCACTCTCTCAGAAGTAGACTTATGAAAACGAAGAATGGCTCCAGATGACTGTACCAGGCGAGCCAAACTTTTGTCGATTTGGGCCCCCCAATGCAGATTCTCACCCCCAAGTAATCTATAGAGTTTACCAAACCTAGGGGCGTTCCATTGTAAAATATTGAATATCTCTTGGTGGGGCCACAACCCAAAGTCATGAGTTTAGTTTTGCTATGGTTAAGTTCCAGACCGTAGTCACCGCAAAACGAACTGAACTTGTCCATGAGTACCTGGAGGCCCATAGGGGTTCTGGAGATCAAGAGAGAATCATCGGCAAATAACAAAATTGGAATTTTATGGTGATTCAAAGATGGGGCGTCATTTTGACAATTGGACACGACTTGCACCACCTCATTGATGAACAGTGTAAATAGCGTTGGGGCAAGAACGCAACCCTGGCGCACTCCTCTCTTGATGTCTATTTTGTCTGTGAGTTCCCCCTGATTGCCCCATCTTACTTGTGCAAATGTTTTCATGTAATCTTTGGATTAAATGCACTAAGGGATACCAATTTTGTACAATACTTCCCACAGTTTCTCTCTTGGGACAAGATCAAATGCAGATCTTAAGTCTACGAAAGCCACATAGAGTTTTTGCTTAGATAAGGTGACATACTTCCAGAACAGTAATGACACCCTGAAAACTTGGTCCATAGTATTAGTTTTGGGCCGAAACCCAGCCTGTAAAGGAGACAAAATTTGCTGGTCTTGAATCCAGTCAGTAAGCCTCACTAAGACTTGTTTGGCAAACGTCTTCTGAAGGATATCAATAAGGCTAATAGGTCGATAATTTACAGGCAACCCTGTATCACCCTTTTTATAGATCGGTATTATTTCAGCACCGTGCCAAGACTCTGGAATAGGGCTGCCAGCTGCTATGGCATTAGACAACAAATTGATATACCATGCCCATATCTTAGGTTCTGATTTGAACAAATCCCCTGGAATCTTATCCGGGCCAGGGGCTTTTGCTGGCCTCAGAGAATCAACAGCAGCTGTGGTTTCAGCTAAGGTAAAAACAATTCTCTCAGTTGAGATCTTATTAGCAGCCCAACACTCGACATGTGCAGGGTCCTCCAGAGCTTGCTGTACAGGCAAAGCATAGATTTCAGAAAAGTAGGACACCCATCTTTCGGGCTGTATATGCAACCCAATATCGTCCTTACCCCTTTTCGAACTGGAGGTCAACAACCGCCAAAAAGAGCTATCATCTTTACTTTGGACTGCTGCAAGCAGTTTCTGCCATGTCTCATTCTCCCAGTCTCTTTTGGCTCGCTTCAGGGCATTAGCATACCTACAACGAGCCTCTTTAATAGCCGCATGCGTAGAATTTTTTAACAGCCTCTTTTAAGGTGGATCTTGCTTGCGCACAGTCCTGATTATACCAGTCCCTGCGAAGGGTGTCAGCGGGTCTCAAAGGCAGTTAAAATAGAGTCTATGATCTAAAATTAAAAATATCATATTTGAGTGGATGTTGTAAATATGGTGGTGCCTAAAAGTAGGTAGTGATATTGAGGTAAAAGTAAGCAGATGTTTGATTGGCTTTTGAAAAATAACAAAAAAGTCATGGTTGTGGAACATGCTTATATTTCCAGACGATCAGCCACACCTGCTACAGTTGGTTTAAAAGTTAGTCTTCTGTTCTCTACTGAACTTCTGACCTACTGCCAGCAGAGAATGTTTCAAAGTTAGTCACCATGATAACAGAGCAGTGGAAGCATGTGAGGAAGGGAAATAAAAAAGGATAGACTGATGTGATGTGAAGTCACAGTGCTAATAGAATATATGCAGAATATGGAGTGTTTGGGTGCACATTTAGGGGGTCATTCTGACCTTGGCGGTAAAATGCGCTTACCGCTGGTCAGAAGACCGCCATAACACCGCTGCGGGTGCGGGAAACCGCCACGGTCATTCTGACCCGCAACAGGCAAACCGCCAAAAACCCGACATCCACAAAAGTCCGCCACACCAATGGCCAGCGAAAAACTGGCAATGACCAAACCTCCACCGTCACGCCAACAGAAATACGCCCATTCCATTCCGACCCACGAATCCACGCGGCGGTCTTTCAACCGCGGTATTCCATTGGCGGTACACACCGCCGCGGTCAAAATACACACACAGCTCCAAAACACTGCCACATTGGACATTTTGAAATACACACACCTGATACACATACAAACACCACTCCCACACACCCAACACAATATAAAACACACACCCACCTCACCTACAAACCCCTACGACCACCATTTATTGACTAAGGCCAGAGAGAGACACCACCAGCTAGTACAGAGCATTCACAGGCACATAACACCATCACTCACACAACATCCACGCACAAAACACCACACACCACCACACTCACCACATTCATCACCACAAACGCCACCCCACACCTCATCCACACCACCCCATGGCACCCCAAAGACACCCCAGGTTTACAGACGCTGAACTCAGGGTCATGGTGGAGGAAATAGTTCGGGTAGAGCCCCAGCTCTTCGGGGCACAGGTGCAGCACACCACCATTGCCAGGAAGATGGAGCTATGGCAAAGAATAGTGGACAGGGTCAACGCTGTGGGTCAACATCCACGAAATCGGGACGACATCAGGAAGCGGTGGAACGACCTACGGGGGAAGGTGCGTTTTATGGTATCCAGACACAACATCGCGGTGCAGAAGACTGGCGGCGGACCCCCACCTTAACCGCCAGAATTTACAACATGGGAGGAACAGGTCTTGGCGATCCTGCATCCTGGGGGCCTCGCAGGAGTAGGCGGAGGAATGGACTCTGGTAAGTCGAATCTCAACTACTTCATCCCCCCCCACCCACCGGCATGCCAAATCATACCCCCGCCCTCCCCCCCACCCCATCACACATCCTCCTTGCTATTGTCTCACCATCACAACCCACCCATCCCAACACCAAGCCCTGCATGCGACCACAAACCATGGACACCCATCACCTAAGCATGCCCACTGCACATACCCATACCCCCCCAAACCACCGTCACAACAGCCCCCACAAGGGAATGCCAGCACTGGGGTACACGGGCACCCACCCATTGCATGCTATGGCACACACAGAAGCAATAGCCATACTCTTATACCCCTGCAGGACCCGAACGCCACGACACCGCCCAGGAGGGTCCAGAAATGTCCATTCCACCCCCAGAAGAGGCCCACAGTGATGACAGCAGCTCTGTCTCCCTGGACCCAGATGACCAGCCTGGCCCATCGGGGACCTCCGGACAGTCGGTTCCCCTCAGACAGCCACAGGCCACAGCAGACCTACCCCCCTCTGGGAACACCAGCACAGCACCCACCCAGCGGGCCCATGCCTCTGTCTCCAGGACACGTCAATCAGCGGTGTGTCCACCACTACAGGGCACCCAGGTTAACCCACCACCCCAACAACAACAGGGACCTGGGGGCAGTGGTAGTGGGCACACGGTCCAGGGGACAGAGGCCCAGGGAAACAGGGGAACTGGGAGGGCTGCTGTGCGACAGGGGGGGGACAGGCCCAGGGAACCCACTCTCAACGAGGCCCTCTCCTCCATCATGGGAGCATACCACCGCTCCCAGGAGACGATGGCGACGGTCCTGGCCAGGTTCCAGGAGATCCAGGCACTGCAGGAGGAACAGTTTATGGGGTTCAGGGAAGAACTCAGAAACATCAGTTCCGCAATGGGCACCATCGTTGTGGCTCTCAATCAGATTGTCAGCACATTGCGGGACCATGTGGCACCACAAAGGGCCCCTGTCACTAGCATGGACCAAAAACAGGCTACCACCTCCGCCGGCGCTAGTGGACAGGAGGCCCCGACACAAGAACAACAGGCCACCAGAACCCCACCCCCTGCAGAAGGAGAACCACCCCGCAAGCGGTGCCTGAGATCTAGGAAGAAGACAGAGTAGGATGCCAAGACCCCCCGCCAGGAAAGGATACCCCCTTATTGTCATCCCACTGTCCCACATTGTCACCCTGTCCAACCTTAAACTGCCCCTGCTCCACCTTCCACAGGCATATGGACAATGCACCTGTGAGACTGAAAATCTGGACTCTGCCATGGACATTCCTCCACCATCACCCATCACTGAATTGCAACCATTTCCCAAAATTTTACACTTTAATAAACACACTTATTGCACAAAAATAATCTGGAGTCTGCCTGTATTTTTGAACAAATGTATTACACAGCACCGTGCCAAAATGTCCTGTTACATTGTGATGACAACATACCACTGTCACACAGCTGTAGTCCATTGGGAAACAAAGCAGAGGTCACGGAGTGGGGCCCACATCTCTGAAATTGGAAGGGAAAGTCACAACTCAGTCAACATACACTGGGGGGAAACTCAGACAGTAGAGAGGCAGGAGACTTTAATTAAATGTAAAATGCTGGTGTTGATTCTTACCTGTATGTCATTGAAAATACTGCAGTATTACTGTGTTCCTGTTGTCTGTGTCGTCCTCTTCGTCTTCCTCCTCTTCACTCTCCGCAGGCTCCACAGCTGGCACAACACCACCATCTGGACCATCCTCCTGCAGGAAAGGCACCTGGCGTCGCAAAGCCAGGTTGTGAAGCATACAGCAGGCCACGATGATATGGCACACCTTCTTGGGTGAGTACATTAGGGATCCACCTGTCATATGGAGGCACCTAAACCTGGCCTTCAGGAGGCCGAACGTCCGCTCGATCACCCTCCTAGTACGCCCATGGGCCTCATTGTACCGTTCCTCTGCCCTTGTCCCGGGATTCCTCACTGGGGTCAGTAGCCAGGACAGGTTGGGGTAACCAGAGTCACCAATTAGCCACACACGGTGTCTCTGAAGTAGTTCCATCACGTAAGGGATGCTGCTATTTCGCTTGATGTACGCGTCATGCACTGACCCAGGGAACTTGGCATTTACATGGGAGATGTACTGGTCAGCCAAACAGACCACCTGGACATTCATGGAATGATAACTTTTTCTGTTCCTGTACACCTGTTCACTCGTGCTGGGGGGACCAAAGCAACATGTGTCCCATCAATTGCACCAATGATGTTGGGAATATGTCCAAGCGCATAGAAATCACCCTTCACTGTAGCCAAATCACCCACCTCAGGGAAAACAATGTAGCTCCGCATGTATTTCAGCAGGGCAGACAACACTCTGGACAACACCTTGGAAAACATGGGCTGAGACATCCCTGATGAAATGGCCACTGTTGTTTGAAATGACCCACTTGCCAAAAAATGGAGTACTGACAGCACCTGCACTAGAGGGGGGATCCCTGTGGGTTGGCGGATGGGTGACATCAGGTCTGGCTCCAGCTGGGCACACAGTTCCTGTATAGTGGCTCTGTCAAGCCTGTATGTCAGTATGACATGTCTTTCTTCTATTGTCGACAGGTCCACCAGCGGTCTGTACACGGGAAGATTCCTCCATCTCCTCGCAAGTCCCAGCGGACGGTGCCTAGGAAGGACAACATGGAGCACAGAGTCAATCAACCCACAGGTACGTTCCCACAGCTTGCACAGTACACGATTCTCAATGCATTGAATGGCTTGTATGAGTGTTGATGCAAGGCCTAGGTATGTGTGACGCAGTAGATATTAAGATATGGGGGCCCTTGAAATGCGCTGGCGTAGCACACCGTGGCGGTAGGCGGTCGAAGACCGCGGCGCTAAGCCGCATTGGTTAACATTGAACCCTATGGGTTTCAGGAGCCAATGAGGATGTGCGCCGGCGGTTGCGGTATGCACCGCCGCGGTACGCACCGCGGCGGGCGTGACCGCCATTTTCTATCTGCTTAATCACTCGATACCTGATCATCCACAGGAGAGGACCTATACTGCAAGTGCTGCTGTGACCTCGGTCTGGAAGAGACAATGGCTGCTGCGACTGGGGAAAGGGCCCCTGCCTTCACTTCTGAAGAATTGGAGAAACTCGTGGATGGGGTCCTCCCCCAGTATGCGCTACACTACGGTCCTCCAGACCAACAGGTAAGTACACTGGGACCATGCTTTGTGGCCAATGCCTGGGTTGAGTGAAAGATGGTGGGGAGGGGAGCGAATGAGGCATGCATCAAACGAAAGATGAGAGCATGTGCCACATGGCAAGGGTGGGGATGGGGGGCCACTCACTTCGAGCATGCAGAAGGTGATGTTTGTCTTTCTTTCTCCCCCTGCACATGTCACATAGGTCAGCGCCCATCAGAAAATCGACATTTGGCGTGCCATCGCCAAGGACGTCCGGACCCTGGGGGCCACAACAGACGGGGCACCCACTGCCGGAAGAGGTGGGAGGACATCCGCCGCGGGAGCAGGAAGACCGCAGAGGCTCTGCTGGGTATGGCCTCCCAATGTAGGAGGGGTGCCAGTCGTACTTTGACCCCCCTGATGTCCCGGATCCTGGCGGTGGCCTACCCCGATTTAGATGGGCGCGTGAGGACATCACAGCAGACACAAGGGGGTGAGTACAAGCGCATTCTGCTGATTTTGCGCACATTGGAGGTGTCTGGGTGGGGGAGGAGGGCTGTGGGTATCCCTAGGCCAGGGCGTTTTCTGTAGGCTAGGCCCCTCCGTTAGGCAAGGCCCTGTACCCCCGCCCCCCACCTCTGTAGGTTGCCTGGTACAGCTAATCATGGCCCTGTGTCACCTATGTGTGGAGTTGTCGTCCATAGGCTTGTAGGCCATGTCCCACGGATTGAGTAGTGTACCCCAAGTGCGCGGCGTAGTGCAGGGGGCTTCTGTGTCTGTCCTCTCCGCCAACGGTGTCGCCAATGCATGCACTCAACATGTCTTTGTTTCTCCACCCACCCCCGCTTTTTTTGTGGTCTTCCTGTTCATGTGTGCATTAGCATCATCAAGCGGAGGAGAAGTGGCATTGGAGCACGAGGGAGCTGCATCTCACATGGCCATGGAGGGCCATGCAACTGACTCTGATTTCACCAGTGAGACGGAGGGCGAGGGGAGCTCCACAGCGGGGACACGTGGTGACACCAGCGACATAGACACGCCCTCGGAAGAGAGCTCCCTTGTGGTGGCGGCTACATCCGTGCCCACCGCAACAACAGGTACAGCCGCCACCCAGCGCGCCGGCTCCGCCCTTCCAGCATCCCCTCAGCCTTCGCCCGTGCCCACTCACCCAGGAAGGTGGGCATCTCCTTCGCCCCAGGCACCTCAGGCCCTGCCCCAGTTACCCCTGCTGCCCTCAGTGAGGAGGTCATTGACCTCCTGAGGACCATCATTGTTGGGCAGTCTACCCTTTTGAATGCCATCCAGGGTGTAGAAAGGGAGGTGCACCGGAGTAATGCATACCTGGAGGGCATTCATTCGGGTCAGGCTGCCCATCAGCGATCGTTCAACGCTCTGGCCTCAGCACTGACGGCAGCCATTGTCCCTGTCTCCTGCTTCCCTCCACCAACTTCCTCAACCCAGTCCCACTCCCCTGTACCTCTGCCTATCCCAGACACACCATCAGACCAGCCTGCACACACCTCAACACCCAAGAGAAGCTCATCCAGACATAAGCACCACACATCACACAAGCATTCACACAAGCAACATCCACATGCAGACATGCCAACAGCCACTGCCTCCTCTGTGTCCCCCTCCTCCTCGTCTCCCTCCTCCCTCCCTTTGACGTCTCCACTCACACTTGCATGCACAACATCTTCAGCCACTACGTCCATCACCAGCACACCCACCAGAACACTCCGCACACGTGCAGTCACCACCCCCACTACCATTTACACGTCCCCTGTGTCCTCCAGTGTGTCTGTCACCCCCTCTTCCAAACCACACAAACGCAGGCAGCCAACCACCCAACAGCCATCCACCTCACGACAGCCTCCAGCACAAGCACCTGCACCCAAAGACACCAGACTTCACTCTCCTACAACCACATCCTCTTCCTCCACTCCCATACCCACTACAACCACTCGTCCCTGTCTTACTAAATTGCTTTTCCTTTCCAACCTTGACCTCTTTCCATCAACTGACCCCCCCCCTCCCTCTCAAAGGGCCACAGACGAGCAGGGAAGGGTGGCAAGGGCAGCACGCCCGACAAGTCCGGCAGCAGGCGAGCTGCCCAGGAGGGCCCCACCAGCCCCAGCCAAGCTGCCCAGGAGGGCCCCGCCAGCCCCAGCCAAGCTGCCCAGGAGGGCCCCGCCAGCCCCAGCCAAGCTGCCCAGGAGGGCCCGCCAGCCCCAGCCCAGCTGCCCAGGAGGGCCCCGCCAGCCCCAGCCCAGCTGCCCAGGAGGGCCCCGCCAGCCCCAGCCCAGCTGCCCAGGAGGGCCCCGCCAGCCACAGCCCAGCTGGGCAATGAAGGAGCGCCAACTCAAGCAACGCTGAACATGGCAAGGACTGCCAAGGCAAGCACTGCTGAACAGGGCCCTTCAAGTCAAGAACCGCTGAACAGGGCCCTTCAAGTCAAGAACCGCTGAACAGGGCCCTTCAAGTCAAGAACCGCTGAACAGGCCCTTCAAGTCAAGAACCGCTCCACAGGGCACCGCCGTCTCAAGCACCGCTCCGCTGGGCCCTTCAACTCAAGCACCGCTCCGCTGGGCCCTTCATCTCAAGCACCGATGAACTGGGCCCTTCATCTCAAGCACCGCTCCGCTGGGCCCTTCAACTCAAGCACCGCTCCGCTGGGCCCTTCATCTCAAGCACCGCTGAACTGGGCCCTTCATCTCAAGCACCGCTCCGCTGGGCCCTTCAACTCAAGCACCGCTCCGCTGGGCCCTTCATCTCAAGCACCGCTGAACTGGGCCCTTCATCTCAAGCACCGCTCCGCTGGGCCCTTCAACTCAAGCACCGCTCCGCTGGGCCCTTCAACTCAAGCACCGCTCCGCTGGGCCCTTCATCTCAAGCACCGCTGAACTGGGCCCTTCATCTCAAGCACCGCTCCGCTGGGCCCTTCAACTCAAGCACCGCTCCGCTGGGCCCTTCAACTCAAGCACCGCTCCGCTGGGCACCGCCGTCTCAAGCACCGCCCTGCTGGGCACCGCCGTCTCAAGCACCGCTCCGCTGGGCCCTTCAACTCAAGCACCGCTCCGTGGGCACCGCCGTCTCAAGCACCGCCCCGCTGGGCACCGCCGTCTCAAGCACCACTCCGCTGGGCCCTTCAACTCAAGCACCGCTCCGCTGGGCACCGCCGTCTCAAGCACCGCCCCGCTGGGCCCTTCAACTCAAGCACCGCTCCGCTGGGCACCGCCGTCTCAAGCACCGCTGGCCCATTGGCAGAAGGGGCAGGCCCGCAACTGTGTCGGGCAGGGCTGCACGAAGCACTCTGGGCACCATGCCTCCTCCAGAACCAGTGGAGTCTGTAATCCACTTGTGAGACTGTGGCTTTGCACTCCCCAGGATGGCACAGTGGGCAATCCACCCACTGTAGAGACTAGTGAGACTGTGGCTTTGCACTCCCCAGGATGGCACAGTGGGCAATCCACCCACTGTATAGACTTGTGAGATTGTGGCTTTGCACTCCCCAGGATGGCACAGTGGGCAACCCACCCACTGAAGAGACTTGTGAGACTGTGGCTTTGCACTCCCCAGGATGGCACAGTGGGCAATCCACCCACTTTAGAGACTTGTGAGACTGTGGCTTTGCACTCCCCAGGAATGAACAGTGGCCAGGGAGGCCCCTCGTGGATCTGGCGTCGTGGACTCATCTGGCTGAGGTGCCCCCTCTTCCCTTCCCCCTGAGGTGCCTGTAGTTTTGCTATCTGATGCCCCTGCAGTGTTCTCTCCATTGGAGCCGGGTATCGTGTGTGGGCTTTGCCCATGTGTTTCGGCCCATTGGCCCACGAACAAAGGCTGATACCCAATTTGGACTGGACAATTTACATATGTATATATAGTTAGAGATGTTTGATACTTTTTTTACTTAGCCGTACAATATACTTCAAATTTCAGGATCATTTATTTTTGTCTTTGCATTCTTCCGGGGGGTTTGGGGGTGTCACTCTGAGTTGTTGCTCTGCATTGATGTGTATGTAGTTGTGGGTGAGGGTGGGTGTGTCGCGTATGTGTGTCCCCGTAATTTTTTGCCTCCCCTGTGTCGTAGGTTCAGTACTCACCGTTGTCTTCTGCGGCGGCGTTCGTGCTCCTGGTAGAGGAGCAGGAAGACAATAGCTGGTAGGATGTGTAGTTCGGGTTCCATGCTGTCCAGATTCCTCGTGGAGTGTGTAGAGGTGAGCGTTTTCCGTTCGTAATGTCTGTTTCCGCCGTGTTTTGATCGGCGGGGCTACCGCCCCGGAAAAGGTGGCGGATTGGTGGGTTGTGATAGGGTGGCCGGTACATTGTCTCCCGCCTGTCTGTTGGCGGTCACCGCCGCGCTGTTTGTTTGTCCCGCCGTGGCGGTCGGAGTGTTAAAGTGGCGGTCTCTGTTGGCGGTTCCCGCCAGGGTCAGAATTCAATTTTTTTTGCCGCCTGCCTGTTGGCGGGTTGGCCGCCGCTTTAACACCGACCGCCAGGGTTGGAATGACCCCCTTAGTCAGTTATACCAAATGGAGTATAAATTACATTGAGTATGAATAGATTATGAAAAGTATTCTTGAACTCCTGAGTGGATTTTCAGTGAGAAGAGATTCTAACCAATACTGAGAAACATAAACACAGACCAATAAAGACATTTAACAGGTATGTGAATTAAGGTGTACTTTAAAAAAGTGTTAGAAAAGGCATGAGTATATGTAAGGTGGATGAAAGTGAGAACGATGTTTAGAAGAAAGTAAAAGTGAATATAAAGGATGATACATGATGAAAATCAGCAAAAGCACGGTAATTACTAAAACAGGAAGAACACATTGTAAAGATTAACAACATCCAGGCATACACTAATGCAGACTTTAACATAAGCACTCAAACACTACTGCATCCAAAAAGATATCCAGGCATATTGTAATGCATACACTGACTCACTGAAGCATAAGGTTATGTACATACTGAGAGACCCAGGCACACAGTAATACATACACTGACACACCCTGGCAGATACTGATGCTTATAGTAACACATCCTGGCAGACACTGATGTATACAACGACACACTCAGTCACACACTGATGCATGCACTGACATACCCTATTGATGCATACATTGACACACGAGGGAAACACTGATGCATACACTGAAATATCCAGGCACACGTGGATGCATACACTGACACACCCAGGCAGACAGTGAGGCAGACACTGATACGCCCAGGCACACACTGATGTATACACTGACACACCCAGACACACATTAATGCATGCGATGATACACTCAGCCATACACTAATGCATGCACTGACACAACCTAGCACACACTGATGCATACGTTGACACGCCCATGAACACACTGATAAATGCACCCAAACACCCAGGCACACACTGATGTATATGCTGATACACTCAGGCACACAGCGATGCGTACACTAACACACCCAGGCAAATACTCCTGCATACAGTGAGACACTTAGGCACACACTGCTACATAGACAAACACACCCAGAAACACATTGAGACATACACTGACACACCCAGACAAACAAGGAGATATACACTGACACATCCTCACACACACTGACGCATACACTGACACACCCAGGCCCACACTGAGCCATATACTGACATACCGAGGCACACACTCATGCATACACAGACATAGCTAGACACACATTCATTCATACACTGACACAGCCAGACATACAGGGATGCATACACTGATATACCATGGCACACATTTGTGCATACACTTACTCACCCAGGCACATACTGATGCATACACTGATAAACTGGGGTAGATATTAATACATCCCATATGACAGTCAACTAAATAGTAATATACCTAGTTACAGGACTTGACAGACAATGAGATATACAATAACACAAGCAGCCAAACACTAATGGGCACACTAACACACCCCTAAACACACTAATGCATACACTGACACTCTCAGTCAAACACAAATATTTATTAGTAAGAGAGGTAGTCGTACAGACAGTTAGATGTCTGTAATGTAAGGAACACCCCAAATAACCACTACATATCGGTTTAAGTAGTGAAATACATAGGCAGTCATTATGAACCTGACGGGAAAGACCGCAGATCCGGCGGTGGTGGTAACTACTGCCAACAGGCTGGCTGTGCAGATCAGCAAATAAAGAAGCATAGGAGAAACAGCCAGCGGCCCATCCACTCCCAGCCATCTTGGTAGCACCGACGACGACGGCGGAGGCCATCTTCTGCCCGGCAGAAAGGCCCAACCCGACCTCCATATAATGATACACCACACCACCATCAGTTCCAGGGCGGGAACCACCACCATGCAAAGCTTGGCGGAAACAACCCAAATAAAGGGAAACATTCACCGGAGGCACACAGAACACGCCGACATGGAGCGAGAGTTAGAAATAAAGCCAGTGCTTCTCCTTGCCATATTTCTCCAGGACTGTGACCACCGACAAAGACGATGATAGTAAGTACTGCAGCCTAGCACACATGGGAGGAAAGGGCACAATTACACACCCACCCACACCGCAACGCATTTCCAATCCCTCCACCCCAAGCCATATATACCCTAACAAAATGTACTTACCAGACACAAGCCAACAAGGGGTATGGGAATTGGTAGTGCGGACTGGGGAGGACTCGGATGAGGAAGGAGTCAGTTTCTGGAGGCCAAGGGAACGTTTAGGGACAAGACGGAGTGGGCCAGTGGGTTCAAACAGGTCAACATGGGAGAGGGAAAGCTCTCGAGGAGCAGTTGGAGGAGTCTTGGAGGCAGATTTGGGAGTGTAGGTTGAGGGAGTGGTGGTATGAGGTGTAGGTCTGCTGTGCTTGGATGCAGGTGCCTGTATGGTATGCCCATGTTTGGTGGATATTTGTGGCATGGATGAATTGGAGCAATTCTGTGTCCTGGAGAGGGGGGTGGACATATTGGGGGAGGTGGAAGTTGCTGTGTCTGCCTTGGAATGTTGGGCGTGTGCCTGCATGTGGTGGGACGTGTGGTGCTTGTGTTTGTCTGCCTGCTTCTTGGGTGTTGATTTGGGTGCATGGCTGTCTGGATGTGTGTTTGGGATGGGAGAAGGGAGTGGGGTGCTGGAAGGGGTAGAGGTCGTGGGAGAGGGGAAGGAAAGACCAGGGACCCTGGCTGCCGTCAAATGCCAGACATGGCACTGTGAATGCCTTCCAGGAACGCATTGCATTGCTGCATCTCTGATGCCAGCCCCTGGATGGCATTCACAATGGTTGTCTGACCTACAGAGATGCTCCTCAGGAGGTCAATAGCCTCCTCAGTGAGGGCAGCAGGGCTAACAAGGGCAGGAGATGAGGTGCCTGTGGTGAAGGAGATGCCCACCTTTGCACGGGCTACTTGCTGGGGAGCTACTGGGAGGGGGGTGATGGCATGGGGGGTGGCGGAAGACGACAAAGAATGAGTGGGCCCAGTAAGGTCCACCCACCACCAGGGAGCTGCCATCGGTGGACGTGTTGGAGTCACTACCTCCAGTGGTAGTTGCCTCCTCCGTGGTACTCCCCTCGCCCTCCAACCCACTGGTCCCCTTGGTGTTGGTGGACACTGCCTCCTGGGAACAGTGGGCTGCAGCATCCCCACTCACCGGTGCCTCAGCTCCCTCGCTAGATGATGCTAAAGCACACAAAGACACAAGAGCACAGAGGGGTGGGTGGGGGGACAAAACAAGAAAGAAGAATGTCAAATCAAGGTCAAACATACCTGTTTGCACACATACACCCCCACCCATCTCAGGCACTAACCCCCAGCAGAGACAATAGTTGACATGAATGTGCCCCTGACTTCTAAGCATGATCCCACAATACACTACATGACCATCCTGGCCCTCTACTCTGGTACACTTTGCAATGGGATACAATGAGAGACTATGGCAAGACAACAAATCTGCAAATCCATGAGGCTACATCCAAACCAATAGCCCAAACAGGGGACCTCTTACAGGCCTACATTCCCAGCCATGTCTATACAGAAACCATTGCACGGACGTAGAGGGGAGCAGGACTGTAGGGACACACCTGTCTATGGGACTAGCACTACTCTACATGCACCCCATGGCACCTAACTACACTCAGCATAGTAGCATCACAATAGTGTTGGTACTCAAACCCTTGTGGCTGCTTTGTTGCCTTCAAGCACCCATCCAAATTGGGATAGGCCACTGCCAGTACGCGGGCCATTAGTGGGGGTCAGGGTCCGACGGGCACCTCTCCAACGTTGGGAGGCCGTCCCCAGCTGGGCCTCTCCGGTCTTCCTGGCCCAGCACCTCAGGTCCTCCCACCGCTTCTTTTAGTGGGTGCTCGCCGGTTGTAAACCCCCAGGGTCCGCACTTCCTTGGTGATGGCTTGCCAGAATCCTTTCTTCTAATGGGCGCTGACTTGCATGGGATACACAGAGTAATGAAACAGACATCAGTGTGGGTGCCCCATACACAAATGCCATGCCAGTTTGACCTGACATGGCCCATGGAGACATACATATTGGCAATAGCCAAGACAACAACTGACAGACACATTATGGATAAGCATCCACACAGGCAACACAAATGCCTACAGGCATCTGCCACATTCACACTTATTCATGGATGTCAAGTAGCAACTTACCTGAGCCTCTGGTCGCCCATACAGCTTTGCATATAGGGGTAGGATCCCGGCCACCAGCTTCTCCAGCTCCTCCGTGGTGAAGGCCGGGGCCCGTTCCCCTGTAGCACATGCCATCTTAAGGACCAGAGTCAGGATGCAGCAGCTCACGCAGTGGAGTTCCGTCCCTCTTGAGGTGTAGGAGTCAAGTGGCAAGGGCAAAGCAAAATGGCAGTATTTACTGCGGCGGTGTGCACCATCACCGCTGGTGGTGATCGTGATTGGCCCTGCTTCCCAATAGACGCCAATGATATGTGATGAACAGGTCCACGGCGGTGAACACCGCCTACCTCCATGACGACTAACGCCAGCGTAATCAAGCCACTTCCTACACTACACTACCTGTAGGGCAGGGGGCTGCCATTTTGCATCCACCACGCCTTCATAGTCTCTCCAGGGTCCTAATCCATGGCTCCATTCCCTCACCCCTTCGTCGAGTACTGGTATGGTCAGTGATCCTCCTCATAGAATCATAGTGGGAAGTGTGCCTACACTGTGATGCAATGAAACATACACACCTCACTCAACATTATCCTGAGAGGATTTCCATGTTCTCTGCCTCTGTTTGAGGGACAACAGTGTTACATGTACAAGATAAATGGTGGAACAATATCATTGAAGTGTTTGTCGCAACTCAATGTGTCTCTCTTCCACCCCCATAGTTACCGGCCCCTGGTTGATCTGGCCACCTTGTAGGAACATCACATCATCATCACTTACAGCCTGAATCGAGCCACAATCTTGGAACTCCGTGCACAAATGGAGCCTGTTCTGATGCCAGCTAATAGGAATCCCCATGCCATACCTACAACTGTGCAGGTTCTATCTGTGCTACATTTTCTGGCCACAGGCTCATTCCAAGTGACAGTGGGCTTTGCAGCCGGAGTATCTCAGCCAATGTTCAGCAACATCCTGTCTAAATTTCTCAATTCCTTCGTGCAACTCTTGGAAAGTAATGTCTAGTTTCCCCAAAGGGTTGATCTCACTTCCATCAAATCTGGATTCTATTATTTTGCAAATATCCCACATTTGATAGGTACCATTGATGGTACACACATAGCCCTCATACCCCCAAGAGTAAATGAACAGGTGTTCAGAAATCGTAAAAACCTTCACTCCATGAATGTCTAATTGGTGTGTACTGCTGATCAGTCCATTACTCATGTCATGTCATGGTGTGTACTGCTGGATCAGTCAGATAGCTGACAGGCAGGCTGTATGCAAGTAGATAGTGTGTGTTTCACCCCTCTTTCGTACACTTTTCCAGGGGATTCTGGCTACCCACACATGCAATGGCTCCTGACACCTATGAGGAATCCTAGGATAGATGCAGAAATCCATTATAATGAGGCACATGGTCGCACTAGACAGGTAAGTGAGCGGACCATAGGACTCCTGAAGGCAAGATTTTATCGCCTCCATCTCTCTGGGGAATCCCAGTGCTATGTCCCTGACAAGGTGTGTCAGATTGTGGTGGCCTGCTGCAGGTTGCACAGCTTGGCTTTTAGGAAAGCTATCCCACTACTGGATGAGGAGGATGCTGTCCAACCACCCCTGCCACCTCAGAGGATGGATGAGAGTGATGGGGAAGAGGAGGGGCATGACATCAACTCCAGGACCCAGCTAATCCAGCTATACTTCCAGTGACTCTCAAGTACTTTTCTCTGATGCCAATGGGTTTACTGTATTGTTTCAGGGTGACTAATGTGCAAAGTGCTGTGGTGTCCCTTACCAGTGATGTGTAAACTTCATGAATGAAGGAGGAGATGTGTGTTACAGCAATGGAATGTACAGTGTGACATACACTGCAGTCTGTTAGACCCCTTCATGCAATTGGCATTATGATGGTAACTGGCTAATATGTTCACATTTCCATTTGATTGCTCATATTAATGAAGGACAGATATTTTGAATGCACAAGTGTACTGATTTTATGACACATCATCCATGAGTGATGGGACAATGGAAGGGAGTTGGCACAAGGTGAACAATATACTCAGGTACATTTCCACAGCTGTTGGTATCACAGGGGCATAGTCCATGGGGCCATTGAAGATGGTGATATGGCAGTGGCATGTTAACAAAGTAGCTCAGTGGCACACAAGGGAGACAGTTCAAGGCAGAGTCACTTCCTGGCAGTGGTCTTGGTCTTGGCTGGTGTTTCACAGGGATGTCTGGGTCTGAGGCCACATTTGCAAGGGGGGAGCTGGGCTGCAGGGGAAGGGGTGCTGGTGTCCTGTGAGTCCTCTGCCAGTGCCACCAGTCCACTAGCAGCTACAAATGTGGATGTCATGGTTTTGTCCTGGCTAGTGGAAGGGCAGGTGGGTGGAGGACTGAGGCTGGCTGTGGTACTGGCACTGCAGTACCCCTGCAAAGGTGGCCATGGTAGCATTGAACTGTTTCCATTGCTCCATGGCCTCCTGATGGTGTGCTACATGCAGCCTCTGATTCTCCTCCTGCGTGGCCAGGATCTGGGCCATCATGTCCTGGGAATGGTGGTATGCTTCCAGGACGTCTGTAACAACCTAGTGGGCAGCAGCATCCCTCATTGGGCCATCCCCCTGACCCACTGCTACCCTCCCACTGGCCCTAGCCCCCTGTACCTGTGTCCCCTGCACTGGTCTGGCAGTCCCACTTGCACTGGGACCTTCATCATCCTTCCTGGTGGTGGGTGGAGACTCAGGCCTCTGTACTTGTGGGCAGACAGTCAGTGACCTGGAGACACTGGTGTGGGGGCGTTGTGCCAGTGCTGATAGTGGTGGCTGAGTGGTAGAGGTGACAGTGGAGTCCTGGAAGGGGCTTCTGGCGGATTACTGTACAGGGCTGTGGGATGGCCCAGGGATTTTCTCTGTGTCCAGGCATCCCTCTGCACTCTCCTGAGTGGGGCCTTCATCTTCAGGTGGAGGACTGGCAGGTGGAGGGTGGAGGACTGGCACTCCTTGACATCTCCGTCCGGGTGGCATGTGTGGTGGTGCCTGTGTGTGAGAGAATAGAGATGTGGGTGTCCTGCACTTACTTGTCCCTTGCAGCACTGCTTACGACTTATTGGTGGTTCCATTCCCATGTGCAAGCATGCAGGGTCCCTTCGTGTTCGTTTGGATGTTTTTAGTGAGGGGGGGGTTGCATTCTGGGTGTTGTAGTGCTCCTGCCATTTCATGCCTGGGTTGGTGACTGTGCACAAGGGACTTGATAGTGATCTGTGGGGGGCATGCAGGGAGCATGGATAGGAGTGTCTAGGTGTTGTGGGCTGGGTAGGGGATGGTGGCATGGTGGTAGTGAGAGGGATGGGGTGATGCTTGCATTCCAGGTGTAGTTGACTTACCTGAGTCCTGTCCTCCAGAGAGTCCAGTGAGGCCCTCCAGGTGCAGGATATCCAAGACCCTCTCCTCCCAGTCGGTGTATTCGGGGGGAGGAGGTGGGGGACTGCCACCAGTCTTCTGTATGGAGATGTTTTGTTTTGATGCCATGGAACACACTTTCCCCCCGCAGGTTGTTCCATCTCTTCCTGATGTCCTCCCTTGTGTGTGGATGGATTCCCACAGTGCTGGCCTTGTTGACAATCCTCTGCCATAGCTCCATCTTCTTGGCCAGAGGCGTCTGCCGCACCTGTGCCCCAAATAGCTGCGGCTCTACCCTGCGTATTTCATCCACCATCGTCCTCAGCTCCCTGTCGGTGAAGCGGGGGTGCTTAGAGGGTGCCATGGTGTGTGTTGTGGGTGGTGTGTTGTGGGTGTGTTGGTGACGGTGCTGTTGTGTGGTTGTGTGTGTGGTCTGTGATGGTGTGTATGCTGTGTTTCATTTTTGGTGGGTTTTTTTGTGTGTTGACTTGTGTGCTGGTTGTTTGAGTGTATGTGTGTTGTGGTGTAGATTTCTGTGGTGCTGTTAACATTGCAAATGATTGTGGGGTGTGTATGGGGGTGTTTTATGGTGGCATGGATGTGTGTCAGGTGTGTGCTTTTCAAATTTGCCAATGTGTGCTTCTGTTGTTGGCGGCTCCCGTTTCTGAGCAAAGCGGTCGTTACAGCAAAAGGTCGTTCGACATCCCCTATCCGCCGCGCTGATTTATGCATTATTATTTGGTGGGTGGGGCTGTATAGGGATGGCGGTGGAGGGCTTCTGTGTCCTGCCTTTCTGCCATTGTTGGCCCTTGGCAATGAGTGGAGGTTTTCATTTTTGGGGCGGAATGTGTATTTGGCATCATTACTCGGTGGTGTGCAGTCCACCGCCACTGGCGGTCTTTTGCTTGCCGCCAAGTTCATAATGAGGGCCATAGTCTCCTATGTCTACAATAACTAGCACCCAGATTCATAGATGTATAGTGAGAGGCTTGAGGGGTCTTTTAGAAACTGAAATAACCACTTATGTACTTATGCTTACAGGATGTAATTTAATAGTATATTTTCAGGAGGTAAATGTATTGTTCATTTGCTTTCCATATATCTAATTGCAGTTAAAGAAGAGGGATTACACTGCCCTATAAGAGACAAAGAAGAAAGAAACAAAGGAAACAATACTACCTACTTAAAACTGAGAATGGAAAGAAAGAGAAGGTAGAGAATATGCACAGAAAAAAAGTAGCTGGTAAGAGTACTTAGGAGTTTAGGAAATATTATTAAAAAACAATCAATTTGACATGGAGACAGAAACGATTTAAAGAGATACAGAATTTGCTACCAAACATGAAGAAGTATAAGAGGAAAATTGCTGCACTTAAACAAAAGCAACATATTGAGAGTGTAGTTGACAAAGCATTTGCTGTCAATAAGAAACAATTATCTTGATATTGATCAAAATGAGGACACTAGATATGACAGTATAGCCTATGAAGAAAAAACCCTAAAAAAAGGCTTATTAATTAAACTAATTGTTGCGTGATTTTTAAAGGTGAATGAAGCACACATCTAGTACAGAGCTTTTTTAATGAAGAAAGTTATTTACAAGAGAACACATTATTGGATGAAGTCGATACAACTGGTCATTGTTACAAGATAAAAGATGGTACTCTCATTGCAAAAAAAGGGTGGTTCCTAGGAAAGTAGAAGAAGTGAAAGCTGAAGAGGTACAAGGAAGATGTATACAGGCCACTGTATACACATGGAAATGTAGCAGTACTTACAGTGTTCGTCAGGAATCAATCGATATATTGAGAACTTTCCTTCGTGAATTTTCCTGCAAAAGTGTGAAGCAGACAACTGGAATTTTTCAAGGATTGGATCCGTGCAAAGTGTGGAAGTATACTAATTTTCAGGGACATTCACTGGCAAGTCTATCATAGAAAGTGTGCGGAAGCACCTTTCATCACTTCACAAAGTTAGCTGTTCATCATTCTAAAATGCAAAATTTAATTAGGAGACTTTACTTTGTGAAAACTCCTGCCTTAAGTTTAGGAGAGATGTATGGAGCTCTATTGGATGCTACACTAGCAGAGGTTGAAAATGTTTGTGAAGATGCTAGTTTTGTTTCTTTGGTCCGGAAAAGGATTCTAGGGAAAATGAAGAGTTGGTGATTGGAGGTGTAGAGGAACAGGATACAAGTATCAGTATTGAAATCATTTAATTTCAGATTGTAAAGTTTAAACAGTTTCTTCAGACAAACTAAGTTGTGTTTATATTTTTTGTCAACTCACTCACTACAAAAGCCAAACTTGCAATGTTATTTTATTCTCAAAAACTGGACATGACAACAGAGCTAAATGGTAAGAATTTGCTGTATATTTATTTTTAGAGGAACAGCTTGTTTTGGCAAAACAGCAGATTATATGTAAGTATTGTTATGATAAGTTAGAGGATTACAAAATGCCAGCCAGAGCAATACATAACAAGGTAGAATTGGTGTCAATTCCAGATGAACTTCAGCAATTAAATATTTATTAATCAATTCTCATACAAACTATACACCCTTTTCAAGCAGTAGTACAAATGGAACCAAAGACTGGTAAACTACCAGAAACAGAGCTACAAACAGCCTTAAAAGAAGAGTTATCTGCTTACCTTTAGATTTTAAATGGAATGTGGGAACTGGGGGTGAAGAGAGAGATAATAATGAACCCCTCATCATGCTAGTAAATGGTGTGCCTACCAAAAATAAAAAAACTCAGTCAAGAGTTCGTATATGTGACTAATGTACAAAAGCTTCATTATACTTGAAACAAAATAATATATATCACAAAAATGTCGATGTAGTTGGAGATGTAAGTTCTATGGATGTTGAAAGATTACCATCAAGTGAAGAAATGGAAAAAGTGGATAGATGCAAATCAGAAGAAACATCTGAACACTAATGTATCCATCCATTCCATTTCAACAAAGTTATTGGCAATGCTATTGATCTCTTTCAAATGAAACAAGCAAAAGGAGCTCCATTGAGTGTGTGGGAAAAAGGTTTAGAGGCTCACTTTTTTCCACACCTATTTCCCACTGGAGTAGGTGGCCGATATTATGACTACCCTGTGCAAATACCAGCAGCTGAGTACAGGTCAACTAGACTATATTCAGAGGACCATAGATTTTGCCAGTGTATTCCATACATATTCCGTCTATTATTTGAGAGTGAATTGGCTAGGCTAGTATATGCTGTAAACCAATTCTGAGGACAGGAGTTAATCTACAGAATCTCTCTGCAAGGAAATTGGTTCACAAAGTTGAAGGTAAGGATTAAATATTGCACCCCAATTTGATTAATTTGATGGAATGTCAACATGGTACCAATGAGTATTGGTATTGTCATCAACTTAAATGTATGTTGCAAAATCTAGGTGCACCTACTTGTTTTCTGACACTCAGTTGTGCAGAGTACATGTGGGTTGATTTATTTGGCTTTTAAGAGAAGCAAACTCAAGCATTAGGGACATCAGTGTGAAGACAGCAGGAGAACTTTGCTTTTTGGATCCTGCTAATGTTTGTGGATGTTTTAACCACGGGCTTCAAAACATGCTGTCTTTCATCGGTAACAAGATAAATCCTTAATCTTTTTCTTTGGTGTAAAGAGTACCAAGCAAGAGGTGTTCCTCATATTCACATGCTGTTATGGATAAAATTTGGAACAGACAGTGATGCCTGTGTACTCTCTTTCATAGAACAGTATGTTACATGTGCCATCTTGAAAGGCAATGATGAAAAAGGTCTAAGACAACAAGTTCTGTTCTTTCAAACAGATAGATGTGGTAAGTACTGTCGCTGACAATACAGACGTGAAGGAAACTTTTGTACAAGGTGTCATTTTGGATTTCAAAGACCTGTCATTTCCAAAGGAAGAGTGAACAGCTCTTTATGTGCTGTCAGACATACACTGACATGAAAATCTCCAAAAAACACATACAACCTCACAAGAAAAGAAGGTCCTAAGTATTTTAATGACTATAATCCTATGATTATCAAAATGTGTAATGAAATATGGATATACAATTTGTTGCAGACAACTCCATAGCAGTTGCTCATTATGTCACTTCGTATATTACAAAATTAGAGAAGATAGCGATGAAGGAGATGTGGGAGGAGATTTCTGCTGAAGGGTCTCTAACCAAGACATTGTACAACTTTAGCTTGAAAATGCTTTCGCATAGGGAGATAGGCTCCTATGAATGCTGTGATCAGTTGAGCTCAGCAAGTTTGTTCTCGGAGTCTGGGGGAATTGTTTGGGTAAGTCTAGGCCTTGCAAGCATGTGAAACAAATTCTTGAAGTCGTTCTCGGAAATTCAGTATCTAGCAAAGTATGACCCGGAAAGTACAGATATTGTGAAAACAAATATGTTGGATACTTACTATCCACGAAGGAGTCCACACCTTGAAAACATATGTCTTTATGAGATGCTTTAACAATATAAATATAGAAACAATGTAACAGAAAACGTAGATGAATGGAAATATAGTTGGGTGGAATGGTTGTTCGGTTGGACACAGAAAAGGAAGGTTAATAAACCACAAAAAACGTAGGGCCTGATTTGTATATCGGCAGAGGGGTTACTCAGTTATGACGGTGATGGATATCCCCTCCGATGAGATCTAAATTCCATAGGACATAATGCCTCACCAAAAGTAACACTCAAGTGGCGCTTGGGGCCCCAAAATATATAGGGGCACATTTATGAGCCCCTAGTGCCACCGTAGCGCCACTTTTCGTGATGCACCGGTGGCTCAATGCCTGAAGCCACATCTGCACATAAAAAATCATTTAAAAATCACCATTAGTGATTATTTATGTGCAGGAAGGGACACCTTCCCACACATAAACAATCAAACCCTCATCGCAGACATGCACAATGATGCAATGATGCCTGCGTTGGCGTTATTCAGCTCAATTTAGCACCATCGCAGAGGACAACACAGGGGTGTGCCATATTCAATTAAATAGGGAACATCCCTGCGTTGTGAAAATGATGGAGTGCAGCTTCCTGTCCTGGATTTTGCAGATGACATGGATGACCAGCTGCCAACCATCAATTGACAGACTCTCCAGGATGTCCTAGGATCACTCCATACACCACCTTTAGTGGCAGAGACGACACACAGTGTTGCGGGGTCTCCACATGAACCACCCAGCTACCAGCACACTCCACTAGCCAGTACACACACACCCCTGGACAACGAGGACCCAGAGATCAGCTTTCAGAGGACAGTGGTAGGAGTCCAGTAGGAGCTGGCCAAGCAGGTGTGGGTGGGGATGGAGACAATGGCAGGCAGGCTAGAGGGCGTGCAGATGTGCCTCAGTCCAAATAAGGATAGCTCAGCTGCCATCAGAGGCACCCGCTCCCCGCAACGTGGACTCCAGTAGTCTCTGGCCAACATAGCTGCTGTCATGAAGCAGAGGCTACAACAAATGCCCTCCCTAATTGGCAGCAGCATAACAGACAAAAGGCTGGGGGCTATGCAGAAAACCCTGGAGTCCATACAGCAGGACGTGGCCTCCCTCAGGGAAAACAGGGCTGCCTACCACCGTGATGGTGCTGCGGTGTTGTAAAAGCAGCAGTTCCTCCTTGCTGCAGTGATGGTACCAGAAATGCTGCAGCCCATAGGGATCTCCTGGAACACCAATACCCTGGGTACCTCAGTACCATATACTAGGGAATTATAAGGGTGTTCCAGTAAGCCAATGTAAATTGGTAAAATTGGTCACTAGCCTGTTAGTGACAATTTGAAAGAAATGAGAGAGCATAACCACTGAGGTTCTGATTAGCAGAGCCTCAGTGAGACAGTTAGTCATAACACAGGTAACACATTCAGGCACACTTATGAGCACTGGGGCCCTGACTAGCAGGGTCCCAGTGACACATACAACTAAAATAACATATATACAGTGAAAATGGGGGTAACATGCCAGGCAAGATGGTACTTTCCTACACAACCCCCCCCCAAACGAAGGACAATAAGACTAGCCATGACCTGATGAGTCTTCATTGTCTAAGTGGAAATATCTGGAGAGTCCATCTGCATTGGAGTGGCTACTCCCAGGTCTATGTTCCACTGTATAGTCCATTCCCTGTAGGGATATGGACCACCTCAACAATTTAGGATTTTCACCTTTCATTTGTTTTAGCCAAAGTAGAGGTTTGTGGTCTGTCTGAACAATGAAGTGAGTGCCAAACAGGTATGGCCTCAACTTCTTCAGTGCCCAGACCACAGCAAAGGCCTCCCTCTCAATGGCAGACCAACGTTTTTCTCTAGGGGTCAACCTCCTACTAATAAAAGCAACAGGTTGATCCTGGCCCTCAGAATTAAGTTGTGATAGGACTGCCCCTACTCCTAATTCAGATGCATCAGTTTGGACATAGAATTTTTTAGAGTAACAAGGGCTTTTCAGGACAGGTGCAGAGCACATGGCCTGCTTCAGCTCCTCAAAAGCTTTCTGACAGCTAGCTGTCCACAATACCTTTTTAGGCATCTTTTTGGATGTGAGGTCATTAAGAGGGGCTGCAATGGAGCCATAGTTCTTAATGAACCTCCTGTAATACCCAGTGAGGCCTAGGAAGGCTCTCACCTGAGTCTGAGTAGTAGGGGGAACCCAATCTACAATTGTTTGGATATTCCCCTGAAGTGGTGCAATCTGTTCCCCACCAACAAGGTGTCCCAGATAAACCACCTTTCCCTGCCCTATCTGGCACTTTGAAGCCTTGATAGTGAGGCCTGCCTTTTGCAGGGCCTCTAAAACTTTCCATAGGTGGACCAGGTGATCATCCCAACTGGAGCTAAAGACAGCTATATCGTCCAAATATGCTGCACTAAAAGCTTCCAGCCCTTGCAGGACTGTGTTCACCAACCTTTGAAAAGTGGCAGGTGCATTTTTCAATCCAAAAGGCATTACTGTGAATTGGTTATGGCCTCCAATGGTTGAAAATGCAGTTTTAGGTTTAGCATCTTCTGATAATTTGATCTGCCAATACCCTGCAGTCAAATCAAAAGTGCTTAGATACTTGGCAGATGCCAGTGTATCTATGAGCTCATCTGCCCTGGGTATAGGGTGAGCATCAGTTTTGGTTACCTGGTTGAGACCTCTATAATCTACACAAAACCCCATTTCCTTCTTTCCATCCTTGGAATGAGGTTTTGGTACAAGTACCACAGGAGAGGCCCATGGACTTTCAGAGTGCTCAACCACTCCTAGTTCTAACATTTTCTGCACCTCTTGCTTTATGCAGTCTCTGACATGGTCAGGCTGCCTATAGATCTTACTTTTGACAGGCAAGCTGTCTCCAGTATCTATAGTGTGCTCACACCAAGAAGTGGTACCTGGCACAGTAGAGAAGAGTTCAGAAAACTGACCCAGGAGATTTATGCAATGGTCTTTCTGCTCAGCAGTAAGACAATCAGCCCAAACTACACCTTCCACTAGAGCATCTTGTTCTGTGGAAGAGAAGAGATCAGGTAGAGGATCACTGTCTTCTTCCTGTCCCTCATCAGTTGCCATGAGCAGGGTGAGATCAGCCCTGTCATAGTAGGGTTTCAGGCGATTGACATGGAGCACCCTAAGGGGACTCCTGGCAGTGCCTAAGTCAACTAAGTAGGTGACTTCACCCTTCTTTTCAACAATTATGTGGGGTCCACTCCATTTATCTTGGAGTGCTCTTGGGGCCACAGGCTCCAAGACCCACACTTTCTGTCCTGGTTGGTACTGAACCAAAACAGCCTTCTGATCATGCCATTGCTTCTGGAGCTCTTGGCTGGCCTGAAGGTTTTTACTGGCCTTTTTCATATACTCAGCCATCCTTGATCTGAGGCCAAGTACATAATCCACAATATCTTGTTTTGGAGCTTTTAAAGGTTGTTCCCAACCCTCCTTGACAAGTGTTAGTGGACCCCTAACAGGGTGTCCAAAGAGGAGTTCAAAGGGGCTGAAGCCCACTCCTTTCTGGGGTACCTCCCTGTAGGCAAAAAGGAGGCATGGTAAGAGGATATCCCATCTCCTGCGGAGTTTTTCAGGGAGTCCCATAATCATGCCTTTGAGAGTTTTGTTAAATCTCTCCACCAGTCCATCTGTTTGTGGATGATAGGGTGTAGTGAACTTGTAAGTCACACCACACTCCTTCCACATGGCCTTTAAGTAAGCAGACATGAAATTGCTTCCCCTGTCTGATACTACTTCCTTTGGGAAGCCCACCCTAGAAAATATTCCCAGGAGGGCCTTTGCCACTGCAGGTGCTGTAGTGGTCCTTAAAGGAATTGCTTCAGGATATCTTGTGGCATGGTCCACTACCACCAAGATAAACCTATTGCCTGAAGCAGTAGGAGGGTCAAGGGGGGCAACTATGTCAACCCCTACCCTTTCAAAGGGAACCCCAACCACAGGCAGTGGAATAAGGGGTGCCTTTGGGGTGCCACCTGTCTTGCCACTGGCTTGACAGGTTTCACAGGACTTACAAAACTCTTTTGTGTCCTCAGACATTCTAGGCCAATGAAACAAGGGAACAAGCCTGTCCCAAGTTTTCATTTGTCCCAGATGTCCAGCTAGGGGAATGTTGTGGGCTAGAGTTAGGAGGAACTTTCTGTACTCCTGAGGAATCACTAACCTCCTGGCAGTTCCAGGTTTAGGATCCCTTGCTTCAGTGTACAAGAGGTTGTCCTCCCAGTAAACTCTGTGAGAGTCACTGACATCCCCATTAGCCTGTTTGACAGCTTGCTGTCTTAGACCCTCTAGTGTGGGACAGGTATGCTGTGCCACACTCAGCTCCTCCCTGGCAGGCCCCCCTTCACCCAAAAGCTCAGCAGTGTCTGCTTCCAGCTCCTCTGGTGTAGGTTCTGCACAAGGTGGAAATTCTTCTTCCTCAGAAGTAGAATCCACTGTAGAGGGAGGGATAGTAGGAAGTGTTTTACTTCTACTAGCCCTAGCTTTAGGGAGCACTTGGTCCATTGTTCCAGGATCCAAGCTTCCCTGTCCTTTTTGCTTTTTGGCCTGAGCCCTTGTGAAAGCAAAAATATGCCCTGGGATGCCCAGCATTGCTGCATGGGCCTCCAACTCCACATCTGACCAAGCTGATGTCTCCAAATCATTCCCTAATAGACAGTCTACAGGTAAATCTGAAGCTACCACAACTTTCTTTGGACCAGTAACCCCCCCCCAGTTGAGATTTACAACAGCCATGGGGTGGCTAAGTGTGTTGTTGTGAGCATCGGTTACTTGGTACTGGTGACCAAGTAGGTGTTGTTCAGGGTGGACCAGTTTCTCTATGACCATAGTCACACTGGCTCCAGTGTCCCTGTAGGCCTGAACCTCAACACCATTTATTAGGGGTAGTTTCTTGTACTTATCCATGTTAAGGGGACAAGCAACCAAGGTGGCTAAATCAATAGCCCCCTCAGAGACTAACACAGCCTCTGTGGTCTCCCTAATCAGACCAACCCCAACTAAGTTACCAAAAGTGAGCCCAGCTACTCCCTTGGATTGGCTATTAGTAGGTTTGCTCCCACCACCACTGCTATTAGTAGGGACACTAGGTGTAGCAGAAGGGGTTGTAGGGGTAGGAGGCTTGGTGCTTTTCTTTGGACAACTGGGATCTATTGTCCAATGGCCTTTTATTTTACATAAATAGCACCATGGTTTCTTTTCTTTGTTTTGATTAGAAGAGGATTTGGGCCCACCACCCCCACCAGAGTGTTTTTGTGGGCCTGATGAAGACTCATTTTTAGATTTGTCCCCACCCTTGTCAGAAGACTTACCATTCTTCTTCTTGTTGCCATCTTTGTCACCCCCTGTATGAACTTTTCTGTTCACCCTTGTTCTGACCCATTTGTCTGCCTTCTTTCCCAATTCTTGGGGATAGGTCAGATCAGAGTCCACCAAGTACTGGTGCAACAAATCAGACACACAATTATTAAGAATATGCTCTCTCAGGATCAAGTTATACAGGCTGTCATAATCAGTAACTTTACTGCCATGTAACCACCCCTCCAAGGCCTTCACTGAATGGTCAATAAAATCAACCCAGTCTTGTGAAGACTCCTTTTTGGTCTCTCTGAACTTTATCCTGTATTGTTCAGTGGTTAAGCCATAACCATCCAGGAGTGCATTCTTAAGAACTGTAAAATTATTGGCATCACTTTGTTTCACAGTAAGGAGCCTATCCCTACCCTTTCCACTAAATGATAGCCAGAGGATAACAGCCCACTGCCTTTGAGGGACATCCTGTACAACACAGGCCCTCTCAAGTGCAGCAAACCACTTGTTAATGTCATCCCCCTCCTTATAAGGGGGAACTATCTTGTTCAGATTCCTAGAATCATGCTCTTTTGCAGGATGACTATTGGGAATACTGCTGCTGCCACCATGGGTTTCTAAACCCAGTTTCTGTCTCTCCTTCTCTACTTCTAAGGACTGTCTATCCAAATCCAGCTGTTGCTTCTTGAGCTTCAGTCTGGTTTGTTCCACTCTCAATCTATTGAGCTCCCTTTCTAACAATCTGTCATCAGGGTGGGTGGGAGGGACATTCCTAGACACAAAAGTATGATGAGAATGAACAGAAGGAGACCTGTCCCTTACAGAGGGCACCCTAACAGCTTGGCTGACAGTGTAATGTGAGAGCACACCATCTGTATGATGTGACTCCACCTCAGTACCAACTATGCTAGACTGTCTAGTAATGGGCAGGCTAAGAAGTTTCTTTCCTGAATCTTTTCCTGGGGGAGTCCCTGGATCAGATTGGGAACCATTAGCTACTTTTTCAACAGATGGGGCACTTTTAGCCTTATCTTGTTCTCTAAGCATGTTAAGTAACAATTCCAAGGAAGGATTCTTCCCTACACTCAAACCTCTCTCTATGCAGAGACTCCTTGCTCCTTTCCAGCTAAGGTGATCATATGCAAGTTTGGCAGATCAACATTTTGGCCTGTGCCAGACATTTTTAGAGAGAGTTAAAGTGATAGAAAAAGAGAAAAAAGTTTGTCAGAGCTTTTGGAAAGACAGAGAAAACATTTTTTTAAAACTTTTTAGAACTTTTTGAAAGTTTAGAAGTACTTTTCAGCACTTTAAAAAAGAGTGAAAAGAGGAAATGCAAAAACTTTTTAGTTATGTGTACACACACTGAACCTGTTTTGTATATTTTTCTCTTATGAAAAGTACAATGACAAGAGTGGTAAGTAGTCTCAAAGCACTTATCCCACCGCTGCACAACCAATGTAGGAGGCTGGACTGGCTTGTAGTGAGTACCTAGGGGTACTTGCACCTTGCACCAGGCCCAGTTATCCCTTATTAGTGTATAGGGTGTCTAGCAGCATAGGCTGATAGATAATGGTAGCTTAGCAGAGCAGCTTAGGCTGAACTAGGAGACGAGTGAAGCTCCTACAGTACCACTTAGTGTCATATGCACAATATCATAAGAAAACACAATACACAGATATACTAAAAATAAAGGTACTTTATTTTTATGACAATATGACAAAAGTATCTCAGTGAGTACCCTCAGTATGAGGATAGCAAATATACACAAGATATATGTACACAATACCAAAATATGCAGTAATAGTATTAGAAAACAGTGCAAACAATGTATAGTTACAATAGGATGCAATGGAGACACATAGGGATAGGGGCAACACAAACCATATACTCCAAAAGTGGAATGCGAACCACGAATGGACCCCAAACCTATGTGACCTTGTAGAGGGTCGCTGGGACTATTAGAAAATAGTAAGGGTTAGAAAAATAGCCCATCCCAAAACCCTGAAAAGTGAGTGCAAAGTGCCCTAAAGTTCCCCAAAGGACATAGAAGTCGTGATAGGGGAATTCTGCAGGAAAGACACAAACCAACAATGCAACAATGATGGATTTCCAGTCGAGGGTACCTGTGGAACAAGAGGACCAAGTCCAAAAGTCACAAGCAAGTCGGAGATGGGCAGATGCCCAGGAAATGCCAGCTGAGGGTGCAAAGATGCTGCTACTGGACAGTAGAAGCATAGGTTTCTGCAAGAACGACAAGGGCTAGAGACTTCCCTTTGGGAGGACGGATCCATCACGCCGTGGAGAGTCGTGCAGAAGTGTTTTCCCGCCGAAAGACTGCCAACAAGCCTTGCTAGCTGCAAATCGTGCGGTAAGGGTTTTTGGATGCTGCTGTGGCCCAGGAGGAACCAGGATGTCGCAAATTGCGTCAGGGGACAGAGCGGACGTCTAGCAAGACAAGGAGCCCTCTCAGCAGCAGGCAGCACCCAGAGATGTGCCAGAAACAGGCACTACAAGGATGCGTGAAACGGTGCTCACCCGAAGTCACACAAAGGAGTCCCACGTCGCTGGAGAACAACTTAGGAGGTCGTGCAATGCTGGTTAGAGTGCCGTGGATCCAGGCTGGACTGTGCACAAAGGATTTCTGCCGGAAGTGCACGGAGGCCGGAGTAGCTGCAAAAGTCGCGGTTTCCAACAATGCAGTCTGGCGTGGGGAGGCAAGGACTTACCTCCACCAAACTTGGACTGAAGAGTCACTGGACTGTGGGAGTCACTTGGACAGAGTTTCTGGATTCAAGGGACCTCGCTCGTCGTGCTGAGAGGAGGCCCAAGGTACCGGTGATGCAGTTCTTTGGTGCCTGCGGTTGCAGGGGGACGATTCCGTCGACCCACGGGAGATTTCTTCGGAGCTTCTAGTGCCGAGAGGAGGCAGACTACCCCCACGCATGCACCACCAGGAAAACAGTCGAGAAGGCGGCAAGATCAGCGTTACAGAGTTGCAGTAGTCGTCTTTGCTACTATGTTGCAGTTTTGCAGGCTTCCAGCGTGGTCAGCAGTCGATTCCTTGGCAGAAGGTGAAGAGAGAGATGCAGAGGAACTCGGATGAGCTCTTGCATTCGTTATCTAAGGAATCCCAAGAGACAGAGACCCTAAATAGCCAGAAAAGAGGGTTTGGCTACCTAGGAGAGAGGATAGGCTAGCAACACCTGAAGGAGCCTATCAGAAGGAGTCTCTGACGTCACCTGGTGGCACTGGCCACTCAGAGCAGTCCAGTGTGCCAGCAGCACCTCTGTTTCCAAGATGGCAGAGGTCTGGAGCACACTGGGGGAGCTCTGGGCACCTCCCAGGGGAGGTACAGGTCAGGGGAGTGGTCACTCCCCTTCCCTTTGTCCAGTTGCGCGCCAGAGCAGGGCTAAGGGGTCCCTGAACCGGTGTAGACTGGCTTATGCAGAAATGGGCACCAAATGTGCCCATGAAAGCATTTCCAGAGGCTGGGGAGGCTACTCCTCCCCTGCCTTCACACCATTTCCCAAAGGGAGAGGGTGTAACACCCTGTCTCAGAGGAAGTCCTTTGTTCTGCCATCCTGGGCCAGGCCTGGCTGGACCCCAGGAGGGCAGATGCCTCTCTGAGGGGTTGGCAGCAGCAGTAGCTGCAGTGAAACCCCGGGAAAGGCAGTTTGGCAGTACCAGGGTCTGTGCTACAGACCACTGGGATCATGGGATTGTGCCAACTATGCCAGGATGGTATAGAGGGGGCAATTCCATGATCATAGTCATATTACATGGCCATATTCGGAGTTACCATTGTGAAGCTACATATAGGTAGTGACCTATATGTAGTGTACGCGTGTAATGGTGTCCCCGCACTCACAAAGTCCGGGGAATTGGCCCTGAACAATGTGGGGGCACCTTGGCTAGTGCCAGGGTGCCCTCACACTAAGTAACTTAGCACCCAACCTTTACCAGGTAAAGGTTAGACATATAGGTGACTTATAAGTTACTTAAGTGCAGTGTAAAATGGCTGTGAAATAACGTGGACGTTATTTCACTCAGGCTGCAGTGGCAGGCCTGTGTAAGAATTGTCAGAGCTCCCTATGGGTGGCAAAAGAAATGCTGCAGCCCATAGGGATCTCCTGGAACCCCAATACCCTGGGTACCTCAGTACCATATACTAGGGAATTATAAGGGTGTTCCAGTAAACCAATGTAAATTGGTAAAATTGGTCACTAGCCTGTTAGTGACAATTTGAAAGAAATTAGAGAGCATAACCACTGAGGTTCTGATTAGCAGAGCCTCAGTGAGACAGTTAGTCATAACACAGGTAACACATTCAGGCACACTTATGAGCACTGGGGAGGGAAGGGGGCAGAGTTCATAGAACATTAATGCATGGGAATGAATGGGCCACATGGCCAGAGTAGGGAGGGGGCCACTCACAACGACGGTGCAGTTGGTAATGACTGTTCCTCTTTCCTTGTGCATGTCATGTAGGTCAGCGCCTACCAGATGAGGGACATTTGGCGTGCCATCGCCAAGGAGGTCCGGACCCTGGGGTCGCACCAGAGACGGGGCACCCACTGTCGTAAGAGATGGGAGGACATTCGCCGCTGCAGCAAGAAGACGGCGGAGGCTCAGCAGGGGATGGCCTCCCAACGTGGGAGGGGTGCCCGTCGCACAATGACCCCCGTGATGTTCCGGATCCTGGTGGTTGCCTACCCGGAGTTGGATGGGCGCTTGAGGGCCTCACAGCAGACACAAGGGGGTGAGTACAACCTCATTCTGCGGACTTTGCGTGCAGTAGAGGGTTCTGGGTGGGGGAGGTGAGCTGTGGGTGTCCCTAGGCCAGGGCATGTTCGGTAGGCAAGGCCCCTCCGTTATGTAGCCCATGTGGCACTCTACCCCACCTCAGCAGAGTGCCAAGTCGAGGTATACTTGGCCCTGTGGCATCCATGTGCGCAGATGTCCACCATTTCCATGTAGGCCATATCCCAGAAATTGCATGTGCAGAGGGCAGGAGCACGGCGTAATGCAGGGGGCTGCTGTGTCTGTCTTGTCCGCCAACGGTAGCGGTATGCCATGCACTAAAACTCTCTTTCTACTGTCTCCCCCCCTTTTTCAGCTCTCCCTGTCCTTTTGTACATCAGCATCATCAGGCGGAGGTACAGTGGCGCCGGAGCACGAGGGAGCTGCATCCCACATGGCCATGGAGGGCCACACCATGGACTCAGAATGCACCAGTGGGACGGAGGGCGAGGGGAGCTTCACGTCGGTCACCGGATCACCAACCAGCGACACGGACTCGTCCGCGATGGGGGCTCCCTTGTGGTGGCGGCACCATCTCTGCGCCCCACTTCTACAGGTACAGCCGCCACCTCCCCTACCAGCACCGCCCTCCCAGCAGCCCCTCAGCATTCACCCCGTGCCCGCTCACCCAGGAGGGTGGGCATCACCTTCGCCCCAGGCACCTCAGGCCCTGCCCCAGTCACCCCTGCTGCCCTCAGTGAGGAGGCCATTGACCTCCTCAGGTCACTCACTGTTGGGCAGTCTACCATTGTGAATGCCATCCAGGGTGTAGAACGAGAGTTGCAACACAGTAATGCATTCCTGGAGGGCATTCATTCTGGTCAGGCTGTCCTTCAGCGAACCCTGCAATCTCTGGCCTCAGCACTGATGGCAGCCATTATCCCTGAGTCTAGCCTCCCCCCTCCAACCTCCTCCACCCAGACCCAATCTCCTGTACCCCAGCCCATCCCAAGCACACCTACAGACCAGCATGCACACAAGTCAGCACACACAAGTAGCTCAAGCAAACATAGGCACCACACAACCCACAGGCACTCACGCAAGCCTCACCCACGTACAGACACAGAAACATCCACTGCCTCCACTGTGTCCCCCTCCTCCGCTTCTCCCTCCTCCCTCCCAGTCTCGTCTACACACACACCTGCATGCACCACATCTACAGGCACCATGAATTGCACAAGGACACCCAGCACCACAAGCCGCTCTCCTGCACTCACCAACTCCACTGCCATTTACACGTCCCCTGTGTCCTCTCCCAGTGTGTCTGTGACGCCCCCTCCCAAAGTACACAAACACCGGCAATCACTCACCCAACATCCATCCACCTCACGACCGCCTCCAGTACCTGCACCTGCACCCAAAACACCTAAAGTGACACCTCCGACAACCACCTCCTCTTCCTCCACTCCCAGACCCCCTCCAACTACCCATCCCAGTGTTCGTCAGAAACTGTCCCTCTGTAAAGTTGACCTTTTTGCCCCCACCCCCCCCTCCAATTCGTCAGTCCCGTCGTAGCGCCTCAGCCAAAAAGCCTCCAATACCAGTGGTGCCTGTTCAAGGTTTGTGGAATGCACCGGCCACCAGGGCAGGCAGTATGACCCGGAGCCAAGGCACTGGCAGCCCACCCCCTGTAAAGGCTCTAAAATTGGAGAGTGGACGACGGGACAGTGTGAAGACTCCTGGTGGGGAAACAACTCACATGGGTTCCAAGGGGATTGGAGAGTCAGCTGTGACTCCCCCAAAGGTGGTGAAGGGCCAGAGGAAGTCTGCCCAGCCTGTTGTGAATGTCACGGCGGAGAATTTCCGGCGGCCGAGACACAACCGCCAGCACCGTCGTCACTGGTCCAGAGACCACCGCCAGAGTCACAGCCCAGGAGGGCCCAAGTATCGTCACTGGTCCAGAGACCACCGCCAGAGTCACAGCCCAGGAGGGCCCAAGTATTGTCACTGGTCCAGAGACCACCGCCAGAGTCATTGCCCGGGAGGGCACAAGTATCGTCACTGGTCCAGAGACCACCGCCGGAGTCATTGCCCAGGAGGGCACAAGTATCGTCACTGGTCAGGAGACAACCGCCGGAGTCACAGCCCAGGAGGGCCCAAGTATCGTCACTGGTCCAGAGACCACCGCCAGAGTCACAGCCCAGGAGGGCACAAGTATCGTCACTGGTCCAGAGACCACCGCCGGAGTCACAGCCCAGGAGGGCACAAGTATCGTCACTGGTCAGGAGACCACCGCCGGAGTCACAGCCCAGGAGGGCCCAAGTATCGTCACTGGTCCAGAGAACACCGCCGGAGTCACAGCCCAGGAGGGCCCAAGTATCGTCACTGGTCAGGAGACCACCGCCGGAGTCATTGCCCAGGAGGGCCCAAGTATCGTCACTGGTTAGGAGACCACCGCCACCGCAGGAGTCATTGCCCAGGAGGGCCCCGGCTGCCACAGCCCAGGTGGGCTATGATGGAACTTCATGCCACACACCAATGCCCAGTGTAGGGAACATCATGCCACACACCAATGCCCAGTCTAGGGAACGTCATGCCACACACCAATGTCCGTACCAGAACCGGCATGTCAAAGCACCGCTGAACAGTCCAGAAACCGCCATGGCAAACCACCGCTGAACAGGGCAACGACCGCCATGGCAAAGCACAGCTGAACAGGGCAAAGACCGCCATAGCAAAGCACCGCTGAACAGGGCAACGACCGCCATGGCAAAGCACCGCTGAACAGGGCAAGGACCGCCATGGCAAAGCACCGCTGAACAGGGCAACGACCGCCATGGCAAAGCACCGCTGAACAGGGCAAAGACCGCCATGGTGAAGACCGCTGAACAGGGCAAGCACCGGGTAGGAATGAATAGACCGCCACATCAGGCATCGTTATTCCATGTGCAGCTGGGACAGTGACAGGACAGGTACTCTCACAGGGAGACTCATCCAGTCTGGGCACCAGTCCCCCTCCAGAACCAGTGGAGACCTGCATCTACTTGAGAGACTGTGGCTTTGCACTCCCCAGGATGGCACAGTGGGCAAGACACCCACTGTAGAGACTTGAGAGACTGTGGCTTTGCACTCCCCAGGATGGCACAGTGGGCAAGCCACCCACTTTAGAGACTTGAGAGACTGTGGCTTTGCACTCCCCAGGATACATCAATGGGCATGGAGCCCCATCGTGGATCTGGCTTTGCTGTCATCTGGCTGAGGTGCCCCCCCTTCCCTTCCCCCTGAGGTGCCTGTAGTATTTCTATCTGATGCCCCGGCAGTGTTCTCTCCGATTGCGGTCAGGTATCCTTTGTGGGCCTCGCCCATGCATTTTTGGACTGTTGGTGCACGGACATTGTTATGTACATATCTGCACTACTTCTCGTAATGTATATATTTATGACTGATTTTCATATATATCTCTGTATATTTTTGTATGACATGTATTATGCCACATTACAATGTTTGACCGAATTTCGCTTTGTCTTTTCATTCTTCCGGGGGGTTGTGGGTTGTTACTGTGATTTTTGTGAATATATTGGTGTGTATGTTGTATTATGCGAGGTTGGGGGTGGGGGTGTTTGGTGGGTGTCCCCCTAACTTTTGCCTCCCCCTCCCCCATGTCGTAGGTGCAGTACTCACCGTTGTCTTCGGCGCCTACGTAGATGTTGGTCGTAGAGGAGCAGAAACACAAGGGCAGGGAGTATTTGAAGTTCTTGGTCCATGGAGTCCTCGTTCCTCGTGGGATGTGTTCAGGTGAGCGTTTTCCCATTGCAAAAGCTGTTTCCGCTGTGTTTTTATCCACGGTGAATCCGCCCCGGAAAAGGTGGCGGATTGGCGGGTTGTAATACTATGGGCGGTACATTGGGTTCCGCCTGTCTGTTGGCGGTGACCGCCGCACTGCTTGTCTGTACCGCAGTGGTGGGCGGTGTGTTAAAGTGGCTGTCTTTTTTGGCGGTTTCCGCCAGGGTCATAATTCCATTTTTTTATCCGCCGCACTGTTTGCGGTATTACCGCAGCTTTAACACCGTCCGCCAGGGTTGTAATGACCCCCATAGTCTCAGATAATGTAGACCCACACACCTACAAACCATCTCTGTCCCTGAAACTCATGTGGTACTTCTCACTGCAACATTTATACATGGCATTGTCATGCAGGTGCCTATTAGCTCTACACCTCCATGACCATATGGGACTGCTTGTCACTGTACACTGCATATGAGGGTCATGCAATGGTTGTTGCAGTGGCTGTCCCATTGTGATGGCCATAGCATTTGAGCCTGCCCCAGATGTTGTGGACACCTACCTCATTGTCACAGCAAACTGACAAACTACTGCCCAGGGGTTGTGTGGGTATTCCAAAATGTTGAGGAATGCTGTGATACATCCTTCTGTGAAGTAAGTAAAATGTGTGTGCCATCACAAGGCAAACACACGATCAATAATGCTATGGGAATTTACTCTTATGAAAATAATTGTAACTAACTGCACATGGACTGATTGAAATCATGGATGTATTGCCAATAGTGTGTAGCCAGCCATTGTTGGCATGGTATCCCATTATTTGTCGAGGGAGGGATAAGAACATGGGCATAAACATATGCCTCAACACAGACACACTTACTCAGTGGTCCAAGGATGCATTTGTTGGTGCAGGTTACTGAGTAATGTGCCAGTGATGGAGTAGATGCAAGGCAGCCTTATACTGTCAGTGAGAAGCGGCAGGCCTGTGGAACTAACTCAGTACATGTGGGTGTGGTAATAGACATTGGCCCTCATTCTGACCTTGGCGGGCGGCGGAGGCCGACCGCCAAAGTCCCGCCGTCAGGTTACCGTTCCGCGGTCGAAAGACCGCGGCGGTAATTCTGACTTTCCCGCTGGGCTGGCGGGCGGTCGCCTTCAGACCGCCAGCCAGCCCAGCGGGAAAGAGGCTTCCACGATGAAGCCGGCTCGGAATCGAGCCGGCGGAGTGGAAGCTGTGCGACGGGTGCAGTTGCACCCGTCGCGTATTTCACTGTCTGCGCAGCAGACAGTGAAATACATTTAGGGGCCCTCTTACGGGGGCCCCTGCAATGCCCATGCCAGTGGCATGGGCACTGCAGGGGCCCCCAGGGGCCCCGCGACCCCCCCTACCGCCATCCGGATCTCGGCGGTCCGACCGCCGGGATCTGGATGGCGGTAGGGGGGGTTGGAATCCCCGCGGCGGAGCAGCAAGCTGCGCCGCCGCGGAGGATTCAATGGGGCCGCGGTACACTGGCGGGACCCCGCCAGTGGTGCCGGTCCGACCGCGGCTTTACCGCCGCGGTCGGAATCCCCATTGGAGCACCGCCGGCCTGTCGGCGGTGCTCCCACGGTCCTCCGCCCTGGCGGTCAAAGACCGCCAGGGTCAGAATGACCACCATAGTATGGGGCAGTGATCTTCAAGCTTGTTATTGCCACGCCCTCCCAGTTGAAAAATAAAAATCATTGGCCTTTCCCTCAGAATTTTTCTCAGATGGCAATGTTTAAATATGTCTAGACTTATTTAAACATTGCGGTTAAGTACTGTTACATTTAAAAAAATGCAATAACACGTTTCTGCTTACAACAAATCACTGTTATCTGTATACTGCTTCTTTTGGCTAGAGCCTGGCGCCCCCCACCCGGGTTCACTGGAGGACCCCCTTAGGGAGGCCCGCCCCCAGTTTGAAGACACCTGGTATAGGGTGTATGTGATACACAATGTACAGGAAGAGGGGAGTGCTAGTAGTCTGGGCCCGGTGCATGGTCAAGCTTACCAACTGCTTCACCAGTCTATATGCCCAGATGATCCAGCAGCTCTTGCTCCCTTGTAATGAGGTCTGCCCAGTGGTGCTTAAGTTGGTGGTGGTTCCTGCCTGTTCCAAAGACTCGTGTTAGGTGGTGGAGCACCTTGCCCCAACGCATCCTCTTTGCCTCTATAGGGTAGCCTAGAGTGACATGGCTACCCAGTTACAGCATCACGGGGAGGTAGTGCTGAACTAGCCATAAAGAATCCCCCAGCTCATCGTCCGACATCCTCGCCCTCCTCCCTTTCCCAGACATACTGGACTGCAAAAACAGTTCACCGAAAAACTCTACTACCCCAGACAAACACCCCACAATATAGAGACACGAATCAGTACACTTACAAGACAAAAGACAAATATAACAGAACACCTGCAGGACTTGACACAATAAATACTCAAAACACTCCAAACACTCGAAAACCCCCACAGCACCAGCTCCACACCCCCTCACACAGTCACAGACAATAAGACTGTGAAGTGAAACTAAACTCACTATACCATGTTTGCAGGCAGGATGTCCTGTTTCATCACTTCCTGGGCCTTGGAGCCACGGTTCCAGTTGTGCGTTTCTTTTTCTATGCATGACAGTAATGTGTCAATTTCCCCCCCCCCCAATTTGCATGAAATTGCCTGTGGACATGCAATAGACGTTCAGGGGCTATGCGTTTTTTAGCTTAGGGTAATTGTATTGATTATGCGTAGGTGTGAACATTTTTAATGCATGACGGTCATGTGTCAATTTTTCACCATGGTGCGTTAAAAAGCCTGTGAACGTGTGATTGCTGCTCACGGAAAAGGCGTCATTTTACACCCATTGCAGTGTTGATGCATTTGCGTCATTTTTTTTTGATGCATGATGGAATTGCATGGGTTTTTGCATTGTAGGCCTTGAGTGCACCCTGATTCACTTAACATGTCACATGGGCTGTGCTACAGTGTTGTATATGTGGTGTGGCTACATGTGCGTAACTATCCAGTAATGTCATAATGGTGACATTGGTATGTTGAATCCATAGGTTTGTGTAAGTGTCTAGTGCACGCGATTACTCATAACTTGTGCATATGTGCATGTGTGGCTACACTGTGTCCACATACATGTTGGCACATGTGTGCCATGTTTTTGAGTACTAATTTGTGGGTGGACTACATTGTTATGTATGAGATACAAATGTAGACATACCTACAACACAATATATATGAGGGCCTAGGTCCAACACATGGTAAGGCATGTCACAACCATCACAAATTGTACTGAGAGTATTCAGTGGACTATGACTGCATTGACATCACGTTACCCTATGCAATTTGCATGTGCCTGTGTGTCCACTTTGTGGTGTGTTTTTGGATTGTACTTCATGTTGCTTCTCTACACCTGTGGCATTTGGTTCCCCATGCATCTTAGTTGCAGGAGATGTTATGTACACATGTGTTCCTGAAGGTTGGTATATGCTGTGTGTGTGTGTAAAGACATGTGTAGTGTCATTTCTATAACATATGACCACATCGGTGTCTTCATGGGATGTGAAACCTCACATTACTATCTTCCTGCATGGACACATGTTGGCATTTTGCAAATGCATGTGTAGTCACCTCAGTGCCACCTATGTTTCTGTATGTTGGAACACATATTAAGGCCCTCATTACAACCCTGGTGGTCGGTGTTAAACCGGCGGTAATACCGCCAAAAAACCAGCGGAAAAAAAAAATGGAATCACGACCATGGCGGAAACCACCAACACAGACAGCCATTTTAACACTCTGACCGCGACAGTAACCGCCAACAGGCAGGCGGAAGACAATGTACCGCTCACTGTATTACAAGGCACCAATCTGCCAGCTTTTCCGGGGCAGTACCTATGCCATCAAAAGGACAGCGGAAACAGTACACAGAAGGGAAACCACTCACCTTTCGACACCCAACGAGGAACCAGGACGCCATGGAGCCCAAGTTACAGGTGTTACCGAGGATGGTTTACCTCCTCTTCTACCAGGAACATGAAAGATGGTGGCGACGACCACGGTGAGTACTGCACCTAGCACACGGGGGGAGGAAAAATAGAGTGACACAAACACGCAACACGCAACACCCCCACCCTCAAAACGGAGAGAACACTGCAGAGGCATCAGGTCGAAAATAAACAAGCACCTCAGGGGGAAGGGGAGGGGGGCCCCTCAGCCGGATGAAGGGACAAAGCAACTGCTCCATGAAGGGGCTCCGTGCCCACTGATTGGCCCTGGGGAGTGCAAAGCCAAAGTCTCACAAGTTTCTCAAGTGGGTGGTTTGCCCACTGATTGGTCCTAGGGAGTGTAAAGCCACAGTCTCACAAGTCTCTCAAGTGGGTGGTTTGCCCACTGATTGGTCCTGGGGAGTGCAAGCCACAGTCTCACAAGTTTCTCAAGTGGGTGGTTTGCCCACTGATTGGTCCTGGGGAGTGCAAAGCCACAGTCTCACAAGTCTATCAAGTGGGTGGTTTGCCCACTGATTGGTCCTGGGGAGTGCAAAGCCACAGTCTCTCTAGTGGATGCTTTTCTACAATGGTTCTGGAGGGGGCTTTGTGCCCAGAGTGCTTCATCCTGCCAAGGACTGGGGTAGTGGATGCTTTTCTCCACTAGTTCTGGAGGGGGCATTGTGCCCAGAGTGCTGCACATGGTGTGTGGCAGTTCCCATTCTCTCACTTGGGTGTGTGTGCCACAAGATATTTTGGGAACAGGTAGCATTATACTCCATGGAGGCAGAGACACACTCCACCATGCGGCGACTTTGCCTGCCAACTGCTGGTACTAACAGTACTGGTTGTGGTGCCTCATGTAGTCTGTGCAGGGCCCAGGACGTCTCCTGCAGCCTCGGACAGCTGCCCACTGGGAATGATGTTCATGTTGGCTGTGGTGGCACTGTCTGTGCACGTCACGGGGCAGGTGGCGGTGGTTGCAGTGGTGTCTGTGGCGGAGATGCTGTCGGTGGTGCATGTGTCAGCACCCTTGGAGGGAGACAGCAGGACGTCTCCTGCAGCCTCGGACGGCTGCCCACTGGGGATGATGCTGGGGACTGTTGCAGAGGCAGGAGACATGCAGGTGGTGGTGCAGGTGGCGGTGGTTGCGGCGTTGGCCTGCACCGTGCAGGTTGCTGTTCTGTTTGGCAGAAGGGGTGACACCAGTCCCTCACCCGGAGGCTCCGTGCCCTGAGCTGACTTCCCTTTAGCCTTGTGTCCCTTCCCCACCTTGGAAGTCACTGCTGGGACCTTGGCACTGTCCTCTTTTGTCTTGGATGAGGCCTTGGTGGGTGGTTGGTGCGGCCTTTCCCTACGGCATGTGGACCCCTTCTTCACCTTGGCAGGTGGCGGAATAGGGTGATCCTTGGCCTCACTAGGAGGCACACTGGCAGCCCTAATGGGTGCCGCCCGCAATGTTACTGGACTTGCAGGGACCACACTGCTCGATGATTTCGTGTCTGAGGTGCTGGGCTGGGATCTGGACATCCTGGCCCTAGGGGAAGGACGGTAGAGGAGGTGTAGGGAAGAGGTCAATGTTAGCCAGGAATTTGTTTTTAGACACACTGGGATGGGAAGATGGAGGGGGTTTGGAAGTGGAGGAAGAGGTAGTGGTTGTAGGAGGTGTACGTCTGCTAAGTCTGGGTGAGGGTGCATGGGCTGGAGGCTGTTGTGAGGTGAATGGCTGTTGAGTGGATGTGTGCCTGTGTTTGTGTAGTTTGGGAGGAGGGCTCACAGACACACTGGGAGAGGACACAGGGGACGTGTGAATGGTAGTGGGGCTGGTGATTGTACGTGAGCGGTGTGTGGTGATGGGCGTGCTGGTGATGGAGGTAGTGGCTGAGGATGTAGTGCATGCAGGTGTGAGTGGAGACGAGACTGGGAGGGACGAGGGGGACGTGGAGGAGGGGGACACAGTGGAGGCAGTGGATATTGACGTGTCTGCATGGGGATGGTGCTTGTGTGAGTGCCTGTGGGATGTGTGGTGCTTAAGTTTGCGATGTCCACTCTTGTGTGTTGATGAGTGTGCATGCTGGTCTGATGGTGTGCTTGGGATAGGCTGAGGTAGAGGGGATTGGGTCTGGGTAGTGGAAGTTGGAGGGGGGAGGCTGGACACAGGGACAATGGCTGCATCAGTGCTGAGGCCAGAGCCTGAAATGCTCTCTGTTGGGCTGCCATGCCAGAATGAATGCCCTCCAGGTATGCATTTGTTTGCTGCAAATGCCTCTCGACACCCTGGACTGCATTCAAAATGGTTGATTGCCCAACAGTGAGGGATCTCAGGAGGTCAATAGCCTCCTCACTAAGGGCAGCAGGGCTGACTGGGACAGGGCCTGGGGAGAAGGAGATGCCCACCCTCCTGGGTGAGCGGGCACGGGAACCACGCTGAGGGGCTGCTGGGAGGGCAGTGCTGGTAGGGGGTGGTGGCTGTACCTGTACCTGTACGCTGTTGCTGGTGTCTCCTCCTGTCCCCGTTGTGGAGCTCCCCTCACCCTGCATCCCACTGGTGCCTTCAGACTCCGTACATTCACCCTCCTGGGTCGTGTGCCAATTCTCCTCCGCCAGATGATGCTAATGCACACAAGGACAGGGTGACAAAACAAATATGGTAGGAAAGACAGAAGAGACACATGTTCAATGTCTGCAACGACACCACAGTTGGCGGACACAACACACAGGAAGCAGCCCTATGCACTAGCCCATGCACTAACAGTTCAGGGAAAAAGCACATGCCCCTGGGGGACCGTGCATAGACCCATTTGATGCAATCCTGGAACCCACAGGAGCCTGACTAGGTGTGGAGAGCCACTACCACTTTTGGGTTTGGAGTGCCACTGAGCCTGCCAAACAATAGATCTACCCTGGCACGTTTACCCTGGCCTAGGGGAACCCACAGCCCACTTCCCCAACCCAAAAACCTCATAAAGCGCACAAAGTCAGCTGAATAAGACTGTACACCCCCCCTTGTGGCTACTGTGAAGCCCTCAAGCGCCCATCCAACTCAGGATATGCCACCACCAGGATCCGGTACATCAGGGGGGTCATGGTGCGACGGGCACCCCTTCCACGTTGGGAGGCCATCCACAGCTGGGCCTCCGTCATCTTCTTGCTCCAGCAGCACAGGTCCTCCCATCTTTTGCGGCAGTGGGTGCTCTGTTTTTGGTAGACCCCCAGGGTCCGCACTTCCTTGGCGATGGAACGCCAAATACCCTTCTTCTGGTGGGCGCTGACCTAGAGGAAAAGTGAAGTAACAATGGATTTTACTCCCCTGTCCAGTTCTTCTTATTCATTGGCCACAAACCTCCCACCCTGGCCCAGAAAAACATACACTGACCATCCTCACATGCTGGCCTCTGGCCCCCCCCCTGTATCTTCCATCCACGCCACTCCATTCATTCATGTCCCATCCATCCAGCTCACAATGTACTCACCTGTTTGTCTGGAGGACCGTAGAGTAGCGTGTACTGGGGGAGGACCCCAGCCACCAGGTTGTCCAACTCCTCCATGGTGAAGGCAGGGGCCCTTTCCCCAGACACTGTAGCCATTGTCGCTTCCAGACTCAGGTCACAGCAGCACTTGCAGTGTAGGTCCTCTCGTGTTGAAGGTCAGGTATCAAGTGAGTGAACAGATAGAAAATGGAGGTCACTTCCACGGCAGTGCATACCATCACCGCCGGCGTGTATTGTCATTGGCTACTGGAACCCATAGGGCCCAATGATAACCAATGCTGATTTGCACCGTGGTCTACTGTGCCCATGGTCTCCTGGGAATGATGGTATGGTCCCATGATGTTGGAGAGTGCCTCGTGGAGAGTGGGCCCTCTGGGACTGTCCTGCCCCTGTCGCACAGCAGTCCTCCCAGTTTCCCTGTTATCCAGTGCCTCTGTCCCCTGAACCGTGTGCCCACTGCCACTGACCCCAGGTCCCTGATTGCTTTGGGTTGGTGGGTTTGCCTGGGATCCCTGTAGTGGTGGACACACTGCTGATTGACGTGTCCTGGGGACAGAGGGATGGGCCTGCTGGGTGGGTGCTGTGGTGGTGGTTCCTGAGAGGGAAGGTTCAGTGGTGGTTTGTGACTGTGGCAGGAGAACCGACTGTCCAGATGTCCCTGATGGGCGGGGCTGGTCATCTTGATCCAGGCGTGCCGAGCTGCTGTCATCACTGTGGGCCTCTTCTGTGGGGGGACTGGGTATGGCTGGCACCTCCTGTCCGGTGACGTTGGGTATGGGTCTTGTTGGGGTGTAAATGCATAGTTATTGTATCTGTGTGTGCCATCTTGTGCAATGGGTTAGTTACCCTCTTCTCCTGTGATTGCATTATTGTGTTTGCCCTTGTGTGATTAGTGTTTTTAGGGCCTGGGTGGGCATCTGTACTGGACATGCTTTGGTGATGGGGGTCCATGCATAGGTGTTGCATGCAGGGCTTGATATTGGGATGGGTGGGTTGTGATGGTGGGGCATATGTGAGGTGGTGGAATGATGGGGTGAGAGTAGGGGTAGGAGTTTGTGATGGTATGTAAGTAGGGTGGGGATGTAGTAGTAAAGATTTGACTTACCAGAGTGCAGTACTCCTGCTACTCCTGCGAGGCCCTCAGGATGCATTATTGCCAAGACTTGCTCCTCCCATGTTGTTAGTTGTGGGGGAGGAGGCGGGGGTCCACCGCCAGTCCTCTGTACTGCTACCTGGTGTCTGGATACCACGGAACAAACCTTCCCCCATAGGTCGTTCCACCTCTTCCTGATGTCTTCCCGTGTTCTGGGGTGCTGTCCCACTGCGTTGACCCTGTCGACAATTCTCTGCCATAGCTCCATCTTCCTAGCAATGGAGGTCTGCTGCACCTGTGATCTGAAAAGCTGTGGCTCTACCCGGATGATTTCCTCCACCATGACCCTGAGCTCCTCCTCAGAAAACCTGGGGTGTCTTTGAGGTGCCATAATGTGGTGTGGGTGATGTGTGAGGTGATGTTTGTTGTGCTGTGTGATGTGTTGTGTTGGGGTATGTTATTTGAGGTGCATGGATGTTGTATGAGTGATGGTGTTGTGTGCCTGTGGATGCTGGTGTTGTGTTTGATATTCTCTCTCTCTCTGCGTCTTCAAAAAAACTTGTTGTAAGGGTTTGTGGGTAATGTGGGGGGGTGTTTTATAGTGGTGTGAGTGTGTGGGTGTGGTGTGTGTATGTATATCAGGTGTGTGTATTTTGAATTGTCCATTGTGGTTGTGTTTTGTAAGTGTGTGTGTATTTTGATCGCGGCTGTGTGTGCCACCAATGGATTACTGCGGTTGAAAGACTGCTGCGTTGATTTGTGGGTCGTGATAGTGTGGGCGTATTCCTGTTGGCGGGACGGTGTAGGTTTTGGTATCACCAGTTTATCACTGACCTTTGGTGTGGCGGACTTGTGTGGGTGTCTGTATTGTGGTGGATTACGAGATGTGGGTCGTAATACCTGTAGCGGATTTCCGCCACAGTATCTTGATGGCCGTCAGCACGGCGGTAAGCGGGATTTACCGCCAGGGTTGTAATGAGGGCCTAAGTCATCTCTTTCAGTCACTGATCTTGTGATACCTATGCCCTTACTTTTGTGCTAGTTTGCCTTTTGTTCAGAATCCATATACATTACCATGCCTGAGCCATTATTGTGGTACATGTGTGCTGAGCCATGTGGTATATGTGTGCTCCCTCCAACTAGGCACTCACGTTTATCAACATCATGTTTGTTATGACTGTAACAGACAATGGCATACCACTGTGTAGCAGTGTTGCAGTCTGGCATAGATGCCAGCCTACTCATCATAACAACTGTGCGAGTTTGTGTGGCAACACAATCCCATGGTTGCATGTGAAGGGACAGGTTAATGGTGCTCCAGTTTACTCAGCCCCCTATACACATCCATCAGGCCCCTGACAATGTCATACTTTTATGTTGCCAGAGCAGTCGTGTGTGGGTTTATTGAGCGTGGATCTAGACTCTTCATGATTGCTACTCAGCAGAACTATGTACACTCCCCAACAGACAGACACATACACAATTGTGATCATACAGACCAGGATATCACATTTTCCTCTGCAGTACTTGATGTCAGCCTTCCCCTCTCATGTATAGAGCCCTGGGTGCTTGCACATGGTGGACATGTTTCATTGTTTGATGCCCTTAGTTGTTTTCATGGGCAGCTTGTTTAAGGGTTGTGTATCTATTGTGACTTCAATTTTAGGAACGTGCCAGGGTGCAGATGGTGTTGTCTGTCACTGCCCTCTGTCATGGTGACATGCGATGGGAAAATACCAGGGTAGGCTAGTGGCCAACATGACTGGGTTATGTACTGACCTGGCAACCCTCTCTGTACATATGTTAAATGTTGACATGTAAACATTAATGTGTTGTACAGTCAGTATTGATCTATGTGTGTCCCTTCTCCATGTTTCCTGCATTACTGGTAAGGTATGTATTGTCTCCTACATTGTGACTTGTGTAATTTGTAGATGTACACATCTCCTACTACTGGTTACTTGATAGTTACGGTTCCATTGACGGTATTTGTGTGAGGTTATGAGAGCCACGCACACATGACATTACACCTGCTACTGCACTTGTGTTGTCTACAAGTGACTGCCCGTGTTATATGTGCAAGTATCTGTGGGTGTCTCTAAGCTGTCCACCCACATCCTTCGTTGAACATGGGTATGCTTTTCTTCCAGCATGCCACAACCTATGTAACTCTTGACATGACTGAATGATGTTGAGATGTGAAATAATCTCAGCGCTGTACCTTTCATTAGCCAAATGCAACATATATGGCTAGGTTGTCTCTTACATTATTGAACAATGCCTGACATAGTAGTACATCCCACACCTGATTGCGATGTTGGAGTCCAAAACATGGATGGGATAAATTGTTATTGTTGCTATCATGCACTGGTTCTGTCATGTTAGTGACAATGAGTGGTGTGTATTGTTATGTGCTGTGTGATGTTGTTAAACAGAGCATACTAGGTAAACATGGTGACACATGTCAAGCATTGTTACTGGCAAACCCGTTGCCACCTACGACATACACCAGTACATCAGTTTTCACTTGTTTATCTGGATTTGTTCTAGGCATGTGTCAAGACAGCAGATTTATGTGACAAGTGTGCAACTCATGTACATAGGGAGTGTACCACACACTGCCTACATTCCACCCGGACAACTATTTGGTGGTGCATTGTCCCATTTAATGATTAGATCCTGACAATGGGTCATGTGTTTGGATAGTGATTCTGCACCCATAGCTGCTTAATTTGTCGGGCAACCCATTGAGCACGCCACAGCCAATGTGTTTGTGTCATACGTGAGGTACAGTCCGCCATGTGTCAGGGTTGTGCCTAAAGTCAATGCCAGGACATAATCCCATGGATACACTGTGCAGGGTCAGCATCTGACATTGATTACAATCCCTGGACAATTACTTAAGGTCCATAGTTACCTTTAATGTCCCACCCATGTCACACACGTACCGTGCAGAAAAAGCAGCAATTATCCTGAGTTGTGATAGTGTTCAGCTCCAACATTACTTAGAATCCATTTGTTGACAACCCTTACCTTATGTGTGCCCCTGTTGCATACATCCTGTTAGGCATGGTGATGTTGTGGTGAATGAGGTAGGAATTACCACCTTGGCCACTTGACGGAACCATGGCCCTTATTATGACCCTGGCGGTCTGCGGTAATATGGTGGAAAGTACTGCCAATAGGCTGGCAGTACTTTCCACCTTATTATGACATTGATGGTTTGGCTGAAGCCAAACCGCTAAGGTACCACACCGACCGCCACTACGGGAACAGCTGCCGGGCCGGAGATATCAATCTCCAGCCCAGTAGCCGTCACTGTACCTCCTGCGGGATAATGACCCCACCTACCGCAAAGGATGCCTCAGTGGCTCCCTCACTGCTACGAAAACCATGGCGATAGGCACTATCAGTGACAGGGAATTCCTTTCCTTTCACTGATAGAGGTCTTTCCCACCCCCACCCTCCTCTCCAGATAGCCCCAGCCACCTTCCTCTGTAAACCCCCCCTACATTCATGCCCCCTACATACACACACATGCATAGACACACCCATTCCCCCATGCATCCATACATCCATTCACACACACATCCGCACACTTTCATACATACACGTAGACATGCATTCATAGAACACAACATACACGCACTTACACCTCCATACATGCACACACATTCAACACAAAACACACACACACGTGTACATGCAAGCACAAACATTCACACCCCCACACACATAACACCCCCACCCCTTTCCGCTGTTGGAGTACCCACTTACCTGTGTTCAGGGGCTCCTCCGGCAGGAGACGAGACGGGCCACTGCTGCCACCAGCACCATCCGCCAGCAGAACACCGCCAGACCATATTATGGGTCATAATATGGCTGGCGGCGGTCTACTGGCGTGGTGCTGCTGGTGGCAGCAGCGCCACCTTACCACCATCCGCGGGCATGACCACAGCCAGATTTCTGCAATTCGTGTGGCGGAAATCCAGCTGTGGTCATGATACGGTGGATGGCTGGTAGCCGCAGCAACCGTCTTTTGGTGGCCGTTGCTGCGGCAGTAGGCAGTTTTTACTGCCAATATCATAATGAGGGCCAATATATGTAGTGGTGCATGGATCTGGGCCTTCAGGAGTCACTTGCCCGTGAATTGCGTGTCACTGATATGTGAGATAGAGGCAGTACACCCTCTTACATCATAAATGATGTTGCCACCGTACTTGTCACCTTTGTGTTTCTTCCCTGCTCCCTGTGGTTTGAGTCACATTCCAGTGGTATATGTAGTGGAGAATGAGTAGACCATGGAAAATCAGGTGCAAAGTATTTTATTTGTGCTATTTACAATGTGATGTTGTTAGGCCAGTGACTATGTATAGAAGTTCTCTACAATGTGGAGTCTCCTGCAAACTCCTGCAGCAGTGTTCTGTTGTTCCCCTCCAAATTATCTGCTCCATCATCATCCTCCTCCTAAATGGGACCATCAACCTGGCCATCCCAGGGGACATTTGTTCTGACACAGATGTTGTGGCGGATTGCACATGCCAGTATGATTTTACATACGGGTGGTGGAGCATTCAAGAGGCTTTCTCCGGTCAGGGCCAGGCACCACAACCTTGATTTCAGGAGCCCAAATGTCCTATCCACCACATTGCGTTTTTATCTGTTCCCTTGTTTGTAGGCCCGCTCTTCCACCCTTGTGGGATTGACAAATGGAGCCGTAACCCATGGCTGTATGCTGTACCCTTGATCAGCTGCAAAGGAAAGAGAGAAGATGTGTTGATAATGCTTGATAGTGGTTTGGAACATACCATGGCAGTTGTTAGTTTTAGTTGGAGTGGTGACTCAGACTTGCTTGTGGTATAGTGCATGTTCCTGTTCTTGTAAATTGGTTTCATTGGTCTGTGTTGATGGACATAACAATCTTGGGTAGTGGCTCAAGGACCAGGGAATTTTCATGTTGATCCCAAAATGATGGTTACAATTTAGATAAATGTGTTGTGCAGTCCATATTTGAAGCAGTGTTCTGTTGTTAGATGGAATCTACCATCTTCTTGCACCACAATGGTGTCAGATTTTGAGACACCATAGTTGCCCTACAATGCCAGACTGTGCCGTCCATGTTACCATGTGACACTACGCATTCAGTGCGACAGTTTGTGACCCTTTGTGACAGATGATGGTTGTGCCAGCCATCAAGTATAAAAGGGTGTGTATCACACATTAGTAGGATGATGTAATTTGGTGCAGTAGTATTTCCTAGCTTCCAATACATGATTTCTCACAGACACTTTCTACATATGCGCAGTGCAGGCTTTGGGAGGGGCACAGCTATTTTTCACATGGGTCCCTTAGTACAGTCCATGTAAGATCAGGCACGTCCTTGATACTCTTATTGAGTCCTACTGTGGCATCCATGATTGTTACAGCTTTTTCACAAACTGCACCATGGTGGACCTTTTCTGGTACACCGCACAGACATGGTGGTTTTAGGGGGCACTAGAGGCGCATGTGAGATGGCACTAGAATAGGTGCTGGCCCATCTTCTCATGATTCTGCCCCATAGTCTTTAATGGCAGGTAATTTTGTATTCATATGTTTGCGACACAATGCAGCAGACAGGTGTATGTACACACTACAGGTATGTCAGGTATGTGTGGATGATATGTAGTTGGTTATGGCACCACTTTCGTGGCATTTGATTTAGGTTCTGCCAGAGGCTTGCACATCATGATTTACGTGGGACTGTGTCTATGTGTGACTTTCTTAAAATGGCCATGGCCTAAGCCATTGACATGCCTGGGCAATTCTTTGTTTTGTGTGATGTGTGTGTGATATGCATTTTGTTGTGAACCTGTGGATACTTGCAGTGGTTTGTGAGCACCTTCTGTATGCAAAGGGGACTTGGCTCCATTTGTCCACACGTGGTGAGCCAGTCTGAGTGTGGCTGTGTTATGTGCATGTGGGTGTATGTGTTTGTGAAGTGCACTGAACGTGGTGTAGTGTGGCATATTGCGTACGTGTTGTTGCCTGTACATCTATGTACCCCAGCCCATGTGTATTTAGTGTGGTGTTTGTCTTGTTTGTCCTAGATGGTTGGTGTGTTGTGTGTGTTATGATTGGTATGGTGGCTTACCTATCAGTAGAACATTGCCATATTGGCCATTCTGGAACCGTTTGTTGGTAGTGCAATGGCTAAATATGTATGCATCATGGATGCTGCTGGGATATTTTGCAAGGATATTGGCGAAGAGCCCACAGTTGTCCACAATGGCCTGGTCCACTTCCTTGGTTTGTGTCTTTTTTGCGTTGGTAGGTAATTATGGCGCTAAAGCGCTAGCATCATTTTTAGGAATGGAACGCCTACCTTGCCTTTCATTGTCGCAATGAGACGCAAGGTGGATTTGTGCTTCCTAAAAATTATGCTAACTCCTATATTTTGACGCTAGATGGGTCTAGTGTCAAAATATAAATATGGAGCTATGTTTGCGCTGCTTTAGCGTAAACAAATGATGCTAAGGCAGTGCAAACATTTCATAAATATGGGCCAAAGTTACAGGAAGCATTACAAATGGAAAATTTAAATATTCTAGTTGTAGGTTATGTATTAGCAGTTTTTATTACATCATACGGCCTACCAGGGGAGATGACTTGATAAGGCTCTCCACATGCTAGTGTCTTTATAGAAAGTAATTCTATTGCAACACCCTCAGTTAAAAAAACATTTCACTATACTATTTTTTAAATATTTGATCAGTAAGTACAGCTAAAACAATTGGTTCAATAATTGTAGTGAGTGCAATGCATAATGTCACTAATTTACAGTGACATACTGTGCAGTTCTGAGGGTTTTTTCTACAATCTAAGTAATGTTTTTTTCCCCACTGTTCAATGATTATTCTTTATACAATACATCATCTTGGGTGTAAATGTATGGAAGCTGAGAACAGTAAAAAAGGGAAAATGAAGTTCTTAAATTAAATGTGTGATTGTTTTAAAGCATTACAAATGAGTAGTGCTTTATTATTAACAAGAATATTTTCATTGCCAAAACGTCATCTTTATTGTGTACATTTATAACATGTAACAACTTATGCTTATGTTTTTCCTCTTTTTACACAGATCAAAGGAACCACTTTTGCAGTAATGTGGGTGACTAATGACATCTTTATCATTTATAATTCATTCAATAAGACACCCAGGCAGGCACTGGTGCATACACTGATACACCCAAGTAGACAGTGAGACATCCACTGAGACATCAAGGCATGCACTTATACATACACTGACATAACCAGGCATACAATCCTGCATACACTGACATACCCAGACACACACTCATGCATACACTGACAGACCCAGGCACACACTCTTGCATACACTGACATGCCCAGGCACACACTAATGCATACACTGACACACCCAGGCACACACTTATACATACTCTGATACCCAGGCACACACTGACACATAGACTAATATACCCAGGCACATACTCATCCATAGACGGACACACCCAAGCACGTACTCATGCATAAACTGACACACCCAAACACACATTCATGTATTGTTTTCAAGCCAACTTGCATAAGCCATTTCAAGCAGTGAACCTTCATGTGTCTTAGGTTAGGACACAGAGCAGGAACAGTGATGGTGGCTGAGGTGAACGGTGCAGGCACAGTGGCTGTAGATATTGACGCACCAGCAGTAGTTTCTCTTTCGTGCGCTATACTCAGATATGCTCTTTGGTGGATTGTTTTGAGATGTTTCCACACCGAGCAAGTACCATGGCTGTGTTTCTTGCTTGTGCCTTGGACAACTCTTAGCCACAAATCGTGCATTATACAATTTTTGTTGTAACTTTCAGCATCCCTGAAGGGATTGTAAAAAATTGCCACACCTCGCTCTGTCTTTTAGGTGAAGGTTTGTGCTCTTCCTTATTGTCCTGGACCAGGAAAGGATCCTCTTCTTGGTAGAAGAATTAGATGCAGCTATAATTTTGAAAAACTGGACTTCTGAGCAAGCTGGAAACCTCAAAAGCAGAGATCAAAATTAATTGGTGTAGCTGTCTGCACTGTTCAATAGGAAATAACAGGTTTTGGGTGCATGTGTCATCACATGAATTTGCGGTTCCAGTCCATAGATTTGTGAAAATGTAAATTGTGGAAGTAATATTAAAAACAAATATATATAGTGCCATAAACAGGGCCTCAAATATGTCCACACTGACATCCTTCACACCTCTCTCTCTCTATCTCTCTCTCTCTCTCTCTCTCTCTCTCTCTCTATATATATATATATATATATATATATATATATATATATATAATATGATTTTTCAAATTTTCGATGGATCTGAAAGTTTGAATTTGCCAATACTTTGCAATCACGAGATCGGAATAAGAAACCATAGAGTTCTTGAGGCCCAGTCTGGGTCCTGACCCATGGAGGATCCACGGATCTGATAAATATTGGGGAAAAAAAACGTTTTAAAACAATTTAAATAATTTACTACATGTCTTTCTTAAAACATTTTTAATTTTATTGTAACAAAAAATACAATTATTATCAAAAATATTTTTTTCAAATAATAAATAACAAAAAGTACACCAAAAATGAAAAAAATCTATTAGACTTTATATCCTAAAAATCATTTAAAAACATAAAAAAACAATTCAACAAAAAAGGTCAAGTATTTAAACATCTTAAAATGTATAAATAAAACTTCCATGACAGAAACCTTAAAAACATTAGAAATTTATTAAAAAAAACAAAGGTTACATGGGTGTTATAATTAGGAAAATAGAATTAAACAAGCCTTAGAAATTCACTGAAAAAACATAGGTTACAGGGACATTATAGTTAGGCTTACATTTCAAACATACAAAACCATAGAAATTCAGCAGTTACTATTACCTCACCTAACTATAACTTCCGCCCCACAATGCACTGCTTATGACCTCACGTATTACATCACTCATGACATGGTCAGTGACATCACTGATGACATCACTGATGACATCTCAAATCTCATCAGTGACCTTAGGGTGTCTTCTCCTTTTTGTGACCCTCCAAATCTGCCATTCACAACAATGCAGTTCAATGGGGTGCTATCATGTATATTGGTCCCAAGATGGCTGCCAGCACTTCCTGGTAGAAGTGCTGACAGCTAAATAGATCTCGCCATGAGATCTGTGCTTAGACTACGCCCAGATATCTATTTTTCTGTTTCTTTTCCTTCAAAATTACTTTACATCAAAAAAAAAAAGCATAATCTGCCAAATGTGGTGTAATTTCGTTAAGCAGTTTGGGGTTTAGTTGTGTCTAAAGCCCATATGGAAAAATGCATGGGGAAAACACATTTTGGGACCCCGCTTGACAGATCACCCTGAAACTTTCAGAACAGCAGCTGAACTGACTGTCGTACTAGTTTTGAACTTTTTGTGAAGATTCATCAAACTGCATCATCATTATTGGCAAAACAAAATATGCTTTTCTTATGGAAACTAAGGGGATGATTATGAGTTTGGTGGACGGAAACATCTGTCCGCCAAACTCCCAAAGGGGAGGTTGCCGTGGTGCTGGCAACCTCCCTGCCGGCCTCATTACGACTTTTCCACTGGGCTGCTCGGCGGAAACCAAGGTTTCTACCGGTAAGCCCAGTGCGAAAGGTGCAGCAGCAATGTCACTGGCTCATAATAAAGCCAGCGGCAATGCTGCCACACACGGGAGGCACCAGCACATCCAAAAGCACACTGTCTGCATAGCAGACATGCCAGGGGCAGTGCAGGACCCACCTGTGACTCCCTGTACTTGGTCTCCGCCAGCCTTTTCATGGCAGTCAACAACGTTGTAATCAGCAGGGAGGCATTGAGTTCAGTGCCACCCTGGCTGATTACAACCAGGACTGCCATCAGCCATCAGGATCACGATCCTGGTGATGTCGGCAGTAGGTTGGAGAGTCTGCCCGCCAAAATTGTAATGTGGTGGTTGGACCGCCACATCTGTGGCTGTCCAACCACCACTGCAAGGTTGGCGGTCTTTAGACCACCACGGCGAGGTTGGTGGTCTTCGGACCGCCAGCCTCGTAATAAGGCCCTGGGTCCTAACTAATGCTATGTACTGGCAACTGCCAGGAGGTAACATATATGTATATCGCCAGTAGGTAGGTACTGTTTAGAACTAGTTCCCATTGAAAAAGCATTTTTTGACTTGCCTATATCATTGGCGCTATTTAATGAGTCTTCACAAAATGTTCCAAAAAAAGTGTGCACAGAGGGTCTTGTTCATGATAAGTTTCAGGGTGATCCATCAAGCGGTGCAAAGAAAAAGGTGGGGGTCAAAAAAAGTGTATTTCCCATGTTAATTGTCACAGACTGTTTAGACATGCCTCCAGCCTGAACCGCTGGATGCAATTACACCAAATTTGGCAAAATGGTAGCTTTTGGTCCATAGATCGCCCTTTTTTATGGCGCAAATCTGTTCAGTAGTTTTTGAGATATTAAAAGGAAAGGAAATTTGTATATTTAGGGCCGCAAATCCAGGGAGATCTCCTGCTGAGATCTGATTGACTGCCAACACTTCAAACAATAAGCGTTGGCAGCCATTTGGGGACTCAGCTTCATCTGAGTCCCAAAAAAAACACATAAAAAAAAGAAAAGGGGCAGGGTAGAGTCCCTTTGAGACCCCCCTTCCCAAGGCTTAAAAGTATTCTTTTTAAAACACAGAGAAATCCGTATCTGGATCCGCAGATCTCACCATGGTTAAAAAAAAATGCTGTGTCTCGTGTTTAAAAATACTTTTGTCCCTCAGTGGGCTAAGTCCCAGGAACATTGTGGGTAAAAATTTGGAGATGGGCACCTAGGGTCCCCTTCCTAGGGCTTTCAGAAGCCCTGGGGACCACCACCTCCCAGGGGCTATACTTATGAAGTTTGTGGGGGCCCTGTGTGTGTCCCCCAGGCCCCAGGGACTGCCATGTCCCCAGGGCAAATGCAAATTAAATGTATTCAGGGGCCTGTGCCATGTACCCATGCCCTGGGAACGCACACATCCCCAGGGTATTTGCACTTTAAATGGATGCTGGAGCCATGCACCCCTACACAGCCCCGGGGACTGCCACCTCCCCGGGCAAATACAATATAAGGCATGACCATTCTGTCCCTTTCCTGGAGCCATGCATGGCTCTGGGGACCACCACCCCCCAGGGCTGGCTACTGCTACCTCCCAAGGTGTCCACCCTTGGGAGGTAGCTGTTTGTTTTTGCAAGGTGGAGGCTGACATCTCCCACCAAGCAAAAGCAAATATAAGTCAGCTTTCGGCAAGTGGGAGCTGTGAAGCAGCTCTCTCTGCCTGAAAGCAAAGTTTTCATCTCTTTCCCTGTATGCTAACCTGCGGGCAGGGAAAGAGATGAAAATATTGCTCTGGCACGCAGGGAGCTTCTATTTAAAGCTGGCTAGGACTGCGGAGACTCGAGGCTCCCCACGCGGTCCTGTCCCTTTCCCTCATTCTCTCTCTTCCATCCCATAATTTGATGGAAGAGAGAGAGAGAAAGATTGTTATTGCAATGGCCTACCCATACAATTACTTCAAAGTCTCACACTAGCAAGATGTTTGGTTGGAATGTTATAGTTATCTTTTGAAGCACAAAACACCTCTGGCCTACTGGTAAAGCTCTTGGACTGTTAGGTAGAAGGGTCAAATACTGGTATCTCATGGCAGTGTGTCTGTCTATTTTCAATGTTAAACATTCCTAGTGATGAAACATTTACCTCTTTTTCCCATCACCATCTTTGAATTGAATGTCCTAGAGATGACATTGCATACTGATGCTATCTGTGGCTTAGTAGTTAAGATATCAGACACTCACACAGAAGGTTAAGGGCTCCAGTCTAGGTGTGTCAGTTGACATTTCTCAGCTGTAAATTCTTTTAAAATATTTAAGGTACATACAGAAAGGTGATCTCACTCTTTGTACTTGTCAATTTTTTTTTTTTTTATTTGTCAGAAAATTTCTCATTCTAAGTGGCACGGGTCAGGTGGTTGTATTGGTGCTGGCTGCAGGCCAAAGACCGTGCGCAGGGGCAGTTAGATCAACATATAGTAAATAAAATTACTTTATATTAAAAAGACATTGAAATTCACTTTAAAAAACAAAGGTTACAGAGATGTTGTAGGTAGGTTATGCATAGCAGAAAGGGTGCTTTCTGGACCAAGAGCTACTTTTCTGCCAAATTTGGAGTAATTCCATCCAGCAGTTCGAGCTGTAGTCCTGTTAAAAACCGTGTACAAATGATCAGTTAACATGTTTTGGGACCCCCCTCTTTTTGTCGGTCCCCGCTTAACGGATCACCCCGAAACTTTCAAGAATGCAGCTGAAGTGAGTGTCACCTTTATTTAGAGAATGTCATGAAGCTTCATTACCCGGCGCCAAAAATATAGCCAAGTCAAAAAACGCTTTTGCTATAGAAACTAGGTGCTGGCCACAAGGTAATATACATTTATATATATATCCATATATATATAGATATGTGTATGTATATATATATATATATATATATATATATATATAGATATATATATATATATATATATATATATATATGTGTGTGTGTATATATAGATATGTGTATGTATATATATATATATGCATATATATATATATATATATTTATATATACACACACACACACACACATATGTATGTGTTTTATTTGTATGTATATATATTTATATATATATTCACTGAATAAACAAAGGTTACAGACATGTTATCATTAGGTTTAGAATTTACTCGTACAATACCATGGAAATTCTGAAGTTATAGTTAGAGTTCTTTCAAGTAACTATAACTCATGCCCTAACTACACCAGCTCATCAATGGTAAAATATGTGGAGTAATTAGTTGTGCATGGCGAAAGCACAAGTTATAATTACCTTATGGTGCGAGTTACAGTTACTTAAAAGAACTCTAACTATAAGTGCTGAACATCTATGGTTTTGTACAAGTAAATTCAGAACCTAACTATAAAGCGCCTCTAACTTTTGGTTCTAAGGTTTTTTAACGTAAAGTAACTATAATTACTATAGATTATTCCAACCCCCGGTGCATGCAGCCAAAGGGTGTGTGCGTTGGGGGTTGGTCCAAAGGCCTGGCCTGCAGCCAGGCCTTGCAGCCAAGCCTTTATAACCACCGAATCCTGCAACACGCACGTCCTTCGTACATGCGCAGGGCAGGTTGACTACAAGGACTGAGTGGGTGGGTGCATGAGTGGGTGCATGAGTTTCTGATTGGGTGTGAGAGTGGGCGCATGAGTCTCTGAGTGCATGTATGAGTGAATGACTTAGTGTATGAATGAGTGTCTATTTTTCTTTCAAATTTTTTTCACATTCGGAAAAAATCGCAAAAATTTGTGAAAATTCATGATTTTTTTCAAATGTCACACATGGTGATGCAAAATTATTTTAAACCCTTAATTTACCCTAAAACACACCTTTATCATGTCCCTGGAGTCAGGCTACCTTGATCCTGACACTTTATGCCACATTTATTTAGGATTTTCACCTCCGGGGACTATGTTTTGTGAAATAAAATGGCTGCTGCAACTTTCTAGCCAGGTTGCAGTCAGCCAATTACAGCGCTTGTTTTTGCTTATGTATTTGTGAAAATTCACGAATTTTCACTAAATATTTGTGAAGTCACAGCGACCAGAGATATACAAATGTGTTTTCCCTTTAATTTCCCCAAAACTATTGAACAGATTTCCACCGAATAAGCAAATGCATGATCTGCGTACCGAAAGTTATCTTTCTGTCAAATTTGGTGTAATTCCGTCCAGCGGTTCGAACTGTAGTCGTGTCTAAAGGTCCTATGGGAGTTAACATGTGAAACACAACTTTTTTGACACCCCCTTTTTCTCAGCCTCTGCTTGACGGATCACCCCGAAAATTCCGCAACAAGAATCACTGCAACACTTTTTTGGGGGAAAATTTTTGTGAAGATTTGTCTGAAGCCGAATCCCAGAAAAAGGTCGAAATAAAAAGAAAAGGGGCCAGGGTATGAACATCCTGACCCCTTAGCTCTGGTGGTGGGGTACCAAAGGGACCCCCCCAGAGTTGAAAAGCATTTTTTGTTTGATTTTACAGCTGGATCTGCAGTGGATCCGCAGATCCACCGTAAAATAGAAAAAAACTAATAGCGGGCTTCTGCGCTATTTTATTATAAAGCCCCTGGGTGGGCCGAGTCCCGGGGGCATTTGCTGAAAAATGCGGGGGTGTCTCCTGGCCCTCTTCCACTGCCCCGGGGACTGCCACCTCCCTGGGGCTTATGAATAATATGCGTGGGGCCGCAAGCCTCCCCTGCTGCCCCGGGGCACACCACCTACACAGGGCAGTCAATAATTATAGTGCGGGCTGCGCGCCCCCCGCTGCACCAGGGATCACCACCTCCTCAGGGCTATTAATTGTTATGCAGGGACCATGCGTCTCCTGCTGCCCTAGGTATCACCCCCTTCCTGGGGCTATGCCACATTGAAGGGGAGCTGCACAGCCCCCCTCAAGGAGTCACAGATGGCCCTGGGGACCGTCATCTCCAGGGCCGGCTCCTGCTATGTCCTGCCATACCCACCCCTGAGACATAGCAGTTTGCTGTGGCAGCTGTGACAGCTACCACCAAGCCACAGCAAACACTCTGCTCCGATGAAGGGAGAGCTGTCAAACAGCTCTCCCTTTATCGGAGCGGAGCTTTCCTCTGTCTGCTTGCCAGCGGAGAGGAATAAGAACAGAGGATGGACAAAATGTGGCTTGCCATTCCATTCTAGTTTGGACCCAGTCGTATCCATCTCAGTCTGACCCTGTTCTCCATGGGAACAGTCCAGCCTGAATTTCCAGGCCAGGGCCTCCCTGGACCAGAAACAAGCATCCTGGGATTGTTTTTTGGGTATCACGTAGTCCCTTCCCCTAAATAAAACAAGATATTTAGGTAGGGCCTCAGGAGATGGAGTCCCTGGGCCCAAGACTGGATTGTGGAGGCGGGGCGCACAGCCCCCCCTCAAAAAAAAAAATGTACAGGCCGGGCCCTGGGGGCTGGCAAGGGCGGCCTCATGGCCCCCTCCACAAAAAAAGTAATAATTAGGCCAGGCCCCTGGGGATGGAGTACCTGGGGCCTAGATTGGCCTTGGGAGGGGGGGCCGCATGGCCCTCCGCCACCAAAATAAAATTAGTGTTTAGGCCGGGCCCCGGGGGATGAGTCCCTGGTGCAAAGATCAGCCTTTCGGAAGGAGGTCCCCCCAACACCCCAAAAAAATAAAAATTAGGCTTGGCCCCGGGGAATGAGGTCCCCAGGGCAGAGATCAGCCTGGAGAAGGGGCTGCACAGCCCCCACCCACAAAAAAATAAATGATCGGGATGGGTCCCAGGGGATGGGATTCCCGGGGATGAGATCAGCCTGGGGAGGAGGGGCCTTGCAGGGTTTGGTTGGTATGGGGGTTGGTCACAGGCCCTGTGGCCAACACCTGCTGCGCACTTCTGAAGGCCATGCAGTGCGCAGGGTTGGGTGGTTATAGGGGTTGCCCACAGGGCCTGGCTGCAGGCCTGGCTCTGCGGCCAACTGCCGCCATGCACGGCTAAAAGCTGTGCGCAGTGGTGGTTGGATTAACGTATAGTAATGAAAATTACTTTACGTTAAAAAAACATAGAAATTCATTGAAATAAGCAAAGTTACAAGGATGTTATAGTAAGGAAATAGAATTAAAAAAAACTTAAAAATTCAATAAAAAAGCAAAGGTTACAGGGACATTATAGTTAGGATCTGAATTTACAAAACTATAGAAATTCAGCAGTTATAGTTAGAGTTTTTTCAAGTAACTATAACTCACGCCCTAAGGTAACTATAACTCACACCCTCACCATGCGCTGCTAACTACCCTAGCTATTACAGCAGTCATGACAACTTCTTTAACGTCCTTAAAACTATAATTGAAATATTAGCAGAAAAAGCTATGCATGGCGAGGGCACAAATTATAGTCACCTTAGGGAGTGAGTTACAGTTACTTGAAAGAACTCTAATTATAACTGCTGAATTTCTATGGTTCCTTACTAGTAAATTCAGAACCTTACACCTTTGTTTTTTTCACAGAATTTCTAAGTTTTTTTTAAAAATTCTATTTCCTAACTATAACATCCTGGTAACTTTTATTTTTTCCAATGATATATATATATATATATATATATATATATATATATATACATACATATACATATACACACACATATGTACACTTGGATTATACTTACCATTTAAATTTTTTCCACGCATATGGCTTTATCGAGCATGCCTTTATAACAAAATGTTCTTTATAAAGGCATGCATGGTAAAGGCATATGTGTGGTAAACGTTTTTGTTGTAAAGGCATGCATGGTAAAGATGCTTGTGTTGTAATAAGTGCGGTGTAAGAGCATGTGTGGTAATGGCCTGCATGGTTAAGGCATGCAATCTTTTCTCTAAATTCTCAGAATATCCCTTACCCATGCTGCTGCAATCTTAATCTGGCCCGAACCCCTCTCGCCCTCCTTTTCTGTATTCCATTCCTTACTCTGGCGGTCAGTCTGACCGCGGCGGGCGGTGGTCGCCGGCCGCCATGCGGTCACCGCCAAAAGGCCGCCCGCCGGCCCAGCGGAAAAGCCCCTGCAACATAGAAGCCGGCTCTGAATGGAGCCGGCGGTGTTGCAGGGGTGCGACTGGTGCAGTAGCACCCGTCGCGATTTTCACTGTCTGCAAAGCAGAAAAAAGATCCCTGGTGCCTAGTGGTTTCTACCCCCCTTGGGGGCAGATTGACCTAAAATCGGCCAATCTGCCCCCAAAGCGGGCAGAAATGGCCTAAATACAATTTGCCCCTCCAGGGGAGCGACCCTTGCCTAAGGGGTCGCTCCCCATCTCTAAAAAAACAAACAAAAAAAAAAAACACAAAAAAAAAATGACCGCTGGCGCCTAGAGGTTTCTGCCCCCCCGGGGGTAGATCGGCCTAATAACAATAGGCCGATATGCCCCGGGGGGGGCAGAAATGGTGTAAAATAAATGTGCCCTCCACCCCCCCCGGGGAGCGACCCTTCCCTACGGGGTCGCTCCCCTTGCCTGAAAAAAAAAGATCCCTGGTGCCTAGTGGTTTCTGCCCCCCTTGGGGGCAGATTGACCTAAAATCGGCCGATCTGCCCCCAAAGCGTGCAGAAATGGCCTAAATACAATTTGCCCCTCCAGGGGAGCGACCCTTGCCTAAGGGGACGCTCCCCATCTGTAAAACAACAACAAAAATCCCCGGTGCCTAGTGGGCTCTGACCCCCCTTGGGGGCAGATTGGCCTATTTAAAATAGGCTGATCTGCCCCCCTGGGGGGCAGAAATGGCCTAAAATAAATTTGCCCCCAGGGGAACGACCCTTGCCTAAGGGGTCGCTCCCCTTATGTGAAATTCACGAACAAAAAAAAAACTCCCTGGTGTCTAGTGGTTTCTGTCCCCCTTGGGGGCAGATTGGCCTCATAAAAATAGGCCAATCTGCCCCCAAGGGGGGCAGAAATGGCCTAAATATAATTTGCCCCCTATGGGAGCGACCCTTGCCTAAGGGGTCGCTCCCCACCTCTAAAACAAAAAACTAAACAAAAAAAAAAAAATTGCCCTGGTGCCTAGAGGTTTCTGCCCCCCCTGGGGGCAGAAAAGGCCTTAAAAAAAATTCCCCCCCTGGGAGCGACCCTTGCCCAAGGGGTCGCTCCGTTATGTCAATTTCATTTTTTAAATAAAATCCCTGGTGTCTAGTGGGCGTTTTGACAGCTGGATTGCTTTCAATCCAGCTGCCAAAACGAAGAGAGAGACTTCAAAGGGAAGGAAATAACTTTCCTTCCCTTTGAAGCCTCTCTCGGCCTCCCCCACGTGATCGGAAGAGAAATGCAAAGCATTTCTCTTCCCATCGCGCTGGAAGCTGAGCTTCCAGAGCGATGGGAGGAGGCTCTGTGACAATCAGCGCGCGCTCGCGTGCTGACGTCACAGGGGGGGTGGGTGGATCGGGGGTGGAAGGGGAAGGGCTTCCCCTTCCATCCCTGCCTTGGGGGGGTGGGGGGGAACCCCACAGAGGGAGCTCTAGCGCTCCCTCTGGGCTGTGTGCCCAGGACGAAATGGTTACGTCCTGGGCACAGCAGCACTGTTCCGCAGGACGTAACCATCAGAAGGGGCTATGTAGTGGGTACATCCTCCTGACTCACACCATGTTCCCATTTTCCACTCTAAGAAGCTACTGATTGACTTAAAATATGCTCACGAAATGGCACAGCCCATACGCATGCATTTGTCATAGTAGTATGCATCTCCCAGCTGCAACCTCAATGGATGGTAATTTGTGGGGTGGACTGGCAGGAGGTAAAAAGCGGATTCAATATCTGTTTTTGCCAAGAGTGCCCTCTTTCTTGCAGGTAAAATGGAGGCAAACTAGAGGGGAGGTGGGATCTGAAGCCAGCCACAGCCACCAAGGAGAACCCATTTATGGTGGCAGGTCCTGCATGTGCATTGGATTTGCGTTGGTTTGATCCTGCCTGCCTTGCATAACAAACTCAGCTTGCGGATGGGTGTTCAAAATCCTGACTTGTGTCCTGAAGTTGGCTATGCCCACTTTGTTCCTCCTGTACTGCTACTCTGTCCTGGCACCATCTGTTGTGTGTACCCCCTACACCAAGGCTTGGTGCTCACCATCCAAGTTCCTCCGTTGCTCTGCTGCCCATAGATCAGCTCCCGCAGCTGCCCCCATACAGACTCCGGGCACCGTGTGCTGCTCTTCCGGATATTCTCCCTCGCATCCATCAGAGTAGTTCTTTCCGTCATCTGAAGGGGGTGTGCGGCATCTCCATTCTTGGACCCTGTTGTGGCATAACCGTTCTCCACTATATTCATTAAAAATGGGTCATCATCAGGACAAAATGTTTTTAAAGGCAGCACCTATGTATCTTGCTTGATCTGACACCAACCACTACTCATTTAAAAGTAAGCAACTAAAGGGCACATGTCTCTGACTTCTCTTCCCCAAAAGGCCAATATCAAATTAGCCAGCTAAATCTGGCACAAGCCACTAATTATTCACAACAATAGTCTCTCTCTTAGGCACAAGTCACTGCCTTGTAATCCAAAGGTGGCCTGAAAATTAATTACACCCTAGACCATACATTGCCTCTCCCTAAATCCGGGTTTTAATTTCAGATACCTGCCCAGAAGACACTGTCAGGGTGGGTTTATTTCATTACTTGCCTGGACCTCAAGGACTACACTTTCCGTGCAAGGAGCACTTGTTTGATGATAGTTCTCCAGGGTCACAGGTTACGGGGTTGCACCTTCGGGGGTTTTATCTTATGAAAACAGGAACATGTATGGTTTTATGTGTTCAAAAGCAGGGCTAGTTAACAGTTTTTATAAGAAAGCAATGTATTTAAGATGTTTCTTACTGGGTTTAAAAAATGTTATTTGATTTATTTTCTTAGTGGCTCTTCTGTGATTCCAGGGTGATGAGTGCTGTCATTGTATGCTGCTTGGTTGATGTAAAATTATGGTCCTTCTTTTATTTTTGTGAAATGTCCTGTATTTTTAGTATTCACATTCTGGTCACCCTACATGGGGAGCTCACCAGTCAACCAGTGCAGAGAGGTGCGGTCGCCACATGACTTGACTGCTGTGCTCTACAAATTCCCTCATAAGGTGCAGGCTCTGATAGGGGATATATATAGTTATATTTAAAGCTGGTCACATGCCACTCTGTAGTATTGTACAGTATTTCATTTTTCCTAGCTTCATAAAAGACTCATTAAACTCATGCAGAAAAGCCTTGGTAGTTAATGCATAGCTAAGGCCTTGACAAGTGCTGGCAGAGTGTGCAGTCTAAGGCTTTCACAGACAGGGTGATGAAGGAATAGCAGTCCAAGGCTTTCACAGACAGGGTGATGAAAGATTAGCGCGATCAAGGCGTTCAGAACCATATAATGATCTTATTTATAGCTCACCTTGGACAGCTGAGAAGTCGAGGCACAGGCGGATTCAGCGACTTTCATATCATGACTAAGTCACAAGGGGCACGAAGTGGCAACTACTGACCTCCAGGAGGCAGTCGGGGGGAGGTCTAAAGGAAGGGACCTTTCCGGACCACAGACGGCTTCTTCAATCGGGGCAGAACCCGTTTTACCTAGGACGTTGCCAACCTTCTCTTCCTTAAACAGATTTCACTGTTTGCCTGTCTCTATTATCACAGCCTGCCCTACTGTACATAACAGTGTTGAGGGGCACATATTCTCAGTGCAGATGCGTGATTTAGTTTGGAATGCGCATGTTTAAAAAGCCCTCATTGGATGAGATATGCCTGAACAACACGTACATCACAGTCCTGCAAAATGTGGATATCCTGCAATACGTCCAATACACCCCTTTGATGACCTCCGACTACTGTAAGGTGTGACATTTGGTTTCGAACGGAATGGGTTTCTGTTGCTTAAGTGATGGTTGAAAGTTGAGATAGGATTTGCCAATTTCTGGAGTAGGGTGTTTTTATGTGATGGAGAGAGAGAAGATTTTTCAGATCCTTTCGATTTGCTTCCGAAATATGTGGACCCAGCTGTTCTTGAAAGTGCATTTCCTTTTCCTATGGTAACAGCAGACATGGTACCTGGTCATCTATTACTAGCTCTAACAAACTCAATAATTTCAGTGGAGACTAAATCAAGCAAGACTTTTCATGAGAGGAGGGTGTTTGCTGTAGTGAACTCTGAACTCTGTAATGTTATTCTTGACCCATTCTTTTTCTTAGAAGAGAAGTCTGATCTTTTGACTATTTTTAGAACGAAGGGCCATATTTATACTTTTTGACACAAAGCTGCGCTGGCGCAGTTTTGGGTCAAAAATTTTACCGCCGGCTAACGCCATTTCGATGCACCGTGCGGGCGTCAAATTTATACTTTGACGCACGGCGGTGCAACCAACAGGTGGGAGTCATTTTTTTTTTGACGCACACAGCGGCGTCAAGTCGTAAAGGAAAACAACGTTAACGCGACGTAAATGACTGTGGGTCGATTTACGACAGCGCAACCCGGAAAGCGCCGTTTTTTTTGACGCAATATTAGCCGCGAACACTGCCCTTTCAGCAGAGCAGAGCCAAAATGGATCCCAGATGCCACTACAGACCCCAGGAAGATGACAGCAGACCAGGAACCAGCCAGGATGATCCATACAGGAACCAGGACATATATAGAAAAAAAAGAAAGTGTCGCTTCAGTGCAGAGGAGCAGGAAATCCTGGTTAAAGAGGTGACGGAACACCAGCACCAACTGTTCATCACCTCTAAGTTGCCAATCAGCAGGAGAGAGGCCATATGGCAACAAATTGTTGACAAGATCAACAGTGTGGCTAAAGTACGCAGGACAGTCACTGAGTGAAAGAAACGCTGGCATGACTGCAAACGTAGGACAAAGGAAAAAATGGCCAGGAACAGGAAGGCAGCACTGCAGACTGGAGGTGGGAGTCCAGCACACCAGGAGGCCCTGGACCACATGGAGGAGATGGTCGCAGCCGTCATCCCTGAGGAGATCGTCACAGGGATTCAAGGACAGGACAGCGCAGACTACCACGAGACAACGCATATGCAGGGTAAGTCGCATGTGGAATTATAATGCTATAATGTTAACTGCAACCGGGGTGGGGAATACCTACTACACAATGCATGTAAGTCAGCATAGATATGGAGTGGCATGGGTAAAGGGGCACGGCAGGGGGGCATGCCCAGCACAGACAGAAGCTGGAGCACGACATAACACAGCACCAACAACAGTCCCATGGGGGCATCCTGTCATGACAACAATGGAGCTAAGGGAAAGCCTCGACAGGTGGGAAGGCCACTACGTCAAACTTACATCCTGGCACTCGTCAGTCAAAATATATCCTACATCAACTAGGTCCCTATCAGTAATCCAGTAGCCAAAACAACAACTGCAATGTAACTGCAACAACAGTTGACACTAACACCTCTGATCTCTGTGCAGCTATAGTAGCCAATGGCAGTAACCTCCCCATGGAACATACATACCTAAATTAGGGGGTGAGGATGACATCTGCAACAATCTCCAGAAATAAGACAAAGGCACCAGTACACACAAATGTCAATGCCCATAGTTGACACATACATCAGCCAAAGTAAACAGCAATAGGAGCCACACAGCACTAATGACACCCACATGCTGCATACTTCAGGGTCCCTCACATGCCTGGCTAACAAGGCAACATCACTAATGTCATACTGCTCAGACAACAACATTGAGGAGGGGACACATGCAACTGGTCACTGAAATACACCTGCACAGTCAGAGGACCAAATAGGACATTGATACTATAAACAGGGCAATCCAATTAAACACACATTACCCAACATCAGCTGGAAACATCAACAATGTCTACATCCATATCACATCGTAACATTGCCATGCATAGGATATGCCACATAACAATTACAATTAGGTCAATGTGAACAAACAGATTTTGGGGCAGGTCCTGAGAGGCAAGTGTGCTGCCAGAGCAATCACAACACCCACAGCCAGTAAAAGGTCTCACCATACGAATAGATATACACGGAGGGTCGAGTAGGACAAAAAGATGGCTATTCCCTAATTGGTACAAAGCAACACCTAGAGGCGATTAGGCAGACAAGTCTGATAACTCTATATCATACATGTGACACACAGGTGGGGCATAGGCCTATAACAATGCCCATATGAAGGACAGCAGATACCAATACCAAACAAGATCACAAAGTAAAGTCATCAAAAGGCTTGCATGTTACGTCAAAATTGTCACAACACAGACACACTAATTGTACCCTGTTTCATTGCAGAGGAACATGGATCTCCTGTCGATATGCCTGTCCCTGATTTCCCTGATGACATGGATGACGAGCCCATAAACATTCCCCAGGAGACCATCCAAAAGGTCCTTGAAACCCTCCAGACCCCACCTTCAGTCACAAGGAGGAGCACAGAACAAGCAGCCATCACAGAAGAACCACCCACCACCCCAATTGTAAGACCTGCCAGCTCCTACACAGCTGAGGACTCTGACAACACTGGCACCAGCTTTGAAAGAACTGTAGTTGGTGTACAGAGGGAGCTGGCCAAGGAGGTGCGGGTGGGGATGCAAAATATGGCAGCCAGCCTTGAGGGGGTGCGCTCGTGCATGTTGTCATCTGCAGATCAGGCAGCAGCTATGCAAGCCCTAACATCCATACTGCAAGGACTACAAGAAACTATAAAGGAATTCACCACTGCAGTAAGGGAGTTGCCACAACAACTCGCACCCCAAACTTTCCACTGCATGCACAAATGCAATCATGACTCCCTCAGGGCTGACCTGGCTGCCTACCATCGTGATGTGGCTGCTATTTTCAAAAACCAGCAGGCCCTCCTTGCAGCAGTACTGCCCTTAAGAACTTCACAGGGAGCAGCCCCCGGGATGTCTGACTTCACGTCTTCTAACACTGAGGTGTGTGTTGCCCCTTCACAACCAACAACAACAAGGACAAACCAGGCAACACACACATCAGAAGAAGAAGACATGGAACAGATCACATTCTCACGGAAGAGTACCCGGAAGCACTAGTGCCTGCACCATGGACTACTTTGACCAAGGTCCTACGTTTTGTCAAATGCCAGTCTCACTACAACTATACTCAATGACTGTTCTGCTAACCACTGTATGACTTGTCAGCATTGCCAGTGAATGTCTCTCACCTACTATTCTGCAAATCCTGTCCCTCTGCACTGTCTGTAACATCACCCCAGCATGTCCAGAGCATCATCCACACCCCTTCTGTAGGATCACCATGTAAGAATGCACCAGAACGGACTCTGCAAACATGGACAATGTACATTTTGCACTACAGCACCTATCAATAAATAGCACTTGCACACCTAATATGTCTCTGTGTAATTTGACACATCAACTGTGCAGTAGATAACTCTAAAGTGCCTGTGTGAGAACCATGTAGCTTGTCAATACAACTGTCCTGACATCATGTAGTCTGATACATCTGTGCAGTGGCCAGGATTGCATCATAGCCTGACCATCCTGAGGAGAATAACTGATGAAGGGACAAACCACACACAATTATGCTGTGTTGGACAGAATAATGCTCCATCTATAGCAATCCAAGTCAACTAATGGTGGCTGAGAAATGTAGGCACCATGCAATACTAAAAAATGAAATTATGCAGCATAATCTAAGCAAACACAACTAAACACTGCATCAATCACCCTTTCTGAGTATACTTCCATGAAGGGAAGTCATGCTGAATTTTTACACTCATGATCTATGTCAGCAATGAAGACAACAAGACAAGAGTGTTAACAACACCTCATCTACAAAGATGTCCCTGAACATCACACTGCAGTCCGACCTAATAAATTTACCACAATACCAAGTCTGGAAGCACACTTTGTGATCAACACAAATCCTTGGTGATCCATGTAAACTACTAATGGTGGGTCTACCAAATGGTGGATACTTACCAAGTTAGCACAGGGGTAGCTGCCATGTTAAACCTCCATTTTCTGTGGTGTGTAGCATAGGACACAAATGTCATAGAAAAACAATCACCTACACTGATGTCAAGCCCATGATCAAGTAGCAGTTAACGCATAATGCAAAGGGTTAACTATATGTTTATTCCTATGTATTCACACCAGAGGCAACTAAGGGAAAAGTCATACCTACACTAATCTAACCTGACTACTCCTAACCCACAACTGTCCCTAACTAACCTAAGCTAAACTTACTCTACACATATAACAAATCGATCTAAACATCAACCCCCCACCCACCATTATGAGACAGGACACATGCAGGACAACACATACTAACCTACACACATACTATACTATCCTAAACAATCTTATATTTTTTTTAATTTTTTTATTTTTATAAACAGACAGGAATCCCAACATTGACCCCCACCCACCCACCCACAGAAAAATGAAAAATAGAAAGAATAAGGACCCCCCACCCTCCTCCCTAACACTAACTAAGCTAACAACCTACACTAACCTAACACTAATCCCCAAAACCCAACTATCATTACAAAAAGGAAAGGGGAGAGAGGGGAGGGATATATTTAAAACAACCAATAAAGTCCTAGAGGTTGGCCCACCGTAGGGTCCGCCTGATGGACCGAACCCTTTTCTTAATGTAGGCCACATCCTGGCTTAGCTTGTCCACCTTGGTAATAAACTTGTCCATTTTCCTGTTTAAAGCCAGGAATGCCGCAGGGTCAATAGGAGGGACTGCTGCAGTCTGTGTGCTGGCAGAGGTGCACGGTGTGGGAGTTGTTGTTTGGCCACTGGACTGTCCGGCAGCTCGGAAATTGCTGGGTCCAGGTCGTGCTGCAGAGGCAGGGTCAACTGTCCCCGCCGTTGCTGGGGCCACTTGGAAAGAACTGGTGGATGTGGTGGTGGTGGCTGTTGTGGGCAATGTTGGGCCATCCTGTGGTGAGGCCCACCATGCTCCGGAGGCCCGATCCGCTTGGTATTTTCGGGCCATCCTTCTGAACCCCGACTGCACCTGCAGGATGTGCCGGTATCTCATTGCACGCCTTTCAAACTGATGTCTCTGTGCGGCACTCATGTTTGCAGCTGTGAAGAGAAAGGGCAACTATTTACCATAGGAAATGCATTGGGTGGAATAGCACAATGGGTCAATTGCACATTACTTTTACTGTATTTGGAACAGCTATTTTCACAACATAGATCATTGAAAGTCTCAGAGGAAGTACATGGGAAGCCTGCATACAAAAGGGCATCTCACACCTAGCATATCCATGTCTCTACATGATGGGTGACATCGGCCTACAGTTCTCATCCAAATAATGGGTAATGCAGCTGACATTATGGCTGTACCTCTTCCGCCTACTGACTTCACTACATATGTCACTCTATGTGATAACAATCACAACCCTCAATATCTGCCATTTGTAATAGTTTTTTGCCAATATAGAACTCATGTGCCACAACCGAATGTGTACACTAGGTTCAAAACAAAGTTGCAAAAGGTCACAAGTATGTGTAACATACTGGTTGCTACAGTCCTAGGTACCCTATTCCCAAACACATGGCAGTCTTTGAGGGTGGGGTGGGAAGAACAACCAACAATCCCATATTCAATGCACACCCAGGAGTGTATAGAAAGGTCAACAAGTATTTGCCTCCACACACAACACCAATGAAGGGCGAGCAACAAATTGGAGTCAGCCAAACCTTGTCCTATCCAAGGTCCACACATGTCAAAATGTACTGACTTAGGCCAACATCACATACTACCAGTGAGGCATATTTTACCACACACACAGAGGAGCAAGAACACCCATGATCATGAGTAGAATGAACACCTAGGCCATTGCACTCTAGTCCCACACACTTCTAGTTCAACTTGTGGAAGTACATGCCCCCGGAAGATCCAACCTACAGTGTACTCAGTCCATCCTCAACTAGGGAAGCTGCATATTTAAGACAAGCCTTTTGCAGAAGCTATCTGGGAGAATGTCAGTCTGAAATGCAGACTCAGTCCAAGCCAAGTCCCAGAGCAACTCTTACATTAACCAGTGTATTCCACGTGACTCATCCCATTCCCCATAGTGGGCCCGACTGGAATGGCCTACAGACCCTAAATCTGAGAGATGGATAAGCATAGGTCTACTGAAACTGAAGTGATATTTGAAATCCCACTAATGGAACAATACTAATGAATGGGCAGCGCATCAAACCTTGAATTCTGTTGAACACACAGTAGTCCATCATGCATCACTAGCAAACAATACAAATAGCACACATGCAACACTCACTGTAGGTGTTGGGGTCCGCAAAATGAGCCACCTCTCCCACAGTGTACGGTGCAGGTCCACCTGTAAAGCATGGAAGGAAGAATATACTCAGACTCCGTGCACTGACAAACAATTGCAATTACAAAGACAATGTGAGAAAATGACATGCGTAATGAAACACTTTCACACATGCTCATACTGCATGGAATATTTCTTGAGCAACATTTACATTGGATGAGTCTCCTGCTACAGTTACACACCCTATTACACACATGCAGTGGCCAGGACAGTCATGTGGTGTCAAAGATGCACCTCCATTAGTATGCCCCGACAATATAGGGGTGCATTCATCTCATCATGTGCATCCCAGAGAGACATCCAAAAGCTGGTTACTTGAGGACTGCATGACCCCTCAAACTCAAACAGCCTATGTGGTCATTTTCAACACACACCAACCAGACACACATGTGACATATGTGTGGACAACATAGCTAACTTCAATTGACGTGAAGGCAGCACTCATTTATAGCATCATATTGGGTTTACAAATGTCAGTCTAGCTATGGCGTCTACATATGAAGGTATGATGTTTCAACATCCATTTTTCACTGGCTATTGTGACCTGCAGAGTTCAAATAGAGACATTAACGTGTCGCTTGTCTGACACAAAGGCAACACTACATTACATAGAGCTACAGGCAACTGGTATGTGTAGAAAACATGAGCTACCTGACTGCTAGCATTTGTCTTCCTTCACATTGTGCAACAATTACCCAGTAGGTTTCCCTAGCATTACACACAGTCAGCTACTTATCTAGCAGATTGGGTAACAATCATCACATGTCCCCACACAGCTTTAAATTGTTCACATGTAATTGATGTGTACTCACCAACATGGCCACCAATCCTGATTTCCAGGTGGTCCAGCAGATCCTGCTCCCTGGATATCAGATCAGCCCAGCGGTGCTTAAGTTGATGGTCATTCCTCAGGCTACCATAGACACGGACCAAGTGATGGCGCACCTTCCCCCACCGGACTTTACGGGCCTCCGTGTGATACCCCTGTATCACACGACCGCCAGCCTCCAGCATGAGTGAGAGGAAATGGCAAACAAGCCATATAAATCCCCCCAATTCCTCCTCACCCATCCTGGCAAGCCGTGGCCTACCTGACATCTCTGCACTAACAAAGTCGAAAAAGTTGGACAAAAAGGAAAAGGGGGAAATGGGGAAAGGTAGAGTAGTGAAAAACAAAGAAAACTTAAGAATAACAGCCCAACTAACCCCAAAATTACACTACCCAGAACAGACTCCCACAGACAATAAAAGAAACACTGGACTTGACAAAATTATACAATACAGACTCAGACAGTATTCACCAACAAGACAATGATGACAAAATCACAATAGAGAAGTACACTGGACACAAAAGCACTAAAACACTGGACAACACTTTCCACACAGCCACACAGTCTAGAATAATCTGAGACTGCAAAGTGAAAGTGAAAGTACACCCACAGTACAGAATCTGTAAACAGGATATCCTATTACATCACATCCTGCATAAAATGGCCGGCGTTTTTATTTTTCCGTTATGCGTCATTTTTTCACGCATACAGATTGTGCGTCATATTTTTTGACGCATAAGAGTGAACATAATGCAGAGTCACACATTTTTCCGTCATTGTTCCCTTATATTTGTGTGAGGCTTATTTTACAGTTCTAGAGTTGAAATTTAAGCCGCTGGCAAATATGATGACCAAATATGAAAATTAATTTTGACTCTGCATTATATGCACTCCTGTGCGTCAAAAATGTATGACGCCCAAGCTGTATGCGTGGAAATATGACGCATTATAGAAAATATGGTGGCCATGTAATGCTGGTTATTAATATATTTATTTTAAAATGATATTTTTTGACTCAGCATTATGTGCACTCCTGTACGTCAAAAATTTATGACGCCCAAGCTGTATGCGTGGAAATATGACGCATTATAGAAAATATGGTGGTCATGTAATGCTGGTTATTAATATATTTATTTTAAAATGATATTTTTTGACTCAGCATTATGTGCACTCCTGTACGTCAAAAATTTATGACGCCCAAGCTGTATGCGTGGAAATATGACGCATTATAGAAAATATGGTGGCCATGTAATGCTGGTTATTAATATATTTATTTTAAAATGATATTTTTTGACTCAGCATTATGTGCACTCCTGTACGTCAGAAATTTATGACGCCCAAGCTGTATGCGTGGAAATATGACGCATTATAGAAAATATGGTGGCCATGTAATGCTGGTTATTAATATATTTATTTTAAAATGATATTTTTGGACTCAGAATTATGTGCACTCCTATGCGTCAAAATTTATGACGCACAAGCTGTATGCGTGGAAATATGACGCATTTTGACAAATATGTCTTTAATTTGTCAAATTGTGAAAATAATTTTGTCATGACCAAACGGTGCTAAGTGATACACATTTGGGGTTAGCTATGGCACATGTCCCTTATAGGATGTATAGAAGGAATTCACAGTGTAATAGTAATGATTGCTCCAAATGGTTATTACCCATAATTGTACACATATTTTGGGTAATTGCTGATGGCTAATTTCAAATGATGAATGGGATACCAGGATGTATTCCTTAGCAAAAATGTGTCCACATTTATCACGGTAATCCAAATTATCTATAGGCCAAATAGTTAGTGCAATTGTCACCTACACTTTATATGGGGGTAACCATGTCCTAATTATGAATTTGTGTATCTTATATGTGTTTTACTTTTGACATGTAGGCCACACATGCGCCTTATGCATGTGTGTACTTCACATGTGCATATTTCATGTATATTTGGGGGGCGGTAGAGGTGGACTTAGGCCCCCAGCACCCTAGGGTTTGCCCTTCCAGATTTGCTAATTTATCCAAGGGTTTCATTTATTCAGTAATGCTAAACCTGCAGCAGCAGGCTCATGGACGCCCATAGGGTATGATTCACTGTTTGCCTCAAAAAATGACACAAATGCGGCGCAAAAAAAGTATAAATATGGGCCTTTGTATTTTGTAAGTTTGCTCCGATTTTGCATCAAAAAGCGGCACAAATGCGGTGCTAAAAGAGTATAAATATGGGCCCAAGTTTGTGAAGGGCGTTCTGCACCCCAACTGTGACTGTATCTCACTTCCTAACTAGAAATATCAGGTCCCATTACCATGTTTGAATTAGGGCCCATGACAGCTTTGCTACATCATTGTTGTAGCTATCAAGAATCCTATTACAAAGTTAGATGCTGTAGTCATGTTTTGCAACAAGAGGACACAGGTACACACTGCAGAATATATGCTTAAATCCCATGGTAGATCTATGCATCCCTGGCCTCATCGTACACATGGACTGATGGAAAGTCACAAGATCAGACTCCACCTATGGGGACTTCCACGGGTTGTTGTCGGGCGGCGGTCTCCAAGGGTAGGTCCGAATTTAGGACCAGCGACTAAAAATTGTCATCATGAGTCCTAGAGACGCCTTTCCCATGGAACCTGTTCTCGAGTAGGGGGTGGGTACCTGTACTACCAGTCAACTTAAGTAAGTGATCGGTTTCAATGTATTTTCAAAGAGGTCTTTTTTCTTAGTTATGTAGGTCCTGATGAAGCGTCAGTGGATCTGTATAGACCAATAGACGCGAAACATGTCGACCAGAACATAGAGGTGCCTTATAATTTTAGGTCTCTCTAATATATTGATTCATTTTTTGAAAGCCGTATGAGCATAATCCTCAACCTTACTTTCAATTGTTTTTAACCTTGGTCTTCATCCTTGTTACATTTGACCAATTAAATGATGAAATCTATGGATGAATAACCAATTTTAAATCTCTTTCTTGACTCTTTTTTGTCTTTGACGGTGACTTATAGCACCCTCGTTTTGTACTATTGAATTTTTTAGTCACCATCTCAGAATCCGGCTGAGAGCCCCCACTCCGGGGTGCCCACTAGGTATTGCAGCGCCGGCCTAGTGAGGAGCGATTCCCGATGATGATACCTGTCATCTTAAGTGATGCTTGAGGGCTCTTGCTCCTGAAGACTATAGGTCTCCCCTGTTTACCATTTTTTCTTTTTTCTATTTTTGGAACAGTGTACCTATATATGGTGACTTCCACGGACAACCTGACGTTACTGCCGGGAAAAGGAAGCACATGGTAAAGATAGCGAAACACACCCTTTCCTTAAGAAGACACAAACAGTCGAAGTGAAGAAAAAACTACAAGGTTTTCATAAAGAAACACTGTCATGTTGGTCTAGTTCAATGAAACTAAGGTTGAGCACATGCCCTCTTAAGATCACCATATCGGACACGCCTCATAAAGAAGAGATTAACAAAATCGAGATGTATTTTACTGCGGTGGTGGGAGGGGGGAGTTTGCTACTACCTGTCAACGTGTGATTCCTAGTACAAACACTCCAATGACAGAAGATACTTTCAAATGACATTTACAAATCTGAAATCGTAAACTCAGTAGAAACACACACACACATACAAGTCGTGACATGCCTGGAACATTTTCTTCTCCTCTAAAAAATAAACACTTCTTTTGTGTTGACGTGTAAAATGAAAATTAATATACTTCTTAGGACCTTAAATTATGCACTCAACTTGTTAATATTTTATATCAGAAGTTGTCTCATTTGTACATTTGCAACAAGAATCACCTAAGACATCCTTATTAGACAATCTGTTATTGTCTGGTTTCACAAGTGCCCTAGCTTCACTTACATTCCTTGCTGGAGAAGATTGATCTTTAGGCCCATATTTATACTTTTTGACGCAAACCAGTGCTGGCGCTGGTTTGCGTCAAAAAATGTACCGCCGGCTGACGCCATTCCTACGTGCCATGCGGGCGCCATATTTAAGGATTAAAGTTAGCCAGTGCTGCGGGCTGGTCAGAGTAAAAAAAAAAGACTCAGACCAGGCAGCTCTGGCGTAGGGGAAAATGGGGTTTGTGCGTCAAAAAATGGTGCAAGTCAGGTTTGAGTAAAAAATCATGGCTCAAACCGGACTTGTGCCATTTTTTGCCGCCCAACCCCCATTGAAATGACTCCTTTCTTAGCAAAGACAGAAGTCATGCCCCCTTGCCCAACGGCCATGCCCAGGGGACTTCTGTCCCCTGGGCATGGCCAATGGGCACAGAGGCGTGTAGGGGGGCCCAAATTAGGCCCCCCTATGCCACCTTAAAAATAAATATAAATATTACTTACCTGAACTTACCTGTACTTACCTGGGATGGGTCCCCCCATCCATGGGTGTCCTCCAGGGGTGGGCGAGGGTGACAGGGGGTGTCCCTGGGGGCAGGGAAGGGCACCTGTGGACTGCTTCCATGGCCAGAGACCATGGAAGTGAGCCCACAGGTCCCTTTACGCCTGCCCTCACCCAGGCATTAAAAAACGGCACACATCAGGATGGGCGCCGTTTTTTAAGGCCTGCCTCCTCCTGTGCGTCAAAATGACGCAGGAGTATAAATAAGGCGCACAGGCATTAAAGTCATTTTTTGGGCGGGAACGCCTACCTTGCATGTCATTAACGCAAGGCAGTTTCCCGCATCCCAAAAATGACGGACACTGAGGAATTTTGACGTCCGCGGTGTCAGGCGTCATAGTATAAATATGGTGCACATTTTGTGCCGAATGAGCGCCAAAATGTTTGATGCACATTCGGAGCAAACGGAGTATAAGTTTGCCCGTTATAGTCTTCCACATGCAAAAAACAGACGATCCAAACTGATACTCCGATTCCCCAGGTGACAATTCACATATCCTACTTACATTTCTCCAGTTACCACTGATCAATTAAACCGAGTTGCTTCTTGTTTTTCGCACCTCACAGGGTGCATATAATTGATTGCCTCCTTTACGCCAAGGACTATTTTCACAATTCTCACCCAGTGTCACACAAATATTTTTAACATACGCGTTCCAAACCTGTGATCATCAAAAACTCCTTCTCAGGGATGGCGATGGCCCTTTCGAACTCTAACCACACCTTTCTCAAAATTGTATCCCTCATTTCTTGTGAAAGATTCTGAAAACATACCTGTTCTGCTAGCATCTCAGGTTACATACCCGTCCTCCACAATAAAGGTTGAATCCTCAATATTAGTACTAATTCAATTTTACCTGAAACTGTATTTGTAATTCATCCTTCTACGTTTCTTCATTGTTGAAACATAATACATTTTCTGACATGCTCTTTGCATTTACTGCCATACATCAACAATCATTGTCCAAGAAATTAGTTAACTTGGCTAAACTATTTGTCTGGGGGATGATATTTAGATGAATGATTTGGAATAATTCCAATAACTATTCTTCCAATAACTTTTTCATTTCGTATGAGTTAAATTGTAAAGCATTGCCACTTACCTGGGTTACTCGGAAGCCATCTCTGATAAATATTCCCTTTAAACGTTTTTCTGTAGAAAGCTGTTACCTAAATTTCACCTTAAACCCTTTTGCATAGTAATAAGACAAAATAAAGGCATACTGAGAGACCACCGGTAGAAAACAGAACGGTTGCATGAAAAATAAAGGTAATCTTTGCCAAGGACCAGTGGGCACTTAAAGGGAACACAACAGGGTGTGGTGAATATTCAAGGTCTTTCTTGCTAAACAAAACACAGTGTGTGGTTTGAATAGAAGCTCAATTGCAGTATCATTTGCCAACTACCAAAAATACAATTTCAGTCTCCTTTTCGTAATGGCTCGACCAAAGTAGCTGCTGTGTGCCAATGAAACAAATATATTACTTGTGTGATGCCCCTCTTGGGTCCTGAGTCCACCTCCTTTCCCGGGTGATGCATGTCCTGGGGAAGGGTCCCAAGAAGAACCTGCAGGACCCACGATCTCATCTGCAATAATACTGTTACATTTTCTCACGCCAAAGACATCCAGGCAGGTGAGAAGTTTATTCAGATGAAGGTTCATCAGTCCACCAAGGGCAGCTCCAGGTCTCAACTGTACAAACTGGAATCTTCCCTGACCACGTTCCAGAACTCACAATTCTTTTTTTTTTAATTTTTTTTTTTTTAAATAATTTTATTATCAGGAAAAGAAACATCAGTACACAACAAAATACATTGTCACTTTCAGAAAATGAAACAAAAAGAAAAATCAGCCAAACTTGTCTAGGAAATAATTTCCCCAGATCAGAGAGAACTTTTTAACACTACCTATTCTACTAGCATATCTCATCTCCTGAAGTCTAACTTGCACCATCTTATTATACCACTCTTGACTAGTAGGAGATAATTCAGACTGCCAATTTCTCAGCAAAAGTGACCTAGCAACCGCAGCGGCTATAAATACGAGCTTCTCCCATCTTGAAGAAAGTCTTGCCTCGGGGTCGTAGCCCAAGCTCAATAACCGAATGCTGGGAGATATGGGTACCAACACAATAGTTGTTAAAATTGCAAAAACACCCTCCCAGTATCCCTGTATACATCGGCATGTCGCAATCGTATGGATCCAAACCGCCGCTCCTACTTCCTTGCAGCAAAAACACATATTAGGATAGCCAGTCCCCATACGAGATAGGACTTGCGGGGTTCGATACAATAACCATTTACTAAAGAATATCATTCAATGCCAATTAGCCCCTCGTAGCATGGAGAAATTCAGGCGATTAATAGTCTCCCAGTAGTCACCTGAGACCTCTATGCTCTCCTGACTAGCCCATTTCATCTGAGCTCTTATCCCAAGATCCACTTTGACCCTTTCTGCCAAGAGCCTTCTCCATGACCCTGCATTCCCTATCCGCGAAGGTCCAATTAATTCTGTTACCAATGATTGGGCATTAATAATGGAATTAACATCCAAGTCCCTTAAAACATGTAACAAAATATTATAAGATCCGACCAGCAAAAAATCACTGTTGACAGTAATCATGATTTTCAATGGGGCTTCCCAGTTGTCCTCAGCACGAAAATCTCCAATCTTACTAAATCCAGCGCGCTCCCACCTTTTTACCAAGACTTCGTTAAGCTGGGTCCCAGAGTGTAGAAAAATCTGTGAAAGAGGAGTGTCAAAATGTACAGAGGGGATTAAATATTTTCTAAAAAAATCCAATCTTTTCTTGAAAAACCATTTAAGAATTTTTTAGGCGATTTTGTCAAGAGGGCTGGGTTCCGGATATTAATACCCGAAAATCAATAAAATACTTGGAGCCCGCGGAGTAATCTAGTTTAAAACTAGCATAATAGTGTGCAAAAAATGCATAATAATAATCTTTGAAATTTGGCAAGGCAAGTCCCCCCTTCTCCTTATTGGCGCACAGTATACTCAAAGCGGCTCGAGCCTTTCGGTTCTGCCAAATAAATGAGCGAAGTAAGGATTCCAGTTTAAAAAAAAAAAGTTGCGTTAGAACACACGGAATAGCCGCAAACAAGAAATTGAAAAGTGGTAAAATTGACATTTTAATTAATGCGATGCGGCCTAATATAGAGAGAGGGAGAGGTCTCCAACGAGTCAGCAGAGCCTGAGTTTTCTGAAGTAAAGGAGCGAAATTCAACTCATAGGGATCACTTATATTGGACGAAAAATAAACCCCTAAGTATCTTTTTGGATTGGGATTTACACATTCTCTTAATTCAGGAAGAAGACAACTAGGAGAAGTACCACAAAGAATCATGTCAGTCTTGCTCCTATTAATCTTATAGCCGCCGATTTGCTGAAGTTCATGTAATAGATTGAAGGCTGCTTCCTGAGAAGAGTATTTTATGTCTAAGAACAGAATGATATAATCTGCATAAAGTTTGATCTTTCCCATTGATTTTAACGGTGGCTGAATCTGACTATGTTGTCTAATTTTAATGGCGAGTGGTTCAATAAAAAGGGCAAATAAAATAGGGGATAACAGGCACCCTTGTCTAGTCCCACGTTGTATTTGAAGTTGTCCGACACACTTTGAGTTTATAATAATATTAGCCTCAGAGTTTAAGTACAACCTTTGAATTAATGAAATAACTTGAGTAGGTACCTTATAACTAGATAAAATTAAGAAAAGCGTGTCCCAAACAACCAAATCAAAGGCTTTTTCTGCGTCCAGCAAAAGAATAATGGCAGGGACTCTATTAGTCGTGAAATAATCGAGAGCCTAAGCTAAATAGAACTCACAATTCTAATGCATAATCATAACAAATACCATCTATAGTGGGTGCTACATAGATACTGTGAGAGGGCAGCTGCCATGTTGTATGCTGTCTGGGTGTATAAACCAAACCTGCCTATCTTCACAGCTCTGCTTGCCTCATAGTCGTCAGACCCAATGGCACTACATAACAGTCTGTGCAGTATCTTTTTTTCTCAAATTCTGAAATCCATCTGTGACGTGAAGGGCTGGCATATGCCTTGCTGATAACAAACATGCCCACCTGTAGCACAAACATAATTCAAAGTACTAGCAGGGCTGACACAAGTCTTGTTAGGCCAATGAAATAATCATAAATACAACAAAGAGAATCTTAACCCCTTCGCTGCCAGGCATTTTCCCCCTCCTGTGCCAAGCCTTTTTTTGGCTATTTGGGGCAGTTCGCGCTTAGGCCCTCATAACTTTTTGTTCACAGAAGCAACCCACGCAAAATTTGCGTCCTTTTTTTCCAACATCCTAGGGATTCTAGATGTACCCAGACTTAGTGGGTTCCCCTGAAGAAGACCAAGAAATTAGCCAAAATACAGTGAGAATTTTGTGTTTTTTTTTAAATGGCAAAAAAGGTCTGCAGAAGGCAGCTCGTGTTTTTTCCCCTGAAAATGGCATCAACAAAGGGTTTGTGGTGGCAAGATCACCATCTTCCCAGCTTTCAGGCACAGGCAGACTTGAATTGGAAAACCCATTTTTTCAATACAATTTTGACATTTTACTGGGACATACCCAACTTTTACTATTTTTTGTGCTTTCAGCCTCCTTCCAGTTAGTGACCAAAATGGGTGAGAAACCAATAATGGATCCCAGAAAGCTAAACATTTCTGAAAAGTAGACAACATTCTGAATTCATCAAGGGGCTATTTGTGTACATCCTATAAGTGTTTCCTACAGAAAATAACAGCTGAAATAAAAAAATATTGAAATTGAGGTAAACAAACAGCAATTTTTCTCCACGTTTTACTCTGTAACTTTTGTCTGCGATGTCAGATTTTTGAAAGCATTATACCATTACGTCAGCTGGACTCTTCTGGTTGCGGGGATATATAGGGCTTGTAGGTTCATCAAGAACTCGAGGTACCCAGAGCCAATAAATGAGCTGCACCTTGCAATGGGTTTTTATTCTATACCGGGTATACAGCAATTCATTTGCTGAAATATAAAAAGTGAAAAATAAAAAATAGGTATCAAGAAAACCTTTGTATTTCCAAAATGGCCACAAGATAAGGTGTTGAGAAGCAGTGGTTATTTGCACATCTCTGAATTCCGGGGTGCCCATACTGCCATATGAATTACAGGGCATTTCTCAAATAGATGTCTTTTTTACACACTGCCTTACATTTGGAAGGAAAAAATGTAGAGAAAGACAAGGGTCAATAACACTTGTTTTGCTATTCTGTGTTCCCCCAAGTCTCCCGATAAAAATGGTACCTCACTGGTGTGGGTAGGCCTAGCGCCCACGAAAGCAAAATGGCCCAAAACACAATGTGGACACATCAAATTTTTTCACAGAAAACAGAGGTGTTTTTTACAAAGTGCCTACCTGTGGATTTTGGCCTCCAGCTCAGCCGGCACCTAGGGAAACCTAGCAAACCGCGCATTTTTGAAAACTAGACACATAGGGGAATCCAAGATGGGGTGACTTGTGGGGCTCTGACCAGGTTCTGTAACCCAGAATCCTTTGCAAACCTCAAAATTTGATTAAAAAAACACTTTTTCCTCTCATTTCGGTGACAGAAAGTTCTGGAATCTAAGAGAAGCCATAAAATTTCCTTCCACCCAGTGTTCCCCCAAGTCTCCCGATAAAAATGGTACCTTACTGGTGTGGGTAGGCCTAACGCCTATGAAAGGAAATGGCCCAAAACACAACGTGGACACATCACATTTTTTCACAGAAAACAGAGGTGTTTTTTACAAAGTGCCTACCTGTGGATTATGGCCTCTAGCTCAGCCGGGCCCAGGGGGGTCAGAAATGGCCTAAAATAAATTTGCCCCCCCCAACCCCCCTGGGGAGCGACCCTTGCCTACGGGGTCGCCCCCCCTGCGTGACATTGGCGCAAAATAAAAAATCCCCGGTGCCTAGTGGTTTCTGCCCCCTTCCCTTTGAAGCCTCTCCGGCCTCCTCTACGTGATCGGAAGAGAAATGCTTTGCATTTCTCTTCCGATCGCGCTGGAAACTGAGCTTCCAGCGCGATGGGAGGAGGCCTTGTGACAATCAGCGTGCGATCACGCGCTGACGTCACAGGAGGGGGTGGGGGGGTTGGGGGTGGAAGGGGAAGGGCTTCCCCTTCCATCCCTGCCTTGAGGCGGGTGTGGGGGAACCCCCTCCCTCTGGGCTCTGTGCCCAGGACGTAATGGTTACGACCTGGGCACACGAGCACTGTGCCTCAGGACATAACCATTACGTCCTGGGCACAGAAGGGGGTAATATCAATGATTTATTGGTTGTAAATACTAAACAAACCGACCATCCAGGAGTTGAGGTTTAATTTCCGTCTCATCATTTACATTCAGAGACAATAGTAACAAGGCTTGAAACTAAGGTATTTCTGGCAGCTCTCTGCCGAGGCCTGCATCATTCTTAACCCGCAGAAACTCTGGATTGTGGTGACGCAGCATTCTGCTTATACGACCCGAGTTACGACTGGGCAGGAAAATTCTGTGGGCTTTACTAACACTCTTCAGTCGCGCTGTGCTGCGAAAGTGTGCGCGCCGCTAACAAACGTACAGACTTGGGTGTGTAGTTAATTATAGGGCCTTGGCTGCTCGGGTCTTTAATTATAGGGCCTCGGCTGCTCGGGCGTGTTCATCCACTGTCATCCTGAGGCATACCAATGACCACGCCCTACTGCTGCGGCCAATTTATTAGTTGTACAGCACCTAACCTTCCAGCGCGATGGGAGGAGGCCTTGTGACAATCATCGCGCGATCACGCGCTGACGTCACAGGAGGGGGTGGGGGGGTTGGGGGTGGAAGGGGAAGGGCTTCCCCTTCCATCCCTGCCTTGAGGGGGGTGGGGGGAACCCCGCAGATGGAGCGCTAGCGCTCCCTCTGGGCTCTGTGCCCAGGACGTAATGGTTACGTCCTGGGCACACGAGCACTGTGCCTCAGGACATAACCATTACGTCCTGGGCACAGAAGGGGGTAATATCAATGATAACAAACATAAAGTTGAACAGCAAAGCAAGCATAACATTGAAAAAGGAGGAAAACAAGAATGCATAACATTACTCCAGGACAAGAGAAATTAAAATTAAGTTAAACAATAATGCAGTCATAGGGTAAATTATTCCCTTCACCCTACCCATGACCTTCACATTGACATAATTCTTCCACCACACTGGTCTCCCACAATGATTCTGATCATTTGTGCGTCGTCATGATCACAGTTTGAAACATTGGAGCCAGTATCTACTGGTTTTCCCAGCACCCCTGACTGCTTTTGTGTTCTCCTGACCAATGTTAGGAGCACCAGGGTTGGAACTCCCAAGAATGTTTCCTTTGTCCCATCCACAATCCTAGACATGCTACAGATTTCACATGAGTCCAACCTAACAACATTTCTAATAACTGCTTGGATCACGAAGGGACCCTTAAACAACAAAGTACCCTTCTAAGAAAATCTGGATTTTTTAACTAGCACAGCCGACATTCCACTTCACATGTTCCACACCATATTTACTATCACAACTTTGTTTCTAGTTGAACTGACATTTTTCAGTTTCATATTTCTTTTCAAGGAACAAACTAATTATCAAGGCTGGGTTGAGATTAGTACCCTCCCCCCCTATACCATAGAAGGGGGACCTGTCCGTCACTCACAAGGGGTGGAACAATGACCCACCACATCTCAGGAAACACTCTTACAAGTGGCACTCTAACCTCAAGTGCTGTTTGAACACCTGACTTGACCATTCTGTTCATGTGCCTGACTTGGCCATTGGGTTGCACTGAATACAATACTGTTCTGAGGTGTACAGTGGAGAAACCACTCAGGAAATCATGCATCTCTCTGGAGAATCACTGAACACCGTTGCCTCTGACCAATTGATTGGGAATACCCTCCTGAGAGAACTCCTCCTTAAGAAAGTAAATCACAACTCTAGTGTCTAAAGAACTGATGCACTAGGTCACCACTCACTTTGACTTGTAATCAACCAGCAATATCACATACCATTCATTGGATAGTAGCAAATGGAGGGGAGCCATGAAAACCAAGCTTAGGGCCTCATTACGACTTTGGAGGTCTTAGGACTGCCATGTTGACAGTGGTGGTCGTACCACCAACAGGCTGGTGGAGAAGACCGCCAAATTATGAACATGGTGGTATTTACAACAGATTACAGCCAAAGCACCGCTGTCACGCCACTGCGGTCTGGCCACCACGGACGATGGTAGGCACCTGCAGGCTGGTGGAGAGCAGGTTTCCGCCAGACATATTATGAGGTTGCACGCCATCAAGGTTTCCGCCGTGGTTGAACCACCACAAAATCCAGGTGAAAAGAACCTGCCTAAAAGGAGACACTCACCTCCAGAAAGCCATACTTGTCCGGAGCCACCATCGAACCAGAACTACACATCAGCCCGCTGCGTCTGCTCGCACAAAGACTTCGGAGTCTGCGACGATGATGACGACGACAGCAAACGTAAGTACACACACTTACCTGGCACTGTTGCATATTGTCAATCTTTGTACATTTACCCAACATACATTCAGGAAGGGGTTGCGAGGGTAACATTCACATGTAACAACACACTGACAAACACACTCACATACAGTCACACACACAACCGCACATACACAACAATCATGCAACGGCAACCACACACACCCACAAACACATACACACATCACAAGCACACACATGTACTCATGGAAACACTGACCAGGCCCACCCACAGTACCATACAACAACTCAACACCTCACAACTACAACACAACCGCATCATCTCCAATCTCCTTGCAGGGACCCACATCGGAAGCTACCCAGGACACACCACACATAAATCACAACGTACCACCAACAGAGAACAATCACCTACAATCACATAACCATACTACATACTGATCGACTTACACAGAACATTGTATCCAGCATACCAGGCACAAAACAAGCACACGCACACATTCAAAGAACACAAAGCCACGCAACACACCACTAACACATGTCAACACAAACACCACTCAATACCAACACAACAAAATGTCTTGAACACACAAGTAGGGGTGTGTTTTATAGTGCAGTGTGTAGGTGTGTTGGTATGTGGATGTGTGTCTGGTGTGGGGTATTCAAACTATCCAATGTGGTATGTTGTTCTATGTGATGTGAGTTCAGACTGCCGCAATTCACACTGCTAATGGTTTTCCACCATGGAAGAACCGCTGTTGTGATTTGAGGATCATAATCTGATGGGAGGATTTTTGTCAGGCTGGCAGTGCTGGTGGTGGAACTGCCTCTTTTCAGTCCTCCAGTGTCCAGGAGGTTTCAGAATTTTGACTGTTTTTTGGCAGACTTCATACTGTGTCTCAATTCACCAGTGGGTTGACCACCAACATGGCTTTTTTTGGCAGCCAACAGCGCACGGCCTTACCGTCCAACCACCAAACTCGTAATGAGGGCCTAAGTTTTCTCCAAGGTTCTTCAGGTATTTCAACATGAGATAAAGGGGCCTTAGATGTTTCCTTACCTTTGTCGTTCTTTGCACATAAATCGCAGTCCTTGACCACTTGCTCCACTTGCCTGTCTAAACTTGACCACCAGTACAACTCGCATACTCTGGTTTTAGTCAAGTTGCTCCCAGGTGTATCAACATGTCTCTCATAAGGAGGAATCACTCTCGTCCTTCTGAAAAGTTCATCACCAGACCAGCTCAACTCTTCTCTCACTCTCTGACTCCTCTGTCAATACAAATTTGGCCCCTGTTTGGAGAATTTTCCTAATGGTTTGAACAACACTTTCAAAATTAGTGATGAACTCAGAGTAAAATTCTACTAAACCTCAAAATGATTGTACCTGATTTTTATCTTGTTGAGTAGGGGTCTTATATATGGACACAGCCACTTACAACTTAGGTGTTACACCTTCCCCTGAAAAAGTATGACCTAAGTATGAGACGGCAGAAAGTCTGTACCTGCACCTCTCTTTCTTTGAGGGTCAGTCCTACCTTCGCCACCCTACCCAGAACTACTGTCAAAGTATTGTCATGCTCCCCAAGGTTCTTCCCATAGATCAGAATATCATCATGAAAAAAGTGCAAATGAGGAACCTCATTTAGCACCTCCTTCATTATCTTTTGGAAGCATGCCAATTCATGCCAATATGAACAGCATTCTTACAAAGTGATAGGCACTAAGTGGTGTCGCAAAGGACGTGAGATGCCTGGACCATTCCTGCAACTTGACTTAATGAGTAGCACCATTTAGACTGAATCCTTTACAGGTAAATCATTCTGCAAAAGAGATTTATATTTCACATTATATCTACTGTGTACTTTAATATTAATAACATGTGTGCATACCTTGACTCATTAATGTAGTATGGTCAGTGAAAGATGTAACTTTCATGAACATGTAGACTAATGTTCATTTATAACTTTTAGATGTATTCACTATTCATGTTTTACAATTTCACTTTAAGTTTAATTCCTTGAAGTGAATTGTATTTCTTTTCTTCACGTTTGCACATATTATGAAATTTGAAAGTGCATATGTTTAATCATGTATTCAAAATGAATATTAAATGTTTAAGTAAAGTCAGGATACTTTAACTGACTAAAGTACTTAATTCTGAAATGCATTCTTTACTTGGTTAGCTTGTTTTTTCCATGCAGATGCGTTTCAAGACTTCGGAAGATGGAGGAAAAGCGTATAACTTAAGTATTAGTTGTACCAATAGTAAGGCTTGAGAGGAGAAAATAGTGGCATGAATGTGAAGATTTAATGAGCAGCTGAAGTCTCCCATTCATCGTGTACCAGGTACATAAGACGCACATGGTCATCAAGACTGTTCGAGTTCTGTGGGATGAGAAAGCTGGGTGATGTTACAATTTATGAGATGGACTCAAGGATTGTTGGTCCCTGGAGAAAAAGGATAGATAACATTGATGTTGAAGATTCTGTTCATTTTAATTAATGCTTGCATTGTTAGAAGTTAAGGCAGATTCCCTCAGACTTTCGAGGGGTACACATTTCTCTGTGCCCTTTATTCTTTCAAACTGTGAGGCTTTATGCTGAACGCATTCCTTTCAGAAGACCTCTCAGTCTTCACTATGCTAACACTTTCTCGCGTTCCCAACTTACCCTAAGTAACTCTCAAAATGTCCTTGAGCTTTTATTTCAACCATTCTTAAGAGATATTTCCGAACGGTCCTCATTTCTTACTTAAAACACTTACTAGAAGCCTTTAGAATTAAATCATGTTTCAGGAGGAGAACAGGAGTTTCTTATGGAACATCTGTTTCTAAACCTCAGCTTCTGTATTGCTGTAAATTGAAATGTTTGTTGTTATACCTCTCATGTGCATCTCGACCAACGAAAAAGGTCCATCAGACAAGAGTGTAAATTCACACTCTTGCATGCTCTCAAATGGTAGTTTGCCGGATGGTTCTGTTGTTGAGATCACAAGTGTTACTGTGGCCATGTAAGAGCCAAAATTGCCCAAGGCCATTCCCAATCCTAAAGCCCATTTTCCAATTGAGAGGAGCAGCGGTATTCCGGAGGTTGGAATTAAGTTGTAGCAGCGGAGGGGTACCTATCACTATTGTTGCGTGTTGTAATTGCTTTTGTCTAGCTTGCAGTGTTTTGCTGAGGTTGGGCAAGATGATGCAATTATGTTTTAAGTTTTTGTGTAGATGTGGATGCACTCGATGCTAATTTAAAGTGGTAATCGGGCTCAACTTAGCCTAAGATCCTGAGATACTAATAGGTCATCAGTGTAGAAGACACTGTATTGTAAGTGTCGGCTAAGATTTGTGGTGTTAGTCGTAGGGCGCTGTTGATTACACAACTGGGATAAGGGACAAATACGCTTGTGTGAAAGTAAGGTGTGGTTGGTGTGGTGGATCCTTTTGGGCAGGAATTAAGCTGCCCTACTTTGGGTGATTCCCTGCTGGTTGGATTTTCATATGAGTGTGAGTCAGAGTAGGCCAGAAAGTTTCTTTCCAGACTATTTCATGTCTGATTGAATACTATTGATTCCTTGGTGGAGAAGAGAGTTGTTGAATTTGCTTTGTAGTTGTTTGTGTCTTGTTAAACCTGACAGCTTTAGGGTGGTCATCCCCCAACATTTTGCATACCTCCCTCCACTTTGCTGGTTTTAGGACTTTGTGCGTTTTACCACTGCTAACCAGTGCTAAAGTGCATATGCTCTCTCCCTTAAACATGGCAACATTGGTTCATACCCAATTGGCATATTTGATCTACTTGTAAGTCCCTAGTAAAGTGAGCTACATGTGCCCAGGGCCTGTAGACTGAATGCTACTAGTGGGCCTGCAGCACTGGTTGTGCCACCCACATAAGTAGCCTCTTAACCATGTCTCAGACCTGCCATTGCAAGGCCCGTGTGTGCAGTTTCAATGCATCTTCTACTTGGCATTTAAAGGTACATATAAGCCACACCTAAGGTAGGCCCTGTGTAACACATAGGGCAGGGTGCTATGCAGTTAAAAGGCAGGATATGTACAGGTGTGGTATATATGTCCTGGTAGTGGAAAACTCCTAAATTGGTTTTCCACTACTGTGAGGCTTGCTCCTTTCATAGGATAACATAAGGGCTACCCTCATATACTGTTTGAGTGGTAGAGTCTGACCAGAAAGGAGTAACCAGGTCATATTTAGTATGGTCAGAATGGTAATACAAAATCCTGCTTATTGGTGAAGTTGGATTTTATATTACTATTTTAGAAATGCCACTTTTAGAAACAAAATACAAAATAGAAAAAGTGACATGTGCTCTGCTTGGATCTGGCATCACAGGGGCAAGAAGGAAGCTCTTTTTGCCAAATACATTGCTTAGGGAAGGCCACTCTATAGTGAATTAAATTTAACATAAATAAGGTTAGGAAGGAACATATTAATGGACTCGAGAACCAAGTTAAATATGGTTCCATGGTAACCACAGTTGAAATCTGGACATAAGGTTCAAAAGTTTTCAAATTCAGGGCGCTATGAAATCTAAGGCTCAGGATATATTCAATATGCCGTTGTTTCACCACCTCCTTGGCATTTGTTGGCAAAGACTATGGGTCTGTAAACATGTTCTCCAGCCCCAAATTTTGGAAAGATGTTTGCAAATATGAGAGCCAGGGGATTCTATTTGATTTGGCCAATTGTAAATAATCATTCATACAATCTTGAACCAAGCCACCCGCAGGATTTCTGCAGCATCTAAGCCACAGCAAAAGTGGGGCAACAGCAATCAAGTCTTCTATATATTGTAAACCCAATTCCTCATGGCAGATGATATTTGTTACATTCTTGGGTGCTATCAATAGTCTGTGGGCAAATTTGTTCTCAACACGTTGAAGCAAATCTGCTTTAACGTAACCCCATAAGCCCACCCCAAATGTAGCTGCTGATACACACTTATTTATAGAGCGTAATAATCTGAGATATTGTTCTGTGTCCCACTTTACAGGCAAAGCAAAATATTGCTTCTATATTTCTCACCAGTTGCTGGGCCTTAAATTTGAGATGGGAGTTTCATGACATAGAGGAACTCACATGCATACCTAAATAACAGAAGTCTTTCACCTTATTATTAATATTACCTCTCATAGTGAATTGTTTAGACCTTGTATTTTGGGGGCCACATGTCATTACGTACGTCTTTGAGAAATGTACTTTCAAATCAAGGTCCTGCATTAAAGTTAAAAAAAGATCCAACAGGCCTTGAAGACCGTTAGCTGTGCGTGCAATTAATACAGCATTGTCTGTGTATAGTAAAACTGGGAGCTGTCTCTGTCCCATCTTGAAGAAATCCTTCCCATATTTTATTAAAAAGTCATAGAGCCCATTGATATATATCAAAAATAAAATGGTGCTAAAATACAACCTTGCCTTACTCCTCGTCTTGATGGAATAGGGGGGGTTCTCTCACCATGCAATCCAAACAGAACTGAGACCTTTAAATCTGTATTTAAACGCTATATCAACTCCAACATGTTCAAATAAATCCCCCAAGTTTCCATAATTTGCCAAAGTTTCTCTTTATTTACCAGATCAAAAGCACTTGAAAGATCAATAAATGTCATATGAATGGATTCTTCTGTAGCAATTACATATTTGCTGAGAACAAGATGCAAATTTGGTGCTTGTTCTACTGTGCCTAGGCCAGGCCTAAAGCCATATTGAATTGGGGAGAGAATCTTTGCCTCCGTCACCCAATCCTCCGAACAATGATAGAATCACACTCCTTAATATCTTAGCCATTGAATCTATAAGGGAGATTGGCCTGTAACAAGTAGGATCTTGTCTATTACCACTTTTAAATATAGGGATAAAAGTAGCCAACTTCCATGAAGAAGGAATGTTACTCTTTACAACACTTCTTAGCACATTTGTAATTAACGTACCCCAAAAATTTGACATAGATTTAAAGATGTCTACCGGGACCCCATCTGGTCCAGGTGCCTTTCCTGGCCTGGAGTGGTTTATTGCTGAAATGACCTCATGCAGCCCACCCCATATGTAGCTGCTGATACACACTTATTTATAGAGCGTAATAATCTGAGATATTGTTCTGTGTCTCAATTTACAGGCAAAGCAAAATATCGCTTCTATATTTCTCACCAGTTGCTGGGCCTTAAATTTGAGATGGGAGTTTCATGACATAGAGGAACTCACATGCATATCTAAATAACAGAAGTCTTTCACCTTATTATTAATATTACCTCTCATAGTGAATTGTTTAGACCTTGTATTTTGGGGGCCACATGTCATTACGTACGTCTTTGAGAAATGTACTTTCAAATCAAGGTCCTGCATTAAAGTAAAAAAAAGATCCAACAGGCCTTGAAGACCGTTAGCTGTGCGTGCAATTAATACAGCATTGTCTGTGTATAGTAAAACTGGGAGCTGTCTCTGTCCCATCTTGAAGAAATCCTTCCCATATTTTATTAAAAAGTCATAGAGCCCATTGATATATATCAAAAATAAAATGGTGCTAAAATACAACCTTGCCTTACTCCTCGTCTTGATGGAATAGGGGGGGTTCTCTCACCATGCAATCCAAACAGAACTGAGACCTTTAAATCTGTATTTAAACGCTTTATCAACTCCAACATGTTCAAATAAATCCCCCAAGTTTCCATAATTTGCCAAAGTTTCTCTTTATTTACCAGATCAAAAGCACTTGAAAGATCAATAAATGTCATATGAATGGATTCTTCTGTAGCAATTACATATTTGCTGAGAACAAGATGCAAATTTGGTGCTTGTTCTACTGTGCCTAGGCCAGGCCTAAAGCCATATTGAATTGGGGAGAGAATCTTTGCCTCCGTCACCCAATCCTCCGAACAATGATAGAATCACACTCCTTAATATCTTAGCCATTGAATCTATAAGGGAGATTGGCCTGTAACAAGTAGGATCTTGTCTATTACCACTTTTAAATATAGGGATAAAAGTATCCCACTTCCACGAAGAAGGAATGTTACTCTTTACAACACTTCTTAGCACATTTGTAATTAACGTACCCCAAAAATTTGGCATAGATTTAAAGATGTCTACCGGGACCCCATCTGGTCCAGGTGCCTTTCCTGGCCTGGAGTGGTTTATTGCTGAAATGACCTCATGAAGGTCAATGGAAATATCTAGAATGTTCAAATTAGATTATTCAGATTTCTGCTTGATACTTTCACCCCCCTCAATTGGTAAATCATTTCCAGAATGGAATACCCTTGTAAAATGATTCACCCAAACAGTTTCTGAAACCAAACAATCGTCATCTCTAGTGTCATAATCAGAAAAATACGGGTGATTTACCACCTTCCAGAATTTTGATGTATCCTTCAGTTCAGTAGCTGCCAAAAGCTCTTCCCACGCTTTAGTTCTAATTTCCAATTTCCTCTCTTCTAGCTTTGCCTTATGTTGAGCCCTTGCCATTTTAACTAGATCGCGGGAAAAGGGAATAGTTCTGAGAGCTTTTTCAGGTTTTTATGAGCAGCTGTACACGCAGAGTTGAACCATCGGTGAGCCACTGGACCTGGAAAAATCCTATCAGTTATCAGTGCAGCAGAGATGGCATTGCTTAAATGTTCATATTCTTGGACTATAAGATCATGGGTTGACTGATGTGACAGACAAATGTTAATGGAGTCTAGCTTTGATTTTATAATTTCCTGATTGAAAGCATTTGAATCTACCATTTCCCATTTCATGCGTACACCAGAGTTTTTATTGAATACAGATTTTCTTCTCAGTTCCCTATTCTTTGGGACCAATTTAATGTTATAAGCTAGATCAGTACATAGGGGATTGTGATCACTGGCGCAATGGGGTATTATCTTAAAAATCAAGAATCAGATGAAAGTCTAAAGAGCTAATAAGGATAAAATCAATAATACTCCCTGTGGAATTCCCTGTAAATGTGGAAATCTTTGGGGTATTTGCAGACGCTTTTCCCCTTGCATATACAAGATCAAAATTACAGATATATTTTTTTTAAAGCTTCACCTTCATTTGTATGAGTAAAGTGGGCTAACATCTCTCTGCCCTCAGTAGGAACGCTGCACAGATGTGGAGCTTCCTGATGACACAGGGGCATATTAAAATCTCCTACCCATAGCATGAATAGCTCTTTGTTCTGTAGCTGAGTAGATGAATCAATAAACTCTATTAGATCCTCAAGTTTTCTTTTCAAGACACCACGTGGGATATTATTCTAGAAGTTTATTATCAAAATACCCTTATTCCCTTCAATTGATAATAAAACAATCATAAAATAAGATGAGGACCAAATTATAGATGCCTCCATTTTTGGTCATTGTAATGAAACAGGGATTAGAAGGCCTCCTCTTGCCCTTTCCTCTGTGGAGGTTATTGATGGTTGATGAAGGGATAAATAGCCATCCAATAAGAATGTGTCCTTTGACCAAGTCTCTTCGAAGCAGAGTATATTGTATGTAGATATAAATTTCAACCAATCTGTTTTTTTTTTAATTTGAGAACGAAGCCCTGCAATGTTCCAACTAATTAATGTTAAAAGTTTATTTCCTGATCCTTGAATCGATTCCATCATTGTAATGACATGAACCAAAGCGCTAGGAGGAGTAACTGTCTTAGCCACCCCTTCCTCTAGTGGAGATGTATCATGTTCTTCACCTACCTTTAGCCCCTCCGGATCATCCCTACCATGCCTATCTATATCTTTAAGTCAGTCATTCTCATCTAAAGAGTTGAGAACCTGAAAACGGTTGGTAGTAGGAATATTTGTCCGGACTTGTGAAGTAACCAACCCTGTATTGTATTTACAATGAGCAACTGAAGAAAATAGAGTAGTTGGGTCATAAAAGTAACTTAATGGGTAAATGTGAATCCCCTCCTTGGTCCTGACACAATGATCCAGATCAGCCAACAAGCGCTTAACTAGACAGGGATTAGCAAAGTTAATCACAACACAATCACCATCAGAAACTTTCTTTGATAGACCAACCCATTTCACTCTGCGTGCCATAGGGACCTTGGGCCAGATGTAGCAAGGGTTTTGCGACTCGCAAACGGAATTTTTCGCCTCTTTGCTATGTAGAAATGCATTTTGCGAGTCGGAACCGACTCGCAAAATGCGTTTCCGACTCGCAAATAGGAAGGGGTGTTCCCTTCCTATTTGCTACTCGCAATGCTATGTATTTTCATTTGCGACCGCGATTGCAGTCGCAAATGAAAGCGCAGTTACCATCCACTTGAAGTGGATGGTAACCCAGGCGCAAACGGGAAGGGTTCCCCATGGGACCCCTTCCCCTTAGTGTCTGGAACAAAAAATAATTTTTCAGAGCAGGCAGTGGTCCAAGGGACCACTACCTGCCCTGAAAAATACCGAAACTAAAGGTTTCGGTTTTTTTTTCAAAGTGCAGCTCGTTTTCCTTTAATGAAAACGGGCTACACTTTGAAAAAAAAAGACTGCTTTATTTAAAAGCAGTCACGGACATGGTGGTCTGCTGTCTCCAGTGAGTGCCCTGAATCGCTATGGGGTCGCAAATTGCGACCCACCTCATTAATATTAATGAGGTGGGTCTTTGGGACCCCATAGCGACTCGCAGAAGGTGTCTGAGACACCTTTCTGCATTCCAAATTGCAAGTTGCAATTTGCGAGTCGCTGGGACTCGCAAATTGCAACTCGCAATTTGGAATTTTGCTACATCTGGCCCCTTATTATTTAGGTCCTCTTGATGTTTACATTTAGTCCTCAACCAATGAGCAGACTTTCTCATTAAGGCTTGAGTATCTTCATTAGTACAAATGCCCAAAGGGCGCACATTAACTAGAACCAAGACATACGGCATACATTTGGGAGGTAAATGCAATATCTCTTCACAGTTAATAGAATGAGTAGGAAGGGGATTTAAACACCCAGAGTGAACCTCTTTTCGATTATCCAAGGATAGCTTATGCTCAATATGTGGGGAGCCAAGACCATCTGAGAGTTGAACCAGAGATGAACTAATTTCATTTGGTGGAAAATTAAGTATTGCATTTTCATTTTTAGACACAGGGCCTCATTACGACCCTGGCGGTCATAGACCGCCAGGGTGGAGGCCGGAGGTAGCACCGCCAACAGGCTGGCGGTGCTACATCAGGTATTCCGACCGCAGCTGTGAAGCCGCGGTCGCCCAGCCGGGTCCGGCGGTTTTACCGCCGGATTTCCCCCGGCTGGGGGAATCCTCCATGGCGGCGCTGCATGCAGCGCCGCCATGGGGATTCCGACCCCCTTCCCGCCAGCCTGTTCCTGGTGGTGTAGGCTGGCGGGAACGGGTGTCGTGGGGCCCCTGGGGGCCCCTGCACTGCCCATGCCCCCTCACAGGGCCCCATTAAGATTTTCAGTGTCTGCTTGGCAGACACTGAAAATCGCGACGGGTGCAACTGCACCCGTCGCACCCCAGCAAATCCGCCGGCTCCATTCGGAGCCGGCTTAATCTTTGCTGGGGCTTTCCCGCTGGGCCGGCGAGCGATCTTTTGAAGATCGTCCGCCTGCCCAGCGGGAAAGTTAGAATGGTCCCTGCTGTCATTTGACCGCGGGCGGTGTTTGGGCGGTTTCCGGCCGGTGGGCGGCGCCCGCCACCCGCCGGGGTCGGAATGACCCCCACAGACTCTTGATTATATAATTTCCCAGAATTAGGTGGCTCTGAATTATTAATTTGAGAAAGTGTACTAATCACATTGTTATGGAAATAGTCCAGTCCTTTAGTTAACAAATTGATAAGTTTCTCCTCCAAGGCTGCACAGAATGGTTTGAGTATAGAGTCAATTATATAAGTAGGGGCGTTCAACACTAAATTCATTTGTCATGTCAAAAGCTACTGGTTGTCTAACATTATTTCCCGGTTGTATGTGACTTCTCTTTTTAGACCCTGGAGCTCATTTTATATTCTTAACCCTTCTTCCCTCTTTCCTCTTTGTCAAAGGTAGGGAATCCGCCTGGGAACAATCAGGAGATAGATTTTTATTTAATTCCTTAGTTTTACTTTAGTCTTGTAGTGATGGAGCACGGGATTCAGGCTGTAAAGTGCCTGAGTTAGAAACTTTCAAAGATGATTGATCCACTTGCATAGGATTTATAAAGACAATAGGTTCCAGGGGTGGCCTCTGGACAGATTTCTGAACAGCCCCAATCTTTTCCTCTACTTGTTCTAATTCAGATTCTATAGCCCCTATCACAGATAATAAATAACAAGTGATCCACTTTTGAGCTAAAGAACCCAGCTTACCCTCCCCTTTTTGCATAGTATTCTTTCTTTTCCCAATTAGATGAATAATACACGTACCTTGGGGATTCTGCATGTAATGAAAAGGCTTAAACACTTAACTACGCCCCTAAATTAAGCGGACCCGACCCAACCTAAACTGGCTGTTGACGGGCACAGACGGGTATGCGCACTTTCCACACCGCGATGGCAAGGCGGCATTTTCGTGGGGCGAAGGGCCTGCCTACTTCCCTTCAGCAGCGCCTCCTGGTGCAATGCTTAGTCCAACCTAAAGACCCGACCAGGAATGGCGGCAAAAAAGTTAACACAAAAGTATATAAATAGTGTTCCTGACCATGTTGTCTCTCAATAGATCTTCCTTCTCCTCTACCTTAACTGTGTATAGGCGTTGTTCCTCGGAGCCAAGAGGGGTGACCAGGCCCGGCCTCAGTCGGTCTTCGACGGGCACAGACAGGCCCACCCTTGGCCCGGACTTTGCCCAGGCGTGGCCCACGCGCATCCCGCAGGAATCAAAAGCGCTGTTTAGCAAGTCCTCTGGTGTAGCAGGCGCTGCCCTCTGTGACCAGCAAAGCAGAAGTTAGGAGTCCCGCGCCGTGGGAATCAAATGTGCTATTTAGCGCATCCTCTGTTGTAGCAGGGACAGCCCCCTGTGACCCTGGGGGCAGCAAACCAGAAGTTAGGTGTTCTGCGCCGCAGGAATCGAAAGCACTATTTAGGGAGTCCTCCGGTGTAGCAGGCGCTGCCCTCTTTGACCAGCAAAGCGGAAGTTAGGTGTCCCGCGCTGCGGGAATCGAAAGCACTATTTAGCACGTCCTGTGGTGTAGCAGGCGCCACCCCCTGCGACCTTGGGGGCAGCAAAGGAGAAGTTAGGCATCCTGCGCCATGGGAATGGAAAGCGCTCTTTGGCAAGTCTGCCGGTGTAGCAGGCAACGCCCCCTGTGACCCTGGGGGCAGAAAAGCAGAGCTTAGGCATCCCAAGGCATTTTTGGGTATATAAACTGGGTCCCTGACCCCACCAAATCAGACACTTCTGGACCTGAACCTGCAAACTGTCAAAAGGAACTGCCTGGCTGCCCAAGGACTCATCTGGACTGCTTTGCTGTGAAAGACTGCCGTCCTGCTGTTGCCTTGCTGTCTTGCTGGCCTCTGACTTTTCTGAGAAGTGCTCTCCAATGGCTGCTATTGAGCTTGCTTCCTGTTTTCTGAAGGGTCTGGGCCAAAAAGACTTCATCTCGTCAAGAAACCTCCTTGTACCCCAAAAATCAATGCACAGCCTGCCAGAAATGATGCAGAGCCTGCCCTGGGATGAGAAAATCACCTCACAGATGAACTGGAACGGAGCAGCCCGACTTCCCGAGAAAAGATCGACGCATCGCCTGCATTGTGACCGGAAATTTGATGCACAGCCCTACTGGATCGCTACACAGCCGAGCCGAAATGACACAGTCTGACTTCCTGAGTGAAGAATCGATGCAGCTTCTGCCGTGCGACAGAAAGTTTGATGCTTCACCTACCGGATCAACGCAATGCCTGTGACTTCTTCCCGCATGCACAGGATTTTCCCTGCATCATCCCTGAGCATCAAAAGATCCCTCATCGCATTGAGGAACCAAGACTGCACGCCGCAAATTGGCACAAAGCCCCTTGCAGCATGGAAAGAAACGGCACATCATCTGTGCCGAGCCGGAAAATCCGGCGGACACCTTTTTTCCCACGCATCTCCTCCTTTGCGGTCTCCATGCGTGATTATTTTGATGCAAACCAGGTACTTTGTGCTAACAAGAGACAAGTGTTGATTTCTAAGATTTAAGACTCTTTAACCTTGCAAAAGTGATTTTTGAATTTGTGCTTATTGAATCTTTACTGTTTTGACCTTAATTTAACCAGATAAATGTCTCATATTTTTGTAAACCTGTATTGTGTATTTGTGTGGTGTTTTCACTGTGTTACTCTATGCTTTATTGCACAAATACTTTACACATTGCCTTCTAGGTTAAGCTGACTGCTCAGTGCTAAGCTACCAGAAGGTGGGCACAGGATGACTAGGATTGTGGTCCCTATTTGGACAAAGGTGAATACCTCTGCCAGCTAGAGACCCCATTTCTAACATGTTTGTATTGCAACGTTCGCAAAGAATTTGAAGGAAGGGTGAGCCTCTGCAAGGAGTGAAACAGAAGTCACAGTGTCCCACGCTAAGATGCGACAGTTGGCATTGGTACCACGCTGTTATTGGTTGACTACTTCATAAATGGTGGAATGCTATTGATTGTTAACATTGAACAAGAATTGTGGGGGAAAATAAATTATTCCCTGTTGAATTTGAAATTCTATTTGTGCTTGTTGATATTATTGTTGGAAAATGAAGGGGCATATTTAAGAGCCCCTAGTGCCATCTTCCAAAAGAATAGCGTCATTTATTTTACGCTAATGTTTTGTTAGATGACCAAAATCCCCGCACCATATTTACAAAGTGGCATAATGCATGCATTGTGCCACTTTGTAACCCTTTGCTCCACATTATGCATGCACCAGGAATAATGTATGCCAAAGCTCATTCCCCCGTTAGGGGGGCTAAAAAATTGAGTAAGGAAATATAACAGATCTGCTGTAATTGTAATTGCTCTGTATCTTAATCTATTGAGAGTGAATCAATTGCGATATTTCAGCATGCCGGCTGCAATGTTGTCCCGTTTTAATATTCTAATGACATGCATATACATTTGATTGATTATTGCTTTGGAATATTTCAACTTAATCTAAGTTTGTGCTTCCTGGTCCTTATTGTGGGGCCAAATGGGCTTCACTGTAAATTAAATGGTTTGTTATTGCAACTCTTATGTGCATCTCGACCAATGAAAAAGGTCCATCAGATGAGAGTGTAAATTCACATTCCTCCGCACTGTCAGTAGGTGGAAGTAAGATCTAAAACGCTGTACTCTTCCACCGCATCCACCAAGAGGAATGATTCTGAAATTTTCTGCAGGGGTTTCCTATCCACCCAGATGTTTTTATTTAAACCCCCTAGATCTACACACATCCTTATGCATTTGCCCCATCCTTAGGTGCCAAAACAATCAGAGCAAGTCAGTGTGAGGATTCTATTACCTCTATGACACCTTCCTCTAACAACCGGTTGATTTCCAACTTAAAGGGTTCACTCATCAGGTTGGGAACCTTCGTAACTTTATGAACACTAGGAGTTGCCTTCTCTCTCAAAATATTCATTAGTTCAAATTCCTTTAAGAAACCCAATTTGTTGCAAAACACTTCAGGGAACTCATCATTCAAATCTCTATGTTTATTACCACTAGATACAAACATGACTTGTTATGCTACATAGGGGTTCAACATGATTCCCAAATCCCACTGGTGTCACAGCCCCAATAAGTTATGACCCCTCTGGGCTATGTACACTTTACCTTCAGTCTCCTTATCCCCAAATTCAATTCTCATGATTACATATCCAATAGTATCAATCTTAGTTCCTCCTTAACTTCCAAGGTCAATGTCAGTAGGTTGTAAAATGATGGATTCATTACCAAAATTTCTCTCCCAATCCTCCTCTTCCACCATCATAAAAGGCGAGCCCAAATCCGCCAAAATTTTCACATTCTTACCGTTCAACTTTTGCAGCACTCAGGCATGACAACGGGACCAGTGTACACTCCTCTCACTCGGGGTGTTACATTAGACACAAATTTGATTACAGCTTCAGTGACTTTCTCAACATTTAGAAATTGGTCACCCTTACATACCCGAGCATAGTGTCCTTTCTTCCCAAATTTCCTACTAATTGCATTTTTAGCATAACAATTTGCACTCTTCGAGGAGTGACAAGGATTACCTCACTTGTAACATTTGAATTTAGGGGCATATTTATGAAAAGTGGTGCTGCACCTAATGTAGATCCACATTTCTTGTGCCCCTTAGCGCCCTCCTAATGCCACCATGAGTGCACCTTATTTACTATGCAGTGCACCATAGCAGTAGTTAAGTAGCTAGAGTCATAATTTTTTACGCTAGTTCACCGCTTTGCCGGAATAGCATCAAAAACGTTGATGCTAATCCTGCAAAGAACCCAGATATCCATTTTAACCAATGGAAGCCTCCTTTTAACAAATGCTCAGAGTAGGCGTTAAAAGTGCCAAAAACAATGATGCAAAGAAATCTTTTAGATTTCTTTGCGCCAATTTTTCTGCCCCTCCTAACGGGGGACTTCCCCCTTTGCATACATTATGCCTGGCGCAGGCATAATGTAGCGCTAAGGGTTAAAAAGTGGTGCACTGCAAGCATTGCGCTACCTTGTAAATATGGTGCATGTATTTGGCCATTTAAAGACACATTAGCATAAAAGAAATGATGCTAATGTGGCGTTAGAATGGCATTAGGTCGTCTTAAATCTGGGCCTCAAAGTCTTTAAGGGCCACATGTATCAAGCTCTTTTACCGGGCCGCAAACAAACCAATAAAAGGATTTTTGCTATGTACCATCCCTGTTTTGTGAGTCGGTAACTTGTTACCGACTCACAAAAAAAGGTTTGCGGCTCGCTATTAGGAAGGGCGTGCTAAGTGTGCCCCTTCCTAATACAGACCTGTAGGGCCATGTATGATTGTTTTGCAACTGGGAATGCGGTTACCACCAACTTCAAGGTGGAGGTAAGCCATTCGCAAATGAATGGTGGCAAAAAACTTTTTAACAACTGCCTACTCTTAAAAAATAAAAAGGAAACTGTTCAGTTTACTTTTTGCAATGCTTCCCATTTTCCTCTAGGGAAAATGGGAGGCATTACACAAAAAATATATATATTGCTTTATTTCAAAGCAATCACAGACATGGTGGTCTGCTAACCCCTTCAGGCCACCAGCTCTGTGATTGTGGCCATTCCTAAATAGGTCGCAAATTGCGACCTGACTCATTACATTATTGAGGCAGGTCTGTTGCAACCCATTTGGGAATCACAAACAGTGTTAAACACACTGTTGTACATAGCAGTTTGGGATTTTGCTTGTTTAAAGCTGAGTAATCACTATCAACGCTACATCCACCACAGTTTATAATAAAATGATTTAAAGGTGTATTCAGATGACCAATCCGTCGTTCTTATGATATCTACTAGGCAAGACACTAGGCTAAAAGATTTGGATGCCATAGCCCCTCTAACCGAATGAGCTCTGAACATGGAAGTATCTACTCCTGCCTCTGAAAGAAGCCAATGCAGCCATCTAGCCAACCTGGCAGATGCAACTGGTTTATAAGGCTTTTGTAAGGCAATCAGTAACTGTCCCTCAGGATCTGCACGGAATTCACTAGTAGCAGCTTCACAAGCCGTGAGGCATTGTACCACACTTAATTTGTAATCATTAAGGAAAGCACACTACGACACGGACCAAATGTTAGTCTTGGTTCTTCTAGAAACTGTAAAGCTCACACCTTCTGGAGAGAATTGCTAGCCTCTGAGGTCCAAAGCTTGGGCGTCTGAAACTCTTTTGCAAGAAATCAAACAGAACAGCATAGTCAATTTAGCCGATAACTGCTTACGTGATAAGTATTTGTTATCAGGCCAGGATTTAAAACACTGAAGTACTACATTCACATCCCATAAGCAAGAGTATTTAGCTTGTGGAGGATTGGAAAAATGAATAGCCCTCAACAACTTACACACCAGGGGATTCTCCCCGACAGGATTACTATGAACCAGAACATGGCCTGCCAAAATAGCCGATCTGTAATTATTCACCGATCTATAAGCCAATCCGGATTCAGCTAAAGATTACAAAAAACTAATTACGGCTTGAGAGGGATCCAAATTCCTCTTGTTAAACCAGCAAACCCACCTTCTCCATGCCAAAGCACAATGCTTATGGGTATTTCTGGACCAGGCCTGGTCAATAAAGGTGGAAGTCTTTGCCGAAATGGCTGGCAATTTCCATCTATTTCCCGAAACCCTCCCGGCCACCAGTTGAAGTTGATTCAATGAGTTCGGAGGATGTGGAAAGCCTGCTGGGTCCTGCAACAGATTCAGAAGATGAGGAATCAGAAGAGGAAAGTCACATGACATTTCCAGAGCTAAGGGTTGAGCTCTCCATAACGGCATTACTAAGACTAGGTCGGCTTTCTGATGACTCACTAGGAATAGAACTCTGGGTACCATACTGAAGGGCAAAAATTTGCAATCCCTGTGGTGAGACCAGTCTTGCCAGAACGCATCCACCGCCAGAGCCTCTGGATCCGGATGCCAACTGAAGAAGCCTGGAATCTGACGGTTGGTCCTGGAGGCAGACAGGTCCACCGAACAAGGACCCGAAATGCAATTTTGTTGAAATGAATTTTTCCGATGTTACCTCCAATCACCGAAATCCCGGAGTTGCCGGGAATACTAATCCGCCACAGAGTTCTTCGTGCCCGGAGAGGTACTCCGCAATGAACAAAATCTGATGTTGCAGACCATAGTGCCAAAAGTCCTTGTCAATCTCTGCTAACATGCAAGACTTTGTGCCCCCCAATCTGTTGACATAATGAACTGCTAAGACGTTGTCCATCCTCAACAGAATGCAACAGTCCGACTTGATTGGGGTAATGCTTCTGATCGTGAAGCAGGCTGCAAACAACTCCAGACAATTGATGTGAAGTTGAAGCTCGTTCTCCGCCCAATGGCCTCCTGTGGAGAGGGGCCCACATCTGGCACCCCAACCCCACCTGCTGGCATCTGAATTCAGAATGACATCTGGAGCCTTGCCGAAAATCGACCCTGCCATTTCATGCCTCCATGTGGTTCAACCACCAATTCATTTCCTGCCTGGCCTGCGCCTTTTGTAAGTGTTACATTTTGAGATGTTGAAGAACCCTGTAATGAAGGGGTCCTGGGAATATCACCTGAATAGACGATGCCAGGAGACCCACAATCCCAGCTATGGATCTCAACGATATTGTCTGGTCTTGCAATGCAGATCTCAACTCCTTCTTGATATTCTGAGTCTTTTGAATGGGAGAATTAATTGGGACAAAATATATCTCAAATCCCCAAAATTCCATCTGTTGAGAAGGAATCAGGGATGACTTTGGTTGGTTGATGACAAATCCCAGTTCCTGCAATAACTGAATCATCATCATCTAATACTTTATTTGGTTCATATAGACCAAAACAGACATCCAATATATACATACTTACAAATTTCTTAAGCGTTTAATAAATAACATTATTAATAAAAGTTTTGAATGCCGAAAGCTGCATATATATAGTTTAGCACAGCTTGTATTGTCTCTACGTCTCCCAAGTTATGTAAATAAGAGAAGGCAAGATGACTAGTTCTAATACCTTTAGCTGAAAAAATAGAACCTAAAAACCTTTTTCTTGGAGTATCATAAAGAGTACAAAAGAGAATAAAGTGCAAGGTGCTTTGAGGTATTTTTCCATCACAACAGCACGGCAGAAGATTCTTAAACCAAGTTCCGTGGGTTAGAAATGCTACCAAATAGTGTAATATATATAAAACATAGATTGGTAAGTAAGAACCTTTGCCGCTCAAGACTGATAGTGACCAAATATAACACTGGATATGGTTGCTGTGACTGCTTCCTCTCCTGATTTTTATCTATAACAGTATTTAACTTTGAATCATGAATTTTATGCCAGTATATTTCCTTTACCCTTTTGATGTCCCGCCTTACCAAGAGGTCCGGCGTGAAGAAAAACTCCCCTATCCCAAGCGAGAGAAAAAGAGAATGAATGTATCTGAGCAAGGGTATATCCATTGACCGTGATAATGAAAGACAGTCCTTGATCACCGTTCTACACAAGTGAGCTTCGGGGTTTGACCACATTTTTAACCATAACAACACAGGTTGAAGCTTTATGTAGTCGGCTATACCTCTCAAGCCCACTTCTTCGTGACAAAACGTTACTGAGGTTGATTGCGGGACTGCTAATAGCCTCCTTAAAAACTTATTTTCAGCAACTTGGAGGCTCGAGCATTCAGCATAGCCCAAGACCCCTGCTCCAAATGTCACGATAGAAAGACATTTACTAATAAAAACAATCATCATCTCTTTAACGGGTTTATGCCCCAATTTTTTTGAAAATTTAAAAACAGCATCTATGGCTCTTAGAAATTGTGTAAAACGTACATTTACTAAAAAATTCCAATTAAAATCTACATCAATGGGAACCCCCAAATACGTAACATATGGGACCTTGAGTATTTCTTTCCCTTCCCAATTTTTTTTTTTAGTTTTTGCTAGCTTTGGCGCACTCTTCATCGCAAATGACTTTGATCTGTTAATTTTAAGACCAAGGTTTCCCATGAATTTATTAAAAGCATTCAATAAAATTTGGAGAGCATTTGCTGTCCTTGAAATAAGTCCGCATCATCCGCATACAGGAGTACTGGAATCGGGGAGTTATTAATAAGTGGCAAATCCTTCCCCATTTCACAGAGGAACTTTTCCAACCCATTTATATAGAGAAGGAAGAGAAAGCTGGCCAGCACACAACCCTGTCTGACCCCCTTTAATGAGGAGATTTTGTCCGTTGAATCACCCTCCTGGGAGTAGCGGACTCATGCCGAAAGTACAGTCATGAAGTCTACTGAGTAAAACAATTATATCTTTTTCCACCCCATATTTAACATAACCGTCCACAATTTCTTTCTGTCAGCTGTATCAAATGCACAGGACAGGTCCATAAATGCTAGATGTACACAGCCCTTTTTTGCTTTTGTGTATTTTTGGACTATCAGAGTCAAGTTAAGTGTTTGTTCGACTGTACCCAACCCTGGGCAAAACCCGAACTGCACCTCTGACAGACAATTGATCTCCATTGCCCAGTTTTCCAGCTTATTCAAAATCACTTGACCTAATATCTTAACTGAGCTATCCGAGAGGTAGATTGGGCGATAACATAATGGATCTGCCCTATCCCCCTTCTTAAAAATCGGGACAATAATCACCTCTCTCCAAGTATCTACCAGAGGACCTGTCATGACAGATTTCAAGATATTAGTGAGCAATGGTCACCAAAAATCTGGAAGCGCTTTGTATAAGTCGGCTGGGATTCTGTCTGGGCCAGGAACTTTATCAGAGGGGCAATCTTGGATGGCCTGTTTTACGTCAGCTACATCTAGTGTATTACAAAAAGCTGCACTTATTGAAGTATTTCTTATTGCCATAAAACAGTTCATGTCATCTTGTGGACCATTATTCTCTATAATAAATTTTTTTGAGAAATGATCCACCCAAACTTCGGCTGGGATAACAGTGTTCATAGTCGTTTTAACCTTGTCGTTCAATAATGGGGAGTTGGGGCCAGATGTACGAAAGTTGGGAATTGCGACTTGCAATTTGCGAGTCGGAGCGACTCGCAAATTGCAAGTCGCAATTCCCAATGCAGTACGGTGTCTCAGACACCGACTGCAACTCGCTATGGGGTCGCAATGACCCACCTCATGAATATTCATGAGGTGGGTCGCAAATTGCGGCCCCATAGCGAGTATGGGCACTCGCTAACATGGAGGCCTGCTGACGTCAGCAGACCTCCATGTTCGCGACCTGCTTTTAAATAAAGCAGTTTTTTTTTTTTTAAGTGTAGCCCGTTTTCCTGACAGGAAAACGAGCTGCACTGCAAAAAAAAACGAAACCTTTTGTTTCGGTATTTTTTCAGGGCAGGGAGTGGTCCCTTGGACCACTCCCTGCCCTGAAAAAATATTTTGGGGTCCAGTCACAAACTGGAAGGGGTCCCATGGGGACCCCTTCCAATTTGCGAGTGGGTTACCATCCACTTGAAGTGGATGGTAACTGCGATGCCATTTGCGACCGCGTACGTATTGCATCCCACAGCGACTCGCAAATAGGAAGGGAATACCCCTTCCTATTTGCGAGTCGGAAATGCATATTGCGAGTCGGTAACGACTCGCAATATGCATTTCTGCATGCCAAACCCATGTTTGCGACTCGCAAACGGGTTGCTACATCTGGCCCTTGGTCACTTGCCAGAAAGCAGTTGTGTCTCTATTTTTGCTCGCTTCAATCAGCTCCTCCCAGGCAGACTCTCTCAGTTCAGTCTTTCTAGCAGCAAGCGCATCCTTGTATCTCTTTCTTGCAGCTTTAATGGCATGTCGGTCTTGAGGGAAAAAGTTGGTTATTTTCTTTAACTGGATCATCCAAGAAAGATGAAGGTTTACTGCCTGGGAATCTTGGGCCATTAGGATTAAGTTGTCGAGGTAAATGATTAACCTGACACTCCTGGCGTGGAAGACTTCTGCCACTGGTCTCATCATTTTGGTGAAACACCATGGGGCCAATGAAAGACAGAACGGAAGGACTTTGTATTTGTAGCATTGCACCTGCCAAAAGAATTGAAGAAAGCACCTGTGAGGAGCAAAGATGGAACTGTAAGATATGCATCTTTCAAATCCAGTCTCACCATCCAATCGCCCTCCTGGAGCAGATCTAGCAGAGGATGGATACCCTCCATCTTGACGTGTCGGTATATTATCCAAGAATTTAAACTTTTCAAGTTGAGCACTAAACGGGATCCCCTGTCATTTTTGCTGACTAAAAAGACATTGCTGATGAAACCCCCGGGATGAGGAGAAGAATGGCAAATGGCGTCTGTTCGCAACAGGGAACAAATTTCCTCCGCTATGAACTCTTGATCTTGTAGGGAAAAAATATTTCCCGGGAGTGCGAGTCTTGGACTGGAGAAGTGTAAAATTCTAATTTGGACCCTTGAACTGACTCTATTACCCAGGTATCTTGAGTAATGTTCGCCCAATTGTGTAAGAAAAATGTAATCCTTCCCCCCAAAACCACCTCTGAAGAGGGTATAATCCTGTGTCTTTCAACTGCAGGCACGTACTTCAGTCTTGCACAGATAAGCCACAAAACTTTGCTCTGGTATGAACCTTCTAAAAGCCAAGGTTGGGCACGTGAACGTATATGTAAAATAAGTGAGGGCGCTTACCTCTATTCCATTGGATGTCTTCAACCACAAGGGACTGGTGACAGCAAAGTCCACCACAAACCCTTTTGCTGAAAACACACCCTCCGGCCACTGCCGCTCTATGCTGCTCACACGCCCTGAGTAAGTCTAACCGCCTGCCAGTCTCGAGGCTCTGCACTTATTGGAAAAGAGGGCAAAATGACGGATTTCATGCTGTTTGATTTGAAAAATTCTGCAGAGGATGCACTTTGAGAAGCCGTGAGAGGAGGGGACTCGAAGTCCCAGTAGGCCTAGCAGGCCCTCAGGAGAGGGCGGAGCACCGTCACCTACACTATGAGGCAGTGCTTCAAAAGCACAGAGAGATCCCTGTTGCGCGGGCTGCGCGGGCTGCGCATGGGCCTGTGCCCAGACAATGCGCCGGCCAGGGGCTGGCCCATCCTTGCCCATCAGTGGCCGGCTACCCTCTGAAGCCTGGCAAAGCAGGGTGAGTGTCAAAGCTACTAATCCCACTCTAATTCTATGCTGAGGAGGTGGTTGATCCCTCCTAAAACTAAACAGTGGATGAGATACATCTGAGACACATTGGAGAGGCAGTCTGGCATCCGATAGTATGGGGAGGAAGAGAGCCAAGCAGAATGGGGACCAATGTGCAGGGGAGGAAGGGGCCAACTAACTCAATGCTAGACTCCTTTCTTGGCCGAGAGGTTGGGGTAGTTGCAAAGGAAATAGATTTGGTAGAGCGACATCTCTCAGTGGAAATGAGTGACTGGCAGCGAGTCCCGCCAAATGTTGAGGCCTTGGAGCCTTTTTGTAATAAAGATGGGCAGCCACTAGTAGTGCAGGGGGATCTGTCCAAATCCCCCCTGCTGGCAGTGGGTGTGAAGGGATTGGAGGATCTATCAAGATAGAGCAAGAGGGTCCTGTCCGTTTCCCCTCCCAGCTGTATTAGCCCCCCTTAGAAGGAAAAAAACCTCTGAAGAAGCCAGGGAAAACCCCCAAATTGACCTTGTCTGAAAATCCTGGTACTTGGGAAGGCACTGATGCCAGCCAGTGCCCAGCACCACATGCTGATAATCTTTTGACAAAATTTAAGGGGATGATTGACGCAAGCTTGGCCCCGGTAATGGAAAAATTGCAGGCCCTGAAGGTGGCAGTTTCCCTGTTGAGTGGTGGGGGGGTCTGTTACAGTTCCAGCAAATTATGGCCCCCTGGACCCTGTGTGCCAAAGCTCAATAGATGGAGGGGTGTCCCTACTGGGGGAAAATCCCAGAACCCTGGAAAAGAGATGCTGAGCATGCCCCACACTGCTCTATCTCAGGGATTCCAGACAGAAGCACAGAGTTATCTCTTCCTAATCCGCTTGCAGTTGTAAGGGATATTGGCAGGTCTGGAGATGGAGAAAAACTCGGGAGGGGGTCCAGGGGAAGGCAGAGATGTCTCAAGAACAGAGAAGGAGACAAAATTTGCACTTGGAAAATGGCCTTCCACTTGTCCGCTTGGAGCTCCCTCCGGACTGTGCCCCTTATGTGGTGGTGCTGACAAATGTCCCACCTTTTGTGCCAGGAGCAAGTGAATCCACAGATCAACTGAAAAACAAGACATGCCATTGGTTGGGAAAGAAATGTGAGTTTATGTGTGAAGATCTTAAGGACACCTTGTTTGTCAGAAGGATTGGGTGGGTTGGTCCTTGGGAAAAGGAAGGAAAAGGGGATTGTATTATTGCGAATTGTAGATATCTAGGTTAGGCCCAGCGGTTTCTCTCTACACAATGTTTGTCGCCCCAGGTAAAAGAAAAGATTGGTATGGTCCCCCTGGGCTATTTCTGTAAGCATACTCAGCTCATGGGTAGTTTGTGAGGCAGGAATTCCGCCTATGTGCAGGGGGAACCGCAACAAACTAGATTAGGAAATAGACTTACTACACATTCTGTTCTGGAGGAGATTGATTGACACCGTGTATGGGGGCTTCCGATAGGGATGGAAGACAGGGGCTTTGTGGCTCCATTGAGGACCTTAAATGTATCCATGGGCTTGAGAAGGCAGGTGGGGAAGACGTCTCAGTCTCGTTTAATTTCTTGGAATGTGGCAGGGTACGATACCAAACTTCAAGATGGGCAATGGGTAAAGTTTATGGTAGATTTTGACTTCATCTTACTCCAGGAAACTTGGTCTGAGGGTCATGCAGTGTGGGATGGCTACCAAAACTTTGCAGTTCCGGCTGAGCAACAACTAGGTGGTTGCCCATAAGGGGGTTTAGTCACTTTGATCCGGTCTTCTAAGATAGCTAGAGCATACCAAATAAACTGCAATAACCTGGGTCTCTTTTTTACATGGGTAGTCTTCCAAAATAAGTTTAATGTCTTTCTGGTAAATTTTTACAATGCTGTATGGGATTCTGGATGCCAATTTGGGGCCCTCTTTTCAGTGTTGCAGACATTGAAGTGTAGATTGGAGGGGTGTGGCATGGGATTCTGTGCTGTTGTATCAGGGGACTTTAATGCGATGATGGGGTTACTGTACTGTGGTGAAAACCTTTGAGCAGGACCATTGGGCATATGTATCTGAGGGAATACAGGGTGCAAGGGGAAGGTCCCTTATTAAGGGACTACTGAACTTGGGTCTGTTGAATATATACAATCTGGAAAGGGTAGGTGATTTTCAGGTCACAACTTTTGTTGGAAGAGGGGCTGGGTCGATAATTGATTATATCTTTGTGTCCCCAGCCTTGAAAAACTTGGTCCTGTCTGGTGAGGTGGTAGAGCAGCAACTTAGTGACCGTAACCCCCCTTATGATCCTTTTTAACTTCCCACTTAATTATATGTAAACCGGGGGTTGGAGGGCTGGTTTCTTTGAGAATAAAAAATTAGGGAAGGAGACTTGGATGGAGATAAGCGAACATCCAGCAAATAGTGGAGAGGGTTGTGGGCCAAAATGTAAATTTGATAATAGGGACCCTCCTGGCCAAATCCCCCCTACCGGGGGATGTTATAGATGCTGTTCTCAGTGTTAATGGAGCCATTAAAGATTGTATGACCACTGTTGTAAAGACCATTGCTAAACACCAGGGGGGTTGGTTTAGTAAACCCTGCTATGAGGTGAGGAAATCCCTGAAAAAGGCACTAAAGTCAGTGTCAAGAGACAAGGCCTGTGTAAGTAAAGCACAAGCTCACTATAAATCTGTTTTGAAGGAAAGGAAACAGCAGCTTAAGGAGCAGGTCTGGGAGGACTTGGAATGTGCGTCACACACCAAGGACCCAAGCCTGCGCTGGAAAATTGTAAATAGGGGCACCTTTGAGACAGAAACGTCAGAAGGGTTGAGCTGTAATATCGCCCCTGAGATCTGGGTGAGCCATTTTCGTAGGATCTTTTTGGGGGGCACAGAAGGGAAAGAAATGGATGAGATGTATGGTCACACCCCAAATCTGGCTATCAGGTTTACCCTCGATGAGGTGATGGAGGCTATGCAGGGTAGTGCCAGCCACAAGGCACCAGGCCCTGATGCCATTCCCTTGGATTTATATAAAAGTTGGCCACAGCTGTGGGCAACTATTTTGCTTAATGTTTTAAATGCAGCTGTTCATGCAGGGATCCCTACTTCTTGGAAATCTGCATGTATTGTCCCTGTCTATAAAATGGAAATTGTAGTGACCCAAAATCCTACCGCCCAATCTCACTCCTTGATTCCTCAGTCAAAACTCTGGGGCAAATTGTGTTAAGGCGTATTGAGGATTAGATGAGTGAAAAAGAGGGACTGAGCAGGGTGAGGCATGATTTTAGAGAAGGGCTTGGAACTCAATAGCAATGTTTAAATTTGCTCATGCTGATTGGTAAATATATGCTGGCAAAGAAGGGTTCCCTGTATCTTGCTTAATGGATCTTAGCTGCGCTTTTGACAAAGTGCATAGAAGCAAGTTATGGCAAAAGTTAACGCTGATGGGTTTGGAGCCCCAAATTGTGGATTTACTCCGCTATCTCCACTTAGGAACAAATGCAACAGAGAGGTGTGGGTTGGAGGGGGAATGCATGAAATCTTTTGGGCTCAGCAGGGGAGTTAGACAGGGTGTGTTTTGGCCCCCACCCTTTTTTCATTTGAACACAAATGGGTTGTATGATTTTTTAGTGGGAAAATGTAAGGATGTTTCCATAATAAATGGAAAGAGTGTCCCAGTCCTGATCTATGCAGATGATGAGGTTCTTATGGCCCGCACCATGAATGGTCTCCACGAGGTGGTTAAAGCGTATGGAAATGTTATGTCTGACCTAGACTTAGAGATTAATAGTAGTAAATCACATTTTATAGTTTGTGGTAAACCTCTGAGTAGGGGGGTGCTGAAGATTAACTATCATCAATAAGCCATGTACAGGAATTCCCTATTTAGGGGTAACTTTTGATGATAAGGGAACTTGGAAACCCTGTATTTCTAGGAGATATGTGCGTTTTAATGCCACATTAGGAGCCACCTTTGACTTTGCCCCAAGAGTGGGAAATAAACAGATAAAGCCCCTGCTGTAAGTGTACAGGCGTAAATGTCTCCCAATTCTAATGCATGGGGCATTGTTTTGGGGCTACTCTGCTAGTAGGGCACCTATGACAGAGGACAGAGGAAAATCGTTTTTGTAGAAGGCTGCTAGGGGTGGAACAAAACACCTCTGCCTTTTGCACACATATATATATATAGAATTGGATTTGGATTTTACAGAGGCTGCTGTTAAGATTGCCCCCTTTTTGTTAAGGATCTTCATCTGGTCAAATGAGTGTGCCTCCCTAAATAGAGAAACCCTGCATGATTGTATGACATGTGATCACTCGCTGGATATTCCCTATATAAGAGAAACTGTTATATCCCTTGGGCTCCCAGATATGTTCAATGCCCCAGTGTCTAAAATGTTCTGATAAACGCTGGGCAAAGGAGAATCTTCCTAACATTTTATGAGCCAAGAGGGAGGCAGAGGAATTAAGGTAGAAATCGATGAGGGACTTCCAAATGTTAAAAACTTTGGTGGGTCCAGAGATGTACCTCTTGGTGATACACAACGTTTCGGAAAGGACACTCATCTCGCGATTTCAGTTAGGTGTAATCAGAAGCAATTTGTGCTTCCCGCTGGGACAGTTTGACCCAAATTCTATACAAATCTGTCCATTTGATGTGGTGTCCCTACAGTCGCTGTTCTATTTTACTCTGTTTTGTGACTTTTATGCTCCATTTAGGCGTCAATTTTTTCTCCCCCTGTGGAAGGCAAGGGGCTTTGTGCAGTACCGCCCACCCTTTTTGTGCTGCACATGGTCTCTGATGTGCTGTGTGCCAGGGGGTAGGGTCCTTTGTAAAGGGAGCCATAACCTGGCGGAATAGCCAAACTCCTTTTAATCTTTTTTATAGGTTTTTATTTATTGGATTTTGTGTGGGAAATGATATTTGGATGTATTTCAAGTTTTGTAAATATGTGATTTTGAATCTGTTTTGATAATTATATGATATGTATTTATATGTTTTTATGGTTGGATTGATCTAACTGAATAAAGAAATTTTAGATATCCTGTGTCTTGGTTGGCTTTCTGATAGCCTCTGCCTCAACGGAACCACTGACGACCATCACGAGGTCTGGTAGGGTAGAAAGTTTGGTCTGAGGCTTGATCCTGCCAGTTGCTGCAAGACCTGTTGAAGGCTTCACGCTGGGAGCCCTGGTAAAATCTGAGGCCTTATAGTGGGTACCTTGTGGTACTTACACCCTGTGCCAGTTCAGCTTCCTACATTGGTGGTGCAGCGGTGGGATAAGTACTTGCAACTGCTTTACCACTTTGTCATTTGGTACTTTTCATAAGAGAATCATATACCAAATAGTTCAGTGTATGTACACTTAACCAACAAAGTTTACTTTTCTATTCTAAAACTTTTAACAAAGTTCTGAAAAGTTTTTGAAAACTTCTAAAAGTTTTCCCAAAGTTTGAAACGTTTTCTTTCTCACTATCCTTAAACCTATACTATCATGTCTGTTGTAGAGCCCACTCCCAAAACTGTTAATGCAACATATGAGAGTTTAAACTATAAAAGTTTGAGGGGTATCGGCCTTATTTTTATGACAATATGCCAAAAGTATCTCAGTGAGTACCCTCACTTAGAAGGTAAGTAATATACACAAGTCATATGTACACAAACCCAAACAGGTAAGTAATAGTAAGAAAAGTAATGCAAAAAGTGTAGAATTACAATAGGATGCAATAGGTGAACATAGGTCTGGGGGCAACACAAACCATATACTCCAAAAGTGGAATGCGAATCATGAATGGACCCCAGACCTATGGGAGCTTGTAGAGGGTTGCTGGGACTGTAAGAAAACAGTCAGGGTGTCCAAGATACCCCAACCCAAGACCCTGAAAAGTAGGAGTAAAGTACACCTACTACCCCAATAGGACACAATAGTCGTGATAGGGGGATTCTGCAAGAACCACAAACACCAGCAAAGCACTGACAACGGATTCTGGGACCTGAGACCTGCAAGGCAAGGGGACCAAGTCCAAGAGTCGCGATAGTGTCCGGGGGACAAGATCCCAGGAAACCCCGGATGAAGGTGCAAGAAGGCTGCCTCTGGATGGAAGAAACCTAGGATTCTGCAACAACGAAGAGAGCTAGGAACTCCTCCTTTGGAAGGAAGATGTCCCACAGTGTGCTGAAGGTTGCAGAAGTATTTCCATGCATAAATACCGCAAACAAGCCTTGCTAGCTGCAAGGGTTGTGGTAGAGGTTTTTGGGTGCTGCTGGGGACCAGGAAGGACCAGGATGTTGCCCCTTGGAGGAGGAGACAGAAGGGGTGCTCAGTAACTCAGAGAGCATGCACAGAAGCAGGCAGCACCCACAGAAGTACCAGAGCAGGCATTTGGAAGATTTGTGAACTGGAGTCCACGCAGAGTCACAAAGGAGGGTCCCACGATGTCGGAGTCCAACTCAGAGGGTTGAGCACTGCAGAACGGAGTGCTGGGGACCCAGGCTAGGCTGTGCACAAAGGAATCTTTGGAGAAGTGCACAGAAGCCGGAGCAGCTGCAAATCACGCAGTACACAGGTTTTCAGTCTAGCGTGGGGAGGAAAGGACTTACCTCCATAAAACTTGGACTGAAGGATCACTAGACTGTGGGAGTCACTTGGATAGAGTTCCTGTGTTCCAGGGACCACGCTCGTCAGGATGAGAGGGGACCCAGAGGACCGGTGATGCAGTCTTTTGGTGCCTGCGTTAGCAGGGGGAAGATTCCGTCGACCCACGGGAGATTTCTTCTTGGCTTCCAGTGCAGGGTGAAGGCAGACAGCCCCCAGAGCATGCACCACCAGGAAACAGTCGAGAAAGCCGGCAGGATGAGGCGCTACAATGTTGCTGGCAGTCGTCTTGCTACTTTGTTGCGGTTTTGCAGGCGTCCTGGAGCAGTCATCGGTCGATCCTTGGCAGAAGTTGAAGAGGGAAGTGCAGAGGAACTCTGGTGACCTCTTGCATTCGTTATCTGAGGAATACCCCAGGGGAGAGACTCTAAATAGCGAGAAAAGGAGGTTTGGCTACCAAGAAAGGAGGATTGGCTACCAAGAAAGGTAAGAGCCTATCAGAGGGGGTCACTGACATCACCTGCTGGCACCGGCCACTCAGAGCAGTCCAGTGTGTCCCCAAAACCTCTGTTTCCAAGATGGCAGAGGTCTGGGACACATTGGAGGAGCTCTGGTTACCTCCCCTGGGAGGTACTGGTCAGGGGAGTGGTCACTCCCCTTTCCTTTGTCCAGTTTTGCACCAGAGAAGGGCTGGGGGATCCCTGAACCAGTGTAGACTGGCTTATGCAGAGATGGGCACCATCTGTGCCCATCAAAGCATTTCCAGAGGCTGGGGGAGGCTACTCCTCCCCAGCCCTTTACGCCTATTTCCAAAGGGAGAGGGTGTAACACCCTCTCTCAGAGGAAATTCTTTATTCTGCCTTCCTGGGCCGGGGCTGCCCAGACCCCAGGAGGGCAGAATCCTGTCTGAGGGGTTGGCAGCAGCAGCAGCTGCAGTGGAAACCCCGGAAAGGCAGTTTGGCAGTACCCGGGTTCTGTGCAAGAGACCCAGGGGATCATGTAATTGTCTCCCCAATACCAGAATGGTATTGGGGTGACAATTTCATGATCTTAGAAATGTTACATGGCCATTTTCGGAGTTACCATTGTGACGATATACATAGGTAGTGACCTATGTATAGTGCACGCGCGTAATGGTATCCCCGCACTCACAAAGTCCGGGGAATTTGCCCTGAACGATGTGGGGGCACCTTGGCTAGTGCCAGGGTGCCCACACACTAAGTAACTTGGCACCCAACCTTCACCAAGTGAGGGGTGGACATATAGGTGACTTGTAAGTTACTTATATGCAGTGAAAAATTGCTGTGAAATTACGTGGACGTTATTTCACTCAGGCTGCAGTGGCAGGCCTGTGTAAGAATTGTCTGAGCTCCCTATGGGTGGCAAAAGAAATGCTGCAGCCCATAGGGATCTCCTGGAACCCCAATACCCTGGGTACCTAAGTACCATATACAAGGAAATTATATGGGTATACCAGTGTGCCAATGAGAATTGGTCAAATTAGTCACTAGCCTGCAGTCACAATTTTAGAAAGGAGAGAGAGCATAAACACTGAGGTTCTGGTTAGCAGAGCCTCAGTGATACAGTTAGGCACCACACAGGGAACACATATAGGCCACAAACTTATGAACACTGGGGTCCTGGCTAGCAGGGTCTCAGTGACACATAACAAACACACTGACAACATAGGGTTTTCACTATGAACACTGGGCCCTGGCTAGCAAGATCCCAGTGAGACAGTGAAAGCACCCTGACATATACTCACAAACAGGCCAAAAGTGGGGGTAACAAGGCTAGAAAGAGGCTACCTTCCTACAGGTCGCGTCTCAGCTCCCTCTCCTACTCCACAAATAAGGGGGAAAACGCAATAGAATTTGCATCCCAGGAGGCTGAAACGTTCCCCAAAAAAGAGCGTGTGAAAAACACACAAAGAACAATGAATAGCAAACAGTGCTCGCCGCGCAATGTGGTAGAATACAACAATTCAAAGTCACATTACAGAATAAATGTGCACTTAACTGGCTGCGGAGCAGCAAAGAAAGAGGAAGTCTTATGATGTCAGGGTGTTATATAGAGAGGACTCCCTATGGTTGATCACATGATTATTTTAAAGTTATGGGAAATGTAGTTGTTTCAAATCTCTTTTTTAATTGGCTGCTGAGAAAATTAAAGCATGGAATGAGAAGCTTAATCGGAGCCTTCAGTACGGACATAAAATTGTTACGCTTTTCTGAACTCTGGAAATGTTCCTCCATTTATAAATCCGTCAGTGTTCATTGTTATGGCACTTAAGATTCTCAAGTAACCGATCGCTTCTGAATGGCTTCTGAAATGTTGCATCTGCATGTATGTAAAATACACTGTTCCTCTATTCAAGATGACTACTGCACATAGGAGGTCGTGTGCTTCTGACCCATCACTACATGTGTCAGTACATGTCTTACATAATACTGGGACCTCTGTGTGCCCCCGAATGGCCTACGCTTAAGGAGCTCTTCTGCATGGCCACACACTCTCCAGCAACTCTGCATTCGAGGTATTTGAGCGCTCAGAAAGGCGTTCAACACTCTAGAAAGTGTGCGATTTACTTTGCACGTGCCAATGGGGCCAAATATGCGAATGTCCAGTCCAGAAAATTAAAAAAAATGAAAACTTCCGGCACACTCACTCATCTTGCAAGGCTCCATGTGGCCCAGATGACCAGGGTCTATGAAGTGAGTTTGGCGTCATTTGAGACTGGAGCCATCTTTCTTTTCTTCCATGGGTCCAAGGATAGGTTGGTGAGGGGTGCCTGTCTCCTCCCAGGCCTCTTGTTGCCAGTGTTACATTTTCTCATACAAGAGACATCCAGACAGGTAGGTGAGAAGATGTTTATTCAGAGTGAAGGTTCACCAACACTCCCAGGCCTACCTCTAATACAAACATAATTTAAAGTACCATCGGGGCTCTACAATCCTTGTCAGGACAATGCCAAAAAGACTGGAAAAAGTCAAGCACAAGGCACAAATTACACTGACCCGGCTAGGCTAATTTAACAAAATAGGGACATATGGGGCAGCGTAACACTGAAAGTGTGCCATCTGGGTATTTTCGGTGGATGGTACAGTCCAGGAGACTGCAAAGGTTGATGGGTCGGTTAGAAGTGGATGGGGGCATGGGCTATAAAAGGGAGAAAAGAGTTAGCTGGTCACACTTTTGAAGGTGATACAGTGGCTGGTTGTTGGGTTGGGGAAATTGTTCATGTGGAAATTTGTTTGGGCGCTTTGTAGGATTTTAAGTGCAGATTCTGTAAGTAGAGGATATGACGTATTGGGTAGAAAGCAAACTGGTTGATGACCTAAGAATTATTAAAGAGGAGGGGTGGGAAGATTTATTTGCTCAGGGTGAACTGAGGAAGATGCATGCCCAAGATCGAGCCCTCCTGGTGCAAAGAGCAACAGGTGGCGTTGCAGCAGCAGTGCTATCCTGTACACCACAGTGTGCAAAATCTAAAAAAAAAGACCTCTCAGGGTCTGAGGTGATGGGTGAGAGCCCTGCACCCTGGCAGAAGATCAGCCTACCTTAGTCTCCCAGTAGCAGTGTGCTCAGTGCATGGAAGGCAGCTACAGTGAAGTGGAAGAACCAGAGGAGCTGCTGTTGCGGCTAGATTTCCCATAGTGACAGGGGGAAACCAGAAGGGGAGCTCTTGGCAGGACAGTCTCTGATGCAGAAACCTTGAAGGAATTGAGAGAAGCAATGGTGTATCAAAGGACTGGTCACTAAAATGCAGCCAAACATGCAGAGGCAAAGGGAAAAGGGAGCAGGAGATAGAAGTGCGGGCAGCATAAGAGGGGATTGAAGAGGATGTACATGCCAGATGATTCATGCAGTGGCACTAACACCCAGGCAGAAATTGCCAGCACGTGGGGTCTTCAGTGTGCATCAGGGCCAGTCAGTTTGTATCAGACATGGGCCTTGAAATGAAGTGACAGCACAGGTGGGTACATAAGGCTCGATGCCAGCTATAGGGAAGGTCTGGTTTGGTCTCCCTGACAGTTGCGGTGTGGCGATTCATCAACAAATTGGTTGGACATGGTTGTGACAGATGAAGAGGTGCCTGGGACAAGTGGCACACAGAGGGTTTTTTGGAGGTTTGAAGAACACATCAGATGTGGATTATGAGGAGGAAGAAATTGATGATGTGAAGTTGGTGGAACAGCAATAGGATGAAGAAGAAGTATTTGAATGGTGCTGTCGGTCGACTGAACCTACAGTGGGGCAGGGGGACAGGCCAGTTAACTCCAAGGAAGTTGGTGTTTTGCAGGTTCACCAGAAACAGAGGATGATGGCTCTGGATTGCCAACTTGTACAGGAGACCTCTTTGCTGATGGGAAGTTAGGCTTCGGTGTGGGACCCAGCCTTAAGACCAAGTAAGAGGCCAGTGCCAAGCCAGTGGTGGTGCCAAAAAGGGCTGGGGATGAGCAGGGCCAAGTGAGAGGAACTGCGGAGGTGAGGATACTGGAAGGGACATATGTGTTGCATCAAAGTATTGCCACTCAGGGGGCGGGCAAAGTAACAGGAGGAGGAAAAGCGGTTGGATGGGGGAAGGTTCAGGGGAAGGAGAATGAAATGGTGGGAAGAACACAACAGTGGTGAGCAGAAGAAAGGCGAGGGTTAGAAATGGAAAAGTGGATTATAGAAAAGGGTGGAAGAAGGTAAGAAGGAGAGCAAAGGTTCAACAGTAAAGAATCTCCTCTACATGGGAGTTGCAAAACTCTTAAGGGTGCACTTAATAGTGGACAATAAGGAGCGAATTTGAAAAGGGACTTACAAAGCGTTTTTAACAGGGAGGTGCAGGCTAAACAGGAGTCCAAGGAAGAGGAACATGAGTTGCCAAAGAGATCCAGAGTCCCCATCACAATGGAGAATTTCATGGCAACATTGCTAATTTATGCAAGTGTGTATTGTAAAAAGATACTCGGGGCATTGTGCAGCACTTTTCAAATACATACACATGATTAGAATGGTCCACATTACATTTGGGAGTACACATGATACAATAAGATGAGGAGTTTCAGCAACACCTGGAGGACGATGCAGAAAGGAAATGGGGAAAGTTAGATGATGACTTATTGATATACACCAAGACCCTTACGAGACTGGTGGCAATTGTGTTCACAGCAGTAGTTTACCGTTGGTGTATTGGTCTCTTCTGGCCCATCTCACCCAAGGAGGGGTAGGATCTGTGGATAGACGGCAAGAGGAGCTGGGTGGAGCTTACTGGGCATTTAACAGGCTATTTTGTTGCAAGGAGTTCTAGGAATTTAGACACCAATGCTCCATATGTTGCTCAAGGCATCTGTTTACACACTGTGGAGTTAATGCAGGAAGGTAGACAACGGGTAACAGGAGGTGGTTGGCAGCAGAAGAATCGGAGAGGAGTGGAAGAGAGAGACAGGGCCTATTGGATAAAGAACATATGACAGTTGAGCTAGACAGGCCAAGATACTGGCTGCAGGAGTATGACAAAAATAGGATGCAAAGGTACTGTAGGCTGGTTTTGAAAAAGGTTTCAGGTTAAGTTCAGTGGCATAACATTAGCCCCCATGGTGGGGGGTCCCTGAGCTCCACAGGGCCCCTCAGCAGCATGCACTCACACACTGGCAGGCACTGTGCATGAACCCTGGCCTGAGAGCTCCTCAGTGGGACAGGGGGGCCCTCCATATACTTTGCAGGGGTGGGGTCCTTAAGTTATGCCACTGTTAACCTTAAATCTCCAAAAGAGCCCCCAAAGGTGGTGCAGAACAAATTGTAGGAGTAGATACAGGAGGCCAGAATTGTGGGACCCTTGATGGACTGAACATTGGACAGGCTCATCATGTCACAAATAGGTGCGGAGCCCAAAAAAGAGGAAGTGCAGATCTGGTTAACCCAACATCACTCATGGCCAGAAGGTGACTCAGTGAATGACTACCTATCGGATACCCAGGTGTCCGTAAAATACTCTTCAGTGGATGTGGCCATTGTAGTGTTGAAGGATGCAGGTTTGGGGTGTTGATAGCTAAGAGTTGCATGAAATCAGCCTTCTCCTTTTGATGGTACACACAGATGATTTTGAGCCACTAGGATTTCATTTCGTGTGTAGGTAGTGTGACAACAAAGCACTGCACATGGGCTGCTCTGAGTTTCAGGCCTTTCAAAAAATGTAGTACATTCCTGCTGTGGTTGTTCACATTTGTTATTTAGGTGAAAACACTGATATACCATGTGGACAGCTTCCTTTTTTGTCGGCATGGCTAACTCAGGAGAGTGCCACCAGATGCTGGATAGTTTCAAGGATCTGATGGTAGATATTGGAGTTCCATTGGCAGAAGAAAAGACTACAGTGCCAGTTCTGCTCTGTCTTTTCTGGGGATTGAAATAGATCCTGTTAAGAGGGAGGCACGGTTGCCAGACGTCAAGAAAAGAGCAATGACTTAGTTGCCATAAAGGATGTTGGCAAAGTCAAGAACCTGTGATGCATGGAATGTTCAAGTGCTGGGTCATTTGAATTCTGTGTGCCGGTTGATGAGAGCAGGAAGGACATTCTGTCAGCAATTGGGTCTGGAGCATACCTTTTCAATCCTGTCAGGCTTTCAGCAGATGTACGGGCCGACATGAGTATGTAATTTCGTTTCCTGGAACAGTTCAATGTTACTTCTTTGGTGGGACTTGGGGGGGAAACAGAATGAAATATCCATATCATGACGCTGCAGAAGCAACAGGTTTTGGACTTTTCTGGCATGTCAGGCGGTGTGCTGAGAAGCGGTTGGACTGCAATAAGCATGGTGGGCCCAGTATTGCCTGTTCTTTCCATTGGCTGTAGCTGTGGTCTTGTGAAGCACAGGGTTCGCCAACAAAAAGGTGCTGTTTAATGTGCACAACATGGCAGTGGTAACTATAGTAAACAGGCAGTCGGTGAGGGACTTGAAGATGTTGTAGCTGTTGTGGGCTTTTGTATTAGTTTATTTGCAGTATAGTGTCTCTTTTAGAGCAAAGTATGTCCCGGGAATTGACTATGACACTTCAGATGTTTTATGTCATTCACAGTGGATGAGGTTCCGTGGCCTTGCCATGGAAGAAGACCTGGAGAAAACCTCAGTGCCGGAGGAACTTTGGGAGTGTAAGAATGCTGGAGCTGATATATGGGTCTCTGGCACCAGCAACCCTGGAAGCTTATTCTCAGGCATGGAATGATTTTCTGGAATGTGGGGCACAGAAGAGAGTGTTTGGGAAAATCGCTTGGAGGAGGATAGATGATGTTATGCATTTCATAATCGATATGTTTGAGAAGGGGTTATCACGGGTTACCAATGCAGATAAGTTTGCGGGCATAGCTTCCTTGGGTACATCCTTACTGGGATATATCCCCTCAGCAAGTGAAATTGGATACTGGACATAGAGGTTGTTGAAGGGTTGGCCATGCTGGAAAGGAAAAGGTCGGAATGTGAGAAGGCCATTAATGTGATTGATGTTTTGAAGAGTTGTGGGAATACTTCCGGTTATAGGCACCGGAATGCTTCTATGTTTTCAATATTGATGATTTGGATGTTCTCTGCAGCTTTCCAGTTGTCTGAGACTGTGGGTGTGAAGTAGGTTGGAGGGTTGGAATTTCAGGATGTCATAATGATAGGGGAAGGGGTGGGGATTATACTGAGAAGGCCAAAAACAGATCAGTGAGCACAAGGAAGGTCTTTGCTTCTCCCGAGCTACCCAATGCGGCGCCAGTGCATGCTATACGGTTGGAAACAATATTTGGGGGTTTGTAGTTGAGAAAGTGGGGGTCTGATTTAGAGTTTGGCGGAGGGTGTCACTCGGTCACAAATGTGACTGATATCCCGTCTGCCGTATTACAGTCCCATTATAGCCTAGCGAACGTGTAATGCGGCGGACAGGATATCTGTCACATTTGTGACGGAGTAACCATTCCACCAAACTCTAAATCAGGCCCTGGGTCTGTTTTTCAACATCAGGAAGAGGCTAGAATAACTTCATTCCAGCTGTTGGAGTGCTGTGGAAAGCATTAAGAGAACTAGGCCTCCTCAGGAAGGAATACAGGATGCATTCGCTGGGATAGGAGCGACAGAGTTGCATAAACGAGGTTGGTCTGCAGCTAGAATTAAGGACATGGGTAGGTGATTTTCTGATTTCAACCAGAGAAATGTAAGGATAACTAATTGATATTAGTAATTTCACGTCCCATGAGGATGACATGGCAATTTGGATTTGCATGCATTCTTTTGTAAAGTGGATATAAACGAAAGGGGCAGTTAAATGGAAAGAGTTTATCCCGACCTTCAACAAGAGGCTGCCCAGGGATGGCTGATCCAATGTTTTGGTGTTGCATTTGGGTGAGAACCATTTAATTCAGTTGAAAGGTGTGGCATAGATTAAGGCTGTGAAGAAGGATTTCTGAGGGATTAAGAGTTGTTAGTCTGCCGCGTTTGTGCGTTAGTACCAGACAGAATTGTCATGCTGCTGATAATAGAGGGCTAAAGAGATTTTGTAGGTATGAAGGAATTGGGAGGCTGCAACACCCAGAGTTAAAGTATGTGGGGGAAGCAGTTTTTCAGGGATGATGGGGTTCAACTCTCTGTACTAGGAATAGACTTATACCTAATGCACATATTGGGGTGATTGCCAGGTGCCCCAGCCATGAAGATGGGGAGAGTGCACAGTAGACCAGAATGAGTGAAAGACCAAAGGGGAAGGGGGCAGAAAAAATCCTCAAAAGAGAGTTTAATAGGTGGCAGTTTCTTTTACCTGAAGCAGCATCTAGGTTTGGAGTGAGCAAAGCAGTTGGGGAGGGTGGGTGGGGTTTGAAGAACTTGACAGTTCAGTAGGCAGAAATATTTAAGTTTACAGTTATGAAAACAGGGAAAATGTGATTAGATGTACAGTAGAATTGGTGGGAAGTTTGTGGAAGTTTTTAGGTGTGGGAAGGTGATGCATAGGCTATATGCATGTTTATTGAGGTGATTGTAATTGCACCTGCTTCATTAAAGCATAATTTTCCACAAATGTGTTGTTGAAATGTTATGTAGCTGTGGTGTCCCACCGAATATGAGTTTGGGAGGCAGTGCAACTCCAGAGGTGTATCCCCGGGCATTTTGGGTGAGTGGTGCAATCCAGGAGACTACAGGGGATGACTGGTAGGTTAGGGGTCGGTGGGGCATAGGTCATAAAAGGGGGGAAGGGGATAATTGGTCACCCTTTTGAAGGTGATGTAGTGGCAGAAAGTTTTCAGGTCAAGCCCATCCTCACTCCTGTATGAGGGGTAAGGAGGAGTGCATTGTGGGGAAGAGGTTCAGGCAGGAATGAGACAGGTGCTTAAGTGAGGGTGCATGGTGATGTGGTTTGTCGCTGATGGTCATGTTTAGGTTTGTAGAGGATTTTTGCTGGTTAAAAGAAGTTGCATTGCAGTTTAGGGTGAGCAAAACAGTTGGGGACGTAGGGGGCGTTAAAGAACTTGACCGTCCAGTAGACAGAAAGATCATGGCTTACAGCTGGGAACCTAAATAGAGTTCAGAGTGCAGGGAAAAGGTGATGAGATGTACATTAGAGTTGGTGGGAGGTTTGTGTGGTTATTTAGGGGTGAGGAGGTGGAGCATGTAGTACATGTATCTTTAGTGAGATGTTCCTTATTTGTATGGCTATAAGCAAAGGGCCATTGACTGTAATTGCACCTGCCGCATTAAATCAGCCTTTTTCCACCAATTTGTTGTTGGAGTCTTATATGGCTGCAACGTTCCGCCCAAAGTAATGTTATAGAGACTAGCCTATTTGTGCAAGTGAATTGATTGTTGTTATTCTTGCCTATACACTTATCTCCTGTGCTATTATGCTCTGTATGGTGGTTAAATGATGTTGCCAGTAAGGAGTCAGTCACACAGCCCAGGAGTTGGTAGCACTTCAGAATAGCAGAGGGAACAATAACTCCGAAGTGTATCAACACTTGTGTGGTTGTGATAAAATAACAGTGTCTCATGGTTTATTTCTTCTGTCTAAATTCGAGCTTGACTGTCTCAACTCGAACTACTGCAGTAGTTGACAGACAGCACCTGAAGACACTGGTTCAACATCCCTACCTTTTGTTTGTTTTGAATACCTGCCTCGAACCTCACTTCGTCTTATCCCTACCTAGTCACAGCTGTCCTTCACTGACCAGTGACATGTCTTTTTGGTTGTTGTTCTGAGAGATTAGCTTAATTAATGCAGTCTGGAATCGAGTTAGTATTGTTTTGACCATGTCGCAATTCCAGATTGAATCAGGAGGTACCAATTTGTTATCCCTACATAGTCACCCATTCTCAATTAACCCCTTCTGTGCCGCGGACGTAGTGGTTACGTCCTGCGGCACAGTGCTGCTGTGCCGAGGACGTAACCACTACGTCCTCGGCACACAGCCCAGAGGGAGCGCTCTCGCTCCCTCTGTGGGGTTCCCCCCCACCCCCCCAAGTCAGGGATGGAAGGGGAAGCCCTTCCCCTCCCACCCCCGACCCCCCCCAACCCCCCCTGTGACGTCAGCGCGCGAGCGCGCGCTGATTAGTCACAGGGTATCCCCCATCGCGCTGGAAGCAGAGCTTCCAGCGCGATTGAAAAAGAAATGCTTTTGCATTTCTTTTTCAATCCCATGGGGGAGGCCCCGAGAGGCTTCAAAGGGAAGGAAATGTATTTCCTTCCCTTTGAAGTCTCTCACAGGTTTCAAAAGCTGGATTGCTTGCAATCCGGCTTTTGAAACCCCACTAGACACCAGGGATTTTTTTTTTTTTCTTGAAATTGGCAAAAGGGAGCGACCCCTTGGGCAAGGGTCGCTCCCAGGGGGGCATTTTTTTAGGAAGGCCTTTTCTGCCCCCCCTGGGGGCAGATTGGCCTATTATTAGGCCGATCTGCCCCCAGGGGGGGCAGAAACCTCTAGGCACCAGGGACCATTTTTTTTTTTGTGATGAATTCTTTTTTTTTAGGTGGGGAGCGATCCCTTAGGCAAGGGTCGCTCCCCTACGGGGCAATATATATTTAGGCCATTTCTGCCCCCCTTGGGGGCAGATTGGCCTATTTTGATAAGGCCAATCTGCCCCCAAGGGGGGCAGAAACCATTAGACACCAGGGAGTTTGTTTTTGCGCGCGAATGTCACGCAACAAAGCAACCCCTTTGGCAAGGGTCGCTCCCAGGGGGGGCAATTTTTTGGGAAGGCCTTTTCTGCCCCCCCTGGGGGCAGATCGGCCTATTATTAGGCCGATCTGCCCCCAGGGGGGGAAGAAACCTCTAGGCGCCAGGGCAATATTTTTTTTTGTGTTTTTTTTTTTGTTCTTTTTTTTTTTTTAGAGATGGGGAGTGACCCATCAGGCAAGGGTCGCTCCCCTGGGGGGCAAATTGTATTTAGACTATTTCTGCCCCCCTGGGGGCAGATTGGCCGATTTTAGGTCAATCTGCCCCCAAGGGGGCAGAAACCACTAGGCACCGGGGATTTGTTTTTTGGCGCCAATGTCACGCAGGGGGAGCGACCCCGTAGGCAAGGGTCGCTCCCGGGGGGGGGGTGGGGGGGCAAATTTATTTTAGGCCATTTCTGCCCCCCCGTGGGACAGATCGGCCTATTATTAGGCCGAACTGCCCCCGGGGGGGGCAGAACACTCTAGGCGCCAGGGCAATTTTTTTTTTGTGTTTTTTTTTTTTGTTGTTTCTTTTTTTAGAGATGGGGAGCGACCCATCAGGCAAGGGTCGCTCCCCTGGGGGGGCAAATTGTATTTAGACCATTTCTGCCCCCCTGGGGGCAGATTGGCCAATTTTAGGTCAATCTGCCCCCAAGGGGGCAGAAACCACAAGGCACCGGGGATTTGTTTTTTGGCGCCAATGTCACGCAGGGGGAGCGACCCCGTAGGCAAGGGTCGCTCCGGGGGGGGGGGGGGGTGCCGGTTGGGGGGGGCAAATTTATTTTAGGCCATTTCTGCCCCCCCGGGGGACAGATCGGCCAATTTTTAGGCCGAACTGCCCCCGGGGGGGGGGCAGAACACTCTAGGCGCCAGGGCAATTTTTTTTTTGTGTTTTTTTTTTTTGTTGTTTCTTTTTTTAGAGATGGGGAGCGACCCATCAGGCAAGGGTCGCTCCCCTGGGGGGGCAAATTGTATTTAGACCATTTCTGCCCCCCTGGGGGCAGATTGGCCAATTTTAGGTCAATCTGCCCCCTAGGGGGCAGAAACCACAAGGCACCGGGGATTTGTTTTTTGGCGCCAATGTCACGCAGGGGGAGCGACCCCGTAGGCAAGGGTCGCTCCCGGGGGGGGGGTGGAGGTTGGGGGGGCAAATTTATTTTAGGCCATTTCTGCCCCCCCGGGGGACAGATCGGCCTATTATTAGGCCGAACTGCCCCCGGGGGGGGGGCAGAACACTCTAGGCGCCAGGGCAATTTTTTTTTTGTGTTTTTTTTTTTTGTTGTTTCTTTTTTTAGAGATGGGGAGCGACCCATCAGGCAAGGGTCGCTCCCCTGGGGGGGCAAATTGTATTTAGACCATTTCTGCCCCCCTGGGGGCAGATTGGCCAATTTTAGGTCAATCTGCCCCCAAGGGGGCAGAAACCACTAGGCACCGGGGATTTGTTTTTTGGCGCCAATGTCACGCAGGGGGAGCGACCGCGTAGGCAAGGGTCGCTCCCGGGGGGGCGGTGGGGGTTGGGGGGGCAAATTTATTTTAGGCCATTTCTGCCCCCCCGGGGGACAGATCGGCCTATTATTAGGCCGAACTGCCCCCGGGGGGGGGCAGAACACTCTAGGCGCCAGGGCAATTTTTTTTTTTGTGTTTTTTTTTTTGTTGTTTCTTTTTTTAGAGATGGGGAGCGACCCATCAGGCAAGGGTCGCTCCCCTGGGGGGGCAAATTGTATTTAGACCATTTCTGCCCCCCTGGGGGCAGATTGGCCAATTTTAGGTCAATCTGCCCCCAAGGGGGCAGAAACCACTAGGCACCGGGGATTTGTTTTTTAGCGCCAATGTCACGCAGGGGGAGCGACCCCGTAGGCAAGGGTCGCTCCGGGGGGGGGGGGGTGGGGGTTGGGGGGGCAAATTTATTTTAGGCCATTTCTGCCCCCCCGGGGGACAGATCGGCCTATTATTAGGCCGAACTGCCCCCCGGGGGGGGCTGAACACTCTAGGCACCAGGGCAATTTTTTTTTTGTGTGTTTTTTTTTTTGTTGTTTCTTTTTTTAGAGATGGGGAGCGACCCATCAGGCAAGGGTCGCTCCCCTGGGGGGGCAAATTGTATTTAGACCATTTCTGCCCCCCTGGGGGCAGATTGGCCAATTTTAGGTCAATCTGCCCCCAAGGGGGCAGAAACCACAAGGCACCGGGGATTTGTTTTTTGGCGCCAATGTCACGCAGGGGGAGCGACCCCGTAGGCAAGGGTCGCTCCGGGGGGGGGGGGGTGGGGGTTGGGGGGGCAAATTTATTTTAGGCCATTTCTGCCCCCCCGGGGGACAGATCGGCCTATTTTTAGGCCGAACTGCCCCCGGGGGGGGGGGCAGAACACTCTAGGCGCCAGGGCAATTTTTTTTTTGTGTTTTTTTTTTGTTGTTTCTTTTTTTAGAGATGGGGAGCGACCCATCAGGCAAGGGTCGCTCCCCTGGGGGGGGCAAATTGTATTTAGACCATTTCTGCCCCCCTGGGGGCAGATTGGCCAATTTTAGGTCAATCTTCCCCCTAGGGGGCAGAAACCACTAGGCACCGGGGATTTGTTTTTTGGCGCCAATGTCACGCAGGGGGAGCGACCCCGTAGGTAAGGGTCGCTCCCGGTGGGGGGTGGAGGTTGGGGGGGCAAATTTATTTTAGGCCATTTCTGCCCCCCCGGGGGACAGATCGGCTTATTATTAGGCCGAACTGCCCCCGGGGGGGGGGGGGGGGGCAGAACACTCTAGGCGCCAGGGCAATTTTTTTTTTGTGTGTTTTTTTTTTGTTGTTTCTTTTTTTAGAGATGGGGAGCGACCCATCAGGCAAGGGTCGCTCCCATGGGGGGGCAAATTGTATTTAGACCATTTCTGCCCCCCTGGGGGCAGATTGGCCAATTTTAGGTCAATCTGCCCCCAAGGGGGCAGAAACCACTAGGCACCGGGGATTTGTTTTTTGGCGCCAATGTCACGCAGGGGGAGCGACCCCGTAGGCAAGGGTCGCTCCCGGGGGGGGGATGGGGGTTGGGGGGGTGAATTTATTTTAGGCCATTTCTGCCCCCCCGGGGGACAGATCGGCCTATTATTAGGCCGAACTGCCCCCGGGGGGGGGGGGCAGAACACTCTAGGCACCAGGGCAATTTTTTTTTTGTGTGTTTTTTTTTTTGTTGTTTCTTTTTTTAGAGATGGGGAGCGACCCATCAGGCAAGGGTCGCTCCCCTGGGGGGGCAAATTGTATTTAGACCATTTCTGCCCCCCTGGGGGCAGATTGGCCAATTTTAGGTCAATCTGCCCCCAAAGGGGCAGAAACCACTAGGCACCGGGGATTTGTTTTTTGGCGCCAATGTCACGCAGGGGGAGCGACCCCGTAGGCAAGGGTCGCTCCCGGGGGGGGGGATGGGGGTTGGGGGGGCAAATTTATTTTAGGCCATTTCTGCCCCCCCGGGGGACAGATCGGCCTATTATTAGGCCGAACTGCCCCTGGGGGGGTGGGCAGAACACTCTAGGCACCAGGGCAATTTTTTTTTTGTGTTTTTTTTTTTTTGTTGTTTCTTTTTTTTAGAGATGGGGAGCGACCCATCAGGCAAGGGTCGCTCCCCTGGGGGGGCAAATTGTATTTAGACCATTTCTGCCCCCCTGGGGGCAGATTGGCAAATTTTAGGTCAATCTGCCCCCAAGGGGGCAGAAACCACTAGGCACCGGGGATTTGTTTTTTGGCGCCAATGTCACGCAGGGGGAGCGACCCCGTAGGCAAGGGTCGCTCCCGGGGGGGTGGTGGGGGTTGGGGGGGCAAATTTATTTTAGGCCATTTCTGCCCCCCCGGGGGACAGATCGGCCTATTATTAGGCCGAACTGCCCCCCGGGGGGGGGGCTGAACACTCTAGGCACCAGGGCAATTTTTTTTTTGTGTGTTTTTTTTTTTGTTGTTTCTTTTTTTAGAGATAGGGAGCGACCCATTAGGCAAGGGTCGCTCCCCTGAGGGGCAAATTGTATTTAGACCATTTCTGCCCCCAGATTGGCCAATTTTAGGTCAATCTGCCCCCAAGGGGGCAGAAACCACTAGGCACCGGGGATTTGTTTTTTGGCGCCAATGTCACGCAGGGGGAGCGACCCCGTAGGCAAGGGTCGCTCCCGGGGGGGGGATGGGGGTTGGGGGGGCGAATTAATTTTAGGCCATTTCTGCCCCCCCGGGGGACAGATCGGCCTATTATTAGGCCGAACTGCCCCCGGGGGGGGGGCAGAACACTCTAGGCACCAGGGCAATTTTTTTTTTGTGTGTTTTTTTTTTTTGTTGTTTCTTTTTTTAGAGATGGGGAGCGACCCATCAGGCAAGGGTCGCTCCCCTGGGGGGGCAAATTGTATTTAGACCATTTCTGCCCCCCTGGGGGCAGATTGGCCAATTTTAGGTCAATCTGCCCCCAAAGGGGCAGAAACCACTAGGCACTGGGGATTTGTTTTTTGGCGCCAATGTCACGCAGGGGGAGCGACCCCGTAGGCAAGGGTCGCTCCCGGGGGGGGGATGGGGGTTGGGGGGGCAAATTTATTTTAGGCCATTTCTGCCCCCCCGGGGGACAGATCGGCCTATTATTAGGCCGAACTGCCCCTGGGGGGGGGGCAGAACACTCTAGGCACCAGGGCAATTTTTTTTTTGTGTTTTTTTTTTTTTGTTGTTTCTTTTTTTAGAGATGGGGAGCGACCCATCAGGCATGGGTCGCTCCCCTGGGGGGGCAAATTGTATTTAGACCATTTCTGCCCCCCTGGGGGCAGATTGGCAAATTTTAGGTCAATCTGCCCCCAAGGGGGCAGAAACCACTAGGCACCGGGGATTTGTTTTTTGGCGCCAATGTCACGCAGGGGGAGCGACCCCGTAGGCAAGGGTCGCTCCCGTGGGGGTGGTGGGGGTTGGGGGGGCAAATTTATTTTAGGCCATTTCTGCCCCCCCGGGGGACAGATCGGCCTATTATTAGGCCGAACTGCCCCCGGGGGGGGGGGGGCAGAAACCTCTAGGCGCCAGGGGAATTTTTCTTTTTTTTCTTTTTTTTTTCTTTGTTTTTTTTTTTAGAGATGGGGAGCGACCCATCAGGCAAAAGTCGCTCCCCTGGGGGACAAATTGTATTTAGGCCATTTCTGCCCCCCTTGGGGGCAGATTGGCTGAGTTTAGGTCAACCTGCCCCCAAGGGGGCAGAAACCACTAGGCACCGGGGATTTGTTTTTTGGTGCCAATGTCACGCAGGGGGAGCGACCCCGTAGGCAAGGGTCGCTCCCGGCGGGGGAGGGTGGGGGTTGGGGGGGCAAATTTATTTTAGGCCATTTCTGCCCCCCCGGGGGACAGATCGGCCTATTATTAGGCCGAACTGCCCCTGGGGGGGGGGCAGAACACTCTAGGCACCAGGGCAATTTTTTTTTTGTGTTTTTTTTTTTTTTGTTGTTTCTTTTTTTAGAGATGGGGAGCGACCCATCAGGCAAGGGTCGCTCCCCTGGGGGGGCAAATTGTATTTAGACCATTTCTGCCCCCCTGGGGGCAGATTGGCAAATTTTAGGTCAATCTGCCCCCAAGGGGGCAGAAACCACTAGGCACCGGGGATTTGTTTTTTGGCGCCAATGTCACGCAGGGGGAGCGACCCCGTAGGCAAGGGTCGCTCCCGGGGGGGGGGTGTGGGGGTTGGGGGGGCAAATTTATTTTAGGCCATTTCTGCCCCCCCGGGGGACAGATCGGCCTATTTTTAGGCCGAACTGCCCCCGGGGGGGGGGGGCAGAACACTCTAGGCGCCAGGGCAATTTTTTTTTTGTGTTTTTTTTTTGTTGTTTCTTTTTTTAGAGATGGGGAGCGACCCATCAGGCAAGGGTCGCTCCCCTGGGGGGGGCAAATTGTATTTAGACCATTTCTGCCCCCCTGGGGGCAGATTGGCCAATTTTAGGTCAATCTTCCCCCTAGGGGGCAGAAACCACTAGGCACCGGGGATTTGTTTTTTGGCGCCAATGTCACGCAGGGGGAGCGACCCCGTAGGTAAGGGTCGCTCCCGGGGGGGGGTGGAGGTTGGGGGGGCAAATTTATTTTAGGCCATTTCTGCCCCCCCGGGGGACAGATCGGCTTATTATTAGGCCGAACTGCCCCCGGGGGGGGGGGGGGCAGAACACTCTAGGCGCCAGGGCAATTTTTTTTTTGTGTGTTTTTTTTTTGTTGTTTCTTTTTTTAGAGATGGGGAGCGACCCATCAGGCAAGGGTCGCTCCCCTGGGGGGGCAAATTGTATTTAGACCATTTCTGCCCCCCTGGGGGCAGATTGGCCAATTTTAGGTCAATCTGCCCCCAAGGGGGCAGAAACCACTAGGCTCCGGGGATTTGTTTTTTGGCGCCAATGTCACGCAGGGGGAGCGACCCCGTAGGCAAGGGTCGCTCCCGGGGGGGGATGGGGGTTGGGGGGGCGAATTTATTTTAGGCCATTTCTGCCCCCCCGGGGGACAGATCGGCCTATTATTAGGCCGAACTGCCCCCGGGGGGGGGGGGGGCAGAACACTCTAGGCACCAGGGCAATTTTTTTTTTGTGTGTTTTTTTTTTTGTTGTTTCTTTTTTTAGAGATGGGGAGCGACCCATCAGGCAAGGGTCGCTCCCCTGGGGGGGCAAATTGTATTTAGACCATTTCTGCCCCCCTGGGGGCAGATTGGCCAATTTTAGGTCAATCTGCCCCCAAAGGGGCAGAAACCACTAGGCACCGGGGATTTGTTTTTTGGCGCCAATGTCACGCAGGGGGAGCGACCCCGTAGGCAAGGGTCGCTCCCGGGGGGGGGATGGGGGTTGGGGGGGCAAATTTATTTTAGGCCATTTCTGCCCCCCCGGGGGACAGATCGGCCTATTATTAGGCCGAACTGCCCCTGGGGGGGGGGGCAGAACACTCTAGGCACCAGGGCAATTTTTTTTTTGTGTGTTTTTTTTTTTGTTGTTTCTTTTTTTAGAGATGGGGAGCGACCCATCAGGCAAGGGTCGCTCCCCTGGGGGGGGCAAATTGTATTTAGACCATTTCTGCCCCCCTGGGGGCAGATTGGCCAATTTTAGGTCAATCTGCCCCCAAGGGGGCAGAAACCACAAGGCACCGGGGATTTGTTTTTTGGCGCCAATGTCACGCAGGGGGAGCGACCCCGTAGGCAAGGGTCGCTCCCGGGGGGGGGGGTGTGGGGGTTGGGGGGGCAAATTTATTTTAGGCCATTTCTGCCCCCCCGGGGGACAGATCGGCCTATTTTTAGGCCGAACTGCCCCCGGGGGGGGGCAGAACACTCTAGGCGCCAGGGCAATTTTTTTTTTGTGTTTTTTTTTGTTGTTTCTTTTTTTAGAGATGGGGAGCGACCCATCAGGCAAGGGTCGCTCCCCTGGGGGGGGGCAAATTGTATTTAGACCATTTCTGCCCCCCTGGGGGCAGATTGGCCAATTTTAGGTCAATCTTCCCCCTAGGGGGCAGAAACCACTAGGCACCGGGGATTTGTTTTTTGGCGCCAATGTCACGCAGGGGGAGCGACCCCGTAGGCAAGGGTCGCTCCCGGGGGGGGGTGGAGGTTGGGGGGGCAAATTTATTTTAGGCCATTTCTGCCCCCCCGGGGGACAGATCGGCTTATTATTAGGCCGAACTGCCCCCGGGGGGGGGGGGCAGAACACTCTAGGCGCCAGGGCAATTTTTTTTTTGTGTGTTTTTTTTTTGTTGTTTCTTTTTTTAGAGATGGGGAGCGACCCATCAGGCAAGGGTCGCTCCCCTGGGGGGGCAAATTGTATTTAGACCATTTCTGCCCCCCTGGGGGCAGATTGGCCAATTTTAGGTCAATCTGCCCCCAAGGGGGCAGAAACCACTAGGCACCGGGGATTTGTTTTTTGGCGCCAATGTCACGCAGGGGGAGCGACCCCATAGGCAAGGGTCGCTCCCGGGGGGGGGGATGGGGGTTGGGGGGGCGAATTTATTTTAGGCCATTTCTGCCCCCCCGGGGGACAGATCGGCCTATTATTAGGCCGAACTGCCCCCGGGGGGGGGGGGGGGCAGAACACTCTAGGCACCAGGGCAATTTTTTTTTTGTGTTTTTTTTTTTGTTGTTTCTTTTTTTAGAGATGGGGAGCGACCCATCAGGCAAGGGTCGCTCCCCTGGGGGGGCAAATTGTATTTAGACCATTTCTGCCCCCCTGGGGACAGATTGGCCAATTTTAGGTCAATCTGCCCCCAAAGGGGCAGAAACCACTAGGCACTGGGGATTTGTTTTTTGGCGCCAATGTCACGCAGGGGGAGCGACCCCGTAGGCAAGGGTCGCTCCCGGGGGGGGATGGGGGTTGGGGGCCAAATTTATTTTAGGCCATTTCTGCCCCCCCGGGGGACAGATCGGCCTATTATTAGGCCGAACTGCCCCTGGGGGGGGGCAGAACACTCTAGGCACCAGGGCAATTTTTTTTTTGTGTTTTTTTTTTTTTGTTGTTTCTTTTTTTAGAGATGGGGAGCGACCCATCAGGCAAGGGTCGCTCCCCTGGGGGGGCAAATTGTATTTAGACCATTTCTGCCCCCCTGGGGGCAGATTGGCAAATTTTAGGTCAATCTGCCCTCAAGGGGGCAGAAACCACTAGGCACCGGGGATTTGTTTTTTGGCGCCAATGTCACGCAGGGGGAGCGACCCCGTAGGCAAGGGTCGCTCCCGGGGGGGTGGTGGGGGTTGGGGGGGCAAATTTATTTTAGGCCATTTCTGCCCCCCCGGGGGACAGATCGGCCTATTATTAGGCCGAACTGCCCCCGGGGGGGGGGGGGGGGGGCAGAAACCTCTAGGCGCCAGGGGAATTTTTCTTTTTTTTCTTTGTTTTTTTTTTTTAGAGATGGGGAGCGACCCATCAGGCAAAAGTCGCTCCCCTGGGGGACAAATTGTATTTACACCTCTGTTTTTTCCCAAAATTTAGGATGTGTCCACGTTGCGCTTTGGGGTGTTTCCTGTCGCCGGCGCTAGGCCTACCCACGCAAGTGAGGTATCATTTTTATCGGGAGACTTGGGGGAACGCTGGGTGGAAGGAAATTTGTAGCTCCTCTCAGATTCCAGAACTTTTTGCCACAGAAATGTGAGGAAAACTTGTTTTTTTAGCCAAATTTTGAGGTTTGCAAAGGATTCTGGGTAACAGAACCTGGTCCGAGCCCCGCAAGTCACCCCTCCTTGGATTCCCCTAGGTCTCTAGTTTTCAGAAATGCACAGGTTTGGTAGGTTTCCCTAGGTGCCGGCTGAGCTAGAGGCCAAAATCTACAGGTATGCACTTTGCAAAAAACACCTCTGTTTTTTTCCAAAATTTAGGATGTGTCCACGTTGCGCTTTGGGGTGTTTCCTGTCGCCGGCGCTAGGCCTACCCACGCAAGTGAGGTATCATTTTTATCGGGAGACTTGGGGGAACGCTGGGTGGAAGGAAATTTGTAGCTCCTCTCAGATTCCAGAACTTTCTGCCACAGAAATGTGAGGAACATGTGTTTTTTTAGCCAAATTTTGAGGTTTGCAAAGGATTCTGGGTAACAGAACCTGGTCCGAGCCCCGCAAGTCACCCCTCCTTGGATTCCCCTAGGTCTCTAGTTTTCAGAAATGCACAGGTTTGGTAGGTTTCCCTAGGTGCCGGCTGAGCTAGAGGCCAAAATCTACAGGTAGGCACTTCGCAAAAAACACCTCGGTTTTTTCCCAAAATTTAGGATGTGTCCACGTTGCGCTTTGGGGTGTTTCCTGTCGCCGGCGCTAGGCCTACCCACGCAAGTGAGGTATCATTTTTATCGGGAGACTTGGGGGAACGCTGGGTGGAAGGAAATTTGTAGCTCCTCTCAGATTCCAGAACTTTCTGCCACAGAAATGTGAGGAACATGTGTTTTTTTAGCCAAATTTTGAGGTTTGCAAAGGATTCTGGGTAACAGAACCTGGTCCGAGCCCCGCAAGTCACCCCTCCTTGGATTCCCCTAGGTCTCTAGTTTTCAGAAATGCACAGGTTTGGTAGGTTTCCCTAGGTGCCGGCTGAGCTAGAGGCCAAAATCTACAGGTAGGCACTTTGCAAAAAACACCTCTGTTTTTTTCCAAAATTTAGGATGTGTCCACGTTGCGCTTTGGGGTGTTTCCTGTCGCCGGCGCTAGGCCTACCCACGCAAGTGAGGTATCATTTTTATCGGGAGACTTGGGGGAACGCTGGGTGGAAGGAAATTTGTAGCTCCTCTCAGATTCCAGAACTTTCTGCCACAGAAATGTGAGGAACATGTGTTTTTTTAGCCAAATTTTGAGGTTTGCAAAGGATTCTGGGTAACAGAACCTGGTCCGAGCCCCGCAAGTCACCCCTCCTTGGATTCCCCTAGGTCTCTAGTTTTCAGAAATGCACAGGTTTGGTAGGTTTCCCTAGGTGCCGGCTGAGCTAGAGGCCAAAATCTACAGGTAGGCACTTCGCAAAAAACACCTCGGTTTTTTCCCAAAATTTAGGATGTGTCCACGTTGCGCTTTGGGGTGTTTCCTGTCGCCGGCGCTAGGCCTACCCACGCAAGTGAGGTATCATTTTTATCGGGAGACTTGGGGGAACGCTGGGTGGAAGGAAATTTGTAGCTCCTCTCAGATTCCAGAACTTTCTGCCACAGAAATGTGAGGAACATGTGTTTTTTTAGCCAAATTTTGAGGTTTGCAAAGGATTCTGGGTAACAGAACCTGGTCCGAGCCCCGCAAGTCACCCCTCCTTGGATTCCCCTAGGTCTCTAGTTTTCAGAAATGCACAGGTTTGGTAGGTTTCCCTAGGTGCCGGCTGAGCTAGAGGCCAAAATCTACAGGTAGGCACTTCGCAAAAAACACCTCTGTTTTTTCCCAAAATTTAGGATGTGTCCACGTTGCGCTTTGGGGTGTTTCCTGTCGCCGGCGCTAGGCCTACCCACGCAAGTGAGGTATCATTTTTATCGGGAGACTTGGGGGAACGCTGGGTGGAAGGAAATTTGTAGCTCCTCTCAGATTCCAGAACTTTTTGCCACAGAAATGTGAGGAAAACTTGTTTTTTTAGCCAAATTTTGAGGTTTGCAAAGGATTCTGGGTAACAGAACCTGGTCCGAGCCCCGCAAGTCACCCCTCCTTGGATTCCCCTAGGTCTCTAGTTTTCAGAAATGCACAGGTTTGGTAGGTTTCCCTAGGTGCCGGCTGAGCTAGAGGCCAAAATCTACAGGTAGGCACTTTGCAAAAAACACCTCTGTTTTTTTCCAAAATTTAGGATGTGTCCACGTTGCGCTTTGGGGTGTTTCCTGTCGCCGGCGCTAGGCCTACCCACGCAAGTGAGGTATCATTTTTATCGGGAGACTTGGGGGAACGCTGGGTGGAAGGAAATTTGTAGCTCCTCTCAGATTCTAGAACTTTCTGCCACAGAAATGTGAGGGACATGTGTTTTTTTAGCCAAATTTTGAGGTTTGCAAAGGATTCTGTGTAACAGAACCTGGTCCGAGCCACACAAGTCACCCCTCCTTGGATTCCCCTAGGTCTCTAGTTTTCAGAAATGTACAGGTTTGGTAGGTTTCCCTAGGTGGCGGCTGAGCTAGAGGCCAAAATCTCCAGGTAGTCACTTTGCTAAAAACAGCTCTGTTTTCTGTGATGTGTCCACGTTGTGTTTTGGGGCATATCCTGTCGCGGGCGCTAGGCCTACCCACACAAGTGAGGTATCATTTTTATCGGGAGACGTGGGGGAAAGCTGGGTGGAAGGAAATTTGTGGCTCCTCTCAGATTCCAGAACTTTCTGCCACAGAAATGTGAGGAACATGTGTTTTTTTAGCCAAATTTTGAGATTTGCAAAGGATTCTGGGTAACAGAACCTGGTCCGAGCCCCGCAAGTCACCCCTCCTTGGATTCCCCTAGGTCTCTAGTTTTCAGAAATGCACAGGTTTGGTAGGTTTCGCTAGGTGGCGGCTGAGCTAGAGGCCAAAATCTACAGGTAGTCACTTTGCTAAAAACAGCTCTGTTTTCTGTGATATGTCCACGTTGTGTTTTGGGGCATATCCTGTCGCGGGCGCTAGGCCTACCCACACAAGTGAGGTATCATTTTTATCGGGAGACTTGGGGGAACGCTGGGTAGAAGGAAATTTGTGGCTCCTCTCAGATTCCAGAACTTTCTGCCACAGAAATGTGAGTAACATGTGTATTTTTAGCCAAATTTTGAGGTTTGCAAAGGATTCTGGGTAACAGAACCTGGTCCGAGCCCCGCAAGTCACCCCTCCTTGGATTCCCCTAGGTCTCTAGTTTTCAGAAATGCACAGGTTTGGTAGGTTTCCCTAGGTGCCGGCTGAGCTAGAGGCCAAAATCTACAGGTAGGCACTTTGCAAAAAACACCTCTGTTTTTTTCCAAAATTTAGGATGTGTCCACGTTGCGCTTTGGGGTGTTTCCTGTCGCCGGCGCTAGGCCTACCCACGCAAGTGAGGTATCATTTTTATCGGGAGACTTGGGGGAACGCTGGGTGGAAGGAAATTTGTAGCTCCTCTCAGATTCCAGAACTTTCTGCCACAGAAATGTGAGGGACATGTGTTTTTTAGCCAAATTTTGAGGTTTGCAAAGGATTCTGGGTAACAGAACCTGGTCCGAGCCACACAAGTCACCCCTCCTTGGATTCCCCTAGGTCTCTAGTTTTCAGAAATGTACAGGTTTGGTAGGTTTCCCTAGGTGCCGGCTGAGCTAGAGGCCAAAATCTACAGGTAGTCACTTTGCTAAAAACAGCTCTGTTTTCTGTGATATGTCCACGTTGTGTTTTGGGGCATATCCTGTCGCGGGCGCTAGGCCTACCCACACAAGTGAGGTATCATTTTTATCGGGAGACGTGGAGGAACGCTGGGTGGAAGGAAATTTGTGGCTCCTCTCAGATTCCAGAACTTTCTGCCACAGAAATGTGAGGAACATGTGTTTTTTTAGCCAAATTTTGAGATTTGCAAAGGATTCTGGGTAACAGAACCTGGTCCGAGCCCCGCAAGTCACCCCTCCTTGGATTCCCCTAGGTCTCTAGTTTTCAGAAATGCACAGGTTTGGTAGGTTTCGCTAGGTGGCGGCTGAGCTAGAGGCCAAAATCTACAGGTAGTCACTTTGCTAAAAACAGCTCTGTTTTTTTCCAAAATTTAGGATGTGTCCACGTTGCGCTTTGGGGTGTTTCCTGTCGCCGGCGCTAGGCCTACCCACGCAAGTGAGGTATCATTTTTATCGGGAGACTTGGGGGAACGCTGGGTGGAAGGAAATTTGTAGCTCCTCTCAGATTCTAGAACTTTCTGCCACAGAAATGTGAGGGACATGTGTTTTTTTAGCCAAATTTTGAGGTTTGCAAAGGATTCTGTGTAACAGAACCTGGTCCGAGCCACACAAGTCACCCCTCCTTGGATTCCCCTAGGTCTCTAGTTTTCAGAAATGTACAGGTTTGGTAGGTTTCCCTAGGTGGCGGCTGAGCTAGAGGCCAAAATCTCCAGGTAGTCACTTTGCTAAAAACAGCTCTGTTTTCTGTGATGTGTCCACGTTGTGTTTTGGGGCATATCCTGTCGCGGGCGCTAGGCCTACCCACACAAGTGAGGTATCATTTTTATCGGGAGACGTGGGGGAACGCTGGGTGGAAGGAAATTTGTTGCTCCTCTCAGATTCCAGAACTTTCTGCCACAGAAATGTGAGGAACATGTGTTTTTTTAGCCAAATTTTGAGATTTGCAAAGGATTCTGGGTAACAGAACCTGGTCCGAGCCCCGCAAGTCACCCCTCCTTGGATTCCCCTAGGTCTCTAGTTTTCAGAAATGCACAGGTTTGGTAGGTTTCGCTAGGTGGCGGCTGAGCTAGAGGCCAAAATCTACAGGTAGTCACTTTGCTAAAAACAGCTCTGTTTTCTGTGATATGTCCACGTTGTGTTTTGGGGCATATCCTGTCGCGGGCGCTAGGCCTACCCACACAAGTGAGGTATCATTTTTATCGGGAGACTTGGGGGAACGCTGGGTAGAAGGAAATTTGTGGCTCCTCTCAGATTCCAGAACTTTCTGCCACAGAAATGTGAGTAACATGTGTATTTTTAGCCAAATTTTGAGGTTTGCAAAGGATTCTGGGTAACAGAACCTGGTCCGAGCCCCGCAAGTCACCCCTCCTTGGATTCCCCTAGGTCTCTAGTTTTCAGAAATGCACAGGTTTGGTAGGTTTCCCTAGGTGCCGGCTGAGCTAGAGGCCAAAATCTACAGGTAGGCACTTTGCAAAAAACACCTCTGTTTTTTTCCAAAATTTAGGATGTGTCCACGTTGCTCTTTGGGGTGTTTCCTGTCGCCGGCGCTAGGCCTACCCACGCAAGTGAGGTATCATTTTTATCGGGAGACTTGGGGGAACGCTGGGTGGAAGGAAATTTGTAGCTCCTCTCAGATTCCAGAACTTTCTGCCACAGAAATGTGAGGGACATGTGTTTTTTAGCCAAATTTTGAGGTTTGCAAAGGATTCTGGGTAACAGAACCTGGTCCGAGCCACACAAGTCACCCCTCCTTGGATTCCCCTAGGTCTCTAGTTTTCAGAAATGTACAGGTTTGGTAGGTTTCCCTAGGTGCCGGCTGAGCTAGAGGCCAAAATCTACAGGTAGTCACTTTGCTAAAAACAGCTCTGTTTTCTGTGATATGTCCACGTTGTGTTTTGGGGCATATCCTGTCGCGGGCGCTAGGCCTACCCACACAAGTGAGGTATCATTTTTATCGGGAGACGTGGAGGAACGCTGGGTGGAAGGAAATTTGTGGCTCCTCTCAGATTCCAGAACTTTCTGCCACAGAAATGTGAGGAACATGTGTTTTTTTAGCCAAATTTTGAGATTTGCAAAGGATTCTGGGTAACAGAACCTGGTCCGAGCCCCGCAAGTCACCCCTCCTTGGATTCCCCTAGTTCTCTAGTTTTCAGAAATGCACAGGTTTGGTAGGTTTCCCTAGGTGGCGGCTGAGCTAGAGGCCAAAATCTACAGGTAGTCACTTTGCTAAAAACAGCTCTGTTTTCTGTGATATGTCCACGTTGTGTTTTGGGGCATATCCTGTCGCAGGCGCTAGGCCTACCCACACAAGTGAGGTATCATTTTTATCGGGAGACATGGGGGAACGCTGGGTGGAAGGAAATTTGTGGCTCCTCTCAGATTCCAGAACTTTCTGCCACAGAAATGTGTGGAACATGTGTTTTTTTAGCCAAATTTTGAGGTTTGCAAAGGATTCTGGGTAACAGAACCTGGTCCGAGCCCCGCAAGTCACCCCTCCTTGGATTCCCCTAGGTCTCTAGTTTTCAGAAAAGCACAGGTTTGGTAGGTTTCCCTAGGTGGCGGCTGAGCTAGAGGCCAAAATCTACAGGTAGTCACTTTGCGAAAAACAGCTCTGTTTTCTGTGATATGTCCACGTTGTGTTTTGGGGCATATCCTGTCGCGGGCGCTAGGCCTACCCACACAAGTGAGGTATCATTTTTATCGGGAGACGTGGGGGAACGCTGGGTGGAAGGAAATTTGTGGCTCCTCTCAGATTCCAGAACTTTCTGCCACAGAAATGTGAGGAACATGTGTTTTTTTAGCGAAATTTTGAGGTTTGCAAAGGATTCTGGGTAACAGAACCTGGTCCGAGCCCCGCAAGTCACCCCTCCTTGGATTCCCCTAGGTCTCTAGTTTTCAGAAATGCACAGGTTTGGTAGGTTTCCCTAGGTGGCGGCTGAGCTAGAGGCCAAAATCTACAGGTAGTCACTTTGCTAAAAACAGCTCTGTTTTCTGTGATGTGTCCACGTTGTGTTTTGGGGCATATCCTGTCGCGGGCGCTAGGCCTACCCACACAAGTGAGATATCATTTTTATCGGGAGACGTGGGGGAACGCTGGGTGGAAGGAAATTTGTGGCTCCTCTCAGATTCCAGAACTTTCTGCCACAGAAATGTGAGGAACATGTGTTTTTTTAGCCAAATTTTGAGGTTTGCAAAGGATTCTGGGTAACAGAACCTGGTCCGAGCCCCGCAAGTCACCCCTCCTTGGATTCCCCTAGGTCTCTAGTTTTCAGAAATGCACAGGTTTGGTAGGTTTCCCTAGGTGGCGGCTGAGCTAGAGGCCAAAATCTACAGGTAGTCACTTTGCTAAAAACAGCTCTGTTTTCTGTGATATGTCCACGTTGTGTTTTGGGGCATATCCTGTCGCGGGCGCTAGGCCTACCCACACAAGTGAGGTATCATTTTTATCGGGAGACATGGGGGAACGCTGGGTGGAAGGAAATTTGTGGCTCCTCTCAGATTCCAGAACTTTCTGCCACAGAAATGTGAGGAACATGTGTTTTTTTAGCCAAATTTTGAGGTTTGTAAAGGATTCTGGGTAACAGAACCTGGTCCGAGCCCCGCAAGTCACCCCTCCTTGGATTCCCCTAGGTCTCTAGTTTTCAGAAATGCACAGGTTTGGTAGGTTTCCCTAGGTGGCGGCTGAGCTAGAGGCCAAAATCTACAGGTAGTCACTTTGCTAAAAACAGCTCTGTTTTCTGTGATATGTCCAGGTTGTGTTTTGGGGTATATCCTGTCGTGGGCGCTAGGCCTACCCACACAAGTGAGGTATCATTTTTATCGGGAGACGTGGGGGAACGCTGGGTGGAAGGAAATTTGTGGCTCCTCTCAGATTCCAGAACTTTCTGCCACAGAAATGTGAGGAACATGTGTTTTTTTAGCCAAATTGTGAGGTTTGCAAAGGATTCTGGGTAACAGAACCTGGTCCGAGCCACACAAGTCACCCCTCCTTGGATTCCCCTAGGTCTCTAGTTTTCAGAAATGCACAGGTTTGGTAGGTTTCCCTAGGTGGCGGCTGAGCTAGAGGCCAAAATCTACAGGTAGTCACTTTGCTAAAAACAGCTCTGTTTTCTGTGATGTGTCCACGTTGTGTTTTGGGGCATATCCTGTCGCGGGTGCTAGGCCTACCCACACAAGTGAGGTATCATTTTTATCGGGAGACGTGGGGGAACGCTGGGTGGAAGGAAATTTGTGGCTCCTCTCAGATTCCATAACTTTCTGCCACAGAAATGTGAGGAACATGTGTTTTTTTAGCCAAATTTTGAGGTTTGCAAAGGATTCTGGGTAACAGAACCTGGTCCGAGCCACACAAGTCACCCCTCCTTGGATTCCCCTAGGTCTCTAGTTTTCAGAAATGCACAGGTTTGGTAGGTTTCCCTAGGTGGCGGCTGAGCTAGAGGCCAAAATCTACAGGTAGTCACTTTGCTAAAAACAGCTCTGTTTTCTGTGATATGTCCACATTGTGTTTTGGGGCATATCCTGTCGCGGGTGCTAGGCCTACCCACACAAGTGAGGTACCATTTTTATCGGGAGACTTGGGGGAACATAGATTAGCAAAACAAGTACTATTGCCCCTTGTCTTTCTCTACATTTTTTCCTTCCAAATATAGGAGTGTGTGTAAAAAAGACATCTATTTGAGAAATTCCCTGTAATTCACGTGCTACTATGGTCACCCCGGAATTCAGAGATGTGCAAATAACCACTGCTCCTCAACACCTTATCTTGTGCCCTTTTTGGAAATGCAAAGGTTTTCTTGATAGCAATTTTTTACTCCTTATATTTCAGCAAATGAATTGCTGTATACCCGGTATAGAATGAAAACGCACTGCAGGGTGCAGCTCATTTATTGGCTCTGGGTTCCTCGGGTTCTTGATGAACCTACAAGCCCTATATATCCCCGCAACCAGAGGAGTCCAGCAGACGTAACGGTGTATTGCTTTCGATAATCTGACATTGCAGGGAAAAGTTACAGAGTAAAACGTAGAGAAAAATTGATGGTTTTTTCACCTCAATTTCAATATTTTTCTTTTTCAGCTGTTATTTTCTGTAGGAAACCCTTGTAGGATCTACACAAATGACCCCTTGCTGAATTCAGAATTTTGTCTACTTTTCAGAAATGTTTAGGTTTCTGGGATCCAGCATTGGTTTCATGACCATTCCTGTCACTGACTGGAAGGAGGCTGAAAGCACAAAAAATTGCACAAATGGGGTATGCCCCAGTAAAATGCCAAAATTGTGTTGAAAAATTGGGTTTTCTGATTCAAGTCTGCCTGTTCCTGAAAGCTGGGAAGCTGCTGAGTTTAGCACCGCAAACCCTTTGTTGATGCCATTTTCAGGGGAAAAACCACAAGCCTTCTTCTGCAGCCACTTTTTCCAATTTTTTTGAAAAAAACGAAATTTTCACTGTATTTTGGCCAATTTCTTGGCCTCCTTCAAGGGAACCCACAAAGTCTGGGTACCTCTAGAATCCCTAGGATGTTGGAAAAAAAGGACGCAAATTTGGCTTGGTTAGCTTATGTGGACAAAAAGTTATGAGGGCCTAAGCGCGAACTGCCCCAAATAGGCAAAAAAAGGCCCGGCACAGGAGGGGGAAAAGGCCTGGCAGCGAAGGGGTTAAAGGTTTCATCTTCACCTTTTAATATCCTTGTTAATCATGTGGATTATCAGCCTCTTTAGAGCAGCTTTTCCTTATATCTAAGGATTACCTTCAAGGCTTTATCCTGCTCTATAGGACACTCCTTTCCATGTATCTATAGCCATTTTCCATTTAGCTTCACTTGCACAGTGTTCTGCACATCTCTACATCCACTCATGCAGAATGCAATTTCCATTGCCCTGCTTGGTTGTATCATAAAACGTTTCTGCAGAAGTGGAAAAACCTCCTCATGCACGTCCTGCCTCACAGATGTGCTATTTGGCTGATGCCCAGGTAAGTGATTAAGAATGTTCTCACTCTGCACTCTTAGAGTGTGGAAAAGAAAGACATTTTCTGTCACCTGGAAGACTTCTGCAGGCTATTGCCACTATTTATTAGGGGTTCCTTACCTCTTTCTCACTCTGTTGTAGATTTTGAGAGCTCGATTGAAAAACTAACCGGGGGAAGCTAACTTATATATAAAACAATAATGGAAATATTTATTAGCCTTTTTGCTGAATCAGCCTTAACTCTCATAGCTTCGCTGCACACTCGGTGGTGCAGTGTACACCCCCATACAGCATGTAGAGCCACAACAATTGAATTTCTTGGAGTAGAGCAGATATGTAATATTCGGGACCTTAATCTCCTCTCTCCGAATTCCACCAAGACACTTGACCATTTTCCACTTATAGACCTGAAAGTTTTTTTATGCACAACATGTAAGTGTTCTCTGGTCGGGTGTTTTGTCACTGAGACAATCCATACGCTCTCATAGTTCTGTCTATGTTTTTTATTCATACCAGTCCATCAGTAATCACATCGTAATCTCTCCTTGGCTTTGCAGTTTTCCAAATGGCCCATGTGCACCAGGCACAGTCTGTTGCTCTTGGGAGGAACCAAACACAACCGCCTGAACAACAGACCAACCCCTCATTGACAGTTCACCTCTAACTATCTTCTGGTTTTTTTCCCTTCCACCCTATCCAATTGCCTTTGAGGCACTCTGGAACTTCTGTTGTCTCTGGACCTTTGACCATTTCATCAACCATTCTTGCTTTGTTTCACAACATTCAGAGAAATCACACACCTTGACTTGGTTTCCCAGCCATACATCCTGAGATTCCTCTTCTTTCATCTTAATGCCACCCGCTAATCTCAAGAGATAATCTGCGGCTTCACAGTTTACACCAGGAAAATCTTGATCGCAGATGTTTTGGGACTATCTCCTTCAAAAGGTTGTGCTCGGTAAAGACCCCAAACCTCGACCACTGTAAAAAATGTCAGAGCTCTTCACGGCCCAGAACACAACCAATACCGCCCTTTCGATAGTCGAGTAGCTTTTTTTTCAACCTTCACCATGTACAGAGGCAAATACTAAATTATTTGCTAAGACAGGAGTCATTTCTATGGGGGTTGGGAGTCGTAAAAAATGGCGCAAATCGGGTTGAGGCGAAAAAATTGCCTCAACCTGACTTGCCCCATTTCTTGACGCCCAAGCCCCATATCCCCCTACGCCGACGCTGCCTGGTGTACTTCGTTTTTTTTAACGCACACCAGACGGCGCCGCCGGCTAACGCCGGCTAACGCCGGCTAACGTCATTCAATAAATATGGCGCCCGCATGGCGCTTCAGAATGGCGTTAGCCGGCGCAAATTTTTTTGACGCAAAACTGCGTTGGCGCAGTTTTGCGTCAAAAAGTATAAATATGGGCCTGTATTTGGTGTCTGTCTTAGACAGTTTGGTAGTCTTTGTTTGGTTTACCATACATACAATTGTTTTAGGTTACTTGCAATTGTTACTGCTTATTTTTAATGTACTCCTTTATCCCCTGTCTTCTTTTGAAATATTACAAATGTAAGAATGTCAAATAAAACTATTTGTATATTGGTATAAAATATGTCTCTCATCCCCATTGGCTGGTTCAAAATGTAAATTTTATGTTCTTTTATAGGAGGCATTGTCAGAAACAGGGCCTGATTGAAAAAGGTAACTTACACTTTGAATAATTTATCCTTTTAAATAAATTCAATACTTTTTGGACATTCACAAAATCCAAGAGCGCCAAAAGAAGCATGATTATGATAATAGGATTTGTTTTAAGCTGAAAAAAACTGAGCAACAGTAAACCACTCTGTAATGGGCGATTACTGACATGTTTTGCCATTTATATCCAAGCTGGGAGTATGTGTCAAAAGGGAAAGGGAAGAGACTGAAAATACTCTTCATAACCCTCAGCCCCACTTCTAAAAATCACAGTGTAGATACTTTTACAGGTTAGCAAGGCCTTCCTGACCAGAATAGTATGTTTGGTATCAACTTAATTGCAAAGTTTAAATAAGTGTAGATATATTTAAACATTGTCCATTTGATTTAATAGAATAATTGTGAAAAATTCAGAGGGTGGTCCAGATGATTTTTTTTCAGTAGGAGGGCATGGCATTAAACAGTTTAAAGACAACTGCTCTAAAGTGTAAATTCTATATCAGGACCGGAGGCTCCGATTATGCTTTCTCTTTCTTTACTGACTTAAAACAGCAGCTAATCACAAACAAGTTTAACAAAAAACTACACATCCCATGATGCTCTAGTCAATGTCACATGGTCCAATCACCTAACACGACCTCTGCCCATATAACACCTGACCCCCGATGTCACTTCCTCTTTCTTTGCTGCTTCGCTGCAGATAAGTGCATTTTATCTCTATTCTTCATGTAAATGTGTTTTTTCGATGATAATTGCTTAGTTATTCAAATGTGTGGCGTCGCGATTTAGCGCTCCTCTATTTGTGTATTTGCGTACCTTTGCGCTTCCGTTTTCAGCATTTTGCCGTGTTTTGATGCCCGATTGTGGAGTGGGAGCGGGAGCGCACTGCGTGTTCCACGCAGTATTTCTTTTATTTTTCTTTCCGGCTCGCGCGCGCGCACTAAACCCGTTCCAGAGCCGATCCTTCGTGTTTTAGATCGATCGGCTCGGAGTGTTTAGGCGCGTGCGGACGGCATTCTGTGTCCTTCTATTTATAGAATTTATTGCTCCCTGACGCCCCGTTCTCTAAATAGGGACGTGGGTTGTAAAATTGAGATTAGGCTTCTGCCTAGAGTGCCAGCAGGCAGCTCCCTCCACGTTTTATTGTGGGCACAATCGAATCCTTTGCCTGCTTTGGGGTTTTTGCACTCCCTCCTGTTACTTAGAGTATTTACTTGATTCCCACAATTAAGTAAGTGTAGACACACAGGCGGTCATTCCTGCTTTGGCGGGCGGCGGTCGCCGCCCGCCTGGCGGGAACCGCCAGAAGACCGTACCGCGGTCAAAAGACTGCAGCGGTCATTCTGTCTTTACTGCTTGGCTGGCGGGCGACTGCCAAAAGGCCGCCCGCCCAGCGGGAAAGCACCAGCAACGAGGAAGCCGGCTCCGAATGGAGCCGGCGGAGTTGCTGGTGTGCGACGGGTGCAGTTGCACCCGTCGCTATTTTCAGTGTCTGCCAAGCAGACACTGAAAATCAATGTGGGGCCCTGTTAGGGGGCCCCTGTAGTGCCCATGCCAGTGCCATGGGCACTGCAGGGGCCCCTAGGGGCCCAACGACACCCGTTCCCGCCAGCCAGGTTCTGGCGGTGAAAACCGCCAGAACCAGGCTGGTGGGAAGGGGGTGGGAATCCCCATGGCGGCACTGCTTGCAGCGCCGCCGTGGAGGATTCACAGGGGCAGCGGGAAGCCGGCGGGAAACCGCCGGCTTCCCTTTTCTGGCTGCGGCTTTACCGCTGCGGTCAGAATAGCCCCAGAAGCACCGCCAGCCTGTTGGCGGTGCTTCCTCCGTCCCCTACAGGGTAGGAATGACCCCCACAGACTCTACATCAACTTTAATATCTTGAGTTCAAATGGCTCAGTGGAATGATCAAGGCGATGAATATTACACTGAAGAATTGGGAAACCAATTAGAAGTGGACTTAGTGGAAGCCCTTGATACTAGGGTACAGCAATCAGTTAACGATGCGCTAGTAAAAGCTCTAGGCCCATTCTCAGGCCAATTATTTGACCTCGCACGCTCTCAAGGATGGGTGCAAGGCCAAGCGCCACACCAGGAGGGAAAAAAGGCAAAAGGAAAAGCAAAACATTTGGAAGAGTCTTCCCCTGATCTTAGTGACCCTCATGCAGATGCCTTGGAGAAGCTGCACAAAAAGCACAGCGGAGAGCATAACTACAGCTCAAAAAAGGATACTACCTTCTCTCCCTCCTCATCAGATAAGAATTCTTCATCCGAGGACTCAGACGACTCAGAGTCTCCAGTGCCTAGTAAGAAGGCTAAAAAAGTCATCCCTCCTTCATTAGTCCTCGATTTCGATCCATCGGAAATCATTCACCCCAGAGCTTCGAATTGGATTCCTCCTCCTGAGGTAGCCCAGTATGTGCAAACTAATATCAGAAAAGGTTTTGTTAAAGAAGTTCGCTTTCGCCTAAAGGCAGAATGCCCCAGACCAGATTTAGAAGGCAGAGTCTCAGAGACTCCGGAAATAGACCCAACCATGGTCACATTTATGAAAAAGTGCTCCAAAGATCCTAAGACAGGATTAGATAGATCATGGCGGAACTGCCAAGATAAACTTTTGGACCTTTCTGGCTCCTTGACGAAGATTCTCGAAATGGCGTACGTGGCCAAGGAGTCAAGCACCCCGGTGGACACTGACATCCTGATTGGTTGGGCTCAAAGGGCTGTTTGTCAGTTAGGGAACACTAACTGCGCTATCTCCTCTGAACGTAGGAAGTCTATTTTGATGCGCATTGACCCAAAACTATCCTATCTAGCATCTTCGGAAGCGGGCCCTTCAGCTGATGGCCTTCTATTTGTTTCGTCTTTTATTACAGAACTAGCCAAGTTCTGCTCCACCTTTTCATCTCTCGATAAGGCCCAAATGTCACTTAAAAAAGTCTTTAAACGAGGCCTTTTTACCAGGGCCGGTCGTTACGGCGGACGCATGGCCGGTCGAGGCTCATATATCAGTCCCCAGAATTACTACCCCAGAGGCAGAGGTGGTTGGTATGGAGAACAAGACACCACTTTCTACCCCACTCGCCACAGAGGAGGACGCCAACGTTTCCGCAGAGGCCCTCGCAGAGGGCAACAAAGTGCCATTCAAGACTCTAATTTCTCAGGTGAGCATATTCCTTTTTCTCAGGTCACTCTTGGGGGCAGAGTGGCATTGTTTATAAAAAATTGGAGAAAGATTACCGGGGATCCCTGGGTTCTCCAATCGGTTTTGGGATTTCACCTAGAGTTTGTCAGTACTCCCACCCAGATCAACCCTCCACTTCAGATGTGTTTTTCCCTAGAAAATCAGGCTTTTATAGACAAAGAAGTCCAGGCCTTATTAGAAAAAGGCGCAGTACAGTATTCCACCCCTCATCCTTACGGTTTTACCAGTCCTATTTTTGTGGTGGACAAAAAAGGGGGGGGTCACCGCCTAGTCTTGAATTTAAAGGACTTCAACCAATGGATATGATATCGACATTTCAAAATGGAGGGTATTCATATGCTAAGGGACCTTCTATTAGAAGGAGACTGGATGGTTCGTCTAGACCTAAAAGATGCCTATCTATCAATCCCAATCTTTCCTCCACACAGGAGATTCCTCCAATTTCAATGGAAGGGTCAGTGCCTGGAATTTCTGGCACTCCCCTTCCGCCTGTCATCAGCACCTTGGTGCTTCACGAAACTGATGAGACCGGTCATGGAATGGCTAAGAGCCAAAGACGTCCGTTTGATCATTTATCTGGACGATATTCTCTTGATGGCTCAAGCCCCCCAGACCCTGCTCTCGCATTTGAATTGGACCATCAATATTCTGCAAGATTTAGGTTTCCTGGTCAATGCGCAGAAATCGTTGTTGAGTCCGACGCAAATAATAGATTTCTTGGGGTTTCGGATAAACTCAATCTCATGTCAACTACTTCTTCCCTCTCAAAAGATTCGCAACATCAAGAGGGAATTGAGGTCCCTTTTGACCAGGTCGACGGTTTCTTTACGGAACATAGCCAGAGTAGTAGGGTTGTTAGCTTCCTCCATTCAAGCAATATTTCCAGCTCCCTTACATTACAGAGCCCTTCAGAGACTCAAGATCAGACACCTACAAAAGGGTCTGAGCTATTCAGAACAGATCCCATTGACTATGGAAGTAAAATCAGAGATACAGTGGTGGCTACAACATATGGAAGCCTGGAACGGCAGAGCGATATTCGGGTTTCCTCCGAACGTGGTGATCGAATCCGATGCCAGCTGTTGGGGTTGGGGAGCTCGTTGCAACTCCTTAGTGACAGGTGGCAGATGGTCAGAATGGGAACAGACCCTACACATCAATTGCATAGAACTTTTGGCAGGTTCCTTTGCAATAAAGAGTCTCTCCCCTCAGAAGACAGATTGTTGCATACTTCTACGAATGGACAATGTTTCAGCAGTGAGGTATGTCAACAAATTGGGGGGAACAAAATCCAAAATCCTGGCAGAGATTGCCAAGGAGTTTTGGCATTTCTGCCTGACACAACGCATAGTAGTCATTGCGGAATACCTTCCGGGGGACCAGAACACAGTAGCGGACTGGAACTCCAGATATCTGACAGATTCCAGCGACTGGAAACTGGACCCAATGATTTTTTCCCAGATAATCAAAGAGTGGGGCAGTTGCGAGGTAGATCTATTTGCTTCATGTCTCAATTGCCAGATTTCAAAATTCTTCAGTTGGTGACCAGATCCCTGTGCAATGAAGACAGATGCATTTCTTCAGGACTGGTCTCAGTTTCGAGGTTATGCGTTTCCACTGTTTCTTATGATTGCCAGAGTGTTGTCTCAAGTCCAGAGACAGAAAGCTCAGATCGTGTTAGTGACTCCCTTCTGGAGAGCACAGCCGTGGTTCCCAGTAGCGCTGAATTTAGCTTGTGCCTATCCTCTTCTCATTCCTCCTCGTCGGAATCTTCTTCTGAATCCGGAAGGCCATCAACATCCTATGATCTCGTCAGGAAAGCTGATTCTGCTAGCATGGTTGATTTCAGGTCAAGATGGAGTTCCTCAGGCCTTTCGCAACAAGCTGAGGACTTCATTAAACAAGCCTGGGCGGGTAGTACCCATAAGAGATACGATTCAGCCTGGCGCAGATGGAGTAATTGGTGTGATGGAAGAGGTTCCAATCCGATGGAAGCACATATCGAGTTAATCATTAACTTTCTAGCAGAACTAGCCAATTCCGGTTTAGCTTACCGGACGATTAATAATTTTAGATCAGCCATTTCAGCAGGACATTTCCCGGTTGAAGGTAAACCTGTAGGTGAGCATCCTTTAATATGTAAATTACTAAGAGGCATTCGCTTGTCTAAACCGCCTCAGGCAAAGTACTCGGTATTATGGGACGTTAATGTTGTCCTAAGATTCCTGGATTCCTGGCCTGCTAATAAGGATTTATCTCGCAAACAACTATAGGCCAAATTGACCATGTTGTTATGTCTCGTTTGCTGTAAAAGAGTGTCAGATGTCAGAGCATTAGATTTATCTGGTAGAGTATATTCACCAATGGGGTGACTTTCACAATATCTAGAAGGACTAAAACGAATTACAGGTCAGTAACATATCCAATGTATCCTGATAATTCTAACTTATGTGTTGTTCATTGTTTAAAAGAATATGAAAATGTCACAGAAAGTTTTATACAAGATGTTAATGGTCAATTATTGATATCATTGCAAAAACCATTTAAACCAGTTACATCAGCTACTTTAGCTAGATGGATGAGATGGTTAATGAATGAAGCCGGCATAGATACCAAGGTATTTGGAGCTCATTCAGCTAGAGGAGCTATGGCATCCAAATCTTATGCCTTAGGTTCTCGTATAGAGGACATTATGAGAGCTGCAGATTGGTCTTCAGAGCATATGTTTCGTAAATGTTATCACAAGCCTGTGATGGATGTAGCATCTGTGGTAATGCGACAGCTTTAAACTAGCATAATCGGAGCCTCCGGTCCTGACATAGAATAAAACAAAATTCTAGCTTACGCGTCAAGAATTTTCAATTCTATTAAGGACACGGAGGCGAGGATTATCCCACCCATAATTTTTTTTATTATTGAACAGAATTATTATCTGATGTGATTATTGTTTATTATTCCCTCCCATTGGTTATCAGTTATTTGTATAGTATTTATGGGAATTTGTTTCCCTTTGAGATTATTACCTACCTATTTTATTTCATAGGTTCTGATCAGAAGAATTCCTGAGTCCAGGATCCTGGTAAAGACGTGTACCTTCATTGCGATGGAATGGTTTTTCTTTTCAAGTTGGAGTCTCCAAACTCATGTTACCTGTTAAAAAGAAGACTATCCGAACTCTGAGTTACAGTTGATGTAAGAAGTTTCGATTTCAATGTGAACTATATCTGCCTTGACCAAAGAAAGAGGAAGTGACATCGGGGGTCAGGTGTTATATGGGCAGAGGTCGTGTTAGGTGATTGGACCATGTGACACTGACTAGAGCATCATGGGATGTGTAGCTTTTTGTTAAACTTGTTTGTGATTGGCTGCTGTTTTAAGTCAGTAAAAAAAGAGAAAGCATAATCCTCGCCTCCGTGTCCTTAATAGAATTGAAAATTCTTGACGCGTAAGCTAGACATTTTTTTATTCCTCAAACGTCTATAGCCCCCAGGGCCCTTCAGTTTGGTGGGGTCAGGTTAGCTATACTTTAGGTGTGCATTTACACTTTGATTTTGTGAATAGCCAAAAAGTAGGAAGCTTTCTCAAAAAAGCAAATTACTCAAAAGTGTGAGTTACCTTTGTGAATCAGGACTATGCTATTAATTTGAAAATTATTTTCGTGCTATGGCTATAGGTGACTCCTGTTGACACGTCTGACCTTAATAGGTCAATTTACAAGGGGACACAAATAGGTCGAGGAACCTTTTGACTCGCATTTAAAATGTTCCCACCGTATATCCTGTACATTCAGATCAATAATCAATAACCAACCAGTGAAATCAATAACCAATGATAATCAATAGCATTAATAATCAACTTGAGTCAGTAATTATCACACACCATGACCTTTCAGTCATGAATAGCCACACCTTTTAGTAAAAGTTAGAATATTTATTTCCCTATATTAACAATGGTAATGTCACGTAAAATAATCTAAAAATCAAATGATAAACATACAGAAACATCACTGGCTGACCAAATCTGCGAAAGAAACACAATCTAATCAAAGCTTGAACAATTACACATTCTAAGGTTACAGTGAAAATTAATAACAAGAACAATTGAACAAATGATATCACATATATTTAGATTCAGCAAAGTGAAAAACATTAAATGTTACTCTATATAGCGAACTTTAATTAGAGGATCCTTCTCTAACACCAGATTAGCATTAGCATTTTGGGCTTAATGCAAACAATTTAGTCAACACAAATTTAGAAAACATCTAACTATGGCTCTATCAAAATAGTGTGGTTGGTACCTAGAAAGAAAAAGAACAAATAGGCATAGCAAAACACATGCGTAACAGTATACCTCTCCTCAGTTGGATCAGCAAGCTAAGATAGTATTCATAATCAGGACATCAGTTTGGTCAGCAAGGCATCAGGATTCAGCATTAAAGTTCAGGAAACCAAAAGTCTTTAAGCATTAAAGTAAAGCGCGTCTCTTGTCAAGACACTAGAGAAATTATGACAGTGGCAAAAGGCAAAAGCACAATGGCAGCTTCTTCTCAGTGTAGTCCGTCTAAGTTAGATTTCCTAAAACTACTTCACAAGTCCTTATTGGTCAAGGGATCACATGTTCACACTTTGTCCAATAAAACTAAAATATAAAATCTCCAGTATCTACTAGTACACGGTTCACATGTCGATGATTGGCTTCTCTTGTAATGTCCACATCATCCGGCTCGTCAGGTAACAATATTGTTGCACCTTGTACTATGTCAGTGTCTCTATTGTTCTCCTCATGAGAAAGTCAGTCTTACACACATTGCACTTATAATGTTACATTTAGTAAGAATGGCATTTTCTAAGGAGCGGTTCTCATGAGAAAGACTTTTAGCCACAAGCACATTTAGTCAGCACAGTGGAATATCACAATTTAATTCTTTAAGCAAACATTTTATTATTAGGTTTTAGATCTACAGCTTGACATGAGGCCATGCAACTAGGCCAAGTTCTCTGATAAGTTAAGGCCTACAATTTAATAAAGCTAATACATAATGCATAACCCTCAATATGATGTATTACTACATTAATCAAACAAAAGCTCAACATTTCATTTTAATAGGCCATTAATAAGAATACTTTGTGAACATTGGCGGCAACTCACGTGGACACATTTTCAAATGCATGGTTTTTTTTTTCTCTGTATTAATACATGTTCTATGCCCATCCATTACTCAGAATACATAAATATTCATTAATATTTTTTATTAGAACACCTGCTCTAGCACTCCTAGGTGAGTAATCTGGTTGCATTTGTATATCTTGTTTTAGTAAAGAAAAAAACGGTCACACAGTCAAATTAGACTGTACATAGCAAATGAATGTACTCCAAAATTGTTGATTCTCAAAACAACAGTTGATTTTGGAAGCATGCACTCTCTAGTATTTGACGCATATGTTTATTTACACACCCAACACCCATATAATGACTGCCTTTAAAAATGCGGGTTGGCTTACCCATGAAAACATAAGACTCGGACTTACAGTACTTTAAAGAAAGCCATGCTACTCTGCTTTCATGAGAAATTCAACTCAGTATTTCAATTTCACTAGACTCTTTTCCGCATTATTTCAATGAGGATTTTTTGCCTAATTAATTCCAAGTTGTCAACACAACAGCAGCCGAAAACAGCACAACAAACAATGCAACTCGATCTGAATCAGTCAGCCAAATTACATTCACTGCTGTTAATCGATAAAGTTGATGGATTACAATAACCCCACTCATGATGTAATATTAAATACTCATCCTCTTCGCCGTTATGCTAGTTTAACACTAAACATCAAAGTAATACATTGATATTCTGACCACACCCCTCCCCAAACACAGCAGCCCTCTAGTTCTTTTTCTCTAGTGTTTCATCCTGCATCCCTTTACCAAGTTTCTAGCCTCTAAAGTTAAAGCCATTCAGGAGGAGCTGTGGATACTAGGCACACAAACCATTTTTTTTAGCGTCTGCTGAGTACTGGCTGAGTACTGGCGCAATGCATGGACGTCATTGAAGGGTCGCCAAGGGTTGCAGCTGTTACCCCCAACTTGACCCCTGTGACCCCTGGCACTGCCTCTGCGACAGCTGGCCTCAGAGGTCGCAAGATCACTGCCAGGAACACAGGGGCAGCACGTCCTTACGGACTTTGTTTGGGGCCCCACTTCCTTGCTTTCAATCGTTTTTTTTATTACAGTAATAGTGAGTAATATATTACTCACTATTGGTGTAATAAAAACTGTAGTACAATTAGCTGAAATATGAACCTCTTTGGTATTGTATTTTGTGAGCATGCTTGCGGGTGAGAGTGTGTTCATGTGAGAGTGAGTGTGTGTGAGTGAAAGTAAAGATGGAATATCGTGTGATGTTACTTCCTCTACCCCTGGCATTTGGTGAATTGTAGTCCAAGGGGCTATGCTCTTCTTTACTTGCAATCCTATCGGTCTAGTTTCCCTTCATCATGACCCTCTTTCCTGGTGTTGACTCCTCTGAAACATGTTCTTTCCCTGAAAATCACAATAAAGCCATGTACCTTGTGACTTGACAGACTTGGACCCTCCAGTTCTACCTGTGAAGCCTCCCAAAGTGCACCCCAAGACAGTATAGTGGTTCTCAGTGCTTCCATTTAATGATTTTTTCTTCCTTTCTAAGATTACAAGTGAAAAATAATGTGGCGAGCATAGTTTAAGCTCTTCCCAGCCTAAAATGGACTCCCTTTTCTTTTTACCATGAATCTCAATTTTGAAATCCTTGTTAAAACAGTGAAATGTTTAACTAACAGTGACAGGACTTTGGCATGAAATATGGAGTCGGGAAATGGAATCTATGCAATCTTTGTATAAAACCCACAGGCAGAACACATTTTCAAGATTAATGGTATTTACACCTTAAAAAATCATGTAAACTTCAATTTTCACACAAAGGACAATGTGTGACTTGGATAAATGGTAAGCACCATTTATCTTAACAATCTCAATCAAACAGTTTGGGTGAAATGGTTACTGAATAATGTTATTCTATAAATCAGTCTAAATCACAGGACTCTCAATTGTGCTTCTCTGTGCCTGATGGTAAAAGGCCTGAATGACTGTCTGTGGGGCAGGACATCACTAAATGCATTTAGGCCCATATTTATATTTTTGATGCAAAACTGCGCCGACACAGTTTTGCGTCAAAAATATTACCGCTGGCTAATGCCATTTCTTTGCACCGTGTAGGCGTCAAATTTATACTTTGACGCACGGCGGCACAAACCACAGGTGTGAGTCATCTTTTTAGACTCAAACCGCTGCGTCACATCGTAAAGGAAAACGACGTTAACACGACGGAAATTACTGTGAGCCGGTTTACGACACCGCAAACCGGATATGCGGCGTTTTTTGATGCAATAGCGTCAAAATTCGCCGCAAACACAGCAATTTGTGCAGAGGAGAGACAAAATGGATCCCAGATGCTTTCACAGACCCCAAGAAGATGACAACAGACCAGGAACCAGCCAGGAGGACCCACACAAGACCCAGGACAGTGAGAAGAAGAAAAGAAAGTGTTGCTTCAGTGCAGAGGAACAGGAAATTCTGGTGAAAGAGGTGACGGAACACCAGAACCAACTGTTTGTCACCTCAAAGTTGCCAATCAGTAGGAGAGAGGCAATATGGCAACAAATTGTAGACAAGATCAACAGTGTGGCAGAAGTACGCAGAACAGTCATCGAGTGCAAGAAACGCTGGCATGACTGCAAGCGCAGGACCAAGGAAAAGATGGCCAGGAACAGGAAGGCAGCACTGCAGACTGGAGGTGGGAGTCCAGCACCACAGGAGGCCCTGGACCACATGAAGGAGATGGTCACAGAAGTATTCTCTGAGGAGATCATCACAGGGATTCAAGGACAGGACAGAGCAGACTACCAGGAGACAACGCACATGCAGGGTAAGTTGCATGGGGAATTAAAATGCACTAATGTTAACTGCAACTGGGGGGGTGGACATACCTACTACACAATGCATGTCAGCCATGATATTCAGGGAGTGGAATGGGTAAAGTGGCACGGCACGGGGGCCTGGCCCGTACTGAGGAAACCAGGGGCACTCCACTACACAACACCAACAACCTTTGCTTGAGGGTATGCTGCCATGCCAAGGATGTTGCAAAGGTTAAGCCTGGCCAGGAGGGCAGGGTACAATGTAAAACTGGCAGCTCGTCACACGTCAGCCAGTATACTCCCTACATTAACTAGGGCCCATATAACAACCTCTGGCCATACCTGCAAGTGGAATGTAACATTGACACTAGTTGCAACTACCACCTCTTGTGTGTGTGCAGGTCAAGTAGCTAATGGCATTAACGTCCCCATGGATTAAACACACCCAAATTAGAGGGTTCAGGATGACAACGTTATCAATCCCCTAAAATCAATACAAATGTTCCAATCCTGTCAAATGTGATTGCCAAAAGTTGCCACAAACTTCACCCATTGTCATGAACATTAGGAGGTACACAGCACTAATGTCATACCGATGCTGCATATGTCTTGGTCCACCCTGTGCCTGGGTCACTATAGCTTCAATGACACCATGCAACATCCCAAATGTCATACTGCTCAGAAAACAGCATTCAGGGGGAGGACACATGTAACTGTTCACAGATATACACCAGCACAATCAGAGAAGGAAATAGGACACTGCTACGACTATCAGTGCAATCCAATGTACCACACATTCCCCAACATCAGTAGTACACATTACCAATGCTGACATCCATATCGTGCCATACCAGTGCTATACATAGTATATGCTACATCTCAACTACATATAGGTGGATGTGAAAGATCAGAGACTGGGGCAGGTCCAGATTGTTACGTGTGGTGCTAGTGCCATCAGAGCACCCACAGCCAGTGAAAGGCCTCACCATGAGAATGGATGTGGACGGAGGGTTGAGTAGGACAATAAGGTGGCAATTCACTATTTGGCCAGAACCAACACCTAGAGGATATGATGTTGATAAGTCCACTAACTGACCACAATACATGTGACATGCAGGTGGGGCATCGGCCTGGGAGAATGCCAATCTGAAAGACAGGAACAATGAACAGGAACCAAGATCACAATGTGAAAATAATCAGAAGGCAGGCATGTCACATTACAAAGCCCACAACACTGACAAACTAATTGTACCATATCTCATTGCAGAGGACGATGGATCTCCTGCGGATATGCCTGTCCAGGACTACCCTGATGACATGGATGACGAGCTGACAAACATCAGCCACCAGACCCTCCAAGAGGTCCTTGGAACCCTCCAGACCCCACCTTCAGTCACAAGGAGGAGCACAGAACTAGCAGCCATCACAGAGGAGCCACCCACAACACCAATCGTACGACCTGCCAGCTCCAACACAGCTGAGGACTTTGACGACACTGGCACCAGCTTTGAGAGAACTGTAGTTGGAGTATAGCGGGAGCTGGCCAAGGAGGTGCGGGTGGGGATGAAAAATATGGCAGCCAGCCTAGAGGGGGTGCGTTCCTGCATGATGTCAACTGAAGAACAGGCAGCAGCTATGCAAGGGCGAACAACTATTTTGCAGGAAGTAGAAAAAAGGTTGAAGGAAATCATAATACCGTTGACCCAACACCTACAAGAGCAATCCTATCAACGCGTGCACGAATGCAACATTGAACCCCTTAGGGCCGACCTGGCTGCCTACCACCGTGATGTGGCTGCTATTCTTACAACCAGCAGATCCTCCTTGCTGCAGTACCGCCCTTAAGACCCCCACAGGTAGCAGCTACCGGGATGTCTGACTCCACATCTTCAAACACTGAGGTATGTGTTGCCGCTTCAAAACCACTACCACCAAGGGCAGAGGAAACTACACACACATCAGAAGATGAAGACGTGGAACAGATCACCTTCACATGTAAGAGTACACAGTAGCACTAGTCCCTGACACATGGCCACATATTACCAAGGTCCTGTGCTTTGTAACATGCCAGTCTTGCAACAACTGTACTCAAGCACTGTTCTGCAACCCATTGTTTATCTTGTCACCCTGCCTGGTGATTGTCTCCCATGAACTCATTGGCAAATCCTGTCCCTCTGCACTGTCTGACACTTCAACCCAGCATGTCCAATGGCATGTCCTTTTTCACATGTGTCTGATCACAATGGAAGATGTCACAATAAGGGACTCACAATCATGGACAATGTACATAGAGCACTACAGCACTTTTAAAATAAATAGCACTTACACAACCACTTTGTCTCTGTGTAATGTGACACATCAACCATGCGGTAGATCAGTGATGTTTGCCTCCTGTCAATGGTAATAGATTGTCAATACAACTGCCCTGAAATAATGTGGGCTGATAACTATAAACAGTGGCCTAGATTGTACCTTTATCTGCCCTTCCTGAGGGTTAAATCTGAGGTAAATAGAAACTATACATTATAATGCTGTGTTGGACAGAAGAACACTTCCTCAAGGGATGTCTAAGCCAGAAAATACTGCCTTCAATTGTTGCTGAAAGTGAAAACATTCGTATTTGACATTTGCCCCCAATTTAAACCGAACACACACCAAACTGCATGAAGGGATGTGTATGAGTTTCCATACAAATAAGTAACCATGATGCACATTGTAACAATTGATATGTGTGAGTTATGTACACTACACTACAAGAGATCATACTGCCACTCACCTTATAAGGAATTGCTTGGACATCAGGCTGCAGGCAGACTTAACACAGTGTCCCCAATACCAATTCTGGTAGCACAGTATGTGACATTGAAAGCATACATCACAAAATAACCACACTTTGGGATCCATAGTAACGGTGAGTGGTGGGTGCAATGAATGGCTGAATCTTAGCTAAGTAGCTTTGGGGTAGCTGCCAATGTATCAGCTCAGTTGGGATATGGTTGCAGCATGGGACACAAAAGCTAATACAAAGGAGACACTGTTCACTCATGGCAAGGCACAAGCATTTGACACATACTGTAAAGGGTTACCTACATATCTATTAAAGAGTAAAAACAGAAGTTAAAACTAGGGGAAACACCTTACGTAACCTAATCTACTCTAACTACACATTACCCACAACTCTCCCTAACTAACCTAAGCTAAACTTACTCATCACATTTAATGAAACGATCTAAACATCAACCCTCCACCCCCTTTATAAGACGGGACACATGGAGGACAACAGATACTAACCTAAACACATACTATCCTATGGTAAACAAATATATATTTTTTTGTAAAGTCTTTTTTGTAATTTTTTAATTTTTTTTGTTATTTTTTTTTTAAACACCAAAACCCCAAAATTGCCCCCACCCACCCACCCACACACATAATACAAAAATGTAGAAAGATTCTGAAACCCCCCACCCACTACTACTAACTAAACTAACAGCCTATACTAACCTAACACTAAGCCCCCTAAACCCACTGAGCTTAAGAACCAGGAAAGAGGAGGGAGGGGTGGGAATCATGTCCGTGTTCATGCCTACAGGTTGGCCCTCCTCAGGGTTTTGTAATGGCATGCACACGCCGGATGACTTGTGCCACCTCCTGCTGCAGTCTAGCTTAGGACACGGTCCAATTTCCTTTGCATCTCTGCAAAAGCTGAAGGGTCTATGGATGCAGCAGGGTTGGTCTGGGTGCCAGCTGAGGAAGTATGGGCCCTTGTTGGGGCAATGTCTGTAGGCTGCAGGGCAGGTGGTGTTGTGACTGCTCCTGGAGCTGTTGCAGTTGATAGTCCCGCAAAGGTCCCAGCTGCTGTTGGTGCCAGCTGGCTGGTAGTGATGGTGCTGGTGGTGGTGGCTGTGGCAGACATGGAGGGTCCCCCTTGTGCAAATGCCCTCCACGCTCCGGAGGCTCTTTCATGGCGATATCTTCTTCCCATGTTGCGGTGTCCATACTCAACATCAAGAATGTGGCGGTGTCGCATTGCCCGGCGTTGAAACTCCCAAATCTGGATGGGAGTCATATTTGCAGCTGTTAGGACAAATAGAAAACCAAACATTAGGTACTGCATTGTGTGAAATGGCTCAAGAAGTAAATCAGACATTACATTTAATGTATCTGTAACAGCCCATATCATCATACAGATCACGGACAGTCCCTGAGGAAGTACATGGCAAGCCAGTCTACAAATGTACTATCATCAAATAGCACATCCAAACCCTACAAGATGGGTAACAACTGGAATGAATTTGGCATCATAGTTCTGCCAGTTGTCAGGTAAAAATCATGCTGCATATCCTCCACCACTGCCAGGCCAACAAATGTCTATGTACTGGATGGCAATCTAGGGCCACAAGATCTGTGAGTTGTAAATGGACTTGCCAGTATAGAAAGCATGTGCTAATCATGAGTGGGTACCCTAGGTTTGGACAAGTGATTTACTGATTTACATGTCTGTGTACCAAACTTGGATCATCAGTCCTAGGTACACTATTCCCAACCCTTCCCTGTGTCTGAGGGGGGGTGGACAATCAACTAATAATTTCAAACAACAAGGACACGCAGGAATCTTTGGAAACCTGTACATGGGTTGGGCAGCACACCACAGGTAAGGAGTTACTCCAAATAGGATACGCCCAAACCTTGGACAATACCATCAACACTTATCTTTGGAAATGCATACCTTTGTCCACATCAGTTACTACCATTAAGCCATGACTTACAACAAACAGATAGATGCAAGCACACCTCTACCCATGAGCTGCATGCACACCTAGGCCATTTTACTCAAGTGCCTTGTACTCGTAGCACTACATGTGGAGCTAAATGCAGCTAGGAAGTTTAACTTACAGTCAAACATGTCCATTAGTGAATAGGGAAGCTGAAGTCTGTGGCTAACACTTTGGCATCTCTATTCTGGGAGAATCAGGGTCTGACTGGCTGACTAATTCACTAATATGGTCCACTGCCACTTTTTCAGATTCAAGTTTTATCCACATGACTCATCCCTATTTACATTGCCGTGCCTACAGGACTGACCTAGAATCCCTAATTATGACAATACGATAAGGATCGGCCAACTCAAACATGCTGATCAAATAATCTTCTGCTCATGGAACAAAACAAATGATTGACCAGCGCATCACACCTTGCTATGGGTCCAACACACAGGAGTCAATCATACATCATCAGCTAACACAACACTGAACATAAATATCAACACTTACTGGAGATGTCTGGGTCCGCAAATCGAGCCACCTCTCCAATAGTGTAGGGTGCTGGTCCACCAGTAAGGCAGGGAAGGGAGAAATGTGCTCAATGTCTGTGCACTATACAACAATTAAAAAAACAAATACTATGTGTAATGTGAACTCAGAAAGTAAATCCTCTCAGACATGATGATACTGCATCCTACATACCACTGCAAACATGTACAGATCCGGGGGCTCCAGTGAGTGATACACACATATCTGCACACATGCAGTGGCCCTAACTATCATGTTGTGGCAAACATGCTCCTTCATTAGTGAGCAGACAAAATCATGGAGTTTATTCTTCACATCATGTGTATACAAGAGAGACATCCAAAGCCACTTTCTATGAGGACTGCAATACCAGTCACCCAGACATTGTGACTAAGACCAATTTTAGACACACAGGTACAATGTACAGAGGGCCAGGGACAGTTGTCACCCCTCAATTTGTATTATTTTCTTCAATTGATGTGCCACAGCTATGGTGAGTTGCACCAACCATAGAGATATTAACCCATGTGCATACCTTTTGCCAGCCACCCTAATTGAAATGTGGCACTACAAACTCCAAATATCAGTATAAGATGTTAGCTGAGCGCAGCTATAACTTGTTACGTATGTGTCCAAATCCAGTTCAGACATGTATCCGAAAAAAATGGAGGGACACAATATTTATGAAAATTTTCGGGATTTCCTTGATCTGTTTCTTGACACACTCACCGACCACACATGAAACATATGTTTGTGCCACATTGCCAACATCAATTTACGTGAAGGCTGAACTAATAGTCTGGCTACTGTTGTGTTTATGAAGTTAGTGTAGCTGTTGCGTTAACAAATGACGGTAATGTGTCGGAAATTTCTACACCTCACAGACAACTATGGCCCATATCCAAACATATTTTGCACCACATTTGTGTTGCTGTTTGACACAAATGTGGCGCAAACTTACTACATACATTTGTATTTTTTAAGTTTGTGCCGCTCTTGCTTCAAAACAGCTCGCAATTGCGGTGCTAACAAAGTAGAAATATGGCCCTGTATGTTTCACTAGCATTCCACATTGCCGGCAGATTATGAAAAAATCAGCTACTGTCACTACAGAGCATTAAAACGTGCACATTACCCTGATTTGTACTCACCAACAGGGCAACCAGTCACAATGCTCTGGTGGTCCAGCAGATCTTGCTCCCTAGATACAAGGTCAGCCCAGCGGTGCTTCAGCTGGTGGTAATTTTGTGGTGTGTTATATATCCTCTGCAGATGGTGCAACACCTTTGCCCACAGGAGCCTCAGTGCCTCTGTGTGATAACCTTGGATCACACGACCACCTGCCTCAGTCATCAGGGGTAGGAAATGGCACACCAGCCAAATGAACCCACCCAGCTCCTCCTCTCCCATCCTGCCCAGACGAGGCCTACCCAACATCATGTGAGAAAAATAAAGAGGGGATAAATGGGAAAAAAGGAGAATAGAGAGAAAGTAGGACATGAAAAAGACAAAAAAACAACTAACACAGCCCAACTATCCCCAAACTACCACTACCCACAATAGACTCCCAACACAACAAAGACAAATGTTGACAACAAAAATGACCACAAAAACACTCAGACGGGATACCACAGACAGTTATGAAACACAAAAAGACAATATATAAACCACACTGCAGACAAAATCACAAAATGCACAGAGAGACAATTCTAGACACAGCCACACAGTCAGGAAATATCACAGACTGCAAAGTGAAAGTGAAAGTACACCACTGTACCAATTCTGTAGACAGGATATCCTATTACATCACTTCCTGCCTCAAATGCGGTGCGTTTTTATTGTTATGCGTAAAAATATTATGACGCTTACAGTCTGCGCTTCATTTTGTTTTTTACACACATGAGTAGATTTAACCCCGTATCCATATGGTTAAAAAATGTTTCAAACGTAATCAATTTCCGGGGGTACAGTGTGGGAAATACCGCTCAGGGCCAACGAATGTTTCAGGGCATTGTGCGTCATATTTCTAAGCATAAGCCTAATTTTTAGACACATGTGTGTCATTTTTTTAAGCGCATGCGTCACAATTTCTGACATAAACTGGGTTTGGGTCATTTTCCCATTTAAATGGTACATGACAATTGTGACAATACAGATATAGGCTGATTGCACCCACTTTGGGCATTAAGGTGTATGGGCACATGTGACAGATCATACTACAGCAGACCATGATCTGCTACTTGGTGTACAGGATTTTCACTCTTCACTGACACAATAGATGGCTAAACGTGTGGCCTACAAATATGTATTACCCAATTTGGGCATGTTTGGCATCAAGAGAGGTTAGCAAGGCGATGCACATAAGTACAATAAGTCAAGGCCTATGGGTCAATGTGTCTGATTTGGCTACTACTATTGTTGTTGACCCACTGTGTGACCATCACAAGATGCATTGTAGCAAATATGCTTGTATGCATGTGGAGTCATTGTGTGCAACCCTCAGATGCAAGTCAGTGTGGAAATGAGAGAGGACATGTGTTAGTCATACATGTAGTAACAACTCCTGTGTGCACTTTATAGTTTTTTTTGTAACATAAACCCCACAAATGACAAAGCATGCATTGGATAGATAGCAGACGGTTGTTCATGTTAATGGTCCAAAACTTGGCCATCACATGTCCTGGAATGTTGGATACTACTTCCTAGGCACTTGTTTGTTGAGCCACCATGAGTTAGGCATGGGTACATACTTTGTGGGTACTGTGTTTGTGACATGGAGACCGAAAGATAAGGCACATTTGTATTGTTACACCACTGTTGAGGTCATAGAACTGAACCATGTCTCTCTGGTGGCAGTGGAGGACCAGCAGACCAAGCAGCACGTGTTCAGATATTTCCAGTGGTCAAATGCACAGTGGTGTCTGGTTCATGTGTGGGCCAATGTTTCGCCTGTATAATTATTGGGATCTATGTTGTCACAGTTTTGTGCAGGTCTAGTCATGAGTCTGTGGCGCCATTTCCTGTATCTACGAAGTATCCTTCGCAAATCTATAGAAGTAAAGCCAATGAGGATTTGAGAACACACATGGGGATGGTCCAACCCTATCACTGCAGACATGTAATGAGACTGTCAACAGGGCAACCTTGGTGTGCTGATACAGTTAATATCTCAGGATTATTGTACCAGCAGCTGTCATCACAACATTTGTACACAGGTTGGCCTCTAAAATTCCCACTGCATCTGGGAACATCATTGCCTCTGTGCTGATTAATTTCACAGCCATTCACCACTCATGCCCCATCAATATGTTGGGAGCAATGTGAATCAGCGTGTGGACTGTCAGGGTCCTAACATGTGTAGACATTTCATGCACATTATCTGACGTTGTTTGTTGTGCTGGAGGCACCATACCCAATCCCTGCATACAGCCATGGTAGACTGTCACAATTTATCACCAATGCATACATGAGACCCAGACAAGGGATAGTCCACGATTCAGGTATTTGGAGACAAGTTCCCACCCATGGTAAGGTAAATAAACTGATTAGGCTATACATTTTTTGGAGTATGCATTGTAGACCCACCTGACACAATACCCCAGGAGGAATATGAGGTTTGGGAAAGCAACTATGATACAAATGTAGCCACAAGGACCCTTTAGGGTAACGCAAAGACAGGAGCCAGTCAGGCTAACAGGATGCAGGCTCAATCAGGATCCAGACAGTTCACAAGGTACATACACAGTGGTCAGACTGAGACTGGTCAAAGGAGGACCAAGACAGTTGAAATGGAAAACTGTGTTTGTCATGTGTTTTGGTAGGTAAGACATAAACCCAAGGGCTGTGTTACACAGCTGATTTATACGGCAAGGCATAACAGTGTTATAAATAAAATGGCAGCTTCTGTGGTGTTCCAAGCATCAGCAAGGGCAGTGCTTGTTCAAATGGCTGGTCTCCATGGATGTGCTCACAGGTGTGTGCAGCATCAGTCTCTCACAAGTCCTGTATGTGAGATTCAAGTTCAAAGGGCCAACAGTACCTTTCATATGCGAATCACTGTACAAGCGATAACAGGTCTTAGAAATTACAAGCCAGTGCATTATTTAACGTGACGTCCATGCAGACAGAAGTACAATGACTGTGGCATACCATACTAAAGGGTGAAGCACACTGGATTTAGATTGTGAGTCTGGGAATGTGTAAAGGAGGGATTATCTGGGTACACATATTACCATTCCAGGGACCTCTGAACACGGGTGGGGTGGGACCGGGAACATGGGTATGTCAGGACTTAGGACATGGGCGGACATGTGCAGGGGATGTCATGTGATCAATGCTTGTCATACCTGGGGCACCTGTGCTATGACTTTGCTGCTTATATGGAAATCTAGTCACACATTGTCCTTGCAAAGATAGGTGATGTAACAGTTACTGCTGTCAAGGGTCTGGTCATACATTCCTGTTACTAATGCAATAGCACATCCACTGTCTCATGTATGATGATTTTTTTTCCATTATTGACTGATGGTGTCTTAGTTGTGTGCCATATGCTGAAATGAACCTTGTTGCCAACATGTTTGTGTGAAATAGGTGTGGTCCTCTGCTATCGCCCTTCAAATGTGACATGTACAGGATATATGTCATTTACAGTGTGAGTGAATGTGGCTGTACATTCATATGCATTTAACTAGTTTAGTAAAGTTCTGTGTCCTAATCGGTATTTCAGCAATGCTCCATTAGGCTACACTCTGAAGCTGATAGTTAGAGATAATGTTATGCAAAAATGAATTTCCAGACCATGATATGGTGATTAGTAAAGGTGTTTATTTACATATGGTTAGACAGTGGTGATGGGTGAGTAGGGTCAAAAAGATTTTTGTGCCATCTGTTGTCTCAGACGCAATCCTGCTGCTGTGTTTGGATGGTCCCCCTCATGTTGATGACCAGCATCCTCCTCTTCCTCCTCTTCAGGCATTTGTGGGTCAGGTTCATATAGGGGAATGTTCCTTCTTACACATATGTTGTGCAGGATGGCACAGGTCAAAATTATTTTGCATGACCATTTCTGGTGAGTATAGGAGGCTGCCTCCGGTGATGTCGAGGCACCTGAATCTTGACTTCAGGATGCCAAAGGTCCTCTCGACTATGGTGCGTGCCCTCCTATGTGCCTCATTATAGGCATGCTCTGATGCAGTGCTTGGGTTGCCAAATGGTGTCATAATCCATGGCTGGATCCCATACCCCTGATCAGCTGAAAGGGAAAATGAGTGAGAACATGTTGATGTAGCTTGCCCCATAAATATTACCTTGCATGGCAGTAGGTCTCTTGTGCTGTCTGTGACTCATTGGTGTTTGTGTTATTGTGTTGATTGCTAGGCTTCTCGGATGTATGATCAACATTGGGTTGTTTCCTTATCTGAACGGGTGTTTGGCTGTTGACCAGATGTCAGCAGTATTTTTGGAGAGTTGCAGTACAGTGTATACTTCCTTGCATTGTGACTTGTGATACAGGTGTCCCTGTGTCTTAACTGGGGGAAGATGATAGTTGCATACACAGAATCAATTCGACAGTGGTGGTAGCACGGTTGCATCTTTGTACCCTGGACATCCCATACAATTTGACATATGCAATAGATTAATTTAAGCATCTGTGAGACCCTTTGATTTGGCAGGTTGACATTGTGCAAAACATCTCTATTCGTTGTGAGCACTGACGTGTTAACAATTGACTGTACACTGGTTTCACATGTGTGACAAGTTCACTGCAGACCTATTTCTCTGCCCTTGCCAAGTCGACTCAGGTTTTTACGTGTTCCTATACTACTGAACATGTGGAGGTTCTGATGGCTAACTTGGTTGTGAGATTGTCATTCAGAGTTTCAGAAGGTCCGTATAGCAGTACATCTGTTGTGTATGTGTGAATTTGTCGCTATGCGTAGGTGTAGGAATGTGCACTTTCAATATTGTCCCATCAAGATGTGTTCTTCGCACAGTCCACTTGCTTCTTGGTAGTGGGCAATGTGAGAGCAGGAGTGATGTGAGATATTGGAATGGCCTCAATGATTGCACGTGACCTTCATTGTACTCCTCATCATGCTATGTGTGTCATGGTGTTTGACCTGCAGCTAAAAACATTACACACCCCTTACACAATACATATTGATTTGAAAGGTGTTGGATTGAGTGTTATTGATGTGATATTGAAAGTTTCTTCTTCCCATATGTACTGCCAGTTGGGGCATGTGTTTATCATTGTGTTGTTTTTTAATTATTCCCTTGTGTCTGTGAAATGGCATCAGTTGTTATTTGGAACGGTCATTTGTCCCTAGGTGTGTCTCCCATTGGGTGAAGATATGAAACATGCCTAGCGGTGTCACAACCTCAGTGTGTTCCTGTCTACATGTCGATGTCGTGGTATATGTGTTGTGTGTCCTGGAGGGTTGCGGTGCAGTGTGTATAAAAGTAGGTTTCTGTAATTACCAACAAGTAGTCCATTTCCATATCTTCCATCCTGGAAGTGTTGATTGATGGTGCAGTGACGGAAGATGAATGAATCATGTACACTCCCAGGATACTTTGCCACGATGTTGGTGATCAATCCCTGGTGATCGACAATGGCCTGCACATTGATGGAGTGTGTGTGCTTCCTGTTGCGGTATAGATGTTCGGTTGCAGCAGGTGGCACAATGCGTACATGTGTGCAGTCAATGGCACCAAGGACGTGTGAGAAGCCATTAATTAGGTAAAACCCCTGTTTTGTCTCCTGCTGCTTCTGCTGTGTGTTGGGGAAGCCGATGTGGTGGGTGTGAGTGAGATGATGGCATCCAGTACCTTGGGTAGGAAGGCGGAGAATGATGGCTGTGAGATCCCAGCAACCAGGGCACCAGTGGTTTGAAAGGAGCCACTTGCCAACATGTGTAGTACAGCTAGCAGCTTGGTTTCTGGTGGAATGGTGAGGGGTGTCTGCAAGCTGGGTGCCAACTGTGGCTCAATGTTGCGCAGCAGCTGCTGAATGGCTTGCCAGATCAGCCTGTACCTCTGAATGATGTCTTGTTGGCAGAGTCCCATAGAGGTTGTCCTGGTGTGGAATATCCTCTTCTGCCTTCTGCGTTGCCTTTGGGGTCCCTGCTGGTGTTGTGGAAGCTGCTGTTATTGTTCCTGTTCTCTGCGTCTGCGTGCATGCTGGATGAAAAGCACCTCCATGTCTTCCTTTTGGAGCTCTGCTGTTGCTTCCGTGTGGTTTCATTAAATACAGGTGTGTTTGCCCCATTTTAATGCCTGCTCTGACCCAGGCGTTATTTTTTGACGCAAATCGGGTTGTGCGTCATTTTTTGCCTCCGCCTCCCGGCCGTGCGTCATTTTTGTGCTGTAGCATAAATAAGGCGCACGGGTGTTTAAGTCATTTTTTGGACGGGAATGCCTACCTTGCATGTCATTAACGCAAGGCGATTTCCCACATCCAGAAAATTACGCACGCGGCGGGATTTTGGCATTCGTGGGCGTCAAAGTTTAAATATTGTGCACGGTTTGCGCCGAATGTGCGTCAAAATTTTTGACGCACATTCGGCACAAACAGAGTATAAATATGCCCCTTAGTATCTGCATGTTGGAGGGACAAGACTAGAAGAAAGGGATTTGCACGCAGAGCTCGGAGAGCAGGCCTCTAAAAATCATAAAAATGTTACTAGACCTGCAGGTCGAGGTCGAGTAACTTAAATAATCTACTCGACCTAACTGTAAAGAACTTGACCTTTAAATTTTGTGATCCTAGGCACATAGTTTATAGAGTCACCTTTTTCTTCATTCTCACATATGATTGCACTTCAAATATGTGAGCTCAGCATTTCTGCAGTACAAAAAAACATCTTCTGTTTAAGTAGACTAAAGTTTGCTGCATGTATCACAAGAATCTAGCCAACATATAGGGGACACATGACCCATGACTCACTTTTAGTTTACTAACAGCATTGCCATCAGGACAGGAGTGTTTCTCAGTTTGTTTAAATGCTCACTTTTAATAAATATATTAATAAACCATGATGTGGTAGGATATTGTCATCTACACACAGTAAATTTGCAAGAAATGTCCAAAACCCTTTCCACTAATTTGCAGCTTTACAGATAAAACTACATAGTGTCTAAACAATCTGTGAAAATTCGGTTTCAGAAAACATATCCTTTGCACATCAACACATAAAGTATTCTGATTTGTTTTCATCCTATTAAAACTTTTTTTTCTTCACACACAAATACAAACAAGCATTTGCAATGCAATGGGTCTCGCATTTGCCTGAGTTAGAGCTATTATGGCTGTAAATTCCTAACTGGACTTTTCTTGCCACATACATTGAAATGAAAAGTAAAACAATCAATATAAGCGAGACAATTCAAAGTGCCATGGCCATCATGAGCGTGTGAGTTTTGAGAACAGAAAAGATGTCAAAAGCGGCCCAACGTGAAGAAAAAAGACTGCTAAAGAAGTTGAGGAGGTAGCTACACTGCTTTGTAAAGATTGTACAGAACTTTCTTGTTCGTGGTGCCCCAGTGTCTTAGGGATATTGGGTGATTTCAATCAGAATGATTACTACATCAGTTTTGCAACCACAAAAATGAGATCTCAGTACAACTACTTATGCGTCCCTAGGGAACTGGGAGTGAGACCCTGCAATCGGTGGGGATAGAGTTTGGTGGGAGGGGCACATAAGAGAGGATATTGAAGGAGGAGGGACAGGCAGGAGGGGACTGTTTCGATGCGTAGTTCCTTTGAAAGTACTTGTTATCCAAACTAACTTTAAAGACAACAAAACGTTTCATACCTCAATTAACGGGTATAAAACGTCTGTGCAGTTTCTGTTCTAAGCAGACTTTTTTTAAAAACCCTAGTCGGGTCAAGTCAATAATAGAAACCTAACTAATCACCACCATGCTTTTAAACAGTGATTTTGTAGCGAGAAGGACGTAATGATATCGTTGCACTTCGAAAATGGTGTTAAACACACTTAATAAGCCTCCAGGTGCACAACAGCGCATGAAGTGGCATAGCTAACAGAAGGTGCATAGACATCCATTTCAAGAAGTACATTTGTGCATTTAAAAACGAGGTAAACACAATTAACACCGAGTTATAAAACTGTAATAAAAAAAACAACAACAGCTTCTCCATTTTTTCCGACCGATATTTGATAAACGTCTTTCCAGATGCCTTGTTAACATCCAACTGACACAATAACTTTAATTGTCGGGATTGCCAGGTCCACCAACGATAATGGAGTAAAAGAGGAGGTGCCTTACAAAGTATGCGGAAATCTTAAACTCTCCAGGTGTGTCCCCTCACACTAAGACCATAGGGAATTATCAGCTGCGTTACCTGCTATCAGAAGGTGGCAGAAAATTCTGCCAGGGCCTTCTAGATAACAATCTGGCACACGCTGCTTGCCACTGCTTTCAAACTCTTTTTGTTTATCCGTTTACGGATTAGCTCGACCTGCCCCTACCTACCAGCTGCTCGATAGGCGCCTCAGGAGGCTAATTGGCAAAAGATACATTATACATGAATTTCTACTCACAAATAACAGGTTAACACTCCGATCCACGAAGCATACACTCCACAAACAGACTGTAAATCAATGGATCAGAGAAACATTTTATTTCCTAAAACCCTCAATCTTTGTTGCACGAGCCATTAAATATTGTATTATAACATCCATAATAGCCCTTAACAACTAGAGGTTGCATGGTAATGCATATGTCACTGATGCAAATCTCAAGGGGAGGGCGGATGGGGGCGGGGGAAATTTACCCAAAAATATATATTTTTTAAACGAACGTGATCGCTCTGTGCAAAACCTTGAATTTGCCAAGCAGCACTTGGATACAATAGAAATAAACTGCTAGTCATGAAAAGCGCTTGATTAGTGCCCAACGTGATCGAGCTGCCTACGAAATAAAACGAAAAAGTAGTCCAGAAGCCATACTGAAAACATGGAGCCTCGAATGTTTTCAATAGTTGGTTGGTGCGCTCGAGGTGCGCTAAACACCAGAAAAGTCATGACGCATGCATGTCTTTCACAAATGAAATCAAACAAATTTGAAAAGGTAAGCCCACAAACCAATGAAAGTGACGGCCATGAAGGGGGAGTGGTTAAAAGCCCACAAAGGGATTACAACAGGGACAGAACGCTTGCGCGCTCAACCCTAAAAATGGGATTTCACAACTACTGAAATATATTATAAAATGTTTGCACAGTGGATTTAGTCATTTAAATGTGTGTTAGGAAAAGCCTGACAACCTTTATTCTTTTATTTTACACTTTAAACAGTAGGTCACACAGTTCACCTTACAAAGTACTGTAACTCTGCAGTCAGAAAGAAAATTAATTGTAAGACAAACTGACTTTTGACCTCTGATGTGAACACAGAGCAAATGTGAAATAAAAATAAGATTTAAAGGCATCTATTATTGCCCCTCCACTCTGACTAAACACAACACCTGTTCTTTGTCAACTTGCCAGAAGGGGCGAGTAAGTCCTAAAAATAATAGCGAGTGGTCGAGTATATTTCTCGAGCTCTGGAGAGACATAGTCAAAATGACAATCCACAACCTCGAGACCATGCATTTATAGGATAGTCAACAGACTCCCAGGCATAGAATGAAGTTGAAAATGGGACTGAGGGACAGAGATGAAGCAACAGGACTCTTGTGTTGCTCATAATGTTACAGCAATGATTCTACAGAAGGTACAACAGACAGACTACTGCCAAGGAAGTGACTGAAGTAAGGCCAATGAACTGAGGTATCAATCATGCAAAAGCAGTACATGCGCAATAGGACAGGCTATCTGAAGTGTGTTAAACTGTCTGGAACGAGGGAAATACTAGGATCTTTACTGGCTTCTAAAGGACCATGAACAACCAGCAGCTGACTCTGGGAAGATATGAGATTGGCACAACAGTACTGAGCAGTTAGAAATAGGGTTTCTGGTTAGCAGAGGTATGCACCCTGTCCAAGCAGGAACCACAGTCCTAGTAGGGTAAATAATAAACACACTCTGAATTAACCTGTGCTCCTCCTCTGGTAGCTTGGCACAGGGCGGTCAGGCTTAACGCAAGAGGCAATGTGTAAAGTAGTTGTGCAACACTTCAAATAGTAAAACAGTGTCAACACCACACAAAAGATACTACATCTGATTAAAAAAATAGAGCTCCATTTAATAAATAAAACAAGACCAAAATGACAAAAAATCCAGAAAGTAGAACGTCAGATATTAATTTTGAAAGTATAAACTGTAGAAAAGCGCTTGGAAGCAGGAAGCGCCTATCGGGGCTATCTGGTCTTACCGGACCAGGACAAAGCAAAGAGTTAAGGCCAACCCCGACTTAGCACGTGCCGGATACACGAGCCCACTTAGTTTAACAAAAGAACCTTTTTCCTGGTTGCGCTAGCGTTGAGGTCGGTTCCGATCCCATAACAGAAGATGCATTGATTTTCTCCATGCAAAATCTCACTTTTAAGGGTTCAGGACTTGTGTAGCACCACGTGGCAGGGGAGACTCACAGCTGGCAGAGTCCAGGTGCAAATGAGGGTGAATGGGTAGTCTTTTATATCCCTGAGATGTCAGAAAACATGAGACCAGTCAACTGGCCTTTTGAGTTACTCTGGGTTTGGGAAGAGAGAGATGCAGGTCTAGTCCTTCTCACTCCCAGGCAAGAAGCAGCATATAGGTCAGTACAACAAAGCAGGAGTCCAGTAGAGTACTATAACAGCAGAAAGGCAATCCTTTTGACAGCACAGCAGTCCTTCTTCCTGCCAGAACATCAAGCGGTCCAGAGGTTTATTGGTGTGGTGCTGTCAGTGGTCCAGTACTTTTACCCAGTTGTGCCTTTGAAGTGGGGGAGAAGGGTCTTTGAAGTGCACAGATGTCCTCCCTTCCTGCTCTGGCTCCAGACTCACTACAGTTGGTTATGCAGCCCTTTGTGCGGAGGCAAGACACAGCCTATTAAAATGTAAGTGTCAGCTCTCCCCTCCTGATACAGCCCCGGATGTCCCTCTGGGATGGGGATGGCCCATCAGTCACACCTAAGTTCCCATTGTGTGTGTGATTGTGTAGAGGTAATACAGAAAGCCCAATTGTCACTCACCCCAGATATATATTGAGAGAGAGGCAGCAGGCACCAACTGGCTAAAGTAAGAGAATGTCAATTTCCTAAAGGTGGCATTTTCAGAACTGCTATTTAAAATCCGACTTCATCATAAGTTGTGGTTTCAAATTGAGAGTCTATAGACACGAACTCCAAATTGTGAATTACATTTAAAAAAAGTAATAAGGCAATCCTAATATTATCCTATGGGAGATATAAGCCTTGCTGTATTGAAAAATTACTTTGGGAGTTTTTCACTACCGGGACATGCAAAACACAAAACTACATGCTTGCCTTTTAAATACATTGCACCTGACCTCTGGGTTGTCCAGGACCTACCTTAGGAGTGACTTATCGGCAAGAAAAGGGAAGGTTTGAGCCTGGAAAATTGGTTATTTTGACAGGTTGATGTGGCAGTGCAAAATTGCAAACACCCAGGCTCTGCAATGGCAAGCCTGAGAAATGGTTAAAGGGCTACTTAAGTAGGTGGCGCAATCAATGCTGCAGGCCCACAAATAGCATTTCATTTAAAGGCCCTGGGGACATGTAGTGCACTTTACTAAGATTTATAAGTAAATTAAATATGCCAATTGGGGATAAGCCAATGTTACCATGTTTTAGGGGGGACGGCACAAGCACTTTAGCACTGGTTAGTAGTAGTAAAGTGCACAGAGTCCTAAAGCCAGCAAAAATTAGATCAGAAAAATGGAGGAGGTAAAAAGAAGGGGGGAAGATCAACCTAAGCTGTCAGTTCTAACACAAACAAAGGAAGACCTAAAAAGAAAGGAGCCATAGTGCAGGCTTTGGATTAAGATGACCCGAGACACTATGATGTTTCGCCTCTGAACTCTGTGTACCCTGACAAGCCTCGCCCCCAACAGCAATGAGCAGCATTTAATGGCAGCTGCCATGACAAATAACAAAGTTGAGATCATCCATAAGAAGGAAAAGTATCCGGATTGGATATATGTGCCGCCTGACATGTACTAAAGCTCATGGTGGGAGTTGAAAATTGCAAATAAAAAGCAGGGCCCCTGGATGAGATCATATTGAATTGCCAGCAAGTGGGAGCCCCTGTAAAATTAATTGGTTTGAGGACAGGATTGAGCAGACTTTAGGGCTGACAACAAGTAGTTTGAATGTGCATTCACCCTAGGCATACAGCGTGTTGATGGTGAGACGCTGTTTTAATCTCCTTTCCCTGTGGGACAGGCTACAGGGTGAAGGGGTCCAGGGGCGGCCGTTTCTCTATGGGAGTGGAGGTGTGATACCCCCTTCCCACACACATACTGCCACACTGCTGCGCAGAAAGCGTGAAAAATAAAATGGTAATAAAACGATTTTACCATTTAATTTTTTGCTCTCTGCCAGCAAAAGGACTCCGAGGGCAGGCCACGACCAGTGTGTCACTGCTGCCAATGATTGTCAGCAGTGAGGAGTGGCCACTTACGTTTGGAGTGATCATCTTGGTTTGGCCGGCTGCCTTGCTACGGCCAAACCGACATGCACAATTCAAACCTCTCCAGCCTGGCGGTCCTGGACAGCTGGGTTGGAGAGCAGGCACAGGCCTACAGTGCCATGCCCGCTCCAACCAATCAAGATGCTTCACTCATGCTGCTTAACAGCATGAGAACAGTGTCTTGATTGGATAAGAGAGTTGGCTGTGGCCTTCGCGCTTCGAACATGTGCTTCAGAACAACAACGACATGCTGCAGAACATCGAACTGCAGTGTAAGGTAAGTGATTTTTGTATGCGTATATTTATATTATTTTGTGTTGTGTATATTATTGTGTATTTTTATCTGTATAGTTTGTGCGCCCCTCCAATGTGATTTGCCACCAACCTAGGCTTGTGCCTGGGTAAAAGTTCACTTCTGAGTTGATGCACCACTGATACTGGTGGGAGTGGAATAAATTGGTCTGTGACATTGGGATTCCTCTATTGCCATATCGAAGCACGTTGATTTAAGGTATTGTTTTAAGGCTGGCTTTTAAAGCCAATGGGTGATCAGTTTTGAGCCCAGAAGCTGGTTAAAGTGGTGTTGCCAGAGAAAGTAAAAACACGTAATTCTAGAGATACTGACCTTGATTTAGCGTTTAAAGAGGTGAAACTCCAGTAGGAGGATAAAAATAAACAACATGTTATAATTGGTTTAGGGGGATCTTCTGGGAAATCCCAGTGGATAAAGAAATAGAGATAAAGAAAGTACACAGTTTAAAATGATTAACTTTGATAATATCGTAAAAGAGGATGTAAACATGAAAACTCATCCTAGTAATTTGACTATAAACTCACCAGAGACTTCAGAATAATCTAAAACAGAGGTCATTTAGGGAAGCAGAGAAGAACAGAAACAAAGATCGAGCGAAATCACCTCAAACACATCACCAGAATCACTAATTGAGAAAGGGGAAGAACTATTTGCTCTTTTTCTCATGATTAAACATTTAGTTAAGAAAAGCACACAAAAACGAAGAAAGTGCTAAACTATGAAACAGTTAAACCTGCGGTGAGATTGGTGATGTGCAAGACTATATTGCAGTTACAGGATAGTGACGCATGGGTGAGATTTGAAGTACAGCGGCAGGGTTTGAAAGTACTATATGGGACCTAGCAGTGTTTCAGAATAGGCAACAAATTGTCTAGGGCAATCCAACACTAGTTTGTCCCCAAGTGATACCCAATATTCTTTGTGTATTTTGAAATAAAAGATAAGTAGTCCCTGGCACTGTTGAAAATGGTTCTTCAATAAATGAAAAAGATTAGGAAAATTCTACTAGAACTGGTGTCACAAATAAGGTTTCGGATGGACAAAGTAGAAGATAAACTCGCTGATCATTTAGACAAGGTCAATGAAGTGGAGCGACAGGTTTCCGATGCAGAACATAACAGCCAATCCCAGAGCAGACATCTACATTATATAAACAAATAAAGGTAATAAAGCTGAAATATGAGTCTTTGACAAACCGTCCCTAAAGCTCAAATTTGAGATTCACAGGAATTCCTGAAAAGTAAGAAGTTGGGAAAGGGGAAGGTACTTTAATTGAAGATCTGGTTAGGTCACACATTCTGCCTGAATAAGAGAAATCAGTTGATCTGACAATAAGAGCACAGAGTGCCGTTTCACCAACCTTCGAATACAAAACATCCACGTACGATCCTGATGAATTTCACTGATTATAGACATAAAGAACGTTTTCCTTCCACAACAAATTCAGCCAAATCACTCGAAACATATCAAGGGTATGAAATTCATGTGTTCACTGACATGATAATAGAAACGGCACGGAGATGGAGAGAACTGGTTACAATGATACCACAAATCTGTGCGGTGGGCGCACAAACAATGACAATACAGCAATCAAAACTAAAAGTACTCTACAAAGGACAAATTAATGTCTGTCTAATGTGCGTGATGCTACAGAATTTCTTCAGAAAGTTACTGCAGGTTAGCAGAGAGGGAGAGAAATATATTAGAGCAGCGATTCCATACCTGTCGTCCGGAGACAACTGGGGGTCCCCGAAGCCTCCTCAGGGGGTCCATGTGTGCTTAGAGAGTTTAATAATATTATCAGATTAGGTCTCCAGCTTTCAGTGATGACTCATTTGGGGGAGGGAGTCCCCGGATTCCACTAATAATTCAGTGGGGGTCTCCGGGTTTCTGTACTGATAAAGTTGGGGTCCACAGAAGTCAAAAGGTTGGGAACCACTGTAGAGCAAAGAAATAGAATGTAGGTTTTCGATAAGACTAGAAAAGAGTAGAGCACAGGGTCACAGCAAAGTTAAAGCACCCCAAAATAGTACAAAGCACAGAATTTAAAGGGGGCTTCACGGGGTTAGTAGTAGAGAAGACTCCAGATGCCAGAAGTGTGGTGGAGTCTCAAGTGGGAGAGGCTCCTAATGGGGAAGTGGTTGCGGACCGTGGGTGCAGGAGGAAGCTGCTAAGAGAGATGCATATATAAGTGAAACAAGGAGTACTGAATCCATTAAGAGACTTGGTTGGAAAGTGAGATGTAATACAGTGGTGCTAAATACGCAGAGATATGAATTTTTATATATGGCATACTTTAGTTGGCCATTTAAAAAAATTGGGTGATGTATTCGAAGCATTATCTCCTTAAATGCATATAGAATGTGATAGCAACGTTTTGTATTCTGAGCATTTCTTTAAGAGCAATTTTGCATTGCTATGTGGCACTTTATCATTCGTACCTTACTGCTAGATTTGCACAGTCCAAGTAAATAATGTTACGTTGTTCTAGGCCCAATAGACTTAGATATGTATCTACTTTCTTCTGCACTCTAAGAATTTTAGGTAGGAGTGGAATCAAACAAGGCCATTCAGATCAACAGTGATTTATTTATAGCATAGGCAACGTGCTAGTTTTGCATTAAAAAAATATAACAGACTCATTAATGGGCCACAATAAGAAGTAATAAGTAAATTTATATGTAGCATTCTCTTGCTTTATTAAGCTTGCTAGATGTATTTAATAAAGGTGCACTTAGAATGTTTTTAAAATTGTTAAATTTACTGTTAATCATATGTCAAAGCTTGGATATTTTTCTTTTTAATTGTAATGGGTTAAATCAGTGCTTCCCAAACTTATTAGACCCACAACCAATTTTTAGAAAGACAAACTTTTGCAATGAATCTAGCCTTAATGGACATTAGGTAGAGGCAATCTTTTTCATGTAAAACAAACAACTGTTTGTAAACATCACAATCGTGGCCACATCCTTTGATATCTGACTGTGACCAAGATATTGATGTGCCCATAAAAGTGGCAGATGCTGAACAGAACTGGGTCTGGAACACTTTTCAGAGTGGGGTGCTGACCTGGGGCACCCATTCACTAAAATCACAAAGCTTCTAAAAGCTCTGGTATTCATACCAGCAATTTTAGAAAATTTGAGAAACCCCTTCTGCAGTAGAATATGGGGTAAGGCCTAAAGTCCATGTTTGGGCTTCAGGATGGTCAGGTTCTTTTCATATTAAGTACTGGAGATAAAGTGATTTGCCCAGAATCAAATGATGTTGAGCCAACTACAAGTTTTGAAACTGTTTCCCCACATCAAAAATCAGCAGCAGTGGCCATAAGGCCCCATCCATATTTATGGTTGAAGGGGGCTTGTGGAGTATAAAAACAGAAAGAACAAAGAACTGATGGTTCATCTGAGTCTTGCTTGGTGACACTTTCAAGCGTTTGTTTTAAAACTGGGCTTCAGGACATTAAGCAGAACCTTTGCCTTGGTGCACAAACAAGGCTAATCATTTTAAATATTACTTTCCTATGTACCAGGACTAATGTAACCCACCATAAATCAGCATGTGATCCACCCGTGGGTCTTGACCCACAGTTTGGAAAATGCTGGACTAAATAATAGATATAGCTTTGTCAGTTGAATCTCAGGTCCTTGTTCACCCCCCCTCAGTTATCCGTATACAGGAAACCCATTTGTAACCCTTGTCAAAACCTGTAAAAATGTGACATATTTCCTTCTTAGGTATGCATACATTGTTTTCTTCCTCAAATGCAGCATATAGAGGACTAGTAATATTTTTCTTAAAAGGTCTGTATCTGAGAGTGCACCCACACAATTTGTCTAAAGAAGGGAGATGAGTGTAGGTTTAGTGTATATTGGTCCAATATATATTATTATAACTAACTTATATGCCACAGTTCTCATTGATACAATATCCTTTTCTACTCTTTTCTTACCATACAAACTATATAAGAATCGACTTATTCTAGGGGGAGAATGTAATCTTTTGCAAAATACAGTCCATGACTAGCCTCTATAATTAGTAAACAGAAAACAGCCGCTAGTATTAAAAAAACAAGGATGAAAGAGTTTTCTCTCATAGTTCCCTAGAAATCTGATACTTCAGAAAAAGGGAATATACATACTCTTTGGCATGGTGTAACACCACAACAAGACTATTTTTTTCTTTATGTCTAAGTTGATTATATATCAAGATCAAATGACTGTTCCAGATGGTTTCTTTGATGACTCTGCGTTTCAACTAGTATTTATAAATCCTATTATGAGGTTGGACAATAACAGATGACTTTTTCTGAGGTTGAGTTGGTAGATTGGAAATGGGTGAACAGTTCAGAACAATTCATTGTATGTGTGTGTGAATGAAAATGGAGGTCAAAGGGGGTGATGTCACTTCTTCTATCCCTGGCATTTCAGTAAATTGACATCCACGAGCAATTCATAATCAAAGTTCTTAATTTGTAAAAGAATAAATGTAGGGCCCAAAGTTTTGCTCAGAAGCCCACAGCCAATACTATCAGATATTTAGGGTGACAAATGTCAAGGAAATGTAGTCCATTTTCCACTTCATGCCTCTTTCATTCACCACTACACACTCCTTGCCCGTTGATCTCACTCATTCATGTTCTCTTTCAATCTGGCTTTCTTTCTTTGCCAAAGTTGTTCTGTCTTTCTCAACCACTTCTTTCCCCTTTTTGTGTGTATCTCTCTCTGGCTGCAGGTTGGATGGGGAAAAATAAGTGCTAGTCCCAAAAATGAATATCGATGGGCCCCATCTACAATCACCAGGTCAAATTAAGTACTGGGTACACTCCTTCCTTTCATGGACCATGTAATAGGTACTGAAACTCACAGAAGCATTGCACAGGCATCGATGCAACGTTTTCCCGGGCCTCAGGAATTAACACCTAATTAAAGTCATGACTTAATTGCTGAGAAGTGACAAAAAAGTGTTGCAGAAATGAGTTTGTAACTGATAATTTATAAACAGAACAATTCTGGCTGGCTCATCCTACCTCACTTCCCTGACTATAGGGAATGTTGCTGTAAATTCCTATGTACCCTTCATGTCACTATCAATTTGGAGAATATTCAACGTTATCCATTTGCTAGTTACACTGGTGATCATTACCTTTTATTTAACAACCTTGACTTGATGGCCAATGCTGCTCAGAAGTAACTGGGTCTGGCATGATGTTGGAAATTCCTGGAATACTGTGGTCATCGAAGACATAATAGTCAAACACCCTGGTATAAAGATGAACCTAACTAACATATAGTCTTAATTCTTGATATAACTTTAGTGTAATGTGTGCCTCGTTGGCATGAAGGTGACCAACACCCCTAGCTAAATGCTGGTCCTGCAAGCCACAATACAGCGGTAGTGGTTTCAGTTATAATACTGCCTCTGGGATGTTGGCAAAGCGTGGAGATCCATTGACATGCAGTGCGAGCTGCATGCACGAAAACCTATAGATGAGTGTTGAAAACAATATTTAATGGGTTGAACAACAGAGTACACTTACACTTCAGTCAATTGACAAGTCACATCCGCAGGAAATATAAACATTTCTAGCACGTTTCATTTATCCATACAGCTCCTTGAGTGCTAAAACAGTAAACCCTATAATGTCTGCAATAAAGTATTTTCCTCACAACTAATTATTCCTGTTTGTCCAAAAACGTTTTAAAATTATATCTATGCGTAGCCCCAGCGCTCCTGCTTGTAGTCAGATTAATGATTTCACCTTTGTTTAAGCAAGAACTTTGTTGTGCTAATACTTCAAGGGACACAAAAATTCCACAGAAAATTTGCTTTTTATGCCACGTGTTAAAATCCCACAGACCTATCTGTAGCTAAATGTTTCTTCATGCGCTGGTGCTAAATATTTCAATAACATATATTACTGTTTTATATTCTGCAACTACTGGTTTTTATGCTGCCATTTCGTGTGGGCACAACAATCTGTATGCTTAATTTCTGTGCTACATCAATCACATTTTCTTATTTGATAGTATGGATGTTTAGTTCTTACAGCATACCTAAAACTCATAAAACATTGAACTATTAGGCTTATATATCAACCCTCACTCTTAAAACCAAATGCCCTTTTATAAAAAACATATTTATAAAAAGCTGTTGTTTTTCATCCTTCCCACTTTCTAACACAGATCAATGTCTCTAGAGGGCATCACACAATTTATAAGTTAATAGACTCTGTACGTGTCTGAAAATTGGAAGCAGTGGTACACGGAGTCCACTGAGTTGATATGTTAATACTTCGCAGAAAAGCCTAACGTGGACCAGAGCTCGAGCAGTACTTTGACAGAGAGGCTACTTTACATTAGAGTATAGGTTTTTCAAACTCCTGACCTTCGATCCCCGTGTTCTTATATCACCCATTCTTAGTTTCAACATCCATCTCTGGGTTTCTCTAAAATGATGTTTATCAGATACGATTTAGGGTTCCCAATATGGTCCAAATTACTTATGTACTGCTAATTAGGGCAGCTCAAACATTGCTATTAAAATCCGTGGAGGCACTTAGCTGCATTCTTGATCATTTGTTTCCACTAATTTGGTGCTATGAAAATCATAACCCTTTTCCCCATTAGGAGCAAGCTTACCAGAATTCCATGTACATTCATTTGTTAAGTTTTAATTATATAACAGAATGCCTTCTCTGGCTTTTATTATGTTATGCCAGTTGTTCAGAACTCTTTCATAATACTATAATGGTTAAGCCCAACTCCAACCTCAGGGCAAATCCTAGTGAGTTTTTTGCCTGACCAATCTACCTTTTTCAGATTGACATTTCCATTGATTGGATTTTATTCAAATCTTTTAATGACAGAATTTTGTGACCACATAGTAGAAGGCTCACAACTTACAACTCGTATATTTCTCTAAATAACTCAGTTGTCTAGTGGTATATGTTGGTGTCTAATTTACCTGGCACAGATGCTACTGTATTTGCTCATCCTATCGCAGAACTGATGTGTCAGAGGAAGGTAAGGTGTTAGAGAAGATCAGTTCTAAAAAGTAGTAACTAGATACTTATTCAAGTGGTTAATGGTTAAGCCTCAAAGTTTAGTTTACAGCATCTCCTGAAGAACTCCACTGCTTTAGGTTTCATTGTACTAATTTTTAATAGCTATTTTTACAAAACATAGCAAACTGGTCTGGAGGCACGCTGCACCCAGTTATCTCGAACAGGATAACATTGACAGCTTAATATACAATTTAAATATTCATTGCTCCAGTTTCATTAGGAAACAATGTGCTTCTTTAAGGATATTCAAGATATCCACTACATGAAAGGAAAATAAAACAGAGCCAATATATAGCTTTATATCACTCCTTGCGGGGTCATTATATTTTTTGACAGGGTGGCCTTTTTGCTGAGTTGGATTTTGGTCCACACATTATTATGAAGTTCCACTATAAGTTAGAGTAGAGTTACTAGTACTTCTCATGCTATCATCTTCTCTGTAGGATACTCCTATCTATTGAATCAAATGTGGTAGAGAGGTCTATATAAACCACATAGACGGGGTTCCTTTATGCTTTGAATGTTTGACAACCAAGAGTTTTAGTAATAAACATCCATCTGCTCCCTGTTTCCAGTTTCAACAGATCCTGAATTTGCTTATTCAATAATTTTCTTTTTGGTTATTTTTCACCTCCCTTCTGCTTTGGTTTTTACCATGTTGTTTTTTTCTATTAAGAGATTTTTGATGCGAGTCAGAAAAAGATTATGGCATTCCAACACCTTCTCGGGAGACTATGGTGGTCATTACAACCCTGGCGGTCGGTGTTAAAGCGGCGGTAAGACCGCCAACAGGCCGGCGGTTAAACAATTGGAATTACGAACGTGGCGGAAACCGCCAACAAAGACAGCCACTTTAACACTCCGACCGCCACGATGGTACAAACAAACAGCTTGGCGGTCACCGCCAACAGACAGGCGGAGGACAGTGTACCGCCCACAGTATCACAACCTATCAATCCGCCACCTTTTCTGGGGCGGATTAACCGCGAACAAAAACTTGTCGAAAACAGGAGTTCGAAGGGAAAACGCTCACCTCTACACAACCTACAAGGAACCAGGACGCCATGGAGCCAGAGCTTCACATTTTCCCAGCCATTATCTTCTTGCTCCTCTACCAGGAGCACGAACGCCGGCGGCGAAGACCACGGTGAGTACTGCACTTACGACACAGGGGAGGGGGGAGGGAAAAAACAGGGACACACACACGCAACTCCCTATAGTAAAGTACCATCTTGCCTGGCATGTTACCCCCATATTTCACTGTATATATGTTGGTTTAGTCTATGTGTCACTGGGACCCTGCCAGGCAGGGCCCCAGTGCTCATAAGTATGTGCCGTGTATGTATTCCCTGTGTGATGCATAACTGTCTCACTGAGGCTCTGCTAACCAGAACCTCAGTGGTTATGCTCTCTCTGCTTTCCAAATTTGTCACTAACAGGCTAGTGACTAAATTTACCAATTCACATTGGCATACTGGTACACCCATATAATTCCCTAGCATATGGTACTGAGGTACCCAGGGTATTGGGGTTCCAGGAGATCCCTATGGGCTGTAGCATTTCTTTTGTCACCCATAGGGAGCTCTGACAATTCTTACACAGGCCTGCCATTGCAGCCTGTGTGAAATAACGTTCACGTTATTTCACAGCCATTTACCACTGCACGTCAGTAACTTATAAGTCACCTATATGTCTAACCTTCACCTGGTGAAGGTTGGGTGCAAAGTTACTTAGTGTGTGGGCACCCTGGCACTAGCCAAGGTGCCTCCACATCATTCAGGGCAAATTCCCTGGACTTTGTGAGTGCGGGGACACCATTACACGCGTGCACTACATATAGGTCACTACCTATGTGTAGTGTCACAATGATAACCCCGAACATGGCCATGTAACATGTCTAAGATCATGGAATTGTCACCCCAATACCATTCTGGTGTTGGGGGGACAATTCCATGATCCCCCGGGTCTCTAGCACAGGACCCAGGTACTGCCAAACTGCCTTTCCGGGGTCTCCACTGCAGCTGCTGCCAACCCCTCAGACAGGTTTCTGCCCTCCTGGGGTCCAGACAGCCCTGGCCCAGGAGAGCAGAACAAAGGATTTCCTCTGACAGAGGGAGTAACACCCTCTCCCTTTGGAAATAGGTGTGAGGTCTGGGGAGGAGTAGCCTCCCCCAGCCTCTGGAAATGCTTTGATGGGCACAGATGGTGCCCATCTCTACATAAGCCAGTCTACACCAGTTTAGGGATCCCACAGCCCTGTTCTGGCGTGAAACTGGACGAAGGAAAGGGGAGTGACCACTCCCCTGCACCTCCTAGGGGAGGTGCCCAGAGCCCCTCCAGTGTGTCCCAGACCTCTTCCATCTTGGAAACAGAGGTGTTGGGGGCACACTGGACTGCTCTGAGTGGCCAGTGCCAGCAAGTGACGTCAGAGGCTCCTTCTGATAGGCTCTTACCTCTCTTGGTAGCCAATCCTCCTAACCTGGTAGCCAAACCTCCTTTTCTGGCTATTTAGGGTCTCTGCTTTGGGGAATTCTTGAGATAACGAATGCAAGAGCTCACCAGAGTTCCTCTGCATCTCCCTCTTCACCTTCTACCAAAGGATCGACCGCTGACTGCTCAGGACGCCTGAAAAACTGCAACAAAGTAGCAAGACGACTACTAGCAACATAGTAGCGCCTCATCCTGACGGCTTTCTCAACTGTTTTCAGGTGGTGCATGCTCTGGGGGTAGCCTGCCTTCACCCTGCACCAGAAGCTTCAAAGAAATCTCCTGTGGCTCGATGGAATCTTCCCCCTGCTAACGCAGGCACCAAAAGACTGCAACACTGTTCCTCTGGGTCCCCTCTCATCCTGACGAGCGTGGTCCTTGGAACTCAGCAACTCTGTCCAAGTGACTCCCACAGCCCAGTGACTCTTCATTCCAAGTTTGATGGAGGTAAGTCCTTTCCTCCCCACGCTAGACTGCATTGATGGGTACCGCGTGATTTGCAGCTGCTCCAGCTCCTGTGCACTCTTCCAGGATTTCCTTTATGCACAGAGAAGCCTGGGTCCACAGCACTCCTTCCTGCAGTGCACAACCTTCTGAGTTGTCCTCCAGCGTTGTGGGACTCCCTTTTGTGACTTCGCATGGATTTTGGTTCACTCTTCTTCCAAGTGCCTATTCAGGTACTTCTGTGGGTGCTGCCTGCTTCTGTGAGGGCTCCCTGAGTTGCTGGGCGCCCTTCTGTCTCCTCCTCCAAGTGGCGACCTCCTGGTCTCTCCTGGGCCACAGCAGCACCCAAATAGCTCTACCGCAACCCTTGCAGCTAGCAAGGCTTGTTTGCGGTCTTTCTGTGTGGGAACACCTCTGCAAGCTTCATCGCGACGTGGGACATCTATTCTCCAAAGGATATGTTCCTAGTCCCTTTCTTTCTTGCAGAACTCCAAGCTTCTTCCAACCAGTGGCAGCCTCCTTGCACCCTCAGCTGGCATTTCCTGGGCTCCTACCCACTCTCGACACTGTCGCGACTATTGGACTTGGTCCCCTTGTCGTACAGGTACTCAGGTCCGGAAATCCACTGTTGTTGCATTGCTGGTGTTTGTTCTTCCTGCAGAATCCCCCTATCACGACTTCAGTGCTCTCTGGGGGTAGTAGGTGCACTTTACACCTACCTTTCAGGGTCTTGGGGTGGGCTATTTTTCTAACCCTCACTGTTTTCTTACAGTCCCAGCGACCCTCTACAAGCTCACATAGGTTTGGGGTCCAATCGTGGTTCGCATTCCACTTTTGGAGTATATGGTTTGTGTTGCCCCTATACCTATGTGATCCTATTGCAATCTAATGTGATTCTACACTGTTTGCATTACTTTTCTTGCTATTACTTACCTATTTTTGGTTTATGTACATATATCTTGTGTATATAACTTATCCTCATACTGATGGTACTCACTGAGATACTTTTGGCATATTGTCATAAAAATAAACTACCTTTATTTTGAGTAACTCTGTGTATTGTGTTTTCTTATGATATTGTGCATATGACACCAGTGGTATAGTAGGAGCTTTACATGTCTCCTAGTTCAGCCTAAGCTGCTTTGACATAGCTACCTTCTATCAGCCTAAGCTGCAAGAAACACCTCTTCTACTCTAATAATGGATAACTGGACCTGGCACAAGGTGTAAGTACCTCTGGTACCCACTACAAGCCAGGCCAGCCTCCTACACACCCCGACCTCCACCCTCACCCACGACAAAACACACACAAGTACATGTTGATACATTACAGTTACACCCCCCAACCCCCCCGGAAGAATGAAAAGACAAAAGGAAATGAGTGTGACCATTGTAATCTATTAAAATCCAATACGCAAAAATATATATACACTATTAACAAGTATATACACCAAGAATAGAAGTCCAGGTATTGCTCCATTTAAGTCAGTGGAACACTGGGCCCACACTGCATGGTCGAGGCCCACACAAGGTACCCGAACATGATGGAGAGAACACTGCAGGGGCATCAGATAGAAATAAAACAGGCACCTCAGGGGGAAGGGAAAGGGGGGGCACCTCAGCTGGTTGAGTGCACAATGCCAAATCCACGAGGGGGCCCCATGCCCACTGTTTAATCCTGGGGAGTGAAAAGCCACAGTCTCTCAAGTCTCTACAGTGGGTGGTTTGCCCACTGTTCAATCCTGAGGAGTGCAAAGCCACAGTCTCTCAAGTGGATAACAGTCTCCACTTGTTCTGGAGGGGGCTTTGTGCCCAGAGTGCTTCATCCTGCCAAGGACAGAGGTAGTGGATGTGATGCTCCACTGGTTCTGGAGGGGGCTTTGTGCCCAGAGTGCTTCATCCTGCAAAGGTCAAAGGTAGTGGATGTGATACTCCACTGGTTCTGGAGGGGGCATTGTGCCCAGAGTGCTTCATCCTGCCAAGGACAGAGGTAGTGGATGTGATCCTCCACTGGTTCTGGAGGGGGCTTGGTGCCCAGAGTGCTCCATCCTGCTCGTGGCGGAGTCAGTAGCGTCAGTGCTCTTGGCACTCATGGGCCAGCGGTGCTTGTGGCGGCGGTGTCATTTGCAGTGGTGCTTGTGGCGTCGGTGTCCTTGGCAGCGACTCAACTGCTGGCGGTCCTGTCTGGGCCTGCGGGGCTGATGCTGGCGGTCTGCGGGGCTGATGCTGGCGGTCCTGTCTGGGCCAGCGGGGCTGGTGCTGGCGGTCCTATCTGGGCCAGCGGGGCTGGTGCTGGCAGTCCTGTCTGGGCCTGCGGGGCTAATGGCGGTCGCCTCCTGGTCAGCGGGGCTGATGGCGGTCACCTCCTGGGCAGCGGGCTGATGGCAGTCACCTCCTGGGCAGTGGGGCTGATGGCGGTCACCTCCTGGGCAGCGGGGCTGATGCCGGTCACCTCCTGGCCTGCGGGGCTGGCGGTCCTGTCTGGGCCAGCGGGGCTGGTGCTGGCGGTCCTGTCTGGGCCAGTGGGGCTAGTGCTGGCGGTCCTGTCTGGGCAGCGGGGCTGGTGCTGGCAGTCCTGTCTGGGCCTGCTGGGCTGATGGCGGTCACCTCCTGGTCAGCGGGGCTGATGGCGGTCATCTCCTGGTCAGCGGGGCTGTTCGCGGTCGCCTCCTGGGCAGCGGGGCTGATGGCGGTCACCTCCTGGGCAGGGGGCTGATGCCGGTCACCTCCTGGGCAGAGGGCTGATGGCGGTCGCCTCCTGGGCAGCGGGGCTAATGGCGGTCTTCTCCACCGTGCCGATCTTCCCAGACTTGCTGGGTTTCTTGTGCCCCTTCCACACCTTGGAAGGTGTTGCAGCTGACTCCACACTCCACCTGTACCCCTGGGAGCGGCTTTGGTGGCTGGTGTCTTCCCGTCTCCCGCCGGGCACTGGCCAACTTTTGATGCTTGACAGGTGGGGGACTGTCCGTGCTGTGGCTCCTTGCCACACTGGCTGTCCTGCTGCCTGGTGCACTCCAGAATCCGGTGACTACTGGCACCACTGATCCCGCCTATGTTGTGTCTGAGGTGCTAGGTTGGGACCTGGAGAGTCGGGCCCTAGGAGACTGACAGGGTGGGGGAGGTGAGGGAAAGAGGTCAAGGGTGGACAGGAAAAGTTTCTTGGGAACACTGGGACAGGTAGCTGGAGGGGGTTTGGGATTGGAGGCAGAGATTGTGGTTGTAGGAGGTGTACGTATGGTGACTTTGGGTGAAGGTGCATGCACTGGAGGCTGTCGTGAGGTGGATGGCTGTTGGGTGGGTGTGTGCCTGCGTTTGTGTACCTTGGGAGGTGGCGTCACAGACACACTGGGAGAGGACACAGGGGATGTGTGAATGGTAGTGGGGGTGGTGACTGCACATGAGCGGGGTGTGGTGGTGTGTGTGCTGGTGATGGAAGTAATGGCTGTAGATGTAGTACATGCAGGTGTGAGTGGAGACGAGACTGGGAGGGAGGAGGGAGACGAGGAGGAGGGGGACACAGTGGAGGCAGTGGATGTTGCTATGTCTGCATGTGTAAAGAAGGAAAACCACGGCACATCCCAGAAAGTTGTAATGTTCCAGTTTATTCCTTGTGATGTCCTTATATGAACCAATGGCATCTGGCCCAAAATGACATCTTGGGACTAGAATCAAATGATGACAACAGATTCATTCTCAAATGGACGACAGCCCAAATGGACAACAGCCGACACAGGTTTCGTCTGGGTAGACTTTATCAAGGCTGTGGACAAGTACAAAAATAAAATATCAAACACTGGTGATATTTGTGTTAAGAGAAATGTGTTTGTTATCAAAGATAAAGATTTCTGAGTTGAAAGAAGGGAAGCCCGATTTTTTACCACCAAAATGTGACAACAACGTAAAAATGACGTTAAAACTCTCAATATTACGTTAAAGTGTGTACCACCAAGGAGTGTCAGAAGAAACTAGGTGATCTGAAGTAAACCTATCGGAGAAAAAGAAATAAGGAACCGAGTCAGAAGAGTTAGGGGAAAGAGCAAGAAAAGAGGAAAGAAAAGACAAAAGCAACCGCAGTGCTAGTGTGATGCAAAAATATAAAGAAAGAACCGTGTGTCAGAGTAAGTGTGTGTCGAAAATGTTGATACAACAAAAGAAAGACATGCACCGTAAGAGACATAGGTGCTGTAGACAAAAAGTAGAGAAATATAGTGGATTGAATGTCCAAGTAATGAAAAGCATACCTATAGTAAAGATATTCACTCGATGTTCCAAAATGCCAGAAACATGTTACTGTTTTGTAAATTGATATAGCAATTGTGGAAGAATATGGATGAGGACCATGGTAAGCCTGTGTAACAAGAAAAAAGGCGAATGCTGAAAAAGGCGGTCTATATCAACCATGGTGACCCCCTAACAGTAGCTGTTTTCAAAATAGTTAAATTCATATGAAGCCAAAGTGTAGTTGGGAAAGAGGAACCGCATATTTGTGGAAAGATTTTTTTATCTAAAAAACATAAACTGGTAAGGAATTCATTATTTGGAGTTTACTTTTTTAGATAGACCAAAGTGGTGACCATGACAAGTTGGATTACTAAATGAAAATGCTAGATAAACATATTGTAGAGGGGCTACTCTGCTGTAACCGTAGTGCGGCAAAGTCGAGACAAGTGAAATAACTATAGTTATGGAGCGCAGCGTGTGAGAATAAATTAAATGTATTTAAAATTAAGTTAGACGTTAAGGCAGTCTCAGGCGAAATAGAAAAAACCCGCATATCCCCGTAATGATGCAAAGCTAGCCCATCGCGCTACTATCCTGCAAGAGACCATACCTCCAATGCCTTCACGCGATTCTCACTCGTTATGTTGACGGCGTCGCATATAATAATTACGCGCCGATGGTAGGCTCCCTCAATTTAAAGCCAACTAGAACGTAGAGAGAGAAAAGGGACTCCCTAATTGAAGCAGTATAAGAAAGAATTGGAAAAAAGGGCGCCATATTGGAATATCGATGAATCAAGGAAAAAGAAGAAAAAGAGAAATATGTGTGACACCAGATGTAAGAGAGAAAAAAAGGAATATGGAGAGTTAATTAAAAGTTATAGAATCATGGGAAATCTAATGTCTGTATAGTTGAAAAGCATGAAATACACATCTGGCAAAATATAACAATTGAGTTAACCATAAGAGAAAGTGTCCGTAATTTAACAAAAGCCAGTACACAATGACATCGACACGTGGTGTTGAATACTGGATAATACAGCCATGGAAAATACAAAAATTATATAGAAAGAAAATGTGTTAGCAGTAAAGCAAATGCCAGTAAACAATAAAATTAACACATAGTACTGCATACTGGATAGTATAGCCATGGAGAGACACAAAAAGACCAATATATTTATCACAGAAAAGTACAATAAAAGAGAAAAGAAAAACAGAAATGCAAAAAACATAACCAAAAGACATCACTTAAACCCCAAGGCATTTTAGACTCATAACTTCGAGAGGGATAGAAAGGGACAATAAAGTGTCAGTGCATATACCAAACGTTTAAAATTACCATAAGTGCTGTAGAACACAAAGGTGACGAGTTACCAGAAAGGCAAAAATTGGAGATACAAGAAATACTACAGAAATACATGTAAATCCTTATCCGAATTTAGACCCTTCTCTACTGCTCGTAGTTTTATAATCCATCTACTCTCTAATTGCCTTAGCTGAAGAGTTCTATTACCGCCCCTAGGACAGCTGCCCAGGGTGGCGATTCCAAAAGTGTGTACATTAAGCCTCTCTTGTAATGGGTGTTCCTTATTAAAATGAACTGCAAAAGGGTAATCAGTGTTGTTGTTCCTGATTGCCCTGATGTGCTCCTGTAATCTTTCTTTGAATGGTCTGATGGTGCTTCCAATGTATATCTTCTTACAGGTGCAGATAATACAATATACGATGTATTTAGTGTTGCAGTTCATGAACTGTTTAATGGTGTGTGTGACATCCGTGTTATGCATAAACTTTTTGGTTTTGTCCTGTACATAATCACATACATTACAGTGTCCGCATCTATAAAAACCCAGGGGTGGTGAGGGAAGCCAATTGCCTTTCATGATAGTGGGCAGAAAACTATGGCATAGTTGGTCCCTCAAGGTGCGTCCCCTACGGTAAGTCATATCTGGTTGTTTCCGGAGACCCTTCTTCAGGGTCTCATCAAATGTTAAGATATTCCAATGTTTTCTTAGAATTTTGAAAATGTCAGCACTTGCGCAGCTATAGGTAGTTATGAAAGATGGTGGCTTTCTTGTGCCGACCTGTCTGGGTGGTTTTTTGGAAAGTAACGTTGTTCTGTTAACTTTCATGATTCGATCATGTGTGTCCCTAAGTAATTTATTAGGATATCCGCGCTTAGCAAAGCGGTGTTCCAAAATTTTCAGTTGTGTCCTGAATTCCAGGTCATCCTGACAGTTTCGTCTAACTCTGGTGGCCTCCCCATACGGGATGGCTCTGATTTGTGAGTGTGGATGTGAGCTACTGGCATGGAGGAGCGAGTTAGAGGCCGTGGGTTTCCTATATAGTTTTGAGAAAATATGAGTGTCTTTGATGTACAGTGTTAGGTCCAGGAAATCCACACAGCTAGTACTGGAATGACTGGTGAAATGTATGTTGTAGCAGTTGTTGTTTAGGTACGAAAGGAATGTGTCTAAAGTGTTAGAGTCACCTGACCAAAAAAGAAGAACATCATCGATGTAGCGGCCCCAGTAAATGATGTGTTGCGTGAGTTCCGGTGGGCCGCTGCTCCATAAATGATGGTGTTCGTAGTGTCCCATGTAAAGATTTGCAAAAGATGGTGAAAATTTGGCTCCCATGGCGACACCCTGTTTTTGTCTATACCAGGCCCCCTCATGTAAGAAGACATTGTTGTCCATAACAAGCTCAATTAAATCAATTAACATATATGAGTGTTGTAAGAGACCGGCATCCCTCTTGTCCAAAAAATACTGTATGGCAATCATACCCTTGTCTTTAGGTATACAAGTGTATAATGAGGTGACATCTAATGTTACAAGGGTGTGGCCACTGGTCCATTCAAAATCAGCAATGAGGCTAAGGAGATGGGCGGTGTCCCTGATGTATGAGGGTAAATTACACACGAAGGGTTGTAAGTAAAAGTCAATGTATTCAGAAAGTTTTTCTGTAGGAGAATTGATACCAGAAATGATGGGTCTGCCAGGAGGAAAGGCAGCCTGTTTGTGTACCTTGGGGAGAGTATATATACATGGAAAACTGGGCGTAGGATTATATAGATATTTGTATTCTAGGTCCGTTAGTAGACCTTTATCTCTCCAGGAACAGAGCTTTGTCTCAATAACCATAGTCATCACCCCAATAGGGTTGCCCTGTAGTTTACAATAGGCATATGGGTCTTTAAGTTGTCTATCAATTTCTCTGATGTAGTCTAGCCGATTCATGATGACGATATTACCGCCTTTATCGGCCTCTTTCAATACTAAGGGGGTCATTCTGACCTCGGCGGTAAAAGGCCCTTACTGCCGGTCAGAAGACCGCCATCATACCGCCGCGGCCGCGGTAAACCGCCACGGTCATTATGACCTCCAACTGCCAAACCGCAGAAAACCCGACATCCACGGAAGGCCGCCTCATCAGCGGGCAGCGAAAAACTGGAGATGACCAAACCTCCACCGCCACGCCAACACAAACACGCCCATGCCATTACGACCCATGAATCCACGCGGCGGTCTTTCAACCGCGGTATTCCATTGGCGGTACACACCGCTGCGGGCAAAATACACACCCAGCTCCAAAACACAGCTACATTGGACAATTTGAAATACACACACCTGATACACATACAAACAACACTCCCACACATCCAAGCAACTATAAAACACACACCCACATCACCCACAAACCCCCACTACTAGAAAATCGGAGAGAAGGCGATAGAGAGAGAGAGAGCACAGCTACCGAAAACCCCAACACACACAGGAACCCAACATCATCAACCACACCACATCTACGCACACATCACCACACACCACCACTCACATCACCACAAACACCACCCCACACCTCATCCACACCACCCCATGGCACCCCAAAGACACCCCAGGTTTTCGGACCAAGAACTCAGGGTCATGGTGGAGGAAATAATAAGGGTAGAGCCCCAGCTATTCGGCACACAGGTGCAACACACCACAATAGCCAGGAAGGAGGAGCTATGGCAAAGGATCGTCGACAGGGTCAACGCTGTGGGACAGCATCCCAGAAACCGGGAAGACATCCGAAAGCGCTGGAACGACCTACGGGGGAAGGTACGGTCGATGGTCTCAAGACACAACATCGCTGTGCAGAAGACTGGCGGCGGACCACCACCCACTCCTCCCGAATTCACTGCATGGGAGCAAGAGGTCTTGAACATCCTGCATCCTGCGGGCCTCGCTGGAGTAGGCGGAGGAATGGACTCTGGTAAGTCTAATCTCAACTACTCCACCCCCCCCAACCACCAGCATGCCAACCCACACCCCCACCCTCACCCCCAAACCCCCAGCACACATCCTCCCTGCCAATGTCTCACCAGCACAACCCACCCAACCCAAAACCAAACCCTGAATGCCAACACAAACCATGGACACCCATCACCTATGCATGACCACTGCACATACCCATCCCCCCCCACAAACCACCCTCACAACTCCTCCCACAAGGGAATGCCAGCACTGGGGGACAAGGGCACCCACAAATCGCACGCCATGGAACACACAGAAGCAATAACCATACTCTTTTACCCCTGCAGGGCCCGAACGCCAACACACCGGCCAGGAGGGTCCAGATATGTCCATCCCACCCCCAGAACAGGCCCCCAGTGAGGACAGCAGCTCTGTCGACCTAGAACCTGATGACCAGCCCGGACCATCGGGGACCTCTGGACAGTCGGTTCCCCACACACAGACACAGGCCACAGCAGACCTAACCCCCTCTGGGAATATCAGCACAGCTCCCACCCAGCGGGCCCATGCCTCTGTCTCCAGGACAGGTCAATCAGCGGTGTGTCCGCCACTACAGGGCACCCAGGCTGACCCAACACCCCAACAACAACAGGGACCTGGGGGCAGTGGTAGTGTGCACACCGTCCAGGGGACAGAGGCCCGGGGAAACAGGGGAACTGGGAGGGCTGCAGTGCGACAGGGGGGGAGGACAGGCCCAGGGAACCGACTCTCCAAGAGGCCCTCACCACCATCATGGGAGCATACCACCACTCCCAGGAGACGATGGCGACGGTACTGGCCAGGTTCCAGGAGATCCAGGCACAGCAGGAGGAACGGTACATGGGGTACAGAGAGGAGCTCAGGAACATCGTCCTGGCCCTCAACCAAATAGTCACCACATTGCGGGACCATGTGGCACCCCAAAGGGCCCCTGTCACCAGCCTGGACCAGGAACAGCCTACCACCTCTGCCGGCGCTAGTGGACAGGAGGCCCCCACACAACGACAGGCCACCAGAACCCCACCTCCTGCTGAAGATCAACCACCCCGCAAGAGGAACCTGAGATCACAAAGGAAGACAGAGTAGGATGCCAAGACCCCCGCCAGCATAAGATACCCCCTGATGTCATTCCACTGTCCCACATTGTCACCCTGTCCAACCTTGAACTGCCCCTGCTCCATCCTTCCACAGGCATATGGACAATGCACCTGTGCGACTGAGAACTGGACTCTGCCATGGACATTACTCCACCCCCACCCATCACCGTTTTACTATCATGGACCTATATGTAGCACTTTAAATAAATCACTAATTGCACTTAAAACACTCAGGAGTCTGCTTGTATTCTTAACAAATGTATTACACATAACGGTTCAAAAATGTTCAGTTACATTGTGATGACAACATACCAATGTCAATGTGCTTTACTCCATGGGCAAACAAAGCAGAAGTCACGCAGTGGGTCATACAGCTCTGAAAAGGGAAGGGAAAGTCACAATTCAGTTGAAAGGAACTGGGGGGAAACACAGAAAGTGGAGATGCAGGAGGCCTGAAGTAAATGTAAAATGGCGTGGGGGATTCTTACCTGTGTGCTACTGAAAATACTGTTGTATAACTGTGTCCCTGTTGTCCATGTCGTCCCAGTCGTCTTCCTCCTCTTCACTCTCCACAGGCTCCACAGCTGCTACAACACCACCATCTGGACCATCCTCCTGCAGGAAAGGCACCTGGCGTCGCAATGCAAGATTGTGAAGCATACAGCAGGCCACGATGATCTGGCACACCTTCTTTGGTGAGTACATTAGGGATCCACCTGTCATATGCAGGCACCTAAACCTGGCCTTCAGGAGGCCGAAGGTCCTTTCTATGATCCTCCTGGATCGCCCATGGGCCTCATTGTACCGTTCCTCTGCCCTGGTTCGGGGATTCCTCACTGGGGTCAGTAGCCACGGCAGGTTGGGGTAACCAGAGTCACCTATTAGCCACACACGTTGTCTCTGTAGCTGTTCCATCACATAGGGGATACTGCTATTTCGCATAACATACGCGTCATGCACTGACCCAGAGAACTTGGCATTTACATGGGAGATGTACTGGTCAGCCAAACAGACCACCTGCACATTCATAGAATGGTAATTTTTCCTGTTTCTGTACACCTGCTCATCGTCTTTTGGGGGTACTAAGGCCACATGGGTCCCATCAATGGCACCAATGATGTTGGGGATATGTCCAAGGGCATAGAAGTCACCCTTCACAGTGTCCAAATCACCCTCCTCAGGGAAAACAATGTAGCTCCGCATGTATTTCGTCAGGGCAGACAACACTCTGGACAAAATCTTAGAAAAAATAGGCTGAGACATCCCTGATGACATGGCCACTGTTGTCTGAAAAGACCCACTTGCCAAAAAATGGAGGACTGACAGAACCTGCACCAGAGGGGGAATTCCTGTGGGTTGGCGGATGGGGGACATCAGTGCTGGCTCCAGCTGGGCACACAGTTCATGTATAGTGGCTCGGTCAAGTCAGTATCGAAGTATTATATGACGTTCCTCCATTGTCGACAGCTCCACCAGCGGTCGGTACACAGGAGGATTCCTCCTTCTCCTCGCAAGTCCCAGCGGACGGTGCCTAGGAAGGAGAACATGGAGTACAGAGTCAAGCAACCCACAGGTACGTAACTACAGCTTGCACAGTACACGAATCGCCATGCATTGAATGGCTTGTATGAGTAGCAATGCAAGGCCTAGGCCTGTGTGACGCAGTAGAAATTAAGCCATGTGGGCCCTTGAAATGGCGGCTGCCTGACCTGAGAAGTGTGACAGTGGGATGTGAGGTCAATGCGCTGGCGTGACACACCGTGGCGGTAGGCGGTCGAAGACCGCGGCGCCAAGCCGCATTGGTTAACATTGAACCCTATGGGTTTCACGAGCCAATGACTAGGTGCGCCGGCGGTACGCACCGCAGCGGTACGCACCGCCGCGGGCGTGACCGCCATTTTCTATCTGATTACTCACTCGAGACCTGATCATCCACAGGAGAGGACCTATACTGCAAGTGCTGCTGTGAACTCGGTCTGGAAGAGACAATGGCTGCTGCGACTGGGGAAAGGGCCCCTGCCTTCACTACAGAAGAGTTGGAGAAACTTGTGGATGGGGTCCTGCCCCAGTATGCGCTACTCTACGGTCCTCCAGACCAACAGGTAAGTACACTGTGTGCACGTTGAATGGGCTATGCCTGTGTTGAGTGGGGTGGATATTAGATGGTGGGGTGGGGAGACAATGACGAGTGCAAGGCACGACAGATGAGAGCATGTGCCACATGGCAAGGTTGGGGAGGGGGGCCAATCACATCTATCATGCGGAAAATTGATGATATTTCCAATTCCACCCTGAACATGTCAAATAGGTCAGCGCCCATCAGAAAGTCGACATTTGGCGTGCCATCGCTAAGGAAGTCCGGACCCTGGGGGTCCACAACAGACGGGGCACCCACTGCTGCAAGAGGTGGGAGGACATCCGCCGCGGGACCAGGAAGACCGCCGAGTCACTGCTGGGGATGGCCTCCCAACCTAGGAGGGGTGCCAGTCGTACCCTGACCCCCCTGATGTCCCGGATCCTGGCGGTGGCCTACCCCGATTTGGATGGGCGCGTGAGGACATCACAGCAGACACAAGGGGGTGAGTACCAGCACATTCAGCTATCTTTACGCGCAGTGGAGGTGCCTGGGTGGGGGAGGAGGGCTGTGGGTGACATTAGGCCAGGGCGCTTTCTGTAGTGTAGTCCTCTCCTTTAGCCATGTCCCTGTGCCCCCGCCCCCCACCTCTGTAGGGTGACAAGTACAGCTATCCATGGTCCTGCATCACCCATGTGCGCGTTTGTTGTCCCTAGACCTGTTGGCCTAGTCACAAGTACTGAGTAGTGTACCCCGATTGCGCGGCTTAGTGCATGAGGCTCCTGTGTCTGTCCTCTCCGCCAACGGTGTTGACAATGCATGCACTCAACCTGTTTTTATTTCTCCCCCCACCCTTTTTCTTTATCTTCTTGTGCATGTGTGCATTAGCATCATCAGGCGGAGGAGAATTGGCACCGGAGCACGAGGGAGCTGCAACTCACAAGGCCCCGGTGGGCCATGGCACAGACACTGAGGCCACCAGTGATACGGAGGGCGAGGGGAGCTTCACAACGGGGACCCGTGGTGACACCAGCGACACCGACACGTCCTCGGATGGGAGCTCCCTAGCGGTGGCGGCAACATCCGTGCCCCCCGCCTCTACAGGTACAGCCGCCACCCAGCGCACCAGCTCCGCCCTCCCAGCAGCCCCTCAGCCTTCGCTCCGTGCCCGCTCGCCCAAGAAGGCGGGCATCTCCTTCGCCCCAGGCACCTCAGGCCCTGCCCCTGTTACCCCTGCTGCCCTCAGTAAGGAGGTCATTGACCTCCTACAGACCATCATTGTTGGGCAGTCTACCCTTTTGAATGCCATCCAGGGGGTAGAGAGGGAGGTGCATCGTAGCAATGCATACCTGGAGGGCATTCATTCGGGTCAGGCTGCCCATCAACGATCGTTCAATTCTCTGGCCTCAGCACTGATGGCAGCCATTGTCCCTGTTTCCAGCCTCCCTCTTCTAACTGCCTCCACCCTGTCTCTGTCTCCTGTTCCTCAGCCTATCCCATCCACACCATCAGACCAGCCTGCACACACCTCAACACCCAAGGGCAGCTGATCCAGACATAAGCACCACAGATCACACAAACATTCACCCAAGCAACACCCAGATGCAGACATGCCAACAGCCACTACCACCTCTGTGTCCCCCTCCTCCTCGTCTCCCTCCTCCCTCCCTGTGACGTCTCCAATCACACCTGCATGCACACCACCAACAGCCAGTACTTCCATCACCAGCACACCCTCCAGTACAGTCCGCACACGTGCAGTCACCACCCCCACTGCCATTTACACGTCCCCTGTGTCCTCTCCCACAGTGTCTGTCACCCCCTCTTCCAAGACACACAAACGCAGGCAGCCACCCACCCAACAGCCAACCACCTCACGACAGCCTCCAGCCCATGCACCTTCACCCAAGGACAGCACACCTGACTCTCCTACAGCCACCTCCTCTTCCTCCACTCCCATAACCACTACACCTACCCTTTACCTTGGTCCTAAAAAAGTTTACCTCTCCACTCTTGACCTCTTTCCCTCACCTGACCCACCCCCTCCATCTGCTAAGAGTCCCAAGAGCGCCTCAGCCACCACCAGCCCGGCTTCAAGGGTCACCGTAGTGCATGGATTTTGGAGTCCCCCCTTTGCCAGCAGTGATACATCGGTCAGCAGCAAGGGGACAGCCAGCCCCCCCCCTGGAAAGAGGACCCGTAAAGTAAGGGGCCGCCGCGAGAAAACTGACACAGCTGCCCCCAAGGACCAAAGTTCTGCCACTTCACCTGCCACAACATCCAGGGGAGGCAAGGCCCAGAGAGCCACATCGAAGGAGGGCAAGGGCAGCAGGGCGGAGAAGTCAGCCAGCAGGAGCGCGGACCAGGAGGGCACCACAAGCCCCATCCCAGGTGTGAGGGAGGACACCCAAGGGCCCAGGACACCGTCACCGAAGGGTCCAGCAACTGCACGGTCGGAGGGCGACTGAGCAGGGAGTCATGGCCAGGTCTGACTCCCTTGACTTACAGAACAAGCACCGCTGAAGAGGGCCCCGCCGTCCAGAAAGGCACCGCTGAACAGGGCCCCGCCGTCCAGAAAGGCACCGCTGAATAGGGCCCCGCCGTGCAGAAAGGCACCGCTGAACAGGGCCCGCCATCCAGAAAGGCACCGCTGAACAGGGCCCCGCCGTCCAGAAAGGCACCGCTGAACAGGGCCCCGCCGTGCAGAAAGGCACCGCTGAACAGGGCCCCGCCGTGCAGAAAGGCACCGCTGAACAGGGCCCCGCCGTCCAGAAAGGCACCGCTGAACAGGGCCCCGCCGTGCAGAAAGGCACCGCTGAAGAGGGCCCCGCCGTCCAGAAAGGCACCGCTGAACAGGGGCCCGCAGTCCAGAAAGGCACCGCTGAACAGGGCCCGCAGTGCAGAAAGGCACCGCTGAACAGGGCCCGCCATCCAGAAAGGCACCGCTGAACAGGGCCCCGCCGTGCAGAAAAGCACCGCTGAACAGGGCCCCGCCAAGACAGGCACCGCTCCGCTGGGCCCTTCCTGTCAAGCACCGCTCCGCTGGGCCCCGCCGTCTCAAGCACCGCTCCGCTGGGCCCTTCATCTCAAGCACCGCTCCGCATGGCCTTCCTGTCAAGCACCGCTCCGCTGGGCCCCGCCGTCTCAAGCACCGCTCCGCTGGGCCCCGCCGTCTCAAGCACCGCTCCGCTGGGCCCTTCCTGTCAAGCACCGCTCCGCTGGGCCCCGCCGTCTCAAGCACCACTCCGCTGGGCCCGCCGTCTCAAGCACCGCTCCACTGGGCCCTTCCTGTTAAGCACCGCTCCGCTGGGCCCTTCCTGTCAAGCACCGCTCCGCTGGGCCCCGCCGTCTCAAGCACCGCTCCGCTGGGCCCCGCCGTCTCAAGCACCGCTCCGCTGGGCCCTTCCTGTCAAGCACCGCTCTGCTGGGCCCCGCCGTCTCAAGCACCGCTCCGCTGGGCCCCGCCGTCTCAAGCACCGCTCCGCTGGGCCCTTGCTGTCAAGCACCGCTCCGCTGGGCCCTTCCTGTCAAGCACCGCTCTGCTGGGCCCCGCCGTCTCAAGCACCGCTCCGCTGGGCCCCGCCGTCTCACGCACCGATCCGCTGGGCCCCGCCGTCTCAAGCACCGCTCCGCTGGGCCCTTCCTGTCAAGCACCGCTCCGCTGGGCCCCGCCGTCTCAAGCACCGCTCCGCTGGGCCCCGCCATCTCAAGCACCGCTCCGCTGGGCCCTTCCTGTCAAGCACGGCTCCGCTGGGCCCGCCGTCTCAAGCACCGCTCCGCTGGGCCCCGCCGTCTCAAGCACCGCTCCGCTGGGCCCTTCCTGTCAAGCACCGCTCCGCTGGGCCCTGCCGTCTCTGAACTGCTCCGCTGGGCCCTTCCTGTCAAGCACGGCTCCGCTGGGCCCCGCCGTCTCTGAACTGCTCCACTGGGCCCTTCCTGTCAAGCACCGCTCCGCTGGGCCCTTCCTGTCAAGCACCGCTCCGCTGGGCCCTGCCGTCTCAAGCACCGCTCTGCTGGGCCCTTCCTGTCAAGCACCGCTTCGCTGTGCCCCGCCGTCTCAAGCACCGCTCCGCTGGGCCCTTCCTGTCAAGCACCGCTCCACTGGTCCCTTACTGTCAAGCACCGCTCCGCCGGGCCCTTCATCTCAAGCACCGCTCCGCTGGACCCCGCCGTCTCAAGCACCGCTGGCCCAATGACAGTGCCGGTTCTGTGTCGAGCTACTGTTCACGCTGCACTCGGGCCACCCTGCCTCCTCCATTGCCTGTGGAGACTGTTATCCACTTGATAGACTGTGGCTTTGAACTCCCCAGGATTGAACAGTGGGCAAGCCACCCACTGTAGAGACTTGAGAGACTGTGGCTTTGCACTCCCCAGGATGGCACAGCGGGCATGGTGGCCCCTTCGTGGACCTGGCGTCGTGGACTCATGTGGCTGTGGGGCCCCCCCTTCCCTTCCCCCGGAGGTGCCTGTAGTTTTATCATCTGATGCCCCTGCAGTGTTCTCTCCAACGGACTCAGTTCTCCTGTGTGGGCTTTGCCCATGTGTTGATACACTTTGGCCCACGGACAGTTGAAATTTCAGTGACTGTGCAGGACTTATTGCCTCTATTTATCGGTTACGCAATGTTTAAAATTGAATTTTTTTAATTCATTTTCCTATTTTACCATGACTTCAATGAACCTATTTTATACATAAATTTAGTTTCTCACTTTAATTATATCTTCTCATTCCGGGCGGTTTGGATGGTGTCACTTTGACTTGGTGCTCTGCATTGGTGTGTAGATAGTTGGGGGGTGGGTGTATTACGTATGTGTGTGCCCGTAACCCTTCCTCCTCCCCCCTCCCCTGTGTCGTAGGTGCGGTACTCACCGTTGTCGTCTGCGCCGGAGTTCGTACTCGTGGTAGATGAGCAGGTAGACGAGAGCAGGTAGGATGTTCAATTCGGGTTCCATGCTGTCCTCCGTCCTCATGGAGTGTATAGAGGTGAGCGTTTTCCCGTTCATAGTCTGTTTCCGCCGTGTTTTTATCGGCGGTGCCCCCGCCCCGGAAAAGGTGGCGGATTGGTGAGTTGTGATAGGGTGGGCGGTACGTTGTCTGCCGCCTGCCTGTTGGCGGTGACATGCGCTGTTTGTTTGTCCCGCCGTGGCGGTCGTAGTGTTAAAGTGGCAGGCTGTGTTGGCGGTTCCCGCCAGGGTCAGAATTCATTTTTTTTTACCGCCTGCCTGTTGGCGGGTTGGCTGCCGCTTTATCACCGACCGCCAGGGTTGGAATGACCCCCTAAGTCCTCATTTAGTTGCAGGGTGTGTAGGGCCCTGTGCTCCTGTAGGCTCAAGTTGTGTGTAGGAGTTTTCCGTCCAAGTGTGTACTGGTCTTCCAAGTGATAAATTTCCTTGGTTACTAGCTTTTGAAAAACGTCAATTGAATTGTCTGGTGGTAATATTGGTGTGAATTTGGAAGGAGGTCTGAGACCGCTGTCACAGGTTGCCGAGTGAGTCATGCCCAGATCAGCCAAAATTTATTCGCAAGTAGGTACTGTGTCATTATGACTACTATCCTCTAAAGAAAGGAGAGTCTGTATGTCTTTGACATTGCCAATGGAGAGATCATAAGACGTAAAATTCTCCCCATTGCCTACAATGGATGAGTGCCTAAAGTCAAAATGTTTCAAAAGTTTACACTTGCGCACAAATTTGAAAAGATCAATGTGAATTTGTGTGAAGTCAGGGAAAGACATGGGTACAAAGCCTAGACCCTTTTTGAGAACACTCAATTGGTCGATGTCAATTGTAGTGTCAGACAGATTCATGATTCAAAGATCTTCATTGTGAGTAGAGTCCATGTCTAGGTCTTCAGATTGCGGGCTACCGATCTTGTAGTGACCCTGGTTGTGTTTGTTGCTGGTTCGGGCACTCTTTCTCTGGCCCCTTCTGGTTCTCTTGTGTGTGTAGTTGGAGGCATTTTGTTGTGTTTTTGTCCTCTACAAAATCTTTCCATTTCCAACAAAAAAGTAGATTTATTGCTGGAAGTGGTTGCATGTTGTAGTGGAAGACTGTTGGTATCATCACTTGTGAAACTAGAGCAACTGGATAGGTCAGTGTCGCTGGTGGTGGCATTAGACATACCAGCTGGAACCACTGCGGTGGCCCTGTTATCTGGTCTATCACTGTTGAGGTTATCAAATTTACGGGCATATGTAAAGACCCTACCCTTAGCATAGTCGTTTGCGTCTCGTCTTAGTTTGTGTAATTTCTTTTCTTTTATGTACTCCTGATGTTTCTGGAGTACATTGCTCAGAATATTGTAATTTTTGTCTATGGCCTCTGGGAGATTGGTGTCCTGAATCTCCTTTTCTAAGGTTTTGATGTCTGTTAGTAAACGTTCTCTTTTGTCCTTGGCGTCCCTAATCAATATATCCATAATTCCGAGGGAGGAATTGATTAATAGTTGTTCCCATTCTTGTAATAAGACGGGGTTGAGATCCCCAAAAGAAGGGAAGAGGATGACACGAAGCCCCCTTGGGATTTGTTTAATCTGTATGTATTTTTCAAGAATGGTGAAATCCCACCATCTTGAAAGCTCCTGCTTTTTTAGCCGTTCCAATCTTATAAATTTAATCCTAAGTCCCTCCTTAGCATTATTCGTGGTATGATCACAGGTGATCGTGTTCGTATTATCATTGAATAGTTCTTCTAATAGGGCCTCCCTATTATCATTGAAGGTTGACATTTTTGCGAATTAACAGTAAATAGTAGTATTAGTAATGTGTACAAAATATACAGTATATAGAAAAACATACAGTTTGAATAAATACAATCAATATACAGCTAAGGGTGCAGCTCTACGACACAGAGTATATACATACATACAAGCAAAATGGTGGCTGTGTAGAGGAGAGAGCGCACTTTCCAAAGATGAGCTAATGCTTTGTTGCAAAGTCCATAATGACGTAAAAACGATAGAGGGAGTGCTCAAAGTGGTAATGCACCCAGCCACAGAGTGCGTGAACTGTCACCCCGAAAGGGTTACAGTTATGACAAGCAAAGAAGGAAAACCACTGCACATCCCAGAAAGTTGTAATGTTCCAGTTTATTCATTGTGATGTCCTTATATGAACCAATGGCATTTGGCCCAAAACAAAGCATTAGCTCATCTTTGGAAAGTGCGCTCTCTCCTCTACACAGCCACCTTTTTGCTTGTATGTATGTATGTCTGCATGTGTGTGATGTTTGCGTGAGTGCCTGTGGGATGAGTGGTGCTTATGTTTTCCTGAGCTTCCTTTGTGTGTTGGGGTGTGTGCATGCTGGTCTGATGGTGTGCTTGGGATAGGCTGAGGTAGAGGGGATTGGGTCTGGGTAGTGGATGTTGGAGGGGGGAGGCTGGATACAGGGACAATGGCTGCCATCAGTGCAGAGGCCAGAGTCTGAAAAGCTCACTGACGGACTGCCTGACCAGAATGAATGCCCTCCAGGAATGCATTGGTTTGTTGCAACTGCCTCTCTACACCCTGGGTGGCATTCAAAATGGTAGACTGCCCAACAGTGAGGGACCTGAGGAGGTCAATGGCCTCCTCACTGAGGGCAGCAATGGTGACTGGGGCAGGGCATAAAGGTGCCTGGGGCGAGGAGATGCCCACCCTCCTGGGTGAGTGGGTACGTGGCAAAGGCTGAGGGGCTGCTGGGAGGGCGGTGCTGGAAGGGGGGGTGGCGGCTGTACCTGTAGATGGGGGGGGGGCACAGATGGGCCCACCACCACAAAGGAGTTCCTATCAGAGGACGAGTCTGTGTCACTGGTGTCAGCTCCTGTCCCCGCCGTGGAGCTCCCCTCGCCCTCTGTCCCACTGGTGAAATCAGACTCCGTAGTGTCGCCCTCCAGGGCCATGTGGGATGCAGCTCCTTCCTGCTCCGGTGCCACTGCTCCTCCGCCTGATGATGCTAATGCACACAGAAACAGGGAGACCACAAAAAGGGATGGGACGACAGAAGAAAGACATGTTGAGTGCATGCATTACCGCTCACGTTGGTGGACACGACATACACAGAAGCCCCCAGCACTACGCCGCGCACTTGGGGTCCACTATGTAATCCCTGGGACATGGCCTACAAGGCTATGGCCATCATCTGCACATATGGATGTCACAAGAGCCTGACTAGGTGTAGTTGGCACTGTACCCAGGTGGGGTGGGGTGACACAGGTCCTGCCTGAAAAAGGGGACCTAACTAGCACACTCGCCCTGGCCTAGGGGAACCCACAACCCACCTCCCCCACCCAGACACCTCCACTGCGTGCTGAATCAGCAGAATGAGAGTGTACTCACTCCCTTGTTGCTGCTGTGATGCCCTCATGCGCACATCCAACTCCAGGTTCGCCTCGCCAGGATTCTGAACATCAGGGGGGTCATGGTGCGACGGGCACCCCTCCCACGTTGGGAGGCCATCCCCAGCTGGGCCTCCGTCATCTTCTTGCTCCAGTGGCGAATGTCCTCCCATCTCTTACGGCAGTGGGTGCTCCGTCTGTGATAGACCCCAGGGTCCGGACGTCCTTGGCGATGGCACGACAAATATCCTTCTTCTGGTGGGCGCTGACCTACAGGAATTGTACAGAGGAAAAAGAGAAGTTATTACCAACTGCACCGTCACAGTCATTGGCCCGCATCCCTACTCTTGCCATGTGGCACGTGCACTCACCGTCGTTTCAAGCACGCCTCATTCCCCCCCCCCATCTTTCATCCACCCCACTCCACACAGGCATAGCCCATACAGCATGCTCCCAGTGTACTTACCTGTTTGTCTGGAGGACCGTAGAGTAGCGTGTACTGGGGGAGGACCCCATCCACGAGTTTCTCCAACTCCTCCGATGTGAAGGCAGGGGCCCTTTTCCCAGACGCACGAGCCATTGTCTCTTCCAGACTGAGGTCTCCTGTCGAAGATCAGGTATCAAGTGATTGAACAGATAGAAAATGGCGCTCACATCCGCGCCGGTGCGTACCTTCAGCGTACATCGTCATTGGCTCGTGGGACCCAGAGGGTCCAATGTTAACCAATGCAGAGTTGTGGCGCGGTCTGCGACCGCCTACCGCGACGGTGTACAACGCCAGCGAAGTTACCTCATATCCCCCTGTCCCACTATACAGGTCAGTCAGCCGCCATTTCAGGGGCCCACATGGCTCTATTTTTAACTGCGACACACATACCTAGGCCTTGCCTCAACATTCATACATGCTAATTTCGGATTATGAATCGTGTTCTGTGTAAGCTGTATGTCCGTACCTCTGAGTTAGTTGACTCTGTGCTCGCTGTTGTCCTTCATAGGCACCATCCACTGGGACATGTGAGGAGATGGCGGCATCCTCCGGTGTACAGACCGCTGGTGGACCTGTCGACAATGGAGGAAAGACATGTAATCTTCACCTACAGGCTTGATCGTGCCACAATCCTGGAACTGTGTGCACAGTTGGAGCCGGACCTGATGTCAGCTATCCGCCATCCCACAGGAATCCCCCCTCAAGTGCAGGTGCTGTCAGTACTCCATTTTCTTGCAAGTGGGTCTTTTCAAACAACAGTGGCCATAGCATCAGGGATGTCCCAGCCTATGTTTTCCAACGTGTTGTCCAGAGTGTTGTCTGCCCTGCTGAAACACATGCGGAGCTACATCGTTTTCCCTCAGGAGGAGGATTTACCTACAGTGAAAGGTGACTTCTATGCCCTGGGACATATCCCCAACATCATAGGTGCCATTGATGGGACACATGTGGACTTGGTCCCCCAGCAGGAGTGAGCAGGTGTACAGAAACCGGAAGAGTTATCATTCGATGAATGTGCAGATGGTGTGTTTGGCAGACCAGTACATCTCCCATGTCAATGCCAAATTCCCTGGCTCAGTGCATGACGCTTACATCCTGTGGAATAGCATCATCCCTTATGTGATGGGGCAACTCCAGAGGCACCGTGTGTGGCCATTAGGTGAGCACCTGGAACAAAATCAGTGGGAATAGTTGTCTGGGTCTGGGGATATCCCTAAAGGTTAGTGTGTGTCTAACAGTTGTCCCTCGCCTTTTTCAGGTGACTCTGGTTACCCCAACCTGTCATGGCTACTGACCCCGGTGAGGAATCCCAGGACATGGGCAGAGGAACGCTACAATGAGGCCCATGGGTGAACTTGGAGGATTATAGAGTGGACCTTCAGCCTCCTGAAGGCCAGGTTCCAGTGCCTCCATATGACAGGTGGTTCCCTATTCTTCTCACCAAAGAAGGTGTGCCAGATCATCGTGGCCTGCTGTATGCTTCACAACGTAGCTTTGCGACAACAGGTGCCTTTTCTGCAGGAGGATGGTCCAGATGGAGGTGTTGTGGCAGCTGTGGAGCCTGTGGACAGTGAAGACGAGAAAGCAGAAGAAGAGGACATCGACAACAGGAACTTGGTTATCCTGCAATACTTTCAGTGAGACACAGGTAAGAAGACAAACCTGCCTACTACATGTAATTTAACACTACTTCCTCTCTACTTTCTGTCCTTTTCACCCAGTGTATGGTCACTGAGTTTTAACTTTCCCTTACGATTTCACAGATGTGGGTCCCACTGTATGACATCTGCTTTGTTTCCTCATGGACTAGAGCTGTGTGACATAGGTATGTTGTCATTACAATTTATAGAGCATTTTGTCACTGTAATTGCTAATACACTATTTAGAAATCACAGACAGACTCCAGATTGTTTTGTGCTTTAAGGGAGTTTATTTTAGTGCTCAATATTGGAGAATGCTGTAAGATGGTGAGGGGTGATGGTGGAGGAATGTCCATGGCAGAGTCCAGTCTATTTGTTTCACAGGTGCATTGTCCAAAGGGGCATAGGAAGTGGAGCTGGGGCAGTTTGAGGATGGACACACTGCTGATTGACGTGTCCTGGGGACAGAGGTATGGGTCCGCTGGGTGGGTGCTGTGCTGGTGTTTCCAGAGGGGGGATGCTCTGTGGTGGCCTGTGACTGTGAGGGGAACTGACTGTCCCGAGGTCCCAGATGGGCCGGGCTGGTCATCTAGATCCAGTTGGACAGAGCTGCTGTCATCACTGTGGGCCTCTTCTGTTGGTGGTGTGGACATGTCTGGACCCTCCTATGCAGTGATGTTGGGTAGGGGTCCCGCAGGGGTGTAAAAGCATGATTATTGCATCTGTATGAACCATGGTGTGCAATGGGTGGGTGACCGTGTACCCCAGTGCTTGCAATTCTGTTTGGGACCTTGTGTGATGATGTTTTAGCGGGGTGTATGGGTATGTGCAGTGGCCATCCATTGGTGATGTGTGTCCATGCTTTGGTGTTGCATGCAGGGCTTGGTGTTGGGATTTGTGGTTTGTGATATTGGGACATTTGTGAGGAGTAGGAGTGATGGGGTGAGGGCGAGGGTGGGGGTATGTGTTGGAATGCAGGTATGGTGGGGGATATAGTAGTTAAGGTTTGACTTACCAGAGTCCATTCCTCCAGCTACTCCTTCGAGGCCCTCAGGATGCAGAATCGCCAAGACTTGCTCCTCCCATGTTGTTAGTTGTGGGGGAGGAGGTGGGGGTCCGCCGCCAGTCCTCTGTACCGCAAGGTGGTGTCTGGAGGCCACAGAACGCACCTTCCCCCATAGGTCGTTCCACCTCTTCCTGATGTCATCCCTATTTCTTGGGTGCTGTCCCACTGCGTTGACCCTGTCCACTATTCTTCGCCATAGCTCCATCTTCCTAGCTATGGAGGTGTGCTGCACCTGTGATCCGAATAGCTGTGGTTCTACCCGGATGATTTCCTCCACCATGACCCTGAGCTCCTCCTCAGAGAACCTGGGGTGTCTCTGCCATGCCTTGGGGTGGTGTGGGTGATGTGTGGGGTGGTGTGTGTTGTGATATGTCGGGTGATATTTAGTGGTGTGTAGTGTGGGGTACGTGGATGTTATGTGGGTGATGGTGTTGGGTGCCTGTGGATGCTTGTTTGTAGATTGTAGATTGTAGTGTCTCTCTCTGGCCTTCTCTCGGTAATTTTGTCATAGGGGTTTGTGGGTGATGTGGGTGTGTGTTTTATATTGTAATGGGTGTGTGGGAGTGGTGTGTGTATGTGTATCAGGTGTGTGTATTTCGAATTGTCCAATGTGGTAGTGTTTTGTAAATGTGTGTGTATTTTGAGCGCGGCGGTGTGTACTGCCAATGGAATACCACAGTTGAAAGACCGCATGTGGATTCGTGTGTCGTGATAGTGTGGGCGTATTTCTGTTGGCGTGACGGTGGAGGTTTTGTTTTCGCCAGTGTATCACTGACCTTTGGTGTGGCGGACTTGTGTTGGTGTCTGAATTTTGGCGGATTTCGAGCAGTGGGTCAGAATGACCGTGGCGGAATTCCGCTGCCGCAGTGGTGTGTTAGCGGTCTCTGCACGGCGTTAAGCGGCTTTTACCGCCAATGTTGTAATGAGGGCCATAGTGCCTACATGTCATATAACTCATGGGCATGTGGCTCACAAAGGCCTAGATTCATGCACCACTATGTGTAATGTGGCGTTAAGTAGGCACTGTACAAAATCCTAGCTCTTTCCCCACATCATACCCAAGCCTGGCAAGGGGTGCATACATAAGGTAGGGACTGTTATCAAATGGTGTTTAAGTAATGTAGGAACTGAACAGTATCACATCTCAGGCAGAGTGCTGCTACAGAAGCACTGTGCACGGGTGACAAGGGGGGACACTATTAGTAACTATGTACCTTAATTTACTGTTCAACGTTAGTAACCAATGTTAGAGCCAGAACCTGCACTATATATCAATGGGCTTATGTCATGTAACTGCCATTGGTCCCAACCCTTCCACATGGTGCGCTGTACCTCAAATATGTCACACACATGTTGACTGTAGAGTGCGCTTTACATTGCCACTCTCCAAATGTGTGGCCCATTGACAGGATTTAAGAATTAAATGGGAGAATGCACCACCAAATTAATGTCTGGGTGGAATGTAGGCAAAGTGTGTTCCACTCCCTATGTACATTCTAAACACACTTGTCACACAAATCTGCTGTCTTGACATATGCCTACAGCTAATCCAGATATACATGTGAAGGTTGATGTAGAGGTGTATGTGTGTATGGCCTAAGTAGCAAAGGGTTTGCAATTACTAACAATGGCGGTTTTGTGTCAGCAAGGTAACCTTGTTTAGTTTGTATTACACCATCACACAGCACATATCAATACACACCACTCATTGACACTCACATGCCAGACCAAGAGAAAGTTACCAATAGTGACAAAATTCCCTAATATGTCTAGGTCTCCAGGTGTCAATCAGACGTGGGATGTGCAAGTATGTTTAGCAATGTCCAAACATGTCACAGACCCATCCAAAAATGAATGGGAGAAGAAGTAGACAGATATGTTGCATGTGGCTAGTAAAAAGCAGCACTGAGATTATTTCACATACTAACATCATATACTCATGGTAAGAGTGACGTAGGCTGTGCACTGCAGGAATTAATGCATACCCATGTTCAATGAAGGATGTGGATGGACAGCTGAGAGAATCCCACAGATACATGGAGATACAACATGGGGGGTCACTTGGAGACAACACAAGTGCTGTGGCAGGTGTAATGTAATGTGTGTGTGGAAGTCACGTAATCTCGCAAAGCCAGTCAATGGGACGGTAACTATCATGTGGCCAGTAGTAGAATATGTGTACATCTTCAATTAACACAAGTCACACGTTGCATCCTATCCATGTATGACCAGACAATGTTGCTGTAGAAGATGTTTACAAAGTGTAATGCGCCTAAAGATTGGCAGCAATGTAGGACACAATCTATTCCTAACAAGATATGCAGTAAAAGATGGAGAAGGTACACACATAGACCATTACTGACTGTGCAACACATCAATGTCAGCATGTGATCACCCAACATATATACAGAGAGGATGGCTAGGTCAGTACATAACCCACTCATGTTTGCCATTACAATAACCTGTTAGTTGCCTAACGCAAACCATCATGACAGGAGGCAGTGACATATAACACCATCTGTCTCCTAGTTCATTCCTAAATTACAAGTTACAACAGAGATACAAGCCCTAACCAAACTGTTCATGTAAATTATTAAGGACATAAAATCATGTCTGTTAGACCACGTCAAATGATAAGGCATATCCTACACGTGCAAGTAGCGAGTCCTCAATACATGATAGGGCAAGGTTGAAATCAAGTACCCCAGAGAAAAAATAATATCTCAGTCCTTCTGATCACAATTGTGTATAGGTCTGTCTGCAGGGGACAGTACATTGCTCTGCTGAAGAGCTATCATGTAGAGGCTAGATCCCCGCCCAAAACCCCCTAACACCACTGTTCAGGCTACATAGACTATTGCCATTGTCAGGGGCCTGATGCTTGTGCACAATGGACTGAGTAGTGTGGAGCACTGTGAACCTGCAACTAAACATGTAACCATGAGTCAGTGTAGGCATACAAATTCCCACAATAGTGATGATGGGTAGGCTGCTATCTTTGCCAGACTGCAACACTGCATACACATTGTATGTGACAGTCATAAGAAACATGATGTGGTCAATTGTGAGTGCCTGGTTGGTGGCATGCACACATATGCCAGATATTACAGCACACGTACCACAGGCATAGGCCTGGTACTGTTATTTGAGTCTGCACAAAAGGCAACTTTCCACAAATGTAAGTGCATATGTATCACAAGAGCACTGACAGAATAAAATGACCTTCAGATGTGTTCCGGCATACGGAAACATAGGTGGAACTGATATGAATGCACAAGCATTTGTCAAAGTCCAACATGTGTCTATGAAGGAAGATAGATATGTGATTTTTCATATCCCATGTGGTCATATTTTAATGAAATGAAACTGCACATGTCTTTCCACACATGTGGCACATACCAACCTTCATTGACACAAGATGCCTGGGTAACTATATGTCACACGTGTAGCAGAGCATCATGAAGGCTGAACCTAATGATAAACCACAGAGTGGACACACATTGCCAGGGGTAACGTGATTTCAACCCAGGCGTAGTCCACTGCATCCTCTGAGTACTATTAGTCATGGGCATCACATGCTTTACCATGTATTGGACATAGTCCAGTACATAGTTATTGTGTTGTTGGTATAAATAGATTTGTAAATCAGACATTACAATGTGGTAGACCCACAAATATGTGTTAGAACACATATGTATACTCATAGTACATATGTGCCAACATGTATGTGGACAGTCTAGCTGCACATGCACCTCTGTACATGGTTTCAGTCATTGCATGCATCACACACATATACAAACATATTGGTAACACATACTGATGTTACTGTAAACATGTGAATGGACATGCATGCACAGGTAGCCATACCATACTGACTACATACATGTGTATCCCCTTTGACATGGTATGCGAATCTGGGTGCACTGTAAGCCTTTCAAAATAATTTCCACGCATTCCCGTGGTGCATCAAAATATTTTGATGCAAAAAGCTATATTCCATACTCCACAAGGCCAGAAAAATGACACCTGGCCCCTGCGTGTCAATCGTACTGCCACATGCCTTGTCAGTCTTTATGGGAAGGAATACCACGCATGACCACCATGCATCATAAATTTAGACGCAAACGCGAAAACTTCAAACTTTCCCATGCAGAAACATGACTCCTGACCCCTGAGCATCAATTGCAAGTTCACAGGCCTGTTCAGGCACAATAGGGAAAAATCTATAAACTATAGCTTGTTGGGTATTTGGGGTAGGTGGGGTAGTTTTAAATTTACTTTATTTCTGGGCTCTTTCACATTTGCAGTCTCCAAAAACTGCATTATGTCTGGGAAAGGGAGGATGTCAAAGATGTCAGCTAATGAACAAGGAGGCTTTATATGGCTCATGCAGCATTACCTTCCAATGATGCTGGTTTTGGGTGGCTGAGTTATCCAGGGCTACCCCACGGAGGAGCAGAAGCTGTGGTGGGCCAAGTAGCTCCACCACCTAACCAGACTTTTTGGAGGAGGATGCAATGACCAACAGCTGAAACACCGTTGGGCTGACCTGATCTCAAGGGAGCAAGACCTACTGGATCTCCTGGGGATTGAGATTGGTGGAGCACTTGGTAAGTATCCCGTTTGCATAGCGACACCATTATTTGCAAGTGCATGACTGGCACAGATAAGTTTGAGTGCAGCATGTTTTGTCAAGGGATCTGGACATGTTGTTTTGGGCCTGTATTGAGAGCCACAGTGCCACCATAGGGCTGCCATTGTGATTCTCATTAATGAAGTAGAGCCAGGGCAGAAGTGCCATCTTCCCTGCGCCATAGTAACAAAGTAGTGCAATGCATACATAGAGCCACTCAGTTTAGACCAGCAAACCATGAGGGATGCACCAGGCATCATGCATTGGGGGGGGGGCTACCTCTGTATGGGGGGGCTAAAGTACATGGGTCTGTTAAAATGTATACATATCCTATCACCATATCTCCCACACTTTGAATGGCTGCTCAGAGCAGGTGTTAAAAGGGGGCATATAATTGTATATGTTGGGCCTCTATGTATTGAGCAGAGGTTGTGCTAATCTCTTTGTTGCTTCTCCTGCTGAGTACATCATTTGCACCTATATAAATTGATGCAATTGCCCCCTACCTGCACCATGGAACACAATATGTTTTATAAGGCGCACACATGGTGGAGGAAAGGGGTGCACTAAGGGCCACAAGGACAATAGTGATGCACTTTGTCCAAAGATGCCTGTGTTGGTGCAGGTTTCTGAGTAATGTGCTAGTGCTGGTGCAGATGCAGGCCTGCCTGACATTGTCTGTAAGAAGCAGCAGACCTGTGGTACAAATTCAGCACATGTGTGTGGGGTAATAGACACATTTTGGGTGGGTGTATGACACACAATGTACAGGAAGAGGAAAGTGCTAGTAGTCTGGACCCTGTACATAGACAAGTTTCAGGATAGGTTTATATGTGATGTTTTTAATATGCTGTAATAAATCCTGTTAGCATTAGACTATTTTTTCTCCATGTTGATTGAGTGGAGTGTCTGGGTGTTCTCATGTGTGTACTTACTGGCCAAGTAGGAGGAATGGCTTAGGGTATGTTTCCTCACTTTATTTAAATGGATTACCAGGTGTATCCCCTGTGATCAAGGAGCTGTCGTATTGGCTGCTAAATGATATCAGCTAGTCAGTACATCCCCACTTCCACTGTTCCAGCCATTCACAACGTGTAGGTATACGTTATCTTGGACAGGTAAGTATGGAACTTCAACTGTCATTCGTGGGGTATAGTAATATCATTGTTGGAAAGTGTGGCCCATGTGACAATAGTTAAAATTGGGACAGAATCCTGCAGCACTGACAGCTGCCCATCATAGATTAGATTCACCTTTTCTGAACCACACACATTAGTGGTACTGGTGCTCCCGTCTGGGTAAATTGCCATTGACTTGGTTCAGACCCATACATGCCAGATGTCAACTTCCAAGGATATCTGTTCAATACATGTACTGAAGACTCTTTGAGTTGGTTGTAGCCCACAACACCATCTTTCACCTTTGTCATGTTAGGATCCTACTGTATGGCTTTGTGTCTGTCAGTAATGCACTCATGTAATTATGTTCTCTACTCATTTGCATGGCTTCACACAATGCATTAATTTAGCTGAGTTGATGGATCACAGAAAATGTAGAAATGTTACATGTGAACAAGGTGCTTTACTTACGTACGCAAGTGTATTTTCCAATGCTATACAATATCCAGTTCACAGACCCCCATGAGAGATTCTTAGCCACTTGTTGTACAATTATAGTCCTGGGGTGATGGACATGTCATGAGAAAGTGGCTAGGAGAAGTGTGCATTAGTGAGGAGGTGTCCAAATTGCGAAAAGGTAAGATTCTAGGCAATGACGATACATAGCAGACAAGTCAACATTGGTTGAGTGAAGAGGGCACATTGCCTGTAGTAACAATACTGGCATGATCTTAAGCACTAAGGAGATACTGTCCATGTGGCACAGACTGGTGCTACCAGTCGGTTTTCTTTGTGAATGTTGTTCCTTCTACATCTTCATCCTCTGATATGTGTGGTGCCTCCTGTGCCATGGGAGGTGCTGTTGTTGAGGTTGAGGGGGTCACAAAAACATCAGGGGATAGAGATGTGGAGTCAAAGGTCCTGGCAGCTGCCATTTGTGGAAACACATAAGGCATCACTGCAGCAAGGAGTAACTGCTGATTCCTCAACCCCCGCAGCAACATCACTGTGGTAGGCAGCCAAGTTTTCCCTGAGGGAGTCTACTTCCGGCTGTATGGACTCCAGGGTATTCTGTATATCCCCCAGCCTGTTGCTTGTCATGCTACTGCCACTTTAGTTGGGCAATCGTCGAAGCCTCTGCTTCATAACAGCAGCTATGTTGGCCAGGGACTGTTGGAGCCCATTTAGCGGGGAGTGGGTGCCTCTGATGGCAGCTGAGTTGTCCTTAATTGGACTGAGGCACCTCTGCATTCCCTCTAGGCTGCCTGCCATGGTCTCCAACCCCACCCACACCTGCTTGCCCAGCTCCCGCTGGACTCCTACCACTGTCCTCTGGAAGGTGATGTCTGGGTCCTCGGAGTCCAGGGCAGTGTCATGACTGGCTGGTGCTGTGCGTTGGTAGCTGGATGGTTCATGTGGAGACCCTGCAATGCTGTGGGTCCTCCCTGCTACTGGAGATGGTGTCTGGAGGGACCCTGAGACACCCTGGGTAGTCTCTTCATTGATTGTCAGCAGCTGGTCACCCATGTCATCTGTAAAATCCAGGAAAGGCAGGACAGCAGGAGGCAAAGCATCATCCTCTGCAACGAGATAGTGAAATGTCAATCTTGGATTGTGGTGGCTGTTCACATGGCACATCATTTGCTTGCTGCGGGAGGCTCAGTGACATGTTACAGACTCAAGGTTGTAGTTTAATATTATGTGTAGCATTTTGCATCACACATGGGGCAAGCTCACAATGTATTTTGGGGCATATTTAGGAGCCCCTAACGCCACCAGTGTTTCAGTGACGCAATGCACTGTGCAGTATTTACAGGGTGGCGCTAAGTGACTTATTGTGGCTTTATGCCTCCTTGTAAATAGGGCCCGTTCACATGCAGCACTCTGCATGGTAGGGATGTGCAATAGGTGATGCTGAGGGTGTGCCCCAGCAACACCCATTGCACTTTGACAATGCCTCAGATTTACAAGTTTTCGTAAACCAGAGGCATTGCCAAAATATGCGTCACCCCAGGGGTGGCATTAGCATGGCGCAATGAAGTGAAATACCATCCTTTCTCCTCTTTTTTCACTTTTCCTATGTGTGCTGCATTTTGCAACACACAGACAGTGCTAATGACCTTCTAAGATTGTTTTTGTGCAGGAAGGTGTTCCTTCCTGCACAAAAACAATATCCCTCTCAACTATGGTGCAAGGGTTGCTCCATTGGCCCACGTCAGCTAATTTATCACTGATGCAGGGAATACCAAAGGGGTGCCCTATATTCTAGTAAATACTGTGCATCCCTGAGTTTTGAAAATGATGGTGCGCAACGCTGCCAGATGTGGGGAAGCAGCGCACACTGTCATTTACTATTACATCTGTCCGTTTGTACTTTGATCTCACACCACCTACGTCCTTGCAGGCTCCTTGGTCCTGACACTGACACCATGGTGGCATGTAATTTGCCTTCCTATTCACCATGGTGGGTATTACCACAGTAGTGTAAGGTATGCTGTCACTCTTTTGATGCTATGATGCATTGGCACCACGAATTATGGCACTGTTGCAGCGTAGAACACATAGGTCCATTGCGTACAATGCTTGAGTTACATTCTCATCTGCCCGTAGCAGGCCCCACACAAGTGCTAATTGGAAGAGACAGTGCAATCATTATGGATTGTCTGGCCCATTAGATTATACTTCCCTAAATTTGGGACATTTCTTTGCACACAACTTATCTACAACAGGCATGTGTTGGTGTAAGGATGTTGAATGCGAGTTAATGCATGCATTTTGTGACTTTGTTGATGTGGCACAAGGAGAATGTGCATCTTGGTCACACATGAGCTACTATTTGTATGATGATACAGTTGCATTATGGGCTAGTGACATTGTGCCGGTAGTTCAACATTGATGTCACTTGTGCCAGTTCTTATGCATGTTGATTGTACCATTAAGCAGTACACCAACTATTTGCACTACACAGTCAATCTTGTTAGATGGTGAGACTGCAACTATTTGTACAGCTGCACACAGGATGTTCAAAGACATGCACCGTGTGTTGTATGAGTTGACCTTTGTGGCCATTCCCAAATGGTGCAAGGAGTTGTGGGAGAGTTATTGTTGATTCACACTGTGCAGTTTGTGTTCCACAGCTTGTACCCTTTAGGCCTGATTATTTCTCAAGTGGCCCAGCTCAGTGCAGCAGCAATATGTGTTGCAGAACGCTGCGCCAGTTTGGAAAGGCAGGGATGTGCAATGTTTACTGGAATATGGTGCACCCCTGCAACTCCCCTTGCGCCTGCTCAGATTTGTTCTCCCTGCACCATGCAGGCATTGCTGCAGCATGATGAAGGGGTGCCTGCATTGAGGGGATAGATTGTTTATGTGCAGGGAGGTGTCCCTTTCTGCACATGTACAAGCGATTTTTGCAAGGTGGCATTTCAATGTGTGCTGCAGGATGCAGAAAACATGAGAAGGACAATGGCACAAAGATGAAGGGAAGCATTTTGCCCTGTTACACCATCCTGACACCACCTCTGGGGTGGTATTGACTTCAGTCCCAGGTTCTGATGTTCCAGTTGTGTTGGATCAGGGTCTATGATAATATGCACTGGGTGTTGTTGTGGCACAGTAACAGCCACACTTTCAGGCAATGTGCTGCATATTTACATGGTGGAGTATAGCCATAGTGAGTGGCTTATATCCACGTTGTATATATGTCGGAGTGCATTGCGCAACCACAGTCTCAGTAAAAGTGTGGCTTGGGTGGCAATAGGGCGTTTTGATTCAGGGCCTATGTGCCCCAATGCAACCCTTCAGCATGCACTGAGCGTGTCCTGTGTGCCTCCCTCTTCTGCCATTTGTGAGATACTAGGTAGTCGTCCCCCCCTGCAACTTACCCTGGATATTTGGCAGTTCTTGGTAGCCTGCGCTGTCCTGTCCTGCGATTACAGTGACCAGCTCCTTCAGGATGACCACTGCAACTATCTCCTCCAGTTCATCCAGGTCCTCCTGTGGTGCGGGACTTCCATCTCCAGTCTGCAGTGCTGCCTTTCGGTTTCTGGCCAGTTTCTCCTTAGTCCTGTGGTTGCATTCATGCCAGTGCTTCTTGCAATCGGTAACAGTCCTCCTCACCTCTGCCAGGCTGTTGACTTTGTATACCATTGTCTGCTATATGGCGTCTCTCCTACCAACTGGCAATTTGGAGGTGACGAAGAGCTGGTGTTGGTGCTCCGTCACCTCTCTGACCAGGATGTCATGCTCCTCCTCACTAAAGCAACACTTCAGTTTCCTCTTGCTCCTGGGACTTTGCTGGACCCTCATGGCTAGTACTTGGGTGAATGGGATCTCTCTGGGGTCTCTCTCCTGTCCTGCAATCTCCATCTTGTCTTTCCAAATGTTTTTTTCTTGCTTGTGTGTTTTTTTAATGCCAATGAGGTTGAATATGGTGCTAACCCGTTTTGCGTCATAAATACTTGCCGCAAAACGGTCTAGTGCCGCTTTTGCAGCATTGGCGCCATTTTGTCTTACAGCATGTCACAATGGTTACCGTCATTTTTTTTTTAATGCTAACCATTCCTTAGCTCCATTGTGTGCCATTTTTTAAATATGGCACACGGATGGTGCTAGGGAATGACGGTAGCTTGTGTTAGAAATTTTGACGCACAACTGCACTAGCGCAGTTGTGCGCCATTTTTCAAAATCTTCTAAGCAGTGTGCCACCTTGTCGACCCCATTTCATCTTAACTACCCACTTCAAATATATGCTTAACATTTTGAATACTGTATATGACACTGAGTAGCCCCTTGGTATTGCTTTTCCCACAAAACCTGACAAATAGGTAGAAATCATCGATGTCTCGAGTCGGTAAGACCTTGACTTCCCTAATCACTTACCAAGTAGTATTTATGTACAATAGAATGATTCTGTCAGAGAAGATCTATAGAAACAAATTACAAATCATTGAGAGGCCTGGATAAAGTCCTCACTATTGTCAACGAATGAAACATACATGCAAAATCACATACATTTTTAGAGAAAAATAACCTATTTCTTCAAAAAGACCCATGTCGTGTTTATAATTTTCATAGTAAATGGTGTTCCAGGTTATGGGAAGTATTAGTATTGCGGCCCAATGCTCGTGGAAGTGAAAAGGGAATAATTACCACAAACAACACAGATAATAAACCTGTTGGATAATATTACATACTTGAGTAGGCAGTCATGCAATGTGATGCCCAGATGTGGTATTATATTAAAAATAGCGATTACATTAAATTAAATGACAGTAACACTTACTTCATTTAATTTTATGCCTGTTATGTAAATATTACACACTAGTACACCAGAATACAATTTAGTACGAAAATTATGATTTGTGATAATTTTCTAAAAATCTTCTCCAACAGAATCGTTTTAAAGTACTCAATTACTCTAATCCCGGATCTTTTCACCGGGAAAACCCAGTATCTTAATCACCCACCAGGAAGGTTAGTTACCTTTGTCTACTTTGAACAGTCTACTAACAGGTCCAAATGATTTATCCTTTGGGCCGGGAAAGGTTACGCTAAAACTGTTAAATGTACTTTTCCTATAATCCTCTCATTCCTACTTTCATTTCACTGTGTAGAGCCCCTTATCTCTACCTCTGTCTTATCTTTGAATGCCAATTTCAGCTTCCTGCTCCTGTCTCTTTGTAGGGAATATTGAAATCTGTCGTAGAATCGTATTCCAACTTACATGCACTACCTCTGTCTTGAAAGACATCCATCCTTCTTTAAAAAGAAAGACTGTAGTCATCTTGTAATGAAGGTCATCCCGGGGTGGTGCAGAACACATGGTAATGTATTCCGTTTGTTGCAAGACATAGGAACAAGAACAAGTTAAGGCATACAAATGCTCCACCAGCTGCATGCTTCCTTCTATTCATAAAATGTTAACCTGACGTGCGCTCGTACGGATGAGGGGGGAAAGCAAATTTATCAAACTTCTGTAATTTGGGAGAGCCCCAGCATAAAATATGAGGAAAGGTGGGTCCATATCTCATCACATCCATTATTTGCATAGCGCTGTGGTGAGATCTGCACACGCCGGCCAGCCCATCGCCGGTATGCCGGCCCTATGTAACACAGCGCAAGTACAGAGATGCGCCCTAAGGTGACAGAAAGCAGAAACGTGCCATGGCCACCATATCCTATGGACTTCATTGTTCATTGTTCATGTAGGGCACGAGCAGTGCTGTACATAATGATATTCCTACCTCAAACTTGGGGATAAAATGTAATTTAATACACTGCTTTATGGAATCTTTAAGACCCATGCATGTCAATGGTGCTCGATTGGGTGACGATGGTGAAGAAGCAGGAGACTGCTGACATCAGCCCCTCCAAACATGTGACTGATGGAGTAAATGCGTCATAAATGGTGGACTGGGTCTGCTGCTTTAATGTGCATGAAGGATCATCCAGCATCTAGAAATTCAGCCGCTGCACTTGTGGCCTAGCCCGGCTGTATGTCACAGGTCCCATGGTGAATCAGGATCTGTGGGCTCCACAGATGCAACTGCTCAAGGCCGATTTGTTTGGTCTATGTTCCTTCTGCACAGGGACCTAGCTATCAGTGATGCAGCAAGGGCAGGGTCCAGGAGTGCTAAGGGTCAACTTCACCTCAATTTACACCTACCTTTTGCTCCAAAGCCAGAGGATGGGAGGGCTTTATTCTCTTGCTCGCAATAGGTCCCATGAGATTTTGTTTAGCCACTGCTTCTACACCTTCCATCAGGGCAGTAACCTGCCTTGACTCCCTTGTTCAGGATGTGCCTCACACTCTTGTAGAGCTGTGTAAATGGTAATCAAAGAGCAGAAAGGATATTGAGGGTAAGTGGAATGTATATTGGATAGAATACATGCCCTTTTCCTCTCAAGGCTTCTCAGGGGAATAGCACAAAGACACAGTACTTCACCACTAGGTATACTATGGCTTAGGAGTTCGAGATTGGGAAACATTCCATTAGATCTATGCTTGAATAATATTATTTATTCACTCGACCCAAGCAGCAATGTCATGGATTATGAGCAGGTAGATTCTCCAGTGAGATTCTTTGAGAACACAAAGAACCCTTGTGGAATATGGGTGCACTTTGCATTAGTACCAACGTGGCAAGCACAATATATATGATAGAAAGTGTACCCACTAAATATTATAAGGATATTGCAAGTCACAGAAGAGTGGAAATGAGCCCAGAGACTGAGGATTGTAGAAAAGTGCCACGGCACCCAGTGCAGCGCCACTTTTCTTGCTCCCCTTAGTGCCGTCCTACCATGTGTGTGCTGTATCTTAGATACAGCACTCCATGGTGGTAGTAATGGAACTAGCATCAACATATTTGATGCTGGTTTGGAGCTTTGCAGGATTAGCGTAAAAAATATTGACGCTAATCCTGCAAAGCCCTTTCAGGCCCATCGTAAACAATGGTGTACCTCCTTTTAACGCCTGCTCTGAGCATTTTTTTGCACCATTGTTTTTGCCTCCCTAACTGGAGAATGCCCCCTTTGCCTACATCATGCCAGGTACAGGCATAATGTAGCACAAAGGGTTACAAAGTGGTGCAACGTAAATTTGGTGCAGCGATTTTGGCCTCGTTGGGCCACATTAGCGTTAAAAAAATGATGTTTGGAGCAAGGAGGCGCTAGCGGCTCTTAAATCTGCCCCATAGATCCTTTGTAAGGTAATAGAAATCTGACTGGACCTGCCACATCCTTTTAATATATGACAGAGAATATTTTTTCCCTCATTTTATATGGGTATATTATCACCCTTTCAGCAAACTTCTTAAATCTTTGGTGTCTTAGGCCCTCATTACAACCATGGCGGTCGGTGGAGAAATGGCGGTAATACCGCCAACAGGCAGGTGCGAAAAAAAATGGCATTACAAGCATGGCGGTGACCGCCATGCTAAACCGCCACTTCTCCACTCCGACCGCCAGGGTGGTAATGACTGCTGGGCTGGAGACTTCGGTCTCCAGACCAGCGGCTGTCACTACACCGCCGGCGGTATCACAACCCCGCATACCGCCATGGATTTCATGGGGTTCTATATCGCCATGAAATCCATGGCAGTAGGCACGATCAGTGCCAGGGAATTCCTTCCCTGGCATTGATAGGGGTCTCCCACACCCCCCTCTCCCACCCGAGTCCTCCCCCAACAGCCCGACCCCCCTGCCAACCCCAAAGGTGGCAGGACCCCCTCCCCACCCCCCCAACATCAACACACACCCCTCCTACACGCACACTTACACTACAACTACACATACCTGCACACAGACAGACATTCCAACAGACACACACACAGACATACATGCGTACATATTCACAGACATATACACACACATACTCAGTCATACAGACAGACACGCACACGTTTTCACAACACACAACACCCCCCCTGCATGCAAACACGCATTCACACACCCCCTCTACACACTCACACACACACCCCCATGCATGCACACAACACCCCCCCACGCCACTCCCCTAACGGATGATCACCTTACCTGGTCCGGTGATCCTCCGGGAGGGAACGGGCTCCATGGGGGCTGCTCCGACGCCAGCTCCCCGCCACCAGAACACCGCCACATGAACCATGGGATGTGAGTCGGTGGGCGGTGTTCTGATGACGTGGTGGTGAAGGTGGAGAAGCCTCCACTTCCCTGCCGACCGCCAATATGGCTGCTGGCGGCTCTCCGTCCAAAAAAGGATGGAGGGCTACCAGCAATCATAATACGCTGTGCGGACAACTGCCTGCACTGGCTGTCTTCAGCACGGCGGTACCTCGGCGGTCATGCAAAAAGACCGCTGAGGCTAAAATGAGGGCCTTATTCTTTTATGTGAAAGTGATTGTGTGTCCATATGAAAAAGAATAAAAGTAGACTGCATAGTACATAAAATTAAACACATCAACAAGCAGTCAATAATTTGTTGCCAAAAGGTATTAAAAAGCACTTTAATGTAAGTCAAATTGAAAAAAATGCTATTACTCAAAATGTGTAGAAACATGCAGAGATTCTATTTTTTCTGTAATTACCTCTTGCACAGTAGAAAAAAACATGTTGTCAAAAATATCTCCTTTTGACTGATAACTGTTCATTTAAGCAACAGATCTCAAGAATAAAAAGCCAGTTTCAGATTTCGTTGCTTACACTGTAGCAGTAATTATGCCCTATGACTCGTCTTTTGTCTTGGCCGCTGGAATAAGGCATTATGATGTCACAACTCCACAGCGATAACTTATTAAATTTGAGCAGGTAAGTCATTTTCATATTACAGATTGATGGGGCCATCACAACTCAACCATATTAAGAAATTGAAGATGAGCTTTTACACCGGAATTGCAGGCACCCATGTGTTATAGAGTGATATTATATGGTTCTAGCTCAAATCCAAACTGGGACCGATTCAACATATGGTGCAAATGAGTGTGATTTTATGAGCAACAGCACTGCTAAGAACCAGGGTTCTATTGGGCTGATTGCATTGATACTGCACTTCGCTAGCTATTTTTGCTGAATGATTATATAGACAATAAACTTCATTGCTCAGCTGATTGTGTTGGGAAACAAGTTTGATACCGGGACATTTACTGGGCTAGTAACATGGGCAATAAACTCTGCTGGGCCTTGCATCCTTTACTTTATTTGACTGCCTGAATCAGTCCAGTAATGGATCGACTCTGTAATGTGCCCATGTACGGAATAGTTTATTGATCATTAAAATGTGTGCAGTAATTTTACAGGTGCAAGCAAATTTTATTGCTAATGCGAATAATCAGCCGGTAAATGTCACTGGAGGTGTTGTACGTGGTGAAGCGAGAGGATAGTAAGGTGAGGGTTAGTGGCAGCTCTAGAGCACTTATTGGAAAGTTTATGTATATATATATATATATATATATATATATATATATATATTTATATACACTGAAAAAACAGAAGTCACAGGGACGTTATAGTTAGGAAATAGAATTTTTTTTTAAACATAGAAGACCATAGAAATTCACTTAAAAACCAAAGGTTACAAGGACATTACAGTTAGGCTCACATTTTAAATGTACATTTACATTTTAAAAAAAAATGCTTTTTAGCCCTTTTTAGCCCTAGGGGGGAGGGGTTCCTGAAGCCGAGCCCCAACACAGCACATTCCTTATTGAAGTGTTGGCAGCCAATCAGATCAGATTTACACCAAATAACAAAAAGGGCTCTTTCTGGACCAAGAGCTACATTTCTGCCAAATTTGGAGTAATTCCGTCCAGTGTTTTTTGCGTCATAGCCGTTCAATTTTTCCTCGCCACTCATTATTTGGTTAAGTGAGCTTTGTAAAAAATGCTCTTATAGCCCAAACTAAGTACGCTGCATCATAATATTTCTTGAAGTGAGATAATGCTAAAACATCTTGCTCTATGGGTAGTGAAAGCAAATTGAGTTTAGTACTGGGCTTTTTATTTGCCCAGATTTACTGACACAGCTTTTTATATATTTCTTTAAAGAATTTCTGGGAAATTTTGATGATTACATTGAAGTAAATAAAAATAAAAAGTGGAAGAATCATCATTTTGATGAGTGCCACATGACTGACAATTTTTAATGGGAGAGTTTGCCATTTATGAAGGAGGTCTTGAGCTTTATTAAGAGTGGACAGATAATTAAGTTGACAAAGGTCAGAAAAGTTGTGGGAAACATGAATGTCCAAATATCTAATAAACTTGCGGACCAAAAATGAGGCAGCATATCTGAGCGTAGGACTAGTTCAGTGCTATTAAACAAAAGAGCCTCCAACTTTCTGTGGTTGACCTCATAGCCGCAAAAAATCGGTATAAGGTCCTTTCTACATTCTGTGCCTCGGCTGACAGGTACAAATTCATGTCATTTGCAAAAAGCTTCAATTTTGGTGCTTGGGGCAGTGGTGCCTTGATGGAAATATCTTGCCAGAGGGCTGACGACAGGGGCTTGATTAAAAGTGCAAAAAGCACCTGTGAAAAAGGACATCCTTGACGGGTGCCCCAGCAGATTTTCAGGGTCTCGGCTATGCATATATTTACTAAGATCTTGGCTTCGGCCTTAGAGTACAAGCTTTGAAGTAGCTGTACAATTTTTGTAGGAAAGTTAAACCTACCCAGAATTAAAAACAGCACTTCCCATTGGACTAAATCAAACACTTTCTCTGTGTCCAGCATAATAATTGTAGCCTTGGTGTGGTTCTTAGAGAAATAATCTCTAGCTTGTAACAAGAAGTTAGTGTTAGTTGATATAAACCTGCCTGAAAGAAAACCACACTGATAGCCGTTAATCACCCCTTGAGCCAAAGGGGTAATCCCGATGGCTAGGATCTTTCGGTGAAGCTTGTAGTAGTGATTTAATAGACTAATCAGACAATAGAAATCCGGATTCTCTGACGGCTTACCCTTTTTGAGAAAACTAACATTGATAGCCCCTGTAAAGGAACCAGGTACCTCGACCCCATTGAGAATGTTGTTGAACAAGATAACCAAAAATTCAGTGATTTGTTCTATCAATACTTTATATAATTCGGCCGGCAGGCCATTCTCGCCACAGACCATCCCGTTTGGTGAGGTTGAGATAACTTATTTTCCCTCCAACAGCGCCATGGGCACTACTGCTGATGCCTGGGGTTCCTCATCTAGGGTAGGTAGATTAACTGACCCTAAATATTCGGTTACCTGTCCAGCATTAGTCACCAATATAAGTATACAATCTTGAGTAGTGTGACAGAAATACCCTGTCAATTCCCTCAGGTTGGTTCACCATGATCCCCTGAGCCTAGTCGAAGATTGATTTAATAGATGCATTATTACACCTTTTCTTGACTGACCAGGTCAACAGCCTACCAACATGCTAATTTTCTTAATAATATCACTGCAAGTATGCACACTGGTTAACTACTTCCTGGGACAAATAATAGTGCCTTAAATTATTCCATGCCTCCTTCAGTCTGTTGCCCGAAGCTGGATTATGAGCAACCTGGTGGATCCATGCTTCCGAGTCGAACTCCTATTGATGAAAGGAGGGTTTTTCCTAGGTTATTTTGGTAAAGTGAGCTTTGTAGGAGATAGCTTCCCCCCATATGAATTCCTTGCAGGCTTCCCACATGGCGAATACGGAGGCCGACCCTTGGTTGGTCTTAAGGAACTCAGTGAGAGAAGTCTGAAGGGTCACTATCCTCCCCTCATCTTTCAGAAGAGACTTATCGAAGCTTCACCACGGTCGCTCTAACAGACACACAGGCATAAATAGTTTGATCGGGGGTGCCAAACGGTCGGAGAAGGGATTTATGTAAACCGACCCTGTCCCATTGAAAGGAGGTTAAAATATAATTTATCCTGGAGGATGTTTTGTTTCTTCTTGAAAAACAGGTGAATTGTAATACTTGTGCTTGTTGATGATCTGCTCTCCAGGCATTCACTAAAGCCAAGTCTTGTATGAATGTAATCAAAATGGGATGTTCTAGGTTTATTCTGAGACTTGTTCTTACGCGATGTATCAACTCTGGGGTCTGGTATATAAAACTCCACTGACAACCAACTGACCAGATAGTGTGATCAAAACATTGTACAGTCTCGGAAGGGAGGTTATTTCATTGTTTATGGGACCATAGAAACTTTCAAGGTACACATGCTGATTTACAAATTTGGTACTAACTATAATCCATCTGGCTTGGGGGTCTCAAAACACCTGATGAACTTCCCCCTGAAATTCATGTGTTACCAGGACAACCACCTCTCAAACCACAGTGCTAGCCAATGCAAAAAAGACTGGGAGATTAAATTAGGCGCCTTAGGTATTTTGGCCTGCAGTTTTAAGTGAGTCTCCTGAAGAAGGATTATCTGCACTTGTGATGACCTTAACCAATTGAGTATTGCCCTAAATTTGGCCTGGTTATTCACCCCATTTACATTGCATGCAACAATTTTGAGAATCCTACCCACCAGCTACCTAGGTACTTGCACTCCTAGTACGCTAGCTACACCCATAGCCCCGCCTTGATGGATAGTGAAGGCTTCTCTAGTCTGGCAATACCCTCCCAATATGATAGCTTCTCCCAAATTTACTTGGGATAGAAAAGAATTATCGCTTAGTATGTTACCTGCCTTTTCTACCCATCTTCCCATTCCACACCCTGCCCCCTCCATGTACTTGCCCCCTCCCTTCTCCCTCGAATCCCAACCTGTCATGGGCTACAGCCCTCCCACAAAACCTCCCTCACTTGTGACCTCTTGTCCACCCCTTTCCCCTCCCCCAGAAATGGAGTGTAGAGGTAGGCACTCCTAAAGCTGCGTCAAAAGAATGACAGCAGATGGGTGAAGGTGAGCTTGATTGATCAGAGCAACATTCAGGGACACAATAATAATAATTATTATTAGATATTTGTAGAGCGCATGGCTACCCCAATGCAGGACCATTGAACAGATACAGCTGACAGGCTATAAAGGAAAAAGAAAGGTCTTGAGCTTCTTACGAAACTGAAGTTCTGAGGTTTCTGATCAAAGCTCCAGTGGTAAAGAATTCCATAGATGACCAGCCTTGAAGGCAGACGACCTGCCTCCCCATCTTACTTTATTAAACCGAAGTGTATTGATCAAAGAAGGGGAGGAAGATCTGAGTGATTACTGGGGGTTGTAAGGAGTTATAATATGCCTGAGAAAGGCCGGACCCCTATTGTGGAGTGCACAATGCACGTAGCAGGCGGCTTTAAAGTTAATGCGCTAATGGGGGGCCAGTGAAGGGAGCGCAGAGCAGATTTAGCTGAGAGGTGTCTCCGGGTACCAGTTAGAAGGCAGGCAGCTGCATTCTGCACCACCTGTAGTCTCTTCAGTGCATAGGAAGGAGAACTGAAGAACAAAACATTCCCATAGTCTAGGCGAGACAGTATCAGGGCCTAGACAATGAGCCTTTTAGCTACAAAGGTAAGAAATGTGAAAATCTTCCTACAGGTCTTCAGTAAGTAAAAGCAAGTAGCCACCAATTTCTTTGAGTAACATTCCATTGTGAGGTGAGAGTCCAGCTAAAAACCTAGACTCTTCATATTGTCTTTGTGCAAGGGAAGGTCATTTAGTCCAGCTGAGACTAAGGCAGGGGGCTTCAATGAAAAATTTCCTACCAACATAACTTCTGTTTTTTCCTCATTTAACTTGAGTTTGTGACATCGGATAGGCATGAAGAGAGAGTGACAAAATCTGAGCCGGTCCCAGTAGAAAAAGAAAAAAACAATTGAGTGTCATCGGCATGAGACACAAGAGACCATCATATCTAGTGACCCATTTTACAATTGCAAAATAACATTAGAAAGGCTATCCATGAATTTAACATCCTACAAGTTCCTATAAATGTTGTCAAGCATCTCACTTTCTTATAGACTGCAAAAAACATTTTGCTTGATCAACTGAAAGGAAAATGTGGGCATCTCCCTTGAAGAACACCTTAAACATGGACTGTTGAGTTATACAAGTAGGTGCTCCTTGCCTCTTAACGCCATCAATCATTCCTATAAATTCTCGCTGGTGCCGAGCAGGCTGGCAGGTCATGTCTGAGAAAACTCAAAGTGAAATGTTATCAGTGATTTTGTAGCTTCTTGTTGTAATAGTGTGGGGCAAGATTTCTTCCTTAATTCTATAGTCATCAAAGTTGACCAACACCGCAGATGGAAACTTTATATTAGGAGACTTTATTGTAGGTACCCAGTGGGTCCGCATAATTGTTAAGTCAAAGTTTCCTACAGCCTTTTCCAGAAGAACATGCTTGACGATTAGGTCCAAGGTCATTTTGTTAACGAGGTCCTGGTCTCATAATCCTCAGGTAAACCCACAAACCTTAGATTGGAGCGTTGTGACCTGTTTATGGCTTCATCCAACTTGATCTGGAGTTCTACTAGTTCCACTTATATTTTTGCAATCTCGCTTTCATGCTTACTACTGGAATCCTCCAAGTCAGAAACCTGAGGCTCCACCTGCAACATACGAAAAAAAGTGGAGAATGCTATTGTTGATTTGGCGCAAGTGCTCATTTGTTCATTTATTGCCTTTTTTCTGACATATTTTCAGGTCGCGCAATTCTTTCATAAGGTCTTCCCTAATGTTTTCTAAAACTGGGAAATGTTGGAAATTTACTCCTAAAAAGGGCAGAAGTAAAACATCTTCCAAAGTCGGGAAAAAAGTGGTTAAAGGAAAAGTGGACTTCTAAACTCCCAACATATTTTCGCATGAGCAAATCTACACATGCATATTTGCTTGTGCTCAGATGCAGTTCAGAAATATTCTATCGGAGTACGATTCTCTCGTCTACTTCTGTAAATTACTGTGAATTAATTAAATAGGTAAATCTGCACTAATGCAAAGACATATAACATGGGTGCACTTTTGTGGCATCTTTTAACAATTGGGCCCCTACTTGAGTCTGGTGTTAACCAAGACAGTTTGTTTTTATTAGAATTCTATCTCTCTATCTGGCTTCAGTGTGGATGATACAATCTGCTCTTTCACAAGGAGCATTTGGCACTCATTGTAGTTTTGTTCTGTGCCAGAAACTACAGAGGCAATGTGTGCTTTTTGAGCGGAAAAATATTTTTGCTGTTTGCCAATGTTTGTTACAACGGTTAAGGCCCGTCAGCTCCCACAACAATAAAGTCTTACAAAAGCCATGTCAAAATAAGACTCTCATTGTCAAAACCAAAAGAATGACAACTAACGTTGGTCCTATTGATTTGGCCACTGCTTGTAATCAATACACAATATTAATAATCAACAATAATCAGTGACATTAATAATCAAGTCAGTAATTGTCACGCACAATGACCTTCCAGTCATGAATAACCACACCTTTAGTAAAAGTTAGAATACTTATTTCCCTATATTAACAATGCTAAAGTCACGTAAGTTAATCTCAAAATCAAATGATACGCATACAGAAACAACACTGGTTGTCCATAGCGACGGAAGAAACGTAATTAATCCAAGCTTGAACTGTTACACATTCTAAGGTTATGGTGCAAATTAATAACAAGAACAATTGCGCAAACAAGATCACATACATTTAGATTCAGCAAAGAAATGCATCAAGCATTATTCCCTATTAGCAGATTTTCATTTAGTGAGGATCCTTAACTAACACCAGATTAGCATCAGCATGTTGGGCTTCATGCAAAACAATTTAGTAACACAAATTTGGAAAAATATCTAACTATGGCTCTCGCAAAACAGTGCAGTTGGTACCTAGAAAGAAAAAGCAAATATGCATAACAGACACATGGGTACAATAATACCTCTCTTCAAGTGGATCGGCAAGTTAAGATAGTCTTTGTCATCAGGACATCAGTCGATCAGCAAGGCATCAGGATTCAGCATCAAAGTTCCGAAAACGCAACGTCTTTAAGCAATACAATTAAGCACGTCTCCTGTCAAGATGCACAAGAAAATATTGACCTTTCGGCCAGCAAGAAAATGGGCAATAGCCGGCCTTTTCTCAGTGCAGTCTCGTTAAGTTAAATTCACTAAAACTACTTCCCAAATTCCTATTGGTCAAGGGATCACATGTTCACACTTTGTCCAATAAAACTAAAACTCCAAATCTATGAATTCTACCATTACTCTCTTCAAATGTCTCTGATTGTTTTTTCCTGCAGTGTTCTCATCATCCAGCTCGTCAGGTAACAATATTGTTGCAGCTTCTACTCCAGTCAGTGTCTCCATTGTTCTCCTTCTGAGAAATTCAGTCTTACATACATTACACCCACATTGTTACATTTTGCAAGTCGGTTCTCACGAGAAAACTTCCCCAGCTATGAGCACATTTACACACTACAAAGAAAATCACAGTTTAACTCTCTAAGGCAGCCATGTATTAAATGTTAAGAAATGCAGCTTGACATGAGGCCTGGCAACTAGGCCAATAACTTCACTAAGTTAAGGCCTACAATTAAAACAGCTAACACATAATGTATAACCTTTAATATGACATAGTAGACTTTGTGGACATTAGTGGCCACTCATAGTAATCACATTTTCAAATGCGTGGATTATTTTTCCATGTTATTATATTTTCTACACAATCCATTTCTCAGAATACATAAACTCTCATTAATACTTTTTATTAAAACACCTGCGCTAGCACCATGGAGGGCAGAGGGAAAAATGCAGGGGCAACAAGCCAACCATGCAGGATAATCAAGAGAGGTTCTGGCAATATAACAGACCATTGAGGGCAGAAAGAAGAGGCTGTGGCAGTACAGCCATACATGCAAACAACCATATTCAGCAAGGAAATTCCCAATGTTTTAATCCCAAAAGGGCTTTATTTTATCTGTCTCCTTGCTAAGATCTTCTCATTTTCAATGTAAGTCAATGGGGAAAATCCTTTTCCTAGGTTTTCTTCAACATGTCCCTCTTACAAAGTTCAAAATGTTGGCAAGTATGGTACATTGGATCACTAAGGGCAGGGGGAATAGGGTGGTGGAGGCGGTGGTGATGGCAGGAGCAGCAAGCTTGGGTGCGGGCAGCACAAGGCAAGGAAAGGCCATTTGTCCAACTCACCCCACCCCAACTGTGCATTGTGAGGGGCATTTTACTTAACATTTCAAAACCCTAGAAATTGACTGAAAAAGCCAAAGGTCACAGGGACGTTATAGGAAATATAAATTTTAAAAAGCCTTAGAAATGCACTAAAAAAACAAACGTTAGAAAACAACAGAAATTCAGCTGTTATAGTTACAGTTATTTCAGGTAACTATAACTCGTGCCCTAATGCAACTATAACTCATGCTCTGACCATGCAATGGTAATTACCCCAGATATTACAACACTCATGACATCGACTATGACATCATTGATAATATCACTGTAAGATTTTCAGTAAAATTATTAAAGAGCAAACTGTGCATGGCGAGGGTGAGAGGTGAGAGTTATTTATATATATATATATATATATTTATACATATGTACATATGTGTATAAGAAAACAAAAAAATTATTGCCACGCACTCTGCTCAGCCCCAAAATAAGTTTAAGTGGTTTATAACTTTAAAGAAAAATCTAAATTTTGTCCGATGCTATCACCTGGGAATAAAATTGATATATTTTTGGAATTAGTAATGGAAGACTTAGAGAAGTTACAAAATGTTAGACACCATGGTCATCGGGAAAATCTTTCAAAAAATGAACGATTGGCCTTAAAATCACTAACCAACAATGTTAATATTATAATCAAACCCGCAGATAAGGGTGGAAACATTGTGATTCTGGATATACAATATTACATTGCAGAAGCATACAGGCAATTAAATGATCAATCTAATTATAGAAAATTTAATCATAATCCCATTAATCAAATGATTCATCAATTACATTCGAAGCTAGATGACTGGTATCAACAATCACTTCTGAACTTAGATGAGTTTAAATTTTTGAAAAAGGAGAATCCGATTATTCCAACAATATATTTTTTACCTAAAATACATAAATCATTAACATCACCACCTGGTAGACCAATAGTGTCAGCATGTGAATCATTATATGAGAGAATTTCTGATTATGTTGACTTTTATTTGGCACCAATTGTAATGACTTTAAGTTCATACATCAAGGACTCAGGAGATCTACTACGCATCTTATCGGAATTAAACTGGTCTGATGATTTTCTATTAGTAACAATAGATGTTGTATCTTTATACACGTCTATTAATCATGATATTGGATTAAGAGCATGTGAATATTTTTTAAGACAGAAAAGTATTGTGGAATTTGAACATTCTAAAATGTTACTTTCAATGATAGAATTATGCCTCAATAACAACATTTTCTTTTTTAATCATGAGATTTACCAACAAGTTTGCGGTACAGCAATGGGCATTTCCCTTTCTCACAATTATGCCAACTTAACAATGGGTTGGTGGGAAAGGGAAATTGCTTGGAGTAAGGATAATGATATGTTCATGGACAAAATTGCACTTTGGGTACGCTTTATTGATGACTTATTTATAATTTGGCAAGGAACACAGGATGACTTCCAACTATACTTTGATAAATTGAATCAGAATAATGTGGGTTTGCAGTTTACTTGTGAAATGAGTAAGTCATCAATTATTTTTCTAGATATCAATATCTTTGTAGAGAACAATAAATTAGAAACCACAGTCTTCCGCAAAAAAACGTCAACTAACAGCATTTTACATGGTCAAAGTTTTCATCCTAAATCACTTTTAAAAAGTATTCCCTATGGGGAATTGATCAGAATGCGTAGAAATTGTTCTAATGAGAAAGAGGTACAGTTGAAATATAAAGAGACTTTACATAGATTCAAACAGAGAGGTTATAATCATCGACTCTTACAAAGAAATTTAGAAAGAGTACAAAAACTTTCTCGAGATGAGACACTAGTGCCCAAGAAAATAAAGGTTATGCAGGATAAAAGTGAGGAAAACAATGTGAGAATGATAATGGAATACACTAAAGAAAGTGGCCTTATCAAAAATATTTTATGTAAACATTGGCATATCATACGGAAAGATCCAGATCTTGGTCCAACAATAAGCTCAGGTCCTATGATTACATATCGGAAAGCTCCATCACTGAAAGATTATATTGTAAGAAGCCACTTCACAATAAAAAATCAACAGAATTGGCTAACTGAACAACAATGTGGCTTCATTAAATGTAATAGTTGTAAAGCGTGCAAAATTGGAAAATCAACTAAAACTGTAAAACTATGGGATAAAACGGTAATGAACATAAAACATCGAATAACTTGTAACACCAAATTTACAGTTTATGTAATTGAATGCCACTGCGGCTTGAGATATGTAGGCAGTACAATCTGCATGCTAAAGAAAAGAATTTTAGAGCATGTCAGAGCAGTTTTACATAAAGATCTAACATATGCCATAGCCAAACACTTCCAACAACATGAAACAAACAGTTGGAGAATGTTACGATATTATGGGATTGACCACATTCCTGAAAATGAAAGAGGTGGAGATAGAATAAAAAATTTGAGACAACTTGAATCTAAATACATTATTTCAATGAGGACTAAGACCCCGTTAGGTCTTAATTATGATGAGGAGCTTTATGTCCATCTCTGAATTAAAAGAATCAGAATTTACTTCATAAAAATCATCAGAACCACGTTGAATATCAAATTGAAGAATAACACTAATTAATTTACCTTTTTTTGTACATAATTTACACACAAGAATAGAATTGTAAGTAAATAATTATGGAGACATAATGTTGGGGTTTATTTAATCATGAATCAAATGAAATGGCTGATTATTGTAGAATTATTATTTATAAATTTAATTCTTTCTCTAACTCATGATAATCAAATCTTTTTCAGTTCAAAAACATATTCTTTGTCCCATAAATAATATTATTTCATGGGATTACAAATTTTGATTTGATGAAATTTAGTATAAAATCAGTGAAATTTTGTATTGTATAATTGAACTATCATGACCAGAATGCATTGGATTGGTATGTAAAATAGATAGTATAAATTGATCTGTTAGAGAAAGGACTGCAGAACTAAGAAGAAGACTGCATAGTCGAAACGCATTGTTCTCTTTTTTCTGCACCGAATAAACCACTTAAACTTATTTTGTGGCTGAGCAGAGTGCGTGGCAATCATTTTTTTGTTTTCTTATACATTTTGAGAGTTCAGCCAACTCTCCTGCCCTGCACAAGCTGAGAGTGCGCGTCGGAACCCTTGGCTTGCTTTGTTTGAAAATGTACATATGTGTGTGTGTAGGTATGGTGAAGGAGCAAGTTATAGTTTCCTTAAGGTGCGAGTTACTTGAAATAACTCCAACTATAACTGTGGAATTTCTATGATTTTGTATGAGTAAATTCAGAAATCCCTGTAACCTTTATGTTTTTCAGTAAAACTACAGTAATTTTAATTACTGTACGTTAATCCAACCACCGCTGCGCACCGTGGGGTTGGCTGTGGGACCTGGCCTGTGGCCAGGCCCTGCAGCTTACCCTTTTTAGCCACCCAACCCCTTGAACGGCCTTTGGCCATGTGCACTGGGGGTTGGCCACAGGGCCTGTCTCTGTCAGTGGATTCGTGAGTGGGTGAATGAGTGTCTTAGTGGGTCTGAAACTGGGTGTGTGAATCTATGAGCGAGTCTGAGTGGGTTCATGAGTGTCTGAGTGGGTGTGTGAGTGGGTGCATGAGTCTCTGAGTGTATGTATGAGTGAATGAATTAGTGTATTAATGAGTCTGTGAATTGTTTTTTCATATTCTCGAATATCCTCAAATATTCTAGGATGTTCTTGTGTATTGGAGGATATACGAGAATATTCATGACTGTCGCCATGGTGAAGAAAAATCATTTTTAAACCCAAAATTTGACCCTATAATCCCAACATATCACAGCCCTGGGGTCAGGGTACCACCACCCTGACCCCTTATACCACTTATCATTTCAATTTTCTGTCCCTGGGACCCTCTTCCATAACATAAAATGGTGACAGCAACTTTCTAGTAAGGTTCTGGCCAGCCAATTACAGCTCTTCTATTCGCACTCACATTCACGAAAATTTGCAGTTTATTTGCAGCCAGAGATATACAAATTTGGATTTTCCTTGATTTCTCATGAAGTAAATAATGAAAACCACACTCTGTGTACCGAAACCTAGCTTTCTGCCAAATTTGGTGTAGTTCCGTCCAGTGGTTTGGGTTGTAACCGTGTTCAAATGTCCTAAGGGAATTAACATGGGAAATACAACTTTTTTTGACCCCCCCCCCTTTTTTTCTGTCCCTGCTTCATGGATCAACCCAAAACTTTCTGCGCACAACAAGGCACCGGGGTACTTTTTAAAAACAAATTCTTGAAGATTCGTCAAACGGTACCAAAGATTTAGGCAAGTCAAAAAATGTATTTTCTGTGGAAATATGGTTCTAACTATAACTATATATATAAAGCTTACTGTCGGTAGATTTTATATTTTTTTTTTTATTTATATAAATGTTTTTATATATTTTAGTGTAAATATAGGTATATTTATATATTATAGGTCCCATAAGGATTTTAAACAGGACAACAGTTTGAAAGGCTGAATGGAATTACACCAAATTTGGCAGAAAGGCAGCTCTTGGTCCAGAAAGAGTGCTTTTTGTTATTTGGTGTAAATCCGTTCAGTAGTTTTTGGGATATTAAATTTATTAAAAGAAGAAGAAATATAGATATCCAGAGGCAGGAAGGATTTGCGAATAGTAGCAAGCTTGTGCAGGGAAATGCAGAGCTCGATTGGCTGCCAACACTTCAATCAGGAAGTGTTGGCAGCCATCTTGGGACTCGACTTCACACTGACCCCTTAGCTCTAGTACTGGGGTCCCAGAAGGATCCCCACAGGGCAAAAAAGCTTTTTTTTTAAAGTCCAGCAAAAATTAAAAAAAACAAACAAGCGTAGGCTCCCTCGCTTGTTTTTATGAAGCCCCCAGGTGGGCTAGATCCTGGGGGCATTGAAATTGTGAACGTGGGTCCCCCCTCAGCCCTGGGGGCCGCCACCTCCCTGGGGCAGCATATATCATAAAAAGCAAAGCGCCGCCCAGCACCCCTGCAGCCCCCGGGGACCACCACCTCCCTGAGGGTACGACAGAATGAAATGCGGGGTTGCCCCCCCTCCAGCAGCCCCAGGGACCGCCACCTCACCGGGCTGACAACTAATGTAATGCAGGGGGCCTGCCAGGGACTGTCACTTCCCCAGAGCTAAGATAGAATTAAATGGGGGGGCTGCAAAGCCCCCCGCAACCCCGGGGACCGCCACCTCACTGAGGATAACAACTAATGTAATGCAAGGAGGCCTCCCAGACCCCTTAGAGCCTCAGGGACTGCCACCTCCCTGATGCTGTAATTGATTTAAATGTGGGGGACACCTGCCCCCCGCAGCCCCTGGGCTAACAACTACTCAAATGCAGAGAGCAGTCTGCCCCCTCCCCTGGGCTTTGATAGAATGAAATGGGGGGCCACCTCAAAAATGTTTTTAGAAGGTTGGGGTCAGTGGGGCTGAAATTGGCCAGAGGAGGGGGGCATACAGGCCTGTAGCTCACTCCCACTGTGCATTGTCAAAGGCTGTGTGCTGCATGGGGTTGGGATGTTAGGGGGATTGGCTGCAGGTCCTGCGGTCAACCCCATCATGCACACATTGTGGCTGTGCGTGGTGCAAGGTTGGGTGGGTATAGGGGGTTGACTGCAGGTCTTGCGGCCAATTGCTGCTGCCCATGGCTGAAAGTCATGTGTGAAGGTAGTTGGATTAACGTATAGTAATGAAAATTATTTTATGTTAAAAAACCATAGAAATTCACTGCAAAAAACAATGGTTGCAGGGACGTTATAGTTAGGAAATAGAATTACAAAATCCATAGAAATTAACTTAAAATACCAAAGGTTACAGGGATGTTACTGTTAGGCTCACATTTTAAACATACAAAACCATAGAAATTCACCTGTTATAGTTAGAGTTATCTCAAGAAACTAGAACTTGTGCTCTAAGGTACCTATAACTTGCACCTTTGCCATGCATTGCTAAATACCCCACAAATTACAGCGTTCATGATATTTTTGATAAGATCATTGATAATATCAATGTAATATTTGCAGTAAACATTTTGATGGAAAAAACTGTTCATTGTGGGAGTGGGAGTTTTAGTTATCTATAACTATCTGCAGTGCACATGTTTAAAATGTGAGTGTTTAAAATGTGAGCCTAACTATAATGTCCTTGTAACCTTTGTTTTTTTGATTGAAAATATATCTATATTCAGAAACACACACACGCACACACACGCGCACACACACCCACACACACCCATGCGCACACACACCCATGCACACACCCACACACACAGGCACAACCACTCAAACACACACACACCATCCAGTAAAGTTTCGGAGCTGATCTGTTAACCAGGGCCCAGGAAAAAAGGGGGAGCCCAAAACGTTGATTTCCGATGCTCAAACCTCTGTCACTGATATCGAAAAAGTGGTAGATTTTTAGATTTGGTGTAGTTCTGTTCAGCCCTTTTCGAGAAAATTGTGTTTAAAAAGATTCTAGGGATGGTCAGAAGGGGTTAAAAAATAAGAATGTCTGGACTGGTGTTGTCCGCCCATGCTCTGACTGGCCACTTTCAAGAGGGCTAGTAAATCCTGATTAGCCACAACATGAACAATATGTTGTGGTAGCCATTTTTGGACTCAGGAACATGGCCTCTATGCCCTGAAAATGAAGAAATAGATCATAGAAGGAGAAAGGGTGTTCGAAAGAAATCCCTTATTGATTGTCTGGCCACAACATGGACAACAGGACACTAAGTCATGGTCCTCATTGAAATGCATTGTAGTGAATGTCAGGTTTTTTAAAGTCACAAAAAGAGTGCATGTAAAGGGTGCCAACAGATTTGAGTCCAAATATAAGTCATTTTTAGGGTTGAACCTGCAATAGCATGCGCTAGCGCATGCGTGTTGCTAGCGAGTCACTGTTGTAGTTAAAAAAGGGCTTGGAGCCCACCCGTGACTTCCCATTTGTTGGATTGCGTGGCACTCTTCTTTACAGCCTTGAGTTGGTCACGGCTCATATATCATCATTTCTGTTTCTCTCCATGGAGCAGGGACCAAGCAATGGCTGACCAGGGCCTAACCTCTGCTCCCGATGTGATTGAGCTGCTATTTTGTTCTTTTAACTTCTAGTGCCCTGCAAACAGAATGCGCATGACTGGCAAACACGTGCCCAGCAGGACAAAGAGAATTGCGAAGTTGTATTTTCTATAGTTAACTTTTCTTTTTTGCCAAGTCAACTTTTTTCATTTTCCACTCATGTTTTATTTCTGTTCATAGGTGCTGTTCTCGAAAGATGATGCTTATCTTGCTCTAAATATTGCAAAGCAACATTGTTTCTTTCTTATGTGTAATCTTCAAAATTATACTTTAACACATAATCGGGTAGTATGCTCCACTCCACTGCACTCCGATCTACACCACTCTAATCCATGCCAATCCACCCCACCTCACCCCAATCTTCTCTAGTCCACCACACACTAATCCTCCCAACCCACCCCACTCCTTTCTGCCCCACACCAACCCAAAACAACCCACCCCACTCCAATCCCAGACAAAAAACTGCTCCACTCTATTACAGCAATCCAAAACAATCTGCTCCACTCCAATCCACAAAAATCTGTCCCACCCCAGTCCAAAACAATCTGCCCCACTCCAACTCAAAACATTCTGCCCCACTTCAATTGGCACCACTCCAATCCAAACTAATCTGCCTCTCTCCAATCCAAAACAATCTGACCCACTCCAATCAGCCACAATTCAATCCAGTCCACCACACTCCAATACTCCAAACCCACCCACTCCAATCTTCCCCTTCTTTAATCCAAAACAATCTTCCTCACTCCAATACAGCAAGCCACAACAATGTGCCCCACTCCAAATCAAAACAATCTGCTCCATCCCAATCGAAAACAATCAACCCACTCCAATCTAAAACAATCTGTCACGCCCCAATCCAAAACAGTCTGCCTCACTCCAACTGAAAACAATCAAACCACTGCAACCTGCCCCACTCCAATCCAAAACAATCTGTCCCACTCCGATCTATCTCACTGCAATCCAAAACAATCTGCCCTACTCCAATCCAAAACCATCTGCCCCACTTCAATCGGTCCCATCCAATCCAAAGCCATTCGCTCCACTCCAATCCAAAACAATCTGCCCCACTCCATTACAAACCAATCTGTTCTACTCCAGCCCACAACAATCTTACCCATTCCAGTCCAAAACAATCTGCCCCACTCCCATCCACTCCAGTCTGCACCTCTCCAAGCCAAAGACCTACCCAAACCAATCTGCACCCTCTCCAATCCAAAACAATCTACCCACTTCAATCTGCCCCATGCCAATCCAAAACAATCTACCCACTACAATAAAAAACAATCTGTCCCACTCCAGTCCGTCCCACTCCAGACTGCCCCACTCCAATCTAGTCCGCTTCACCTCACCCCAATCCAATCCAATCCAATCCACCCCACTTCACTCTAAACCAATTCACCCCACTGCATCCCAATTCACCTCACTCCAATCTACCATAATCTACCCCACACCAATCCAGTCCACTCCAACCCAGACCAATCCTGTCCACCCCATTTCAATCTACTCCACTCCAATCCAATCTACCCCACTCCAGTTCACCACAATCCAACCCATTCCAGTCCACCCCACAACAGTACAACCCACCCTAATCGAGTCCAACGCAACCGAATCCTGTCCAACCCATCCCACTACAGACCACCACATTCCAATCCAACCAATGCCACCCCACTCCAATCCAACCCATTCCAATCCAACCCAACCCGCTCCAATCTAACCCTCCCCTATCCAATCTAATACAATCCACCCACTCTAATCCACTTGCCTCACCACAGTCCATACCACTCTATTCCAATCCAGCTTAATCCACCCCAGTCCATTCCAGTTCACCTTAATTCACCCCACTCCAATCCAATTCACCCCTTACCACATTAATCCACCCTGCACCAATCCAATCCACTGCATGCCACACCAATCTAATCAACCCCACTCCAATCAAATGTATCCCAGTCCAGTTCACCCTACTCCAATCCAATCCTCCTAATCCAATCCAACCTGCCCCGATTGAATCCACCCGATTTAGTCCAATTAGTCTCCCTCCATTCCTTTCCACCCAACTTCAGTCAATCCCACTACAATCCACCCTACCATACCCAAGCCAAATCCAATCCTACGCAACATATCCCAATCCAACCCAACCCACCCCAATATACCCCTTGCAATCCACCTCATCCAGCCCACTTCACCCCACCCCATTTCAATCCACCCCACTCCAATCTACTCTACCCTATACAGTCCACCCCACTCCAATCCACCACACCCACTCTACTCCAATCCACCACACTCTACTCCTCTCCACCCAACTCTAATCCAATTCACCCCACACCACTCTGTCCTACTCCAATCCACCCCTCTTTACCCTAATCCACCCCAATCCAATCCACACCACCCAACTCCAGTTCAGTTCAACTCACTCCAATCAATCTATTCCACTCCAGTCCATCCATTTCCAATCCAATTCACTTTCACCCACCCCACTACAGTCCAATACAGTCCACCTTAATCCAACCCACACCTGTCCCATCCACCCCAATCAACCCCACTCCAAACCTCCTTAATTCCAAACCACACCAATCCAATCCACTCTATGCCAATCCAATCCACCCTACACCAATCAAATCCACCCCAATCCAATGAACCCCACTCAATCCAATCTATCCTACAACCAACCCCAATCCAATTCCCCACTCCATTCCAGTTCAACCCACTCCAGTCCAATCCATCCCAGTCCAGTCAAATCCACCACAATCCACCCTACTCAAATCCAGGCAACTCCAATCTAATCCACCTTACTCCCAAAAAAATCCATTCCACTCCAATCCACCCCACCCTACTTCAGCCCACTCCACCCCAATCTAGTCCACCTCAATCCAATCCACCCCACCCCAATCCAATCCACCCAATATAACCCACTCCAATCCACCCACTCCATTCTATCTCATTCAATTCCACCACACTCCAATGAACTCCAGTCCAATCCATCGCCCCAGTCCAATCCATTCCACTCCAGTCAGTTCACCCCACTCCAATCAAATGCACCTCACTTCAGTCCAATTCACCCCACTCCAATCCACCCCCCCTCAGTGCAATCCACCCCACCCGAATCCATCTCACCCCAATCTAATCCAACTCACCTCACCCCAATCCAAATCCAATCCACCCATCCCAATCAAATACACCTCGCTCTAATACAATCCACCCTACTCCAATCCACCCACTCTACTCTAATTTGATCCACCCATCCTAGTCTAATACACTCCACTCTACCTAATCTACCCTACCCCACTCCAATTGATTCAGTCAACTCCAGTCTAATCCTCTCCACAATCCACTCCTGTTCAATACACCCCACTCCAGTCAAATGAATCCAAACCACCCCACTCTAGTCCACTCCAACCCTCATTGCAGTCCAGTCTAATTTATCCTAATCCAATCTACCCCACCCTGGTCCTATCACTTCAGTCCAATCAACCCACCCAATCCAATGTAATCACCCCATTTCAATCCATCTCACTCCAATCCACCCCACTCCATTCAATCCATCCCCACTCTACTCCAATCAACCCCACTCTGCTCTAATCCACCCCACTATCTCAGTCCACTCCAATACACTTCACCCTATTCTACCCGATGCCACTCCATGCCACAACATTCTCTGCCACTAAACCATTGAACTCTACTCTCCTCCACTCTACCCAATGATATTCTATTCCCCCACTCCACTCTACAACACTCTACTCCCCCACTCCACTCTATGACACTCCTCATCACTAACTTTAAGCCATGCTGAAGAGCAGACACACTGAGAACAACAGCCTCCTGAACATTTGCCACAGTTTTCACTGGGCTTACCGTCAAAGTTGATGAGGGTTGGGGAACGACCCCGGTTCCGGCAGGTTCTGCTCTGGCCGAGGTAGGGGCGACCCCTTCCGGTAGCCATGTGCTGTTTGACAATAGCAAGCCACTACAGTCCGTGCCCTCCAGAAGGAATCCCAAAGGAAAAACCCCAATAGGGTAAAAAACCTCCAACAGGAACTCCCTGAAACAGAAGGAGGACACAAGGGCGTTAGCACTGAGGATCCGAGAGTACAGGAAGACTGGAGACGAAGACAGGTCAGGAAATACTGGATTCACAAGAAGAAACCAGCCGTAGCGTGACTACCACCAAAGGAGTGTTGCAACGCAATGAACAAGCAGCTGAATTCCCCTTATATACCCCTAGACAGGAAGTAGGAAACAGGAAGTAGAAACACCACCATCTTGGATTGGGGAAAAGAGTATAACATTGAATAAAGGACATGCGTCCAACAAAAAGAAACAATGCATGCTGGGAAGAGAGGAAGTGGGCAGCATGCTGGGAAAGGGAAAAGGCATGCATAAAAACACCACCATGTGCAGGTATCCGGCTTTTGCCTGTGAATACTGGTAAGTGCAGAAGGTTACCTAAATGCTTAAATGTAAAGCGCACTAAATGCGCTATGCGCGGCAGGATCTAGACCCAACTCGGGGTCTTATCTCCTGCTGCGTCTGCCCTTGCTGTAGAGACAGAAGAAGGGGGCGAGGCTAGTGACGCGACCCCTGGCCGGACTCCCGGCTTCCCCCGAGGCCTGCCCGCAAGCCGCGGCTTCCCCCGCGGTCTGCATGCAGGCCACGGCTTCCCCCATGGCCCGCATGCAGGCCGCGGACTTTATCAAATGTCGCGCCGCGGCCGCTGCCCCCGAGGCCCCAGGTTTGTGAGGGAAGAGTCGGAAAAAGCGACGGACCAAAAGAGGGGCATGAACCGAAGGGACATCCTCCCAGGAACACTCACTCATAGGGTAGCCTTTCCAATGAATAAGATATTGGAGGCGCCCATGGAAAAACCGAGAGTCACAGATTTCCTGGACCTCATATTCGGGCACATTATCAACCAACAGAGGGGGAGGACAGGAGAATTGTCTGTGAAAAGGATCAGGAAGGTGAGGTTTAAGTTGAGAGACATGGAAAACAGGATGTATCTTCCACGTCCGGGGCAGGCGAAGACGCACAGACACTGGGTTAATCTTTTTGAGAATCAGGAAGGGACCATAAAAACGGGGTTTGAATTTGTTCTGAGTGATTCGGAGAGGCAGGAATCTAGAGGCGAGCCAAACTTTATCATGGACCTGATAGTGAGGAGCCTCACAACTTCTCTTATCAGCTACCCTCTTCATGCGAGACTTAGTGGCGACAAGGTTGGAATGGATAAAACGCTGGACACCTCGTAGTTGTCGGACATAGGAGGAGATGGCAGGAAGATTGGAAGTATCTTTCAGGGGAGTCGGAAAGGCCTTAGGATGGAAACTGTAGGAGCCATAGAAAGGGGAGACCTTCGAGGCGCTGTGTATGGAGTTGTTGTAGGAGAATTCTGCAAGCGGTAAATAGGTAGCCCAATTACTCTGTGTAGCATTGCAGAAACTACGTAAATATTGTTCGAGGCCTTGATTGAGTCGTTCCTTCTGTCCGTTAGTTTGAGGATGGAACCCTGATGATAAGGCCACTTTGATTCCCAAGGTCTTACAGAATTGTCTCCAGAATCAGGAGATATATTGAGGACCCCTATCCAATATAATGACCTGAGGTAATCCATGAAGTCGAAAGATTTCTTGTGTAAAGATTTGACCTAAATCTTTTGCCGTTGGCAACTTTCTTAAGGCCGTGAAGTGAGCCATCTTAGTGAAGGAGTCCACGGTTACCATTATTACGTGATTTCCCATTGAAGAGGGTAATGAACACATGAAATCTGTGGAGATGGTGTGCCATGGGCCTGGGGGAACTGGTAGTGGGCGAAGTAAACCTACTGGTTTAGTACGGGGTGTCTTGGCTTGAGCACATATAGGACAGGATGATACATATTCTTCCGTATCTGTCTTGAGAGTTGGCAACCAGAAGGAGCAAAGCAGAAGTTCTTGAGTAGCTTTCATTCCTCGATGACCTGCGATGGGGGAATCATGGCACATACGTAAGGCTTCAGTCTGTACTAGTTTAGTGGGTAAGAACAGGGCCTTATCATGATAGTAATACCCTTGATCTATATGAAGTTGCGGCCGCAACTTATTCAATTCTGTGTCTTCTAGACGGGCATATTCGGCCCTGACTTGGTATAAAAAAGTCTGTACTAAACCAATGATTTTGTTATTGTCAAATAGGTTCTGAACAGGAGAATCACTGCACTCAGGGTAACGTCGGGACAAGGCATCCGCCAGGATGTTCTGCAAACCAGGGATGTATGTGATATAAAAGTCATATTGGCTGAAAAAGAAAGCCCATCGAGCCTGCCGGCTATTCTGACACTGAAAGTTTCTTAAGCACTGTAGATTTTTGTGGTCTGTCCGGGCTTCAAAGGGTTCTTTCGAGCCCATCAGAAAGTGTCTCCATTCTGTGCATGCGGTCTTTAAGGCGAGTAATTCACGTTCTAGCACGGAATAGTTCCGTTCTGAGTCGGATAAGATATGGGAAAGGTAGAATACCGGGATCTCTAGATCATCATCGTCTTGTCTTTGCAGTAAGGCAGCCCCAATGGCTCTTTCGGATGCGTCTGCGACCACGATGAATTGTTTGCTGGTGTCTGGGTGTCGTAAAATAGGGGCTTGAATAAAGGCTTTCTTTAAGTCTTGAAAGGCTAACTCTTTGTCTTGTGTCCAACAAAAGCCCTTTTTTAGATGGTCTTTTTTAAGGGTTTGAGTAATATAGCTGGTTCTCTGTGCAAAGTCTGCTATAAATTGTTGATAGAAGTTGGCTAATCCCCAAAAACACTGAGGGGGTTATTCTAACTTTGGAGGAGGTGTTAATCCGTCCCAAAAGTGACGGAAAAGTGACGGATTTACCACCAGCCGTATTACGAGTCCATTATATCCTATGGAACTCGTAATACGGCTGGTGGTATATCCGTCACTTTACCGTCACTTTTGGGACGGATTAACACTCCTCCAAAGTTAGAATAACCCCCTGAGTCTCCTTGATGGAAGAAGGAGATGGCCAATTCAATATAGCTTGCACCTTGTCTGAATCCATGGTGACTCCGGTTTGGTTAATGCAATACCCCAAGTATTTTACTTCCGTCTGGTCAAACTCACACTTTTCCGGTTTGCAGAATAAATGGTGTTGTCGGAGTTGCTCTAGAACTTGGCGAACATGCTTAGAGTGTTCCTCTGGGTGAACAGAAAAAACTAAAATATCGTCGAGATAAACCACTACTGTTTGTTGCAAAAGATCGGAAAAGATAGAATCCATGAACCTTTGAAAAATGGAAGGGGCATTGGTGAGTCCGAATGGCATTACTCGATATTCGTAGTGACCAAAATGTGTTCTAAAAGCGGTCTTCCACTCATCACCTTCTTTAATTCTTAAAAGATGGTAGGCTCCTCTGAGATCCAGCTTGGTGAATCTTTTTGCCCCTCTGACTGCTTCTAGGATGTCATTAATGAGGGGTAACGGGTACCTATCCTTAATAGTGATCTTGTTTAATCCTCTAAAATCAATACAGGGACGCAAATCTTTAGTCTTCTTAGGAACAAAGAAGAGAGGAACCCCTGCAGGTGAAGAGGAGGGAGCAATCAACCCGCTCTGTAGGTTCTCATCCAGGTATTCCTTAAGAATCTGCTTCTCAGGTTCTGTGAGAGAGTACATTCGCCCGAAAGGAATCACTGTATTTGGTTCTAAAGGAATGGCGCAATTGTATTCTTTATGGGGTGGCAGTTCAGGTTTTTCTGGCTTCTGGAATACATCAGCATATTCCTGATATTGCCTGGGAACTCCCTGTAGGACGTTAATAGAGCATCCCACCTTAGGGGGTGCGGTTAGAAGACCTTTTGGGGACCAATAATCCCCTGCTAGGTAGCAGTGGTGCTGGCAAAAAGTGAGAGGATAAAGAAATAGTTCTTGTTTCCCAGTTGATGTAGGGGTTGTGTCGTGTGAGCCATGGAATTCCCAGGATCATGACGTGGTGTGGCGATGAAATTAAATCAAACGAAAGGTTTTCTTGGTGTTTCCCAAACTGTAGGCAGAAAGTAGGGGTGGTATATTGTACGGGTCCTGAGGCCAAGAGTGACCCATCCACTGTGTGTACTTGTTCTGGTACTTCCTTAGGTATTTGTGCTATCCGTCGTTCTTTGGCCCACGCTTCATCTAAATAGATGCCACTGGCTCCGCAGTCCAATAAAGCCAGGGTTCTTTCTTCTCGGCCATCAGTCAAGTGAAGGATAACTGGTAAAAGAAAAAGAGCAGTTCCTTCCTCCCTGGAAGAAGAAATGGAAGGTATTTCACGATATCCCGTCCTCACCCTTCTCACTGAGGACGGGAGTTGGCGTTTCCCAAAGGCTTCGTTGGACGAATGGGACAGGTGCGAATTAGGTGACCAGCTGCACCACAATATAGACAAAAGGGGTCATTCCGACCCTGGCGGTCATGGACCACCAGGGCCGGGGACGGAGGAAGCACCGCCAACAGGCTGGCGGTGCTTCATGGGCAATTCTGACCACGGCGGTAAAGCTGCGGTCAGAAAAGGGCAACCAGCAGTTTCCCGCCGGTTTACCCCTGCCCAAAAGAATCCTCCATGGCGGCGCTGCTCGCAGCACCGCCATGGGGATTCTGACCCCCTTCCCGCCATCCTGGTCCTGGCGGTAAAAACCGCCTGGAACAGGATGGCGGGAACGGGTGTCGTGGGGCCCCTGGTTGCCCCTGCACTGCCCATGCCACAGGAATGGGCAGTGGAGGGGCCCCCTAACAGGGCCCCATAATGATTTTCAGTGTCTGCCTAGCAGACACTGAAAATCGCGACGGGTGCCACTGCACCCGTCGCACACCAGCAACTCCGCCATTCGGAGCCGGCTTCATCGTTGCTGGGGCTTTCCCGCTGGGCGGGCGGGCGGCCTTTTGGCGGTCGCCCGCCCGCCCAGCGGGAAAGTCAGAATGACCCCCGCGGTCATTTGACCGCGGTGCGGTCTTCTGGCGGTCTCCGCCCGGCGGCGCCCACCGCCCGCCGGGGTCGGAATGACCCCCAAAGTCCCTTCCTTCGTCTGTGTTCTCTTTCGCTAGCTGATAAAGGTCCTCGAGCCGTATCAATCTGCATTGGCTCTTCCCCTTAGTTTCAGGACGGACTTCCTCGGTACGATGAGAGAAGGTGCGAGATGTCACTGAGTGTGATGGCAAACGACTCTTCCTTTTCTCCATTCTTCGTTCATTCAACCGATATTCTATCGTCAGAGTCTGATCCATCAATCCTTTAAGGTTCTCTATTATAGCAGAGTGCACCAGTTCGTCCTTAATGTCCTCTCTGAGACCTCTGCAGAACAGTGTCACCAAGGTATGTTCCACCCAGGACGTTTCTGCTGCTATTTGTCTGAAAGGGGTGATGTATTGTAATACATCTTGATTGCCTTGTTGGATATCGCAAAGAGCTTCTTCTGCTGAAGCATCGAGTCCGGGGCGCTCAAACATCTGTTTAAAGGTAGTGACAAAGGGGGAAAAATTAGACAGGCAAGGATCATTTCTTGTCACTAAAGGAGTGGCCCAAGCCAAGGCTGGCCCCGATAAGGCGCTAATCAAATACCCCACCTTGGTCTTGCCTTGCACAAATTGCGAGGGGCGAAAGGCAAAGTAAACCGTCAAGGCATCCAGGAATTCTCTCAATTTGTTAGGCTCCCCGGAGAAACGAGGTGTAGTGGCAGATACTGAGGGCACATCAGTGGTCCTGGATGCAAAGGCTTGTCGATAGACGGTATTTTCAGTACGTAGCTCTTGGAGTTCTTGAGCCTGTTGTTGTATTGTCATGAGCAGGGTCTGACTGGTGGGTTCCGTATTTGCTACTAGATTATCCATGGTTCCGGACTGCAACTGGATTTGTGTGCGTTGCAATCTGTCACGGTTTTCACTGGGTTTACAGTCGAAGTTGATGAGGGTTGGGGAACGACCCCGGTTCCGGAAGGTTCTGCTCTGGCCGAGGTAGGGGCGACCCCTTCCGGTAGCCATGTTCTGTTTGACAATAGCAAGCCACTACAGTCCGTGCCCTCCAGAAGGAGTCACAGAGGAAAAACCCCAATAGGGTAAAAAACCTCCAACAGGAACTCCCTGAAACAGAAGGAGGACACAAGGGCGTTAGCACTGAGGATCCGAGAGTACAGGAAGACTGGAGACGAAGACAGGTCAGGAAATAATGGATTCACAAGAAGAAACCAGCCGGAGCATGACTACCACCAAAGGAGTGTTGCAACGCAATGAACAAGCAGCTGAATTCCCCTTATATACCCCTAGACAGGAAGTAGGAAACAGGAAGTAGAAACACCACCATCTTGGATTGGGGAAAGAGTATAACATTAAATAAAGAACATGCGTCCAACAAAAAGAAACAATGCATGCTGGGAAGAGAGGAAGTGGGCAGCATGCTGGGAAAGGGAAAAGGCATGCATAAAAACACCACCATGTGCAGGTATCTGGCTTTTGCCTGTGAATACTGGTAAGTGCAGAAGGTTACCTAAATGCTTAAATGTAAAGCGCACTAAATGCGCTATGCGCGGCAGGATCTAGACCCAACTCGGGGTCTTATCTCCTGCCGCGTCTGCCCTTGCTGTAGAGACAGAAGAAGGGGGCGCGGCGAGTGCCGCGACCCCTGGCCGGACTCGCGGCTTCCCCCGTGGCCTGCCCGCAAGCCGCGTCTTCCCCCGCGGTCTGCATGCAGGCCGCGGCTTCCCCCGCGGCTCGCATGCAGGCCGCAGTCTTTATCAAATGTCGCGCCGCAGCCGCAGCAGCCGCAGCCGCCGCAGCACGACAACATTACCCAAACAGGCTTCTGGGCCAACCAAATTGGACATTAAACAAACAGGTTTCCGCTCCAACCACCAAAACCACTCTCATCGCCACTAACGATGACATCAGAACCCTCCTGGATTAAGGAGAATTAGCTGCTGTCATCCGCCTCCACCTCTCAGCAGCTTTCAACGATGTCTCCCAACACATCCTAACCAAAAGGGTCCACCAGATCGGCATCCAAGATGACACCCTCAAATGGATTGCATCCTTCCTATCCAACAGAACTCAAAATGTTGTCCTTCCTCCCGTCTCAGTAAAACCCAAGAACATCATCTGCAGTGTCCCCCAAGGCTCATCCCGCAGTTCCACCATCTTCAATGCCTACCTGACTCCCTTGAAAAATATAATCAGGAACCACCAACTCAACATCATCTCATACGCCAATGAGACCCAGCTCATCTTCTAAAACCCCTCCACTGCGAAGGCCAACTTCCAACTCTGCATGACCAGTATCACTAACTGTATGCAAGACAACTGCCTCAGATTAAACACAGACAAAACTGAAGTCATGATCTTCAGAAGCACCAACTCACCATGGGACAATTCCTGGCAGCCCGCAAATTTGGGACCACCACCCCCCCCCTACAAAGCCCCTCTGCCTCCACAGTCCAAGCACAAAAACCTCAGCATTATTCTGGACAACAAACGCACCATGAAGGGCCAGATCAATGTAGTGTCCTCTGCCTGCTTCCTCAACCTCTGCATCCTATGCAAGATATTGATTTGTCTCCCAATCTCCACCAGACGCACTGTCACACAAGTCCTCGTTACCACCCGCCTGGACTATGGCAATGCTCTGAACGCTGGAATCGCAACAAACCTCACTAAGAGACTACAAGTCATTCAGAACTCAGCAGTTAGAATCATCCTGAACCTCCCCAGAAGGACCTCCCACCTTCCCCTGCCTAGTAGTAGTAGTAAAGTTTATTGTGTGTTTACTTAAGATCATTGCTCAAGAACACAGTAAGACACGTATAAAAAAGCACATACAAGGATGCATATAAAAGCTCATAGTTACATATATGTAGCCCACTATAAGGCGTGGAGTGATATACAAAAAGTGAATGGAATCGCCAAAGGTATAGGCCTCTTGTCAAGCCCATCAGCACAAGGTATTAAATTAAAGCGGCTTGTCCTATGTTGTCATAACATTCTGGAGTCAATAAAAAGTGAAAGTGCAAATGCATGCGCGGATCTTCCCATCCATCTCTCAGCCTCCTGAGATGGACCAGACAGAAATGCATAAGTAGTCTTTCCTATCTATCAGCTCATTTACCTAAAATAAGGACATTATTATATGCTAACCTCAAAGTCTGAGATCAAAAAAGTTAAAGTGCCAGTGCATAAGCAGTTATTTTTGTCTATTTTTCAGCCACGTGTGTGGGCTAAGAAGTGCATAGCTAAAGTAACCTATCTGTTAACTCATTAGCCTTAAATAAGTGTGAACTATGCCACAGTCAGACAATTGTCATATTGCACAGTGACGTGAGAGCTAAAAGGTGCACAAGTAGTATATCCTATCTGTGAACTCATTTGCCTTAGATAAGGAGGCACTTTGCCACAATCAGACAATAATCATGTTGCACATCAACATGGAAATCTAAAATACACATTAAAAATTACATGACATTGTATATTCAACACCTGACATTAAACTGATAAGGTGTGTAACTAATGCATGATATCCTTAGCGAAAGAAAGTAAAATCACCATATGTCATCCTACCCAAGTAAAATTAGGTCATGAATACCCCATCTTGGTGTAACGGGCTACCCATGGTAATATGTCAAGGTAAATAGTGCATAATTTAATAATAGGGAAAGTGCCAAACTCAAATACCACCAGTGTGATATAGACAGCTTGACAGCTCCTTATGCATTGACATATATAATAGTAGGATTTCAGGTGGTTAAGCTGTTCTTTCCAAACATCATTTTCTTCACCCAGGATGGACCAAGAAGGAATACTTAAATTGTTTGTCCTGACTTTCAAATAATTTCCCATTTGGGGGAGGCTATACCACCATCAGACATTATCGTATAGTGCCTTGACATTGACGTAGGAGTCTAAGGAAAGAGTATTTGTGTAACAGAGCATGCCATTCTACATAGTCCTCCTAAAAATAAACAACATTAAGATGCATAGATGTTACCTTTCATCATTCAATTATCCTCTTAAGCAAGATAAGTCAAAAGATAGAAGAAAGGGTGATTGAATTTAAAGGTTGAAACCCCGACACATGCCTGCAGAGCAAAAGCATTGAAAGGACAGGGGCCAGTGCCATCCTGGGCAGGATATAGAATTAGCTCGGCGGTAGCAGCAATTTAAATAGTGAAGTTTCTTTTTCAGCCAATCCGACTCTGTCCATTACCAGCCTTTGCTGGCCACATGCGAGATATAGAGCCTTCCCCGCTCTGACGAAGAATATCCCAAGGCAGGCAAGTTCCCAAGCAGGCCAGTTTCCCAAAAGCAGGCCACTACAGTGAATACATATTTTAAAGTTAAAGACGTCTTTCTCAGGCCAAACCTGGACAGCAGCATACAAGATGTTTTATTGACTCAGTATGATATTTACACATGGTGGATTCTTGCAGATAGACATGCAAGGAATTACAATTGCATCCATAGTCCCAGGCAGGGAGAGTTATAAGTCGCATTCACAAAATTCTCTGGAAAACGCAAGCTCCTGATGCTGGTTTCATGTACGGTTGACCATTTATGATTGCAAATTACTTTGCTAAACCCTTGGCACCACTGATGTTCCTGATTCTGGCAATGTATATTTCCCTTGAGGCTCACACACCCAGCTTTTCCAAGTCTTTTTTAGCAGTGCCATCGTTATAAGAGGGTCTGATGCATAGAAAGGAGCCAAATCAAGGTTTCCTCTGCACTCCTAAAATAGATGGCCCAACTAATAGATTTATCTGTCAAAATTGCGCTCAAAGACCCACTAAAACTGTCAATGTTGGCCCTACAAACACGATGGAAAAACGTAATTATGTCAGTTTTTAATATTGTGTCCATTCTTACTTTATCAAATTCCAGGCGTATCCCTGCATGCCTGGTTGATCCAGGAATCTGAAATATCTTTTTGTAGGCTCTCACGTGGCAGTTCTCAAGCAGTGTAGTAAGCCTACTGGGATATGCAAGATGCCCATAGGAGTTTGCTGGTAGTTTTTTTGCCTTGATGACTTTCCTAATTGCCTCTGTGGTCGGTGATTTGAGCTGGTGGTAGAGTTTAGTTAGAGCATAAGTAGTTCTCTCTGCCTTTGCAGTCAATGACTCAGCCTGATGTGAAATGTTCCCTGTGTTTCAGATCCAGACTCCGAGGTAATGGTACATGGCTACCATCTTTATTTTTAAAGGGCCAAGTTTCTAATCTATTTGATGTTTTTTGCCTTGGCAGGCAAAAACCAAAACTTTGGTTTTGGCTGCATTTGCCCTTAGTGCATTTTTTCGTTATAGCAGTGTAGTATGTCCAGGCCCATTCCCAACCCTATCAGGGTCTGAGCAAGCAGGGCCAGATCGTCGGCACACTGAATTAAGGGGAGCACAATCTGACCCAGTTTAAGGGGAAATGTAGTTCCTTTGAGCAACTCCGTATCCAGATCAGTCATGTACAGATTGAAGAGAGTGGGGGCAATGACACAGCCTTGCTTTAAGCCTTTGTTAGTGCAGAATTTCTAGGTTACATATGTATTGGTGATCTTGATTCGCACCCAAGTATCCGAGTATAGCGCAATTATAGATGCTAGCAACTTTCTTGGTATTCCCTAGGCTGCCAGTTTCTTCCAAAGAATATAGTGCACAATACCATCAAAGGCCACACTACAATCAATGAAACAGGCAAAGATTTCAGTGCTTTCTGACCAAGGCACAACAGAGCAAGTAGGTTATCTAGGGTGGATGAGCAAGGTCTGAAGCCAGCCTCGTATGTGGTTGTGATGTTATTTTTGGTAATCCAGTTTTCAAGCTCTTGAAGCAATACCCTTGCAAAGGCCTTTCCATCCCCTTCTAATAAGTCTATGAGCCTGTAATTTTCAGGTAGGGTGATATCCCCTTTTTTGTAGACTGGGTGCAATATTGACACTGTCCAGGCCTCTGGAACCGCTGAGTGGTATAGACAATCATTAAATAAAATAGTCAAAGGTCCAGCCCATAAAACGTAGTTGTCTCTAAAAATGCTCCCTGGAAGGCCATTTGGTCCTGCAGCCCCATGACGCCGAATGCTGCAGAGCACAGCTTTCACTGATTTGGCCATTGCATTTAGTGTTGTGTTGCCAAGGCCATCTAAACCATGTTGCAACCCCATGGTACCATGAGCGCCTACGTACTCTGGGTCCACAGAAAGTTTTCCCAATCACAGGCAGAAATCACACTGTCCTTGTTAACAGATGCATGCAGCAGAGTTGACATAATCCCAGATTTCTCTGCTTTTCCTTGGTGGCAATAATGCATGTATTTGAATCCTGCATTCTTCGATATCCTTTAGCTTCAATTTCCATATTATTTCCTTATACTCTTTCCTAGCCTGCCTTCTAAAAGCTTCAACTGCAGGGGTTTTGTTTTTCCTGTATCGCATTTCTGCTTGCCTGCATTTTGTTTCTGTTGCTATGTAGGTATTCCCTGGATGCTGAAAACTTGTCAGCTTTTCTACTCTTGCCCCTTATATGCCCGTGCTGCACTGGACTACGAAGAGAGACATGTAAGTTATTGAGCATGTTTTCCCACTGGTCGGGGATCCAATTTGCCCCAGATTTGAATGTCAGTGGGCCATTGGCCTGCTTCCATAGTTCGTATTTTGCAGAGGAAGCCATTTCCCAATTCATCCGTTTTGTCGATGGGCATAGGCTGTATAATGATTGCTTTCCATTAGCTTTGTAGGTCTGATGTCTCGCGGCCCCAAGATCGATTTTCACTGCCACTGGGTTGTGGTCACTTTCAGATCTATTAGTGACTTTGTGACTTAGACATCTGTCTATCAATGTAGTGGTTAAAAAGATGTACTATAATGTGGAGCTGTTTCTAAAAGTCGGAATGAGTGCGCCCACTACTATATCACTGCAGTTGGTCGTTCTCAGCTCAAATTCTTTAAGGAAAGTTTGTACGGCCGTTCTTGCGGGGTCTCCTGGGAGCCCAACTTCCTGACCAAGATTGCAGCGGTTGAAGTCTCCTGCTATCATATATTCATGATCGAGGTGGTCATAGAGAAATTCCTTCAATAGGGATATGATTGATTTGACCTTTCCTTATTTTTGTTCCTGAGTGGGATTTATGTACAAATTTATGATTGATACCAGCATTGATTTCTTAGTAAAGGCTAGGCTATGTATGGTTATCATCTCAACATTGTTTGTTGATTTCTCTCAAGGCTCCACTTTGATGACTAAATCCAATTTAACATATGTTGCAAGCCCTCCCATATGTCTTCTGAACATTTTTTTTGTGCAGGAGTCTGTGTTGTTATGAAGCTAGGAATGGTTAGTGGCTCCACTGACCAAGTTTCCTGGAAGCCCAAAATATCTGCATTGTTTACAAAGCCCTTAATACAGGGACTAGCAATGAAGGAAGCCAAGACGGCCACATTCCATCTTACCATCTTGATCACACTTTTTGGTTTGTTAGGTGATAAATCTTTGTGGTTAAAGATTCTTTTTTTTTTTGTGGTCAGAGGTGCGGGAAGCCAATCCCAACACCGCCAGCCTGATTCACTGAGCTGCGTTCTTGCATCTGCACGTTGTATACCCCATATTTTCCTTGTCAGCTGTTTGGAAAAAAATGTGTCCACCATCTAAGATTTTATCACAGGAGTTCCTCTGAAAGTACTGAATCGCTTTTTGTCTGGGCACAATAATTGATTTACCATAGACAGAACTCGAGGGTATTGTTCTATTTCAGGTTTGTTGATTTGTATGCCCCAACCTTCCAGCAACTCTTCATATTCAAATATTCTATCTACAATGCTCTGGTCAGTCAATGTTGTCAATGTAGATTCACTCTGACTGATCCACGCATAAGTGTGAAAGTTTACTATTGTAAGGTCCCCTGTTATTAGATTTGCAAATGATGGTATATTGTGCAGTAGCCGCAGAATATTTAACCGGTTCTGTGCCGAGGACGTAGTGGTTACGTCCTTCAGCACAGTGCTGCTGTGCCGAGGACGTAACCACTACGTCCTCGGCACACAGCCCAGAGGGAGAGCTCTCGCTCCCTCCGTGTGCTTCCCTCCACCCCCCCCAAGTCAGGGATGGAAGGGGAAGCCCTTCCCCTTCCACCCCCGACCCCCCACCCCCCTGAGACGTCAGCGCGTGAGCGCGCGCTGATTTGTCACAGGGTCTCCCCCAAAGCGCTGGAAGCTCTGCTTCCAGCGCGATTGAAAGAGAAATGCTCAGCATTTCTCTTTCAATCACGTGGGGGAGGCCCGGAGAGGCTTCAAAGGCAAGGAAATGTATTTCCTTCCCTTTGAAGTCTCTCCCAGGGTTTCAAAAGCCAGATTGCTTGCAATCCAGCTTTTGAAACCCCACTAGACACCAGGGATTTTTTTTGGGGTGGGGAATGGACATAAGGGAGCGACCCCTTGGGCAAGGGTCGCTCCCAGGGGGGACATTTTTTTGGGAAGGCCTTTTCTGCCCCCCCCCCCCCCGGGGGCAGAAACCTCTCGGCACCATTTTTTTTTTCTTTTTGTTTTGTTTTGGTTCTTTTTTAGGTGGGGAGCGACCCCTTAGGCAAGGGTCGTTCCCCTAGGGGGCAAATTTATTTTAGGCCATTTCTGACCCCCCCTGGGGGCAGATCGGCCTATTGTTATTAGGCCGATCTGCCCCCAAGGGGGGCAGAAACCTCGGGGCGCCAGGGCAAATTTATTTTTTTTGTATTCGTTTTTTTAGAGATGGGGAGTGACCCCTTAGGCAAGGGTCGCTCCCCTGGAGGGGCAAATTGTATTTAGGCCATTTCTGCCCGCTTTGGGGGCAGATCAGCCGATTTTAGGTCAACCTGCCCCCAAGGGGGCAGAAACCACTAGGCACCAGGGATCTTTTTTTTTGCGCTGTCACGCAAGGGGAGCGACCTTGTAGGCAAGGGTCGCTCCCCGGGGGGGGGGGGAAATTCATTTTAGGCCACTTCTGCCACCCCTGGGGGCAGATCGGCCTATTGTTATTAGGCCGATCTGCCCCCAGGGGGGGCAGAAACCTCTAGGCGTCAGGGCAAATGTTTTTTTTGTGTTTTTTTTTTTTTTCAGAGATAGGGAGCGACCCATTAGGCAAGGGTCGCTCCCCTGAGGGGCAAATTGTATTTAGACCATTTCTGCCCCCAGATTGGCCGATTTTAGGTCAATCTGCCCCCAAGGGGCAGAAACCACTAGGCACCGGGGATTTTTTTTTTGCGCCAATGTCACGCAGGGGGAGCGACCCCGTAGGCAAGGGTCGCTCCCGGGGGAAGTTGGGGGGGTGGGGGACAAATTTATTTTATGCCATTTCTGCCTCCCCTGGGGCCGGCTGCGCTAGAGGCCAAAATCCACAGGTAGGCACTGTTTTCTATGAAAAAATGTGATGTGCCCACGTTGTGTTTTGGGCCATTTCCTGTCGTGGGCGCTAGGCCTACCCACACAAGTGAGGTATCATTTTTATCGGGAGACTTGGGGGAACGCTGGGTGGAAGGAAATTTGTGGCTCCGCTCTGATTCTAGAACTTTCCTGTCACCAAAATGTGAGGAAAACGTGTTTTTTTTACCTAGATTTTGAGGTTTGCAAAGGATTCTGGGTAACAGAACCTGGTCAGAGCCCCACAAGTCACCCCATCTTCGATTCCCCTAGGTCTCTAGTTTTCAAAAATGCACAGGTTTGGTAGGTTTCCCTAGGTGCCGGCTGAGCTAGAGGCCAAAATCTACAGGTAGGCACTTTGCAAAAACACCTCTGTTTTCTTTACAAAAATGTGATGTGTCCACGTTGCGTTTTGGGGCATTTCCTGTCGCGGGCGCTAGGCCTACCCACACAAGTGAGGTATAATTTTTATCGGGAGACTTGGGGGAAAGCTGGGTGGAAGGAAATTTGTGGCTCCTCTCTGATTTCAGAACTTTCTGACACCAAAATGTGAGGAAAATGTGTTTTTTTAGCCAAATGTTGAGGTTTGCAAAGGATTCTGGGTAACAGAACCTGGTCAGAGCCCCACAAGTCACCCCATCTTGGATTCCCCTAGGTCTCTAGTTTTCAAAAATGCACAGGTTTGGTAGGTTTCCTAGGTGCCGGCTGAGCTAGAGGCCAAAATCTACAGGTAGGCACTTTGCAAAAAACACCTCTGTTTTCTTTCAAAAAATGTGATGTGTCCACGTTGTGTTTTGGGCCATTTCCTATCGTGGGCGCTAGGCCTACCCACACAAGTGAGGTATCATTTTTATTGGGAGACTTGGGGGAACGCTGGGTGGAAGGAAATTTGTGGCTCCTCTCTGATTCTAGAACTTTCTGTCACCAAAATGTGAGGAAAACGTGTTTTTTTACCTAGATTTTGAGGTTTGCAAAGGATTCTGGGTAACAGAACCTGGTCAGAGCCCCACATGTCACCCCATCTTTGATTCCCCTAGGTCTCTAGTTTTCAAAAATGCACAAGTTTGGTAGGTTTCCCTAGGTGCCGGCTGAGCTAGAGGCCAAAATCTACAGGTAGGCACTTTGCAAAAAACACCTCTGTTTTCTTTCAAAAAATGTGATGTGTCCACGTTGCGTTTTGGGGCATTTCCTGTCGCGGGCGCTAGGCCTACCCACACAAGTGAGGTATCATTTTTATCGGGAGACTTGGGGGAACGCTGGGTTGAAGGAAATTTGTGGCTCCTCTCTGATTCCAGAACTTTCTGACACCAAAATTTGAGGACAATGTGTTTTTTTACCTAGATTTTGAGGTTTGCAAAGGATTCTGGGTAACAGAACCGGGTCAGAGTCCCACAAGTCACCCCATCTTGGATTCCCCTAGGTCTCTAGTTTTCAAAAATGCACAGGTTTGGTAGGTTTCCCTAGGTGCCGGCTGAGCTAGAGGCCAAAATCTACAGGTAGGCACTTTGCAAAAAACACCTCTGTTTTCTTTAAAAAAATGTGATGTGTCCACGTTGCGTTTTGGGGCATTTCCTGTCGCAGGCGCTAGGCCTACCCACACAAGTGAGGTATCATTTTTATCGGGAGACTTGGGGAACGCTGGGTGGAAGGAAATTTGTGGCTCCTCTCTGATTCTAGAACTTTCTGTCACCAAAATGTGAGGAAAACGTGTTTTTTTACCTAGATTTTGAGGTTTGCAAAGGATTCTGGGTAACAGAACCTGGTCAGAGCCCCACAAGTCACCCCATCTTTGATTCCCCTAGGTCTCTAGTTTTCAAAAATGCACAGGTTTGGTAGGTTTCCCTAGGTGCCGGCTGAGCTAGAGGCCAAAATCGACAGGTAGGCAATTTGCAAAAAACACCTCTGTTTTCTTTAAAAAAATTTGATGTGTCCACGTTGCGTTTTGGGGCATTTCCTGTCGCGGGCGCTAGGCCTACCCACACAAGTGAGGTATAATTTTTATCGGGAGACTTGGGGGAAAGCTGGGTGGAAGGAAATTTGTGGCTCCTCTCTGATTTCAGAACTTTCTGACACCAAAATGTGAGGAAAATGTGTTTTTTTAGCCAAATGTTGAGGTTTGCAAAGGATTCTGGGTAACAGAACCTGGTCAGAGCCCCACAAGTCACCCCATCTTGGATTCCCCTAGGTCTCTAGTTTTCAAAAATGCACAGGTTTGGTAGGTTTCCCTAGGTGCCGGCTGAGCTAGAGGCCAAAATCTACAGGTAGGCACTTTGCAAAAAACACCTCTGTTTTCTTTCAAAAAATGTGATGTGTCCACGTTGTGTTTTGGGCCATTTCCTATTGTGGGCGCTAGGCCTACCCACACAAGTGAGGTATCATTTTTATTGGGAGACTTGGGGGAACGCTGGTTGGAAGGAAATTTGTGGCTCCTCTCTGATTCTAGAACTTTCTGTCACCAAAATGTGAGGAAAACGTGTTTTTTTACCTAGATTTTGAGGTTTGCAAAGGATTCTGGGTAACAGAACCTGGTCAGAGCCCCACAAGTCACCCCATCTTTGATTCCCCTAGGTCTCTAGTTTTCAAAAATGCACAGGTTTGGTAGGTTTCCCTAGGTGCCGGCTGAGCTAGAGGCCAAAATCTACAGGTAGGCACTTTGCAAAAAACACCTCTGTTTTCTTTCAAAAAATGTGATGTGTCCACGTTGCGTTTTGGGGCATTTCCTGTCGCGGGCGCTAGGCCTACCCACACAAGTGAGGTATCATTTTTATCGGGAGACTTGGGGGAACGCTGGGTTGAAGGAAATTTGTGGCTCCTCTCTGATTCCAGAACTTTCTGACACCAAAATTTGAGGAAAATGTGTTTTTTTACCTAGATTTTGAGGTTTGCAAAGGATTCTGGGTAACAGAACCGGGTCAGAGCCCCACAAGTCACCCCATCTTGGATTCCCCTAGGTCTCTAGTTTTAAAAAATGCACAGGTTTGGTAGGTTTCCCTAGGTGCCGGCTGAGCTAGAGGCCAAAATCTACAGGTAGGCACTTTGCAAAAAACACCTCTGTTTTCTTTAAAAAAATGTGATGTGTCCACGTTGCGTTTTGGGGCATTTCCTGTCGCAGGCGCTAGGCCTACCCACACAAGTGAGGTATCATTTTTATCGGGAGACTTGGGGGAACGCTGGGTTGAAGGAAATTTGTGGCTCCTCTCTGATTCCAGAACTTTCTGTCACCAAAATGTGAGGAAAATGTGTTTTTTTACCTAGATTTTGAGGTTTGCAAAGGATTCTGGGTAACAGAACCGGGTCAGAGCCCCACAAGTCACCCCATCTTGGATTCCCCTAGGTCTCTAGTTTTCAAAAATGCACAGGTTTGGTAGGTTTCCCTAGGTGCCGGCTGAGCTAGAGGCCAAAATCTACAGGTAGGCACTTTGCAAAAAACACCTCTGTTTTCTTTAAAAAAATGTGATGTGTCCACGTTGCGTTTTGGGGCATTTCCTGTCGCAGGCGCTAGGCCTACCCACACAAGTGAGGTATCATTTTTATCGGGAGACTTGGGGAACGCTGGGTGGAAGGAAATTTGTGGCTCCTCTCTGATTCTAGAACTTTCTGTCACCAAAATGTGAGGAAAATGTGTTTTTTTACCTAGATTTTGAGGTTTGCAAAGGATTCTGGGTAACAGAACCTGGTCAGAGCCCCACAAGTCACCCCATCTTGGATTCCCCTAGGTCTCTAGTTTTCAAAAATGCTCAGGTTTGGTAGGTTTCCCTAGGTACCGGCTGAGCTAGAGGCCAAAATCTACAGGTAGGCACTTTGCAAAAAACACCTCTGTTTTCTTTAAAAAAATGTGATGTGTCCACGTTGCGTTTTGGGGCATTTCCTGTCGCGGGCGCTAGGCCTACCCACACAAGTGAGGTATCATTTTTATCGGGAGACTTGGGGGAACGCTGGGTTGAAGGAAATTTGTGGCTCCTCTCTGATTCCAGAACTTTCTGACACCAAAATTTGCGGAAAATTTGTTTTTTTCCTAGATTTTGAGGTTTGCAAAGGATTCTGGGTAACAGAACCGGGTCAGAGCCCCACAAGTCACCCCATCTTGGATTCCCCTAGGTCTCTAGTTTTCAAAAATGCACAGGTTTGGTAGGTTTCCCTAGGTGCCGGCTGAGCTAGAGGCCAAAATCTACAGGTAGGCACTTTGCAAAAAACTCCTCTGTTTTCTTTAAAAAAATGTGATGTGTCCACGTTGCGTTTTGGGGCATTTCCTGTCGCAGGCGCTAGGCCTACCCACACAAGTGAGGTATCATTTTTATCGGGAGACTTGGGGAACGCTGAGTGGAAGGAAATTTGTGGCTCCTCTCTGATTCTAGAACTTTCTGACACCAAAATTTGAGGAAAATGTGTTTTTTTACCTAGATTTTGAGGTTTGCAAAGGATTCTGGGTAACAGAACCTGGTCAGAGCCCCACAAGTCACCCCATCTTGGATTCCCCTAGGTCTCTAGTTTTCAAAAATACACAGGTTTGGTAGGTTTCCCTAGGTGCCGGCTGAGCTAGAGGCCAAAATCTACAGGTAGGCACTTTGCAAAAAACACCTCTGTTTTCTTTAAAAAAATGTGATGTGTCCACGTTGCGTTTTGGGGCATTTCCTGTCGCAGGCGCTAGGCCTACCCACACAAGTGAGGTATCATTTTTATCGGGAGACTTGGGGAACGCTGGGTGGAAGGAAATTTGTGGCTCCTCTCTGATTCTAGAACTTTCTGTCACCAAAATGTGAGGAAAACGTGTTTTTTAACCTAGATTTTGAGGTTTGCAAAGGATTCTGGGTAACAGAACTTGGTCAGAGCCCCACAAGTCACCCCATCTTTGATTCCCCTGGGTCTCTAGTTTTCAAAAATGCACAAGTTTGGTAGGTTTCCCTAGGTGCCGGCTGAGCTAGAGGCCACAATCTACAGGTAGGCACTTTGCAAAAAACACCTCTGTTTTCTTTAAAAAAATGTGATGTGTCCACGTTGCGTTTTGGGGCATTTCCTGTCGCGGGCGCTAGGCCTACCCACACAAGTGAGGTATCATTTTTATCGGGAGACTTGGGGGAACGCTGGGTTGAAGGAAATTTGTGGCTCCTCTCTGATTCCAGAACTTTCTGACACCAAAATTTGAGGAAAATGTGTTTTTTTACCTAGATTTTGAGGTTTGCAAAGGATTCTGGGTAACAGAACCGGGTCAGAGCCCCACATGTCACCCCATCTTGGATTCCCCTCGGTCTCTAGTTTTCAAAAATGCACAGGTTTGGTAGGTTTCCCTAGGTGCCGGCTGAGCTAGAGGCCAAAATCTACAGGTAGGCACTTTGCAAAAAACACCTCTGTTTTCTTTAAAAAAATGTGATGTGTCCACGTTGCGTTTTGGGGCATTTCCTGTCGCAGGCACTAGGCCTACCCACACAAGTGAGGTATCATTTTTATCGGGAGACTTGGGGAACGCTGGGTGGAAGGAAATTTGTGGCTCCTCTCTGATTCCAGAACTTTCTGACACCAAAATTTGAGGAAAATGTGTTTTTTTACCTAGATTTTGAGGTTTGCAAAGGATTCTGGGTAACAGTACCGGGTCAGAGCCCCACAAGTCACCCCATCTTGGATTCCCCTAGGTCTCTAGTTTTCAAAAATACACAGGTTTGGTAGGTTTCCCTAGGTGCCGGCTGAGCTAGAGGCCAAAATCTACAGGTAGGCACTTTGCAAAAAACACCTCTGTTTTCTTTAAAAAAATGTGATGTGTCCACGTTGCGTTTTGGGGCATTTCCTGTTGCGGGCGCTAGGCCTACCCACACAAGTGAGGTATCATTTTTATCGGGAGACTTGGAGGAACATAGATTAGCAAAACAAGTGTTATTGCCCTTTGTCTTTCTCCACATTTTTTCCTTCCAAATATAAGAGAGTGTGTAAAAAAGACATCTATTTGAGAAATGCCCTGTAATTCACATGCTAGTATGGTCACCCCGGAATTCAGAGATGTGCAAATAACCACTGCTCCTCAACACCTTATATTGTGCCCTTTTTGGAAATACAAAGGTTTTCTTGATAGCTATTTTTCACTCTTTATATTTCAGCAAATGAATTGCTGTATACCCGGAATAGAGTGAAAACGCACTGCAGGGTGCAGCTCATTTATTGGCTCTGGGTACCTAGGGTTCTTGATGAACCTACAAGCCCTATATATCCCCGCAACCAGAGGAGTCCAGCAGACGTAACGGTATATTGCTTTCGAAAATCTGACATTGCAGGAAAAAGTTACAGAGTAAAACGTAGAGAAAAAGTGATGTTTTTTTACCTCAATTTCAATATTTTTCTTTTTCAGTTTTTATTTTCTGTAGGAAACCCTTGTAGGATCTACAGAAATGACCCCTTGCTGAATTCAGAATTTTGTCTACTTTTCAGAAATGTTTAGGTTTCTGGGATCCAGCATTGGTTTCATGCCCATTTCTGTCACTGACTGGAAGGAGGCTGAACGCACAAAAAATTGTAAAAATGGGGTATGTCCCAGTAAAATGCCAAATTTGTGTTGAAAAATTGGGTTTTCTGATTCAAGTCTGCCTGTTCATGAAGGCTGGGAAGCTGGTGATTATAGCACCGCAAACCCTTTGTTGATGCCATTTTCAGGGAAAAAACCACGAGCCTTCTTCTGCAGCCACTTTTTCCCATTTAAAAAAAAAAACGAAATTTTCACTGTATTTTGGCTAATTTCTTGGCCTCCTCCAAGGGAACCCACAAAGTCTGGGTACCCCTAGAACGTTGGAATGTTGGAAAAAAGGACGCAAATTTGGCTTGGCTAGCTTATGTGGACAAAAAGTTATGAGGGCCTAAGCGCGAACTGCCCCAAATAGCCAAAAAAAGGCTTGGCACAGGAGGGGGAATAGGCCTGGCAGCGAAGGGGTTAACCTGTTAAGTATATCCTATTGCCCCTGTGATGCATATGGTGGAGTGAATATTATGACAGTGCAGAGTTCTTCTGATGGTTTACAGTAATTGTGTTTAGTTTCCCATTGTACTCCTGCTCTGGTCTATGTGTGACGAGGTATTCCCGGGTATTCGTATAAACAGATGATCAATAGTTTTGTTCTGTGCTCAGGGCGTACCCCATCTCCATCGATTTTACCGCCATGGGTGGAATTACTTCTTGCAGGGGTTCCTGCTGATCACATTTGTGCATGGACTGCATTGGTATATGAAGGGTTTGCGAGAGTCACCTCCTGTAATCCTTGGAATTGTGGGGCCAGTGAGTGAGTATTGCCTTCAGGTATGATCTCCTCCTGTATTAGTTGTTGGATGGTGGAGGTCGTCATCATACAATCTCCATTGCATTTTTTGTGTAAATTTAGGCTTCTGTTGTTTATAAATATGTTGTTTGGGGAGCCCCTACTGAATTGCCCCCTATGGAGCTCATCGACCCCTTCAGGCCCAACTGCTATGTTGAGAATTTTCTCTTGGGGGTATCATCTCCCATGAGTCAATCACCCCCCACGACCTCTGGGGACGGCTCCGGGATAAATGCTGTCTCTGTCCCACCATTCTGTGAGGGTGCTTGTTTTATTGTTGGAGTTAGGCCAGTTTCCATTCCACATCCCTTGACCATGGGCCGCACCATTGGAGCATACAAAGACACCTGGCCAGCGTATGCCGAGGGCCCTGCTAGCTGAGCATTAAAGCCACTTTCCACATTATTAACAGTGGGAGATTGTGACCTCCTGTACCGCCCAAATTTTCCACGATTGTACATGCAGTGCATACATGTGGACAAGTAGTGGGCGCCAAGACTAAATAACATTTCCGCTGGAAAATTGGATAGGTCTCAAGATGTACTGGAGTATTACTGGGTGCGTTTGTGGCTTTCCCATTGCGACTTAGTCTGTTATTTGTTTTGGTGACTTTGAGTGATTTTTTTCAGTTTTTTCTTCTTTTGTCTTGTTAATTGTGATCGTTGGTTATTCCCAATAGCAAGCCCACCTGGTGGCTTAGTAGTTGCTTCCAGAAATTGTTCGTTTAGGCTGTTTTCAACAGTGGCAATGCCCATTGAGGTTGAAAGGGTTCACTGTGCAATAATAGATGACCTGTTGCTTGATTCGATGCCCCTGCCTCCTTCCTTTGTCATCTATAAAAGTGGATGTTCCCCCTTTTCGGATTAATGCTCTATGTCCTGCTGCTTTTTCTCGGGAGTCTGGCAGCTCAGCTTCTTGCCAGTCTCATTAGATATTTTACAATGATGAATGAGGCTTGTTAGAAGATGTTGGAGAGTAGAAAGCTTGTTCATTATTTCATCATTGCAGCTCCCCTCCCATATTGCCATCATTCCATCTGTTGCCCCACCAGTCTAGCTTTCCAATTTGTTGTCTAGTGTGAGTACACTTTGAGACAACATATGTGTTAGCTCCCGGTGGATCTCCATTTTATGTGACTGCCAGGTAAGATCTTTAACTGCAGCTAGGAGAGAGGCATTTATGGTATTTATGATGCAGTCTGATCTATTCTCTTTCCCCATCTCCTCGCTCAGAGGGTATTCCTTTGCTGTATCACCACTGGAGGCCCTCCTAGTCTCCGCTTCTCGGTCTTGATCTTCCCAGCTTGTTTCTCATAATGACCAGCATCATGTGCTATTGCTGTAAACATGTCCTGGGGCCATCCTTTACACCTCCTATGGGGGTGGAGCAAGACTGACTGTTGCCAAAGACCTCTTGTGCATGAACTTCCAATGGCGGAGATTGCACTATCTGATGGATCTCTGCCTCAATTGACAGTTTATTCCTACTTGGAAAAGCGATCTGCCCCCGTTCAACAGCCAAGCTGTCACCGCTATGGGAGCAATTCTAGATTCCTTGGTTCCGCTGTCTGTTCCCATTGAGTTAATGAACATGCCTGACCTGTTGTAAAGGTTGTTGAGAAGGCTACTCCTGCTTTCTCCTAATGCTGTGTTTTTGTTGGCATAGTTGGTTGGTTGAGTTCCAAGATCGATGTAGGATGAGCTGTCCATGTATCTTGGTCACCCATGTGTTTAGTGGGCTCCCCTACTCCACTCCTTGCTCTTGTAAAGTAATTATGTATATAAGCTTTACTCGTATTCGGGGCCTTTCCCTTGGTGCCCAGCTTGTGATCCCTCTGGTCCTTGAGCCCATAAGCTAGCGACTGATCTGCCTCAACATCCAACTCTTTGTTGGGACCATTGGCACTGACGGGTCTTGTGTGACTTCTGTAGAGCCATCCAAGACCCTTGTGGAGTTCATGGGGCGTCTTCCCATTTGAGGGCCACCTTCGTCTTCCTCACCCTCCTTCCCAGTTTCAATGTTGAACATGTAAGACATGTCGGACAGCCTCGGTCTCTTAGCACCGGCCTGAGTCTGCTGTGCTACTGCGAGTTGTCCTTCAGTTTGCTGTGGTCCCTACATACGGAAAAAAATATATGAGCCAGTTTCCAAGTTCCACAGAGTATTTTAAGAGTCCTTCATTCTTTCCGGGTTTTTGAGTATTTTCTGTACCCTTCGAATCTCAGATAACCGTATCAGGGATTTCAAATCTCCTAATGGTCATAGTGCAGATGAATGAGATGTTGTTGTTGTTGTTATTACTCTCTGCCTCAGCCCCTGCTCCTGCTCCTGGGAAGGCATAGACCAACACTTATGTTGATGTGTTGCTTAGTTGTTGCTTAGTTGTTGCATAGTCATTGATTGGTTTGATATTTATGTGTCCTTGTGAGCGTTCCCTTAATGACGTAAATATTGAGCCGTTTACCCTCTTGCCACTAGCACCAACCAAGTGCCGCCTCGCCCCTGTCACTGTACGTACACCTCAGACAGGGTGGCCCGGTCATGCTCGGGCAGAGCTTTTTGCAGTTGACTGCCGTTGACTACTTACAATAATGCTGTCCAAATGGGTGCTTGCAGAATCGACAGGTGGACATCTAACTCTGAACAGCACCCTCCCTCCAGGATTTTAGAAGGGGACTCAGGACCTGGCTCTTTAACTGATTCACTGAGCAGCTGGACTCAGTGTGTGAATAACCTTACGAGTGATTAGAGTGCCATACAAATCCTGTTTGATTGATTGATGTACAACATGGCAAAAACCCATTGCCAAGCCAGTAGCTCTTCTATAGGTGAAACCTATTGGCTTTCCAAATGCTTGTTTACTTGTGCTATGCTCATTTTAGGAATTCTGGTGAGTTCTCAGGTGATTTTACCATGTGGAAAATGCTGAGCCCTGCTAGGAATTGTTGAACTATGCGTGGGAGAAAACAGTTTTCTCTCATCATTTTCTCATGGAGCACATGGAATGTGCTCTAGAAACTAAAATGAGAGTAGATTTTCTATATATTCACACTACTCAACCATGTGAGAATAAAGTATGATTAATCTGAATAAAACAGATACTTCCAATAATAGCAGCCTGTCAGTTGATTCTCTAGTGTTGTTCTGCAACTTCCTATGATGTTCTAATGAACAGAGAACTAACTTTCCATATTTATGTCACAAGTGTGACACACATGAAGCCAAATTGATGGATTCAAAGTTTAAAACCTGAAGATGGTTCTTTTTGTCATGAAAATGATGGTGGTGTTCCAGAAAAACTAAAATGAGGACAGATTTTCAAAGTGTTCTCAAACATCTTCATCATCCTTTCAGTAAAACATTCTGAAATGTAGAGAGGAACATACTTGATACGCTGTAATCAAGTACAGCGTCACCACAGAGTTTTAAGAGTTTCTAATAAACAACTAAAATACTAGTATTTTTTACTCAATAGAAAAGTGAGGTTCTCCTAAGAGCCATTTTATTTGAATAAAAGCAGTTGAGGCTTGAAGAGTAGGCTGAAGAAAATGAGCATTAAGATGTTAATGCATGCATGAAACCAGAGGGTTAAAAATGTAAGAGGAAGAATAGGTTTTTAGTAATGCGTGGAATAATATATTTTGAAGGAGGCTAAGAATAGTTAAATATGTGTCTGCAAATGTATAGCATTCCCTTTCCACATCTGTTTACCAAGCCTACCCATTTTCTCAATCTCTTTAACAGCTCTCTATTATGTTTTGCTAACAGAGATTTGGGTAGTGCTGTATTGCCATCCATATTGTCTTTCTGTGGTGCATTAAACTGGCATCCAGGATCTGGTGCCTTGAGAGGTGGTCGGTTGGCATCTGTGGGGGGCTTTTTCTAGGGCTTGTGCTGGGTATGGTAGGAGGTTGGTCTGTAGTTTGCAAGCTTAGCTGGGTCTGCTGTGGGCTTTACAGGAGGGTATTAACTACTGCGTTCTTCTAAGCTTCAGGAAAGGTGGCTCTGTCAATGGATGTGTTAAGGATGAGGGTAAGAGCTTTAATGATGGGGTTGAACTTTTGTTGAAGGCATGAATGGGACAAGTGTCCCAGTGGGCCCCAGAGTGGATGGACTTCATGATTGCCGTGGTTTCCTCTGCAGTGTCAGTCGTCTGTATGGCCCGAAGGGTATGAAAGGCCGAACAGATTTTTTTGCCCTCAATATTCACAAAAAACAAACACTTATCTGCAATGTGCTATTGACTAGCATTGGTTGTGAAAAAACGAGAAGTGAAGCCATTGTACTAAGCTGTGCTTGGTATAATGGAAAACTGAGCAGCACAGACAAGGATATATAACATACTTAGGCCTCCTAGATGATGTGGTTGCAGGGTTCCCCCATTAAAGCATCAGTAAACATCTATAAAGGGACAGAGTTCAACTATGACCATTTCCAGATAATTCATTAGAGGAAAGCATAGTTTTACATCCCACCAAAATACATTTGTCCACAGAAGCAGAGAGGCACCCATCTCAACATTTTGAAACACACCATTGAATCGCTGGGACCTCAACTAACTGCTTTTCACAGAGTACAATCCATTCAAGGTAGAATGTTTACAGAAACCAGAGAAGCCAGGGAGTACAAAACTGTCCAGGATGTCATAACTAGTACCATTGTGCCTTGCATACCACAGTGAAACACTGCTATCCGGCTGTCCTCTGGAGAATGGAGTAGGACAACCACTTACTTTGCTAGATGCAGCAACATAAGGCAACACAGCCAAGAGTCCCACAGAAAGCCAGGGCATGATTTGAGTTAACAGTTTCCAGCACCAGTGTAGCAAAAACAAAAGTCACTCAGGCAGGTTGACGTAGCACTTAATAGTTTTGGAATTGAACTTTCAGAACCCCTTTCAGAGGGACGCAGGGCATGCAGGGATTACTGGGCCCAGCCGTCGTGGTTGTGGCCTTTTACTCCTGATGTCCCAAGGCCTGGCCTACTTTGAATCCTGAGCAACTGGGCCAAGTGCCCCCTCTGCATATGACTATCAGTGGAAGCTGTGGACAAGCAGTCAAAGGCTCCCATGGGGGGGGGAGGGGGGTAAACACAGACCAGTGAACACGAGTCATAATGCGAAGAGCACACAACAGTGTCAATAAATCAATGTCAAGTAAAATACTTATTTGAACAATAAAATGAAGTACTTTCCTTCTAACTCTACTCACTCAACAAAAGGTTACAAGATTTATAAACTATAACACATTTCCCCTTAAGGTCAGGACTCTAGTTTTTAATAGGTAATTCCCTGTCCCGCCTGCTCATTGTAATGTGGTCAGAGTTATTTCCCTTTCACTGGTGGCCACATCCAAGGAATGCTCACTAGTAGGCCTTTACTCATGAGTCCACTCTGACTCTTATAAAATAGTCAAAAGTGTCTTAGAGCCTCAGTGCTCTTAGCAGCATGTCCTCCGAGGTCCAGTAGGCCCATAACCAGTATTACCCACTCCAGGAGTGAGAAAGTGTGCAGTGCCTGGTCTTTGGGCACTTGCAAGGCTTTGGTCCTCTTCAGTGAGTAGGCTACATACAAGAGGCATATTTATGAGGAACAAGGGAAACCAATGGCTATAGATGGACCAGGGGTACTTGCATTTGTAAACAAACAGCTGCCCCTCATGTCAAAACATATAAACAATTGAATACAATAGCAATTCATGATATCTATATATGTTGTCCAGTGGTGTAGGAAAGTCCTCCTTTTTGCCCTGGTCACCCCCACACTTTTTCGACAGATACTGGTGGTTACTGACTCTTGGCTGTGCCCTGGGTACTGCTTACCAGTCCCAGGGCCAGTGCTCTGTGTAGAGTGGATAAACAAATTAGGCTAATTATAATTGGCTAAAATAACCTACCTATAAGTCCCTAGTATATGGTAGGGCATGTAGGTTTAGAGACCACAGCATAGGTAGTGCGCCCATTGCTGCACTGCTGAGGTGCCCAGTGTCATTTTAAAGGCAGGCCTGCCTTGCTGGCTGCTTTTAAATCAAAGTTATATGCAAATTCAACCTTGTTGGTGAAGGCCATGTACAACCTCTGCAGCCACAGATCCAATCTATCCTGGATTGGAAGGCTCCTAAAACCCAGACTCAGGCCAGTTCAGGGCCTTTCTTGGCATGACTGGGTACTACAGGAGGGTTGTTCAGAATTATGGGACCATAGTGGCCCCTCTGACTGAGCTTACCTCCAAAAAACAACCCAAGTAGGTCATTTGGACCCCAGAGCGTCAGAAAGCTTTTGACACCCTAAAACAGGCTATGTGTTCAGCACCAGTGTTACTGGCCCCTGACTGTAGCAAGGAGTTTATAGTGCAAACAGATGCTTCAGAGGAAGGGATTGGGGCAGTGTTAGCACAAGTTAATGAAGAGGGCCAAGGTCAACCAGTTGCCTTCATCAGCAGGCGACTACTCCCCAGAGAGAAAAGATGGAGTGCCATTGAGAGGGAGGCCTTTGCTGTGGTCTGGTCCCTGAAGAAGTTGAGGCCATACCTGTTTGGCACTCACTTCTGTGTACAAACTGACCACAGACCTCTCAGATGGTTGATGCAAATGAGGGGGGAGAACCCAAAACTGTTAAGGTGGTCCATTTCCCTACAGGGGATGGACTTCACAGTAGAGCACAGACCTGGGACTGCCCATGCCAATGCAGATGACCTTCCAGGTTTTTTCACTTAGCTGATGAGGACTACCAGGGTGTAGGTTAGTACCCATCACCTTTCATCTGGGGGGAAGGGGGGTCAGTGTAGGAAAGTCCTCTTTTTTGCCCTGGTCACTCCCACACTTTTTGGACAGGTACTGGTGGTTACTGACTCTTGGCTGTGTCCTAGGTACTGCTTACCAGTCCCAGGGACAGTGCTCTGTGTAAAGTGGATATGCAAATTAGGCTAATTATAATTGGCTAAGTTAACCTACCTATAAGTCCCTAGTATATGGTAGGTCATGTAGGTTTAGGGACTACAGCATCGGTAGTGCACCCAGAGGTGCACTGCTGAGGTGCCCAGTGTCATTTTAAAGGCAGGCCTGCCTTGCTGGCTGCTTTTAAATTAAAGTTATATGCAAATTCGACTTTGGAATTAAAAGTAGTTCCAAAGTCTTAAACTACCTTATTTGTACATATAAGTCCCCCCTAAGGTGTGCCCTATGTGCCCCTAGGGCTGGGTGCCATGTTACTATAAGCAGGGACCTTGTAAAAATAGTTTTATAAGCCCCGGTGAGGTAAAAACAGCCAAATTTGTTTTTCCATCATTGTAGTGAATGGCCTCCATAGGCTAGAATGGGGAGACTTTATTTTCATTTTTAATGTCCCCTTAAGTAATGGATACCAAGAGTTTGGTTTCAAATTAATTGTTATAATAAATCCCACAACTTCCAGTTGTGGGATTTAATTTAACTTGTTCAGGTAAAGAGTTTTAAACTATACCTGAAAAGTTGCCAATTTATTTTTTGCTGCTGTGCTCTGATTGGCCAGCCTTTGGCAGCCTGGTCAGGCTGCTTTGATGAGTTGTGAAGTGACCTGGCTTCACACAAAGAGATGTGCCTGTGGGAGGGAATCTCCCCTCAACAGGTGGTAAGGCAGGAAGGGGCAGGGCTGCCAAACTGGTCTTCAAAGTCAGAGAAGGACATTTGGAGCAACCCAGCAACTCCCCCACATCCTGCAACCCCAGACAACTAGGTGCCGCCTTGATTAGATTAGGAGAGGGCAAGAGAGGGGTGTGTTTATGATTTTTAGCCACACCAGTGGGTAGGCTCAACCAGATGTAACCTCCAAAATCATTTTCAGCCATGATGGATTTTTGAGGAATGTTGCCTCCTGGGATAGATTTTTGCCACACTTCCCAGGAAGTGGTCATCACAGGGGGAAGGACCCTGCACCTGATTGGAGAATCAGGACCCCCTTGTTTTTCACCCAGGAGCAAGGATAAAACTGACAGACCTGCACCCACACCTCAGTTCCCTACCACATCCCTACCAGGGAGAACCACAGAAGAAGAAGGACTGCCCTGCTGGACCCGTGGCCTGCACCTGGAACCTGCACTCAGAGGGACTGCACCAGCTGCACACTTGGGCTTCACCACAAGAAGGACTTTGCCTGGCTTCAACTGGTTCAAGAAGGGACTCCCTGTTTGCCACAGGTGAAAAATTGCTAACCAGAGTCCCCTGCACCAACTCCTGAAGAAATCAACCAGCTGACCACTGCCCAGTGGCCAAAAAGGGCCAGGTGCATTCTGGGAGTTGTAGTCTACACCCCCAAGGATCATCTCAGAGCTTCTGGACCCTTGGGGTGAGCTGTGGACCCCAAAAGAACCTTAAAAGAACATCTGGGAGAAGCCCCAGAAGTTTGGAGAACTTTTGAAAAAAAGCTCCATAGAGAGACCGACCCGCGGCGGCATCTCTAGCTGGGTTGCCTCAACCGCGACCCGGCCTGATTTGCGGGTTCGTCCTGGTGAAGAAAATCTCGAAAAAAGAGACAAAGGTGGTCATTACAACCCTGGCGGATGGTGTTAAAGCTGCGGAAATACCGCAAACAGTCCGGCGAAAAAAAAAAGGGAATTATGACCCTGGCGGAAACAGCCAACAAAGACAGCCACTTTAACACACCGCCCGCCACTGTGGTGCAAACAAGCAGTGCGGCGGTCACCGCCAACAGACAGGCGGAAGACAATGTACCGCCCACAGTATTACAACCCGTCACCTTTTCCGGGGCAGATTCACCGTGGATAAAAACACGACCGAAACAGCTTTTGCTATGGGAAAACGCTCACCTGAGCACATCCCACGAGGAACGAGGACTCCATGGAGCCGGAACTCCAAATACTCCCTGCCCTTGTCTTTCTGCTCCTCTACAACCAACAGCTATGTAGGCGCCGAAGACAACGGTGAGTACTGCACCTACGACACGGGGAGGGGGGAGCCAAAAGTTAGGGGGACACCCACCAGACACCCCCACCCTAGCATATTACAACATACACACCAATTCATTCACAAAAATCACAGTAACAACCCACAATCCCCCCGGAAGAATGAAAAGACAATGCGAAATTCAGTCAAACCATTGTAATGTGGCAATATACATGTCATAAAAAAATATTCAAATATATTTTTGAAAATCAGTCATAAATATATACAATACGAGAAGTGGTGCAGATATGTAAATTACAATGTCCGTGCACCAACAGTCCAAAAATGCATGGGCGAGGCCCACAAAGGATACCTGACCACAATCGGAGAGAACACTGCCGGGGCATCAGATTGAAATACTACAGGCACCTCAGGGGCAAGGGAAGGGGGGGCACCTCAGCCGAATGACTGCAAAGCCAGATCCACGACGGGGCTCCATGCCCATTGATGTATCCTGGGGAGTGCAAAGCTACAGTCTCTCAAGTCTCTACAGTGGGTGGGTTGCCCACTGTGCCATCCTGGGGAGTGCAAAGCCACAGTCTCTCAAGTAGATGCAGGGCTCTACTGGTACTGGGGGGGGACTGGTGCCTAGACTGGATGAGTCTCCCTGTGAAAGTTCCTGTCCTGTCACTGTCCCAGCTCCACATGGGATGAGGATGCCTGATGTGGCGGGCTATTCATTCCTACCCGGTGATTGCCTTGTTCAGCGGTGCTTTGCCATGGCGGTTCTGGACTGTTCAGCGGTGCTTTGCCATGGCGGTCTTTGCTCTGTTCAGCGGTGCCTTGCCATGGCGGTCTTTGCCCTGTTCAGTGGTGCTTTGCCATGGCGGTTCTGGACTGTTCAGCGGTGCTTTGCCATGGCGGTCTTTGCCCTGTTCAGCGGTGCTTTGCCATGGCGATTCTGGACTGTTCAGCGGTGCTTTGCCATGGTGGTCTTTGCCCTGTTCAGCGGTGCCTTGCCATGGAGGTCTTTGCCCTGTTCAGCAGTGCTTTGCCATGGCGGTTCTGGACTGTTCAGCGGTGCTTTGCCATGGCAGTCTTTGCCCTGTTCAGCGGTGCTTTGCCATGGCGGTTCTGGACTGTTCAGCGGTGCTTTGCCATGGCGGTCTTTGCCCTGTTCAGCGGTGCTTTGCCATGGCAGTTCTGGACTGTTCAGCGGTGCTTTGCCATGGCGGTTCTGGACTGTTCAGCGGTGCTTTGCCATGGCGGTCTTTGCCCTGTTCAGCGGTGCCTTGCCATGGCTGTCTTTGCCCTGTTCAATGGTGCTTTGCCATGGCGGTTCTGGACTGTTCAGCGGTGCTTTGCCATGGTGGTCTTTGCCCTGTTCAGAGGTGCTTTGCCATGGCGGTTCTGGACTGTTCAGCTGTGCTTTGCCATGTCGGTCTTTGCCCTGTTCAGCAGTGCTTTACCATGGCGGTTCTGGACTATTTAGCGGTGCTTTGCCATGGCGGTCTTTGCCCTGTTCAGTGGTGCTTTGCCATGGCGGTCTTGAAACGGACATTGGTGTGTGGCATGACGTTCTCTACACTGGGCATTGGTGTGTGGCATGACGTTCCATCATTGCCCAGCGGGGCTGTGGCAGCTGGGGCCCTCCAGGGCACTGACTCCAGCGGTGGTCTCTGGACCGGTGACGATACTTGGGCCCTCCTGGGCTCTGACTCCGGCGGTGGTCTCCTGACCAGTGACGATACTCGGGCCCTCCTGGGCTGTGACTCCGGCGGTGGTCTCCTGACCAGTGACGATACTCGGGCCCTCCTGGGCTGTGACTCCGGCGGTGGTCTCCTGACCAGTGACGATACTCGGGCCCTCCTGGGCTGTGACTCCGTCGGTGGTCTCCTGACCAGACATGATACTCGGGCCCTCCTGGGCTGTGACTCCGGCCGTGGTCTCTGGACCAGTGACGACACTCGGGCCCTCCTGGGCTGTGGCTCTGGCGGTGGTCTCCTGACCAGTGACGATACTTGGGCCCTCCTGGGCTGTGACTCCGGCGGTGGCTGTGGTCTCTGGACCAGTGACGATACTCGGGCCCTCCTGGGCTGTGACTACGGCGGTGGTCTCCTGACCAGTGACGATACTCGGGCCCTCCTGGGCTGTGACTCCGGCGGTGGTCTCCTGACCAGTGACGATTCTCTGTGACTCCGGCGGCGGTCTCCTGACCAGTGACGATACTCGGGCCCTCCTGGGCTGTGACTCTGGCGGTGGTCTCCTGACCAGTGACGATACTTGGGCCCTCCTGGGCTGTGACTCGGGCGGTGGCAGTGGTCTCTGGACCAGTGACGATACTCGGGCCCTCCTGGGCTGTGACTCTGGCGGTGGTCTCTGGACCAGTGATGACGGTGCTGGCGGTTGTGTGTCGACCGCCGGAAATGATGGCGCACTTCTCCGCCGTGACACTCACAACAGGCTGGGCAGACTTCCTCAGGCCCTTCCCCACCTTTGGTGGAGTCACAGCTGACTCTCCAATCCCCTTGGAACCCATGTCAGTTGTTTTCCCACCAGGAGTCTTAACACGGTCCCGTCGTCCACTCTCCAATTTCAGAGCCTTTACAGGGGGTGGGCTGCCAGTGCCTTGGCTCCGGGTCCTACTGCCTGCCTTGGTGGCCGGTGCACTCCACAAAACCTTGAACAGGCACCACTGGTATTGGAGGCTTTTTGGCTGAGGCACTACGACGGGACTGATGAATTGGAGGGGGTGGGGGCAAAAAGGTAAACTTTACAGAGGGACAGTTTCTGACGAACACTGGGATGGGTAGCTGGAGGGGGTCTGGGAGTGGAGGAAGAGGAGGTGGTTGGCGGAGGTGTCACTTTAGGTGTTTTGGGTGCAGGTGCAGGTACTGGAGGCTGTCGTGAGGTGGATGGATGTTGGGTGAGTGATTGCCGGCGTTTGTGTACTTTGGGAGGGGGCATCACAGACACACTGGGAGAGGACACAGGGGACGTGTAAATGGCAGTGGAGGTGGTGAGTGCAGGTGAGCGGTGTGTGGTGCTGGGTGTCCTTGTGCGATTCATGGTGCCTGTAGATGTGGTGCATGCAGGTGTGTGTGTAGACGAGACTGGGAGGGAGGAGGGAGAAAGGAGGTGGGGGACACAGTGGAGGCAGTGGATGTTGCTGTGTCTGTATGTGGGTGAGGCTTGCGTGAGTGCCTGTGGTGTGTGTGGTGCCTATGTTTGCTTGAGCTACTTGTGTGTGTTGACTTGTGTGCATGCTGGTCTGTAGGTGTGCTTGGGATGGGCTGGGGTACAGGAGATTGGGCCTGGGTGGAGGAAGTTGGAGGGGGGAGGCTAGACACAGGGACAATGGCTGCCATCAGTGCTGAGGCCAGAGACTGCAGGGTTCGCTGAAGGACAGCCTGACCAGAATGAATGCCCTCCAGGAATGCATTACCGTGTTGCAACTCTCGTTCTACACCCTGGATGGCATTCACAATGGTAGACTGCCCAACAGTGAGTGACCTGAGGAGGTCAATGGCCTCCTCACTGAGAGCAGCAGCGGTGGCAGGGGCAGGGCCTGAGGTGCCTGGGGCGAAGGTGATGCCCACCCTCCTGGGTGAGCGGGCACGAGGCGAACGCTGAGGGGCTGCTAGGAGGGCGGTGCTGGTAGGGGAGGTGGCGGCTGTACCTGTAGAGGTGGGGGGCACAGATGGTGCCGCCACCACAAGGGAGCCCCCATCGGCGAACGAGTCTGTGTCGTTGCTTGGTGATCCGGTGGCCGACGTGAAGTTCCCCTCGCCCTCCGTCCCACTGGTGCATTCAGAGTCCGTGGTGTGTCCCTCCATGGCCATGTGGGATGCAGCTCCCTCGTGCTCCGGTGCCACTGTACCTCCGCCTGTTGATGCTGATGTACAAAAGGACAGGGAGAGCAGAAAAAGGGGGGGAGACAGAAGAAAGGGAGTTTTAGTGCATGGATTACCGCTACCGTTGGCGGACAAGACAGACGCAGCAGCCCCCTGCATTACGCCGTGCTCCTGCCCTCTGCACATGCAATTTCTGGGATATGGCCTACATGGCAATGGTGGACATCTGCGCACATGTATGCCACAGGGTCAACTGTACCTCGACTTGGCACTCTGCTGAGGTGGGGTAGAGTGCCACATGGCCTACATTACGGAGGGGCCTTGCCTACCTAACTCGCCCTGGCCTAAGGACACCCACAGCCGACTTCCCCCACCCAGACACCTCCACTGCACGCAAAGTCAGCAGAATGAGGTTGTACTCACCCCCTTGTGTCTGCTGTGATGCCCTCAAGCGCCCATCCAACTCCGGGTAGGCCACCGCCAGGATCCGGAACATCAGGGGGGTCATGGTGCGACGGGCACCCCTCCCACGTTGGGAGGCCATCCCCAGCTGAGCCTCCGCCGTCTTCTTGCTGCAGCGGCGAATGTCCTCCCATCTCTTATGGCAGTGGGTGCCCCGTCTCTGGTGGGCCCCCAGGGTCTGGACCTCCTTGACAATGGCACGCCAACTGTCCATCTTCTGGTGGGCGCTGACCTACATGACATGCACAAGGGAAGAGGAACAGTCATTACCAACTGCACCGTCGTTGTGAGTGGCCCCCTCCCTACTCTGGCCATGTGGCCCATTCATTCCCATGCATTGTTGTTCTATGAACTCTGCCCCCTTCCCTCTTCCAACCAGCCCTCTCCACCCAGGCCTAGCCCATACAACGTGCTCCCTGTGTACTAACCTGTTGGTCTGGAGGACCGTAGAGTAGGGTGTACTGGGGGAGGACCCCGTCTACCAATTTCTCCAACTCCTGTGCAGTGAAGGCAGGGGCCCTTTCCCCAGACGCAGCAGCCATCGTCGCTTCCAGACCGAGGTCACAGCAGCACTAGCAGTGTAAGTCCTCTCCTGTCAAAGGTCAGGTATCTAGTGATTGAACAGATAGAAAATGGCGGTGACGTCCGCGGCGGTGACGTCCACGGCGGTGTGCATCATCACCGCCAGTGCACCTGTTCATTGGCTCCTGGGTCCCATAAGGTCCAATGTTAACCAATGCAGAATTGCGCCGCGGTCTACGACTGCCTACTGCGACGATGTGCAACGCCAGCGCAGTTACCCCACAATCCCATTGTCCCAGTTTAGAGGTCAGGCAGCCGCCATTTCAGGGGCCCACATGACATAATTTACTACTGCGTCACACATAGCTAGGCCTACACTCAACACAAATACAGGAAGGGTTTTGTGAGTGGTGTAGTCTTGTGTGTAACTGTGGGTACATACCTGGAGGAATAATGACTGGTTCTTCGCTGTTGTCCTTCGTAGACACCGTCAGCTGGGACATATGAGAAGATGGCAGAATCTGCCGGTGTACCGACCGCTGGTGGACCTGTTGACAATGGAAGAGAGACATGTCATTGTCACCTACCGGTTTGACCGTGCCACAATCCAGGAACTATGTACCCAGTTGGAGCCAGACCTGATGTCACCAATCCGCCATCCGACTGGAATCCCCCCTGACGTGCAGGTGCTGTCAGTGCTCCATTTCCTTGCAAGTGGGTCTTTTCAGACAACAGTGGCCATGGCATCTGGGATGTCCCAGCCTATGTTTTCCAACGTGTTGTCCAGAGTGTTGTCTGCCCTGCTGAAACATGTAAGGAGATACATCATTTTGCCTGAGGTGGAAGATTTGCCTACAGTGAAAGGGGACTTCTATGCCCTTGGACATATCCCCAACGTCATAGGTGCCATTGATGGGACCCATGTAGCTCTGGTCCCCCCCCACAAGAGTGAACAGGTGTACAGGAACAGGAAGAGTTATCATTCAATGAATGTCCAGATGGTCTGTTTGGCAGACCAGTACATCTTGCAGGTAAATCATATGTTCCCTGGCTCAGTGCATGACGCCTACATCCTGCGAAATAGCAGCATCCCTGATATGATGGGTCAACTCCAGAGGCACCGTGTGTGGCTATTGGGGAACTCTGGTTACCCCAACCTTTCCTGGCTATTGACCCCAGTGAGGAATCCCAGGACCAGGGCAGAGGAACGGTACAATGAGGCCCATGGGCGGACTAGGAGGGTGATCGAACGCACCTTCGGCCTCCTGAAGGCCAGGTTCATGTGCCTCCATATGACAGGTGGATCCCTATTCTACTCACCGAAGAAGGTGTGCGACATCATCATCGCCTCCTCCATGCTCCATAATTTGGCTTTGCGATGCCAGGTGCCTTTTCTGCAGGAGGATGATCCATATGACGGTGTTGTAGCAGCTGTGGAGTCTGTGGAGCCTGTGGACAGTGATGAGGATGAAGCTGAGGAAGAAGACAACGACAACAGGGAGTCAGTCATACAGCAATATTTCCAGTGATACACAGGCGAGAACATTTTCATTTTTAGCATTACCTTAACTTTCAGACGTCTACCTCTATCCTGTTTCTCGATTTAAATCACTATATGGTAACTGAGTTGTACCCTTCCATTGCGGTTTCACAGGTGTGGTTACCTACGTGTCAACTGCTTACATCCTTCAAGGGCTTGTGATGTGTGACATAGGTATGTAAGCCTTACAATGGTAAACCCATTATGACACTGTCATTGATAATACATATTTACTAAATCACAGACTGACTCCAGATTGTTTTGTGTTTCAAGGGTGTTTATTGAAGTGCTCTGAAATGTGAGGGGTTTGTAAAATGGTGAGGGGTGAAGGCGGAGGAATGTCCATGGCAGAGTCCAGTCTATTAGTCTCACAGGTGCACTGCCCATCTGGGCATAGGAAGTGGAGCTGGTGCAGTTTAAGTATGGACAGGGTAACAAAGTGGGACAGTGGGAGGACAATCAGGGTGGTCTCATTTCCTGGCGGGGGTCTTGCCATCTCCTTCTGTCCTGTTCCTGGATCTCAGGGACCGCTTGCGTGGTGGTTGTCAGTCTGCAGGGGGTGGGGTGCTGGTGTGTTGGTCCTGTGGTGGGGCGTCCTGTCCACTAGCGCCGGCAGAGGTGGTGGGCATTTCATCATCCTGGCTAGTGTCAGGGGCCCCTTGGAGTGCCACGGTGTCCCTCAAGGTCTGCTGTATGTCCTTCAGCACCCCTACAATGGTGCCCAGGGTGGAGCTGATGGTCCTGAGCTCCTCCCTGAACCCCAAATACAGTTCATCCTGCAGGTGCAGGGTCTCCTGCAACTTGTCCAGGACCGTCGCCATTGTCTCCTGGGAGTGGTGGTATGCTCCCATGATGGAGGATAGGGCCTCGTGGAGAGTAGGTTCCCTTGGCCTGTCAGCCCCCTGTCGCACAGCAGCCCTCCCAGTACCCCTGTGTTCCTGTGCCTCCGTCCCCTGGACCGTGTGCCCACTACCACTGCCCCCAGGTCCCTGTTGTTGTTGGGGCGGCGGGTTAGCCTGGGTTCCCTGTAGTGGTGGACACACCGCTGATTGACCTGTCCTTGGTAGGAAGGTTTGGGCCCGCTGGGTGGGTGCTGTGCTGGTGTTACCAGAGGGTGGAAGGTTGGTGTTGGCTGTGCCTGTGCAAGGGGAACCGACTGTCCCGAGGCCCACGATGGTCCGGGCTGGTCATCAGGATACAGTAGGGCAGAGCTGCTCTCGTCACTGTGGGCCTCTTCTGGGGGTGGAGTGGTGTTGTCTGGTCCCTCTGGTGTGGTGACGGTCCTTCGGCTTCCTGCAGGGGCATAAGAGCATGATTATTGCATGTGTGTGTGTAATGGTGTGCAATGGGTGGGTGTTTGTGTACCCCAGTGCAAGCATTCCTGTGTGTGGGTTTGTGTGATGATGGTTGGGGGGGTGTTCTGGGTATGTGCAGTGGGCATGCTTTAGTGAGGGGTGTCCATGCTTTGTTGTGTCATGCAGGGCTTGGTGTTGGGATGGGTGGTTTGTGTTATGGGTAGATTAGTGAGGATTTGGAGTGATAGGGGAGGGTGTGAGGGTGGGGGGGTGTGATAGCATGCAGGTAGGTAGGGGGATATGATAGTTAAGATTTGAGTTACCAGTGTCCCATCCTCCACCGACTCCTCCGAGGCCCTCAGGATGCATGATGGTCAAGACTTGCTCCTCCCATGTTGTTAGTTATGGGGGAGGAGGTGGGGGTCTGCCGCCAGTCTGCTGTACCGCGATGTTGTGCCTGGAGACCGTTGAACGCACCTTCCCCCGTAGGTCGTTCCACCTCTTCCTGATGTCCTCCCTATTTCTTGGGTGCTGTCCCACTGCGTTGACCCTGTCCACTATTCTGCGCCATAGCTCCATCTTCCTGGCTATTGATGTGTGCTGTACCTGTGAGCCAAATAGCTGTGGGTCTACCCGGACGATTTCCTCCACCATCACCCTGAGCTCCTCCTCGGAGAAGCGGGGGTGTCTTTGGCGTGACATGGGGTGGTGTAGGTGATGTGTGGGGTGGTGTATGTGGTGATGAGTGTGGTGAGTGTAGTGGTGTGTGGTGTTTTGTGCGTGGATGTTGTGTGGGTGATGGTGTTGTGTGCCTCTGTGTGATGGAGTTGTCTATTCTGTGCTCTCTCTCTGGCCTTCGTTCATGATTTTTTGGTCGTAGGGGTTTGTGGGTGATGTGGGTGTGTGTTTTATATTGTGTTGGGTGTGTGGGAGTGGTGTTTGTATGTGTATCAGGTGTGTGTATTTGGAATTGTCCAATGTGGCAGTGTTTTGGAAATGTGTGTGTATTTTGAGCGCAGCGGTGTGTACCACCAATGGAATACCGCGGTTGAAAGACCGCCGCGTGGATTCGTGGGTCGTAATAGCATGGGTGTGTTTCTGTTGGCGTGGAGGTGGCGGATTTGTTTCTGCCAGTTTATCACTGACCTTTGGTGTGGCGGTGTTGTGTGGGTGTCTGAATTTTGGCGGATTCCAAGATGTGGGTCAAAATAGCTGTGGCGGAATACCGCCGCCGCCGCGGTGTATTGGCGGTCTTCTGCACGGCGGTAAGCGCCTTTTACCGCCAATGTTGTAATGACCCCCTAAGTCCGAAGGTAAAAAGTTGACCAGGACCTCCCAGCCAGCGTATCTGAGGAGGGCTCCGAGGACATCGGATCAAGATCCTGGTTTGCCCCGCTCGAAGGTTTTCACCTTGAAAAAACAACTAAGTCATAAGGTAAAAATCTCCACAGAGGGCTCCCGCGACGCGTATCCGGAGAAGAGTTCCAGGAGGGCGGATTGGACTGGCAGGTTCGTCCCGCTGAAGAAAATCTTCAGAAAAGAGACTAAGGGGGTCATTCCAACCCAACCAGCGGCCAAACCGCAAACAGGCTGGCGGGTAAAAAAATGGAATTTCCTACCCTGGCGGAAACCGCCAACAGAGACCGCCACATTACCACACCGCCTGCCACGGCGGCACAAACAAACAGCGCGGCGGTCACCGCCAACAGACAGGCAGGAGTCAATGTACCGCCCACCTTATCACAACACACCAATCCGCCACCTTTTCCGGGGCGGTAGCCCCGGCGATAAAAACATGGCGGAAACAGCCATTTCAAATGGAAAACGCTCACCTCCATACACCCCACGAGGAATCTGGACAGCATGGAACCCGAACTCCACATCCTCCCAGCGATTGTCTTCCTGCTTCTCTACCAGGAGCACGAACGCCGGCGCAGAAGACAACAGTGAGTACTGCACCTACGACACAGGGGAGGGGGGACGAGAAAATATTACGGGGACACACATACATGACACACCCACCCCTACCCTCACCCACTACAACACACACATCAATGCACAGTAATACATCACAGTTACCCCCCCCCAAACCCCCGGAAGAATGCAAAGACAAAAGGAAATGATTCTAAACATTGGAATATATTGTATTACTGGCTGAATTATATATATATATATATATATATATATATATATATATATATATATACACATCAAAAACACTTATATACATATATGTACAAGTCCGAGCATTGTAGCAGGCATTGTCCGTGGACCACTGGGCCCAAATCACATGGGAAAAGCCCACACAGGATACCTGACTCCAACGGAGAGAACACTGCAGGGGCATCAGATAGGAAAACTACAGGCACCTCAGGGGGAAGGGAAGGGGGGGCACCTCAGCCAGATGAGTGCACGACGCCAGATCCACGAGGGGCCTCCATGGCCACTGTTCAATCCTGGGGAGTGCAAAGCCACAGTCTCACAAGTCTCTGCAGTGGGTGGGTTGCCCACTGTGCCATCCTGGGGAGTGCAAAGCCACAGTCTTGCAAGTCTCTGCAGTGGGTGGGTTGCCCACTGTGCCATCCTGGGGAGTGCAAAGCCACAGTCTCTCAAGTCTCTCCATTGGGTGGGTTGTCCACTGTGCCATCCTGGGGAGTGCAAAGCCACAGTCTCTTAAGTCTCTCCAGTGGGTGGGTTGCCCACTGTGCCATCCTGGGGAGTGCAAAGCCACAGTCTCTCAAGTCTCTACAGTGGGTGGGTTGCCAACTGTGCCATCCTGGGGAGTGCAAAGCCACAGTCTCTCAAGTCTCTCCAGTGGGTGGGTTGCCCACTGTGCCATCCTGGGGAGTGCAAAGCCACAGTCTCTCAAGTGGGTGCATGTCTCCACTGGTTCTGGAGGGGGACTGGTGCCCAGAGTGCTTCGTGCAGCCCTGCCCGACACAGATGCGGGCCTGCCCCTGCCGCTAATGGGCCAGCGGTGCTTGAGACGGCGGTGCCCAGTGCAGCGGTGCTTGAGACAGCGGTGCCCAGTTCAGCGGTGCTTGAGACGGCAGTGCCCAGTGCAGCGGTGCTTGAGATGAAGGGCCCAGTTCAGCGGTGCTTGAGACGGCGGTGCCCAGTGCAGCGGTGCTTGAGATGAAGGGCCCAGTTCAGCGGTGCTTGAGACGGCGGTGCCCAGTGCAGCGGTGCTTGAGATGAAGGGCCCAGTGCAGCGGTGCTTGAGACGGCGGTGCCCAGTTCAGCGGTGCTTGAGACGGCGGTGCCCAGTTCAGCGGTGCTTGAGACGGCGGTGCCCAGTGCAGCGGTGCTTGAGATGAAGGGCCCAGTTCAGCGGTGCTTGAGACGGCGGTGCCCAGTGCAGCGGTGCTTGAGATGAAGGGCCCAGTTCGGCGGTGCCCAGTTCAGCGGTGCTTGAGACGGCGGTGCCCAGTGCAGCGGTGCTTGAGATGAAGGGCCCAGTTCAGCGGTGCTTGAGACGGCGGTGCCCAGTGCAGCAGTGCTTGAGACGGCGGTGCCCAGTTCAGCGGTGCTTGAGACGGCGGTGCCCAGTGCAGCTGTGCTTGAGATGAAGGGCCCAGTTCAGCGGTGCTTGAGACAGCGGTGCCCAGTGCAGCGGTGCTTGAGATGAAGGGCCCAGTGCAGCGGTGCTTGAGATGAAGGGCCCAGTTCAGCGGTGCTTGAGACGGCGGTGCCCAGTGCAGCGGTGCTTGAGACGGCAGTGCCCAGTGCAGCGGTGCTTGAGACGGCGGTGCCCAGTTCAGCGGTGCTTGAGACGGCGGTGCCCAGTGCAGCGGTGCTTGAGATAAAGGGCCCAGTTCAGCGGTGCTTGAGATGGCGGTGCCCAGTTCAGCGGTGCTTGAGACAGCGGTGCCCAGTTCAGTGGTGCTTGAGACGGCGGTGCCCAGTGCAGCGGTGCTTGAGATGAAGGGCCCAGTTCAGCGGATCAGGCCATGGTGTGCAGGTCATTTGCCACCTGTCCTGTGGCTGGCGGGGCCTTCCTGCCCATCTGTCGGGTGGCTGGCGGGGCCTTCCTGGTCTGCAGTATCGGGCCTGTTGGTGTCCTCCTGCCCACCTGGGATGGGGCTGGCGGGCCCTCCTTGCCAGCTGGGCTGATGGCGCTCTCCTCGGGCATGCTGACCTTCCCAGCCTTCCCTGTTCGCCTGTGGCCCTTCCCCACCTTGGGCGGTGTGCCACCTGTCTCCACACTTCGTGCCGGAGCCATGGTAGGGATTTTAGTGCCTGGTGTTTTCACCCTGACGCGCCGGCCGCTGACTATCTTCGGATGTTTCTCCGGGGGTGGGCTGCCCGTGCCTTGGATCCGTACTGAACTGGCTGCCCTTGAGGGTGGGGGACTCCACAGTCCATGGCAGACTGTCATCACAGGGCCCGGTTTTGTGGTGGCTGAGGTGCTGACTGGAGTCCTATGAGATGGACGGGGTGGGGGTGTTGTAGGAAAGAGGTTAAGTTTGGACAGGAATAGCAATTTAGGACTAGTGGGATGGGTAGGTGTAGTGGGTATGGGAGTGGAGGAAGAGGTTGTGGTTGTAGGAGTCTTAAGTCTGGTGTCTTTGGGTGCAGGTGCTTGGGCTGGAGGCTGTCGTGAGGTGGATGGCTGTTGGGTGGGTGGCTGCCTGCGTTTGTGTATCTTGGAAGAGGTTGGTGACAGACACACTGGGAGAGGACACAGAGGACGTGTAAATGGTAGTGGGGGTGGTGACTGCACGTGTGCGGGGGGTTCTGGTGTGTGTGCTGGTGATGGATGTAGTGGCTGAAGATGTTGTGCATGCAGGTGTGAGTAGAGACGTGACAGGGAGGGAGGAGGGAGACGAGGAGGAAGGGGACACAGTGGAGGCAGTGGGTGTTGGTATGTCTGTATGTGGATGTTGCTTGTGTGAATGCTTGTGTGATGTGTGGTGCTTATGTCTGGATGAGGTTCCCTTGGGTGTTGAGGTGTGTGCAGGCTGGTCTGATGGTGTGTCTGGGATAGGCAGAGGTACAGGTGATAGGGTATGGGTGTAGGAAGTTGGAGGGGGGAGGCTAGAGACAGGGACAATTGGTGCCATCAGTGCTGAGGCCAGAGTGTTGAACGATCGCTGAAGGGCAGCCTGACCAGAATGAATGCCCTCCAGGTATGCATTACTCTGGTGCACCTCTCTTTCTACACCCTTGATGGCATTCAAAATGGTAGACTGCCCAACAGTGAGAGTCCTCAGGAGGTCAATGATCTCCTCACTGAGGGCAGCAGGGGTGACTGGGGCAGGGCCTGAGGTGCCTGGGGCGAAGGAGATGCCCACCTTCCTGGGTGAGCGGGCACGGGGCAAATGCTGAGGGGCTGCTGGGAGGGCGGTGCTGGTGCGCTGGGTGGCGGCTGTACCTGTTGTTGCGGGGGGCACGGATGTTGCCGCCACCACAAGGGAGCTCCCTTCAGAGGACGAGTCCGTGTCACTTATGTCTGCCCGAGTCCCCGCTGTGGAGCTCCCCTCGCCCTCCGTCCCACTGGTGTATTTGGAATCCATTGCATGGCCCTCCAGGGCCATGTGGGATGCAGCTCCCTTGTGCTCCGATGCCACTTCTCCTCCGCCTGATGATACTATTGCACACATGAACAGGAAGACCACAAAAAAAGGGGGGGGGAAATAAAGACATGTTGAGTGCATGCATTGGCGACACCGTTGGCGGAGAGGACAGACACAGAAGCCCCCTGCACTACGCCGCGCACTTGGGGTCAACTACTCAATCCGTGTGACATGGCCTACAAGCCTATGGATGACATCTGCACACATAGATGACACAGGGCCATGAATAGCTGTACTTGGCACCCTACAGAGGTGGGGGGCGGGGGCACAGGGCCATGCCTTACGGAGGGCCCTAGCCTACAGAAATCGCCCCCCTGGTCTAGGGATACCCACAGCCCTCCTCCCCCACCCAGACACCTCCACTGCGCGCAAAGTCACCAGAATGAGAGTGTACTCACCCCCTTGTGTCTGCTGTGATGTCCTCACGCGCCCATCCAAATCGGGGTAGGCCACCGCCAGGATCCGGGAAATTAGGGGGGTCAAAGTCCGACTGGCACCCCGCCCACGTTGGGAGGCCATCCCCAGCTGAGCCTCCGCCGTCTTCCTGCTCCAGCGTCGGATGTGCTCCCATCTCTTCCGGCAGTGGGTGCCCCGTCTGTGATGGACCCCCAGGGCCCGGACGTCCTTGGCGATGGCACGCCAAATGTCTATCTTCTGGTGGGCGCTGACCTATGTGAAATGTACAGGGGGAGAAAAAGAGTCATCACCTTCTGCACCCTCAATGTGAGTGGCCCCCCATCCCTACCCTTGCCATGTGGCACATCCTGTCATCCGTCGTTTGATGCATGCCTCATTCGCTCCCCTCTCCACCATCTTTCATCCACCCGACTCAAAACCTGCATTGCCCCCAAAGCATGGTCCCAGTGTACTTACCTGTTGGTCTGGAGGACCGTAGAGTAGCGCATACTGGGGGAGGACCCCATCCACGAGTTTCTCCAATTCCTGAGCAGTGAAGGCAGGGGCCCTTTCCCCAGTCGCATGAGCCATTGTCTCTTCCAGACCGAGGTCACAGCAGCACTTGCAGTGTAGGTCCTCTCCTGTCGAAGATCAGGTATTGAGTGATTAAGCAGATAGAAAATGGCGGTCACGCCCGCGGCGTTGCGTACCGCGGCGGTGCGTACCGCGACCGCCGGCGCACATCGTCATTGGCTCCTGAGACCCATAGGGTTCAATGTTAACCAATGCTGTTTTGCGCCGCGGTCTTCGACCGCCTACCACCACATTGTGCCACGCCAGCGCATTTACCTCACATCCCATTGTCACACTTCACAGGTCAGGCAGCCGCCATTTCAAGGGCCCACATGGCTGACTTTTAACTGCGTCACACATACCTAGGCCTTGCATCAACACTCATACAAACCATTCAATGCATTGGGAATCGTGTTTTGTGCAAACTGTGGTTACGTACCTGTGGGTTGATTGACTCTGTGCTCGCTGTTGTCCTTCATAGGCACCGTCCGCTGGGACATGCGAGGAGATGGAGGAATCTTCCCGTGTACAGACCACAGGTAGACCTGTCGACAATGGAGGAAAGACATGTCATACTGACATACAGGCTTGACCGAGCCACTATTCATGAACTGTGTGCCCCGCTGGAGCCAGACCTGATGTCACCCATCCGCCAACCCACAGGGATCCCACCTCTAGTGCAGGTGCTGTCAGTACTCCATTTCTTTGCAAGTGGGTCATTTCAAACAACAGTGGCCATATCATCAGGGATGTCCCAGCCTATGTATCCAAAGTGTTGTCCAAAGTGTTGTCTGCCCTTCTGAAACACATGCGGAGCTACATTGTTTTCCCTGAGGTGGGGGATTTGCCTACAGTGAAAGGTGATTTCTATGCCCTTGGACATATCCCCAACATCATAGGTGCCATTGATGGGACCCATGTGGCTTTAGTACCCCCCAGCAGGAGTGAACAAGTGTACAGAAACAGAAAGAGTTATCATTCGATGAATGTACAGATGGTGTGTTTGCCAGACCTGTACATCTCCCATGTTAATGCCAAGTTCCCTGGCTCAGTGCATGACGCGTACATCATGCGGAATAGCGCATCCCTTACGTGATGGGTCAACTCCAGAGGCACCGTGTGTGGCTATTAGGTGACTCTGGTTACCCCAACCTGTCATGGCTACTGACCCCAGTGAGGAATCCCCGGACAAGGGCAGAGGAACTGTACAATGAGGCCCATGGGCGAACTAGGAGGGTGATCGAGCGGACCTTCGGCCTCCTGAAGGCCAGGTTCAGGTGCCTCCATATGACAGGTGGATCCCTATTGTACTCACCAAAGAAGGTGTGCCAGATCATCGTGGCCTGCTGTATGCTTCACAACCTGGCTTTGCGACGCCAGGTGCCTTTTCTGCAGGAGGATGGTCCAGATGGTGGTGTTGCAGCAGCTGTGGAGCCTGTGGAGAGTGAAGACGAGGAAGCCGAAGAGGACGACATAGACAACAGGAACACAGTAATACAGCAGTATTTTCAAAGACACACAGGTAAGATTCCAACCCAGCATATTACATATACTTAACCCCTACTACCTCTCTAGTGTCTGACCTTTTCCCCCAGTGTATGGTAACTGAGTTGTGACTTTCCCTTCCAATTTCAGAGATGTGGGCCATACTGCGTGACATCTGCTTTGTTTCCCCATGGACTACAGCTGTGTGACAGTGGTATGTTGGCATCACAATGTAAATATGCATTTTGGGACAGTAATGTCTAATACATTAGTACAAAATCACCGCCAGACTCCTGATTGTTTTGTGCAATAACTGTGTTTATTTCAGTGCTCTATATTGGTGGGTGATTGCAAATCGGTGAGGGGTGATGGTGGAGGATTGTCCATGGCAGAGTCCAGACTATTAGTATCACAGGTGCATTGTCCAAATGCCTGTGGAAAGTGGAGCATGGGCAGTATAAGAATGAACAGGGTGTCAATGTGGGACAGTGGGATGACAATCAGGGAGGTATCCTTTCCTGGCGGGGGTCTTGGCATCTTACTCTGTCTTCTTCCTGGATCTCAGGGCCCGCTTGCGGGGTGGTTCTCCTTCTGCAGGGGGTGGGGTGCTGGTGGCCTGTTGGTCCTGTGGCGGGGCCTCCTGTCCACTAGCACCGGCAGAGGTGGTAGGCAGTTCTTGGTCCATGCTAGTGTCAGGGGCCCTTTGTCCTGCCACAGTGTCCCACAATGTGGTGACTACCTGATTCAGAGCCCCTACAATGGTGGCCCGGGCGGAACTGATGTTTTGTAGTTCCTCCCTGAACCCCAAATACTGTTCCTCCTGCAGAAGTTGGATCTCCTGAAACCTGGCCAGGACCGTCGCCATCGTCTCTTGGGAGTGGTGGTAGGCTCCCACTATGGAGGAGTGGGCCTCGTGGAGAGTGGGTTCCCTGGGCCTGTCCCCCCCCTGTCGCACAGCAGCCCTCCCAGTTCCCCTGTTTCCCTGGACCTCTGTCCCCTGGACCGTGTGCCCACTACCACTGCCCCCAGGTCCCTGTTGTTGTTGGGGTGGTGGGTTAATCTGGGTGCCCTGTAGTGGTGGACACACCGCTGATTGACGTGTCCTGGGGACAGAGGGATGGGCCCGCTGGGTGGGTGCTGTGCTGGTGTTCCCAGAGGGGGGAAGGTCTGCTATGGGCTGTGGCTGTCTGAGGGGAACTGACTGTCCCGAGGTCCCCGATGGGCCGGGCTGGTCATCTAGATCCAGGTCGACAGAGGTGCTGTCCTCACTGTGGGCCTCTTCTGGGGGTGGAGTGGACATTTGTGGACCCTCCTGCGCGGTGACGTGGCGTTCGGGTCCTGCAGGGGTATAAAAGTATGGTTATTGCATTTGTGTGTGCCATAGCGTGTAATGGGTGGGTGCCCTTGTACCCCAGTGCTGGCATTCCCGTGTGGGGGCTTTTGTGACGGTGATTTGGTGGGGGATGGGTATGTGCAGTGGGAATGCTTTGGTGATGGGTGTCCATGCTTTGTGGTCGCATGCAGGGATTGGTGTTGGGATGGGTGGGCTGTGATGGTGAGACATTTGCAAGGAGCAGGATGTGATGGGGTGAGGGTGGGGGTATGAGTTGGTATGCTGGTGGGGTGGGGGGGATGAAGTAGTGATGATTTGCCTTACCAGAGTCCATTCCTCCAGATACTCCTGCGAGGCCCTCAGGATGCAGGATCGCCAAGACTTGCTCCTCCCATGTTGTAAATTCGGGGGGAGGAGGTGGGGGTCCGCCGCCAGTCCGCTGCACCGCGATGTTGTGCCTGGATACCATTGAACGCACCTTCCCCCGTAGGTCGTTCCACCGCTTCCTGATGTCGTCCCTATTTCTTGGGTGCTGTCCCACAGCGTTGACCCGATCGACTATTCTGCTCCATAGCTCCATCTTCCTGGCAATGGTGGTGTGCTGCACCTGTGTCCCGAAGAGCTGTGGCTCTACCCGTACAATTTCCTCCACCATGACCCTGAGTTCATCCTCGGAGAACCTGGGGTGTCTTTGCGGTGCCATGGGGTGGTGAGGGTGATGTGTGGGATGGATTGTATGGTGATGTGTATTGGTGTGTTGTGTGAAGTGTGTGGAAATATTGCTGGGTGAAAGTAAAATGCGCGTCTGGGTGCTCAGTTCTCTTTTTCTCAGTGCGTGGTCCCGATTCTGTAGCAGTGGGGTTTGTGGGTGATGTGGGTGTGTGTTTTATATTGTGTTGGGTGTGTGGGAGTGGTGTGTGTATGTGTATCAGGTGTGTGTATTTGTAATTGTCCAATGTGGCTGTGTTTTGTAAGTGTGTGTGTATATTGAGCGCAGCGGTGTGTACCGCCAATGGAATACCGCGGTTGAAAGACCGCCGCGTGGATTCATGTGTCGTGATAGTGTGGGCGTATTTCTGTTGGCGTGATGGTGTAGGTTTGGTCATCACCAGTTTCTCGCTGCCCTTTGGTGTGGCGGACTTTTGTGGATGTCTGTATTTTGGCGGATTGCCTGTTGTGGGTCAGAATGACCGTGGCGGTTTACCGCGGCCGCGGCGGTATGTTGGCGGTCTTCTGACAGCGGTAAGCGGCTTTTACCGCCAAGGTTGGAATGACCACCTAAGTCCGAAGGTAAACTTTTGACCGAGGCCTCCCGCGGGCTGTAGCCGAGCAGGGTTCCATCGCGGTCGGCATTAAACTTTGACTTTACCCCGGTCGAGGTGCAACCAGATGACCCGATTGGCGCTTTTTGTTTCTAGGCGCTAGAAAACAATAATTCTTAAAAAATTCATATCTCCGGTTCCTCTTATCCGATTTTATTCGTTTTTGTGTCATTTTATAGATAAAAATATAATTTATTTTTATAAAATGGTTTTGGATTTTTAAACTGTTTCCTGTGTTTTATTTAATTACTGTTTTGTGATATTTGAATGCTTTACACTCTGTCTCCTAAGTTAAGCCTTGTCGCTCGTTGCCAAGCTACCAAGGGTTGAGCTGGGTTTATTTGATTGAGACCTAACTGGGCCTAAGTGGAGGTTGGTGGCCTATTGCTAAGTGTAGGTACTTACCTGCCCTTACCAATAACCCATTTTCCAACAAGTGGACAGTTCATAAAATATTTATTTGCGTTAACATCAAACAATAGCATGGGAAGGAAAAACTAAAACGGAAAAAATTTGAATTTTGACTTCAAAGGCTCATGGACATGGTTTTGGCAAATTAGACTCAATGGGTGTAGACCCAATTCACAAGTAGCACTCCTCTTGTGAACAATAGTATCAACATTTACAATCGAGTCTAGGTACTGATGTTAATGACGTTTCTATCCTTAGAAGATCATAGGATCATCATCAGGACATACAAATAATATGCCTGAGGGAGGAGTTACAAAATTGTAAGCCAACGTGAACTGTAAGGAAGGGAAAAGGGGGGGGAGAGAAAGAGAGAAAGAGGATTAGTTGCCAAGTCATTGAGCGCAGGACATCATCATCCATCTAATAAGGGAGGGGTGCACTTAGGGCCAGATGTAGCAAAGTTTTGCGAGTCGCAAATGGCCTGAATCGCTATTTGCGACTGTGCAAAATCAGAAATAGGATGCAAAAACCCCATTTCCGACTTGCAAAAAGCGATGTGAGCCGTTTGCGACTCGCAAAAATTACGACCCCATTTTGCGACCCACAAATAGCAAGTCGCAATTTGCGAGTCGCAAACCATATGCAATAGCAACTCGCAAATTGCGACTAGTCGCAAAAAGCCCAGTTTGCACTTGCAATTTACCACTAACTCAGAGCAGGTGGTAACCAGTACCAAAGTATAAAAGGAGACCCAGAAGCCATCTGGGATACTCAAGATGGCGGAGATATACCTGATAGCAGTGAGGAGGAGAGTCCACGCAGCCCAGCAGAGGAGGAGGAGAGGCCACAGACAGGAGAAGATTTATAGAACAAGGCGGACCCTTTTTCAGCAAACTGAGGATGAGATCTATGACAAATACCGCCTTAGCAGCGCTGCCATACTAGAATTAATTGATTTACTTAAACCACAGCTAGAACACCAGACTCTGCGTGGCTGCGCCATCCCTACGCATGTGCAAGTGCTATGCTCACTTCACCTCTTGGCCTCAGGGAGCTATCAGAGGTTATTGCTGTGGCAGGTGGGGTATCCCAAAGTGCAGTGTCAAGGTTCCTCAGGGCCTTCCTAGATGCCTTACTCACACACATGTCTCACTTCATATACCTACCAAGGAATGAGGCAGAAATAAACAGCACCAAGCTGGACTTTTACCGCATTGCCAACTTTCCCCATGTCATAGGATGTGTAGATGGGACACATATTCAAATATGCCCCCCTGCAAACCTGGAAAATCTTTTCCGCAACAGAAAGTGTACCCACTCACTCAATATTCAGGTTGTTTGTGATGCCCATTATGTCATCACTGACATTGTAGCTAAGTTTCCAGGCAGTACCCATGACTCCTACATTTTTAGGCATAGTGGGATACATCAACGCCTGGAACGTGGGGAGTTTGGAGACGGATACCTCCTAGGTAGAGCTACATACACCTTGCAGACATACACACAGGTCACTGTGCACACCAACCAGGACTTTCTAACAGTGTACTTTTTGTGCCCAACAGGTGACAGTGCATATGCTCTAAGGCCATGGATTATGACTCAGTTTTTAACACCCAGCAATGAATGTGAGAGGTGATACAACAATGCACATAAGAGGACCAGGAACCTGATAGAGCGCACTTTTGGACTCCTGAAAGCAAGATTCCGATGCCTCCACCGCAGTGGAGGTGCCCTCCAGTATACCCCCATTACAGCATTCAAAATTGTGGTCGCATGCGCCATCCTCCACAACATAGCCACCCGACGTGGGCTACCTCTCACCCCTGCAGACCCAGATCCTGATGATGAAGAGCAAGAGCAACCACATCGCCATCATGGGGATCGGAGTATAGCTAATCAAGGCAGACTGAGACGGGAACACATTGCAACACAATACTTTGGAAGGTACGTGTCAACTCCAACCATACTCACCTATTGACCAAAAACACCATTTGTTAAGTGGAACAGAAAAACTATTTAATTAGTGCAGAAATAGAACTATATACAAGTAATGACTGTTCATGGGCATGTAAATACAAACCATGCATGGGGCACATTGATGTCATGTGCCACATCAACAGGGCCAGGGTAATGTCTATGTCCTTCTGCGGCTCCTGCCAGCCTAGCTGGTCCCTGGTGCTTCTGCTGTGCTCTGCCTGGTACTACGAAGCACCCTATTGTCAGTGGCAGAGACACTGCTCACTGTAGAGCCCTCCTCACTGTCCTGGGGTGTTTCCCCTGTGCCCCTGGAGAGATGCCGTGCCTCCATTAGGTCTATGACGTGTGTGAGACGTCCCAGGCCCCTAGCCACATCTGCTGCAAAATGGCCCATTTCGACCTGGTGGCCAACTGTCCTCCTCGACAGGCCTGTGGTGTTCATAGCCAGCCTGCCGATGGATGTGGCCATCCTATCCAGTCTGTGCAGGAGCTGACGGTCCCTGCGCCGCCCACCCTCGGCCTGGGCCAGTAGTCCTGCCGCAAGATCCCTCATGGCCAGGGCAAGGTCCCCAGTGTTTGTGGCTATCATGTCGATTCTTGAGTTAAGTTGCTGCATGCTGGCCTCGTAATTGCGGACAAAGCGGAGCAGCACACCACTAATCCTCCCTAAAATGTTATTTTGTAGGCGCTGACCACGCAGCAGCTGTGCCTCACTGTGGCTGGGAGGTTGATGGCTGGACGCAGCCTACAACCCTGATCTTCTGGACCTGCGTCGCCTGCGCAGCGGTGGCTGCCCTGTGTTTTCCACTGTCTCACTCCTGCCTGTTGCTGGCGCAGCCTCCTGGGACACAGGTGCAGCAGGTGTGGATATTGCAGGGATGATGTTGGCCGTGCAGGTGGGAGTGCTGGCGGGTCCTGAGCTGTCCTCATGGGGATGGCTGCTGTGGGTTGTGGTGGTGTCTTGAGGGAGACCTGTGGGACATGGGGAACAGACTGTCAGTGTCTCCTATCTGTTGCACACTTCCAAATAAACATTTGCCTATGTACTGCCTACTTGACTACATTTCCCATAATGCATCATTCTGCTGTTTGCTACCCTGAAATGGAGCTATCTTGGTTGAGCATGCCCCTGTCTACATGGTGGGTGGGGGTATGGCATGATAGGGGTACAGGCATGTCACATGGTACTCACCGGTTCATGTGGTGGGCTCTGAGGTGTCCAGGTCCCCAAATCCAGATACTGCCTCCTGCTCCAGGGTTTCCTCCACCCTTTCTTCCAGGGGTGTGGGTGGTGGTACTGACGATGGTCCCCCTCCTGTGCCTCTCATCTCCCGGAGCCTTTCAGCCACCCTCTCCTTGGTCCGGGAGCGGAGGTCATACCACCTTTTTTTTATTTCATCTATACTCCTGTGGCTCACCCCCAGGGAGTTGATTTTATCCTGGATGTCCTGCCACAGCTGTCTTTTGGTGGCTTCAGGCACATTGAGGGCTGCCTTCCCAAATAATTCATCATAGTGCTGACAGCATTCATCTGTCAGCACCTCCAGCTCTCTCTCTGAGAACTTCAGTTTTCTCTTCCTTGGAGTGCTTTCCATTGCAGCTGCTGTTTCTCCTGTGTGCAGTTCAGCAGTTAAAAAGGGTGTGGTCCTCCCTCCTCCCAGGTGTATTTGAAAACTTCCTGGCTGTGATGTCATCATCATGTGCCAGGAAGTGTTTCCAGAGTGTTCTGGAGTGGTGTCTGGAGTGTTCTGCAGCACCTGTAAGCAATTAACAAGGTAATCGCAATTTGCGACACCCACTCGCAAATTGCGAGTTCGTTTTTTGCACGGTCGCAAAAAGCGACCTTGCAATCGGCGGACTCGCTCACTGCATTGCGACTCCGGGTGCGAGTCGCTATTTCGGCACTGTTATTTTACCTGCATTTCGATTTGCGACTCGCATTTTGCGAGTCGCATCAACTCGCAAATTGCGAGTCGCAAATTTTTTGTTTCCTACATCTGGCCCTAAGTGTCTAGGGGCCAGGCATACATGGGTCCAGACACACAAGGCTGCTGCTTGATACCATCCAGCCTAAATACAATAATTACCACGGAGTCCATGGAACACAATGTCCATAAGAAGAGCAAGTAATAGACTTAGGCACTGATGCAAGTAATCGTCAGCTAAGGCTGTCCAGAAAGCAATGGAGTTTCTAGGGGAATAGATCTACGGTGAATCAACATGAGTCAATGCACAATGTGGTGGTTCTAATGGGAAGATAAAGAAATACAAATATAAAAGGTGTGTCATAGCACGATATTTGGGGGGACAAAATCAGTGAGGATAAGAGGCGAGGCAAAAGTGAAGAGACTATCCACTTAACCCATTAGCACAAAATGCTGCAGGCCCAGCGGGGAGAGGGCCAGTAGACTGAAAGGAGTATACTGGGCATGCAGCTGCAGGGATTATCGCAAGATTGCTTAAATTACAAGAAGATTTGGCCTTTAGCAGGGGGAGGATGTGCAGACAGGGAGCAGGGCAGTGCATGTGCTGTGCTTACCTGGGGAATTCAGGAACGGTGTCACTAGCTCGAAATGGAGCCGAAGAAGTCTGCAGTGTGCCTGAGGCATTGGCAGTGGAGGCCGCTCATTTGACGGAGGAGGGATGCGTGTCTTTCCGGTGTAAGTAGTGGCTGAACAAGGGGAGACTAGAAGATGGAGCGACCGGAAGAGTAGTGCTTCTTGACAATAGCATGGTGGCCATATTGAGGGAAAAGTTATGAGAGACTGAACCGGAGAGACCAATGAGTTTCAATCAGTGGAGTTAGAATACAGTGGCCATGTTGGAAGGGATATTTAGAAAGGAGTATGCATAGCCAATGCGCTGAAAGACGGAAAAACTGTGTGTGCAATGGAACCAAAAATTCATGAGGAGAGTCCATTTGGGACCCATAAATAAGGTGGGAAGCAGATCAATTACTGAAAAAAATTAAAGAAAAATCTCACACCACAACGGTGAGATAGTGGCAATGAAGGATACAGGAATTTGAAGTCAAAGCTCACTGTTTTCCCGTTTTTAGTGTTTCCTTCACACACTATTGTTTGATATTAGTGCAAAGAAATTATTTATGAACTGTCCACTGGACAAAATATATAGGTATCTTTGTATTCCTATTGTATTCAGTTGTTTATATGTTTTACATGAGGGACCACTAAATAAGCATACAAGAGACATGGCAATGCCTGGAAAATGCAGGCTCTCCTTTGAGCCTATGCAGTCATCTTCATCAGTCATCAAAGGAGTGCCTCCTGCACAGTTTGTCTGTGGTCTGCAATGGGTAAGGATGGAGGGGGGCAGGGAATGGATTCCAGTGCTGCTGGTCTGTGTCCTAGTGATGTGGTGATGCGCTCATGGTGTCCTCCTAGGTTTACGAGGGCAAGTCAGGTGCAATCCTCATTGCTTCCTTGTGATCTATGGGGCATACAACTTCACAGTTCTCGGGTGGTGGCTCAATCCACAAAGCATTCTTAATTCTGGCAGCCTCTTCTGGTATACATGTTTGCTGTAACAATAGCAACCAAGATGTTGTCCTTCACCTTACGGCAGTCCATACCATGGCATTCCTTCCTGGCATTCAGGGTCACTGCTAAGGTTCTGCACAGATGCCGGTGGTATCTCCCACTGTGGCACCTCCTGGCATATGGGGTCACTGCAAAGGGGCTGCACTCTGCTCAAGGCTATCTTCACAGCAGCCCTCACCTGGCATATGGGGTCACCAACTTGAATGTGCACACAGGCAATTAACCGATCAGTGCCGATCACATCACACTGGGAGTCCAATCAACACAGCTCTCTACTGGACATCGCTTCCTTTAAAGCTTTCCTTTTCCTCTTAGGGTACACTGGTCTTGGTAAGCAGGCATGCACTGGTGCTCCAGGCTCCAAAGCAGGTGGTGTTGGTTTCCCTGTCCCCTCACCCAGAGGAGAGACCAGCAGGCCTTGGCTCCCAGTCCTGGTCACAGGCAGAAGTCCTGCAGAACTTCCCCTCCTTACACAGCTCATCTGGCTGCTTGGCTGATGACAATTATTGGGGCCCAACATCCCCTTCTTATAGTCCATTTCCAGACTCCAAATGTGATTTAGAGTCTAGACTTTTGAAGTCTTATGCTGGGGCCCTGCTTCTTTTGAAGTGCACATTTCTCCTCTCCCTCTTTCTCATAAAAGGCTGTCTGTCACATCAGGCGAGACTCTGAATCTGACAGTCCCACAATACAAGTCACAAGAATGACAACACAAGCCATGGGAGTGACTAGCGTTCACATTTATATGTCAGAAACAGTGTAATGTGCATTAAAATGTTAATCCCAGCCCTACTATTTATGATTCCCATATCAACCCCATTTTCTTTCTGAGATGTGCCAGGGCTTCCTTGTGATCTCTCACTAAATCAAAGAGCACCCTTTGAACTGTACAGCGTGAATCTCTCTCCCCCTGCTCCGGTGTGTCCCACCCAGCCCACAGGAATGCAGCAGTACACAAATCTGTCTGGGGGGATTCCTCTATCTCCTCGTCTTCATCAGGTAGGCCTGGGTATCCAAAAGGGAGTCCAGGATCATCCACATAATGTACCATTACAGGTACACTTACACTCAGTGTATGTACACAGCACGCACACTGTCCCATACTGTTACCGCCATGTATTGTGCCACCACAGTAGTACATACATTCAGTACACACATTCATTCACTCAGTGTTTACTGCGGAGTACTACAACCTTTCTCTACTGTGCCACTTGCAGGCACATATACAGCCGGTACCCACATTCACCATGCACACTGCACAACACTACACCCTTCACATATATTGCACTTCTCACAGCTACACATGCATCCAGCATATGCAGTCATCATGCACACATTGCAAAGTACTACATCTCTCATGTAATGTATCCTCACAGGTATACATACACCCAGCACTTGCATTCACCGTATACGCACTGCATCAGACGGTAAGCAGTGATTTCATCCTTCACCTTGAGCCTCCGCTGGGTGGTTGGACATTACCCATACTGACATTGATAGTTTCTGTAATTTGACAAGACCAAGACAATCAACTTAGGCTTGGAAAAAATGTGTGTTTTTAAGAAAACATACCAATTGCAATTCCAAAGAAGTCATTTACCTGATCACTTTTCCATGTAACCTTCAGTACTTAGGCATGACAATGAGAAAGGTAAAGACCCAGATTTGCAAATACTGCAGCGATTTAAGATGTGGCTGAAGTACAACAAAAATGTCACAGTACTTTTTGACAGTAAGACATACAGTTGAGGACCTGAGATGGATTGTAATAGAACAACTAAGGATCTACTGTTTGTGAACTCATAAAACAGGATTAAATTATGAGATCCGATGAATATCACTAGAAATATAGAATCCTGATTTACCCTTACATATGAAAATTGGAGATTACAGGACGTTCCTGGGGGGCAGCATCAGAATAACATATAATAGAAGAGTACAAGAGTGTAGCATCTGAGTAACCACATCACAAATGTTGGTGTGTAAAACTGCTCAACTTTTAACTCATAATGCACATCAAATGCTAGGACCGGGAGTGGTGGAGTCTAGACAGAGACTTTGGTAATCCCGGACTGGAACAGTAACTTTTCTTAGTGGATGGAATACATATATTACAGCTCGAACTGTCTCATAAGAATGTCAGACAACTATTCTTTTTTCAATTCTTTATATAAAGAACTAACAGACAACTTACAATAAATGTGCTGTGAGCATGTTAAGCAGCAATGCATATACAGCATAAGTACACATAACTTAGTACAGTTCTAAATTAAATTCAGCATAGATTTGCCATCTAAGGTGGGGAAAAGGGGTCTCTATAGTTACAGACATGCACACAGTTTATAGGGCTTTAAACAGACTTTCATGCATTCTGTGAGAATACACGATTCTCAGATTTTGAACCAATAGGAAGCAAACTAGAAGACACATTGTCTAAGCAGCACATTTAAGGATTCTTTCAAAATAGTAGTACGTTGAGAAAACTTTTGTGAGAGCACATCCTGCTTATTCAACTAAATACTACACATAGTTTATTTAGAACAGGAATCAACAGCAGTCATCATGTGATATATTGTGACCTTGAGGCATGATGGAGACCAGTGTAAACACAATCTAATGTTAGTTTAAGCTCAGTTCATAATGCTCTTTTTATCAATAGAAATTTGACTCTCACAGTCCCCTTCTGATGATTTTAATCATCACTCATATTCTTTATTACAAGACATTTTTCATCAACTTTGGATTTTTTGTCTTAGTCTCTTCTAGATCTTTCAGGGTGTCATAACATTTGCTTTGCATCTCCTCGACCTTGACATTGAGTCCTCTTTCTTCCTCTCATTGCTGCAGTAGATTAGTCTTGGCCTTCCATGAATTCTCACTGCCAGGTGTATGCATATCCTCAATCCAGTTGTTGGTATCACAAAGGTTGCTAGAATGGCAGCATCTACATCAGGCTCCGCTCCTGTAGGCTGTGCATTTAATGGAGATGGCGAATCGCCTGTCTGGTCCTCCTTGTTCTCTTTTGATGCCTCCACTTCAAACTTAGGGTAACTCAGGGAATTGGCAGATGTTGGCTCTGCTTCTTCCCCTTCGTATCTTACCCTCTTTTTGTGTGAGGCCTATATCCAATTCATCACATCAGTGTACTTGATGGCAGTGTTTGTAACCAAGATCACCTGGTAGTGTCCACACCAGTGTTCTTCCAGTCACCGGGGTCCAAACCATGCCCTGGAGATTCTTGGACAGCTGGAGTAGTGATGTCGACCTGGTGACAGATAGAACACACCACATCATATAATACTTTGCAGTACTCGAGGACCATGTAATCTGTGATATTCACAAGGGCAGCTGCTGGCACAGAGGGTATTCGCATGGCTCTCCCCACCAACACATCATGCCTCGATAATCAAATTCTTTTACAAGGCTCCCTTTGAATACTCATGAGCACTAAAGGAAGAGCATAAGGCATTTAACTTTTGTAGAACACAAACTTAAGGCAGTTTAGCTTGGATTGTCCCATTAACTTTTCTGCAATTCCTCATGCCTCTGGCCTGTAGCTACAGTGAAAATGTTTGGTCCGTGCCTAGAGCTGTACATAGCAACTGTGTGACTTTGCTTTTAAAATGTCTTCCTTGATCTGATTCAAGAGGAGCTGGCATCCTTTATTGACTCCTGTAACAAAAGTTTGCCAACCGTTGACTTTGGCGTCTGTGAATACAGACAAATTTAGTTTGTGACAGGAACCTTTGATTGATTTGGGTTGCCTCGACTACATATCCAGGGTACGGCATTCTTTCCCAACTTAGAGCCAATATGAAAAGACAGTTTTATATGTGATCCTTTTACTGGAGTGAAGATGAGTTCCCTGCTTCATTGACTGAACTGGAGGTCCTTGTTTGTTTCAAGCCATTTCGATTTCATTGTGGTCCTGGATGTGGATATGATTTCCTATTGGGCTACTCAAGTCATAATAGCTGTTCTCGTAAAATTTGTTAGGATTCTTTGCCTTGGGACAACCACTCTTATTTTTTACTGGTTGTTTCACTTTGCCCAGGTGTTTTTCCTTGGTCCTAATGATGACCTTGATCCTATAAGGTCAAAACATCATCAACAACTTAAAGCAGCAGGAATAGCAGCAGGAATCTAGGTATCTTGATTTACATGATTTATCTTATTAATTGGACTGAGTTATTGATTTTATGTATTTGAATTCACAAAGATTGTCTACACAGTAGCTGCTTTTCACTCTTTTCTTCTTTTTCCTTATGTGTTTCACATGTGTTAGTCTGAGGTATTTGCTTTCGAGCACTATGTGTTCATTTTCTCTGTCATGGCGCCACTTTGGAATCAGATGGATGTGATTTGTAATATATAAATGATTTTCTTCCCTTTTCGATGAATTATATATGATTCTATCATTCTCTTTTACATTAGCTGGTCAATAATACCTGTTGAGACAGTGTTATTCATCCTGTAACTTGAACTCAGCAACAAATGCATGGATCCAAATTCCTACCTCATCCTGTGTGCAATATATAACACAGTTGAGCTTGCAGAGAAGGACTTGACCCAAAAGATTTTCAGGTCTGGAATCACGAACTGGTATTCTTTCCCTAGTGTCTCCGATTTTTACTGGAATTGGGGGATTTATCTGGTTAGTACATTGCTGATTTGTGATGCCTAAACTTGGACTTCTTTTCCCGAGAGGTATAAGTTAGGAACCTCCAAAGTTCTAACTGTTGAACGAGTGGCTCCTGTGTCTATTAGGAAAGATACAGGATATAAGTTAATCTTTCCATCCCCATACGGTCCACTTTGATCCACTTCCAGGACTGCACAAAATTACACGATCTTCCTCCCCCTCTTGCACCGTCATTGATATTGATCCTGGTCTATGGAAGTCTCAAACATCATGGGGACTGGGTTTCTTTGCAGCATCATCAGACTTTGGGGGATCCTGGTGTTTGTCTAAGGAGATTGAATACTTCCCTGCGTCCGCACTGGGTCAAAGTCATTGAGCAATGCTCTAGCTTTTAGAACTTTTTGAACAGCCATAGGGGGTTTATGTACTAGGAGAAACTTCTTCTCCTGTCAAAATCACACCTTCAGATTAATAACACGCCCAAGGCCTCCCACAATACCCTGGAAATGGTCACAATTTGATCTATCTGTGTGTACCACTTTTCAAGATTTTCTCTAAGCTTTGGAAGGGAATTGGTAAAGTGGAAAAGTCCTGTTTGAGACCATTGGACGTGTACATACGCTCCTTTGTGTAACTTTTGACCTCCTTTACCTCTCCCTCAAATGCTACTCCCTCAACCTCTGTTCCTCTTTGCTTCACTTTCACACTTTCTTTCTTGTAACACAGTCCTCTGAGCTTCTTGGTGTCACTCCATTCTCCAATGTTTTCAAATAATTCCTTTACGTACATTCACAACCCTCTCAACTTCAGCATCCACAATTGCTTCTCACTTGTATCCATCCTAGCATTCCTAACATCTTTCTCTGTGTTGTATCAATATCACATTCATCCGCCACCTGCGCCATTTTGGCATGGGCTTCCTTTGCCACTCTCTTTGCTTCCCTGCACATATAAAGCAACTTGCTTTCCCCTTAATGCGCTAAGTAATCCATAGCCACATACCCTTTCACTAGCTCCTCAAACTCCATCTTTCACTGACAAGCCTGTACTGGTTGTGTGACCCAAAATATCTCTTCTGACCATGTTTCTCCCTTGGTAAGGAACTGTGGCCATGCTCCCTGAGCTTGGTGCTGAATCCTGAGGCAAGCTCAGGACAGTCTGCCTCTGAAAGGAGCTGATAGGGGTACCTGTTGTGACTGAGTTTCTGAGCATCGGATGGTACTGGCATCTCTGTATAACTTGAGGGCACTCAAAACTCTACTAAGGATACATTATCAGACGAGAATGATGCAGTAGCACATGGAGTGCTGCAGCTGATGCAATATATGGGATGGTCTGACACTAAGAAGCTGTTCTATGAGGACGTCTTCCTCCTCACACCCTATGTCTGGTTCTTTCATTAATTTTCCCCTTTTATTTTTCTCCTTTTCCAACAGAGGGTATGCTCTAACCATCTCAACGACCTTTCCTCATCTTGCTCCTTTCTCCATGAAGGAGCCCTATTGTGAATCTTGAACTCAAATTATTTCCTTTTCCTTTCACTCACCATTTGTTCTCAGAACTTTAGTGCCTCAAATTGTGTGGGTCTAAGCTGTGGTTTTAAATCATACATTCTTTTTCTTAGGTTTTCTGTTTGAAGGATGTGGAAGCTTCCACTCAAGGGGAATCGAAGTGCCCCATCTTTGGATGTGTATTCGTGCCATTGGTTAAGCCACATCCATGTGTGTGTAACTCTTTCTTTGCTGCCATTTTCTTTGCTGGGGTACCTTTGGGAGGAAACATTTTTTGCCTATTTGCATCCTTCTTTATTTGACTACGATTCCATGGGTGTGACTGGCACAGATTGAGCTGGATGTACTCATTCAAAGCGCCCCCAGTGTCAGCCAGCTCAGGACATCACGGTCTTTTGGGACAAACACAACACAAGCAGCCCTGTCCAGCCCTAAGCACTGTAACAGCTGATCAGCTGCTGCAGGACATCCAAGGAAGCTGATTAAGGCCCACTGGTAATCATCACATTCAGAAGACCTGCACCTGATCAGTTCTAATTAGGGTTGTTCTGTTGCAACTCGGTGACCCTGTGCCCAGCCTCTGCTGAAGGACACACTCACAAGCTTAGTTTCCTCAGCCTTGGCAGATATGTGGGGACACACATTTGGGTACAGTCTGGTGAGTCCAGCATTGACTGATTAGTAAAATATCATCTGCTTTACATCTTTTTACCGACATCTGGGAAAGCATTTGTTCCCTAAAACTTGGTGTCAATTTTATAGTATGGATCCCTGATGTTTTGTGAGGCTAAGGATTAATCTCCCAGGCCTCCTTCCTCCGGGGTGGGTACATATCACAGACTAATATAACCTAGCTTTTCATTTTTGTTTTGAAATAGCTTCTGTTTTCATAAGTAAAAAATATGAAAAAACTATTTAGAAAAGTAGCATGAAAACACAAAGGCCCTCATTCTAACCCCGGCGGTCTCAGACCGCCGGGGCCAAGGTCGGCGGGAGCACCGCCGACAGACCGGCGGTGCCCCGCAGGGCATTCTGACCGCAGCGGTTTGGCCGCGGTCAGAAAGGGTAAACCGCCGCCATGGGGGATTCTGACACCCCCTACCGCCATCCTGTTCCTGGCGGTTCGCCCGCCAGGAACAGGATGGCGGTAGGGGGTGCCGCGGGGCCCCTGGGGGCCCCTGCCGTGCCCATGCCAGTGGCATGGGCACGGCAGGGGCCCCCGTAAGAGGGCCCCGCAAAGTATTTCAGTGTCTGCTAAGCAGACACTAAAATACGTGACGGGTGCAACTGCACCCGTCGCACCCCTGCAACTCCGCCGGCTCAATTCTGAGCCGGCGTCCTCGTTGCAGGGGCATTTCCTCTGGGCCGGCGGGCGCTCTTTTGGAGAGCGCCCGCCGGCCCAGAGGAAATGTCTAAATGGCCGCCGCGGTCTTTTGACCGCGGTGCGGTCATTCAGCGGCGGTACCTTGGCGGACGGCCTCCGCCGTCCGCCAGGGTCATAATCAGGCCCAAAGTCACCACTTTTCCCCTAAAAAAAATTAAGCTTGGATCCTAACAGTTCACATTTAATGATTGCTCACATTTCCGATGTGGCGTTATAGCCAGAGCTTTGGAACTGGAGAACCAGTTTTCAGACCCAACTTCGGCTCACCATCCTGTGATTCTAGGAAAATCTGAAAAAAATGGCAGCTATGCTTTGATGGTTCCTTTGACTAAGAGAACCTAGACCCTGACACTCCCATTGATGTTATTTTACCTATTGGTTAACAGAGTTTGACTGCAAGGTCCTTGTGCCTCCTTATCCTCATGAAGCTCTAAATAGGACTCTACCAAGGGGAATGAGCACAAATCACACTCTACATGCATGATGAGTGTAGCACATACAATATCTTGGTGATCTCAAGAATAATACTTAGACACTGAATACCAATCTCATGCATGCAGAGTATGTGCACATTTTTAAAGTAACTGTGATGGAGACACACACTTTGTACTGCTTACACACTGGTCCTGCTTGATGTGAAATAATTACAGGTCTCCTTGTAATCATGTACAAGGATACACACAGATATAATTAATGATGATGTGTTTGAATATTTATCTCTGTTTCTCCTATCCCTACAGAGCAAAGGAACATAGGGACCAAAAGTGAATGCAAGTTTCAAATTTGAATGCACACAAATAGGATACTAATGGGATCCTTGTGAGGTCCTGACAAAAGCCAATTATCCCGATGAGGCATTGGTGTTATGGTTGAAACATGTTGAGCAAGGGATACAGAGGATACTAATTTCCTTAGTACATCCCCACAGTTTTTTAACTCTATCAGTGTGCCTTTTGAAAATAAAATTAACCCTCAGGACACCCTAGGCTATTTTAATTATAGGATCTCACCCACTAACCAGAGCTACCCTGGCTACCAAGGTTAACACTAGGGGGGTCATTCTGACCCCGGCGGTCTTAGACCGCCGGGGCCAGGGTCGGTGGGAGCACCGCCGACAGGCCGGAAGTGCCCCGCAGGGCATTCTGACCGCGGCGGTAAAGCCGCGGTCAGACCGGCAACACTGGCGGTCTCCCGCCAGTGTGCCGCCGCCCGTTTGAATCCTCCAAGGCGGCGCAGCTAGCTGCGCCGCCGAGGGGATTCCGACCCCCCCTACCGCCATCCAGTTCCCGGCGGTCCGCCCGCCGGGAACCGGATGGCGGTAGGGGGGGTCGCGGGGCCCCTGGGGGCCCCTGCAGTGCCCATGCCACTGGCATGGGCACTGCAGGGGCCCCCGTAAGAGGGCCCCTACGAGTATTTCACTGTCTGCTTGGCAGACAGTGAAATACGGGACGGGTGCAACAGCACCCGTCGCACCTTCCCACTCCGCCGGCTCGATTACGAGCCGGCTTCATCGTGGGAAGGACGGTTTCCCCTGGGCTGGCGGGCGGCCTTTTGGAGGCCGCCCGCCAGCCCAGGGGAAACCTCAAAATACCCACCGCGGTACGGTATTTTGGCAGCTCCCGCCGGGCGCGCGGTGACCGCGCCCGGCGGGAGTCAGAATGACCCCCTAGGTATCTGGAAGAAGACTCTATGATGAAGCGTGCCACTTGGAGTTTCTGTGGGTGAAAGTATTTTTCACACAGTAGGGAGATCCCTTTCGGTTGTCTATGGAGAAATTTGGTAATCTCTATGAAGTGACCACCCTCCTCCTAGCCAACATAGGTGGTCATTACAACCCTGGCGGACGGTGTTAAAGCGGCGGTAAGACCGCCAACAGGCCGGCAGTAAAAATGTTTGAATTACGACTGTGGCGGAAACCGCCAAGAAAGACAGCCACTTTAACACTCCGACCGCCACGGCGGTACAAACAAACAGCTCGGCGGTCACCGCCAACAGACAGACGGGAGACAATGTACCGCCCACACTATTATGACAGGCCAATCCGCCACCTTTTCCAGGGCGGATTCACCACAGATAAAAACACGGCAGAAACAGGCATTTCGAAGGGAAAACGCTCACCTCTACACACTCCACGAGGAACGACGACACCATGGAGCCGGAACTCCATATTCTTCCTGCGCTAGTCTTCCTGCTCCTGTACCAGGAGCACCAACGCCGGCGGCGAAGACCACGGTGAGTACTGCACCTACGACATAGGGGAGGGGGGAGGCAAAAAACAGGGACACACACACGTAACACCCCAACCCCCACCCTCACCCACTACAACACACACACCAATGCATATCCAAACATTACAGTAACACCCCCCAACCCCCCCGGAAGAATGCAAAGACAAAAGGAAATGAGTGAAACCATTGTAATATATCAAAATCCAGTAAGCAAATATATACATATATATATATATACACTATAAACAAAATATACACCACGATTATTAGTGCAGGTTTTGCATCATTCATAGTCCGAGGCCCACACAAGATACCCGAACATGACGGAGAGAACACTGCTAGGGCGTCAGATAGAAATACAACAGGCACCTCAGGGGGAAGGGAAGGGGGGGCACCTCAGCCGGATGAGTGCACGACGCCAGATCCACGAGGGGGCTCCATGCCCATTGATCAATCCTGGGGAGTGCAAAGCTACAGTCTCTCAAGTCTCTACAGTGGGTGGTTTGCCCACTGTACCATCCTGGGGAGTGCAAAGCCACAGTCTCTCAAGTCTCTCCAGTGGGTGGTTTGCCCACTGTACCATCCTGGGGAGTGCAAAGCCACAGTCTCTCAAGTCTCTCCAGTGGGTGGTTTGCCCACTGCTGTATCCTGGGGAGTGCAAAGCCACAGTCTCTCAAGTCTCTACAGTGGGTGGTTTGCCCACTGTACCATCCTGGGGAGTGCAAAGCCACAGTCTCTCAAGTCTCTAGAGTGGGTGGTTTGCCCACTGTTCCATCCTGGGGAGTGCAAAGCAACAGTCTCTCAAGTCTCCCCAGTGGGTGGTTTGCCCACTGTACCATCCTGGGGAGTGCAAAGCCACAGTCTCTCAAGTGGATAACAGTCTCCACTGGTTCTGGAGGGGGACTGGTGCCCAGAGTGCTTCATCCTGTGCAGGACAGATGGTGTGGATGCATGTCTCCACTGGTTCTGGAGGGGGACTGGTGCCCAGAGTGCATCACTCACCCAGTGACGGTCCCTGTTGCGTCACTGCCCCTGCCGCTCATGGGCTAGCAGTGCTTGAGTTGGCGGTGCTTGCCCTGTTCAGCGCTGCTTGCCCTGTTCAGCGGTGCTTCAGTTGGCGGTCCTTGCCCTGTTCAGCGGTGCTTGCCCTGTTCAGCGATGCTTCAGTTGGCGGTGCTTTCCCTGTTCAGCGGTGCTTGCCCTGTTCAGCAGTGCTTGACTTGGCGGTCCTTGCCCTGTTCAGCTTGACTTGGCGGTGCTTGCCCTGTTCAGCGGTGCTTGACTTGGCGGTCCTTGCCCTGTTCAGCGGTCCTTGCCCTGTTCAGCGGTGCTTGCCCTGTTCAGCGGTGCTTGACTTGGCGGTGCTTGCCCTGTTCAGCGGTGCTTGACTTGGTGGTCCTTGCCCGGTTCAGCGGTCCTTGCCCTGTTCAGCAGTGCTTGCCCTGTTCAGCGGTGCTTGACTTGGCGGTCCTTGCTCTGTTCAGCGGTGCTTGCCCTGTTCAGCGGTGCTTGACTTGGCGGTGCTTGCCCTGTTCAGCGGTGCTTGACTTGGCGGTCCTTGCCCTGTTCAGTGGCCCTTGCCCTGTTCAGCGGTGCTTGCCCTGTTCAGCGGTGCTTGACTTGGCGGTCCTTGCCCTCTTCAGCGGTGCTTGACTTGGCGGTCCTTGCCCTGTTCAGCGGTGCTTGACTTGGCGGTCCTTGCCCTGTTCAGCGGTCCTTGCCTTGTTCAGCGGTGCTTGACTTGGCGGTCCTTGCCCTGTTCAGCGGTGCTTGCCCTGTTCAGTGGTGCTTGACTTGGCGGTGCTTGCCCTGTTCAGCGGTGCTTGACTTGGCGGTCCTTGCCCTGTTCAGCGGTGCTTGACTTGGCGGTCCTTGCCCTGTTCAGCGGTGCTTGTCCTGTTCAGCGGTGCTTGACTTGGCGTTCCTTCATTGCCCAGCTGGGCTGGGGCTGGCGGTCCTTCATTGGTCAGCTGGGCTGTGGCTGGCGGGGTCCTCCTGGTCAGCTGGGCTGTGGCTGGCGGGGCCCTCCTGTGCAGCTGGGCTGTGGCTGGCGGGGCCCTCCTGGGCAGCTGTGCTGTGGCTGGCAGGGCCCTCCTGGGCAGCTGGGCTGTGGCTGGCGGGGTCCTCCTGGACAGCGACGATGGGGCTGGCGGTGGTGTCCTGTGCAGCGACGATGGGGCTGGCGGTGGCCTCCTGTGTAGTGACGATGGGGCTGGCGGTAGCCTCCTTGCCAGCGGGGATGATGGCGGTCTTCTACACCGTGCTACTCCTCCCAGACTTTGCAGGTTTCTTCTGCCCCTTCCCCACCTTGGGAGCAGTCACAGCTGAGTCCACACTCCCCCCGGGACCCCTGTGAGAGGCTTGGGTGGCTGGAGTCTTCCCCGTCACTCGCCGGGCACTGGCCAACTTCTGGTGCTTCACAGGGGGGGGGGACTGGCTGTGCTCAGGCTCCGTGATACACTGGCTGGCCTGGTGGCCGGTGCACTCCACATACCTGTGACAACAGGCACCACTGGTCCCGGTGATTTTGTGGCTGAGGTGATAGTACGGGACCTATGAGTTGGACGGGGGTGGTGGGTAATAGGATAAGGGTGGACAGGAACAGTTGTTTGGAGACACTGGGACGGGTAGATGGAGGGGGTTTGGGAGTGGAGGAAGAGGTGGTGGTTGTAGGAGGTGTAACTTTTGTGGCTTTGGGTGCAGGTGAATGCGCTGGAGGCTGTTGTGAGGTGGATGTATGTTGGGTGGGTGTGTGCCTACGTTTGTGTATCTTGGGAGGGGGCGTCACAGACACACAGGGAGAGGACACAGGAGACGTGTGAATGGTAGTGGGGGTGGTGACTGCACGTGAGCGGGGTGTGGTGGTGGGTGTGCTGCTGCGGGACGTAGTGGCTGTAGTGGTAGTACATGCAGGTGTGAGTGTAGACGAGACTTGGAGGGAGGAGGGAGACTAGGAGGAGGGGGACACAGTGGAGGCAGTGGATGTTGGTGTGTCTGTATGTGTGTGATGCTTGTGTGAGTGCCTGTGGGATGTGTTGTGCTTATGTTTGCATGAGCTTCCCTTGTGTGGTGAGGTGTGTGCAGGCTGGTCTGATGGTGTGCTTGGGATAGGCAGAGGTACAGGGGATTGGGTCTGGGTGGAGGGAGTTGGAGGGGGGAGGCTAGACACAGGGACAGTGGCTGCCATCAGTGCTGAGGCCAGAGTTTGAAAGGTTCGATGAAGGGCAGCCTGACCAGAATGAATGCCCTCCAGGAATGCATTTGTTTGTTGCAACTCCCTTTCTACACCCTGGATGGCATTCAAAATGTTAGACTGCCCAACATTGAGGGACCTGAGGAGGTCAATGGCCTCCTCACTGAGGGCAGCAGAGGTGACAGGGGCAGGGGCTGAGGTGCCTGGGGCGAAGGTGATGCCCACCCTCCCGGGTGAGCGGGCACGGGGCACACGCTGAGGGGCTGCTGGGAGGGCGGTGCTGGTAGGGGGGGTGGCTGCTGTACCTGTAGTAGTGGGGGGCACAGATGTTGCCACCACCACAAGGGAGCTCCCATCGGAGGACGAGTCCGTGTGGCTGGTTTCAGCACCTGTCACCGCCGTGGTGATCCCCTCGCCGTCCGTCCCACTGGTGTATTCAGAGTCCGTAGTGTGACCCTCCATGGCCATGTGGGACGCAGCTCCCTCGTGCTCCGGTGCCACTGCTCCTCCGCCTGATGATGCTAATGCACACAAGAACAGGGAGACCGCAAAAAAGGGGGGGGGAACAGAAGAAAGACAGGTTGAGTGCATGGCTTACCGCTACCGTTGGCGGACAAGACAGACACAGCAGCACCCTGCGCTACATCGCGCTGTTGGGCTCTACAGTGCAATTCCTGGGAAATGGCCTACAAGGCTATGGACGACATCTGCACACATAGATGACACAGGTGCATGAATACCTGTACTTGGCACTCTACAGAGGTGGGGTGGGGGGCCACAGGGCCATGCCTTACGAAGGGGCCTAGCCTACGGAACTCGCCCTGGCCTAGGGAAACCCACAGCCCTCCTCCCCCACCCAGACCCCTCCACTGCGCGCAAAGTCAGCTGAATGAAAGTGTACTCACCCCCTTGTGTCTGCTGTGATGCCCTCAAGCGCCCATCCAACTCCGGGTAGGTCACCACCAGGATCCGGAACATCAGGGGGGTCATGGTTCGACGGGCAGCCCTCCCACGTTGGGAGGCCATCCCCAGCTGAGCCTCCGCCGCCTTCTTGCTCCAGTGGCGAATGTCCTCCCATCTCTTCCGGCAGTGGGTGCTTCGTCTGTGGTGGACCCCCAGGGTCCGGACGTCCTTGGCGATGGCACGCTAAATATCCTTCTTCTGGTGGGCGCTGACCTACATGAAATGTACAGGGGAAGAAGAGAAGTCATTAACAACTGCGCCGTCAAAGTGAGTGGCCCCCATCCCTACCCTTGCCATGTGGCACATGCACCCACCGTCTTACATGCATTAAGAACTCTGCCCCCCCTTCCTTCTTACAACCAGCCCTCTCCACACAGGCATGGCCCATACAACATGCCCCCTGTGTACTTACCTGTTGGTCTGGAGGACCGTAGAGTAGCGTGTACTGGGGGAGGAGCCCGTGAACGAGCTTCTCCAACTCCTCCGATGTGAAGGCAGGGGCCCTTTCCCCAGCTGCACGAGACATTGTCTATTCCAGACCGAGGTCATAGCAGCACTTGCAGTGTAGGTCCTCTCCTGTCGAAGATCAGGTATCGAGTGATTCAACAGCTAGAAAATGGCGGTCACGTCCGCGGCGGTGCGGACCATCACCGCCGGCGTACATCGTCATTGGCTCCTGGGACCCATAGGGTCCAATGTTAACCAATGCAGCATTGCGCTGCGGTCTTCGACCGCCTACTGCAACGGTGTACAATGCCAGCGCAGTTACCGCACATCCCATTGTCCCACTTTAGAGGTCAGGCAGCCGCCATTTCAGGGGCCCACATGGCCTAATTACCAACTGCGTCACACATACCTAGGCCTACTCTCAACACACATACAGGCCATATTTTGTGTATGAATCGTGTTCTGTGTAGACTGTGGGTACATACCTCTGACTTGTTTGACTCTCTGGTCGCTGTTGTCCTTCATAGGCACCGTCCGCTGGGACATGTGAGGAGATGGCGGAATCCTCCGGTGTACCGACCGCTGGTGGACCTGTCGACAATGGAGGAAAGAAATCTGATAATCACCTACAGGTTTGACCGTGCCACAATCCTGGAACTGGAGCCAGACCAGATGGCGGAATCGTCCGGTGTACCGACCGCTGGTGGACCTGTCGACAATGGAGGAAAGAAATCTGATAATCACCTACAGGTTTGACCGTGCCACAATCCAGGAACTGGAGCCAGACCTGATGTCAGCAATCTGCCATCCCACAGGAATCCCCCCTCAAATGCAGGTGCTATCAGTGCTCCATTTCCTTACAAGTGGGTCTTTTCAAACAACTGTGGCCATGGCATCAGGGATGTCCCAGCCTATGTTTTCCAACGTATTGTCCAGAGTGTTGTCTGCCCTGCTGAAACACATGCGGAGCTACATCGTTTTCCCTCAGGTGGAGGACTTGCCTACAGTGAAAGGTGACTTCTATGCCCTTGGACATATCCCCAAAATCATAGGTGCCATTGATGGGACCCATGTGGCTTTGGTCCCCCCCCACAGGAGTGAACAGGTGTACAGGAACCAGAAGAGTTATCATTCCATGAATGTACAGATGGTATGTTTGGCAGACCAGCACATCTCCCATGTGAATGCCATGTTCCCTGGCTCAGTGCATGACGCCTACATCATGCCGAATAGCAGGATCCCTTATGTGATGGGTCAACTCCAGAGGCACCGTGTGTGGCTATTAGGTGACTCTGGTTACCCCAACCTGTCATGGCTACTGACCCCAGTGAGGAATCCCAGGACAAAGGCAGAGGAACGCTACAATCAGGCCCATGGACGTACTAGGAGGGTGATCGAGCGGAACTACGGCCTCCTGAAGGCCAGGTTCTGCTACCTCCATATGACAGGTGGATCCCTATTCTACTCACTAAAGAAGGTGTGCCTTTTCTGCAGGAGGATGGTCCAGATGGCGGTATTGTGGCAGCTGTGGAGCCTGTGGACAGTGATGAGGAGGAAGCAGAGGAAGAAGACATTGACAACAGGGACTCAGTCATCCAGCAATATTTCCAGTGAAACACAGGTGAGAATACATTCCTGCCTACTACAAGTACTTTTACACTTCTACCTCTATCCTGTCTGTCGATTTCACCGAGTGTATGGTCACTGAGTTGTCACTTTCCCTTACGGTTTCACAGGTGTGGGTCCCAACATGTGTCATCTGTTTAGATTCCTCTGGGACTCGAGCTGTGTGACATAGGTATGTTGACATTACTATTTCCTGGAAATTTTGTCACTGTAATTGCAAATACACTATTTCAAAATCACAGACAGACTCCAGATCTTTTGGTGCTTTAGGTGTGTTTATTTACATACAAAAATATTGGAGGGGGAAGTTAAATGATGAGGGGTGATGGCTGAGGAGTGTCCATGGCAGAGTCCAGTCTTTTTGTCTCATAGGTGCATTGCCCATATGGGCAAAGGAAGTGGAGCTGGGGCAGTTTCAATATGGACAGGGTGACAAAGTGGGACAGTGGGTTGACAATCAGGGTGGTCTCACTTCTTCGCGGGGGTCTTGGCATCGTGCTCTGTCTTGTTCCTGGATCTCAGGGACCGTTTGCGGGGTGGTTCTCCATCTGCAGGGGGTGGGGTGCTGGTGTGGTGGTCCTGTGGCGGTGCCTCCTGTCCACTAGCGCCGGTGGAGGTGGTAGGCAGTTCATCGTCCATGCTAGTGTCAGGGGCCCCTTGGAGTGCCACAGTGTCCCTCCTGGTGTTGAGTATTTCCTTCAGCACCCCTACGATGGTGCCCAGGGCGGAGCTGATGGTTCTGAGTTCCTCCCTGAACCCCAAATACTGTTCCTCCTGCATGCGCTGGGTCTCCTGAAACTTGGCCAGGACCGTTGCCATCGTCTCCTGGGAGTAGTGGTATGCTCCCATGATGGAGGAGATGGCCCCGTGGAGAGTGGGTTCCCTTGGCCTGTCCACCCCTTGTCGCACAGCAGACCTCCCAGTTCCCGTGTTCCTGGGCCTCCGTCCCCTGGACCGTGTGCCCACTACCACTGCCCCCAGGTCCCTGTTGTTGTTGGGGTGGTGGGATTTCCTGGGTTCCCTGTAGTGGTGGACACACAGCTGATTGACGTGACGGGTATGTGATAGCATGCAGGTAGGGTGGGGGATATGGTAGTAACACACTTACTGGAGTCCATTCCTCCACCGACTCCTGCGAGGCCCTCAGGATGCAGAATCGCCAAGACCTGCTCTTCCCATGTTTTTAGTTGTGGGTGAGGAGGTGGGGGTCCGCCGCCAGTCCGCTGAACCGCATGGTGGTGTCTTGAGACTACGGAACGCACCTTCCCCCGTATGTCGTTCCACCTCTTCCTGATGTTGTCCCGATTTCTTGGGTGTTGTCCCACTGCGTTGACCCTGTCGACTATTCTTCGCCATAGCTCCATCTTACTTGCAATTGAGGTGTGCTGCACCTGTGCTCCAAATAGCTGTAGCTCTACCCAGACGATTTCCTCCAACATGACCCTGAGCTCCTCCTCCGAAAACCTGGGGTGTCTTTGCCGTGCCATGGGGGGGGTGTAGGTGATGTGTGGGGTGGTGTGTGGTGATAAGTGTGGTGATATGTAGTGGTGTGTGGTGTTTTGTGTGTGGAAGTTGTGTGGGTGATGGTGTTGAGTGCCTGTGGATGCTAGTTTGTGGATGGTGGTGTCTCTCTCTGGCCTTCTTTCTGAATTTTTTGTCGTGGGGGTTTGTGGGTGATGTGGGTGTGTGTTATATATTGCAATGGGTGTGTGGGAGTGATGTGTGTATGTGTATCAGGTGTGTGTATTTCGAATTGTCCAATGTGGTGGTGTTTTGTAGAAGTGTGTGTATTTTGAGCGCGGCGGTGTGTACCGCCAATGGAATACCGCGGTTGAAAGACCGCCGCGTGGATTCGTGTGTCGTGATAGTGTGGGCGTATTTCTGTTGGCGTGACGGTGGAGGTTTTGTTTTCGCCAGTGTATCACTGACCTTTGGTGTGGCGGACTTGTGTGGGTGTCTGAATTTTGACAGATTTTGAGATGTGGGTCATAATAGCTGTGGCGGAATTCCACAGCCGCGGCGGTGTGTTGGCAGTCTTCTGCGCGGCGGTAAGCGCCTTTTATGGCCAATGTTGTAATGACCACCATAGCGTTTCACGATCACTCCTGTGCTGACCTTTTCCCGGACTTCCCTTCGAAGTCCCACAAGTGTAGGATACTCCTCCTGTGCCTTGTGGAAGCCTTCCAGGGTCCAGCAGGGAAAAAACCCTGCAGCTCTGAAAGTGCCCCAGACACCAGCAATTGGTCTTCTTCCAGAGCCTCATCCCCCTTCCATCTGGAGTTGAAGCAGTGACCTCCACAGCCATTTCCTTCTACGAGTCTGCCCTTTCATATTAACTACCTTGCCCTCATCACTGCAAATGAGAGATATTCTCAGTCCCTCTCTGAGACTGCCGTACAGCCTGTGCTCTTGTTAACACGGCTAATGTTGTCCAATCCATAAAGGCATCTGGTCCTGGCACCAAGTCAAGGGCAAACAAATCATTGCCCAAGAGCCATCCAGATCCTTGCTTTCCACTTACCCCAACATCAAGCTTGGCCACCTTACCGTTGAGCCCAATCTCAACCCTAGCAAGCAAATACTACATGTCCTGTACACTGGCTATCAAACCTGCGTCCTTGTTTCCAGGGAATATCTCTTCAGACTTAAGGTACTTTCTCCCAACCATAGTGTGGAAGGCTCCTCTATCCCTCAGGGCAGGTACTTTCCACCTAATTGATGCTAATGTCCTGCACAAATCCCATAGTGTTAGGATGAATGCGCTTCATAGCATCTAGGCCCCTCTCCCGAATGCCCATAGCTACTAGGTTAAGTGCAACCCGTCACTTGTGGGTTACCATCATCCATGTGTAACACACTTCCTATTAAGGTGTCAATGAGTCAAGTTCTTTCGCCAGACAATCTCTCTTGAAGAGTCTCACCTGGTGGAACTTAAAGCAAGTCATCACCTTGGACTTGGAAGGGCTTCCTGGCCTTACCTTCTTTGGATGCTACTTTCAGGATACACCATTATCATTCTCATATTTCCTGGGCCCTCCTCACATCCCATGAGAATAACCCTTGCCTTCCCTTCCAGTTTAGAACCAGCCTTTGGAGAGTTCTTCTCCCCCCTTTTTAGCTTACAACTGTACTTCTCTAGCCATTTGTGAACCCTGTTAGGTAGCCACTTATGAGCTGAAAGTTTTGTTGGATCCCTTTCTGTCAGAGGAGACAGGTATTGCCTAAGTGGGGTATAACACTCCTCTTTCGATCACTCTGTCATCATCAACTGGTTATGGAACTGAAAATCCTTGACCTACATCCCTTTTACCCACTCATTCCAATCACAAAATACATAATGAATCCAAGTCTCTCTTGCAGTCACAGAATCTCTGCAGGTATTGAGCTGGCTGTATCCTAAACTCCCTAATGAGAGCTTCCTTCATTTGGTCTGACACAGGCATTCTCCCAGTGATGGCTGTCTCCCCCAATGGCATGCATTCCATTAAGGTAGCTGCCTTAGACACTGCATTCAGGACCTGTGCTTTACAAGCGACTATCCTGACTTTCCACATACAAATGCTCAAGATCTTGTGGAACCTTGGCCACAACCTGGCTTGAACTGGGTATAGAGTCATTTATCCCGGATGAAGTTGTCATTTCTGCCATCCTACGTTTCTCTCTCAGAGGCAATCTTTTCCATTTCCAGCTCTCGGTCCTTTTCCTTCTGTTTCGCCTCCCACTGATTTCACTCTCTTTCTCTCTGCTTCTGCCCTCTCTCTTACAATTTCAATTCTCAGAAGTGCCAATTGCAAGCTAAGGGTCTTTACTAAACTCAACCCACCCAAGGGATTTACTCCTGGAAGTGGTGACAGTGGTACCCTAGAAATTCAAGGTGGTGTATACAACTAGGATATTCTAAAAACAAAAGGTGGTGTGTTGGTGAAACTCAGGAAAATGTGTTAGGGGATACACTTGGCATGAGTCTTTACTGTATCTGTGCAATAGAGATCCTAGAGCCTCAATCCACAGCGCTCGCTTCCTGGTTTCCTACCATGATTCCCTTCCCAGAGTCAACTACAATCTCATTCCTTTATTCTCAAACTGTTCTCTAATGAAATTAGCAAGGACCTCTCTGCCCCTACTTCTTGGAATCATCCTCCCTCTATTCCAAGAGAAATCCTTCATCTGATCTATGGACCTGGTGCTGAGGTCAGTTCCCAACCCTGTTTTTTTCCATTCTCTGTGCTATGTGTGTCATTTCAAGCACAGAAGAAAACATTTGACTTATTGTACTACTGGTGTAAAATGGAAATGGCCAATGCCAAGTTTGTATCCAGGCTCCTAAACGTTAGGTGCCCGCCACCTGCTGCCAATTGTCAGAATCTCTTTCAAAGGGCATAAGGGCAGACAGGGGTTACTGCCCAGCCATGGTGGTTGAGGCCTTGTACTAATGATGTCCTGGGGCCCGGCTTACCATGGATCCTGAACAAGTTTGCTAAGTACCGCTTCTGCACTTGACTCTCAGTGGTATCTGTGGATGAGCAGTCAAAGGTCCCTCGGGGGGAAATGTGAGTACAGATGAGTGAACACGACTTACATCTTAGTGTCAATAAATCAATGTCCAGTCAAATACTTATTTCTATAATAAAAATAAGTTTTTTTTTCTATCTCTACACATTCAAAGAAAATGTATGACTTGTGTAAACAAAATCACACTCCCCTTTGAAGTCGGGGATCAAGTGTTTCACTGGAAAAACGCTGTCCCTCCTGCTCTTTGTATTGTGATTGGAGCTATTCCCCATTCGCTAGTGGCCGCATCCAGGAAATGCTCCCTAGTGAACTTTAACTGAAGAGTCTACTCTGACTCTTATAAAATAGTAAAAACTGTCTTGGTGCTTCGGCGCTCTTAGGAGCGAGTCCCCTGGGGCCTGATAGGCCCTTAACGAGTTTTACCTGCTCCAGAAGTGAGGAAGTGTGCAACGTCTCAGCAGGTGCTTGATCCGTGGGCAAGTCTCCATTCCAGTTCGGCGAGTAGGCTGCACATGAGAGGCAAGACAGCACTAGGCAAGTGTGGGCTCTCATTTGAGTCTACTCAGTGGGCTCCAGCAGCGCCGGTGTTTCTCCTGCCTGGTAGGTTCTGCAATCCCCAACAGGTGAGGAGGTGTTGGATTCTAATGCTTCAGATCTGGGTCCCAGTGATGTGTTGATGCACCCTTGACATATTCTTCAGTTTACAGGGGCAGGTCAGGTGAAATCTTCGAGCTTCCTTGTGACCTATAGGCCATGCGACTTCACAGTTCTCAGGCGGCGGCCCGATCCTAAAGGCACTCACAATACCAGCAGCCCCTTCTGACATATTGAGTTTGTACAAAACTACCAACCAGGATGCACGGCCTCACCGCAGGCAGTCCATACCATGGTCAGCCCACCTGGCATACAGGGTCACCTCTAAGGTTTCGCACAGGCTTTGTCCCTCATTATCCAGCAATGTATTCCACAATGGCCACTTCTGGCACCTGGGGTAGCTGCAACAGTGCCCCCAGGCTTTGCTCTCCTCACAGTACTCTCTGCTCAGGGTTCACTTCACGACGGCCCTGTCCTGACATACAGGAGTGGTTTCTTTAATCCGCACAAAGCCAACGACCCCTAAAGTGCAGCAGCTATCTCCTTGTACTGGGAATTCAACTCAACAGTGTTTCCCGCTGACCCTCGCTCTCTCTAAAGCTCTCCTCTTCCTAACAGGAGACACTGGTCCTGTAAAGCAAGCAGGCGCTGTTGCTGCAGCCTCCAAGCAGGTGGCTATGGTTTCCCCAGGTGATTTCCCCCCACCCAGCAGGGAGACTCGCAGGGCTTTGCCCCCAGCCCTGGTCACAGGCAGAAGTCTTGCCGAGCTTCTACTCCTCACACAGCCATCAGGCTCCTTGTCAGATGATAATTTTTGGGGTCTCAACCTCACCTTCTTATAATCCATTTCTAGACATCAAATGCAATTTAGGGTCTAGGCCTTTGAAATTTTATGTTGGAGGTCTGAATCCTCTGAAATACACACTTCTCCTGTCCCTCTTCCTCTTGAAAGGTTGTCTGTCACAGGAGGAGAGACTCTGAAGCTGATAGTCTTACAGCATAGGCCATGGGAGTGACTAGAGTTCACACCTGGATGTCAACCGCAGTGATATGTGCATTAAAATGTTAATGCCAGAACCCAGCCCTGCTCTTTAATTCCCTTATCGGCCCTTCTCCTTCCTGAGATGTGTCCAGGCATCTTCTTTGTGATCTCTCACTGAATCAAAGAGCACCTTTTGAAGTCTACAGGGGTGTCTCTCTCTCTCTCCCTTATCCATTGTGTCCCACCCAGCTGACAAGAATGCAGCAATAAGCAAATCTATCGGGGAGGATTCCTCTACCTCCCCATGTCTTCACCAGGCAGACCTGGGCTTCCCAAAATGGAACCCAGGGACCTCTGTGTGAAGTACCATCGCAGGCACACTTGTACTCAGTGTATGCTGACTGCACACACACTGTCCAACACTGTTATCTCCATGTATTGTGCCATCATAGGCACACATACATTCAGCATACACATTCACTTAGCTTGCACTGCTCCTTACTATAGCCTTTGTCCAGTGCCTAGTTTGAGTCCGCGGTTGCCAGTGGGGGCCATGGGCACTTACTTTTGGGGACCAGCACTTAATTTTTCAAATCAGACATTACCTGAGACCAATAGAGGGAAAAACAAACAAAATAAAAAGACGGAAGAAAAGAAATACAGAAAGTCTGTCACCAAGGGAGAAAGCAGAAACTTGTAATAGTGAGATAACAGGGCAAGGAGTGCCTGACAGTGAATTAAAGAGGCCTGAGGTGGATTCAGGGCTGTGCATCCTTGCTATTCATGCTCTGACATTTTATAGCGCTAGCCGAGGGTGTTTGAGAAGCACTTTAGGCACTGCATTTTACAAACAAATCACTGCCTTTCTCTACTGTGCCACTTGCAGGCACACATACATTCAGCATGCACATTTACTGTGCGCATGCTGCACAACAGAACACCCTTTATATATTGTACTTCTCACAGGTACACATACACCCACTACAGGCATTCACCATGAAAGCTTTGCACAGCACTATATCGCTCATGAAATGTACTCCTTGCAGATATACATATACCCAGTCCATACATTCACCATCCTTGCACTGTAAAGCTCTATCCCTGGACTGTTGCCTTCCCAAGCACAATTACAACTAATGCATAGCCACAACTCCTACATTGTGCATCACTTTACATCTAAATGATGTAGGGCAAAGGGGGGAGTTACGCATACAGCAGATGAACCTTTAAAAGGTAAGTGAGCCTTACTCCAGTGTCACAGATTAAAAAGGACCTGTTCACTCCTATTGATCACTACAAGGTATGCTGCCACCACAACTCATGTTGCTTAACTCTTGGCGAAGGCTGCAACCTTCCACCACTACGAGGGTAGTGGTTTGAGTGCTTCTCCTGGTCCAAAAAGATCGCAATTTTTGAGACTGGCCTTTGTCATGGTGTACACACATGATCTGTATTTGCCTATGTCAACAAAAATCAGCATTATGGATAGCGTCCATTAACATGAAGAGGACTTTTCCGCCCCAACAGAAACCAAAACTGGCTTTATGATAAGAGAATTACAGCAGTGAACTCATCATTCACCAGTACCTTTTCATTTCTAGAGGACTCCATCAATGTGAGCCAACCGTTTCTCTCAGCAGTGCCGTCTTAGCACTTTAGAAATCTCACAATATGAGCTTTTCCAAAAAGTGCCTTCTCAGTATTATAGGATGGCAATCATGAAAGCTTCATCTATAATAGCTGTCTCAATGGGCTCGTGAACCTAGGTAGTATCAGTTTCCTTCTGGCAGTATCTTCATGGTGTTATAGGACTTTTGCAGTATGGATTTTACTTCAGTGCTTCCAGGAATGCCTCATAGTGCCTCAGTAAACTAGATAGGATCCCAGGTAATCTTAGTGTTCTCTAGAAGCATCTTCTTGGTGCTAGAAGACATTTGGAATCTATTTTAAAAATCTATTTTAAAAACTATTACAATTTGATACTTTTTCTAGGGTCTTAAAGATTTCATTAATAATGTCACCATCAATTTGAAAATTGTTGTCTCCAAAGCCTCAAATGTGCCCCTGCCCACCATCCTCAGAATTGTAGTGTATCCTATGCACATGGCGAGTACATCTCCCAAGTCATCTGATCTGTCTCATAATTACTGTGTTGGGGAAGAGGCCAAGCTGCATTTTCTAACCTCCACTCCAAAGAAGCTCTTATGGCTCTGTGGCTACTCCACTCCTATGGGTGAGGTGGGGTGAACCTTTGAAGAATCAGAGCTGTCTAGAAATGGTCCTTTCAAGGCTCTTAGTTTTAGTCATTTGTGGCCCAGTGCTATTGGATAGACTTTGGCATTACTTCTGCAAAGTTAGATATAGTTTCCACTGCCTAGTCAAGGCACTGGCACATGTGAGTATGCAAAAAGAGCTCAGTTTCCAGACCCTCAAGATAAATTGGGCTCCAGATTATTCTCAATAATGTTTGTGGTATCAAAGGTTACAGACAGGTGGATATTGGTTCTTAATCTGCAGAATCTGAATGCCTGGATTTCCATCCACTGGTTCAAAATGAAGACATTGCAACATGCAATATGGATAGTGCCGTTGATAAAAGCTCCTGCTTCCCATGTATCAGTCGTACAACTGGAATGTTGTTCGGGATGCTATCCTAGCACGTGTTTCTGCCCGCCTTTCAAAATGCCTATACATTGAAGTTTAGTGGTGCCACCTTCCAGTTCAATTTTGGTGGCGGGCGTCAGGTAGATCCTAGCACACCTGTATCTATTGACCACCTTGTTGAAAACTGGGGGTATCTCCTATTCAGGATTTTTGAATATATCAGGTGTATTACTGTTCCCTCATATGCATGTAGATGCCAGGAGTCAGGTACATCTCTTGGGACCTGATCTATTTTTTACGGCACCGAGATGGCAACCATAGACACATTTTTGAGAAATAGACCTTGATTCCTTTCAGGACTACACCTGACATCGTGACATCTTAAAAAAATGTTTCCTCTGATGGGGGTTGTCACTCTTTTAATTCTGTACCTTTTTGACAGCAGAGAGGCCAACCCCCGTCCTTACATATCTCACTTAAACCTTTCTAGAAGATTTCAAACTGGCAGAAGCATGTTGACCTCCGTTAGTGAGTTGAATTACCACCCCCCTTTACTTTTTTACTTTTAAAATTATGACTGGGGACATAATAAAGTTTTGAAGGTCTATGCGAGCGAAAGTTTTAGAATAAACATGCTATCATGAAAATTGCAGCAAGCTCATAGACAACGCATCAATCCCTGTGCGTACCTGTTAATTTACAAGACAAAGTAAATGTAAATTAATTTATCATCAACATGGGCGTGCAACTCCACCAAGGCTCCTGCTGCAAGAGAAGCCACAAAGGCTAAAGTAGCCCTACTCAAGAAATCCCCAAAGGCAGTGCACCGCCACGCAAATATAAACGTTGCATAAAGTACAGAGAAAGTCCAGTGCTCCAGTGTTGTAGATGAATAATTCTTTCTTTTTAATACTTGTTTGCAAGTCCAATGATTTGTGTTTTCACAGTTCCGTAAGTAAAGCACATAAAACAATAGATGAACAGCCAACCTGTTTCGCCCGCTGAAGTGGCTTCTTCAGGGCTGTAATATAACATAAGAACAATGTATACAATGTACACTAAATTGCAAGAATCCAATTACATAAAACACCCGTAAAATTCGAAATGAAAAAAAAACAAAAAAAAAAAAAACAGAGAGATGCTATGTACCGACAAAAAACATATAGCACTGTGAGACCGAACAAAAGTACACAAAATTCGTAAGTGCATCCAAGTACGCACATGTTAAAGATAATATGAAAAATGCAATGGCATGTGTAATCCGAAACTTAAGCAGTGTGTAAATATAAAAGAGCCCCAAGTTATGGATAAACATACGAAGAAGATAAACTCATCAAAGGAATATGCATATGGAAAAAGGTTAATAAGAAAAAAAAGAAACATATCCGTATTCAAAAAGTCAAGTGGATAGAAGACATCACCCTGTGCTGAAAAGAGAGAATCAAGAGACATATAGAAGATAGTACATATATGGTAAAGCATACCACAGTGGAATCCAGTCAGTCGCAAAAAACAAAAGCAGTACTTTTGGGTACGTTAGGTGCCTGGCAAGAAAAAAACGCTCATAAGTCAAAACAAAATTAAGTAGAAAACTGAAGTATCCGCACTTGGATTCAAAAAAATGAAAAAACATATGCGAGGCAAGTGCTAAAAGATAGCCAGAAAGGTAACACGAAGAACCCGTAAACGGGCAGCAGGAAAGTCAGAAAAATAAATAAATAAACAGATCCCATCGTCACAAAAGTATGTGATCCAGAATAACAAGAAAAAATATTTTCAAAAAATGATATTACGTGTGTGCAGGAAATGGGGTGTAAATACCAAGAAGAATATTTAAAACTATGGTCGTAACCGCTCACGGAGTAGAGCAACATGCCACTGTAATAAAAAGTAGAATGAAATATGAAGAAAAGGGAGGGTAAAAACATCTTACCAGTTTGGTTGAAAAGTTGTTCACAAAATGAGAGATAACACGGTCCGAACGACCGTTAGAGTAAATGCGGAGCCGGCACGAGTATAGTGCTGGTGCTGAAATGTGAAACGGACAGACGCCCGGCTACGAGTGTTTTAACTAAATTAAATGGAACCCGGAAGTCCGGGTTCTTAGAAGGAAGGACACAAAAATAGAGAAAGGACTATGGCGACGGCCATCTTAGGGCTGTAATAAGGCGCAAAAAAGATTAAAAAAATACAGTGAATAACTGTACCAAGAAAGTGTTAGAGAAAACACACAGAATTATTATAATCAAAAATTTGATTTTTTAGCAAAAAAGATATTTGGTTTATGGTGTGGAGCAACAAAAGGGTGTATTGTGAGAAATTCTCGCAGGGAGGAAAACCTAGTGGTGGGAAAGGACATCCTAGAAGGAGGGCGGGGAGTCAAATCAAAAAGGGCAGTAAAAAGAGGGATGAGGAGAAGGGAGAAAGAAACAGAATATAAGAAGAAAATAAGTATAAGATAGATGTGCCCAAAAAATATATGAATAATTGCAAGAGTAACATGAGAAAGTGGTCAAGAGTAGAGTAAATTAACCCACAGGGGGTGAAGTACCCAAAAAAACACCCAAATTATCTGGCAAGCAGGACAAATCAAGTGTGTGGACATTACCGTTAATATCCAATTGAAATTAATATTAGTCCTGAAATTGTACAATTCGAACATGTAAGAATGGCAAACAAGGTTACATGAAATTTACGCACAACAGTATATACATACAGTCTATTGAAAACCAAGGAGATAAAACTACAGAAAGTAATGAAATTCGTGGTCAGTATTGTGGCCCAATTCCACCGCTCGCAGGAGGCAGATCCAGGCTGCCTCCCTTTGGCGTAATGTCAGTTCCCTGTTACCTCCTTTGGGGTGAGTAGGAATGTGGTCAATTCCCTGAAACCAAATCAATGAATCATTAGGATGAGCAGATGCTATATGTGTTGTTAATGGATGGTTAGAATCCTGTTTTTTGATTTTTGATTGCTCGTAGGTGTCCCTGTATCCTAATTTTCAGAGAACGTTTTGTGCTCCCCACATACATTTTGTTACATACACATCCCAGAACATGAACAACAAATTTTGTATTACAATTGATGAAGTGATTGATATTAAATGTCTTCGTATTATTGTAACAGAAATCCTTAGTTTTATCACTTTTATATTTACACACTGCTTAAGTTGCTGATTACACATGCCATTGCATTTTTCATATTATCTTTAACGTGTGCGTACTTGGATGCACTTACGAATTTTGTGCACTTTTGTTCGGTCTCATTGTGCTATATGTTTTTTGTCAGTACATAGCATCTCTCTGTTTTTTTTTTTTTTTTTTTCATTTCGAATTTTACGGGTGTTTTATGTAATTGGATTCTTGCAATTTAGTGTACATTGTATACATTGTTCTTATGTTATATTACAGCCCTGAAGAAGCCCCTTCAGCGGGCGAAACGCATTGGCTGTTCATCTATTGTTTTATGTGCTTTACTTACAGAACTGTGAAGACACAAAGCACTAGACTTGCAAACAAGTATTAAAAAGAAAGAATTATTCATCTACATCACTGGAGCACTGGACTTTCTCTGTACTTCATGCAATGTTTATATTTGCGTGGCGGTGCTCCGCCTTTTGGGTTTTCAATAGTTTTAGAATACCCTTCTTTCCCCTCTGCACAATCAACCTCACACCAAATTGCAACCAGTTTGATACTACCTCAAACCCCTACAAAATCCTCAGGGGCTTCCAAGCTAGTCAGTGGGTAGTAGCTGACACATAGATCACAATGATCAGTGTCAAGAGGGGCCCAAGGATGGAACATGTCACCTATTAGGAAGGTGAGGACCTATCGTCCTGAAGTTGTGAGTACCTTTGGCTCACTCTAGCCTTCCCTTTTCCCTCCATTCATGAGAGGCAGGCAGTTCTTGTGTGATTAGACATATTGGCATGAGAGTTTGCACTGACTGATCCGTGAATCCTCCTGACCTTTTTTTGATTGATGTACAGGAAATTACATCATATGCCCAATGACCTCCACCAATGACATGAAAAGAAGATATCTTCTTCCTGGAGCCTGCAAAAGTATTAGCAGGCTTGTGCCTTTGGGATTCGCTATCACCAGTGGCAAGACCTCCTGATCTTGTGGGCTGCACCACTCTGAGTGCAGGAGGAGGGGGTCGCAACTCACCTCGACCACCTTAACCAAGCCAGGTGACTCAAGCTCGATAGAGAGCGAGGGAGGGGCAGACAGCCCAAAGATGGCAGACGCTATGGCCGGTGATGCAGGAGAGGCTTTTGGACCATGATGGATGAGACTCTGGTATCCCTGGAGCCTCTAGGTCTGCAGCACACCGGCAGTTTGGATCCACCCAGGCAAGTGGTGAAGTCACAGATACTAGTTTAGGGACAGAGCCATTTGTGTCCCCACACTCAGGGTGCTGACGCAATCCCCATTAACATCAATGAATATTGAGCTGGCCAATCATGGTTGGGGTGTGTTTTGCTGAATCTGCTGCTGGTGGCACTGGGGGTGCCAGGGACTGGGCTTGCCTACTCAGAATTCTTCTGAGAGGTTGTGGCCAATAATGTGCTCTTAGCGCTCTATGCAGTCCTGTCCTGGCAAAGCCATGCTGCGTCCATAGAAGGCTCTGCTGGCCCCCTTGTCTATCATCCATTCCTCCAGGGCTTCCAACTAAGCTACGCAGGATAAACTGCTGGATTATTTGATATGTGGATGTATGGACAAGCAGAAGACTGGTGAGACAGACTATCTGACATGCAGAGCCACGACAATTGATAGTATGCTGGAGAGGGAAGTGGGTGTCATCACAAATGAAACTGCCCTAACTGAGCACAGAATTTCCATCAAGCGGAGGCCCACAATGTGTAATGGTGCAACTGATGATCAAAGACTTAGGCCTGTTGGATGCAGTAGTGGAGGAAACATTGGTACTACATTTAGTTCTAATGGCTCCCCCAATGCTGCAGGAGTTCAACCACCTCCTATACCAGCAGCAAAGCAAAAGAAAAGAGTTGCACGCCTGGCTGCACCTTTGGAAAGGGATAAGGAGACCATTTGTATTGACTTTCAGAGCATCAGCGATTGTTACTCGGCCAGTGCTGTTGTAGGTTCTCTTTAATCGTCCCGGCACGACTTGGGATTAACTGAATCTCAGCTAGAGGAATTAGAGTAGCTACAAGCATGGCACAAGGAACCTTTGCTGCATCTTCAGTGCTCACCAATATTCATGTGGACATGTGAAGAACCCCATTTGCAACTCTGTCACCAGTAATGATATGAATTAGCAACCTACGAAAGCCCCCCACAAGGATCCACCTCCTGGAGAAGGGATGCATCACCGCCGAGGGGGCACTGGCATTGACATTGTCAATGATCTCCCCACCCTCCCTGAGAGTTGGAATCAGAGGTGAGACACTGGACAACGAATTTCCTATAACTAAATAAACAGAACAATGACAAACCTCTAAATACAATAGATATAAATGTACCCCCTTCTGCTATCCCATATGTAGTGATGTTGGCAGTGGTTCTGGCATTGAGGTGCAATCAGATGGAATCGGGGAGTCAGCTTCTTAATAAAGTTACCCAGATGATGTGTAAGAATAGAGGTTTCAGTACAGTTGACTGCAATAATACCTTATTGGTCAGTAGGGATGTGTGGTTGGGTTCTACAAGGAAAAGGTTTGCAGGAGACTGTATTGTGGTGAACTCATAGAACCCTATCTATACAAGAAATATGTTGTCCCATAAGGCAAGACCTGCGACCAACTGTGGTGAGATCCTTACGGTACGTCTGGGGTTGAATTAAAAGGTAAAACGTATTAGTCCCCATAAGAGAGACAAGATGATTTTCCAGCTCACCCCTAAGGAATACACACTAATCCCTATCTGATGTCATTTCGATTGACTGACTTAATTTACCGACTGCAGAGTTTTGCAAATATGTTCAGAAGCAATCTGCCCCTATTATGAGCCATGTTGATGCTGTATTCCTTGCCAATTAGATATTGTCAACCCATGGGAATATGAGTTGGAACATAGCAAGAGTTAGGTCCAAATTGTGCCTGCCTGAATGGACATTCTTAATAAATGATTGTGACACTATAGCCCTCATTATGACTACGTCAGTCTTTTGCAGCTGCGGCCGCCGGAAGACCGCCTGTGCTGGCGGTCTTCCGACCACCGCACAATGACTGCCGACGGATATCTGCACCACTGACGGTCGGATATCCGGTGGCATTCATCACAGCTGGCGGTGGGAGCACTGGGTCCCGTCCCTCATAGAGGAGTACCTTTTCAGATGATGTAAGTGTCGTCTACAAGGGGAGGGGGTTGGGGGTGAATGGGTGTGTGTGAGTGTGTGTTTGCATATTATGAATGAGGGGGGATGTCTGTGCATGTGTGTCTGCATGCATGTGGACGGGGGTGTGGGTGTGTTCATGGGTGAATGTGTAAGGGGTAAGAGGGGTGTGCGTGTATGTATGGATGTGTATATGGCATGTGTGTGCGCGGTGAAGTAGGATTGGGGATGGGGAGTGTGGTGATGTGAAGATGAGTGAGGAGGTGGGGATTGTGTATGCATGCATGTAGTGGAAGGAAGGGGGTGGGGGATGGTGAGTGTATGCGTGTGTGTGTGATTGTATGTGTATGTATGCATGTCTATGGGGTGAATGTTGTGAGTGGGGGGTGTCTGTGTGTGATTGTGTGTATGTGGGTGCATGCGTGCATGTGTGCAGAGGTGTTTAGGGGGTATCCTGGCTACAGGAGCACAAGTTCCTGTCATCCGGATACTTTTCCGCCAGCATTTTGTGTTGATGATACTGCCAGGAAAATGCTGGCGGTGTTCCGAGTTGGAATAAACTCTGCCGTTATCCAACTCCCACTGGGCTGAGGTGGAAACCTCCAGCCCAGAGGGCCACGGTAATGCGGCAGGACGGGCAGGGATGCAGCGGTTTTTAAGTGGCCAAACCGTCGCAGCTGTAATATGGCGATCTGCACCGCCGGTCCAATGGTGATGGGACCACCACAGTGGCCCTGGCAGTCCATGGACTGCCCGGGTCATAATGAGGGCTTATATTTTTCAAAGATACTTGGGTCACACCAACCCTAATGACTTTGCTGGGTATGAGTGTTATTAGGTCCCTGCCATTTCATCTATTATTGGCCGAGCTAAGGGGGCCTGTCTATCTGGATTAATATGTCCCTAAAAGGAGGAGTGCAAATTATAGAAATGGACAGTAGGGACTTTCAAGCTGCTTCCATTATAGGGATAAGCAACTTTTGTGTTTATCTATTACATTTTTATAAACAAAGATTTTGTGAAGCCTTTCAATGTAACGTTTGTTAATCTGTTTGAGTTTGTGGAAACCATTGAGGATAGGGACAGTGCTACAGGTCTGATATTTATTATGATCCCCACAGGGGACTTTAATGCTAAATTGGAAGTGAGTACAATTGAGGAGACAAAACAGCATTTGAAGCACACAGCAGGCACTGATGACCAAAGAAGAATAGAACTTGGGAGTTATATTGCAGCACATGACCTGTGAAATAAGAGTGGCTGTGGCTCTGTTATTCATTACATCTTCTATCTAGAGGTTTGGCCCACTGTTTAGAAAACAGGAAGACCTCAGAATCCATCTTTGGAGACCACTGTCCTTTGTGGTATCTCAAATCTTACTTTGCACTTTGACCCCGTTGGACATTACCTGCCCCCAACCCATATCTAAAGGACTGAGACTTGTCTGGGACCTCCAGAATCCTTCCCAACCAGGGCCGGATTGGGTCCCCGTAAATTTGATAGTATGCAATTCTAATCAGTGGGCGCCATTACTGACTAATGTCCTTAACAATGTATCATTGAGAATTACCCAGGTCTCAGTCATCTTTGATCATTATTCCTACTTTAAAAAAAGGTGATCTATCTGATCCGAGATGTTACTGCCAATTTCCATCAGAAGATACTGCAATTAAAATCTCTGACTTGATTTACAACAGAATTTGTGAGTGGACCTCTGAAAATAAAATTCTTAATTTCTGCTAATATGGCTTTGAGGAACATTTGAGAACTGCAGAGCAGTGTCTAAACCTTAAATTAATAGTTGGTAAATATGCTATTGCAAAGCATACTCCACTTTATCTTGCATTTGTTGACTGGTCCACAGCTTTTGACTGTGTTAACTGCCCAAAACTCTGGTTGATTCTACGGAACGTGAGGCTGAATGTGGCACTTGTAAATGTCCTATCTGCCCTACATGAAAACGTGAATACAAGGGTTAGATTTGGCACCAGTGGTGAACTCACAGATGAGTTAGGGATTTCCCAGAGGGTATGCCAGAGAGGCGTTCTTTCTTCTCTTTAATTTATTCTCTATATTAAAATGTTAAGTTTACATCTTAACAGTGCTAGCCTAGATGTTAGGTGGTGCCCCTCAACTAGCTTTATTTTATACCAATGATGTGGTTTTGATGGCTCACCCTTGTGGGAAGCTGGCTCTTTATATGATATATAAAAATGAGATATATCATACAAAGAGTCTAAGGGTTCCCCTACTAGTGGACAGGGGCTTGCTCTAGCAATAGCAAGATGCTCTCTTTTGTGGTAGTGGGAACAAGCAGCTCTAGGCTTATCAAAGAGGAGTATAAGACATCTGCAAATACACATGCAGTCAATAAATGAAACACAGGACTCAAGAAGGAGAGCCACACCAATTTACAAAAATAACAAATATTTTTTTATTCTTTGGCACCAGAAACATTATGATCAGCTAAGTACATTATTGCAAGGAGAACCTTTGCAGCTTTGGAAACCGATACATTTGTCAGATGCGGCAATTTTATCCTATGAAGAGAACAACAAGCACTGCATTCAGGTACGGTACAGCAACTTACGAGGCCAATCTCCTGGACTTGAGGTAAGTACTGGAACAAGAGTCAGGATCACACCAACGTATCACTCCGGGAAGGGCTGTGGCAGCCGGGTGCAGAGGTGCGATACCACGTCTGGAGCCCAATGTTGCTTTGTGGAGATCGGTCCGGATGAGACGGTGCTGCAGTTGAAGACAGGGGATCCAGTCTAGTGGAACCAACAAGGGGGATCCGCTCCTGAGATGTCTGGGGACGTGGATACACCTCGGGTCCTCTTCTCTGTGGGACAAAGCGACTGGTGCAGAGGTGTTTTGAGGCTTCGAATTGTCTCCACCGGACCATATGCGGTTCATGGGGCCTGCATGCAGAGGCTGCAGGAGGTGTCGGTGAGTCCACAGTGGCAAGTTCAAGGTTGGCTCTGTCTCTGGAGGGCTGGGCAACCATGCTGGCACCGTTGGTGTACTTCAACTTGGGTTGTATGGCAAGGGTTCATTGTTGCTCTCAGGAGTCTGGTTTTTTGGCGGTCTGGAGTTCTCGCAGTTTGTCTTGGGGTGGCTGCAAGATGCAAGGAAGCAGCTCTGCTGCTCCGCGGGAGTTCCTGGCTCTTTGCTGAAGGGCAGCAGGCCTCCCAGGCTTTTGGAGGCACAATAGCCTGCAGAATGAGTCGACTTTGGTGCAAATCAGAAGGAACAGCAGACAAGCCAGCAGGGCTGGGGCCAAGTCAGGTGCTTCTTTCTCAGTCTTTGCTTTTGTGGCTCTTATGTGTCCTTCTTCTTCATAGGTCAGGAGGAGTCTGCTTTCCTTGTGCCAGGGGCTCCCCTAAATACTGCATTGAGGGAAGTTTCAGGGCGGGTAGGGTAATAGCCAATGAGCCACTTATCCCTGTGAGTCACTACATCCCCTTTATGGTCACACCCTGTGGAAAGGGGGCATAATCCTGTCCCAGAGTTCATAAACCTTCCAGCACCAAGATGGCAGATTTTGAAAAGTTGTTTCCATATCAGGCAGCTCACCTTAGGGGTGGAACTGACCTGACGGGGTGAGCACATCTCCTTGAATTCGGAATTTCCTGGCCTGCCCAGGTGCCAAATCGGCCCAGGGACAGGGGTTGGCATCTCTCCTGTGAGTGAAGCGAGATCTGCATACCAAGAGTGGTGAGCCTCTTTGAAGGCCACTTCTTTGGAATGTAGATTTACAGGTCATCGTGTTGGGTGAGGTGTGTAAAACAACTTTCCCAGAGCAAACTTTGTGAATGACCGCCCAAGAGCACAGGCCTTCATCCAAGGAGGTCTGCCTCATGTCTGGTTGTGGCAGACTGGCTAACTCTGGTCAGTCCCCACACGTGTAGTTGGTAGGTTTTCAGGCGGCATCTCTAAGGGGCCCTCTGGGTGCATATATTGATAAATCCATCACTGGCATCAGAGATGGTTTAACAATACAAGATATTTGATACCAAACATCCCTATTTTCAGTAAAGTCATCTTTTAGCTGGGGAACTCAAATTGACCAGTGTCCAGCACATGTACTTAAAATAGCTTTCCTGCTCACTCACCATGTCTAAGTATGGACAAAGACATAGCAGGGGCATATCTGCTCACGTAGATATGTTCTTACATATAATATAATGCACCATGCCTTAGGGCAGTTAGACCTGTGGTAGGGGTGACATACAAATACTGCATGCAGTGTTCAGGGATGTGTCACATAGGCGGTGTGCCATGTTGTGTTTTCACTTTTAGCTGCACCGAGACACACAGCCTACAATGGCGGTTTAAATGTGCTAAATGAGGGGTCTCTGAGGGTGGCACCATACACGCTGCAGCCCTCGGGGGCCCTCTTTGGTACCCATGCCCTAGGTACCAGTGGTACCATCTACTATGGGGGGCCAAAGGTATTACCAATTGGGAAACAAATGTGCAGGAAAGAGATCTGGCACTGTGTATCTGGTTAGCAGAAACCCAGTGCCCAAACTTCATCATGTACCAGGCAAAAATTGGGATGACCATGTCAAAAGGGAGGCACTTTCCTAAAACACACCTAAGGCAGTATGTTTTTTAGTAACTTCTTTCTTCAGGTTCATGGGCGACCTACATCTGCTCACAAATTTCTATACATCATATATTATGGCCTGTGGCCATAAATGACTGAATGCTGTCACCTTAGCTTTGTGCAGTAAATGATTAGAAAGAAGTATTAGCTTTTCCTATTGGGGTGTCATTTTTGATTCTCTGTCACATTGAGGACTGCATCACATTGGGCCTAATTGCCTTATGGCTTTCCATTTGGCAGAATCAGGATGCCAGCTTGAATTAGCTAGTCATTAAAGACTGCCTGCCCTGTGACAAGGGACTTACCGTTCCCTGGCTTGCTTCTGTCCATTAAACTCTTTAAGAGCAGGGGCAGCTTTTTTTTTTTGATGGCCCCTCACTTGGCTGTAAGGTTGTCAAAAAGCTATAAAGCACAAATATTTGGAATGTGCGCCCCTCGTACAGGATATCATGGAACATTAGAAACCAACAGTGCTAGCCTGTGCAAACTTAAATATTTTAGTGGACTGGAACACTATTTAATCATACGGCAAGGGCATTGGGAGAGATCTTTATTGTTATGTTTTAAGGCAGGAACTGTTATTAGGTCAAGCATAGCAGTGTGCAAGCGCTGCTCTTTTTGACCTGTCGTAATCTATTCTGTGTGGTTCAATCACGCCTATCTCATGTCCACCACTTTTATTTGTTCCTCGCCTGCCTTTCAAAATTCCCTTGATTTTGTAGATAAATGCTTTACGTAGTCCTGCCTTGAGGCTGCATTGTTACTCCCTTGTAAACTGACCCTATTACATGAATTATCGCATGATTGGCTAGATACCATAGTGTGGCACACAATATTTTATTTTGCCTCGCCTCTTTGTGCTGTGTGGCCATATGTTGTTTCTTCTTCTTTCTTCTTTTCAGCATGCCACTGTTTCTTTTTTATTTATTTCACATTTATTTCAGCACAAACTCAATCAGAGAAGCAGTTTACATGAGTACGTGAAGTTTCATATAGCGTGGCCTCGATCAGAGGCGCACTTTACATAACAGTGAAGTTTCATATAGGTCGAACTTGATCTAAGGAGCACTTAACATGGCTACCACAAGTTTTGCAGTTGGAAATATACAAACTGGAGAAGTTACAAGATTAAAAAACACAGAAATCCTCAATGAAGCTCTCCCGGCACAGTGGGAGAGCCGATAGTACAAAACTCACTGCACTTGGGGAAACTCGCCCCATAACGCTTTGCAGAAATGTATTTCTCAAAACATTTTTGTCCAGAACTTAGCCTGTGGTGGCCCTGGGAAAATAGGATGCACTCTTTCTGTCTAGGTCCTCTCTGGGTCCCCACACTAGGTTGGGAGAACCCCAAAATAGTAACCTCTCCCACCATTCAACATCTTTTAAAGCTCTCTCATGGCTGGAACATTTGTTTTACAACTGGGAGTAGTTTGTAATCGTCTTGCAGTAGGCCTGCTAGGCTTCAAACTGTGTAAGGCACTACATCCTCTAAGGACTACATATGTATTTATACTGAATTATTTTCTGACCATCTGTTTCCATATCATTAGGCCCTCTAGGGACTGGATATTTGGTGACATGATCATGTTTCTTATGCTATTTTTATTATGGTGTCCATTAGGGGCTTGTTAGACTTGGTATTCTTGGCCTGGTCGCCCCTATCTTTTTGCCTCTGTTTCCCAAGTTGCTGATGTGTGCTGAACTCTGTTTTTGCTGTTTTTGTTACTCTGGGCACTTTACCACTGATATCCAGTGCAAGTGCTCCTATGTAAAATGTTTGTGTAATTGGCTTTCCACGATTGGCATATTTGATTTACTTGTAAGTACCCAGTACAGTGCACTAGAGATGCCCAGGGCCTGTATATCAAATGCAACTAGTGGACCTGCAGCACTGGTTGTGACACCCACATTAGTAGCCCTGTAAACATGGCTCAGACCTGCCACTGCAGTGTCTGTTTGTGAAGTTGTACACTGCTAATTCGACTTGGCAAGTGTACCCACTTGCCAGGCCTCAACCTTCCCTTTTCTTAAATGTAAGACACCCCTAAGGCAGGCCCTAGGTAGCCCCATGGGCAGGGTGCAGTGTATGTTTAAGGTAGGACACATACTAATGTGTTTTATATGTCCTGGCAGTGAAATACTGCAAAATTCGGTTTTCACTGTACAAGGCCTATCTATCTCTTTGGTTAACATGGGGGCTGCCTTTAAATATTATTAGAGTTGAGATTTCCTTTGGGAGCAGATAGAAATGTGGAGTTTAGGGTCTCTGAACTCGTAATTTAAAAATACATCTTGTAGCAAAGTTTGTTTTTAGATTGTGTGTTTGAAAATGCCACTTTTAGAAAGTAGGCATTTTCTTGCTTAAACCATTCTGTGACTCTGCCTGTTTGTGGATTCCCTGCCTGGGTCAGTTTGACAGTTGGGATGTTTGCACCTCTCCTCTAGACAGTGGCACAAAGGGAGCTGGGGTGTAGCTAGCAAATCGTGATGAGCCATCTGTGCTGGGAGGGAGGGCAGGAGTGGTCACTCACACCTGAAAGGGCTGTGCCTGCCCTCACACAATGCAGTGTCCAATCCCCTGGTGTGTGTCTGGGGAATGCCTGGACAAGGCAGGATCTTACAAACAAGAGAGACTTTCCTTTGATGTTTGCCTACTTCAAGTTAGAAAGGAGTATATGTAGTGGACCCCAAACCCCTGAAAATTAGATCACTTCTGGAGTCAAGAGGAACCTCTGCCAAGAAGAAGAGCTGAAGAGCTGAGGAGAAGTGCTGCCCTTGCCTGTGACTGTGCTTTGTTGGGATATCCTGGAGTTGCTGATTCTGCCTGTGAAAAGGGACAAAGGCTGGCCTTTGTTGTGCATTCCTGCTTGAGAAGAATCTCCAAGGGCTTGAACTGATTTTGCCTCCTGTTGTTGAAGTCTCAGGGCCAACAAAGACTTCCCCTTCCAGCACCTGGACTCTCTGCTGAGACTCCTGCCCTGCCAAGTGGTGCCCTATCCAGTTCCAGGGCCCTTGAAAGGTGAAGTTGACAGACAAGAACTGAAAATTCACGCACAGACTGCTGTGCACAGAAATTTTCAATGCACTTTCCATGACGCGGCTGATATATGACGCGCCGCTGACTTCGCAGCTCAAATCACTGCTCCACCAGCATCGCAGCTGGGAGAACGATGCAATGCAGCTGGAGAAACGACATGCAACACCTGCTTATGGAGGCTGACAATGACGCAAACCCCACGCAGAACGGTTTTCTGATACCGTGTGACCGGATTTTCCATGCATCGTCCCTGGGCGTTCAAGTCTACCCGACTCTGCGGGGTTCCGACGCAATGATCTCTTGTGAGGGAGAAAAACAACAAATCGACGACCCTCCACCGGATAAGGAAACGACGCACAGCCTCACTCGCGAATAAGGAATCGACACATCACTGACTTTTCCAGCACCCGCTCGCTGGTGCGCCTTTATTTTTTATGATTACCAGGTACTTTGTGTAACTACAGCATTCTCACTGTTTTCTAAGGATTAAGATTCTTATTCTTTTGAAAATTCATATCTTCACTTGTGTTTGTTGGATTTTGTCATTTTGGTCTTGTTTTGTTTAGATAAATATAACCTATTTTTCAAAACCTGTGTGGTCTCATTTTGTAGTGGTTCACAGTATTACTGTGTGTGTTGGTACAAATACTTTACACATTGCTTCTGAAGTTAAGCCTGCCTGCTCGTGCCAAGTTACCAAGAGGGTGAGCGGGGTTAACTGAGTGTGATTATCCTTTACCTTGACTAGAGTGAGGGTCCTTGCTTGGACAGGGGGGAACCTGACTGCCAACCAAAGACCCCATTTCGAACAGGGCTGTTCTAAGCATTACAGTCAAGATATTACAATATTCGCTGCACTCTGAGAAACTTGCCCTATAATGCTTTGAGAGGCATTTCTTTTCCAAAACATATTTTCCCATAACTCATCCTGAGGTGGTCCTGGGACAATAGGAACACCATCAAAACCTTTAGCATGACACACTCTTTCTGTCTAGGTCATCTCTTTGTTCCAATACTAGGTTAGGGGGACCCAAGATAGTAACCTCTCCCTCCCTTCTTTGTCTTTTGAGCTCTCTCATGGCTTGAACTTTTGTTTTTATGGCTGGGAGTAGTTTTTATTTTAAGGACCTTCTTTGTAATTGTATTGCAGTATGTGTGCTAAGTCTCAAAACATTTAAGGCACTACTTCCACTAGGTGCTACATATGTGGTTACACTGCATTACTTTCTGCTATTCTTTTTTCATGTTGTTGTGTCCTCCAGTGGATGACTATATTGCCCATAACTCACCGCACAACATGCTGTTTCTGTCTAGGTCATCCCTGGGTCCCCACACTAGGTTGGGGGACCCCAAAATATTAATATAATACAATAAAATAAATAATGGAAATATTTTAGTTTTTCCTGCAGATAGATGAAGAAGGTAAATGGAAGTGCTTTAGTTATATGCAGGGCCGCTAGAATTGTGTGGCAGAGAGGACCAAATTATGCGGCAGGGTTCACCAATTTACATGGCAAGAAAGGTCCAGTGATGCACCTACAACCCCAATAGCTCTAACTCAAGCACATGCGAGACGTTTTGTCTTGCAAATGCTTGTTTTACTCTGTTTCCCATTAGGGTATCTTAAAGACACCTCAGCTCGCACCCCTCATGTGATGGTAAGACTTTGTTGTATTTTTTGTAAATTTTGTATGCATCATACAAAACAGTTTTTAATTCCATCTTTAAGAAAGCACACATTTCGACAGTGTAGCGTGTCATTAAGATATTTGCAATTGCTGCTTGATGCTGACTACTGTTGTCACGTGGGATACTTTCTGAAGTTAGGTGTGCTTTTACGACGTACAATTCACCCTTACTGACAATACTTATTCTCTCAAAATTTGGGATTAATAGCATTCACGCTTTACATTTCAACTGTCAAGGCTTTTGTGTTGTGAGTTGATGGGATCCATTTTATTGCCGTGCTGTCCTAAACTTATTGTATGAACTATGTGTCGGTCTTTGTATTAACTTGAATGCTCTTTTCAGGGTGTTTTAGCACCTGAATAAAGCTGATTTTCATTCATTGATTGACTAATTAACTATAAATGTTCTCAGAAAGTGATGTCACATGACGTTTGACCATGAGGACATCACATGAATTACATTACTAAGCTCTGCAGTAGGTCCACGAAAAATAAAACGCCATAACTTTTATTGAGCCTTGACTTGGTTTGTAAGTAAAAATTAGCAACCATCTCTTATCCACGTAAAGGCAGTGTGTCCTAAAACAGCTGTATGCATCAACTGCAGACTAAAATGTCCGAGCACAACCTTTCCTGTACATTCAGCAACATTACTTTCCTATTGCTGCCATAGTTTTTTTACACACATAATGGAATTCATAACACAGCTACTTTAGTCCATATTCTATGATAATATGAACCGACTGTAATTTGATTTTAGGAAGTATAGGAAGCTGTAGAGGGCAAATACTCTACTACACAATACAAATAATGTTATGTTTTTAGGATCATATTAAGTACCATCTGCTGCATAGAACAGCTTCAGGCTCTCATTGAATGGTGAAATCTAATGATAGATTAATGTATAATATCGCCTCTTTTTTCCCCATTTCTACCTCTCTCAAGCTTTGCATTAATATTCCTTTAACTTCCACAGCTGATATCGTCATATCTCCTCCTTTTTCAGTTCCCTGACCACCTTGTCTCTTCTTCTGTCATACTTATCTCTATCTCTTTTCTGCTTCAAGCGCTCTTCGCTGCCTGACTTAAACTCCAACTCTTTCAGTTTACCTTTCACTTTAATAATGTAGCACTCACATTTCACAATTTGTTCAGTGTCCCCTCTCACCGTCACCTTTCACTCGCTTATGCGTGACGCTCACATCTTTATCAACGCACCTATCTTTTATTTTCTCTCCACCATGTTTGTCAGTCATACTCCATGTTTGTCAGTCATACTCCTGCCTTTATGTCTCCTGGATCTCTTCTGGCCTCATCCGCTATCATTTGTGTCCTCTCTCGTTACTAGTTGCACTCCTACCTCCAATTCTGTCATTGTTATTCTCTCACCTTTATCTAAACCTGTCCCTTGGTCACAAATATCTGTGCCCGTTTCCTTACCGCCTCCATCTCTCTGATTCACATCTCTATTCCCTTTCTCTCCAAAATCCCGAATTCTCATAAATCAATAGAATTTCATTTTTGTCCCTATATTTGACCACAAATTATCACAATCTTTTCAGTTTCTCTATTTGTTCTAGCCTTAACCCTATCATTCTCTAAACACCATCGCTCAATGTAAATTTCGTATTCATCACTCCGTAATACTCCTCTCTATATCTATCCCAGTGTTCCACTTACTTCACCTTTGCCTCATGCATTATTGCACTTTTTAAGTGTTTCCCTTTTGCTTTCTTGATTTACTTTCTCAGTATTTGTTGGTTATTTCTTCTACTATTTTTTAGATTTATATTGCTTTTTATCGATTATTTCTTTTCTTCTTTCAGTTTGTTTCCTCTCTATCATTTTACTTTTTTTCTGTCACATTCACTTTTTCATTAAATCTCCCACTTTGTGTTCCGTTTGCGTACAAACGTCCCCCTCGTGTTATTCTGTTTCCCCTTTAACTTGCTTTCTTCCCTTTTACTCCCCTTTAGATATCAATTTTTCTTCCCTCTTTATTTTTCTCACCCTTCCATTCTCCTTCTTCCTTCTATTATTCCTTGCTCTACTTTATTCTCTTTGTCACCCTGACGTTTTTCTTTTCCTACTTATTTTTGTTCTCTGTAAACAGATCGAGTCATTTGCTTCACTTCAGGTCCATATCTTTACTTCAGGCTCAGATCTCCACTTCAGGCTCAGATCTTGCCTGTCAGAAATCGAATTTGTGGCTGGTCATGGGTATCACTCTGACACTTGTAACAGGATGCAAACGTAGCGATAGGGATCAAGTATGCGTCAGGCAGCAACAATGCAAGCTTCACTCACATATACAACATGCACTCCGTTCCAATCTACATATCTATAGAAGAAAGCAGTTAAAGCTTCACTCAAAAACCCAGGAAAGGTAAGGCACACATTGCAGCAGTAGAGGTACAGCCACACAGTAATGTGTCTGCATGGGAAGCCATGGTGAAGGTGACCTTCAGACAGAAATGATCGCAGCATACGAAATAGCAGTGCAAGCTTCCCTGACATAAAAAGGCATACCAATGCAGAGACAGAGTAGTCTTCTTCTACACAGTACAGTGGCCCCTACAGATCAATACTTATTTCACACATTTTAACACAATAGCTAGGAAAATTCGCCCTCACACTAAAATGATACAGCACAAGAAGCTTTCCTCACACAGTTAAAAAGTACATGGGCAGCAGCTGGGAAAAACACCCTCACACAAAAAGGGTTCGGCGCAGAAAGCAGCTGAAATGGCCTTTATGAGAACAGATACAGACAAAAAATAGCAGTGCAAGCATCACTCATGAAACAGGTGCATTAGAAACATTAGTGTTTGCCTCCCGCACGAAACAGATGCAATATGGGAAGGCGCTATGAAAACATACTCGTGCAAAATTTGAAAAGCATGAACATCATGTGGAATTTTCCCTCAAAAACAGCCCTTTGACAGAAAGTAAACATAAATGCATTCCTGTGTCTCCTTAACAAAAGAGACACAGCATCAGAGGCTGCTCGTTCAGTTTCCGTCGCAGAAAAAGGTTACAGTATTGGGGTCATCACAACCTGTTCACATCGCCAAATAGGTGTGGCACAGGAAGCAAGCAGCAATGCAAGCTTTTCTCACAACATAGTTAGAGCATGGGGATCAGCTGTGCAATTCTCAGTCACACAAAATGGAGCCTCATGGGCAGCGGCACGTAGAACCCAGCAAGTTTTTGCCACACTATTGCACAAGTTAACCGTGAACCATATCTTACAAGCAAACACCAAGCAATCCAAATTTGTGCAAAACGGAACTGAGGGAATTGCACGCTCTTTGTGCATGCACTGCAAGCATTCCTCACAAAGCAGGTACAGAATGGGCTGCAGCTATGAAGTATACATTCTAAAATAGATGCGCCATAAGCAACATTGGAGGGCATGGAGTGCACAGCTAGTAAGTGGCATCATGTCACGTGTGAGACCTTCAGCCAGCTCTGGCTTTTAATCCTACAGTACATTCTGGGTTGTTATTTTCATATTACTTTTCATTAAGGTATAATAAAAACTGAATGTCAAGAATGCAAACAGTCGATAGCTAACAAGCTAGGAAACTTGAAGCTCTTATATGTATCAGCCTAATTGGTAGCTACACATGGCATGTAACACCCTTACTGAACTCTGGTTGGCCTGCCATCTTTAGATGAGATATACAGTGTGGTAATAAATGCAGCTTGGTTATGATTCTTAAAATACACATTTTGAGTCCACCAGTGAGGTTCTGAGACCTTCAACATACAAACTTACAATTTCTAGGCCTTAATATCTGCTTTTCGAAACAAAAGTCTATTTTATTTGAATACAATCAATTGGAGCGCGGATGCAAACATGTATGAGATGAAAAACGTACAGTTTACAGAAGCCGATGTGGTTTTGGGGAGAGACGTCTGCAAAGTTCCAGGCAGATTCAGGGACTCTGAAGCTAGGCCTGGGTGTCACTGGAGCTCCGTGACAGCCCTACCACGGTGTAGTGTCTTTGATATCATGTGTGCTAGGACTCACAAGGATATGGGTGGACTCTAGACAGTATTTACGTAATCGGATAGGAGGTGTTAAGGTGTGGTTATAAAAGTTATGATGCAGTGCAAGGTGAGCACAATAGTAATTGGAAGAATAAAATGTCTGTTGCAGAACTCCGTGTGTGGTGTGTTAATTTATATGCTTCCATGCTCGGGAAGATGCTACAACTGGTGACGAGTAGGGAAAATGTGCCCCAAAGAAACAATGTTGCTCTCCCTCAGAGTTTGCAAAAGTACAGCAAACTGACTGTGTATGCTACGCATGCCCAAATCAATGCAAAGCAGTCTGCAATCAGCGTATTTGAAGTCAAAGCCCCACTCAAGCCCATGTACAGCCATCGAAGAAGTTGAAGGCCTTGCAGAGGAGCACATTAAAAAAAAGCATGCCAAAACCCATTGGTAAAGCTGAAAGAAAAAATACTGCACTGCACCATAACAGAGAGCCATCATCAATATCAAGCGAATCCTAAAGGCAGTGACAACAAGGTACGAACACAGAGACCTACTTAACGGCACTAGTGAGTGAAGTACTATATGACCTCCAAAATTTGGCATGATGACAAGGCCCAAGCAACGGGTGTTGTGTAAAGAAGTTACCAGTCCTGCTTTACAAGACGAATGCTGCCTGAACAGCACGTTGTTCTCGATGGCAACAGAAGGAAGAACAGAGTACGAGTGACTACATTCCTGAAGCCACCACCTCAGTTTGAGCCTGTGACGAAGCAGACGATTAGTGCCAGGCTGACTTCATGGATAAAAATGTTTGATGGTTTCATAGATGCACTAGAAGAAGAAGACACTAAGAAAATCAATAAATATTTAAAAAACCTTACTGGTGATGGAGTGAAAGAAGCTCTAAAGAAAGTCTCACAATCTGACACATCATACCAAAAGATAAAAGAAGCGCTGGATGCCAAGTTCAATCTGATGTCGTATGTCGACTACAAAAGGTACATCTTTAACCAAGCTGAAATTCTTGGTCTTATGCCAGCCGGCCCTCCGTCATGTTTTCACAGCGGTAGCACCGCCACGAAAACCATGGCAGAAGGGCTACCGGTGACAGGGAATTCCTCCCCTGTCACCGGTAGACGTCTCCCCCATCGCCCCCAGCAAGCACTAGCCCCATCCACTCCCCCCCAACACCCACCCCCTCTTCAGCCACATCACCTCCAACCCTCCCTTAAGCCTCATCGCCCCCCTCCTGACATACATGTACACATACACCCACACGCACCAGGCATACACCCATTCACCCACACTTACATACACGTATCCATGCACGCATTCACAACTCCAAACATACACTCATTCATGCACGCATACTCACACCCATCCAAATACACATACTCACATGCATACACACTGGCATGCAGACATGCACTCACTTCAACATACAAACATGCATACAACCACGCACAAACACATTCATGTACACACGCAGACACCACACACTCACACGCACACACAACACTCCCCACCCCTGTCAGACGATCACCTTACCTGGTCCGGGGAGAAGGTCGTCTGACAGGGAACGGGATGGGGTGCTACCGCCGCTGGCAGCGCCCCACCTGCAGAACACCGCCAGGCCATATTATGTCCCATAACATGGCAGGCAGAGACCTACTGGTGGGCCGGTGGTGGACCCTCCAGGGCATCTCCACCCACCAGCATGACTACTGCTGGATTTCCACCCAAAGTGTGGCGGAAATACAGAAGTACCTGTGATATGGCGGGCAGAAGACCTCTCCTGGCACCCACGGCTTTGGTGGTATTCAAGGAAGACCGCCAAAGTCATAATGAGGGCCTATGGCCCTCATTCTGACCTTGGCGGTCGGCGGAGAGGCGGCGGTCGGACCGCGAACAGACCGGCGGTATTAAAAATGGCATTCTGACAGCGGCGGTCACCGCCGCGACCGACCGCCACTTCCCCACTCCGACAGCCACGGCGGTCATGACCGACGGGCTGGAGTCTGCGCACTCCGGTCCGGCGGTCGACCCAAGACCGCCAACGGTATCATGACCCTGCTTACCGCCGCGGTTTCTGGCGTTCAGGAACCGCCATGCGAACCATGGCGGTAGGCACTATCGGGGCCAGGGAATTCCTTCCCTGGCACTGATAGGGGTCTCCCCCACCCCCCACTGCCCCCCCGAGTCCTCCCCCCACACCCTCCACCCCCCTGCCACCCCCCAGAGGTGGTACGAACCCCCTCCCCACCCCCACCCCGACATGCACATACACGCACCCCGACATGCACACACCCCCAACATGCACATATACACACCCCCTACACACACACATACACAACGGGGACACATACCCGCACACATACATGCCGACATGCGCACCCGCCAAACTACACACATTGCCCATAGGCACAGCAGCACTCCCCGCCCGCATGCACGCACTCACACACCCCCTCTACACACTCACACGCACACCCCCATGCACGCACACATCACACAACACCCCCCCACCCCCTCACGGACGATCAACTTACCTTGTGCGTTGGTCCTCCGGGAGGTGACAGGAGCCATGGGGAGGTGACCGCCAACAGAAGACCGCCAACAGAAGACTAGAGGTTGGCAAATACTTACACACAATCATATGTGCATATTTTGTGAAGCTGTCTATGATTACCAGTAAAACAGAATGTTGCCGTACCTTGGGTTGTCCAGTGATAAAATCCATGGTGATATCCTTCCAAGGAGATGAAGGGGTTGGTAGAGGTTGCAACAAGCCTTTTGGTTTACTATGATGTGTTTTACACCTTGCACAGATTTCACAATCTAGGATCATTTGTGTTATGTCTTTCTTTAAAGTTGGTCACCAGAAATATCTTTGTACTAATTCTAATTTTTGTTTTTTTAGGACCAGGATGTCCTCCAATTGGATTAGTGTGTACCCGTTGGAAAGCTGTCATTCTCAGTTCAGAAGTGGGGAGATATGCTTGTAATCCATGCAATGGGAGGGTTTATATCACAGACTGCTTAGTGTCCTTGATCCAGCTGGGCCAATCTGTGATAGGAAAACATTTTTGTATGTAATCTAAAAATTCTTCTGAGGATTTGAGAAAAATAAGTTTGACAGGGGTGATAATAGACTGTGGTTTATCTGTGGTGTGAGTTAGTTAGGAATCTTGCCTAGAAAGAGCATTGGCCTTTCGTTTATCAAGTACTCGTCTAAATGTGACAGTGACATTGAATTCTGCAAAGAATATCATCCATCGGAGTTGTTTGGGTTTTAGCACTCATGCAGAACTCACAAACTGGAGATTTCTGTGATCTGTATGCACAGTCACTGTATGCTTGGATCCTAAGAGATAATGGGGGTCATTAAAACCCTGGCGGACAATGTCAAAGTGCCGGTAAGACCGCCAACAGGCCGGCGGTAGAAATTTTGCAATTACGACCGTGGCGGAAACCGCCAACAAAGACAGCCACTTTAACACTCAGACCGCCACGGCAGTACAGACCAACAGCTTGGCGGTCACCGCCAACAGACAGGCATGAGACAATGTACCGCCCACACTATTATGACAGGCCAATCTGCCACCTTTTCCGGGGCGGATACAACACGGATAAAAACACGGCGGAAACACTCCCCTCTACACACTCCACGAGGAAGGAGGACAGCATGGAGCCGGAACTTCAAATTCTTCCAGCGCTAGTCTTCCTGCTCTTCTACGAGGATCACCAATGCCGGCGGCGAAGAGCACGGTGAGTACTGCACCTACAACATAGTGGAGGGGGGAGGCAAAAAACAGGGACACACACACTCAACACCCCAACCCCCACCCAGACCCTCACCCACTACAACACACACACCAATGCTTATCTATACATTACAGTAACACCCCCCAACCTCCCAGGAAGAATGCAAAGACAAAAGGAAATTAGTGTAACTATTGTAATGTATCAAAAATCAGTAAGCAAAAATATACATATATATATATATACACTATAAACAAAATATACACCACGATTATTAGTGCAGGTTTTGCATCATTCATAGTCCGAGGCCCACACAAGATACCCGAACATGACGGAGAGAACACTGCTAGGGCGTCAGATAGAAATACAACAGGCACCTCAGGGGGAAGGGAAGGGGGGGCACCTCAGCCGGATGAGTGCACGACGCCAGATCCACGAGGGGGCTCCATGCCCATTGATCAATCCTGGGGAGTGCAAAGCCACAGTCTCTCAAGTCTCTACAGTGGTTGGTTTGCCCACTGTACCATCCTGGGGAGTGCAAAGCCACAGTCTCTCAAGTCTCTAGAGTGGTTGGTTTGCCCACTGTACCATCCTGGGGAGTGCAAAGCCACAGTCTCTCAAGTCTCTCCAGTGGTTGGTTTGCCCACTGTACCATACTGGGGAGTGCAAAGCCACAGTCTCACAGTCTCTCAAGTCTCTCCAGTGGTTGGTTTGCCCACTGTACCATCCTGGGGAGTGCAAAGCCACAGTCTCTCAAGTTGATGCATGTCTCCACTGGTTCTGGAGGGGGACTGGTGCCCAGAGTGCAGCACTCACCCTGTGACGGTCCCAGTTGCATCACTGCCCCTGCCGCAAATGGGCTAGCGGTGTTTTCCATGGCGGTCTTTGCCCTGTTCAGCGGTGCTTGCCCTGTTCAGCAGTGCTTGAGTTGGCAGTTTCTGACCTGTTCAGCGGTCCTTGCCCTGTTCAGCGGTGCTTGCCATGGCGGTCTTTGCCCTGTTAAGCGGTCTTTGCCCTGTTCAGCGGTCTTTGCCCTGTTCAGAGGTGCTTGCGCTGTTCAGCGGTGCTTGAGTTGGCAGTTTCTGACCTGTTCAGCAGTGCTTGCCCTGTTCAGCGGTGCTTGCCATGGCGGTCTTTGCCCTGTTCAGCGGTGCTTGCCCTGTTCAGCGGTGCTTGCCATGGCGGTCTTTGCCCTGTTCAGCGTTCTTTGCCCTGTTCAGCGGTGCTTGCCCTGTTCAGCGGTGCTTGAGTTGGCAGTTTCTGACCTGTTCAGCGGTGCTTGTCATGTTCAGCGGTGCTTGCCATGGTGGTCTTTGCCCTGTTCAGCGGTCCTTGCCCAGTTCAGCTGTGCTTGCCATGGCGGTGCTTGCCCTGTTCAGCTGTGCTTGCCCTGTTCAGCGGTGCTTGAGTTGGCAGTTTCTGACCTGTTCAGCGGTCTTTGCCCTGTTCAGCTGTGCTTGCCTTGTTCAGCGGTGCTTGCCATGGCGGTCCGTCATTGCCCAGCGTGCCTGTGGCTGGCAGTCCTTCATGGGTCAGATGGGCTGTGGTTTGCGGGGCCCTCCTGGGCAGTGACGATGGGGCTGGCGGTGGCCTCTTCCTGGGCGGTGATGATGGGGCTGGCGGTGGCATTTTCCTGGGCAGTGACGATGGGGCTGGTTGTGGCCTCTTCCTGGGCAGTGACGATGGGGCTGGTGGTGGCCTCCTCCTGGGCAGTGACGATGGTGCTGGCGGTGGGCTCTTCCTGGGCAGTGACGATGGGGCTGGCGGTGGCCTCCTGCTGGGCGGTGACGATGGGGCTGGCGGTGGCCCCCTGGCCGGCGGGGATAATGGCGGTCTTCTCCGCCGTGCTGCTCCTCCCAGGTTTCCTCTGCCCTTTCCCCACCTTGGGAGGAGTCACAGCTGAGTCCACACTCCCCCCGGGACCCCTGTGAGCAGCTTGGCTGGCTGGAGTCTTCCCCCTCTCCCGCTGGGCACTGTCCAACTTCTAGTGCTTCACAGGGGGGGGACTGGCTGTGCTGTGGCTCCGTGCCACACTGGCTGCCCTGGTGGCCGGTGCACTCCACATACCTGTAACAACAGGCACCACTGGTCCCGGAGATTTTTTGGCTGAGGTGCTAGTACGGGACCTATGAGTTGGAGGGTGGAGTGGTGGGAAATAGGTTAAGGGTGGACAGGAAAAGTTTTTTGGACACACTGGGACGGGTAGCTGGAGGGGGTTTGGGAGTGGAGGAAGAGGTTGTGGTTGTAGGAGGTGTAAGGTTTGGGGATTTGGGTGCAGGTGCATGCGCTGGAGGCTGTCATGAGGTGGATGGCTGTTGGGTGTGTGTGTGTCTGCGTTTGTGTATCTTCGGAGGGGGCGTCACAGACACACTGGGAGAGGACACAGGGGATGTGTAAATGGTAGTTGGGGTGGTGAGTGCACGTGAGCGAGGTGTGGTGGTGGGTGTGCTGGTGCGGGACGTAGTGGCTGTAATGGTAGTGCATGCAGGTGTGTGTGTAGACGAGACTGGGAGGGAGGAGGGAGACGACGAGGAGGGGGACACAGTGGAGGTAGTGGATGTTGGTGTGTCTGTATGTGTGTGATGCTTGCGTGAGTGCCTGTGGGATGTGTGGTGCTTATGTTTGCCTGAGCTTCCCTTGTGTGGTGAGGTGTGTGCAGGCTGGTCTGATGGTGTGCTTGGGATAGACAGAGGTACAGGGGATTGGGTCTGGGCGGAGGAATTTGGAGGGGGGGAGGCTAAACACAGGGACAATGGCTGCCATCAGTGCTGAGGCCAGAGTTTGAAGGGTTCGATGAAGGGCAGCCTGACCAGAATGAATGCCCTCCAGGAATGCATTTGTGAGTTGCAACTCCCTTTCTACACCCTGGATGGGATTCAAAATGGTAGCCTGCCCAACAGTGAGGGACCTGAGGAGGTCAATGGCCTCCTCACTGAGGGCAGCAGAGGTGCCTGGGGCGAAGGTGATGCCCACCCTCCTGGGTGAGCGGGCAAGGGGCGAAGGCTGAGGGGCAGCTGGGAGGGCAGTGCTGGTAGGGGGGTGGCAGCTGTACCTGTAGTAGTGGGGGGGAACAGATGTTGCCGCCACCACAAGGGAGCTCCCATCAGAGGACGAGTCAGTGTCACTGGTTGCAGATCCTGTGACCGCCTTTGGTGCTCCCCTCCCCCTCCGTCCCACTGGTGTATTCTGAGTCCATAGTGTGGGCCTCCGTGCCCATGTGGGATGCAGCTCCCTCGTGCTCCGGTGCCACTCAACCTCCGCCTGATGATGCTAATGCACACAAGAACAGGGAGACCGCAAAAAAAGGGGGGGAAACAGTAGAAAGACAGGTTGAGTGCATGGCTTACTGCTACCATTGGCAGACAATACAGACACAGCAGCCCCCTGCACTACGTCCCGCTGTTGGCCTCTACAGTGCAATTCCTGGGAAATGGCCCACAAGGCTATGGACGACATCTGCACACATAGATGACCCTGGGGCATGAATAGCAGTACTTGGCACTCTACAGAGGTGGGGTGGGGGGCCACAGGGCCATGCCTTATGAATAGGCCTAGCCTACGGAACTCGCCCTGGCCTAGGGGAACCCACAGCCCTCCTCCCCCACCCAGACACATTCACTGCGCGCAAAGTCAGCTGAATGATAATGTACTCACCCCCTTGTGTCTGCTGTGTTGCCCTCAAGCGCCCATCCAACTCAGGGTAGGCCACCGTCAGGATCCGGAACATCAGGGGGTCATGGTTCGACGGGCACCCCTCCCACGTTGGGAGGCCATCCCCAGCTGAGCCTCCGCCGTCTTCTTGCTCCAGCGGCGAATGTCCTCCCATCTCTTTCGGCAGTGGGTGCTCTGTCTGTGGTGGACCCCCAGGGTCCGGACGTCCTTGGCGATGGCACGCCAAATATCCTTCTTCTGGTGGGCGCTGACCTACATGAAATGTACAGGGGATGAAGAGAAGTCATTAACAACTGCACCGTCAAAGTGAGTGCCCCCCATCCCTACCCTTGCCATGTGGCACATGCATTCACCGTCTTTCATGCACTCAGAACTCTGTCCCCTTCCTTCTTGCAACCAGCCCTCTCCACACAGGCATAGCCCATACAACATGCTCCCTGTGTACTTACCTGTTGGTCTGGAGGACCGTAGAGTATCGTTTACTGTGGGAGGACCCCCTCAACGAGCTTCTCCAACTCCTCTGCATTGAAGGCAGGGGCCCTTTCCCCAGACGTACGTGCCATTGTCTCTTCCAGACTGAGGTCACAGCAGCACTTGCAGTGTAGGTCCTCTCCTGTCGAAGATCAGGTATCGAGTGATTAAACAGTTAGAAAATGGCGGTCACGTCCGCGGCGGTGCGTACCATCACCGCCGGCGTACATCGTCATTGGCTCCTGGGACCCATAGGGTCCAATGTTAACCAATGCAGCATTGCGCCGCGGTCTTCGCCCGCCTACCGTGACGGTGTACAACGCCAGCGCAGTTACCTCACATCCCATTGTCCCGCTTTAGAGGTCAGGCAGCCGCCATTTCAGGGGCCCACATGGCCTAATTACCAACTGCGTCACACATACCTAGGCCTACTCTCAACACACATACAGGCCACATTTTGTGTATGATTGGTGTTCTGTGTAGACTGTGGGTACATACCTCTGAGTTGTTTGACTCTGTGCTCGCTGTTGTCCTTCATAGGCACTGTCCGCTGGGACATGTGAGGAGATGGCGGAATCCTCCGGTGTACCGACCGCTGGTGGACCTGTCGACAATGGAGGAAAGACATTTGATCATCACCTACAGGTTTGACCGTGCCACAATCCAGGAACTGTGTAGCTAGTTGGAGGCAGACCTGATTTCAGCAATCCGCAATCTGCAAGTGGGTCTTTTCAAACAAAAGTGGCCATAGCATCAGGGATGTCCCAGCCTATGTTTTCCAACGTGTTGTCCTGAGTGTTGTCTGCCCTTCTGAAACACATGCAGAGCTACATCGTTTTCCCTCAGGTGGAGGATTTGCCTACAGTAAAAGGTGACTTTTATGCCCTTGGACATATCCCCAACATCATAGGTGCCATTGATGGGACCCTTGTGGCTTTGGTCCCCCCCCACAGGAGTGAACAGGTGTACAGAAACCAGAAGAGTTATCATTCCATGAATGTACAGATGGTATGTTTGGCAGACCAGTACATCTCCCATGTGAATGCCATGTTCCCTGGCTCAGTGCATGACGCCTACATCCTGCGGAATAGCAGCATCCCTTATGTGATGGGTCTACTACAGAGGCACCGGGTATGGCTATTAGGGGACTCTGGTTACCCCAACCTGTCATGGCTACTGACCCCAGTGAGGAATCCGAGGACCAGGGCAGAGGAACGCTACAATGAGGCCCATGGGCAGACTAGAAGGGTGATCGAACGCACCTTCAGCCTCCTGAAGGCCAGGTTCAGGTGCCTCCATATGACAGGTGGATCCCCATTCTACTCACCAAAGAAGGTGTGTCAGATCATCGTGGCCTGCTGTATGCTTCATAATTTGGCTTTGCGACGACAGGTGCCTTTTCTGCAGGAGGACAGTGATGAGGAGGAAGCAGAGGAAGAAGACATTGACAACAGGGACTCAGTCATCCAGCAATATTTCCAGTGAAACCCAGGTGAGAATACATTCCTGCCACTACATGTACTTTTACACTTCTACCTCTATACTGTCTGTCGATTTCACCCAGTGTATGGTCACTGAGTTGTCACTTTCCCTTACGGTTTCACAGGTGTGGGTCCCAACGTGTGTCATTTGCTTAGATTCCTCATGGACTAGAGCTGTGTGACATAGGTATGTTGACATTACTAATTCCTGGAACTTTTGTCACTGTAATTGCAAATACACTATTTCAAAATCACAGACAGACTCCAGACCTTGGTGCTTTAGGTGTGTTTATTTAAATGCAAAATATTGGAGGGGGAAGTTAAATGGTGAGGGGTGATGGCGGAGGAGTGTCCATGGCAGAGTCCAGTCTATTTGTCTCATAGGTGCATTGCCCATATGGGCATAGGAAGTGGAGCTGGGGCAGTTTCAGTATGGACAGGGTGACAAAGTGGGACAGTGGGTTGACAATCAGAGTGGTCTCATTTCTTGGCGGGGTCTTGGCATCGTGCTCTGTCTCGTTCCTGGATCTCAGGGACCGCTTGCGGGGTGGTTCTCCATTTGCAGGGGCTGGGGTGCTGGTGTTGTGGTCCTGTGGCGGTGCCTCCTGTCCACTAGCACCGGCGGAGGTGGTGGGCAGTTCATCTTCCATGCTAGTGTCAGGGGCCCCTTGGAGTGCCACAGTGTCCCTCCTGGTGTTTAGTAGTTCCTTCAGCACCCCTACGATGGTGCCCAGGGCGGAACTGATGGTTCTGAGTTCCTCCCTGAACCTCAGATACTGTTCCTCCTGCATGCGCTGGGTCTCCTGAAACTTGGCCAGGACCGTTGCTATCGTTTCCTGCGAGTGGTGGTATGCTCCCATGATGGAGGAGAGGGCCTCGTGGAGAGTGGGTTCCCTTGGCCTGTCCGCCCCCTGTCCCACAGCAGCCCTCCCAGTTCCCCTGTGTTCCTGGGCCTCCGTCCCCTGGACCGTGTGCCCACTGCCACTGCCCCCAGGTCCCTGTTGTTGTTGGGGTGGTGGGTTATCCTGGGTTCCCTGTAGTGGTGGACACACTGCTGATTGACGTGTCCTGGGTACGGAGGTATGGGCCCGCTGGGTGGGTGCTGTGCTGGTGTTACCAGAGGGTGGAAGGTCTGTGGTGGCCTGTGCCTGTGCGAGGGGAACTGACTGTCCCGAGGCCCACGATGGTCCGGGCTGGTCATCTGGATCCAGTTGGACAGAGCTGCTGTCATCACTGTGGGCCTCTTCTGTGGGTGGGGTGGAGATGTCTGGACCCTCCTGTCTGGTGACGTTGGGTAGTGCTCCTGCAGGGGTGTAAAAGCTTAATTATTGCATCTGTGTGTGTCATGGTGGGCAATGGGTGGGTGACCGGTGTACCCCAGTGCTTGCATTCCTATGTGGGGACTTGTGTGATGATGGTTTAGAGGGTTGTATGGGTATGTGCAGTGGGCATGCTTTAGTGATGGGTGTCCATGCGTTGGGGTTGCATGCCGGGCTTGGTGTCGGGATGGGTGGTTTGTGATAGTGGGGTATATGTGAGTTGGTGGAGTGCTGAGGGTGAGGGTACGGGTAGGAGTGTGTGATGGCATGCAGGAAGCGTGGGGGATATATTAGTAAAGCTTTGACTTACCAGAGTCCATTCCTCCACTGACTCCTGCGAGGCCCTCAGGATGCAGAATCGCCAAGACCTGCTCCTCCCATGTTGTTAGTTGTGGGGGAGGAGGTGGGGGTCCGCCGCCAGTCCGTTGAACCGCCAGGTGGTGTCTTGATACCACTGAACGCACCTTCCCCATAGGTCGTTCCACCTCTTCCTGATGTCGTCCCGATTTCTTGGGTGTTGTCCCACTGCGTTTACCCTGTCGACTATTCTTCTCCATAGCTCCATCTTCCTTGCAATTGAGGTTTGCTGCACCTGTGCTCCAAATAGCTGTGGCTCTACCCGGACGATTTCCTCCACCATGACCCTGAGCTCCTCCTCCGAGAACCTGGGGTGTCTTTGCCGTGCCATGGGGTGGTGTAGGTGATTTGTGGGGTGGTGTGTGTGGTGATAAGTGTGGTGATATGTAGTGGTGTGTGGTGTTTTGTGCGTGGAGTTTGTGTGGGTGATGGTGTTGAGTGCCTGTGGCTGCTAGTTTGTGGATGGTGGTGTCTCTCTCTGGCCTTCTCTTTGTAATAGTGGTTGTAGGAGTTTGTGGGTGATGTGGGTGGGTGTTTTATATTGTATTGGGTGTGTGGGAGTGGTGTGTGTATGTGTATCAGGTGTGTGTATTTCGAATTGTCCAATGTGGCGGTGTTTTATATGTGTCTGTGTATTTTGAGCACGGCGGTGTGTACCGCCAATGGAATACCGTGGTTGAAAGACCGCCGCGTGGATTCGTGGCTTGTGATAGTGTGGGCGTATTTCTGTTGGCGTGACGGTGGAGGTTTTGTTTTTGCCAGTTTATCACTGACCTTTGGTGTGGCGGACTTGTGTGGGTGTCTGAATTTTGTCGGATTTCGAGATGTGGGTCATAATAGCTGTGGCGGAATTCCGCAGCCGCAGCGGTATGTTGATAGTCTTCTGCACGGCGGTAAGTGGCTTTTACCACCAATGTTGTAATGACCACCAATGTCTCCACTCTCTAAAAATGTCATGGATTGCCAACAACTCTTTCTCAGCAATGGTATATTTCTGATCTGCACTGTTGAGTTTTCAAGACATTTAGGCTGTGGGATAGAGCTGTCCAGATTCATTGTTTCTTTTCAACAATATGGCTCCTATCACCAAATCAGAAACATTGGCCTTCTGGTAACTCTCTGTCAACGGATAGTGTGACAGAGTGTCTGCCAAAAGCGTTTTCAGATTTGTCCACAAACCACAGCCAATTATACAAAAGAGGACAGTGTTGTCAAACTAGAGGGACTGCCTAAGTTGTGGCGTCACCGGACAGGTATGAGATTCAAAATGCAATTCTGGATTGGGGGTCAGAAAAGGCACTTAGCTGATAAGTGAATTGCAACTCTATTTGCGTAAGAAAGATTTGCACCTTAGTAAGATCCCCTGAAAACCTCTCAGGAGCAGCCAAATTAATCTGCATCGATATATTCACGGCTAAGTTTGTGGGTGGCTGTTGGCCGGCAAGTGGCAAAGGCATGGTACCTGTAGGAGTGATAACACCCCCCTTGTTATTATAAATGATCAACCTTGTCTACAAGAGCTGCGGTGGCATTTTTTGTGTCCGCTAAATCCCTCTGCATCTGGGTTATGACCTTCATAAGATCATCCAAGGTGGCCATTGTAAACTCTTGTGCAGATGGGAGAAATATTAGTTGTGGGCTCACTATTCTGTCAAAGAGAGTGTTTCCTTCCTCTGTATCTGTACAAGACCTTACAATCCCCACCTCCAAGCACCTCCAACTCTGAATGCCTTGATAGTGCAGAATTTTAGAGTGGCAAGGTGAGAGAAACGGAGTGGAAGGGAACAGCAGGAAAGGAGATCTGAAAAAGCAAAATCTTACAACACAAGATAAAACAACACTTCTCATAAGATGTGAACCACTACTTCCTTACCAATACTACTTCAGATTAGTAGGTGAAGCACTAATAATTTTAGAATATGCTTGATAGTTTTATGCAAAGCGTTCTTTTGAGAGACGGTATCTATTAATGTGAGCCCATTCCATTCAAGAGTTCAGAGTAATCACAGAACAAGATTCAAGCTCTCCCTTAAATACCTTGTTGGACCTGGCTTTTTGACAGGGTCATTCCCAAACTTTTTGCCTCCTTCCTCCTATTTTTTCTGACCTGTTGTTGTTGGCTTTTGGACCTCTGGGCACTTTACCACTGCTAACCAGTGCTAAAGTGCATATGCTCTCTGTGTAAATTGTACTATTGATTGGTTTATCCATGATTGGCTATTTAATTTACTTGTAAGTCCCTAGTAGAGTGCACTATATGTGCCTAGGGCCTGTAGATTAAATGCTACTAGTGGGCCTGCAGCACTGGTTGTGCCACCCACTTCAGTAGCCCCTTAACCTTGTCTCAGGCCTGCCATTGCAAGGCCTGTGTGTGCAGTTTCACTGCCACTTCGACTTGGCATTTAAAGGTACTTGCCAAGCCTAGAACTCCCCTTTTTCTACATATAAGTCACCCCTAATGTGTGCCCTAGGTAACCCCTAGGGCAGGGTGCTGTGTGGGTAAAAGGCCGGACATGTACCTGTGTAGTTTATATGCCCTGGTAGTGTGAAACTCCTGAATTCGTTTTTACACTACTGTGAGGCCTGCTCCCTTCATAGGCTAACATTGCATTCACTCAGACACACCCCAAACACAGGGTACTCAGCCTCACTTGCATACATCTGCATATTGAATGGGTCTTCCTGGGCTGGGAGGGTGGAGGGCCTGCCCTCACACAAAGGACTGCCACACCCCCTACTGGGACCCTGGCAGACAGGATTGAACTGAAAGGGGACCTGGTGCATTTCTTAGCCACTCTTTGAAGTCACCCCCACTTCAAAGGCACAATTTAGTATAAAACAGGGCCTCTGCCCTACCTAATCAGACACTTGCTGGAGAAGAAACCTGAACCAGAACCTGCATTCTGCCAAGAAGAACTGCCTGGCTGCCTAAAGGACTCACCTGACTGCTTTGTACAAAGGACTGCTGCCTTGCTGTTGCTCTGCTGCCTTGCTGAACTCTTGTCTGGCTGAAAAAGTGCTCTCCAAGGGCTTGGATAGAGCTTGCCTCCTGTTCCCTGAAGTCTCAGGACCAAAAAGACTTCTCTTTTTCATTTGGACACTTCGTGCGCAGAAAATTTTGACGCACAGCTTGATCCGCGGCGAGAAAATCGCCGCACACCGACGCTGATCGACGCAACACCTTCGGGCGACCGGAACTTCGACGCGCGGCCTCGCAAGGACAACGCCGCCCGACTTCCAGAGGGGAAATCGACGCGACACCTGCTGTGAGAACGAGAATTCCACGCACAGCCTCCTGGAATGACGCGCAGCCGGAAAACAAGCCGAAGAATCCACGCACAGACCCCGGGACATCTGGTAATCCCGCGACCCACAGAAAGAGACTGTCCGCACGCCGGAAAACGACGCACGACTTCCCCGTGTGAAAAATACCGACGCAAGTCCATGTGTGCAGGGGAGAAATCGACGCACACACCATTTTTCCATGTATCTCTTCTTCTGAGGCCCTTTGCGGAGATTTTCCACTTTAAACCAGGTACTTTGTGCTTGAAAGAGACTTTGTTTGCTTTTTAAAGACTTAAGACACTTTATATCACTTTTCAGTGATATCTCTACAATTTCACATTGCATCTTTATTCGTTTTGACCTACAAATATCCTGAAAAATATTATATATTTTTCTAAACACTTTGTGGTGTATTTTTGTGGTGCTATATTGTGTTATTGTATGATTTATTGCACAAATACTTTACACATTGCCTTCTAAGTTAAGCCTGACTGCTCGTGCCAAGCTACGAGAGGGTGTGCACAGGATAATTTTGGATTGTGTGTGACTTATCCTGACTAGAGTGAGGGTTCTTGCTTGGACAGAGGGTAACCTGACTGCCAACCAAAAACCCCATTTCTAACAGACCTCATTAGAATGCAACTGTGGAAGACATTTCCTTTATCTTTTGCTCATGATGTTGAGTTGATACTGGTCAAGCAGAAAAGGAGGTGTAAGACAGACACTCTGTTTGCTGTCGACCCACTGAGGGTTGTGACTTGCAAAGGACACTTGGTGACAGCAGATTTCCCAGAAAATCCATCACATGGGATTCATTACACTTTAAGCACAGACTTCAGTGCTCGTCAGCTCCTGAAATCGCAAGCAAGGTGATCCCACCTGAACGTCCAGCTCGCATACTTTAGCGTATGCTGTCGACAGTAAAACTCAGGTGCTTTATACTACAATATCTGGCAGACCAGTGCGAGCGCCTCTACGGCTCATTCAGGAAATGTGAGGCTAATTTTGTTCATCATTTTTGCTTAACAAGGTGGGAGTGTAGTAACTTTGATATCACGTGCTCTAGGGCTCTTGAGGTCCTGGGAGGACTCTAGACAGGAATTAGATTCAGGGACACTGAAGGACCTGGGGGGCACTGGAACTCGATGACAGACCTACCACGTTGTAGTGTCTTTGATAACATGTGCGCTAGGGCCCACAAGGTTCTGGGTGGACTCTACACAGGAATTACATAATCGGATGGGAGGTGTTAAGGTATGGTTATGAAAGTTAAGATTCAGTGAATACAGAGCATGATAGTATGCTGAAGAATAAAAACGTCTGCTGCAAAGCTCTGTCTGTAGCGTGTTCATTTACATACTTCTGGGCCTGGGAGGACACGACACGCGTGTCACTGCAAACCACACACAGGGAGGATATCCTTTCTCGCTTGGTTTGCTCTTCTTTTTACCTTTCCTTGGCTCTCAGAGGCCCTGCATGAGGAAGTGTGAATTCCATCAGCAGAGAAAGTGAAATGAACAGTGCTGTTGCTCTGTGGTTCTGAAATTAATGTGGTTCTTGTTGTGACAGACACTTAAATTCAAAAACATTCTGAGATCATTACATGCTCTAATGGATTAAAATTTCCCAGTTCGGATCGAGAAAGTAAATAGGTCTCCTCTAAGCATTTGTACTAGTAAAAGATATTAAAGTGAAAGAGTTGTGGTTAGAGATAAACACTTAACTGGCAAAAATAGTAATATCAGAAATTATTAGAAGTTTGTCCTAGGTTTTACGTTGCATTAGTTTTAGCAATATGATTCAGTTAAGAGTACACAATATTATTTAATTTTAAATAAATAAAATAATGGTAATTGGTCGGTTTCAGCATTGGTGATCAGGTGACTTTCTTAATAAGGAGATGATCTTGAGGTGAGTGTAATTTCAAATTTAAAAATAGGAAGAGATACAGGGGGTCATTACGACCCTGGCGGAACAAGTCCGCCAGGGCCGTGGGACGCGGTGGCACCGCCGACAGGCCGGCGGTGCCCCGCGGGGCATTCTGACCGCGGCGGCTCAGCCGCGGTCAGAGAAGGGAAACCGGCGGTCTCCCGCCGGTTTCCCGCTGCCCCAAAGGAATCCTCCAAGCCGGCGCAGCATGCTGCGCCGGCATGGGGATTCCGACTCCCCCTCCCGCCATCCAGTTCCTGGCGGTTCTCCTGCCGGGAACCGGATGGCGGGAGGGGGAGTCGCGGGGCCCCTGGGGGCCCCTGCCGTGCCCATGCCTATGGCATGGGCACGGCAGGGGCCCCCGTAAGAGGGCCCCTAAAAGTATTTCAGTGTCTGCAAAGCAGACACTGAAATACGCGACGGGTGCAACTGCACCCGTCGCACCTTCCCACTCCGCCGGCTCTATTACGAGCCGGCGTCATCGTGGGAAGGGAGTTTTCCCCTGGGCAGGCGGGCGGTCTTGTGAAGACCGCCCGCCAGCCCAGGGGAAAACTCGGAATACCCTCCGCGGTCTTACGACCGCGGAGCGGTATTTCGGAGGGGGGAAGCCTGGCGGGCGGCCTCCGCCGCCCGCCAGGCTCGGAATGAGGGCCACAGTAATGAAAGATGTGATAAAAGGGCAGTAGATGCAATGGCAGGAGATGAAGAGTATGTATGTTCTAAAATACAGTGGAGAGTAGGGATACTGAATATTGCTGGGCTGTTGGATTTGACAGTGTAGTGTATGTAATTCCAGTGATAAATAGGAATCAACGAGAGGAGATGCCCTGATTACTTACATGTAATCTTTATTACTCCAAGTCTTCCCCACACAGTCCTTATGTTCTTAAAGTGAGTTCTCATGCTGAGAAAGATAGCTCTTTGTTTTGTAACTGAGAAGAAGGCTGTTATCTCTTACCTACATAGTATATAGGATTTCTTCCCTCTCAATAAAATATCCCAGACCCCTTTATTCCATTAGATTGCACAACAACACCTAATCGACTGCACCACACCCAAGGCCACTCCTGTCAAATACAGAACCTGTTGAAATATAGAATGACAGCAGACGACCAAAGTTCCTGGTGAACTGCCAAAAATAAAACCACCAAAAAACTGGTGGGGGGTTGAAAGAGGACCGTGACGAGGAAGACTAGACTCGGCATAATGATGATTACCAAAACATAACCAGGACATTAACCTCTCTTTTGTCTTCCTTGTACCAGTCCTTTGATGCACTAAGAGCCCAACTCGTAGCACTCAAAACACAACAAGAATGAAATGCAAATGTGCACAAAAAGCTGAAAAGATGCATGCACCAGTGACCCACCTGGAAGAAATGCAAGCAGACCACACAGGAACCAGGGCATAGAGTTGTAATGAAAGTGCAGTAATTGCAAAGAAACACCAAGATCTACCACTGAGGGGAGCAAAACACTCCAGCACAGTGCCCCAAACATCAGACACAAAATCCAAGCAAGAACTGAAGGCTCAAGAGATGAACCCATTATCACAAGCATTGAAGCCAGATAGTCGAAGAAGGGCACCACAAAACAAGCACAGTAAGGCTCTGGAATCCCTAGGGGAGGTAACAGGCATTAAAACAGCCAAGAGAAAAGAACCAAGCACGAGAAATCGGAATCAGTAATGCTCACCCCATTGAGGAAGAGGATGACCTTTTGAAGAGCCAGGCTCATAAATCCTGGGGCTAAAGGAATTAGGGTGAAGGTCCCTGAAGCGGAATGATACCTTGCTGGGACACAACAAGACACCAGCCTGCCTAAGAATGCAAGTCGATAGTGCACGTGAGGCATGAGAACAGGAGGGTGCCGAGCTAAGAGCCCAAACTGCTTAATCAGAGACACCGGTCTCGTCAAAGGGACCACCAAGCCAAAAACGTCTTCATCCTTGACAGCCGACAACCGAACAATGCAGGATGAAAATGTCACAAAAATACCAAGAAGACACCAGACAAAAACAAAGAGAGGTACTCTTGGACAACACAGGCACAGAAACAAGAAGAGAACAGAAGAAGCCTCAAAAACTCTGTTGCAGTGGCCAGAACTCCCCTACCTAAAAATGTGAGCACAACCCTCGGCTGGCACAGCCTTTGTCAGGCTTGTATCACCGAGTTCTCACTAGACTAGAGCATCAACTCAAACTGCCTAGGCTCAGATGTGGCGCTCTGGATGATTCGGGGACTGTAGGAAGATGCTTCAAGGACAAAGGAAGGTCTTTCCTTGGCCCTTCTTATGTTGTTTGGCTTTGTGACAGGCAATTGAATGGATTGGTGCCATGCGTCTTGGATTGCCGAAGGATTGTTTTACAATTTTGATCCTATCTATCTAGTGTGCTAGGTGTCCACTTACCTTGTTCGACAGTCGTTTAAAAGTCGATAAAACATTTTATGCACACTTTAGGCCACTCTTGTCATCAATTCGGTAGATAGTCCTGTTCTTTTTCATTTTTCTCCATCTCCACATGACATTTTGACACGCCTAAAATTGTGTTCGCTGAGAATTACATGATATCAACATTCCCAAAATAACAAGCATTAACAGCGTAAAATTTCGTTTTGTATCTTGAAAAGAGAATCCATGTGAAAAAATATGAACTGTAATCGTTAGAAAAGCAATACGTTTAAATGAATACCTTTAGAGGTGCTTGCATTATTATTGTATTTGAAAGTGAAAAATTACACATTTAGGGGGCTATTCTAACTTTGGAGGAGTGTTAATCCGTCCCAAAAGTGACGGTAAAGTGACGGATATACCACCAGCCGTATTACGAGATCCATAGGATATAATGGACTCGTAATACGGCTGGTGGTAAATCCGTCACTTTTCCGTCACTTTTGGGACGGATTAACACCTCCTCCAAAGTTAGAATAACCCCCTTAGTTTCAATAGCATTACGTTTAAAAAAACAAAACGTTTGAATGAGTAGCATTCTTGAAACAGAAAGCAATTTACTTTCGGAGCAAAGATCCAAAGGTCATACACTGGCCCCTAAAATTGGACACATCTGACCTGTCGGCACCAGTCGCGGCTCGCAAAAATTTAAAGGGGCAGGGTGGTGCACGGGGGAAGAATTAAATACCACATAATAAAAAAATGTAAAAAACAATTACATGCGCATCCTGCGCCGCACCGCTACTCTGCTTCCTCTGTCTTCTGCTGCAGGCACAGGCTCCCAGCCTGCCCTGCACCAATCCTAACGCTGCTTAGAGCAGTGTTAGGATTGGCTTGAGCACCCAATCAGGGCACTCCCAGGCAGACTGGGAGCCTGTGTAGGCTCTCTCCAGCCCAGCAACCGTGTTGCTGGGCTTGAGAGAGAGCCCTGTGCACATGTGTGTTTGGCTGGCCTGAGATGGCGGCCAAACACACATGAGCTCAGAGGGGGAGGGCTCAGCACTCCCCCTCAGTGCACTTCACCCCAGTGGCCCTGCCCCTGTTCCCAAAAAAGGATCATAAACACAGTTTATGATTGTTTTTTGGGAAAAGGTTTGCAGCTGTCACTGCTGGCGAGGGGCCGATGCTCCTCCGCCCCTATGGAGGAGCAGCCCCTGGTGGGCACACCTGTCCTGAAAAAGTTAATGCTGCAATTTTTCAAGCTTTTAAGTAGCCGAATAATCCAGGAGTGATGGCTCCTTGGTCTCATCTGTCCCACCAATTTCCACTGCCCCACAGGGCTCACACCTTTTGATCTTATTTCTTGCATTCGGGTGGAGAGATTCCGCCTTAGTAACAAACATACAGGCAGTATCTGAAGTTGTTTCCAGTGCAAAGCAGAACGGAGTGTTATAGACCGTTTGATGGCAGGTATAACACAATCAGGTAAAGCAGGAACCTGATCATTTCTTAGGCACCAACCCTAAGCTTTATGGCCACAGAAGTAGCTAGTTCCAATGTGTTTAGTAACACCACTTGAGGTGAACAGTATACCTGAGGGGAAAAAGTTTTTGGCATGTCAATCTAGATGAAAATCAAAAAAGCTATATGATCTGTGGTTGACTTATAGTCACATTACCCTAATGCATTCCATGTGTATGCTGCTATTTCCTTTGTTCTCAAGTCAGTTCCTTGATAACATCAACTTGATGAATGGCTAAGAATACTGAGCGAGATGTACGAAGCATTTTTAGGTCACAAACGGCCCGATTCACATAATCAGGGCGTTACAACTGCAAAAATGATTTTTGGTATGTAAAAAGCCCATATTGCTATTCGGTAACATGCTACCAAATCACAATTTGGGTTTTGCAATTCGGTGTTTTGAAGGGGCATGTTGAGAGTGTCCCTTCCTAATACTGAATCCGAAAGATAAGTATGAATGTTATGAAATCGAAATACGGTTGTAAAACATTCGCAATTTACCACCAATGGAAAGTTGGTGGTAACCCATTCACGGATGGGAAGGGATCCCCAAGGGTCCCCTTCCCCTTTGAGAATGGTTGGTAAAAACATTTTTAAGAGCAGGCAGTGGTCCCACAGACCTCTGCCTGCTCTTAAGAAATGAAACTTCTAAGCTTAATTTTCTTCTCTTTAAACACATCTCATTTCCCTCTAAAGAAAAGGGGCTGCATTTAAAAAAAGATTGTTTTTTTTTAAAAGCAAGATTCCAGCAGGCTACCGTCCTTGTGATGGCTGAAGTTCCTAATGAGTTGCAAATTGTGACCTACCTTATTAATATTCATGCAATAGGTTTATTTGCCACCCACTAGGAAACACAAATTAAACTAAAAAGAGTTTTATACATTACAAATAGTGATTTCCTAATTGCAATTCACAGGAAATCACTATAAGGAAATCCCTATTTCTAATCTTAGTACATGTAGTCCTAACACTCTTCCCACTTGCTGTTTGTACAGTTTCACTGGCACAAATGGGGCACAGATACAGAGTGGAAAAGATGAATTTGAAGTGGATGGAGAGGTGAGTTGACTAGTAATTCATTGATGAATAAGTGTGTCAACCAGTAGCTGGGTAGATGAATAGGTACATGAGTAGAAGGATTGATTATTAAATGGGTGGGTGAATTAATAGATGATGTTTTGCATCGAAATTTGAATTGTGAATTGGTAGATGATTGAATATAGATGAATGAATGGGTGAGTGAGGAAAGTAGACGAGCAGGCAGATGAATAAGTGAGACAAATATTTTATACGGAGTAGACGAGCAGCCGGATGAATAAGTGAGACAAATATTTTGTACTTTGAGTTCATAATCCCTAACAGTTGCCCAGATCTCTGGTTTCTTATATATGAAGGCAAGAACCAGTCAAGATTTTGAAATGCATGTATCACATTTTGTCTTTTGCCTTCCAAGCATGGTAGACAGGATCCAGTGCATCAAGGGAAAGAGGCTTGTGAAAGAACGGAGTACATTAGGGCCAAAATGTTAGCAGCTAAACTGCCTTCTGTGCTAAAGATGGTGGAAGCACAAGCCCACCCACCCATGCTAGAGCCATTGGTCCAGGTGGTGCAGCCTGGCCCACATGATAAGGGAGGCTCTGACTATGTCTGATGGCACACATCATTGGTCGTGAACAGCTGCAGCATCAGCGGGCTCTATTCGCGCTACAACAACTCTTCTGGATAGTGCTGGACAAAAAAGTTCAATAAAATGTGAAAAACCAACATTTTTTCAGTTGCTGAACGAATTTTCCATTTTTCCACAAGCTTGCTCTGCTGTGGCACTTTTGGAATATTGCAGAATTCTGCAGTTTTGTGGACTTTTCACCTCTGCACCCAATATGCCTCAGTGTAACTGTGGTTTTTTTTCAGGGGATGGCGTAAATCTTGTAAATTGCTGTATCACAATTAAGCAAAATTACAACAATATAATGTGATTTCATGTGGAATTTAGCACTATGTTCTTAGCACAAAATGCACCCTTGCGCCCAAAATCAACTCAAGAGTACATTTTGTGCTATGAAAATAGAGCTAAATGCAACAGAATAGGAACAGAAGCAGCCAGCAGCCGCTTGTGCTGTTCCTATGCTTGAGTGGGCGTTTTTGCCCTTAATTATGCAATCAGACTTAATCCTGTAATTTTCAGTAATTTCACGTCAAATGAGGAATGACAAATTTCGGAATTTACACAAGTGTAACCAACATTTCTCCCGATCTAGTTTTTTGTGGATGTGAAAGGCGGCATAAATAGTAGTTAGTGGCACATTTCACATTTTGCGAACCAAAAAATATGACCAGGACGACTGCTGCCATTAACTCTTGCTACTAGCGCTGCTCTCTCAGCATTCATTAACTTATTTGCATCTGAGGTCTGTGAGATAGGAATGCCCTAGGATGGTGATGCTAAAGTGACGAAATTGTGGAGACCTCTTCTTCTCCTGCATCAGTGTAAAAAAAAGTAAAAAAATAATGAATATATTTATTCAGCAGAGAGAAAAAACACATCTATTACCCTGTGAAGGTAAAAACATAAAATGTAATACAAAAACTGTAGTCCAATTGTATAATTTACTGCAAAAGATAAATGGACTGTTCATGACCTCTCACATGATGTGAAAAATGACATAATAAATTAGATCAATGACCACCTTAACATTGAGCCTTTTCAATTACATCTCTATAGATGCAATATGGTTTGGGAATGTGTTGTTGTTTAAAGATGTGTTGGGGAGACCTCTAATTTACTGGTATAAATTTTGACAGCCAATCAGCAGTCCATTTTGAGGCTCAATAGTGAGTATGATTTGTGCAGTGAAGCTCAGGGTTTTTTTCACGTTATCGTTATCCATGACTTCACTTTCCCTGTACCTTTTTTCTGTGTCTAACTCACCCTGGCATGATTTGGGATGGATTTTTTTTATGTTATTGTGGTGTTGAGGAGGCCGTTCTCCTTTATACAAAGTGGAGCAATGCTGCGCAGCCATTGTGTGGTTAGGTGGGGCAGGAATAAGTTGATTGGTTGATGGTCACAAACATGGATAACACTGGACTCAGGGCAGCACAACCTTTCGTCACTAGGCCTAGATGCCTCAGGGGCGTACCTGCCATTGACATTTCTGCTTGGTTTTCATCAGTTCCTGTGACCTACATTCATTTCCCTGAGCGGCTTTGCAGGAAGGAAGCATCCGTAAGTATCTTCTATTGCTGATGGATCAGCTTTGACAGCGACGCAATATACGACAGATTTAAGTAAATATGTCTGCTGGCTGCAGGCTGATGATGCACAGCACCCTAATCTTACTTTATTCCGCCTCAGCTTTTTTACAATCTTCAGCTCGGGATAGAGGCTCTTGCAATTTGTAGAGGCTGTTGTTAGCAAGAAAAGAAAGTGCCTATCAATGTATATTTCCTTGTTCTGCAAAGCGTACCTTTCAGAGTCAAGCATGCCTTTCCAATCTCGTGTGTTACATTCCTGATGAGTGGCTCAGACACGCAGCAGCACAAATGCAACATGGCTGCCAACATCGTGGACTGAGATATGGAAAGACAGGCATTTTTTTCTGTTCCTTCAATCGCACTCTTCACTGACTGCTTTTGACCATATTCAATAATATATCCTGTTACATATTTAATTTGAACTAACTCATTGACCATATCAATAATATAGTATATTAAATACTAACTCTACATATCGCTTTGGTTACATCCTATAAAACATGCGATTATGAGCATCCACTAACATATCCAATTAAAACATTATCTAACATTTCTCATTAAACACATGGACTAACTGTACCTAGTAATTACATTCACGAACATATCCCATTAAAATATTGCCCATTGCCATTAAAGACTGAGGCCCATATTTATACTTTTTTAGCGCCGCATTTGGGTCATTTTTTGATGCAAAAGCGGCACTAACTAACAAAATACAGTTGTATTCTGTAAGTTTGCGCCGCTTTTGCATTAAAAAGCGGCGAAAATGCAGTGCTAAAAAAGTATAAATATGGGTCCGAGGATCATATGTATGGCCAAGTCACGCAGCACAGCAAGTCACTGACAGAAAAAGGGCAGGAATGTACCATATTTTAAAAAGAATACAGCAAATTACTGCATTTCGTCTTGTGCTGAAACCGTTTTGACAGTCTGACGCCAAAACAGGCACCCTTACACCATAGTGCAAGCGTGCCTCAGTTGTTTTCGTGCATGAAGGGTCACCTGTACAAAAAACAATTCCTTGAGGATTATTCCTCTTTCTATGTGTGCTGCACGGTGCAGCACACAAAGAAAGAGGAAGTAACAAAGAGAAATAAAGATATTTCTCCTCATTGCGCCTTCCCTGGTAAAGCATAGCATTTTGGTGCATTCCCAGGTCTATCAGTTCTGGAAAATCAAGGGATGCGTCAAAATCCTTGGGAGTTGAGAGAGAACACCCATGCAATGACCATGGAATGCCTTCCCAGGGCAGAGTAACACAAGGCAGTGATTTGCACTGTGTTGCGTTACTCAAGATATTATAAAGCTACGCAAGATCAACTTAGGGTAGCCTTGCATGGCTTCACAAATCTGCTTTAAGAGTTGTATTGGGCATGCACCATGTTGCGTAGTGGATGTGTGCCGCAACTAGGGCCATACTTTTGGCCCCTAGCATAACATATTCCATAGAATATGAAGTTTGATATACCCATTGAACATATTCTCTAACATATTATTCTGTCAGATAATGATGAGAGAGTCACAGAATCCATAACATGCCAGGTCACAGGTGTAAGCTTTAGTAGTGTGAGACTGTCAAGGATGTATATACCCATAGGCCCTTAAAGTGGCAATGACATCTGCACCTTCTTCAGGGGGTGGGATAACTGCAGAGTATTCTCAAGCATAGAAAAAACAGAAAGGGAGCACACTGCCTCATACTCCAGCATGCAGTCAGCCCCAGTGCATCATGGTAAATGCAGTACAAGTTTGTTTTTTATCGATAAAGTAAAGTATGTTTTTCACCTTAGTAGGTGCAGCAAGTGCTGTAAATCTCTGGACACGTGTTTCTGGGTAAGCCCTTCATCAGCAGAGAGCATCTTTGTCTTTGGGGTTGCTGAAAATGCTGCCAAAATTCCTGTCAGGTTTGTGTACCACTCACTGGCACGCAGGTGCTTCAACCAGAGCTCATCAGCTCGTTGACTCAAGGGAGCCTTCTTAAACAGTAAACCAGTGAGCTGACGAGCTTTGGAGATGCACTTGTGTGCCTGTGAGTGGTACATGACCTGAGAGGATTTTGTCAGCATTTCCAGAAACCCCAGATTAATTTTCTTTGTTCTCTACTCTCTACTGATGAAGGTCTGAATCCAGAAACACGTGTCTAGAGATATACAGCAATGTCTGCACCAGCTTTGGTGAAAAACTACAGATCATTTTCAAGTAAGCAGTAACTGTGAACTGCATTTACCAGGATGCAAAGGGGCGAACTGTGCTGGAATGTGAGGCAGTGTGCTCCCAACCCACCTTCCTCTTCTCAAGCAGAGGCAGGGGAACAGCCTGGTCAGTTATGGCAGCAGGATGTGTGATGCCTAAAATATAGCTGGCCAGGAAAGTATATAGGGATAACCAGGACAAAATGTTCTGAGGAACCCGACTCCTACTGACGATGGACGAAGCAGAAAGGAGGTAGGATGCAGTCAGGGTCCTCTGATGGATCAATGTGAAGGCCAGTTTTTAAACAGTTTGTGGGCCTCTTTTATCACCCTCTGGGCAGGCTTTTTTTGTTGATTTCCCTGATATTAGCACAATAATTGACTGCAGCAAACGTAAATGTATGCAATCTCCTACACCTTGCAAAATACTCATATAGTGTGTGTTTACGAGTTCAAAACTGGTCTGATTTGTAAGTGTGGGCTACATTTTAGCTGCTTGATACTCTGATTGGTGCCACTTTTACTTTGGTGCCCTGTCTATTTTTTACCCAGTCGACCCTGGGGGCATTTCCCCTGCTAGATTCTAGTTTCATTGCTAAGCCCAGGGATGCAACCCTTTGTAGTGTTGCCATAACTCTTTGAAATTATTCCTGGATTTAGATTTCAGATGGTAAAAACGAGGGATAACGTGGTAGCAGCTGTTGTGCATGATTTTCTGCATGTTCCCACACGCAGACAGATCACCTCAAGCAATAACGCTGTTAGAAGATTTTTTTTTTTTTCGTGATGTGAGGCAGAACATCACACCAATCTAAATATGTGCTAATGGCAGAAATGTGTGGTAATTGAGTTACTGCACATTTTCGACGTACAACAACCTCAAGGGGACTGCAAAGTGTTTGGAGTAATTGGTTGCAAATGCAGCATTTTTAAACAGTGCTTAAAGAGCATAGAGCTCTGTAGAAAGATGTGGACACACCCTCAGTGGGATTTTCTGGGAAATCAAAAAGGCTGTCGTACTTTTAATGCCATTGTTCACTCACTTCTCTGCATGGCTGATAGTACTAGCACTTCTCAGTAGTGCTGAAACTTTTCCGAATTACAGTACTGCATGCGCTTCTCTGTGTGGTACAGAATCAACACTTTTCGGGAAGGCTGCTTTGCTTGTTATGGGCAGTTATACTACTCCTCAGCAGGGTTGCTATATATTTGATTGATAGTAATAACACTTCTCAGCAGGGCTGCTTTGGCACAGGGCCAAATAAAATGCTTATTGTGATTTGGTTACAATAATTGTATATGGATATTGGGCCTGGGCATAAATTTTATTTTGGATGCTGTTGAAGTGTAGTTTTATCATCAAAATGAACATAAAATGTTTACGAATTAATGCATAATGATACTGCATAGAAATTATATTAATGTGCTTTTCCTAAACGTGTGTTTGAAATGTGCCCACGAGGAGTGGCCACTAACGTATACGATGATAAATGAAACTGACTAATACTGAGATATTAATGTACTAATGTATGATTTGTAATGGTATCAAGGGTTATATGTTAAGGTTTTGCTAATTAATCACTAGGCCTTAGTTAGCATGATTTGGGGCCTAGCTGTCTGGTTTTATAATAAATGTGTTTTTCTAACGTGCAATGTGCTGACTTGCTGAAGGACATGTAGTTGTACTTTTCCAGCAGCTAGAAGATGTGTGTAGCCGTAGTAAATTCTTTCTCATGAGACTTGACTTGCTCAATGAGACATTCTTGCCGAATGCAACAGTGTAAACTTGCAACAGGTACAAGGTCGCCTGAACTGGTATAGACAATGGAACTACTGAATGGGTCTGTGAGAGGACCGCAAGAACATGAAATTGTACCTGACATTCTACCCGTTGGGGACATCAATTTCTGAAGCCAATGAACTACGTGAGAACTGTTATGAGGTGACAATCTTAATGAGGCGACAAGTAAACCATTGGATGGAGATAATGGTACACCAAAACTTGCCCAATTGGAAATTAGGGGACTGTACAACAAGTTTAATATAATCGTAGGACACAAGGAGAAATCAGCCATTAAGTGCCTTTGCTATTGCCTAGAAACTTTGCCACTCTGTCTTAAAGACTTTGCGGTTTAATTCTTTGAACCATCCTTGCTTTGCCTTGCCTGATTCATACTTTTCCTCCTTATGAGGGAAGTGTCCCTTATTGCCCGTCTTACTGAACTTTGCTGTCTTTCTTGGCTGATGGCGAATCAACTGATGTCCTGAGGACGAAGACTGACTCTGTATGCTGACCCATTACGGAGGATAACTATATGATGATGAAATTGTAATTGTCTGTTTGCCTTTTCTTTCTAGGTACTGACTGCTTCTTTTGATAGAGACCATAGTTAGATGTTTTCAAAATTTGTGTTGCTAATTGTTTTGCAAGAAGCCCAACATACTAATGCTGATTCGAGGTTAGTTAAGGAATTCACTAAGCGGACTCCAATAGACAAGTGACGGAATCTATGCTTTGTTGAATAATGCGCTAATGATATTCTGTTAAGTTTAACCCATGTTAACGTTGTGCTTTGTTCTAATGTTTATGATTTTTGCTTTGATAAAATCTTATTCAAGTTGCCATATTATAACTGTGTTGATGTGTTTTCTGGTTTTGAGACTAATAAACTTGCTAGTAGAGTGTAATCAATAGGGAATAAGTATCATAAATCTTACGAAGTATTGTGTGATTTTCATGACTGAGAGATCTTGGTGTGATTTGATTCTTACTTATGCCATTATCCAAATTAAATCGATTTGTTATAGTGAGTATTAATGATGTTATTGATCTATTGATTGCTATGTTGATTAATTGTCTCGTCCTGAGGTGTCTTCAATCAGGGTCAAAAGATTAATTGGCCTAAAACGAGTCCCAGACTAATTATTCATTCAAGACGGGACGCGTTTTCAGTTCTGGTAGCAGAGGACGGTTTGGCCTTTTGGGGCCCTAGGACGAGGGACCATTGTTTTGGAATAGTTTTTTTTAGATAATGCAAATTGGATGTATGATGTGCCCCTAAGTCCCAAATGACTTTCCTGGAATCTCGGAGCTTGCCGAAGTGAGTTGGGTATGTTCTCTGCGTTCTAGTGATAGTATGAGTGAAGTAGAATTTGCGCTTGCCCAGCTTATGCCTATCGCAGGTGAATTGTGAGGTTTGTGAGAATTTTAGGCCAAGTGATGTTTTAGTAGGACTGGGCGTACTCCGCAGTATGAGAGAAGGGAAGTCAGCGAACTTCATGTGAGTGTGACACTTCGTGCAAAAAAATTGTCCACGTGGTTGTTGGTGATGTACGGACCCGGCGTGGTCTAAGACTCCGGAGTATTTTGATAAGTGTATGAGACACTTGGTTTATGTTGTAATTTGCACGGTTTAATAGGTCAATCGGGCGTGGTTGACGAGTTGAGTTTGAGTCAAATTGTGTGAGTGAAACCTTCAATGGAGATTTGGTAAGTTCTAAAGTGCACTAGAACAAACCATTGACAAGTCGAGAGTACAATTTACGGGTCAAATTTTGCTTGTGGGTGTGGGATCTGAGAAGGAGAGAGTAGCGGCCGAGGCTTCAAGTGAAATCTCTGTAAAGTTCTGAAGTGATTGTGTTACCCTTCCTGTAGTAAACCGGCAAATTTTGGTTTTGTTGTTAAAGTGCTCACAATATATTGCTTTAGTTTTTGTGTGAATAGAGAGTGAGGAAGGCAAGCCGCAAGACTTTGTCAGCCGCAGTGTGTGTGAGTGTGACATCATTTGAGACGCGCTGGGATAGGTTAGTTGCCGAGAGGGGTCGCGCACGGATTGGTAGCCGTCAGTGAGAGGCAATTGGTTGAGAAGGTAGGCGAAGAGTGTTCTGGGAACTAAAGTCACTTCCTGATTAGATTCTAAACAAAATAAAAGACACAAAAATGAAGTTTTTCAAGGCTTTAAAGAGTGCTTTGAGGGGAGATGCGTACATTACAGCGAGTGTGGGGGAGCCTACACCGCCAGAGGATACTGAAGGAGAAGGGAGTCACGCCATGTCTTTGGCTAAAGCACTGGTGCAAATTAACAGAGAAAGATGGGTGTTTGGCGTTTCCAGAGAATGGAAGCTTTAATATAGGGGTCCTAGAAAATTTGCGGAAAACGTTAAATGAGCAGAAGCCGCCTCCGAGACCAGCTCAGTTTGAGGCGTTAGCGATTTGGGAATTAATGGCCATATGACAGAGGCAACAGAAATTCGAGTGGAGAATGAGGAAAGCAGAAAAGACCTTAGCAGAAGCTAGATGGGATAGTGAGACCAGGATGTGGAGAAGGGAAATAATAGATGGAGTTAGGATGTTTCCGGCAATAACTCAAGAAGCTGAAACACAGGGAAGAAAGGCCACTTGGAAAACAGACAAGGGCTCTAGCAAGCAGAAGGAGACTCAGAAGTCTTGGGTAGATGCAGACGATTCTGATGATGATGAGTTTCTAAATCAGTTGTTACATGATCGACCGCCACCATATGCCATGAATGACAATAGACCGAGTACTAGTGCAGTTCCTGTAAGTCCGACACAAAATCAGGAAACCACAAGCGCAGCACAGGCAAATAATGTTATCACATCAGCTCCGATACAGAATGGTGCTAGTGTATCCACTGCACCCGAGACGCAGATATGGTTGCAACCACCACCAGTTCAGAGGCTCTATCCTGATGTCCCAGTATTAGAGACAACTGCGAGTTTGATGGTGCCACCTGATCCAGTATACACAAGATCAAAATTAGTGCAGATTGAGCCAACTCCACAATTGCTGCCCCAGCCGCAGCAACAGGTGGTCCCGAATTACACTTCGGTCGCAGGACCGAAGTCAGTTACAGCACCTATGATGAATCAAGCTATGGGAGTTAACGCTCCACCGGGAATGGGAAACGGATAGGCACCAGCCGCCATGTCATTGCTGATTACCGTTGGTCCGCCAGTACCATTATATGCGCAGGCCAAGCCTATTGTATGCGATCAGGGAGTAATGACTCAAGAGGTGATAAGAGGAGGGTTCAGGGGAAGTTCCCAAGGGATGACACCAGGAGAACAGACAGTCGAGAGATCTAGATCTTTGTTGGACTTAAGTCCGATTGGGGTTCCTTTAGAGACAATGACACAAGCAGGTTTGGGTCTATTGACCCCACAGGTATTGGGAGCAAATACATCACAGACACCAACGATGCAGGCTGAAAATATCGCGTTGCAAGGCTTAACGGTGCAACAGTTGACTGAGTGGTTAGACAAACTTAACACTCCACTGACTACTCCTGGAACAGCAGAGCGGTCAGAGAGAGAGGAATACCTGAATTTTGTGAGGTTGGGGGTGGAAGCAGCTGAGCTAGTAGAAGGGAGCATGGGAGTGAACAGATTAGAATCATACACTGAAGCAGAATTAAGATATTTGTGCCCGAAAATAACCAAAGAAGTGAGTAAGATGCACCAGAGGTTAGCGAACGCGGCAGACAAATAGGGTATAGACTTAGACAATATTAAGCATCTGAAAAGGAGTTATAGGTTGGACTACGAACGTAAAGATTTTGATCATATGAAATCTACTGGGATGAAGGCACACCTTAAAAAAATTCTACAGAGCGCGCAGGTTTGGGGACATTAGAGAAGTGGGAAGGCAGATGGGCAAAGAAGAGAGATAAGAGGAAAAGTGACTGCCTGGAACCGCAGCAGACGAAGGCTGCGCCAGACACGGGAACAATAAAGATGTTACCTATGAGAGAAACAGCTGAAGGGGTCCTAGTCCATGTACCGTGGTCTAGGGGAGGCATTTTGTCATTTACAAATGATTATCCCGTTGAGGGAAAAGCCAATAGAGTGGTACCAGCAGACGGATAGGTTTGTGAATCTTGCAAAGTGTCTCTGGGAAGACTTGAATACATTGTTTGAGATTATAGTCCCAGCTGACTTGTGGCTTGAGTGCAAGAGGAGTGTGGATTGGCCAACGACGGAACCGGCAAGGGACAGGGCCACAGGAGCACCATCTCCTGAGGTGATGAAATACTGCTATAAGGTGATTGAGTTTTTGAAGCAGGTGTCACCGCAGAATATTGATTGGCAGAAAATTGATCGAACGGCACAAGAAGGCAAAGAGTCGATACATGCTTACTATGAGATGTTGTTAAAGGCATTCAAACACAATAGTGGCACGGAGGTCATAGAACAGAAAGATATGAATCACCTTGTGTTCAGGTTCATTGAAGGACTGAGGCCAGAGATTAGCCAGATGATTAAGAATCATTTGATCTGTTGGCAAGCAAAACTGATTGATGAAGTGTTGCAGTATGAAAAATACTGTAGCGATGAGATTGAACTGAAACAGAGAAAGCTGACAGAGAAGGTGATGCAAATTAAGGCAGCTCAGGCAGGGATGCTGGGAAATAGAGTACAGTAGATGGTACAGCAGCAGCTTCAAGGGAACAGAATGTTCCAACCGCAAACAAGAGGCAGAGGTCGGGGAGGTTTTGTGAACTGTGGTCCAGACTTGAATACTGTTGTGGTTCAAAATGACATGCAAGGGATGAAAAAGATGTCGCCATGCCATGCGTGCGGGGGAGTGGAACATTGGAAGTGGGAGTGCCCAATGATGGTGCAGGATGGTGTTGTTCAACAAAGCAATGATGTCGGTACATTTCAAAATGTGAGGGGTCCAAGAATGAGGGGTCCAAATCCGAACTTCCAGAATAATATGGTTCAGATGCAGGGTCTCCAGCCTATGCAACAAATGCAAATGCCACGTATGCAACCAGCACAGCTGCAGCAAATACAACAGCAGATTCCCATGGTACCTAGACAGCAAATTCACTTGCCTTTAGCTCCGATGGGAATGCAACAGGTGATGCTTCCTCAACAGGTCACAGGCCAAACAATGAGTCAAAATAATGCAGTACAACAGTTCCCATTGCGTGGTGAGAATGGAATAAACGATGAATGGTCGGATGATTGTTCAGATAGTGAGGAGTGCAGGCTTGCAGCATCCCTAGAAGTAGATCAGAGGGGACCATACGTGCAAGGGAACGTGATGGGTCACAAGGTTTCGTTCCTGGTTGATACAGGAGCTACACACTCTACAGTCAGAAGTGCAGAGGTTCCAAAATTGCCACTTTCGGGGCGTACCATAAAGGTGGTAGGAGTAGCAAATCAGCTCATGACAAATCCGATTACAAATCCGGTCCAAGTTGAGATTGGTACCTTTCAGGAATTACACAGGTTTGTAGTCTGTGATTCAAGTCCCGTATTCCTACTGGGAAGAGCCTTACTGTGTAAAATGAGGTGTTCGATCACCTGTTCCAATGAAGGGATTGAGCTGCAGACAAACGGTGATGATGAAGGGGACGATGGCCAGATCTCAGAGCCAGAGACGGAGACCACAGATGAGGAATTCCCTTTGATAAGCTTCTTCCCGATGTTCACAGTGACCGATTTGCCAACAGAATTACAGGGAACAGTGACAGTGAAGGTATGGGACTTGACAGGAAAGGAAGTGGAACTGATCAAAGGAGTAGAACCAGTCAAAGTAGATGTGAAGCCAAATGCAGTGTTTCCCCAGGCACCACAGTACCACATGGCACAATATGTCCTCATACAAGTGGCACAGATAATTGCAGACTTTGTGAAGCAAGGGGTCTTAAAAGAAGTGATGAGCAGCCCATGTAATTCGCCAATAATGGGACTGAGAAAGCCTTGTGGGAAAGTTCGAATTGTCCAAGACCTGAGAAAAATTAATGAGATGGTGGTAAAATGCTGCCCCATAGTGCCAAATCCAGTCGTGATTATGTTCCAAGTTCCATGTGATGCAGAGTGGTTCACGGTTGTGGACTTGTCCCAAGAGTTCTTTTCGGTGCCTCTTCATGAGGATAGCCAATTTCTATTCAGTTTTAAATTCTTGGACAAGGTATACAGAGGTGTTGAATTCCTCAAGGGTTTTCAGAATCACCTTCCATCTTCAATCAGATATTGAAGAAGGATTTGGAATCATTGGAACTGCCTTTTAATTCGACTCTAGTACAGTACATTGATGACTTGCTGATTGCATCCAAAACGAAAGATGACTGCAGGTATCATACTATTGCCCTACTGAATCATTTGGGAAAGAACGGACATAAAGTGTCACCAAAGAAGCTACAGTACTGTCAGAAAGAGGTGAAGTACTTAGGCCACCTGATTGAAAAGGGGTCAAGGAGAATATCCAAAGAAAGATTGACAGCCATATTACAAATAAGTCCCCCGACATCCAAAAGAGACGTAAGGATGTTTTTGGGAATGGTGGGCTACTGTCGCCAGTGGATTCCCAGCTTCTCAATTATCTCTAAGCCTTTGGTGAGGTTGACTGTCAAGGAGGTTAAGGATGGCCCGGATACCCTAACTGTCCGAGAAAGAAATGAGGGCATTCATTGAACTGAGAGAGTGCATGTGCAGGGCTCCAGCTTTAGGTATGCCTGACTACACAAAGCCTTTTTGTACTGTTTTGTCATGAACGTGATGCTTGTTCTCTGTCTGTCCTGACACAGGTCCATGGAGGTGCAAACCGTCCAGTAGCATATTTTTCAGCTACTTTGGGCCCAGTCACAGCAGCCTTACTGGGTTGTTTGCGAGCAGTTGCAGCAGTTGGTCAAAGCCTTACTCGGTGTGAAGGCATAGTGATGGGACATCCTTTAACAGTCATGGTCCCACACTCAGTCGAGATCTTGTTGACTCGTACTAAGACCTAGCATAAGACTCACCAAATATGAAACCATTATACTGGGGTCACCGAATGTGACTTTGAAAAGATGCACTGTGTTGAACCCAGCAACTTTACTTCGAAATGAGGATACAGAGATTGAGGATACTGATGATGTTGAACATGATTGTCTTGAGGTAACCGGACTGTGCACCAAACCAAGACCTCGCATTAAAGATACCCTATTGGAAGAAAATGATTACATTGTCTTTGTTGATGGTTCATGCCTGAGCGACTCAGTGGGAGTACTAAGAGCCAGATACGCTGTGTGTACAATCACCGGTATCCTGGAAGCATCTTGGCTCGAGAGAGTGTATTCTGCTCAAGTGGCTGAATTGGTTGCTCTTACTAGGGGATTCCATGCCGCTGACAAACTCAAAGTGACTATCTATACTGACAGCAGATACGGATTTGGGATTGTCCATGATTTTGGCCAGTTGTGGTCACAAAGGGGTTTCATGACCTCTTCTGGTTCTCCAGTGAAAAATGGTGAAAAAATTAAGGAGTTGTTGCAGGCGATTCAGTTACCTCTTGAAATTGCTGTGGTGAAATGCAGCGCTCATGTTAAATCGTAAGACTTTGTGTCAATGGGAAACGGATATGCAGATCAAGTCGCAAGGTTTTGTGCATTGAACTGTATATCGTTCAAAGATCAGTGGGAATTGATACCGGAAACTGAAAATGAGACATGCACAAGTTATGCATTGAGGGTGGTTGACACAATGGAAGAGTAAAAATTGTTGCAGGGGCGTGCCAGGAGAGAGGAGAAACACTCTTGGCTCAAAATGCAATGTGTACAAAGACCTGATGATTTGTGGGTTTCAGATGAGGGGAAAATGGTTTTGCCAAACAGTCTTTTGTCACAGTTTGCAAGGTTTTACCATGGTCAAGCACATATTGGGAGAGACGCCATAATCAGGTTGTTCAAAGTCGATTGGTTTAATCCAAAATTCAGACAAGCAGCAAAAGTAATCTGTCACAGGTGCATCATCTGTCAACAGATGAATGCAGGGAAAGGGGCAGTAGTGAATGTGAGCCACATTGGGGGAGCAGGAGGTCCATTTAGCAGGATGGAGATGGATTTTATTGAGATGACTGTGTGTGGAGGTCTGAGGTACGTGTTGGTGATTGTGTGCATCTTTAGTCACTGGATTGAAGCTTACCCTACACGTAGGAATGACAGTCTCACAGCAGAGAAGTTGCTGCTTAGGGAGTTGATACCACGTTTCGGGTTTCCGATCTCTTTAGAATCAGATAGAGGAAGTCACTTCAACAACGAGGTGGTTAAGCTCTTGTGTGGTGCACTGAACATTGAACAGAAGTTGCATTGTAGCTACCGTCCCGAAGCCTCAGGACGAGTGGAACAGATTAATGGTACCTTGAAGTCGAGAATGGCAAGAATGTGTGCAGCTACCAATTTGAATTGGCCAGATGCATTGCCCTTAGTGCTAATGTCAATGAGAAATACACCCAAGAAAACAGGACTGTCTCCTCATGAAATTCTAATGGGCCGAGCCATGAGATTGCCCGCAGTGCCTGCAAATGCTCTTGTGAACATCACGGATGATATGGTGTTGGACTACTGCAAGGGTCTGGCTGACGTGGTCCGCTCTTTCTATCACCAGGTGGAAGCCACCACAGTGCCACCGATAAATGATCCAGGTCACAACCTGAAAGCCGGTGACTGGGTTGTTGACAAGAAACACGTGAGGAAGTCGTCGTTTGGAGCCACGTTGGAAGGGGCCGTATCAAGTGATACTGACAACTACTACTGCTGTGAAATGTGCGGGAATTCCAAACTGGATCCCTGTCAGTCACACAAAGAAGGTGACGTGTCAAACTGATGAGGAACTTGAGTTGTCGAAAATAACAGCTGCAGAAAAGGAAGTCTCAGGGCCGGAGAGTAATCAAAGGGGAAATGAGACTGAAAGAGAGCCCGGTGAGGTCGGCCTGGTCACTCAAACGACAAACAAGATCCCAAAGGGCGATGGTGAGCCTATCTCAACTGAGGCACCAGGGGAACCAACACAAAGAGAGGTTCTCCCAGAAGCAGACGGATACGGGTTTGAAGTTGAACCCCTGACAGACCCGGAAGGCGAAGGAGGCGAAACAGAAGGAAGTCAAGGTGTATAGACTCCTCCTGAGCAAATTGCAGGTCCATCAAGAGAAGACACCATAGAATCAGAGGAGTGCGGAGAACAGCCACAAGAAAGACGAAAAGTCGAAAAGGTACTGAAAGGAGACGAGTGGCCCGAATCACGAGTAACCAAAGGAAAGGTGGTTGTTAACGAAAGTATAGAAGAGGAAGTCGATACGACCATGAAAGAAGATCTTAGTGATGGAGAATTGCAGGGCGAGCGAAAGCTGAAAAGAAAGAGGTTAGCCAACAGAAGGTGCGCAGGTCCTGAGTGGGCGGATGCAACATCAGCTGAGTGGCAACAAGAATTCTTGGCATTCTGTTTTGATAGAGAGGTTCCAGGTCAATACTACAGCACCCGAACTTGACCACAGAGAAGAGAGATTGTGTTAAATTTGAAGTAAAGCTGAAAAGCTGAGAGAAAAAGAGACTGATAAATTACCGGATGTGACACTGTTAACCTGAATTGACTTGAATAAACTATTTTGACAAGCTGCTAACCTGATTTGACAAGGATCCTAGGAGTGAGTGAAACGCTGTAAATACTTGCTAAAGAAAGACTTTGCTTGAGAGAAGAGAAAAAAAAGAGCTTTAGACCTTCCACAGTTGATTGTTTGCCTTTATATTGTTCTGCTTTCTGATTCTTTACAGATCATGATTAACACTAGAGATAATAATAAGGGGAGTAGGATTTGTAGATGGTTGGGTATTATTTTGGGTGTTGTGTGTGCGATAGTAATCATAGCTGTGATTGGGGGAATGCCATGGGTGGAAGAGTGAGACTAACAATGCTACAATTCCTGAGACTGCTACACTAACACCATGGGAGAGATTTGAGCAGGATACGAAATATTTGCATGAGGGAACAAACACAAAAGGGGAACTATCTACTAATGTTTTCTATCGCTTGTTGAATGAGTATGTTGAAACAATGGATGCGAAGAATTGTTATGTGTGCACAAAAATTCCTTTGTCAGTACAAGAAGGGGTTACCTATTATAGTTTGCCGTTAACATACAAGATAAGTTGTAGTTTGCTATTAACAAGGTTTTATGATCAAGAATATATTCAGTACTTCTATTATAATCTAGATGTAGTGTTTTCTTTTGTGCCCTTAAATGAATATTAGAGTAAGGTAGCTAGAGATCATAGTTAAAAAACTAGTTAGGGGTTTCTTTGAGCCCACAATGACATTTGGTACAGCTTATGCGCATCGTAATAATCTAACCTGCTTACTAACGCCTGTAGAGAAGAGCTTTTTAGATCACACTGAGGATAGAAGAAAAGCGTTAAAAGAAAAGCTAGAAAAGGGATTAGAGAAACGAACGTTTGCAAATGATTATGCTTATAGTGAATAAAGACACAAGGCAAATTAGCTTTAGATGCATTACACGTAGGAAAGCTTTGTATATATAGGCCAAAATCTTACCATGACACTTTATTTGTGGGAATGAGTGAGTGCAGACGTGTTTTTGTTTCAGAGTAAGTGGACGTTCATGTTAAATGGACAGGATCCAGAGATCCCAGGGATCTATTACATATGTGGACTTAATGCTTATTACCGTCTTCCAAAGGGATGGTATGGGACATGTTATTTAGGAATAGTTTTTCCAAAGATTTACCAATTTGATGACTTAAGGAAGTTTCCTAAAGTGTCTGAATTACATCACACTAGACTGAAAAGAGAGACAGCTGCTGCTGTCGTAGGTGATATATTTTGAGCAATAATTCCTTCAGTGGGAGTTATCTTAAACTCCATAAAGATTTGAAATTTGTCTACTATTGTGGATAACATGCTGACAAACTTCACAGGGGCAATACTCCTGATGGATACTGAACTTGCTGCGGAGAGGGCTATGACTCTTCAAAACAGGCTTGCTTTAGACATTCTTTTAGCGAAAAGTGGCAGAGTCTGTAAGATGCTTAATGAGCACCACTGTTGTTCTTATATTCCGGATAATAGCAATGAGATTAGAAGTATGCTTACTAGCCTAACAAGATATAGTGCAGATTTAAAGGAACTGAAGGAACCAGGAGTCTGGGAAAAGGTTGGAGAGGGATTTGCGCGTGTGGGAAGCTGGTTTAGTGGTCTTTGGCATGGGTTCTTGGGAAAACTAATACTGGGAAATAGTAATTGTCTTTGCTTGTTTATTTGGACTATGGTTATTGAACAAAATTTGTGAAAGAGGTAAAGTCAAATGTGCAAAATATAAAGAGAGGAGGGAGGACAAAAAAAGGGAGAAAATGTTCAGAGCAAAATATGAAAAAGCAAAACGAAAAGAAGAAATTGAAATGAGGGAAATGAACAAATGAAAAGAAAGTAAAGAGTGGATTTGTGTCAGAGGAGGGATTGTTGGAGTGTAGTTTTATAATCAAAATTAACATAAAATGTTTACGAATTAATGCATAATGATGCCGCATAGAAAATATATTAATGTGCTTTTACTAAACGTGTGTTTGAAAATTTCCCACGAGGAGTGGCCACCAACGTATGTGATGATAAATGAAACTGACTAATACTGAGATATTAATGTACTAATGTATGATTTGTATTGGCATCAAGGGTTATACGTTAAGGTTTTGCTAATAAATCACTAGGCCTTAGTTGGCATGAGTTGGGCCTAGCTGTATGGTGTCATATTAAATATGTTTTTCTAACGTGCAATGTGCGGACTTGCTGAAGGACATGTAGTTGTACTTTTCCAAAAGCTAGAAGATGTGTGTAACCGTAGTAAATTCTTTCTCATGAGACTCGACTTGCTCAAGAAGACATTCTTGCCGAATGCAACAGTGTAAACTTGCAACAGGTACAAGGTCGCCTGAACTGGTATAGACAATGAAACGACTGACTGGGTCTGTGAGAGGACCGCGAGAACATGAAATTGTACCTGACATTCTACCCGTTGGGGACGTCAATTACTGAAGTCAATAAACTACGTGAGAACTGTTATGAGGTGACAATCTTAATGAGGCGACAAGTAAACCATTGGATGGAGATAATGGTGCACCAAAACCTGCCCAATTGGAAATTAGGGGACTGTACAACAAGTTTGATATAATCGTAGGACACAAGGAGAAATCAGCCATTACGTGCCTTTGCTATTGCCTAGACACTTTGCCACTCTGTCTTAAAGACTTTGCAGTTTAATTCTTCGAACCATCCTTGCTTTGCCTTGCCTGATTCATACTTTTCCTCCTTATGAGGGAAGTGTCCCTCATTGCCCATCTTACTGACCTTTGCTGTGTTTCTTGGCTGATTGCGACTCAACTGATGTCCTGAGGACGAAGACTGACTCTGTATGCTGACCCATTACGGAGGGTAACTATATGATGATGAAATTGTAATTGTCTGTTTGCCTTTTCTTTCTAGGTACCAACTGCTTCTTTTGCTAGAGACCTTAGTTAGATGTTTTCGAAATTTGTGTTGCTAAATTGTTTTTCATGAAGCCCAACATGTTAATGCTGATTCGAGGTTAGTTAACGAATTCACTAAACGGACGCAAATAGACAAATGACGGAATCTATGCTTTGTTGAATAATGCGCTAATGATATTCTGTTAAGTTTAGCCCATGTTGACGTCGTGCGTCGTGCTTTGTTCTAATGTTTATGATTTTTGCTTTGATGAAATCTTATTCAAGTTGCCATATTATAACCGTGTTGATGTGTTTTCTGGTTTTGAGACCAATAAACTTGCTAGTAGAGTGTAATCAATAGGGAATAAATATCATAAATCTTACGAAATATTGTGTGGTTTTCATGACTGAGAGATCTTGGTGTGATTTGATTCTTACTTATGCCATTATCCAAATTGAATCGATTTGTTATAGTGAACATTGATGATGTTATTGATCTATTGATTGCTATCTTGATTAATTGTCTCGTCCTAAGGTGTCTTCAATCAGGGTCAAAAGATTAATTAGCCTAAAATGAGTCCCAGACAGTTCCTGTTAAATTCCACCATCTGGCGCGTGGTGGAATTATATTCCCGTTCGCACATGTGAAACTCTGTTAATGCACATCTGCGAGTGTGAATGATATTTGCCATCTTCTAGCATGTTTTCCAGCTGCCACAGAGCATTCCTGCACCATTTTGTGATGCGAGCTATCCTGAGCAGTCGCGCTGCTGCTTCTCAAATAGATTTTCTATTCGAGAAACAGCTAAATAAGCTTGAAAATACCTTTTCGAGTTGATATTCTACTTGAAAGGATAGTTCCGTTTTTTGTTCTAGTGTTTTTTTACTATAGGAAGGAAGTGCACCAGAGGCTCCAACTTCCTTTTCCTGTACAGAAGGCTCCTCCCAGTGCTTTGTCCATCTCCTAGTCACTTTTCAAGTGGATTACAAGGTGAAATGATCACTCTCTTTGTCTACGGTTCCTGCTGCATACATACTATTGGATTTTAAGGACTTTGCTTTTGTGACATCAAAAGTAAGTTAAAAAACTTTTGGATAAGGGTGTTGTTTGACAGAAGGCATGCACTAGTATTTTTATGTGTACTTTTATTCAATTTGTAAATTTCATTGTGGTTGTGGTAGGTGTCCTGGAGTTGGAACAGGGGCCTAGTATTTTTTTGTATTGATTTAGGCCAGGGATGGTACTGGATCAAATAAAAAATGTTTTTTTTTTTGTATTTTACTTTTTTCCTCCAAAAAGTGTATTTTGGTAGGGTAATAATATCATGCCTTTATCCGTTTCTCGTTTTCCTGCTGCCTCGCTCCTGCTCTTTCCACTCAGGCCCTTCTTAATGGAGGCGCAGCATGACCCCATTGAGCAAGTACCCATGCCAGTGTCCCCTCTGCTGTGTGATGGTCGCATTCTTCCGTTCCTTTCAGTACTATCCTATTATTAGCCCTTAGTTACTGTTATGTTTTGGGTTTTGTCAACCATTAGTGATTTCAGCCCAGCCTTTTACCTTTCTACTACCACTGTACTGTTGTAACCCTGCTCTTCATTAGTCTCTAACTGCTACATTGTATCCCTTATTTCACTAAACTATACACTCTCATTTAACTTTGATTGACATTGTATTTTCACTTGATAATCTTTTTTCCACTGCTGCTCATTTTGACACCGCCTCACTCCCGATCTTACCCCCCTACTTTCCGCACTTAAGTGCCGATCCCTCCTCCTGAAGACCTACTTAATGGAAGCTGCAGCACAGTTACACTGCTGGCATGCCAAAGACACCCCAAAAGCAAGCCCATCTGTGCCCGTCTGTGCCTGGACAGCGCCTAGCACCAGGAACCCTGGCTCTCTTCCCACCCAAAGCTACACCGAGCTCTGAGTCCTGGATCCTGCAGCCTGTGGCCTGCAACAACAATTACTGCTGCACTTCACCTTGTTTTATGGTAGGACCTGTCAGCTGCTGGCACTGCCTCTGCACATGCAACACTGGAGTACCCGCACCTATGGTAGCCATCAACACATCAACCACTACAACATCTCCAGTGCCTCCCGCTCAGCACACGATCTCTCTGCAAGCACACCACAGAGATCTGGGACACGATCTCCTACCTCACCCCAATGTCATCTTACTCACTGAGACCCTGCTCAATCCACATTTGCACCTGACATTGCCTCAGCAATACCAGACAGCAACCTAATAACACACTGAGACTGCACTAACAAGGAGGTGGAATCACCATCATCCACAAGGAAACAATATATACTGCACCACCACCACAGACGACACCACCCGATCATGAAGCATCTTAACTTCCAACTCCACACCAATCACAAAACCAACATCAGAAGCACACTCACTTACAGTCATCCAGAACTGCGACCCAGCTTCTGTGACTCCATCCCCGATTTCATTGCATCACTCGCCATGGACTCCAAGCTACAACATCTTCCTCAGAGACTTCAATTTCAACCTTGACAACCCTGATGATGCCAACACCACCAGCCTTCTCAAAAGCATGAACACCCTCAGATTCACTCAACTAGTCACTGACCCTGCACATCGTAAACATACACTCAACCCCATCTTCACGGCCAGTGAAAGAATTAAATACAGCCATGTCACCGAATTCACCTGGACAGACTACGCCATTGTCCCCTTAACAACCACAAATCCCCCGGCATCACTACCAAACCTCCCAGCACCTCTCACTGAAGCTGGAACAAGATATCGGAGAGCCAATGGACCAACGCCTCCCACCAAGACACATCAATCAACCTGAAACCAGGATGTCAAGAACGTCTCCACCTGTATCACCAATTGTACCAACAGAGTCGCCCCCATGAAGCCTACAAAACCTAACAGACTTTGAAGACTGATTTGCATATGGCTGGGTCTAAACTGGGGTGGCATGGTGAGCTAAAGAACAATGGATTAAACCCAGATCTGTGACTGGGGGTGAATGTTTGATTGGTTCCGCATTCCGTCCATCATTTGTGTTTTTTTTTTTTTTGCCGCCTTAAGTGCGCTGGGTATGCCCAGACGTGGTCCCGGGCTCACTATGCCACTGGATTCAAGCTAGCCTGGCTGATGAAGGGTGAAACCCTGAAACCGGTCCCAAGATGCTTGTTTCCGGTCCAGGGAGGACCTGGCCTGGCAGTTCAGGCTGGACTGTTACCATGAGGAATAGGGTCAGGACTGATTTGCTTATGGCTGGGTCTAAACTGGGGTGGAATGGTGAGCAAAAGAATGATGGATTAAACCCAGATTTGTGACTGGGGTGAATGTTTGATTGGTTCCGCATTCCGTCCATCATTTGTGTTTTGCTTTGTTTTTCCCGCTATAAGTGCACTGGGTATACCCAGACATGGGTCCTGGGCTCACTAAGCTAATGGATTCAAGCTAGCCCGGCGGATGAAGGGTGAAACCCTGAAACGGGTCCCAGGATGCTTGTTTCCAGTCCAGGGAGGACCTGGCCTGGCAGTTCGGGCTGGACGATTCCCATGAGGAGCAGGGTCAAGACTGATTTGCATATGGCTGAGTCTAAACTGGGGTGGCATCGTGAGCAAAAGAACGATGGATTTAACCCAGACCTGTGACTGGGGGTGAATGTTTGAGTGGTTCCGCATTCTGTCCATCATTTGTGTTTTGCTTAGACTCTCCAAACAAGCCAGTTAGTACACCATGGAACTAAGAACTACAAAATGCAACTTAAAGCAACTTGAGAGAAAATGGCGCACCAGCAAGGACACCACAGACCAAATACCATACAAAACTTTGCTCAACCAGTAGCACCAACAACTGAATGGGATGAAAAGGAGTGCCCATTCAACATTGTCAGAGAGTTCTCCAGCCCCTCACCCCCTCTCAGGAACTCTGCGACACCCTTGCAGATGTCTTCTATGACAAGATCACCGACAACGACAATAACTTTGAACCCCAAACTACTGTTGGCGATGTCCTCAGTCTCATCTCTCCCACAGAGGTACACCACGTCCACATGCTAACCACCTGGGACCAGATCACCACTCAAAATACCATCACCATCATGATATTTGTCCACTCTGGAGCACAGACAGAACTCTGCCCCCACTACATCTTCAACCTTGGGAGCAAGACGATCACCAACAAACTCATAACCATCTTCAATGCATTCACCGCTACGACCACCTTCCTCTATGAATGGAAACATGCGGGAGTCAAACCCCTCTTCAAGAAACCACCCACCAAGCCAGACAAACTCAAAAAAGTCTGACCCATCTCTCTACTCCCCTTTTCTGCCAAGGTCCTCGAAAAAGCCATCAACCTCCAACTCACAAAACACCTGCAGAACAGTAACCTACTGGACATCTTCCAGTTTGTGCCAAGCACAGCACATAAACTGCCCTCATCACTTTCATGGATGACATCAGAGCCCTCCTTGACCAACGAGAAACATCAGCACTGATCCTCCTCAACCTCTCAGCAGCCTTCAACACCCTTATCAAGAAACTCCACCACATCGGAATATAAGGAAACACCCTCAGATGAATCATCTCCTTCCTCACAGAGACTCAGCCTACCCCCCTACACCTCCGAATACAAAAGCACCATCTGTGAATCCCTTAAAGCTAATTTCTCATCCCCACCCTATTCAATACCTACATAATCCTCCTAGCCAACATCATCAGAATCCACTATGTAAACATCACATCCTGCTACAAAGGAGCCTAGCTCATCCTTTTGCTATCAGAAGAGCCCTCCACCACACAGTCTAACTTCCACAGGTGTATGACGAGCAACACAGAATGGATAAAATTAAAACTTTCTGAAACTCAACATGGAAAATTATGAAGTATCGATCTTCAGGAACAACACCTCCCTGTGGACTCTCACCCATACCAACAGACCATGCCCATAACCTCTGCATTATCCTAGACAACAAACTCACCATGAAAAACCAGATCAACATGGTCTCCTCCGCCTGCCTCCTCACCCTTTGCATACTCAGCAAGATCTTGAAATTGCTCCTGGTCAGCACTGGACAAACCATCACCCAAGCCCTTATCACCAGCCGGCTGGACTACGACAACACACTCTAAGCAGGAATCAGCATGCACCTCCTGAAGAGACTACAGACCATACAGATCTCTGCAGCCAGATTCATCCTCAACCTCCCCAAACTGATATATATCACCCCTACCTCAGGAAGCTCCATTGGCTCCCGATGCCATTTCAAGACACTATTCCACACATGCAAAGCCCTGCACAACAAAGGAAAAACATACATCGACCATTGCTTGAATTACCACCAACCATCCAGACAACTTTGCTGCACCTCCCTTCACTTTGCTCACAACCCTCCCATACGTCGAAGCTGCAGCAGAGGTTGTTCCTCCTCCTACCTTGCATCTAAGTCTTATAACAACCTCCCTCTTCACCTCCAGACATCACCCTTGCTACTAGAATTCAGAAAAGGACTCAAGACCTGGCTGTTCGACTGAGCTTCTGCAGAAAGACCCTCAGCCATCACTACATCTGTTCAGGTAAGAGTGCTAAGAATTGAAGTGAGCTAGTTTAGTTAGTAACTTTTACTGAAGATTTTGATTTTTTAGCATGTTGTAAGCAATAGGTATAGGCCTACCTATCTAGTGGTCAATATAGTTACAAAGGGTAGTAGGACGAACATATGACTAACTGGTATACACTTTGGTGAGTGGCTGGGTGTTGCAAAAGTGGCAAAAGTTAACATCATCAAGCAATAAGGCAGACCTATGTTGGTTGCACCCTGGCATAAGGGTATTGTTTGGGTATAAGTAAAAGCAAGAAGCCTAGTAAAAATAAAATGACTATCTCAAGGGACTTTGGAATCAGCTAGGGAAAGTCTAGGGGGAAAGTTTATGTACAGACAGTATCTGACTGTTCATAGGGCAGATATTTGTCAGTTTAAAAAACCCAGCCTGCGCTAAAAGCAGTGCAAAGACAAAACCAGAGTGCCATCATATGAAGAAACAAACCACCCATTTATTTTTTTCAAATAAATCCCAACCCCTCCAGCCACAACAGGCCCACCCCTCTCCCCAAACAAATAAATAAATCGCCCTAATGTCCAAAGTAACCAGTCCGAGGTCCTTGCTCCACCTGCCCTTCCCAATTCCAACCCTCTCCACCTACAACCAAAGTCCTTCCCACCAAAGAAAGTATATTAAAAAAAGGGTGTTAGAGGACATAGCCAGAAGTGAATGCGTGCCACCTCTTGGCGAAGCAGTGCGAACTCTCGTAGGATGTGGCAGAGGAAGCAGTAGTGGATACCGGCTGCTGGTGGCACTGGAAATGGTGTGACCATGATGCAAGTGCTGGCGACTGGCCAGAAAGACAGGGTGCAGTGGCACATGTGCCATCTTCTCCTCCAAAGCTACCAGCCGGGGTGGTTGACAAGCAGGAGTAGCTATATCAAGAAAAAAAAAACACAAATTGTAATACTCAGTGCAAACACTTGCTTAGAAAGTGGCACAGTAGCAGAACATTGCTAGGGCCGTTGACATTTTTGATGTGATTAGTCACAAGGCCAATCTTTCTCCACACATGCATCACACAAAGCTCTGACTGCAAGGAGTTCAGCTAGAATACCACCAGAATACAAGTGTTTTTTCATTTAAAGGATTTCATAGAAAAAATTAAACAGATACTTTATGTGTGAATAAAAACTTGCCTCCCATTATTGAGTGAGGCATAAATCCAGCACAATTAATAGTATTCTTGTTGTACAACATTAATGGAGGCATGCTAGCATTGGGTCTGCAAATCTCTGCAGTCAGCAGAATGCTTTTGAGGAGCTGTAATGAACAATTTATTGACTTACTTTAATTTCAACAGCCCTGTTCGTCTCCGACTGCTTTTCAATGCTAACCTGACTCCAAAGAGGCAGATGAATAATAATAATGCCACCTCACACACATCACGTATAACACCAATAACCTGTCTCACGTAGGAAGACAGTATAAAACCCGATGCACTGCAGTTCAGGGAAGGGAAAGGTTATATATTTCATTTGGCAAGTGTATCACAAAGTATCCCATCGGCCAAACTCTAAATCAGGCCCTTAGTCACACTTTACTACCTGGCCTTGCCCTCTGACACAAATAATTTTCAACAAATACCTTCACTTGGCAGTAAGGAAAGTTACTCTACTGCAAGGTAAGTTAGAGGGATTAAGCTAGGTAGAGGTTTTGCTATAGAACAGTGGGGTGTTACTGATCATCATGTGCTTAATCTTTGCTGAGTCATCATTGTAGTTGATGGATGAAGAAAGGGAAACATTTGAACAGGCATAAATCCATCATGGAAATCATAAAATCTATATATACATAAATCACTTGGCCAAAAAATGTGGCAATGTCAAGAATGGATTTTTCAATGTTTTCGTAGGCTGAGACAGAACTTAAGAAAGAATAATGGAGTGAAGCACTAGTAGGAGGTTACTGAGTAGGCAGTGGGAGCACACCTTGTTGTAGGTTTGTAATGCATTGAAAATGTCATAATGCTGCACTAACTTAAGCAGATGCACATTGCACCGGCAACACTGCAGTGCCGAATTGACCCATGCTGTAGTTAGGTCATGGATGGTAAAATGCCATGGGCAGGGAGGTGATAATGTTGGGTGGAACACCTATCTTGCTTAACAAATACAGTACACTCCATTTGTTAATAAGCAGCAATGTGACCTACCACTACTAGTCCCTCCCACCACAGGGTTTCCTCCCTTTCCAACCTCCCGCACCTCTTCTGTTGCACTGGAACTGCTGCTGTCCCTGGCACTGGTGGTATGTGGTGCTAAATAAGAAAATTACCCATTTTAGATACCAGATTCGCTTCTTAAGTAATTATTATTGTATTGAACAAAGTACAACAGCATTGCCTCTCTACAGTTTGGTTAGCAATATCTTCTATAGAAACTATCATTTTGGGAGGTTTATTGGTTGATATGTTAGAAACCCAGGTAGTCAAGCTAACCTAATGGAGGGAAAGAGCTATAGTCAATTAATTCCAATGAAGGACATATGGCCTTGACTGGCAAATGCAATGGGACCTCATTAAATTCCTGACATTCTACACTTTCATGGAAACTGGTGGTATACCGTATAAATGTATAAATGAATAATAACACAACATTGACATGAGCATTGCCATGCTCTCATTTTGACTGTGTGAGCATCAGCAAGAAAGCCTTCTCACACGCATGTGTGGTGAATAAAAGATTACTTAAGTCTGCAGTCTTCACAATACCAAAAATCTGTTCTTAGTCTTACAGTATCACAAGACATATAAGTGGAGAGGGAAAGCTTAATAAAAGAGCAGAAGAAAGCTACTGACAGGAGGAAGTGAACTACAGAAACAGTAAATATACAAACCCTATAAAGCAGGCATAACACATATTTAACAAACATTAGATAGAGGAGTAGAAAAAAGGAGACAGTATAAAACAAATACACACGGAAAAAACATTTTACTACTGGGTGAGGTAAAAGTTAGGGAAATAATAACAACAGGACTTTCTGGGGCAAGCAGAACCATCTGCTGTGGGTGGTGGCTCCACCTGCTGCAGCATTGGTGGTTGTAGCCCCTTCACCCTGCTCTGATGGCCTCTTACCCTTGGGAGCTGATGTACGAAATAAAGAAGATAAAAAAAAGATTTTTGGTTTAGTTAATGTTGAAAAATATTTTAACTGGCAGACACTCTAGCGTTGTACTTTTCTAAATCAGGTAGCCTATTGCCCTACTCTTAATTTCCTAAACCTAACCTACAATTTGAAATACTAATGCACTGTAATGAATAATCTTTGCTTCTCTACCCCCTTTGATGAGACAACTCAGTCTCCCCATTCAATGCATGCTACACATCACTGAGAGATTGGGACTGTATGAGCAATCAAACATTGCCAAATTGTGCATCCCCATACATTTGGAGAAGACAAACACTATGTTGGGGAAACTGTTTACTTCAAAATTAAAGTTGTTTGAACTGGAACATGCAAAAGTAATTAGTGTTTGAAATATTGCTCAGTGATGTTGCGGATGTCCCCGCACCATATGCAGCAGAACCAGACAGTGGGGGCAATGAGGAAAGCCAGTCACTGTCTGAGATCAAAATCATCATGTCCATACCACCCACAACACCTGCACAACCCAGACACAGGGCAACAGTGGCACCACTCCCTGAGTTCGACCTGGAGTCCGATGACATGACACAAGATGAACATACACCACCTTCAGAGGATAGACGCACCCACAGATGTAAGTCCCTTTTCCAGCTCCAATACACTCCCCTCGGGAGAGGTAGAGAATATAGCAGGCAAACTTCAGAGGAAGGTATGTTTAGAGGTTTGGAGGCATCAATGTTGAAGGTGCAGCACATACAATTTAGCCCCATGAAATCAATGCACAGACAGTTGGGGGCATAGTTACACTTTCTAGTGCAAAACTGGGCTAATGCAGTTTTGCGTGAAAAAGTATACCGCCGGCTCGCGCCATTCAATGACACTAGCCGGGCGTCATATTTATGGATGATGGTAGCCAGCGGTAAGGCCCGGGTAGTGTCATCAAAAAGGATGCTAACCGGGTGGGGGAGGCATAGGGGGAACAGGAGGTTGTGCATCAAAGGATGACGCTAGTATGGGCAGAGGCATAAAAATGCCTCTAACCAGCAAAAGTATGAATTTGGAGTTAAGTTTGTGCCGAATCTGTGTAAAAAAATGACGCAAATTCGGCGCAAAGCAAGACTAAATCTGGGCCTTGGTGTCTCTGAAACACGACATGCGCCAGCTGAATGCAACAGTATTGGAAGGACAGAAAGCAACTGCAGAAAATCTAAGGGAAATGACGAATGCCATTTCACAAATGCAACTGCTTTACTGACACGATGTGCCATGGACATACAAGTGGAGATGGCACATTGCATAGGAAACGTTGCACGGGGATTGGTGCTGGTCACAAATGCACTACAGAACATGCAGACAGCCCGGATTGCTGGGAACAGCGACCTAGGAGGTGGGGATAGTGAGCAGCTCTCTAGCCTCAGTAGTGTGACTGCCCCTGTGACGGAGAATAGGCATCACAGTTCCAGACTCAGTGCTGTTGCAGAAGCCTCAACAAGATGCCACTGAGCCAACTGACTGTTCCACTGGAGTGTGTGGATGCAAACAGTAATGGGGACATGTTCTGGGGCTTGTTGGTTAGTGAAAATATTGTTACCATTCCATCCTCATCACGTGACCACTAAATCCCTCTGCTATGTGCAGCAGAGGGATTTCCATTTTTATTTTGAAGCCTCAAGGGCAGTGGGAAGAGCTTCATCAGCTCCCTGAGACCTTTTTTGTCACTGTAATAACAATCTGATCGCATGGTGTGCTGACAAAGTGAAATGAGCAGATTGGATCACACAGAAGCGGTATCATTGGAAAGGGGATAATCCAAGTGAATCCCAGCTTAGGAATCACCCAAGGAGGGCGATCACCAGACAGGGATCTAACCACTAGAAACCAGGGATTTCTTTTTGTGAAAGAGAGCAACCCCTAAGGCAAGGACCTCTCCCCATAATAGGGGCACTATTTTGACTGTTTTCTGACCCCGGTGCAGATTGCCCTTATGTTTATGCTGATGCGGAAAACCACTGGACACCAAGAATTTTTATAAATATATCTCAGGGAGTGGACCCTTGCACAAGGGTTGCTTCCCTATATGGGAGCATTTTGGGCCTTTTTGGCCACTCTGGGGGCAGATTGGCCATATATATAGGCCGATCTGCCCCTGAGGGGGGCAGAAACCCACTAGATGCCAGGGATTTGTAGGGGTAGATGTTGCCTTATCATGGTCATGCCCCCTTAACAAAGGAAATATTCTTTTTCCAGGGATCTTTTTTTTTTATTTGTAGGAGTCTGGGCTGCCCAGCTTGGGCATGGCCATGCCCCCACACAAAAAATAAGGATATGGGGGCATTTGCACACAAGGCAGGGGCAGAAAGCACACTAGACAACAAGAATTACTTTTCTGGAGGGAACGGGGCTGCACAGAAAGAGCATAGGCATGCTCCCACCAACTCAAAAATAGAGAAACATTCCTTCTGCTCCCCTACAGACTAGAGCTTCTCATCCCAATGGCAAGCAATAGGACATTTGAAGTCTTTGAGTGTTGTTTTTACAGATTAGGCCAGGAGAGTTTGGCTAACTCCCAGTATCATCCCACTTGCATTGGTGAACAGCGGCACATTTTGGGCTTGTGAAGGCTGCCACCTGGAAAAACCTACCAGACCCAGACAGTTCTGAAAATTAAACATCTGGAGGAGGAGTCCAGGGTGGTGTACTTCGCATCCATCCCACACCATTTTCTTATCCACAATACCCTGCAAACCTCAAATGTTGACTAAAAACACACATTTTTCATCAGATTTCTGTGATGGAAACTTCCAAAACCCACAGGAATGCTCAAGGTTCACTGGCACTAGGCCCAGCCCACAAGTGGCACAGCAATATTATTGGCACAAGTCGATCAACGCTCGGTGGTAGGAATGTTGTGGATTCCTGCGGATTCCGGAAGTTTCCATCACTGAAATGTAAGAAAAATTTGTGATTTCAGGGAAAGGTTGAGGTTTTCAGGATATTATTGGTAAAAAAAGCCTCATGGGATCCATGCTACTCACCTCTTTCTGGATTCCTCTAGCTGTCTAGTAATGTACAGGTTTGCTAGGTTTTAAGTGGAAAAATGTATGTACATGTGTTGTGTTTTGGGCCGTCTCCTGTTCTGGGCATTAGGCCTACACACAAGTGAGGTACCATTTTCATCAGAAGTCTTAGGAGAATGCTTGGTGGCAGGAGGTTTGTGGCTCTGTTAGAAGTCAGGTTACCCCCTCTCCAAGCAAGTACCCTCTCTCTAGTCAGGGTAAGTCACACACAATACAAATTATCCTGTGCCCACCCTCTGGTAGCTTGGCACTGAGCAGTCAGGCATAACTTAGAAGGCAATGTGTAAAGTATTTTTGCAAAAAAACATGCAATAACACATTATATCACCACACAAATACACTACACAGTGTTTAGAAAAATATATAATATTTATCTGGTTAAATGCAGGTCAAAACGATTAAGATTCAATAAGTACATGTTGAAGTATCACTTAGAAAATTATATGAAGAGTATTTAGTTCTTAAAAAGCAACAAATGTCTCTTGCAAGCACAAAGTACCTGGTTTGCATTCAAATTCTCCACAAGGGACCGCAGAGGAGGAGGTGTGCTTCAATTTTTCCGGCACACACAGACGATGCGTTGCTGAGTTTTCATGCTGGGCAGCCTTTGCGTCGATTTCCGGCACGTAGACGGGGATCCTCTTCGGGTTGCAGGTTTTTCGGATGCCCCGGGGACAATGCGTTGAAGTCCTGAGTGTGCAGGATGAAGTCACAGGGGCTGCGTCGATCCGGTGGGCGATGCGTGGAAATTGCTACTGCACGGCAGGCGTTGCATCGATTCCTCTCAGGAAGTCGAGCTGCATCATTCCGGCTTGGCTGTGCATCGATTTAGTGGGCAGTGTGTAGAATTTCCGGTCGCCACATTGGCACTGTGTCGATCTTCTCCTTGCAGAGTCAGGCTGTTTCGTTCCAGGTCGGTGTGCAGTGATTTTCTCACAGCGATGCAGGCTGTGCGTCATTTCTGGCAGGCTGTGAGTCGATTCTCACTGCACAGGGAGTTCTTCTTGCAGAGATGAAGTCTTTTTGGTCCTGAGACTTCAAGAAACAGGAGGCAAGCTCTATCCAAGCCCTTGGAGAGTACTTCTCAGCACAGCCAGAAGACAGCAAGGCAGCAGGGCAACAGCATGGCAGCAGTCCTTTGTGGAAAAGCAGTCAGGTGAGTCCTTTGGGCAGCCAGGCAGTTCTTCTTGACAGGTTGCAGGTTCTGGTTCAGGGATTATTCACCAGTGTATCTTGTCCAGAAGTGTCTGAGTTGGTAGGGTTAGAGACCCTGCTTAAATACCCAAATGTGCCTTTGAAGTGGGGGAGACTTCAAAGAGCACATGGTCCCCTGTCAGTTCCATCCTGTCTGCCAGGGTGCCAGTAGCAGGTGTAGCAGCCCTTTGTGTGAGGGCAGGCTACTGTACTTTGACATGTAAGTGTCAGGCCCTCCACCCTCCAAGCCCAGGAAGACCCATTCAGTATGCAGATGTGTTCAAGTGTGACTAAGCATCCTGTGTTTGGGGTTGTCTGAGTGAATGCTCAGGGGAGCAGTCAACTAAACCTAGCCATACGTGGATTGGAAGGCACAGACGGATTTGAGTGTAGAGAAATGCTCACTTTCTAAAAGTAGCATTTCTAAAACCATTAAGCAGGAGTTTGTATCACCATTCTGGCCATACTAAATATGACCTAGCTACTCCTTTCAGATCAGGATCTACCACTCAAACAGTGAATGAGAGTAGCCCTAATGCTATCCTATGAAAGGAGCAGGCCTCATAGCAGTGTAAAACGAATTTAGGAGTTTTACACTACCAGGACATATAGAACACACATGTTTGTGTCCAGCCTTTTACCTACATTGCACCCTGCCCTATAGGCTACCTAGGGCCTACCTTAGGGGTGACTTATATGCAGAAAAGGGGAGTTTAAGGCTTGGCGATTACTTTTAAATGGCAAGTCGAAGTTGCAGTGAAACTACACAGAGGCTCTGGAATGGCAGGCCTGAGACATGGTTAGGGGGCTAACTATGTGGGTGGCACAACCAGTGCTGAAGCCCACTAGTAGCATTTAATTTACAGGCCCTGGGCACATGTAGTGCACTTGACTAGGGACTTACAAGTAAATTAAATAAGCCAATTGGGTATGAGCCAATGTCACCATGTTTTAAGGAGCGAACATATGCACTTTAGCACTGATTGGCAGTGGGGAAGTCGCAGATTCCTAAAGCCAGCACAAATGAGGTAAGGAAAAAGAGGATGAGGAAGGTAAAACCTTTGGGGGTGACCCTGCAGAAAGGCCATTTCCAACAGGCTTGGTATAGATTCCAGAACTTTCCATCACAGAAATATGAAGAAAATGTGTTTTTTAGCCAATGTTTGAGGTTTGCAAGGGATTCTAGGTAAAACAACCTGGTAAGAGCCACACTGTCACCCCATCCTGGATCCCCTAGTTGTCTAGTTTTCAAAATTGTACAGGTTTGCAAGGTTTCTCTAGGTGCAGGCTGAGTTAGGGCACAAAAACCACAACTACCCACTTTGCACAAAACTGGTCAGTTTTGTGTGGAACAATTTGATGTATCTATGTTGCGTTTTGGGGGGTTTTCTGTCACAGGCACTAGGCCTACCCACACAAGTGAGATACCGTTTTCTGGGGAGACTTAGAGGAATAGAGAATAGGAGAACATGTTATTACCGGTGGTATTTCTCTGCACTTGCAACTTCCAAATGTAAGACAATATGTAAGAAAGAAGTATTTTTTTTTTGAAATACCATCTAATTTATATGCTAGTATGGGTACCCACAAATATAGAGATGTGCAAATAACCTCTGCTTCGAAACTCCATTTCATGTGCCCATTTTGGAAATACATAGGTTTCATTGATACCTACTTTTTACTATTTATATTTTACCATATGAATTGCTCTATACCCAATACATAGTGAAAAACCATTGCAAGGTGCAGCTCAGTTATTGGGTCTGGATACCCCGAGTTCTTGGAAAACCCACAAACTCTATATATCCCCACAACCAGAAGTGTTTAGCAGTTCCTGAATCAGACATTGTGATGTGAAGTTACAAATTACAATGTCATCTGAAATGCCTGTTTTTCCTACTAATTTTCAATATTTTACTACTTCAACACTTGGTTTCTTTGAAAAAACCTTGAAGGATCTACACAAATAACCCCTTTCTGAATTCAGAATTGTGTCTAGTGTTCAGAAATGTATAGCTCTCCAGGATCCATCATGGGTTTCACACCTGTTCCTACCCCAAAAGGGAAGGAGGTTGAAAACACAAAAAATAGGGAAAATGGCCCATCTCCCAGTAAAATGCCAAAAACTGTGTTAGAAAACGTGGTTTTCTGAATCGTCTGCCTGTCCATGAAAAGTAGGAAGATGATGATTTTAGTATTGCAAACCTTTCATTGATGCCATTTGCATGAAAAACGCAGACACTTCTGAAGCACTTTTTTGCACTTTCCCCCCCAAAAAACAAAAATGTGCTATATTTTGGCAAATTTCTTGGTTTCCTCCAGTGGAATCCACAAACCCTGGGTACCTTTAGAATCCCTGCGATGTATGAAAAAAAGGATGCACATTTGCCATGGATAATTTATGTGGGTAAAAACTTACGGGGTCCTATGCGTGAACTACCCCAAATAGCCAAAAAAAGGCTTAGCATGGGAGGGGGGAGCTTAGCCGCTAAGGGGTTAAACGATCAAGACTTTCCTGTTGTCTTTCTACTAATGATTTGCATGTGACGTTCTCTAAATTGACTATTGAGCCTTCAACTGCTCATGCCATGCTGCAAAGTGGCCTTAATAGCATGTTTAGACTGTACACGATTTAGGGTCATATTTATACCCTATTTGCGCCGAATTTCCTTCATTTGTTACGCAAATTCAGTGCAAAACTAACTCCATATTTATATTTAGATGTTAGACCTGTCTAACGTCAAAGTATTGGAGTTTGTACCATTTTTTAGAAGTGTGAACCTACCTTGCATCAATGAGATGCAAGGTAGGCGTTCCCGTCTAAAAAATGGTGCTAACCCTATAGCCCCATATTTATTCCCCCGTGCTAAAATGATGCATGTGTGGGAGGAGGGGCTAAATAATGGCGCAAAGCTCGCTTTGCACCATTATTTAACGCCTGGGTGAGACCAGGCCTTCAGGGACCTGTGGACCCATTTCCATGGTTAAACACCATGGACTGGGTCCACAGGTGCCCTCCTCAAGCCCCAGGAACACCCCCACCCACACCAGAGGGACACTGGAGGATGGGGGACCCCATCCCAGGTAAGAAGGGTAAGTTTAGGTAAGTATTCTTTTTTTTTCAGTGCCATCGGGGCCCAACTTGAGGCCCCCTGCATGGCACAGGGTGCAATGGCCATGCCCAGGGGACACTGGTCCCCTGTGCTGGCCATTGGGGTGGTGGGCCTGACTCCTGGCTTTTCTAAGACAGGAGTCATGTGGTATGGATGGTTCTGTGCCAGAAAATGATGCTAGGCTGCTTAGAGTCATCTTTTTTTACTCTAACCAGCCTAACGTCATTTTTTGGTGCCAAACCCCCTTCTCCCATACTGCCAGCCCCACCCGGCTAACATAATTCTTTTTACGCTAGACCACCCTTTGCACTGACTTGCACCATTCCATAAATATGGTGCCCGGCTGGTGCTCAGGAATGGTGCAAGCCGGTGCTAAACGTTTTGGTGCAAAACTGCGTTAGTGCAGTTTTGCACCACAAAGTATAAATATGCCCTTTGGTTTAACTGATTCTTGCGAAATCCTCCAAGGAAAACGTCTGCTGTCTTGGAAATGTTTATTGGATGGACAGATTTTGCTGTTTATGTCACTTTCTGTGCTTATGCTGAGATACCTAGAGAATCAGATTAACCTTGTCTTGTACTCAAGCCATTTGCGAGACAACAAATGAGTATAGACTGGATAGGCCCTTCCTAGTCCTCTTTAAGTCATGTGATTGGATGAGGGAGTGCTGAATAATGTCCAAAGAGAGAGATAGCTATGTAGATGCACAAGTCAGATGAAGAGATCAGTTGAAGAGGTGAGTGCTCACGGCAGTTGCTGCTACTGCACGCTTCTATACAGTGATTTTCAAGGTGATCAGGCCTAGAAAGGACATCTGGGTTGCGGCAGGTTAAAGGATACATAACAAGACGACAAAGGAGTGTTAGCACATCTGACCTTAATAAGTAAACTTACAAGGTGACGCGAATAGGTCGATAAACCTTTTGACTCGCAATTAAGATATTCTTACCATGGCTTTAGTACCTAATCAATAATCAATGCACAATAATCAATAGCCATTAATAATCAATAACATCAATAATCAATTGAGTCAGTAATTGTCACGCACCATGGCCTTTCTGTCAAGAATAACCACACCTTTTAGTAAAAATTTAAATATTTATCTCCCTATATAAACAATGATAAGGTCATGTAGATTAATCTCAAAATCAAATGAAACACATACAGAAACAACACTGGCTGTCCAAAGCGGCGGAAGAAACATAATCTAATCAAAGCTTGAACTACAACACATTCTAAGGTTATGGTGCAAATTAATAACAAAGTCAACTGTGTTAATGTAATTATATGCATGACGTTTAGCAGAGAAATTCATCAAGCATTAGTCCCTGTTAGCATAATATCATTTAGTGAGGATCCTTAACTAACATCAGATTAGCATCAGCATGTTGGGCTTCATGCAAAACAATTTAGTAGCACAAATGTGGAAAAACATCTAACTATGGCTCTATCAAAACAGCACAGTTGGTACCTAAAAAGAAGAAGCAAATATGCATAATAATCAGCAGTCTATTATATTACACCTATCCTCAATTTGGATCAGCAAGCAGAGTCAGTCTTAGTTTTCAAGACATCAGTCGATCAGAAAGGCATCAGGATGCAACATCAAAGTTCAGAAAACACAAAGGCCCATATTTATACTTTTTTAGTGCCGCATTTGCACCGCTTTTTGACGCAAAAACGGCGCAAATTTACAAAATACAATTGTATTTTGCAAGTTAGCGCCGTTTTTGCGTAAAAAAATGATGCAAATGCGGCGCTAAAAAAGTATAAATCTGGGCCAAAGTCTCCAAGCATTAAAATTAAGCATGTCTCTGATTGAAACGCAATATGGGCAGAATGGGCCTTTCGGCCAGCAAGAAAATGAGCAATGGGCTACGACAACCTGCAAGGGCAGAATGTCTGGTGAAAAATGCGTGCTCTCTTCAGAGTGTAAACCTGTTAAGTCAAAACTGCTAAAACTACCCCCCAAATCTTTATTGGTCAGTTAATCGTATGTTCACACGTTGTCCAATAAAACTAAAATTCCAAATCTATGAATTTTAATATTTCTTCGTTCTCATGTCGCTAATTGGTTTGTCTTGCAATGTCCTCATCATCCAGCTTGTCAGGTAACAATATTGTTGCAGCAATTTCTCTAGTCAGTATCTTCATTGTTCTTGTCCTGTGAATGTCAGTCTCGCACTCATTACACATAAAATGTTGCATTAGTAGGAACATCATCTTCTAGCAGTCGGTTCTCATGAGAAAGCTTCCTTTATGAACACATTTAAACAATACAATAGAAATCACAGTTTAACTCTATAGGTCAGCCATTTTATTAAACGGTAAGAAATACAGCTTTTACATGAGGCCTGGCAAGTAGGCTATGACACTCGCTAAGTTAAGGCGTACAATTAATAAAGCTAAAGCTTACTGCAAAACACTTAATTTGGCATATTACTGCATTAGTCAAACATATATTCACCATTTCATTTTATTAAATCATTGATTGGTACATTTCATTAACATTGGTGGCCATTCTTCTTAATCACATTTTCAAATTTTCTACGTTATTTTATTTTCTACACAAACCTATTATTCAGAATACATAAACACTCATTAATAACTTTTATTAACACACCTGCACTAGCAATTCCTCCTCTGATGACTAAATATGTCATCACTCTAACTATTACCCACAAATTTTTGCACCAGCTAAAATTCTGCCAATTCAATCCCTTCATACTTTTGTTTCCCCTTTGAATTTTCCCTATCCAATATTCTCTTTTCTTTTCTTCCCTCCTCTTATTATTCTTTGACTTTTCAATGTAATTATTTTGCATAATTTGCACAATCCCCATATGCCCAATGGACAAACCACAACAATTAATATTCCCTGTAATATTTTCAATAGAATCACATTCCAAATGTTGCTGAGCCAATTTCCCACTGAAGCAAACCCCTTGCCAACCTTTTCCCAAACACCTGGTTCTTTTAACTCTTTCAAAAAAGCACTTGTACTAGTCAGATTAGTAAGTAAGGGCCAGATGTAGCAAGGCTTTTACGCATCGCAAACAGCGAAAATCGCTGTTTGCGAGGCGCAAAACCCACATCGCGATGCCCATTCCCATTTTGCGAGTTGGTAACCTGGTTACCGACTTCCAAAATCGGACTGCGAGTCGCAAATAGGAAGGGGTGTTCCCCTTCCTATTTCCGAGTCGCAGCGCGATGTAGGATTGCTTTGTGACCGCGAACGCGGTGGCAAAGCAATTGCAGTTACCACCAGTGTCACAATGGTGGTAACCCATTCGCAAAAGGGAAGGGGTCCCTATGGGACCCCTTCCCCTTTATGAATGGCCTTGAAAACATTTTTTCAGAGCAGGCATTGGTCCTATGGACCACTGCCTGCTCTGAAAAAATGAAACTGACACGTTTAATTTTTTCATTTTGTAATGCATCTCGTTTTCCTATAAGGAAAATGGGCTGCATTATAAAAATAAAAAAAAACTGTTTATTTAAAACCAGTCACAGACATGGTGGTCTGCTGCCTCCAGCAGGCCACCATCCCTGTGAGTGCTGCGACTCGCAAGGGGGTCGCAAATTGTGACCCACCTCATTAATATTAATGAGGTGGGCCTTTGCGAAGCCCCGGCGACTCACTGATGGTGTCAGGGACACCATCCTGCATTGCGACTCACAAATTGCGTGTCGCTCAGACTCGCAATTTGCGAGTCGCAATGCAGGAATTTCCTACATCTGGCCCTAAGTTTCTTATCTCTTTACTGTTATCTGGTATATACGAACAACAATGCCTAGAATGAATCATTCTACAGACTTCACCACCCTTAGCTAAAAGAATGTTCAAAGCAAGACGATTTTGAAGAGTCATAGCTCTATCAGAAGCTAATTCAGTATCTATCAGGAGTATGGCTCCTGAAAAATTTGTCACCATGTTATCCACAATAGTAGACAACTTTTGAATCTTTATCAAATTCAGAATGACTCCCACTGAAGGAATCACTGCTTCAAATGTATCTCCCACAATAGCAGAAGAGGACTCCCTCCTCTGCCTCTTATGATGTAATTCAGTCACTTTTGGAAATTTCTTCAAATACTCCATTTGATAAATCTTTGGGAAAACTATCCCCAAATAACATGTCCCATGCCATCCTTTAGGAAGATGGAAATAAGCATTAAGACTGCAGATGGAATAAATACCTGGAATAGCAGGGTCCTGTCGATTCAATATAAACGTCCATTTGCTCTGAAACAAAAACACATGTCTACATTCACTCGTTCCCACAAATAAAGTGTCAGTGTGCGCGATTTAGGCCTATATATACAAAGTTTCCCTACGTGTTGTGCATCTAAAGCTAATTTCCCTTGCGTTTTAATTGCACTATAAGCATAATCATTCTTATGTGTCCTTTTCTCTAAGCCTTTTTCTAATTTCTTCTTTAGTGCCTTTCTCCTGTCATCTGTGTGATCTAAGAATCTCTTCTCTAAAGGTGTAAGCAAGCATGTCAAATTATTTCTATGCGCATAAACTGTGCCAAATGTCAATGTAGGTTCAAAGAAAACCCTCACTATTACTATGTCATTATCCTTAGCTACTCTACTCCAATACCTAATTATTAACAACAAACGAAAACATCATAACTCTAGTAAAAGTACTGAATGTACTCCTGGTTATAAAATCTTGTTAGTAACAGACTACAACTTATCCAGTAGGTTAAGGCAAGCTATGATAGGTGACTCCTTCCTCGACTGATGAAGGAATCTGGATACGCACAAAGCAATTCATCGCATCCATTGTCTCAACATACTCACTCAACAAGCGATAGAAAACATTAGAAGAAAGATTGCGCATTAGTATCCTCCTGCAAATATTTCTCATCTAACCTAAACCTCTCTATTGCTGTTAATGGAGTAGTTGTCTCAAAAGCAGAAGTATAGTTGGCTTCTCTTTTATCAAGAACAGACATACCCACAATCAAAACCACAAACAATATCCCACACATAACCAATATTCATATATTTACAGCTCCTAGCATCTCTACCATGTTGACTAATGTTACTCATGATCTGTAAAGAATCAGAAAGCAGAAGAAATTTTGCAAAGCTTGCAGCAAAAATCAAAAATAGATAACTCTTCTTTCAGCAGTTTAGTCTCACTTCAAGGATCCCTTGTCAAAATCGGTTAGCAGCTTTGTCAAAATCAGGTTTCAAAATTCAAACCAGGTTATTAATGTCTCTTTCGGTTACTTTCAACAGTTTTTTTCTCCAAAACATTTCTCTGATTGTTTCAACAGTTCAGTTCCTTAGCTTCCTTAAGGTGCCAAAATACTGACCCGGAATCTGTCTATCAAAACAAAAAGACATTAACTCTGCTGCCATTCATTCGTAGTTGCATACGCCTATACAGGACCTGCGTATCTTTGCCTTGCTATTCTCTTCTTTTTCAATTTTCAATCACCATTCAGTTCTCCTTCACTTAGATCTCTCCATGTTGTATCTACTTCTCCCTGAATTGTTGTCACAGCAATCACTTCTTTTTTTTCTTTCTACTTGCGACTCCGGCCACTTTTCTCCTTTCAGTGGACCATTTGCCAGTGTAGTCTTCAGAGTTGAACTTGAACCTTCTCCTTGTTCTGTGGTGTTTTCTCTTGACGGACCTGCACCCGGTTCAGGAGGAGTCAGATCACATTGACTTTGATCCACCTCAACTCCTTCCCCTTCTGGGTCTGGCACTTGCTCTGTTTGTCTCTCAAGATCGTCTGCTTCTGGGAAATCCCTCCTCTGACTAGGCTCTCCTGCTTTCTCAATTGAGATAGGCTCTCCATCACCCTTATGGAGGTCTCCTCCCTCGCCTCTCACAGGAGTGACTGAACCTTCCTCAACTGGCTCAGATCAGGTCTCAGTTCCCCTTTGATCTCCTTCCGGCCCTGAGACCTGTCTTACTGTTGTTGGTACTCTCAACAGTGCTTCTTCATGATCCAGTGGACATGCCACTTTCTTCGTATGACTTGCGTGAATCCAGTTTGGAATTCAGGCACACTTCACAGCTGTGGTAGTTGTCAGAACTACCTGATAAGGACCCTTCCAACGAGGCTCCAAACATGTCTTTCTCACATGTTTCCAGGCCACAAACCAGTCTCCAGCTCTCAGGTTGTGTCCTGGGTCATGGATTGGTGGCAGTGTGGTAGCTTCCACCTGCTGAGAAAATGAGCGAACCACATCAGGCAGACCTTTGCAGTGATCCAATACCATATCATCTGTAATGTTGACAAGTGCATTTGCAGGCACCGCTGGTAACCTCATTGCTCTACCCATTAGGATTTCATACAGTGAGAATCCTGTCTTCCTGTCAGGTGTGCTTTTCATTGACATCAACACTAAAGGCAATGCGTCAGGCCACTGCAAATTTGTAGACACACACATCTTTGCAACTCTTGACTTCAAAATACCATTCATTTGTTCCACTAGTCCTGATGCTTCAGGGCGGAAACTACAATGCAACTTCTGCTCAATGTTCAATGGTGCACACAGTAATTTAATTACTTCATTGTTGGGGTGACTTCCCCTATCTGATTCTAAAGAGGTCAGAAATCCGAAATGTGGTATTAGTTCCCTAAGCAGTAGTTTCACTACTGTGAGACTATCATTTCTTTGTGTCTGGTAAGCTTCTATCCAGTGACTAAAAATGCAGACAATCATCAACACATATCTCAAACCTCCACACACAGTCATCTCAATAAAATCCATTTGCATTCTGCTGAATGGGCCTTCCACTCTTCCAAGGTGGCTCAAATTAACCACTGTCCCTTTCCCTGCATTTAGTAGTTTGCAAATGACACATCGATGGCAAACTGCTTCAGCAACTTGTCTAAACTTTGGGTTAAATCAATCATGTTTGAACAAACAAATCATTGCATGCCTCCCAATATGTGCTTGACCTGATAGTACCTTGCCATTTGAGACAACAAGCTATTTGGCAAAACCAATTGACCCTCTTCGGAAACCCACAATTCATCCTGTCTTTGTACACATTTAATTTTGCTCCATGAACACTTTTCCTCTCTGTCAACGTTATTCTGCAACGTTTTCAATTCTTCCAAAGTGTCAATTATTTTCAATGCATAACTTCTACAAGTTTCATCCTCTTCAGGTAATAGTTCCCACTTGACTTTGAATGATATACAGTTCAATGCGCAAACCCTTGCAACTTGATCTGCATATCCATTTCCCAATGACACAAAGTCCTGCGATTTCAGAGGTGCACTGCATTTCACCACAGCAATATTTTCAGGCATTTGAATAGCATGTAGCAATTCTTTAATTCTATCACCATTTCTCACTGGTGAACCAGAAGAGGTCAAAAAATCTCTCTGTGACCACAACTGGCCAAAATCATGGACTATTCAAAATGAATACTGGCTAGATTGTAACTTTCAGCTGAGCCGAAACATGGCACGCCCTAGGAAGGGCTACCAGTTCCACTACTTGGGCAGAATACACTCCTTGAAGCCAAGAAGCTTCCAAGGTACCAGTAATTGTGCACACAGCATATCCTGCTCTCAGTGTCCCTGTATTGTATCTCAGACCATCGGCAAAGATAATTTGGACATTTTCTTCCAATCGGGTATCTCTAATGTCAGGTCTCAGTTTTGTGCACAAGTCAGTTACTTCAAGACAATCATGCTCAACATCTTCCTCTTTTTCAATTTCAGCATTTTCACTTAGAAGTAAGATTGCCGGGTTCAGCACTGTACATCTTTTCAAAGACACATTTGGTGAGCCTAGAATACTAATTTCATATCTAGTCAACCTCACACCAGTCAAATATTGGGTTTTGTCCTTGTAAGTAGAATCTCAATAGAGTGAGTGACCATTACAATCAGGGGATGTCCCATCACAATGCCTTCACACTGTGTGAGGATCTGACCAACTGCTGCAACTGTGCACAAACAACCCAGTAAGGCTGCTGCAACTGGGTCCAAAGTAGCTGAAAAATATGCTACTGTGTGGTATACACCGCCATGGACCTGTGTCAAGACAGACAAAGAACATGCTTCACGCTCATGACAAACCAATGTGAAAGGTTTCGTGTAATCAGGCATACCCAAAGCTGGAGCCCTGCACAGACTCTGTCTCGAATCAGTAAACGCTTTCATTTCATCCTTGTCTAACACTATAGGATCAGTGACTTCCTTATGAGTCAGCTTCTGCAATGGTCTCGAAATAGCAAAAAAAATTGGAATTCATTGGTGACAATAAATTACCATCCCCAAAAACATCCTGATATCCATCTGTGTGGTCGGGGATTTATCTGCAATATGGTTGTAATCCTTTCTCTGGAAATCTTTCATGAACCCTTCTCAATCAGATGACCCAAATATTTCACTACTTTTTGACAGTTCTGCAATTTAAGCGGAGACACTTTGGCCCATATTTATACACGACGCAAATGCGGCGCTAAAAAAGTATAAATATGGGCCTTTGTGACCATTCTTTCCCAAATGGTTCAAAAGGACAATCGTATCATGCATGCATTCGTCCCTTGTTTTAGATGCATCAGCAAGTCATCAATGTACTGCACCAAGGTCGATTGGAAAGGCAATTCCAACGACTCCAAATTCTTTTTCAGGATCTGATTGAATATGGAAGGTAACTCCCAAAACCCTTGTTGAATTCTGCACCAGCAATAAACTCAATCCAGGAATTTGAAACAAAAGAGAAATTGACTATCCTCATGAAGAGGCACAGAAAAGAATACCTGTGACAAATTGATGAAAGTGAACCACTCAGCATCACAAGGAATATGGAACATCATCACAGCTGGATTTGGCACCACAGGGCAACATTTGAGGACAATCTAGTTTATTTTTCTCAAATCCTGAACAATTCGAACCTTCCCAAAGGGCTTTTTCAAACCCATTATTGGTGAATTACATGGACTGCTCAATACTTCATTCAGAACCCCTTGTTTTACAAAGTCTGCATTAGCTGGGTTATTTTCATTAGGACATCTTGTGGCATGTGGTATTGTGGAAGTTGAAGGAAAACTACATTCAGCTTCACAGTAACTTTGACTGGCTCTACTCCCTTTATCAAACCTACTTCTCTTCCTGTCAGATCCCACACTTTCTCTTTAACCGTTCCCAGCAAATCAGGATGAAGCTCTTTCACTGTGAACATCTGGAAAAATTAAATCAAAGGGTACTCCTTACTTGAAGTTTCATACTGTATTTCTGTGGCTTGGTCCTCGTCATCATCACTATTCGTCTGAATCGCAATTCCATCATTTGAACAAGTAATCATACACAGCAAGACTCTTCCCGGTAAAGATACCGGACTTGAATCGCAGACTACAAATTTATGCAGTCCCTGGAAGTTGCCAATCTCAACTTGAACTGGATCTGTAATTGGGTTTGTCAAATACTGGTTTGCTGCACCCACAACCTGAACTGTTCTACCTGAAAGGGGTAAATTTGGAACTTCTGCACTTCTCACTGTAGAGCATGTAGCTCCTGTGTCAACCAAGAATGAAACCTTGTGACTCATAACTTTTCCCTTCACATAAGGACCTCTTTGATCAACTTCTAAGGAGGTTGAAAGCACACTCCGCTCCTCATCTGAACTGTCACTCATCCACTCATCATTTATTCCATTCTCACTGTGTAACGGGAATTGGTGCACTGCGTTACTACTTTTGTTATGCCTCTGACCTGTGACCTGTTGAGAAAGGATTATCTGTTGTTGCTCCATCGGGGCTTGAGGTATTTGAATTTGCTGTCTAGGTACCATGGGAACCTGCTGTTGCAACGGCTGCAACTGTGACATTTGTACATGTGGCATTTGCACCTGCTGCATGGGCTGAAAATTTTGCACTTGAGTCACATTCGTCTGAAAATTTGGATTAGGACCTCTCACTCTCGGTCCTCTCACATTCTAAAATGAATTGATGTCATTACATTGCTGAATGACACCTTCCTGCACCATCATCGGACACTCCTGTTTCCAATGTCCAACGGCTCCGCAAATACTGTATGATATGGCAATAACTTCTTCATTCCCTGCACATCATTCTGAAACACACCAGTAGTCAATTCTGGACCACGATTAATTTTTCCTCCACGACCTCTACCTCTCATCTGGGGCTGAAACATCATGTTTCCCTGCTGCTGCTGCGGCAACTGTTGTGGAAAATTCCCTTGCACTCCTGTTTGAGCGGCATGAATCTGCATCACCATTGCCTTCTCTTTCAACTTTTTCTGCTTCATCTCAATCTCATCACTACAGTATTTCACATACTGCAACAGATCATCAATCGGCTTTACTTGCCAACAAATCAAGTGATTCTTAATCATCTGGCTAATTTCAGGTCTCAACCCTTCCACAAATCTGAACACAAAATGTCTTTCACCTCGATTGTTTCTGTACCGCTGTAATGCTTGCAACAATCTCTCATAATATGCATTTTCTTCCTGGGCTATCCTGTCAATTCTCTGCCAATCATTTTCTTTGGCGAAATTCTCATTTTCAAAAACTCAATCACCCTATAGTAATATTACATTACCTCAGGAGACGGTGCACCTGTATTTTTGTCCCTCTCCGATTCACTTGTTGGCCAAACTACACTCCTCTTACACTCGATCCACAGATCAGCTGGAACTACTGTTTCTAGTAATGTGTTTAAGTCTTCCCACAAACACTTTGCAAGTTTCACAAATCTGTCTGTCTACTGATACCACTCCAATGGCTTTTCTCTCAATTTTGGATAATCATGTGTAAATGACAGAATGTCACTTCTGCTCCACGGAACATGAATAAAATTCCCCCTTTGAATCTCTCTCATTGGTAAGATTTTTACTGGATCTTTATCCTGCTGCACATTTGCAGTCAGTTCCAAAGAATCCCTTTTCTCTTGTCTCTTTTCTTTACCCATCTGGCATCCCATTTGTCTAATGCTCCCCAGGTCTGAGCACTCTGAAGCAATTCCTTAAGGTGTGCCTTCATTCCGGCAGATCTCATGTGTTCAAAATCCTCCTTTTAAAATGCTTCGTTTTCTCTATTTTTATGCTGCACCTCTCTGCCAAGTCTGCCAGTCTCTGATGCACATGTCTCACTTCTCTCGTAATCTTTGGGCACAAACATCTCAATTCTGCATCTGTGTAGGATTCCAACCTATTCACCCCCCGTTCCCTCAATGAGCTCACTCGCTTCCATGCTTAGCCTAGTATAATTCAAATGCTCCTCTCCTTTAGGGGCACTCTGTGGGGTATTCAGCTTGTCTAACCATTCTGTCAACTGCTGAGCTGTCAATCCATGTAACAAAATGTTACTTGCTTGTTCCGATGGCACCTGCTGTGCATATGCACTCGGAGTCTGCGGAGTCAATAATTTCAAATTCTGACTAACGTTTGGCCCTGCCACAGTATCTGGAAGTGCTACAAATGGACTAAGGTCTAGCAATGATCTTGATCCATCAAAAGTCTGTCCCCCCAGGAGAGAGTACTCAAGCATTTTCATTATGTCCTCCCCTCATTAGGTTCTGAGACATTGCTCCCTGTTCACCTACAGTAGGTTTCTTCTGTGCAAATAATGGTAGCGCTGGACCAACAGTAATAGGTAGCTATATAGCATCTGGGGATGTTCTGGCACTTACGCTCTGTAGGAGAGTAACTCCCATATTTTGATTCATCATTGGAGTCATATCTGACTGTGTCCCTGTACTGGACTAAATCATGGCATTACCTGTGGCTGCACTTGGGGCAATAAAATCAGAGTTGGTTCAGTCTGAACCAGTATCGGTCTCGGGGAGACGTGTTCAGTTGGCACTAATAAGTTTGAAGTTGTTTCCACAATGGGCACATCAGGATAAATTCTCTGAACCTGTGGTGGTTGCATCTGGGTCTGCACTACAGGAATAGTAGGCACATTAAGACCACTTTGCACTGCATTCTGTATCAGGTTAGTATTAACCTGCACCGGACTCACTCTCCCATTAACCTGTGTCAGGGCTGTCGGATCAACACTGGAACTTGTACCACTCTCATGTACTGTATATCGTGGGGGTCGATCTCTCAATCACTGTGTAATAAACTCATCATAGTCCGATTTCTCCTCTTCGGTTGAAGACTTTCTAGCCTCCTTAATCTCGGACGGACTTTTGTTAGTTTTCCTTGTGGCTTTCTTTCCTTCTTTCTCATTCTCCTGTGTAATTGCTGGAAACAACTTAATCCCTTGCAATGTCTCCATCCCCCAAACTTTCTGAACACAGTCCCATCTCGCCTCCGCTAGAGTCTTTTCTGCCTTTCTCATCCTCCTCTCGAATTTCTGTTGCTGTTGCTGTCTGGCTACTAGCTCCCAAATTGCTAATGCCTCAAACTGTGCTGGTCTCGGAAGGGCCTTTGATTCATATAGCACCATCCCTAAATGCTCCAAAACCCTCCAATTGAATGTCCCATTTGTAGGAAACACTAAGTGCCCATCTTTCTCTGTCAATTTGCACCATTGCTTTAGCCAAAGACATGGTGTGACACCCGTCTCTTCCATTACAATGTAAGCTGGTGTACCTTCTGGCAGTGTAGCCTCGCCTACACTCACTGTAATATATGTATCTCCCTTTAGGGCACTCTTTATTGCTTTGAAAAATGTCATCTTTTTGCTATTCAAAATCAAATCAGGAAGTGACTTTTAGTCCCAAGATTCATTTCACCTACTTTCTCAACCAATTGCCTCTCATAGACAGCTGTCAATCCGTGCGCGACCCTTCTCACTAACTGACCTATCCCAGCATGGCTCCAATGACGTCACACTCAAACCTACTGCGGCTGACAAAGTCTTGCGGCTCATTCTCCTAAACTCCAATTCCACCAAAACTAATGCAAAAATTGCGAGCACTAATCAAAAACCAAAAACCAAAACAAATCTGCTGGTGTACTACAGGAAAAGGTAACACAATCGCTTCAGAAACCTTACGGATTTTTCACTGATGGTTCTTTCTGCACTTACAGCTACTCCTTCTTTCTATGTCTCCCAGATTCGCAAGCAAAATTCGTCCCGCAAATTTTACTCTCAACTGATCAATGTGTCTGTCCTGGTGCACACAGGACTTGCCAAATCTCAGTCTAAATTTTCTTTCACTCACTTTAATTCACACTCTGTCTTGTTGACCACACCCGATCAACCTACTAAACCAAACAGATTACAACATAAAACCTAGGCCCTCATTATGACATTGGTGGTAAATCCTACTTACTTCCCCGCTGACTGCCGCAAACCTACCGCCGCTGGGGATGATATCCGTTCACCATATTATGACACACACACACCAATCTGTCACTATTCAGCCACATACACAATTCTGCCACATCAAAGGTCAGTAATAAACTGGCGGTATCCAAACCCACACCGTTACACCAAAAAAACAACGCCCATCACATTATGACCCATGAATCACCACGGTGGACATTAAATGGTGGTAAATCATTGGCGGTACATACCACTGCGCTCAACATACACACACAAACAAAACAACACCATATTGGACATTTCAAACAACACACACCTGACACCCATGCACACACCACACCCACCCACTCACACCACTATAAAACACACACCTAGATTACCCACAACCCTTTACCATTACAAACAATTGCCACCAGAGAGACAGCAAGACCACAGACACAACCAGAGCCATACACTACTCATACCTATACACCACTCATGCACCCCACATCACATACTCAAACACATTACCCTACACACCGTCACCTACAAACCTCACACAACAACCATGGTATCACAAAGACACCCCCTATTCACAGAGGAGGAGCTAAGGGTCATGGTGGAGGAAATCATCAGGGTAGATCCTCAGCTATTTGGAGCACAAGTGCAGCAGATATCGATAGCTAGGAAGATGGAGCTATGGCGGAGAATCGTGGACAGGGTCAATGCCGTGGGACAGCACCCAGGAACTAGGGATGACATCAGGAAGAGGTGGAACGACCTACAGGGGAAGGTACGTTTCATTGCAGCAAGACACCAACTCACTGTACAGAGGACTGGCGGTAGACCCCCACCTCCTCCACCACAACTCACAGCATGGGAGGAGAAAATCTTGGCAATCATGTATCCTGAAGCCCTGGCCAGAGTAGGAGGAGGACTGCACTCTGGTAAGTCAACTATTTACTACTATCACCCCCCACCTGCATGCCATCACATACTCCCACCCACACCCACACTCCACCACGTCCCACACCCCCACCATCACATCTCACTCATCCGAATGCTAAGCCCTGCATGCCATACCAATGCATGGACACCACTCACAGCCCTGCATGGACACCTATCACTAAAGCATGCACACTAGAGAGAATCGGCTATCCCACCACGTACCAACTTACACAAGTGAAAGCTGGCAGGGCAGATCCAACCATAGAGAGGAAGCCACGAATGTACAATATGTCAGACACAGAAACCATAACACATAATTTACATCCCCACAGGGACCCCAGCCAATGTCAGCGGAGAGAAGGTGCCAGAACTATCCAGTCCCCCAACTGAAGAGGCCCACAGTGATGACAGCAAATGTGGTCTTCAGGATCTGGTTGCCCAGGCCCAGTCACACACCGCCACAGAGCCTCCCCATCAGGACACACCACCACACCACCCACCCAGCATACCCATACCTCTGTCCTTAGGACACGTCGGTCAGCAGTGTGTCTACCTCTACAGGGCACACCTCACCCAAAGACAATCAGTGACCTGGGGTAAGTGGCACTTGGGCACAAGGTTCAAGGGACAGAGGCACAGGCCACCAGGGACACTGGGAGGACTGCTGTGTGCCAGGGGGAGGACAGGCCCAGGGAACCGACTCTCTAGGAGGCACTCTACGAGATCCTGGGAGCCTATCAACATTCCCAGGACACGATGGGCCAGATCCTGGACAATGTGCAGGAAAACAGGGGGCTGTAGGAGGGACAGTACCAGGGGATCAGGGAGGACTTGCAGGCCATTAACAACACCCTGATCTCCATAGCAGGGGTGCTGGCAGACATGGCCAACATTATGAGGGAGGCAGTCTCACACCAGTGGGCCCCTGCCACTAGCTATACATCTGAACAGCCTTCAACCTCCGCTGACGCTAGTGGCCAGGAGGCCCCACCTCACCGGACTCACAGGCCGCCAGCACCCCTACCCCTGCAGAAGGTGAACCACCCCGCAAACGTTCCCTGCGATCCAGACAGAAGCCAGAGACACTTGCCAAGACCCCCGCCAGGAAATGAGACTCTTCTGATTGTCACCCTTGTGTCCCACTCTGTCACCCTGTCCACCTCGAACTGCCAGTGCTCCCCTTCCTATGTCCCCTTGGACAATGCACCTGTGCTAAAAACAGACTGGAACAATAACCTGGACATTCCTCCATCATCACTTCATCCCATTGCACTTGCCCCTCTATATATTAGCACTTCAACAAACACCCTTTGGAAAAAAAAAAATATTTGGAGTATGTCATATATATCAAATATGTATTCATTGAAACAGGTTCAAACATTGCAAATCAAATGTACAGAGAATGAGCATAGATTAATGACCTGTAGCTGGCCTTTGTGATCACACCAGGAGTATAATGTCAGGTCACCAACATCTGCAAAATGAATTGCCAAAGGGTACAGTAAGTGGGCATAGAAGTGGGAAATAACAGCATGCAATTGCCACAGAAATTCAAAATAATGACAATGAAATGTGAAGTAACACTGGCCTACCTGTGTGTCATTGGAAGTATTGTCGGATCACGTATGTTCTGTTGTCCTCATCCTCATCCTCTGCCTCCTCATCCTCACTGTCCACAGGGTCTACTGCTGCCACACAGGCATCTCCTGCCTCCTCCTTCTGCAGGAATGGGACATGGTGTCTGATGGACAGGTTGTGCAACATGCAGCATGCCACCACTCTCTGGCAGACCTTCTTTGGTGAGCAGCACAGGGATCCACCTGTTAGATGGAGGCACCGGAACCTGGCCTCCCGGAGGCCAAAGGTCCTTTCAATGATCCTTCTGGTTCGCCCATGTTCCTCATTATAATGTTCTTCTGCTCTTGTCCTGGCATTCCTCACAGGGGTCAGCAGCCATGATAGGTTTGGGTAACCAGAGTCACTTGCAAATATAACATCTGTTCATTCTGCCATGGGGGGACGAATGCAATATGTGTACCATCAATTGCCCCAATTATGTTGGGGATATGTCCCATTGCATAAAACTCGGCTTTCACTGTGGCCAAATCCTCAACCTTGGGGAAAACAATGTAGCTGCATAAGTGTTTTATCAGGGCGGACAACACTCTTGTCAGCACGTTTGAGAACATTGGCTGTGTCATTCCTGCTGCCAAGCCCACTGTCACTTGGAAAGAACCAGTTGACAGGAAATGGAGGACTGATAGCACTTGCACAAGAGGGGGATCCCAGTGGGGTGACTGATAGCAGATATCAGGTCAGGATCCAACTGGGCACACAGCTCTGTGATGGGGGCCCTGTCAAGTCTACAGGTGAGCGTAATGTGCCTGTCCTCCAGTGTAGCTAAGTCCACTAGGGGTCTGTACACAGGGGTATGTCTCCATCTCCTATTCATCCACAGCGGTAGGAATCTAAGGGACAAAAGAGTGAGGAGCCGGTCACAAACTGAACAATGGAACTACAACCGTAGTTTGCATCCTGTAAACATGTAATTTGTCCAGTATGTGCTCATATCTCTTGTGACACAGCATTATTCCAGGGCCTGCCCCCCCCCCCCTAAATGGCGTCCACCTGTCCTGTGGGAGGGACAGGTGGAAGTGAGATAATTCTGCTAAAGTTGTGTGCTGTTGCGGGAGGTGGTCGGCAACCGCCGTGCAACTCCTCATTGGTTAACATTGGGCCCTATGCAGTACAATGGCCAATGATGATCTATGCCGGTGGTGACAGTATGCACCACCGCGGACGTGACCACCATTTTCTATCATATTCCTCACTTGCTACCTGGCAAGACACCCACCTGAGAGACTGGGGCCCATCACTCCCCAGGATCAAGCACAGGGCATTTTGCCCTATCCAGAACCAGTGGGCAAGACACCCACTCGACAGACTGTGGCCCATCACTCCCCAGGATCAAGCACAGGGCATGTTGCTGCATCCAGAACCAGTGGCCAAGACACCCACCTGAGAGACTGTGGCCTTACACTCCCCAGGACCAAGCACAGGGCATGTTGCCCCTCCAGAATCAGTGGTCTTGTTTCATCACCCGGCTGAGGTGTCCCCCTCCATCCCCCTGAGGTGCCTGCCTATTTACCAACTGATGCCCCTGCAGTGTTCTCTCCATGTTGAAGCAGGTGACAAGTGGGGCCTTGGACTTTGGCCTGTGGCCATGTGGGCCATGCAAATTGAGGACTGGGCTGTGTCACTTTTTCTGTAAATTTGTATATATCTGTTATATTGCCTAACTACTGTGTTGATCTTATTACAAAACACTTTGGCAAAATTGTTTTGTCCTTGCATTATTCAGCCGATTTACAGGGATGAATTTTGCTTGTGCAGCTGGTTGTGTGTATGGTGTGAGTGTGTCACTGTCATTTTCCTCCCCCCCTCCCTTGTGTGCTAGGTGGCTGTACTCACCATCGTCGTCTTAGCCGGTGTTGGTATTTGTGGTGGAGCAGAACGTAGAATATAATTGGAAAAACATGCAGTCCGGGTTCCACAGCGGCGTGGTTCTTCCCTATGTTTCTAATGGTGAGTCCTTTCACTTATGAGCTCAGTTTCGCCAGGCTTTTGATGTCGTTGGTACTGCCCCAGAAAAGGTGGAGGCTTGCAGGGTCTTAATATGGTGGGCGGAACATTGACTTCCACCTGGCTGTAGACGGCTACCGCTGTGGTGCCTGTTGTTTCCACCCTGACGGTCAGAATGGTACATTGGCTGTCTTTCAGAGATCTTTCTGCCATGGTCATAATTTGGCAGTAGTTACCGCCAGCTTTTTGGCGGTATTACCACCACTTTATCACCGACCGCCAGGGCCGTAATGAGGGCCTTAGACTGTTTGTCCATCAACTGGTCCAATATGCTCCACCAGATAAAGCAGCAAGGATGCAGGTGGAGCTTGACATTGAGAAGCAACACAATGTAGAATACATTTAGTCACAGAAGCCTCTGGAATCCTCGGCCCAACAAAGTTCCATTCTACAGTGAATGGTCAGCTGCCTGTTCAGCATTGCCCACTCTAAATTATACTTTTTTTCCAGGATTTAAAAAAAATGTTTTTATTGAAAATTAAAAAAAAACACAGAAACAAACGTAAAGACCACATGTTACACCACTTCACCGAGTGGTGGACCCCCCCTAGGGACGTGTGCTCCCAGAGCATGACCTAGCTGTAAGAGTCTAAATGCCTGAGTACCAGCCAGATCAAATTCCTCCTGTAGGACCCCTAGGGTCTTAGGACCATCCGCACCCAGATTGCTGATTCCATCCAGATCCCACCATTGGAACCTCCATAGGATCTCCTCCTTCCTGAGTAAATCACTTTCCCAAAGGGAAGTTTTCCTCTTTAAGAGTTCAGATCCCGTCCCAACTAAGGCAGTGCAGAGTCCCGTGTGTGTGAAGTGGAAGGGAGACGTGCCATCCTTCTTTATATATGACTGCTGACTAGCATCCTATCTCCCACAGCATGTCTGTCAATTCTTAAGGAAGGCACCTTCAGAGGAGAGAAAGCCAGTACTGAGTACTGTCAACTGGGAGGCCCAGTAAGACACCTGTACGTTGGTTAGGTCAATCTCTCCATCATGCACTTCCTTGGTCAGCTTCCCTAGGGCAATTCTAACTGGCTTGCCATCCAAGAGCAAGGTCCGAGCTTTCACCTCTACTCAAACAACAAAGTCTGCAGGTATGTAGTAGAGGGTGTTCCGGAGTACATAAAAGAAATTATGGAGTTTAATAATCATAAACAGCGCAACCCCCCTCGTAGAGCCACCCAAGACATACCCAGCCCATATGTTTCAGTACCTCCTGCACATAAACCCATTCCAACATATAAAATAACTTGGTGGCATCCAATGAGAGGATTGCTGTAGCTTCTTGTTCATCCTCAGTATAGGCCATGCAACCAAACAGTCATCTAAGATTGAGTTGAGTGCTCCTGCCATCATTAAGTCAGTCAGATCCAGATGCACAACTGTTGTGATAATTCACCTGAGCCACAGGACTAGAATTTTAGCTAGTATTTTTGTTTCAACATTAAGGAGCTATATTTGTCACTAGGAACTGCACTCATTAAACTGCTGGACCTTCTTGGGCACCAGCACAATCATTGCAACCCACAGATTATATGGCAATATGCCCTCGCTGCATGCACCCTTGAACATTGCATGAAGACGAGTCGGCAGTCTGCTGGCTATACCCTTATAGCATTCTGCTGGAATTGTTTGGTCCTGAAATCCTGCCAGATTGCAGCTCTTTAATGGCCTTGCAGACCTCCTGCATGGTCAGGGGGGGCTTCAACAACATCCTGTCTGGCTGGAATGGCCGAGGTACCTGTATATCTTTCAAGAATTCTTGGGTCTCCTTCATACCCTTATCAGTCGTTGATTGGTAGAGGTCTTTTTAGTATTCTGCGAATGTGACAGCAATCTCAGCAGTGTCTTGCACTAAGGTTCCATTTGCCCCATTGAGTGATACCACCCAACTGAGGCCCCTCTCATGTCTACTGAGCCATGCCAAGATTCTACCCACCTTATCTCAGATCTCATAAAAACGTCTCTGCATGGCCAAGTTTTGGGTCTGTGCCTCATAATGTCGTAGGTCTTTAAACTCCTTTAAGTGGAGGACATGCTCCCCATACATAGTCATCTTGTGTGGAGGAACATTATTGCTCCAGTCAGAAATTGTCTACCTCAATTTGTGCAGCGCTGGTCAGACACTCACGATGTATGGCCACTTTCAAAGAGATTAACTGCCCCCTGATAACCGTCTTAAAGGCCTCCCAAAGAGACCCCCCCCTCCAAAGCATCCCAGTCCTTGCTGTCTAGGAAATATTGCTTTGTATCTACCCTGAGCTGTGCAGTCACCTTCCTATTTTTTCAGGATCCAAGGGTCCAGCAGCCAGGTGTGGTGGACCCATGGCACCCCACCGAGAAAGTCCACCCACAGAGAGGAGAGGACAGATATTCCCCTAGCCATTTATCTATCATTACTAAACCTTAAGCTAGAGTGAGCATGCATGAGGCAGTGATTTATGCGGTAGAAACTTCAATGGGTTCCCAAGGAAAAAGAGTACTGTTTGTCGGTGGGAGGTTGCAGTCAACATATCTCCACAAACTCTACGGCTGCTAGAAAGGCTGCTAGTTTAGTCGCCACCCTCCTTCCGAGCATGGTGTGATCTGTCTAGTTCAGTCAACAGTTTCAGGTTTAGGTACCCGCCAGTTACCAGTGTCCTTTCGGGAAGGCAGAACAGCTGTGTCTAGAGTTGGGATCTGAAAGTGGGGTGGCAGTTAGACAGAGAGAAGCTTAAGTTTTCAGTTATTCCAGGTGCCTGACACTGCCATGAATCGACCCTGGGGGTCCACCCTCCTTCCATTCACCACAAAGGGAATCATCTTTTCGATTAGGTTAGACACTCTCTTAAAAAGTGAAATGTGCGTGGGACAACATATTGTAGACCACTCTATTAAGCACTTTGCAGGTGGTCCCTTTAAGGTGCGTCTCCTGAAGAAGTACTGCATCCAGTCCATAATGTTTTAAGTAACTCAGAATCACTCCTCACTTGACTTTGTTTCATATAATAGGATACCTATTGTTGTATAAGCAGGGGCTTAGATGTTTCCCGCATGTGTTCCTATATAAGATAGTGGTGGAGGAGTAGCCAGTGTGCTGCACCACACCGACTTCTGTAGAATTCCAGCACATATCTTCTGTGTGGTCGTAACTTCAAACAGGGCTTGAAACTATCCACCCTCTCACCCATTTCATAGAAAACATGTTGTCTCTCCAACTGGACAACATGAGTGCAATACTCCTTTACCAATAGATAGTTCCTAAAATTATCTTCTGCTGTTAACCCCATGCAAGCAAAGGACCATCAGGGGCATAGCTTGGTCACTAAGAATGGAGGGATGTGAGCTTTATATTTTCCCAAGAATCATGCTGGCATAGAATGTTAAAATACATTATAAGGAGTTAGGGGCATTAGAGATTAGAGAGGTTTAAGGGGCAGCAAAAAGGGCAAGGAATAATGGTTGGCAGGGAGACTGAGTTGAGAAAAATAACAATATTTTGTAAACTTACTAACTTTTTAAAAAGGCTTTCAAAGCAGAAAGGGATACAGTATGTGTATGTTGTTATCTGTGTGTATCTCACAATTTGTGGTGAAATCCAACAGACACCTCTCCATCTCCAGCTGAACACACATGTACCTACCTACTTACTAGAAAATATATTTATCAGGGGGGTAATACCACAAGTATTCCCCTCAAGCTATGCCCCTGAGGACCATAAGCCTACAGACACCCTATGTCACCATAGAGCTGGAGAGTAATTATGTTCCTGCAAGACATGAGGGTTCTCTGACCTCGGGATGGTTCTACAGAGCAATGGTGCTAATGCTTGTGGCCCCTGAGAGGTCCCTGCTCAGATGGATGCAGGTGTCCATTTCGTCAGTTCTTGCTCATGCCTGCCTCCACTCCTCAAGAACAGTGGTGTCCTCTGTTGGTCCCTGTGAGGAAGACTGCTGCTGGTTGAGCCAAGGCTGCTTTTCCACCCAGTCCCAGGCTCCCTCTGGAGTGTCAAAGAAAGAAGCTTTGTCCTTGGAGATTACTTTAAGGCAGGCCATAAATAGCAGTATATATTTAAGTTGCATGGTGCAAAGCTTTTGTTCCATTCCTGAGAACGAGTGCCTTTGTTGTTGTACTTTGATCATATAGTGGGGTAACATCATGATCTTCGCTGATCCATAGGTCAGTGCCCCCACTTGGAGAGAGGCCTTTAAGATGACGTCTTTGTCTGCATAGTAAAAGATGTGTACAATGAAGGGACTAGGTGGTGCTCCCGGTGGCCGACATGAAGACAGTGATCTTTGTGCATGTTCCACCAGAAAGTAGGATGAAACATTAGTGGACAGGACCCAGGTTTTAAGCCAGTTCATTATAAAGGCCTTGGTGGCCGATCCACCGACCCCCTCAGGTATGCCCACAATGCTCATGTTGTTGCAGCAACATCTTCCCTTAGCACCCCGCCAGATGCTGTACTACTTTCTGAAGATATGTCAATATTGTCATGCCACAGATAGTGTACTGTGCCTCCATGCCCCTTGCCATTGTATTTCATAGGTCCTATCTGAGTATCATAATGTCCAGACCTAACTCTCCAATCCAGAGAGGTGGAGAGTCCTGAATCACCTGCAGAATAGCAGCTGAGGATTCTGTGGCAGGGTCATCTGTGGGTGGTGCAGACTCGGCCCGGTCCCCCTCTGGCCCCAATGCAGGACCTGTAAATTTATCTATACAGTCCTGTGGTGAGGTGGGCATGTCTCCCCCATCTTGGGCTCTTGATGCATCAATAGGTGAAAGGGTGGGGTCCATGGCCCACAGTTCCATCTAGGCACAGAGGTCCAGTCCCCAGCCACAGCCCACTCCAGGCTTGAGGCTGTGAAGTTTCACATTTCTCCTCAGTACAGATGAAAGTTATCACTGTTTCCTACCAGGCTTCCCAAAAGCCTAGGAGATAATCGAATGGATCCACATGAGAAACAAAGAATAAAGAGCATTGTCCCCTGACGTGTATGCTCATGGCCCCAACTGCAGGCTAAGCAAGCTACGGATAGAGGATACATTAACTTGGTATGGTCTGTCTGCTAAAATTCACCAATGTCAGTCTTAAAGAGGGAAGAAAAATAAAAGCCCAGTGTAAGGGTTAGAATCATCACCCCAAATATGAGCAATGTGGCCAGTAAGTGATCCCACTGCAAAATGGGGTTTTAGAGACACCAACATGGGGAAGTGTGCACCCACTGCATAGGACTAAGTCACACAATAGAATTATCTAGTAGTCCAGTACATCAGAGGCACGTCCTCACCTATCTTGCTCCTCTCTTCCTCCGTTGCTCCATGTGCTGGGCCCCAGCAGCCTCCTATTCTAGGACAAGTGAGCAACCGCTGCTTGGTGAAGCCATAGCACAGTAACAGTTGTACGAACAGCGCAGGCCTAGACCGCGACACCCGGATACACAAGACGCAGAACAAAGTCAATCCTGGTGCGATCTTGGAACAGAGTTGGAACGCTCATTTTCCTGTACAACTAGAAATAGGTCAGGAAGCCATTGTGGTGGGAGCCTTTTGAGAAAAGGAGATTGTTAAGAAGCTAAAATACAAACCCCAAGAAGTAGGAGAGTGATAGGAGGTAATCACGCACTGGATAACCCTAATAGGAAACAAGCAAGGAGGGAGCTAACCCACTGGGAGCCAAAATAAGGGCAAAATCAGCTGTGGAGCAGTGCTGATTAATTCCGCCGATGAAATTTATTAGTAATTTTGTGTTACATGAGAAACGTGGCATTGCTAAGTTCCTCCATTTCTGCCGGCAGATTTAGAAATTCCCCCCACCTTTACTTTTAACAGGATTGCATTGGCATAACCCTTATAGGCATATTTAGGGCCATATTTATACTTTTTGACGCAAAACTGTATGAACGCAGTTTTGCGTCGAAAACTTTAACGCAGGCTAACGCCATTATTTTGCACCACCTGGGCGTCAAATTTTTACTTTGACGCACGGTGGTGCAAAGCATGGGTTAGAGTTATTTTTTTTACTCTAACCATTGCGTCACGTCGTAAAGCAAAATGACGTTAACGCAGAGAAAATAAATCTAATCCGGTGTACGATGTCACAAACCGGATACGCACCATTTTCCACCGTATTAGCGTCAAAAAGCAGCACAAACACAGCAAACAGAGCTAAGGAGCCCAAAAATGGATCCTAGGAGAGACCCCAAGGAGACCCCAGTCGACCAGGAACCAGCCAGGAGGACACAGACAAGACCCAGGAGAGGGAGAATAATAAAAAGAAGTGTTGTTTCAGTGCAAAGGAGCATGAAATACTGGTCAGAGAGGTGACAGAACACCAGCATCAACTTTTTGTCACCTCAAAATTGCCAATTGGGAGGAGAGAAGCAATTTGGCAACAAATTGTCAACAAGATCAGCAGTGTGGCAGAGGTCCGTAGAATAGTCACGGAGTGCAAGAAATGCTGGCATGACTGCAAGTGCAGGACCAAGGAAAAAATGGCAAGGAACAGGAAGGCAGCACTGCAGACTAGAGGGGGAAGTCCAGCACCGCAGGTGGTCCTGGACCAGATGGAGGAGATGGTGGCAGCCGTCATCCCAGAGGAGATCGTCACATGAATTTAAGGACAGGACAGCGCAGACTACCAGGAAACAACACATATGCAGGGTAAGTTGCATGGGGTAAAAAAATGCCTAAATGTTAACGACAAGCAGGGGGAGGTACATACCTACTACACAATGCATGTCAGCCATGGCAATCAGGCAGTGGAAAGGGCAAAGGGGCACAGGACGGGTGCATGGGCTGTGCAGGGTAAACCAGGGGCACAGCACAATACCACACCAACAACCTTTGCATGGGGGTTCTCTGCCATGCCAAGTCTGTTGGAAAGGCAAAGCCAGCCCAGGAGGGTAGGCTAGAATGTAAATCTGGGCTGCTGTCACAGGACAGCTGCTATTGTCACAACATGAACTAGGGGTCAATTTCCAGTCTCAGGCCATTTCCGCAAGTGGCATTTACCATTGACAACAGTTGCCACTAACACCTGTGCTGTGTGTTCTGGTCAAGTAGCAAATGGCAGTTAGATGCCCATGGAACAAACACACCCAAACTAGAGGGTTCAGGATGATGACGTGATCAATCCCCTTTAATTCCTAACACAGTGTAAATCCTGTCAAATGCTCATATCTATAGGTGCAATAAACATCATGTATTGTTACTTACAGTATGAAGTACACAGCAGTAATGTCCTACCCATTCTGCCCATTCCAGGGTCCACCCCGTGCCTGTCTTACAATAACTGCAATGCCAACCTGCAACATCTCAACTGTATACTGCTGAGACAACAGCATTGAGGGGGAGGACATATGTGTCTAGCTAGTGAAACATACCCGCACAGTCATATGAGGAAATGGAACACTGCCAGGCTCATCAGTGTAATGCAATGTAGCACACATTGGCAAACATCAACATGACACACTACCAATGCTGACACCTGTATCGTGCCATGCAAATGCTATACATAGTATGTGCTAGGTCTCAGCAACATATAGGTGAACGTGAAATATCAGAGACTGGGTCAGTCCTATATTGTTAAGTGTGGTGCAAGTGGCATCAGAACACCCACAGCCATTGCAAGGCCTCACTATGCTATTGGAAGTAGAGGGAGGGTTGATAGGACAAGAAGGTGGCAACACACAATTTGGACAGAACCTACACCTAGAGGATGTGACGCAGACAATTCCCCAAACTGCCCACACTACATGTGACATGCAGGTGGGGCATCGGCCTGTGAGAATGCTAATATTAATGACATGAACAATGAACAGGAACCAAGATTACAATGTCCCGCTAATAGGAAGTCAGCGACGTCACATTACAACTGCCACAACACAGACACACCAATTGTACAATATCTCATTGCAGAGGACGATCGCTCTTCTGTAGATATGCCTGTCCTGGACTTCCCTGATGACATGGATGACAAGCTGACAACCATTAGCCAGCAAACCCTCCAAGATGTCCTTGGAGCCCTCCAGATCCCACCTTCACTTGCAAGGAGAAGCAGAGATGTAGCAGCCATCACGGAGGACCCACCCACCACCCCAATAGTACGACCTGCCATCTCAAACCCAGCTGTGGACTCTGATGACATTGGTGCCACATTTTAGAGGACAGTAGTGGGAGTACAGTGGGAGAAGGCCACGGAGGTGGGGGTGGGCATGCAAAATATGGCAGCCAGCCTTGAGGGGATGCGCATGTGCATGATGTCATCTGCAGAACAGTCAGCAGCCATGCAAGTCCAACAATCCCTATTGCAAGGACTACAACAGTGTGTGAGGGATTTCACAACAGCAGTTAGGGAGTTGCCACAAGACCTGGCATCCCAAACATTTCAATGCGTGCACGACTGCAATAATGACCTTCTCTGGGCCGACTTGGCTGCCTACCCCAGCGATGTAGCTGTTATACTCAAGAACCAGCAGCTCGTCCTTGCTGCAGTAATGTCCTTAATAGCCCCACAGTTGGCAGCTACCGGTAATTCTGAGTCCACTTCTTCAAACACTGAAGTGTGTGTTGCACCTTCAAACCCACCACCAACAAGGGCAGAAGAGATGACACACACACATCAGAAGAAGAAGACGTGGAACAGATCACCTTCAGCCGTAGGAGTACCCGGTAGCACCAATCCATGCCACATGGGCACTGATTTCCTATGTCCTGTGCTTGTTAACATGCCAGTCTTGCTACAGTTGGTAACATGCACTGTTCTCCAGCACACTGTTTACCTTACCACTATGCACTGCAATTGTCAGTCACTACCTAATTGGCAATTCATGTTCCTCTGCACTGAATGACACTCCATCACAGCATGTCCAATGACATGTCCCTCATCATTGCACTTGTGTTGTGTCACAATAGAAGGCAAGACACTAATGGACTTACAATCCTGGACTATGTAAATATTGCACTGCAGCACTTTAAAATAAATAGCACTTACACAACCACTTTGTCTCTGTGTAATGTGACACATCAACTGTGTAGGAGATTTGTGATGCATGTAACATGTCAAGAGACACCGAATGTCAGTACAATAGTGTAGAAAGAATGTGGGCTGATAACTATGCACAAGTGTCTGGATTTTATCATTATCTGTGCTTCCTTTGGGTTATTTCTGAAGTTAAAGGATCACAAACACTATAATGCTGTGTAGACCTGAATATGTCAGGTCCAAAGTATGTACAAGATGAAAATCAATGTGACCCACATTCTCTTCAAGACAATCGTTATGTATGTGATATCTGACTCTAAACTTTAATCCCACACCATACAGCAAGAATGGATGTGTACGAGCGTATGGACAATAATGTCACCTGGGAGAACAAAGTAAGAAATCATAGGTGTGATGTATGTATACTGAACTTCATAAGATTATGACACCCCTCAGTTTCTCAGAGTTCACATGAACATCAGGCTGCAGTCAGACATCCGACAGTGCGCAAAATTCCAATACAGGACTCAAACGATGACAGTGTAAAATCACACCAACCTTTACAAAACATTGGGAACCATAGTTACCTTGAGTGATGGGTGCAATGGATGGCAGATGCATAGATAAGTAGCTTTGTTGTAGCTGCCAATGTGACAGCTTATTTGGAAGTGGGAATAACCATGCCAAAAATGGGATTTGGATGCAGAATGGAATACAAATGCAAATTCAAAATTTACACTGTACACTCATGCAAAGGCCCTGATCCCCAAGCATATGACGCATACTGTAAAGGACTACAGCAAACTTTATTATATCTGTATGAAAGGAAACTTTAGCTATGGGAAACATCTAAACTAACCTAACCTGTCCTAACTATACATTTCCCACAACTGGCCCTAACGACGCTAAGCTAAACTTACTCACCACATGTAACAAAACACTCCAAACATCAACCCCTCACCCCACTCATATGACGGGACACGTGTAGGACAACATATACTAACCTAAACACATACTAACTTATCCTAAACAAATATATATATTTTTTATTTTTTTTATTTTAGATATATATATATATTTTTATACACATAAAGCCTAACATTATCCCCCACCCACCCACAAACAAACATGTAATAATATAACTCCCCCAACCCACATATTCTAACTAAACTAACAGCTTACTATAACCTAACACTAAGCCCCCTCAACCCACTAAAGAAAAGTACAAGGAAAGAGGAGGGAGGGGACGGAATTTTCCTCGCGGTCTCCTGCTATTGCGGGCCACCACATGCTGCAGGGTGTCCATCTGGTGCAACATACGTTGCATGTCATGTTGTAGTGTCCTGAACTCATCATGTCCATTACTGCAGCTGGGGTCGTCTGGGTAGCACTTGTTGTAGCTGGTGCAGTGGTTGGAGGTGGAGGTGCAGAAGGGGTTGCTTGTGGGCCTTGGGCTGACGAGGTCGAGGGACCAGCTGGAGTGGCTGTCATCCCTGTGTCCACTGTGGTCTGAGCTGTTGTGGTGGTAGCAGTTGTGGGCAATGCTGGCCCCCTTGGCTAAATGCCCTCCATGCCCCTGGAGCCCTCTCATGACGATATCATTTAGCCATATTACAGAACCCAGCCTCCACATCGTGGATGTGGCAGTACTGCACTGCCCGCCTCTAAAATTCATGTATCCCCTGGGCATTCATGTTGGCAGCTATAAAAATAGAGACAGGCAATGATTAGTGACATCATTGTGTGATACATGTACAGATGATATTCTAACATTTCCTGAAAAATAGCACATGCAGTCCAAATCACAGTACAGATGATAGAATGTCTCCGAGGAATGACATGCCAACGCAGACTACCCATCAACTATCTAACAGCAATGCACAACAAGGTGTGTACTTAATTAAATGATCTGTGCATATTTGTAGTGCTATTTGTCACATAACAAATGCTGCAAGTACTCAACATGTGCCAGGCAACCCCTATCTTCTGGATCAAATTCAAGGCACACAAGACCTGTGATTTGTATATGGAACTGCCAGGACGGTATGCGGTTAGTAATCATAAGGGGGCATTGTAGTTTGGCACACATGAATGCTTGAATTACATGTCTGTCATCTACACTGTGACCATCACACCTAGCTACACATATTTTCTACCCCTAATCCTGTGCCTCAGGGGGGATAGACATGCAACACATACTTTCAAACATCAAGGACAGCCACAAAGCTTTGTATAGTTATACATGAGTTTAGTCAGTTCACCACAGGTAAGGAGGCCTGCCAACTAGGATTGAGTCAACCATTGGACAATCACATCTCCATTCATGTTTCTATTTGTGGACAATCATCAACATCAGATCTCACTGACACATTTCCAAAATCAACCACATTGATGCAAGCACCCATCTGGCCTTGACCTGTATGCACGCCTATGACATTTCACTCAAGTGCCACGTAAATGGAGTACAACATGTGGAGCTAGATGCTGTGGGACAGTCACCCATACAGTCCTACATGTTCATTACTTAACAGGGATGCGCAAGTCTGTATGTAAAACTGATGCATCACTGTTCTGTGTGAATTAGGGTATGACTTGCTGACTAAATTATGACACAGGCCACCTCCAAATCAATTTTTGGCATACATATAGCAACAAAACACCTTGTCCACCTGCCCAAGCCTATTGTGCAGCACTTGACTCTCAATATATGACTTTCCGCCACTGAATGTTTAACTCTTCCATGGAACACTATGTCAACATATTAGATCACGTGCCAGCTCATCATATCTTGCAATTAGTCTAACACACAGGAATCAATCACACAACAGCTGCAAACACAACACAGGACAAACATATTAACACTTACTGGATATGTCTGGGTCCGCAAATTGAACCACTTCACCTGTTGTGTAGGGGGCTGGTCCACCTGTAAATCATGGAAGAGTGATATGTGCTCAATCTCTGCTCACTGTACAAAAGTTGGAACAACAAATCACTGTGTGTGATATTTTATATTATAGAGCTGCACATCAGGCATGTAGACACCCCAACAGACATACCACTTCAAACATGCATTGACACTGTCACTCCAGTGAGGGATAGACACACATGTACTGGCCCTAACAATCATGTGGTGCCAAACATGATTACTCAATTTTGTGCTTAATTCATTCCAGAGGGTACTCCATTTCATCTTTTGTAATTGGGAGACACATGCAATGCAACATTCCTGGTGCACTGCAATACCAGTGACTCAGATATTGTGGCTTGTGCATCAAAGGACAATTAGTAACTGTGTGATGCTCATGTGGGTTGATTTGCGTTCAGGAATTATTGTGCTTTCAGGGGTCCATAATAGGTGTGCCAGTGTTGTATGTAGGTTACATATGCCACATTGGCAGTGTACCCTGAGCTGTATATGCCTTCTATGACAACATGATGGCAGGGATCCTGTGTGTTACTTGCTGACAACTTTAAGCTAAACATGGATTGGCCACTTTTTGGATTCAAAACAGCAAAAGGATGTATGCTGACAGTGTCTTAGTTGATCATCCTTGACAGAATGCATGGGCACAGGTGTATCATTGCACCTGAAACATGTTACTCTGGGCCCTGTGTACCTATATCAGGTATTGTAAATCACACATTGCCAGAATCAGCAACTTAGAATTGTCAAGTTGTGTGATCAGTGGTAGTACAATTGAACTGACATTGTCTGCTAATCAGAAATGGTGCAGCAAATGTCCTTTCTTCTGCAATCATGATGAGGTAGGTCTCTATTTGAAAGCACCCTGGGAATGACAGCACTCACAGGAATGCTGGCCTGCTGATCTTAGCAGACCACCATGTCTATGACTGCCTTCATACTGAGAAGTTATCATTTGTAGAAATGCTGCAATAGATTAGCAGGGGTGTACCGAAAGTAACATAACAACCTATTTCTTCACTAAAATAGTATCATCGAAGCAGTCAGGTGTCCCTTGCACAACATCATGCTCAAAAATAGTTTGTGACCATGCATTCACAAAGAGCAGGGATCACATGATGACCCTTTCACTTTAGAAAATGAGTCGGCACAAAAGTGACACAGATGTTAACTGCACTAGCTCAGTCCCAGCAATTGCGCCCAAGCCAAAAATGTTGTTGGGCCATGCTACACAATGATAGGATTTCAACGCCTACTCCGAAAAGCCACGAGATGAACCTTTTTTGTGCTACTGCAATCTGGTAGCATCATGGCCCATTTGGGTTTGGCCATGTGAAAGATTATCTCTCCATATGTAAACACACAGAAACAGTGAACTTAGGACCAGATGTGTCATTTTTTTGTGTTGCATTTGCTTCATTTGTTTATGCTACAGCTATGGAAATTAGTAAAATATATTTGAATGTAGCAAGTGTGCGATGCTTTTGCGTCCAGAAATAACGCAAATGCAGCAGAAACAAAGTAGAAATAGGGCCTAAGATAATAGCGGAGGTTATGAAGAGCTTGGTACGTATGGCCATGAATACTGTTCGGACATGATTACATTGTTTCCATGTATTACAATGTGAAATACATCCTGTTCCTGGTACACTCACAGGCCCTGATTTATACTTTTGTTTTTTCCTCATTACCGTCATCTATTGACGCAAAGCGGCACTAAATTACAAAATACAATTGTATTTTGTAAGTTTGCGCGGCTTTTGCATCAACAAATGACGGTAATGCGTTGCAAAAATTGTATAAATCAGGGCCACAGTTTGTTCAACTTGCATTCCCCATGTCCACAAACAATGCATGCAACATGTCACAACATCTGCTACTGTAACGCCAGAGGTTTGAACTGTACACATTAGTCAATTTGGTACTCACCAACAGGGCCACCAATCACCACACCCAGGTGGTCCAGCAGGACCTGCTCTCGGACCACCAGGTCATCCCAGCGATGCTTCAGCTTGTGGTCGTTCCACTGGCTGTTGAATATGCACCACAGGTGGAACAGCACCTTTGCCCACCTCAGCCTTATTGCCTCTGTGTGATACCCCTGTATCACACGGTCCTCAACCTCTAACATCGGGGGAGGAAGTGGTACACCAGCCACACAAATTCCCCTAGCTCCTCCTCACCCATTTGCCCTAGCCGTGGCCTTCCCAACATCTCAACAAAATTAGAAATTAAAAAGGGAAAAAGGGAAAAACAGGGAGAGGAGGTAGGAAAAGGAAACTTATCTAACCCACAGGCTGCCCAACACTACCCCAACTATTACTACCCAAAAACAGACTCCCAACAGTACAAAGACAAATCTAAATACAATAAATGACAAAAAAACACTTACACAGGATACCACAGACACTTGCAAAACACCAAAAGCCAATATAAAGAGCACACAGGAGACAAATTCACAAGTCAAAACACAGCCACACAGTCTAGAATAATCACAGACTGCAAAGTGAAAGTGAAAGTACACCCACTGTACCATTTGTGCAAACAGGATATCCTATTACATCACTTCTTGTCTCAATTGTGGCCAGTTTTTTTGTATTGCATGTAAATTTATGACTCTTATCGGGTTTGCGCCAATATTTTTTGACGCATATGCGTGAAAATTCCCACGCATTCAAGGATCAATAATTTTTCAATGGATAACTGCATTCCTGGGGTGCATTGGTGGAATTAACGGTAGGGACAAATTGATGTATAATGTGCGTGAGCGTCATTTTTTTAACGCATATGTGTCATTTTTTAACGCATAAGGGTCTTTTTTAACGCACAAGTGTCATTTTGTAAAGCATCAGTGTAATTTTTTATGCATATGCATAATTTTTTGCGTCAAAAATTCAGTCTTAAACTGTGTTTGAGTAAATTTTAAATTTTTAATATGCATGCAGCCTATAACTAGACAAAGATAGGATGGTATGACCTGTAGTTGTGTTCTAGTGTTTGGGCACATGTGGCAGACCACACTACTGCGGCCCATAATACTCATGTTTTTGTGCAGGATTAGCACTCTTAACTGATTCAACAGCAACACAAACTTTGGAAATAAAATAGGATTTTTTCTAGTTTGATCAGGTGTTGCATCAATAGAGGACAGCAAGGCTATGCTACAAAAAAAATAGACTCATGGCCTGTGTGTTTATGTGTGTAAATTGTCTGTTCAAATTATTGTTTTGCCTCTGTGGGAACGGCATGCAAAACATTTGGCGTAATGTGCATGTATGAATGTGTTACAAATGGTTATAACCATCAGATGCCATTCAAAGAGGTACATCAGTCATGACATGTGTTTGTAATATCTGTTGCCTCTTATGCTGTGTGTACTTGCTTGACATTGGGGGCAAAACATTTCCCATGACTAACTATACACAGGAAAGATCGAGGATGGCTGATAATGGCTATGTCAGATATGTTACCCCTCACATGTCATGAATTGTTGGATACCACTTCATGGTCACTTCTGTGTACACTACCCATGAGTCAGGCATTTGAACATGCTAGATAGGTACAGTGTTTGTGACACATAGGGGGTCATTCTGACCTCGGCGGTAAAAGCCGCTTACCGCCGGTCAGAAGGCCGCCACAATACCGCCGCGGCCGCGGTCAGCCGCCACGGACATTCTGACCCACAACTGCAAAACCTCTGAAAATCCGCCCTCCACTGCAGTCCGCCACATCAGCGGCCAGCGGTAAACTGGAGAAGACCAAACCTCCACCGCCACGCCAACAGAAATACGCCCATCCCATTATGACCGGCAAATCGACGCGGCGGTCATTCAACCGCGGTATTCCATTGGCGGTACACACCACCGCGGTCAAAATACACACACCTTTACAAACCCCTACCACATTGGACAATTTGAAAGGCACACACCTGAAACACATACACACACCACTCCCTCACATCCAATACCATATAAAACACACACCCACATCACCCACAAACCCCTACCAACAAAAACCAGAGACGAAGGAGAGAGAGACACATCAGAGAATAGATAGCCAGACACACAGAGGCACACTGCAACATCACACACACCACATAGAAGCACAAAGCACCACACACCAACACACACATCATCACATACACCACCCCACACCTCATACACACCACCCCATGGCACCACAAAGGCATCCACGCTTTTCGGACCAAGAACTCCGGGTCATGGTGGAGGAGATCATAAGAGTGGAACCCCAGCTCTTCGGCTCACAGGTCCAGCACACCACCATAGCAAGGAAGGCGGAGCTCAGGCAGCGGATCGTGGACAGGATCAACGCGGTGGGACAGCATCCCAGAAATCGAGAGGACATCCGCAAACGATGGAACGACCTACGGGGGAAGGTGCGCTCGATGGTCTCGCGACACAACATCGCAGTGCAGAAGACTGGCGGGGGACCCCCACCCACTCCACCCGAATTCACAACATGGGAGTAAGAGGTACTCAACATCCTGCATCCTGATGGCCTCGCTGGAGTACACGGAGGAATGGACTCTGGTAAGTACAAGGCCAACCACTTCACCCCCCCCCCAGCATGCTAACCCCCACCCTCACCCCCAACCCCCCAGCACACATCCTCCCTGAGAATGTCTCCCCAGCACAACCCACCCAACACCTACCCCTGCATGCCACCCCCAAACTATGGACACCCATCACCTAAGCATGACCACTGCACATACCCATCACCCCCCCCCACAAAACACCCTCACAACACCTCCCCCAAGGGAATGCCAGCACTGGGGGACAAGGGCACCCATAAAACGCAAGCTAATGCACACACAGAAACAATAACCATACCCTCTTACCCCATGCAGGACCCGAACGACAACACACCGGTCAGGAGGGACCAGAAATGTCCATCCCACCCCCGGAACAGGCCACTAGTGATGACAGCAGCTCTGTCGACCTGGAACCTGACGACCAGCCCGGACCATCGGGGACCTCTGGGCAGTCGGTTCCCCTCACCCAGACACAGGCCACTGCAGACCCAACCCCCTCTGGGAACAGCAGCACAGCTCCCACCCAGCGGGCCCATGCCTCTGTCTCTAGGACAGGTCAAGCAGCGGTGTGTCTACCACTACAGGGCCCCCAGGGTAACCCACCAACCCAACAACAACAGGGACTTGGGGGCAGTGGGAGTGGGCACACCGTCCAGGGGACAGAGGCCCAGGGAAACAGGGCAACTCGGAGGGCTGCTGTGCGACAGGGGGGGGAGGAGAGGCCCAGGGAACCCACTCTCCAAGAGGCCCTCACCACCATCATGGCTGCCTACCACCACTCACAAGAGACGATGGCGACGGTACTGGCCAGGTTCCAGGAGATCCAGGCACAGCAGGAGCAACGCTACATGGGGTTCAGCGACCAACTCAGCAACATCTCAACCGCTATGGGGAGCATAGTCCAGGCCCTGAACCGCATAGAGGACACGTTTCGGGACCATGTGGCATCACACAGGGCCCCTATCACTAGCCAGGAACAGGAACAGCCTACCACCTCCGCCGGCGCTAGTGGACAGGAGGCCCCACCACAACGACAGCCCACCAGAACCCCACCTCCTGCTGAACAACAACCGCCCCGCAAAAGGAGCCTGAGATAAAAAAAAACGACAGAGTAGTATGTCAAGTCCCCCGCCAGCATCACATACCCCCTGAAGTCCTCCCACTGTCCCACATTGCCACCCTGTCAAACCTTGAACTGCCCCTGCTCCATCCTGCCACAGGCATATGGACAATGCGCCTGTGAGACTGAGAACTGTACTCCGCCATGGACATTACTCCACCCCCACCCATCACTGTTTCACTATCATGTACCAATATCTATGCACTAATAATAAATCACACATTGCACTGAAATCAATCAGGACTCAGCCTGTCTTATTTACAAATGTATGACACATTACATATCAATTACGTATTGTGAACATTGTGAATTAAACATACCGAGGTAACTTAGCATTAGTCCATGGGCCAACCAAGCCGAGGTCACGCAGTGGCTCATACAGCACAGAAAAGGGAAGGGAAAATCAAACATCATGTTCATAGGTCTGGGGGGAAACCGACAAAGTTGAGATGCAGGAGGCTTTCAGGAAATGTAAAATGGCATGGGTGATTATTACCTGTGTGCTACTGGAAATACTGTTCTATTACTCTGTCCCTGTTGTCTGTGTCGTCCTCTGAGTCTTCCTCCTCTTCACTCTCCGCAGGCTCCACAGCTACTTCAACACCACCATCTGCACCATCCTCCTGCAGGAAAGGAACCTGATGTCGCAATGCCAGATTGTGAAGCATACAGCAGGCCACGATGATGTGGCACACCTTCTTTGGTGAGTACATCAGGGATCCCTCAGTCATATGCAGGCACCTAAACCTGGCCTTCAGGAGGCCAAAGGTCCTTTCGATGATCCTCCTAGTTCGCCCATGGGCCTCATTGTACCGTTCCTCTGCCCTGGTCCGGGGATTCCTTACTGGGGTCAGTAGCCAAGGCAGGTTGGGGTAACCAGAGTCACCTATTAGCCACACACGTTGTCTTTGTAGCTGCTCCATCACATAGGGGATGCTGCTATTTTGCATCACATACGCGTCATGCACTGACCCTGGGAACTTGGCATTTACATGGGAGATGTACTGGTCAGCCAAACAGACCACCTGGACATTCATCGAATGATAACTTTTTCTGTTTCGGTACACCTGCTCATTGTCTTTTGGGGGTACCAAAGCCACATGGGTCCCATCAATGGCACCAATGATGTTGGGGATATGTCCAAGGGCATAGAAATCACCCTTCACTGTAGGCAAGTCACCCTCCTCTGGGAAAATGATGTAGCTCCGCATGAGTTTCATCAGGGCAGACAACACTCTACTCAAAATCTTTGAAAACATAGGCTGAGACATTCCAGATGACATGGCCACTGTGGTCTGGAATGACCCAGTTGCCAAAAAATGGAAGACTGACAAAACCTGCACCAGAGGGGGAATCCCTGTGGGTTGGCGGATGGGGGACATCAGGGCTGGCTCCAGCTGGGCACACAGTTCATGGATAGTGGCACGGTCAAGTCTGTATCGAAGTATTATATGGCGTTCTTCCATTGTCGACAGGTCCACCAGCGGTCGGTACACGCGAGGATTCCTCCTTCTCATCCCAAGTCCCAGCGGACGGTGCCTAGGAAGGACAACATGGAGCACAGAGTCAGCCAAACCACAGGTACGTACAGACAGCTTGCACAGTTAAAGAATGGCAATGGGTTGAAAGGCGTGTATGTGTGGCAATGCAAGGCCTAGGCCTGTGTGTCGCAGTCAAAATTAAGCCATGTAGGCCCTTGAAATGGCGGCTGCCTGACCTGTGAAGTGGGACAATGGGATGTGAGGTCAATGCGCTGGCGGGGCACACCGTGGCGGTAGGCGGTCGAAGACCGCGGCGCAAAGCCGCATTGGTTAACATTGAAGCCTATGGGTTTCAGGAGCCAATGACGAAGTGCGCCGGCGGTCGCGGTACGCACCACCGCGGTACGCACCGCCGCGGGCGTGACCGCCATTTTCTATCTGCTTAATCACTCGAGACCTGATCATCCACAGGAGAGGACCTATACTGCAAGTGCTGCTGTGACCTCGGTCTGGAAGATACAATGGCTGCTGCGACTGGGGAAAGGGCCCCTGCCTTCACGTCTGAAGAGTTGGAGAAGCTCGTGGATGGGGTCCTCCCCCAGTATGCGCTACTCTACGGTCCTCCAGACCAACAAGTGAGTACACCGGGTGCACATGGAATGGGCTATGCCTGTGTGGATTGGGGTGGATGTAAGTTGGTGGGGTGGGGGGCTAATGAGGAGTGCAACGCCCGACAGATGAGAGCATGTGCCATATGGCAAAGTTGGTGGGGGGGGCCAATCACATCTAACATGCAGGTCATTGATGATTTCCTCCTTTCCACCCTGTACATGTCAAATAGGTCAGCGCCCATCAGAAGATCGAGATTTGGCGTGCCATCGCCAAGGAAGTCCGGAACTTGGGGGTCCACAACAGACGGGGCACCCACTGCTGCAAGAGGTGGGAGGACATCCGCCGCGGAACAAGGAAGACTGCAGAAACACTGCTGGGGATGGCCTCCCAACCTAGGAGGGGTGCCAGTCGCACCATGACCCCTCTGATGTCCCGGATCCTGGCAGTGGCCTACCCAGAATTGGATGGGCGCTTTAAGACATCACAGCAGACACAAGGGGGTGAGTATCAGCACATTCTCCTATCTTTCTGCGCAGTGGAGGCGTCTGGGTGGGGGAGGAGGGCTGTGGGTGACATTAGGCCAGGGCGCTTTCTGTAGTGTAGTCCTCTCCCTTAGGCATGGCCCTGTGCCCCCGGCCCCCACCTCGGTAGGGTGACAAGTACAGCCATTGAAGGTCCAGCATCTCCCATGTGCGCGTTTGACGTCTCTTGGCCTGTTGTCCTAGTCAGTAGTACTGAGTAGTGTACCCCGAATGCGCGGCTTAGTGCATTAGGCTCCTGTGTCTGTCCCCTCCGCCAACGGTGTTGACATTGCATGCACTCAACCTGGTCTTCTTTTTTCTCCCCCCACCCTTTCTCTTCATCTTCTTGTGCATGTGTGCATTAGCATCATCAGGCGGAGGAGATTTGGCATCGGAGCACGAGGGAGCTGCAGGACACAAGGCCCCGGTGGGCCCAGGAACAGACACCGAGGGCACCAGTGATCCGGAGGGCGAGGGGAGCACCACGACGGGGACCGCTGGTGAGAGCAGCGACACGTCCTCGGATGGGAGATCCCTAGCAGTGGCGGCAACATCCGTGCCCCCCGCCTCTACAGGTACAGCCGCCACCCAGCGCACCAACCCCGCCCTCCCAGCAGCCCCTCAGTCTTCGCTCCGTGCCCGTTCGCCCAGGAAGGTGCGCGTCTCCTTCGCCCCAGGCACCTCAGCCCCTGCCCCTGTTGCCCCTGCTGCCCTCAGTGCGGAGCTCATTGACCTGGTAAGGACGCTCATTGTTGGGCAGGCGACCCTTTTGAATGCCATCCAGGGTGTGCAAAGGGAGGTGCAACAGAGCAATGCGTACCTGGAGGGCATTCATTCGGGTCAGGCTGCCCATCAACGAGCGTTCACTGCTCTGGCCTCAGCACTGACGGCAGCCATTGTCCCTGTTTCCAGCCTCCCTCTTCTTACTGCCTCCAGCCTTTCTCTGTCTCCTGTTCCTCAGCCTATCCCATCCACACCATCAGACCAGCCTGCACACACCTCAACACCCAAGAGCAGCTCATCCAAACACAAGCACCACAGATCCCACAAACACTCACCCAAGCAACACCCAGATGCAGACATGCCAACAGCCACTGCCACCCCTGTGTCCCCCTCCTCCTCGTCTCCCTCCTCCCTCCCTGTGACGTCTACACTCACACCTGCATGCACCCCAACATCAGCCAGTGCTTCCATCACCACCTCACCCTCCAGTACAGTCCACACTCGTGCAGTCACCACCCCCACTGCCATTTACACATCCCCTGTGTCCTCTCCCACTGTGTCTGTCACCCCCTCTTCCAAGACACACAAACGCAGGCAGCCACCCACCCAACAGCCATCCACCTCACGACAGCCTACAGCACCAGCACCTTCACCCAATGACAGCACACCTGACTCTCCTACAACCACCTCCTCTACCTCCACTTCCATCTCCACTTCTCCTACCCTTTACCTTGGCCCTAAAAAACTTTTCATGGCTAACCTTGACCTCTTTCCCCCCGATGAGCTCCCCCATCCATCTTCAAAGAGTCCCAAGAGCACCGCAGCCACCACCAGCCCAGCTTCGGGTGTCACTGTTGTGCATGGGTTCTGGAGCCCACCCTTTGCCAGCAGTGACACATCGATCAGCAGCAAGGACACGTCTAGCCCCCCCCCCGGCAAGAGGACCCGCAAAAACAAGGGCCGCCGTGCGAGGACCGACAGGGCTGCCCCCAAGGAGCAATGTGCGGCCACTTCACCACCCACACCATCTAGGGGAGGCAAGGGCCCGAGAGCCCCATCAAAGGAGCGGAAGGGCAGCAGGAGCGCGGAGAAGGTGGACCCCACATGCCACATCCCAGCTGGGAAGGAGGACACTAAGGAGGCCAGGAGTCCGTCCCCGAAGGGTCCAGAAACGTCACGGTCCGAGGGCGACTGAGCAGGGAGTCCAGGCCAGGTCTGGCTCCCTTGACCTGCTGGATGAGCACCGCTGAACAGGGCCCGCGGGGCAGAAGAGCCCCGCTGAACAGGGCCTGCTGTGGAGAAGAGCACCGCTGAACAGGGCCCGCGGTGAAGAAGAGCACCGCTGAACAGGGCCCGCCGTGGAGAAGAGCACCGCTGAACAGGGCCCGCGGTGAAGAAGAGCACCGCTGAACAGGGCCCGCCGTGGAGAAGAGCACCGCTGAACAGGGCCCGCCGTGGAGAAGAGCACCGCTGAACAGGACCCGCGGTGAAGAAGAGCACCGCTGAACAGGGCCCACCGTGGAGAAGAGCACCGCTGAACAGGGCCCGCCGTGGAGAAGAGCACCGCTGAACTGGGCCCGCCGTGGAGAAGAGCACCGCTGAACAGGGCCCGCCGTGGAGAAGAGCACCGCTGAACAGGGCCCGCCGTGGAGAAGAGTACCGCTGAACAGGGCCCGCCGTGAAGATAGGCACCGCTGAACAGGGCCCGCCGTGAAGATAGGCACCGCTGAACAGGGCCCCGCCGTGCAGAAGAGCACCGCTGAACAGGGCCCGCCGTGAAGATAGGCACCGCTGAACAGGGCCCGCCGTGAAGATAGGCACCGCTGAACAGGGCCCCGCCGTGCAGAAGAGCACCGCTGAACAGGGCCCGCCGTGGAGAAGAGCACTGCTGAACAGGGCCCGCCGTGAAGATAGGCACCGCTGAACAGGGCCCGCCGTGAAGATAGGCACCGCTGAACAGGGCCCCGCCGAGCAGAAGAGCCCCGCTGAACAGGGCCTGCTGTGGAGAAGAGCACCGCTGAACAGGGCCCGCGGTGAAGAAGAGCACCGCTGAACAGGGCCCGCCGTGGAGAAGAGCACCGCTGAACAGGGCCCGCGGTGAAGAAGAGCACCGCTGAACAGGGCCCGCCGTGGAGAAGAGCACCGCTGAACAGGGCCCGCCGTGGAGAAGAGCACCGCTGAACAGGGCCCGCGGTGAAGAAGAGCACCGCTGAACAGGGCCCACCGTGGAGAAGAGCACCACTGAACAGGGCCCGCCGTGGAGAAGAGCACCGCTGAACAGGGCCCGCCGTGGAGAAGAGCACCGCTGAACAGGGCCCGCCGTGGAGAAGAGTACCGCTGAACAGGGCCCGCCGTGAAGATAGGCACCGCTGAACAAGGCCCGCCGTGAAGATAGGCACCGCTGAACAGGGCCCCGCCGTGCAGAAGAGCACCGCTGAACAGGGCCCGCCGTGAAGATAGGCACCGCTGAACAGGGCCCGCCGTGAAGATAGGCACCGCTGAACAGGGCCCCACCGTGCAGAAGAGCACCGCTGAACAGGGCCCGCCGTGGAGAAGAGCACCGCTGAACAGGGCCCGCCGTGAAGATAGGCACCGCTGAACAGGGCCCGCCGTGAAGATAGGCACCGCTGAACAGGGCCCCGCCGAGCAGAAGAGCACCGCTGAACAGGGCCCGCCATGAAGATAGGCACCGTTGAACAGGGCCCGCCGTGAAGATAGGCACCGCTGAACAGGGCCCCGCCGTGCAGAAGAGCACCGCTGAACAGGGCCCGCCGTGGAGAAGAGCACCGCTGAACAGGGCCCGCCGTGAAGATAGGCACCGCTGAACAGGGCCCGCCCTGAAGATAGGCACCGCTGAACAGGGCCCGCCGTGAAGATAGGCACTGCTGAACAGGGCCCCGCCGTGCAGAAGAGCACCGCTGAACAGGGCCCGCCGTGAAGATAGGCACCGCTGAACAGGGCCCCGCCGTGCAGAAGAGCACCGCTGAACAGGGCCCGCCGTGAAGATAGGCACCGCTGAACAGGGCCCCGCCGTGCAGAAGAGCACCGCTGAACAGGGCCCGCCGTGAAGATAGGCACCGCTGAACAGGGCCCGCCGTGAAGATAGGCACCACTGAACAGGGCCCCGCCGCGCAGAAGAGCACCGCTGAACAGGGCCCACCGTGGAGAAGAGCACCGCTGAACAGGGCCCGCCGTCAAGATAGGCACCGCTGAACAGGGCCCGCCGTGAAGATAGGCACCGCTGAACAGGGCCCCGCCGTGCAGAAGAGCACCGCTGAACAGGGCCCGCCATGAAGATAGGCACCGCTGAACAGGGCCCGCCGTGAAGATAGGCACCGCTGAACAGGGCCCGCCGTGAAGATAGGCACCGCTGAACAGGGCCCCGCCGTGCAGAAGAGCACAGCTGAACAGGGCCCGCCGTGGAGAAGAGCACCGCTGAACAGGGCCCGCCGTGAAGATAGGCACCGCTGAACAGGGCCCCGCCATGCAGAAGAGCACCGCTGAACAGGGCCCGCCGTGAAGATAGGCACCGCTGAACAGGGCCCGCCGTGAAGATATGCACCGCTGACCAGGGCCCGCCGTGAAGATAGGCACTGCTGAACAGGGCTCCGCCGTGCAGAAGAGCACCGCTTGACAGGGCCCGCCGTGAAGATAGGCACCGCTGAACAGGGCCCGCGGTGTAGAAGAGCACCGCTGAACAGGGCCCCGCCGTCTCAAGCACCGCTCCGCTGGGCCCTTCATCTCAAGCACCGCTCCGCTGGGCACCGCCGCCTCAAACACCGCTCCGCTGGGCCCTTCTTCTCAAGCACCGCTCCGCTGGGCCCTTCTTCTCAAGCACCGCTCCACTGGGCACCGCCGTCTCAAACACCGCTCCGCTGGGCCCTTCTTCTCAAGCACCGCTCCGCTGGGCCCTTCTTCTCAAGCACCGCTCCGCTGGGCCCTTCCTCTCAAGCACCGCTCCGCTGGGCCCTTCTTCTCAAGCACCGCTCCGCTGGGCCCTTCCTGTTAAGCACCGCTCCGCTGGGCCCTTCATCTCAAGCACCGCTCCGCTGGGCACCGCCGTCTCAAACACCGCTCCGCTGGGCCCTTCATCTCAAGCACCGCTCCGCTGGGCACCGCTGTCTCTCCACCTCTCCGCTGGGCCCTTCCTCTCAAGCACCGCTCCGCTGGGCCCTTCCTCTCAAGCACCACTCCGCTGGGCCCTTCCTCTCAAGCACCGCTCCGCTGGGCCCTTCTTCTCAAGCACCGCTCCGCTGGGCCCTTCCTGTCAAGCACCGCTCCGCTGGGCCCTTCATCTCAAGCACCGCTCCACTGGGCACCGCCGTCTCAAACACCGCTCCGCTGGGCCCTTCATCTTAAGCACCGCTCCGCTGGGCACCGCTGTCTCTCTACCTCTCCGCTGGGCCCTTCCTCTCAAGCACCGCTCCGCTGGGCCCTTCTTCTCAAGCACCGCTCCGCTGGGCCCTTCCTCTCAAGCACCGTTCCGCTGGGCCCTTCTTCTCAAGCACCGCTCCGCTGGGCCCTTCTTCTCAAGCACCGCTCCGCTGGGCCCTTCTTCTCAAGCACCGCTCCGCTGGGCCCTTCCTCTCAAGCACCGCTCCGCTGGGCACCGCTGTCTCTCCACCTCTCCGCTGGGCCCTTCCTCTCAAGCACCGCTCCGCTGGGCCCTTCCTCTCAAGCACCACTCCGCTGGGCCCTTCCTCTCAAGCACCGCTCCGCTGGGCCCTTCTTCTCAAGCACCGCTCCGCTGGGCCCTTCCTGTCAAGCACCGCTCCGCTGGGCCCTTCATCTCAAGCACCGCTCCGCTGGGCACCGCCGTCTCAAACACCGCTCCGCTGGGCCCTTCATCTTAAGCACCGCTCCGCTGGGCACCGCTGTCTCTCTACCTCTCCGCTGGGCCCTTCCTCTCAAGCACCGCTCCGCTGGGCCCTTCTTCTCAAGCACCGCTCCGCTGGGCCCTTCCTCTCAAGCACCGTTCCGCTGGGCCCTTCTTCTCAAGCACCGCTCCGCTGGGCCCTTCCTCTCAAGCACCGCTCCGCTGGGCCCTTCTTCTCAAGCACCGCTCCGCTGGGCCCTTCCTCTCAAGCACCGCTCCGCTGGACCCTTCTTCTCAAGCACCGCTCCGCTGGGCCCTTCCTCTCAAGCACCGCTCCGCTGGGCCCTTCTTCTCAAGCACCGCTCCGCTGGGCCCTTCTTCTCAAGCACTGCTCCGCTGGGCCCTTCCTCTCAAGCACCGCTCCGCTGGGCCCTTCTTCTCAAGCACCGCTCCGCTGGGCCCTTCTTCTCAAGCACCGCTCCGCTGGGCACCGCCGTCTCAAGCACCGCTCCGCTGGGCCCTTCATCTCAAGCACCGCTCCGCTGGACCCCGCTGTCTCTCCACCTCTCCGCTCGGCCCTTCCTGTCAAGCACCGCTCCGCTGGGCCCTTCCTGTCAAGCACCGCTCCGCTGGGCACCGCCGTCTCAATCACTGTTTATGGTTCACTGTGCCCACCATGCCTCCTCCTTGACCAGTGGAGACTGTCATCCACCTGATGGACTGTGGCTTTGGACTCCCCAGGATGGTACAGTGGGCAGCCCACCCACTGTAGAGACATTGAGAGACTGTGGCTTTGCATTCCCCAGGATGGTACAGTGGGCAGCCCACCCACTGTAGAGACATTGAGAGACTGTGGCTTTGCACTCCCCAGGATGGTACAGTGGGCAGCCCACCCACTGTAGAGACATTGAGAGACTGTGGCTTTGCACTCCCCAGGATGGTACAGTGGGCAGCCCACCCACTGTAGAGACATTGAGAGACTGTGGCTTTGCACTCCTCAGGATGGTACAGTGGGCAGCCCACCCACTGTAGAGACATTGAGAGACTGTGGCTTTGCACTCCCCAGGATGGTACAGTGGGCATGGTGGCTCCTCGTGGATCTGGCGTCGTGTACTCATGTGGCTGTGGTGCCCCCCCTTCCCTTCCCCCTGAGGTGCCTGTAGTTTTTACATCTGATGCCCCTGCAGTGTTCTCTCCAAAGGACTCAGGTCTCCTGTGTGGGCTTTGCCCTTGTTTCTCAAAACTTTGGCCCACGGACATGATGAATTCGTAGGATGTGCAGGACTTGTTACTTCAGTTATACACTGATGTGTATGTCATTAGTTTTCTTGTGAATATCTTTCATGGTTGTACGATAATTTTCAGGAGCTTTTTGGTACATAAATATTTATTCCAAATTTGATTATGTCCTAGCATTTTTCTGGGGTGTTTGGGTGGTGTCACTGTGACTTGTTGCTCTGCATTGGTGTGTACATAGTTGGGGGGGGGGGGGGTCGCATATGTGTGTGCCCGTAACCTTTCGTCCTCCCCCCTCCCGTGTGTCGTAGGTGCAGTACTCACCGTTGTCGTCTGCGCCGGACTTCGTACTCGTGGTAGATGAGAAGGTAGAGGAGAGCAGGTAGGATGTTTAATTCGTGTTCCATGCTGTCCTCCTTCCTCCTGGAGTGCGTAGTGGTGAGCGTTTTCCCGTCCGTAGTCTGTTTCCGCCGTGTTTTTATCGGCGGTGCTCCCGCCCCGGAAAAGGTGGCGGATTGGTGAGTTGTGATAGTGTGGGCGGGACATTGTCTGCCGCCTGGCTGTTGGCGGTGACCGCCGCGCTGTTTGTTTGTACCGCCGTGGCGGTCGGAGTGTTAAAGTGGCTGTCTGTGTTGGCGGTTCCCGCCAGGGTCAGAATCCCATATTTTTTACCGCCAGCCTGTTGGCGGGTTGGCCGCCGCTTTAACACCGACCGCCAGGGTTAGAATCACCCCCATAGTCTCAAATCCATTCCTAAAATTGTTATGTATACCACAGTTTGACTCTTGTAAATGACCTATGTTTCTCCTGTGGCTGTGGAGGACCAGCAGACCATGCTGCATGTGTTCACATATTTCCAGTGGTTCATTGCACAAAGGTGTCCAGTTCAAGTGTGTGGCTATGTGTACCCTGTGTCAGTATTGGCCTCCATGTTGTCACAGATACGTACAGGTCTAGTCATGAGTCTGTGGAGCCAACCCTTAAATTAACAGAGTATCCTTCAAAGCAGATTTGACCAAAAGCTAAAGATCAACTAACAGCATACATGGGGATAGTCCAGCTATGGCACAGCAGAAATTTCAGAAGGCAGACAACAGAGCAACCTTGGTGTGCTCAAATACGGTATGGATCAGTAATAGGAAACAGGCAGGCTTCATCACAACATTTGTACACAGGGTGGGCACTACAATTCCCACTGCAACAGGGAACATCAGTGCCTCTGTGCTAATTAATCTCACAGCTAGTCACAAAGCAAGCCCCATCAAAAGGTGGTGGCAGAAGTGAACCTGTGTCTGGACCGTCAGGGCACAAACATGTTTTGTCATTACATACACATTAGCAGCCCTTGTTTGTTGTACTGGATGCACAGTACCAAATACATGCATGCAGCCACAGCACACTGTCACTGTTTGGCACAAATGAATACATGCAAAACCAGACAAGGGATGGGGGCTGGATTACCCCATTTGAATACATGTCCCAAAACAAAATACGATAAGTAAACTAATTAAACTATACTATACATTTGAGGATTCATCGTAGACCTACTAGGCACAATACCCCAAGAGGAAACAGAGGGGCTGGAAACCAACTATGAGACAAATGTAGCCACAGTGAACATCTTTGGTTAACACAAAGACTGGATGCAGTCTGGCTTACAGGATGCAGGCTCTGTCAGGAACAAACATGAACAAGGTAAATACACAGTGAGCAGACAAGCAGGAACAACACTGTGGGAACAAATATCAGTTCTGCTGTACTCTGCACTGTTACACAAGCCCCCAAGGGCTCTGGTACACAAGTGATTTGTCCGCCAATGCACAACAAGGAGATTCAGAAAATGGCAGCTTCTAAGCTGTTCCAGGCAGCTGCAAGGGCAGGGCAGATTCAAATGGCTGGGCTGCATGAGAGTGCTCACAGGTTGTGCAGCTTCAGTCTCTCACAAGTCTTGGAGTTGAGAATCAAGTTCAAAGGGCCAACCAGACCTTTCACATGGGAAGCAATGTACATCAGATTACAGGTATTACAGACTACCAGGCAGTGCATTATCGGACATGAAGTCCATGCAGACTGATGAACTAGAACTATGGCATGCCATACTGAAGAGGGAAGCACACAGGAGTCAGAATGGGAGTCTGGGTGAGTGTAGATGATGATTTTCAGGGTACAGATAGTCCATTTACAGCGCCCCCTAGAGAAGGGTGACAAAGCAAAAACAACAAGTGATGGACGGAATGCTGAACATTGTCAAACATTCACCCCCAGTACAGTGATCTGGGCCTAAATCCATCGTTTTTTTGCTGCCCATGCCATTCCAGTTTGTACCCAGCCATATGCAAATCAGTCTTGACCCTGTTCCACAGAGAAGGGTGGGCACAGACTTAAAACATGACAGTGGCAGGACTTATTACCTGGGATGGTCTGCGCAGGGCATGTTTTGTGAGCAATGCTTGTCATATCTTGGGAACTCGTGCTATCCATTTTCATGTTTGATGCACTTCTTGTCACACATGCTCCTTGCAGAGGTAGCTGACGACACACTTACTGCTGTCAAGGGTTTGGTCATACATTCCTGTGACCAATGCAATTGTACATTCACTGTCTCATGTATGATGCACTTTTTTTACTTTATGATTGATGGTGTCTTAGTTGTGTGTCATATGCTGCAATGGACCATGTTGGCAACATGGATGTGTCTCATAGCTGTGGTCCGATGATATTGCCCTTGAAATGTGAAATAGACAGGATATATATCATTAAAACTGTGTTTGATGTTTGCTGTACGTTCATACCCATCAAATATGACGTGGCTTTTGCAGTATGCAAATTTGTATTTCTGCAATGCTCCATGAGGCAATACTCTGATTATGATTCCTAGAGAACATGTGATGCATAAATGATTACCCAGAGCATGATTGAGTGATGAAGTAAGGTGTTTAATTCCATATGATAACAAAGTGGTGATAGTGACTATAGTTAGAAGATGTTTTGTGGGATCTGTTGTCTGTGACGCATTCCTGCAGCTCTGTTAGGATGTTCCCCCTCATTTTCCTGGACAGCATCCTCCTCCTCTTCAGGCGTTTGTTGTTCCGGTTCATACAGGGGAATGCTCCTCCTCACACAAATGTTGTGCAGGATTGCACAGGTCAAAATGATCTTGCAGACCATTTCAATGTGAATATAGGAGGCTGCATCTGGTGATGTGCAGGCACCTGAATCTGGACTTCAGGATGCCAAAAGTCAGCTCAACAATGGTGTGTGTCCTACGATGTGCCTCATTATAGGCACGCTCTGCTGCTGTGCTTGGGTTGTCAAATGGGGTCATGATCCATGGCTGGATCCCGTAACCCTGATCAGCTGAAAGAGAAAATGTGGGTAAGTATTTTCACTTTGCATGGCAGTTGTTATCTTGTGTCGTCTGTGACTCATATGTATTTGTGGTATTGTGTGGGATCCTAGGCTTCTGTGATGTTCTTTCTGCATTGGGTTGTTTGACTAGCAAAACTGGTGTTTGGCTGATTGACCTGATATCTGTGGTATATTTAGAAACTTGCAGTTCAGTGTGTATCTCCCATGCGTTAAGTAGTGAGAAAGATGTGGCCATGTGCATTCACTGGAGGTGGCATGATACTTCCACACACACAATAGATTCCACTGTAGTGGTAACATGGTTGCACTATTTGGCCTGAACGTCCCATCCAATTAGACATATGTAATTGCAGGTGAAATGCAACAGTGAGGCCCTTTTATTTGGCTAGGTGACAATGCACAACACATTTCCATATGTTGGCAGCACTGAAGTGTTCACTATTGACAATGCACAATTATCCCATGTGTGACAAGTATTATGCAAACCAATTTTTGTTCCCTTACCCATTTGGCGCATTTGCAGCCGTGCACCTACACTACTGAACTTGCTCCAGGTGAGTTGGCTAACTTGGTTGTGGGGGTGAAGGTTTTAGTGTAGGAAGGTCCATCTCCCTATACATCTGTTATGTATGTGGGGAATTGTCTCAATTAGTACGTGTAGCAGTGTACACTTTGCATTAGTGTCACATCCACATGTTTTCATAGCACAGTCCACTTCCTTATTGCTAGCTGGCAATGTCACCCCAGGAGTAATGTGAGATGTTGGGACTGCCTCAATAATTCCATGTCACCTTCATTTGAGTCAGCGTCATCATACTATGTGTCTCATGGTGTTTGACCTGCAGCAACACACATTACACACCCCTTACACAGGACGTATTGCTTGGACGTGTGTGGAATTGACTGTACCCTTATGTGATATTGAAAGGTTCATGTTCCAAGTTGTACTGCCAGTTAAGGCCATGTCATTTTCACTGTGTGGTTTTAAATTGGTCCTGTGTGGCTCTAGAGTGGCATGTATTGTGTTTTGCATCTGTCATTTGTCCCTAGGTGTGTATCCTATTGGGTCAGGATATCAAACATGACTACCAGCGTCACACCTCAGCGTCTTCCTGGACACGTGTCAATGTAGTGGTGTATGTGTTGTGTGTCCTACAGGGTTGCTGTGCTGTGTGTAAATTACTAGGTTTCTGTACTTACCAACAAGAAGGCCATTGCCATATCGTCCATCCTGGATGTGCCGATTGATGGTGCTGTGGAGGAAGATGAATGAATTATGTACACTCCCAGGATACTTTGCCATGATGTTGGTGAACAATGCCTGGTGATCCACAATGGCCTGCACATTGATGGAGTGTGTGTGCTTCCTATTGCGGTATAGGTGCTCAGTTGCAGCAGGTGGCACAATCCGGACATGTGTGCAGTCAATGGCACCAAGCACGTGCGGGAAGCCATTACTTTGATAAAACCCCTGTTTGGTCTCCTGCTGCTTCTGCTGTGTGTTAGGGAAGCTGATGTGGCGGGGTGTGAGGGAGATGATGTCATCAAGTACCTTGGGAAGGAAGGCAGAGAATGAGGGCTGTGAGATCCCGGCAACCAGGGCACCAGTGGTTTGAAATGAGCCACTTGCCAACATGTGCAGGACAGCTACCAGCTTGGTCTCTGGTGGAATGATGTGGGGTGTCTGCAAGCTGGCTCCCAACTGTAGCTCAGCAGCCGCTGTATGGCTGGCCAGTTTAGTCTGTACCTCTGGATGATATCATGTTCCCTAACGCCCTGAAGGGTTGCCCTGGTCCTGAATATCCTCTCCTGCCTTCTGTGTTGCCTTTAGGGTCCATGATGGTGTGGTTGTAGCTGCTGCTGTTGGTCCTGTGCTCTGCGTCTTCTAGCATGCTGCATGAGTAGCACCTCCATGTGTTCCTTCTTGTGCGATGATGCTGCTTGTGTGATTTTTCCTTAAGAAGTGGTGTGTTTGCCCCATTTTAACACCTCCCCTGACCCAGGTGTTAAAATTTTACGCAAATCGGGACTTGCATCATTTTCCGGCACAGGCTCCCAGCCGTGTGCCATTTTTGCCTGGTTGGATAAACATGGCGCACGGGTGTTTAAGTCATTTTTTGGACGGGAATGCCTACCTTTCATCTCATTGACGCAAGGCGGTTTCACGCATCCAGAAAATGACGCATACTCAGATATTTTGACATTAGATGGGTCTAGCGTCATAATATAAATATGGTGTTAAGTTTGCGCCGGATTAGCGTAAAAACATGACACTAATCCGGCTCAAAGGGAGTATAAAAATGGGCCTTAATTTACCTCTACGTCTCTAGAGTACAATACAAATTGTGCTTAGACCTGTACATTAAATGCAACTAGTGGACTGCAACACCTATAGCGCAATCCACTAGAGCAGTGGTTTTTAAACTTTCTTTTAATGTTGCCCCCCAGTTGAAAAATAAAAATCATCACCTCCCCTCAAAAGTTTTCACAATTATTTTATTAAGATGGCAATGTTTAATATGTCTAGACTTATGTAAACATTGCAGTTAAGTACTGTCACATTTTTAAAAAATGCAATAACATGTTTCTGCTTAAAACAAAGCACTGTTACCTGTATAATGCTTCTTTTGGCCAGAGCCTGCACCCCGTGGGATCACTTGAGCCCCCCCCCCCTCATGTGGGCCCACCCCTAGTTTTAAGACCCCTGCACTAGAGTGACAATACAAATATCTCTTCAGGTCTACTACTGTAGTCTGACTGGAGCAGTTTAAAAATTGCATATAAACCTTTCAAAATAAACTCTTTTGACAGGTCTAAATCTTACTGCTAAATATTATTAAGGCACCCTTGAACAGGTTATAATGAAGGGTACATTGTATTTAAAAGTAGGGCATGTAGGAGGTTAAAGTTAAATATGTCCTTAGAGTGATTGACACCTAAAAGCTACTTTCACTGTACCAATGCTGGCTGTTCCATGGAGAAACACTGAGATGCACTATTCAATTTAATAATGTTATCTTCCACTAGGAAACAGCTAGAAACATATTTCAAGACCTCTTTGTAATATTTATTAAAAGCCCAATTCACCAGTGAAGTCAGATTTTTAATAAAGATCAAGGACAATTTAGTTTTAGAAAGTTACCTTTTCCCTGCTTAAAAACTATGGTCCCAATTAGCCTCAAGCTGCAGCCCTCTGAATGCCCAAGCCACAAATGTAGTCTGAACTGCTCCCAGAGCAGAGAAAATGGCTTGGGTGGGGAAGGTGTTTTTGTTCCCCTAGAAGAATTACCTTTTGGGCTGTGTCCAAGAACTTAATTTACTTCAAACAGGCGTCCCATATCACAGGCAGATGTCAAATGAAGCCCGTACAGGCCTCTTCACTTCTTCCTTTAATCAGGCAGACACAGTTCTCGGGGGAGAGGAGCTGCCCCATAACTGGTTTTGAGGGACCACAGAGAAGGGGTTTCTGATTTCCCTGGCCATACTTCTGGAGTGTGCATGAAGGTTCTGAACAAAAGCAGGAGGGTTTCTCCATGTTGGATTTAGGCAGACATATGCTCTGCTCGATTGTTTTCACTAGGGCACATTGGAAATGCTGCAAAAGTGGGTAGGGTAACTCCTGGGAACTTTTACTCCATTGGTTAGAGAGGAGGCAAGAGTCACCCTACCACTACCTACAACTGCTTGTAAGAATAAATTACGCACTCCAGTATCCTCTTCAGAACACCAAGAAACCTGAGAAAGATCAGGAGAGGACTGACCCTCTGTCTGAGACCTGAAAAGAGACCTCAAGGTCTGGACTTGTTCTCTCTTGTACCCAAGACAAAGATGGGGACTCCAAGTGTGGTCGTAAGGCTGACCTCCTGTTCGAGCATGAGGTACACAACAAGCTACAAGAGACCTTTTGTGAAGATTCCCTGCACACTTGTTCAAACTAGACCTGACCAACTAGTGGCCTCTGCTAGAATTAGAATGCATCCTGACCTTAAAGGGCAGGTCCTGAGGTCCTGGAACTCGGGCTGTGTCTGGCTGGACAGTTCCCACAGAAAACCCAGGACTTAGAAATTGTTTGGCTCCATAGAACTCAGAAGCACCAGGACAAACCTGCTAAGTTGATCCAGTCTAGGTGCGTTGCTGATGCTCTGAAGATTTGACTTTTCCCAGCTCTCAGTTTCACGTGACAGCAAATCCTCCTCCGCAGCAGCAGCTTTCGGAGAAGGGTTCCAGAGCCCTCTTCGAAAAAAACATCAAGTAAATACGGTGCAGTGCATAGCGCCGACCGGAGCGTCACTAACATGTCCTGTGCCGTATTTACAAGGTGGCGTTAAGCTACAGCAACACTCATGGCATTTTAACGCTGCCTCATATTTATAAGTTTCATAAACCTGAGTCAAAATCTATCGCTACCTGAGTGGTGGTGTTAGCATGGCATAACGAGGAGAAATGCTTCCATTTCTCCTAGTTTTTTGCTCTTTGTACGTGTGCTGCAAATCACCATTTAAGATTGTTTTTGTGCAGGAAGGTGTTCCTTCCTGCACAAAAACAATCTCTCCCTCAACGCAGCCATCCTTGCACTGTGGTGCAAGGGTTGTTGCACTGGTGCATGGCAACAAATTTAACGCCAGCGCAGGGGGAAACACAGGGGTGTGCCGTATTCTAGTAAATATGGTGCATCCCTGTGTTCTGAAAATGACAGTGCGCGACACTCCCAAATTTGGTGCAGTGCCGAGCACCATCATTTTCTATTAAATATGGCCCTTAATTGATTAAAATGTACTCTACTTTCTAGTTTGGCTTGGAATTTTTCTTGAGTTGTGTTTTGGCTTTATTACTATTTTGGTACTTCATAAATACTTTACACATTGGATCTAAGTAAAGCATGTCTGATCATTGCCATAGTTACTAGAGTGTTGAACTCAGATTTATTTAGTTACTTTAGTGGTTAATCCTAAAAAGGATTGTGTGTACTGCTTAATGTAGGTAGTCAAGTCCTCTTAAATAATGACCCAGTTTCTTACAGCCAGCTATTGTTGAGCCACATCCTGGATGAGCGCCAGCCCAAATGAAATGTGCTGAGTGTGTCCTGTTGCAATTTTAGACACCGCAGCACATTCAACTGCATACACACTGCTTGCTTTGTGTCAAGAGCAGCAACCAGCAGGGGATGAGGGAGGTCTCTTACTTTCCATTGCATCGGAGCAGAATACCAACGCCCAATTAAAAGACCATCAGCACTCCTTTTTCTTGAGTCCCAACCTGACTGAGGGGTAGCTGGAAATAAAGATACTCAGGATGCCACTTCCAACTGCTTGACATAAGCTATCATCTGGAAGAAGGTTTTTGAGTTTTCCACGCTATCAATGTGAGGGATATGCGTGCACTGTAAAATAGTCAGATATATCAGTCTAAATGAGTAATTTAACCAATTACATTTTTAACACACTTACTGATAAGTCTCTATTACCATCCAAAGGAACTCTTTAAAGTAACTTTAGAATATTGAAAGATTGAGAAAAAACAGTATGGTTCTTTCTGTTTGCGTGAACCTTCGTAACTCATTGAGCTATAGTAGAAGGATTATAATCTGTGACCAACAAGTAACACAAGGACATGTGCAACAAAAGCAGTGACCCAATAAACAGTCTACATAAAATACAAATCTGTGGCCTGCATTTACGCAAAGTGCTTTGCAGCCAGAGATGTTTTAAGGTATGGGCACAGTGGGTTCTGGCCCAGGGTCCCAGTCTTTCAGGGGGCACCCTGATAAAGTCAGCTCTGTTCTGCAGAGAGTCTTGTCATGATTGCATTGAATAATTCTTAAATGGATTGTTTTAAATACCATTTCCTTTCATTTATTTCTAATTTGGGTGATGTGTGAGAGTCTATTACAGACTTTTGCGGAGGAATATTGGACCTTATTTACAAGAATTTGGTATAGGGCAGCACCGCAAGCCTTTTAGCTGCACTGCCACACAGCAAATGGAAAGGGCAGGAATGCACTGCATCTACAGGATATACGGTGCATTCCAGTCCTTTAAAGCTAGTGCCGGCACAGAAATTGCTGCCGAGCGCCAATGCGGGCATCCTTGCACCATGGTGCAAGGGTGTCTGTGTTCTTTGCATGATTGTTTTTGTGCAGGAAGGGGCACCTATGTTGTCAAAATTAATGGGCATTGAGTGGGAATACCCAGCAGTGCCCATGACACGCCTTCCCGCAGAAGTGTGAAGCATTGCAGCAGCGTGCGCTGCATTACCATAACCATAGCTACAAGGCCATGTAAAGCCAATCAGGATGGTTTTGTATGGTCTTGTAGATATGGGTCTGCAGTGTGTGCCACGGAAGCATAACAAAAGTGACCCTCTGGTGGTGAGGGGTAAATAACCCCTATGTTTATATTTCATACAACATCCATAAAAACAGATTTTTTGGATCAAAATGGGACCTCACATAGGAGAAATGGGAGGGTATCACTGAGATTATTTTAAGTGATATTAGTGAGGTGTTGCTGTGTTACAATATTAAAAACACACGTCACTATCCCTGAATATTAGATGTAAACACATTTAGAATTTGGACAAGTGTGTCTGCGCACTGTCCTTGAACTGACCAAAGAGGACATGAAAGAGCTGAAATTGGATCATAATTTCAAAGCTGTTCCGAATAAGGGCCCCCAAAATACGTTTGGCTCAGGGCCACAAAATCTTTAAAATGTCCCTGTTTGCAGCTTGTACAGTAACCAACTGAGCTATATTATGATGGGTCTGTCCTGCTACTGGATTACATGCAGATTTCTTCAGCAAATGTACCTATCAAACCCCAGGGTAATCTTACTGTTATTATACCCTGGACGTTGCTGGTGCTGCAGCGCGGAGAAATCCTAGCTATTATGTCAGACCAAATAGTGAATTTTTGCTTCTTAGGCCAATGGACTGACACAACATTGATTAGAGAGGATGTCAATATTATATGTCATAATCATCACAATAAACATCAATAAACAAGAAATTAACAATCTGATTACACTGCAATGTCCACACCAGTTTAGTAAGAAGGTTTGTACATTTATTTCCCTATATTAACAATGCTAAAGTCACAAAAATAATTCTCAAACACAAATGACACATATAAAGAATCATCAATGGCTGCAACACCAAGCAAGAAATAGGTCAAAGAACGTCAACACGAATCATGAGCATGTAAAGACAGGCTCACTCACTAACCACTAATTATCATTAACATGTTGGGCTTCATGTAAAATTTTTAGAAACACAAATTTAGAAAACATACTGACTCGGGTTATATAAAAAAATAATATTATCATTATGCAGCAATTAATTCACGAGTTGCAGTTTGTACCTGTAAAACAAAAGACACATATCAATTTGCATTCTATACATTACCCATAAGGTCAATGAATAACAACAGGAATCACTTCAGCAATCGGATACCATCAGTAGGATTGATTGCATCAATCTAATTCCCCCAAAATCAGCAAATCTCTGACAAGTCTCTCATAGTCTCTCGTAATATCTCTAAAGTATCTCTGAACCAAAGAATAAATGACAGAACGTTAAATTAATTCTCACAAAGCTCATGATTGGTCAGGACATGGGGTGTTATACATTCAACCAATAAAACTACTGTTAGTTAACTAAAAGTTACAGATTCATAGTACGCTAAGGCCCTCATTATGACACTGGCGGTAAATCCCGCTTACAGCCACGGTGAGGGCCGCCAACTTACCGCCGCGGTGGCGGATATCCGTTCACCACATTGTGACACACATCAATCCAACAGAATACTGCCACATACACAAATCCACCAGACCAAAGGTCAGTGCAAAAGTGGTGGTCCCAAAACCCACACCATTACCGCAACAGAACAACGCCCATCACATTATGACCCACGAATCACCACGGCGGACATTCAATGGCGGTAAACCATTGGTAGTACATACCACTGCGCTCACAATGGACACCCACATACAAAGCAACACTACATTGGACAATTCAAACAACACACACCTGACACCCATACACACGCCACACACCTACACCACTATAAAACACCCACCCACAGTACCCACAACCACTTACGAATACAAATCATAGGCACCAGACTGACACCAAGATCACTGTGACAACTAGGGCCACACACCACTCACACCCATACATCCCTCACGGACTCCACATCACACACCCCAACACATCACCCAACACACCCTCACCAATACCATCACACAAACCCCATGGCACCACAAAGGCACCCCTGTTTCACTGAGGAGGAGTTAAGGGTCATGGTTTAGGAAATCATCAGGGTAGAGCCATACCTATTTAGAGCACAGGTGCAACAAATATCAATAGCCAGGAAGATGGAGCTATGGCGGAGAATCGTGGACAGGGTCAACACCATGGGACAGCACCCAAGAACAAGAGACAACATCAGGAAGAGGAGGAAGGTACATTCCATAGCAGGAAGACACCAGCTCATTATCCAGAGGACTGGTGGTGGACCCCCACCTCCTCCCCCACAACTCACAGCATTGGAGGAGCAAGTCTTAGCAATACTGCATACTGAGGGCCTGGCCAGAGTTGGAGGAGGACCGGACTCAGGTAAGTCAACTTTCAACAATTATCACCCCCATACCTGCATGCCATCACATAACCTCACCCTCACTCCCATCACTCCACTCCATCCCACACACTCCACCATCACATCACAATAATCCCAATGCCAAGCCCTGCATGCTGTACCAATGCATGGACACCCCGCACAGCCCTGAATGGACACTCATCACTAAAGCATGCACATCATAGAGAAACTAACAATCCCACCATACACCAACATACACAAGCAAAAGCTGGCAGGGCAACCACCAACCATAGAGAGGAAGCCAGGGACGTACAATATGTCATACATATGAAGCATAATACATAATTTACATCCCCACAGGTACCCCTGCCAATGTCACTGGAGAGGAGGTGCCATCACTATCCAGTCCCCCAACAGAAGAGGCCCACAGTGATGACAGTAACTCTGGTCTTCAGGATCCTGACAATCTGCCTGGCCCATCAGGGACCACTGGACAGCCGGTCACTCAAGCCCAGTCACAGACCACCACAGAGCCTCCCCCATCAGGAAACATCACAGCACCCACCCACATCACCAAACCTCTGTCCCCAGGACACGTCAATCAGCAGTGTGCCCACCTGTCCAGGGACCCAAGGCTACACCTCACGCACAAGACAATCAAGGACCTGGGGTCAGTGGGCACACCATTCAGGGGACAGAGGCACAGGCCAACCAGGACACTGGGAAGACTGCTGTGGGCCAGGGGGACGACAGGAGCAGAGAACCGACTCTCCAGGAGGCGCTCTCTGAGATCCTGGGAGCCTATCAAAATTCCCAGGACACGATGGGCCAGATCCTAGACAACGTGCAGGAGAACAGGCAGCTGCAGGAGGGACAGTATCAGGGGATCAGGGAGGACTTGCAGGCAATCATCAACACCCTGATCTCCATAGCAGGGGTGCTGGCAGACATGACCAACATTATGAGGGAGGCATTCTCACACCAGCAGGATCCTGCCACTAGCCAGTCATCTGAACAGCCATCCACTTCTGCTGCCACTAGTGGCCAGGAGGCCCTGCCACAGGACCAACAACCCACCAGCACCCCTCTCCTTGCAGAAGGTGAACCACCCCGCAAACGTTCCCTGTGATCCGGACAGAAGCCAGAGACACTTGCCAAAACCCCCACCAGGAAATGAGACTATCCTGATTGTCCCCCTTGTGTCCCATTAAGTCACCTTTCCCACCTTGAACTGCCATTGCTCCCCTTCCTATCTCCCCTGGGACAATGCACCTGTGCTACAAACAGACTGGACCAATACCCTGGACTTTCCTCCATCATCAACCCATCCCATTGCACTTTCCCCTCTATATATTAGCACTACATTAAACACCCTTTGAGAAAAATCGATTTCGAGTATGTTATGTATTTCAAATATGTATTGATTGAAACAGCTACAACTATTGCAAATGAACTGTACATAGAATGAGCATAGAATTAATGACCTGTAGCTGGCTGTTGTGATCACACCATGAGTATTTTTCAAATCACCAGCATCTGCAAAATAAAAATATCCAGAGATATCCAGAGGTAACAGTAAGTGGGCAATGAAGTGGGAAATACCAACATGCCAATGCCACACAGAATACAACCAAAGTCATTGAAACGTAGAGTTGCACTGTCTCACCTGTGTGTCATTGGAAGTACTGACGGATCACAGATGTTCTGTTGTTCACATCCTCATGCTCTGCCTCCTCATCCTTACTGTTCACAGGGTCCACTGCTGCCACAGGGGCATTTCCAGTCTCCTCCTCCTGCAGAAAAGGTACATGGCATCTGAGGGCCAGGTTGTGCAACATGCAGCATGCCACTAGTATCTAGCAGACCTTCTTGGGTGAGTAACACAGAGATCCACCTGTCAGAAGGAGGCACCGGAACCTAGCCTTCAGGAGGACAAAGGTCCTTTCAATGATCCTTCTGGTTCATCTGTGTGCCTCATTATAACGTTCTTCGGCCCTTGTCCTGGCATTCCTCACAGGGGTCAGCAGCCATGATAGGTTTGGGTAACCAGAGTCACATGCAAATATTGAGGGACAACATTTAGCCACACACTATCCTATATGGCCAACACCATGGGCATACACCAACATATACTGGGTGGGAACCAGGGCTCACTTATTAGCCACACCCTGTGCCTTTGTAGTTGGGACAACACATTTGGGATGCTGCTATTCCTCAAGGCAAAGGCATCATGCACCGACCCTGGATACTTAGCATTGACGTGGGAGATGTACTGGTCCGCCAAGCACACCACCTGCACATTCATAGAGTGGAAACTCTTACGATTCCTGAACACCTGTTCATTCTGGTGGGGGGTTCAATTGCAATATGTGTACCGTCAATAGCACCAATTATATTGGGGATATGTCCCATTGCATAGAATCCGGCCTTCATAGTGGCCAAATCCTCAACCTGGGGGAATCCAATGTAACTGCACATGTGTTTTATCAGGGCAGACAACACTCTTGTCAGTACTATTGAGAACATTGTCTGTGATATTCCTGCTGCCAAGCCCACTGTCACTTGGAAAGAACCAGTTGCCGGAAAATGGAAAACTGATGGCACTTGCACAAGAGGGGGGATCCCAGTTGGATGACGGATAGCTGATATCAGGTCAGGATCCAATTAGGCACACAGCTCTGCGATTGTGGCCCTGTCCAGTCTATAGGTGAGTATTATGTGCCTGTCCTCCAGTGTAGCCAAGTCCACCAGGAGTCTGTACATGGGGGTATGTCTCCATCTCCTATTCATCTGCAGTGGTAGGAATCAATGGAGCCACAACAGTAGTCCACAATGTGCAAATATGCTATGGGACAGTGTAATTTGTCAAGTATGTGCCTATTTATCCTGTGACGCAGCATTAATCCATAGGCCTGTTCCCCACCTCCCCCTGAAATGGCGTCTGCTTGTCCTGTGTTGAGGGACAGGTGGACGTGAGGTAATGCAGCTGACGTTGTACGCTGTAACAGTAGGCGGTCGTGAACCGCCGTGCAACTCCTCATTGGTTATAATTGGGCCCTATGGGGTACAGTGGCCAATGGTGATCTACGCCGGCGTTGATGGTATGCACCACTGCAGACGTGACCTCCACCTTCTATCATATTCCTCACTTGTTTCCTGACCTTCCATAGGAGAGGACCTACACTTCACGTGCAGCTGTGACCTGTGTCTGGAACCTACCATGGCCCGTGTGACTGGGGAAAGGGCCCCAGCCTTCACTTCTGAGGAGTTGGAGCGACTATGGGATGCCGTTCTACCCCAGTATGGACTTCTGTATGGGCCTCCAGACCAACAGGTGTGTACAGTGTGGGTTCGATGCATGTGGCATGAATGCATGGAGTTGTGTGTGAAGGCATCGTGTAAAGGGGTGGGTGGATGTCCTCTAGGTGGTGTACACATTGTGTGTTGGGCTATGTGTGTGCCATTGGTGATGGAAACGGGTTTGGTGGGCCATTTGTGTTACTGGCTGGACTGTTTGTCTAATGGTGTTCTCTTGTCTGTAGTGCCTCTGCAGGTCAACGCCCATCAAAAGAAGGGTATATGGCGTGCCATCGCCATGGAGGTGCATACCCTGGGGGTCTATGGCAGACAGAGCACCCACTGTCGCAAACAGTGGGAGGACCTGAGAGACTGGGCACAGAAGATCGCGGAGGCCCAGCTGGGGATGGCCTCCCAACAAGGAGGGGGGCCCGTCGGAGCCTGACCACCCTGTTGGCCTGCATACTGGCGGTGTCCTATCCTGAGCTGGATGGGCGTTTGATGGCATCACAGCAGCCACAAGGGGGTGAGTACAGTGGCCATCATTGAAGCTCACAGCTGGAGGGGTGGTATCTGGTGGTCGTTGTGTGACAGTGGGTGCCCCTAGGCCAGGACAGATATAGCAGCGTAAGTCCTCTGGTGGCTAAGGGTCTGAAGGGGAAACACTGCTTAGCTTAGCTAGCTTGTTAGCATTCACTACTGGTCAGGGCTGTGTGGGTCCCAGGTGTGCTGCAGTTGGCAGTGTGTACTCCTTCTCATTCCTTGTTGATTATCCATTTCACTGGTAGTGCAATGCATAGTGCGTAGGCCTGTTCCCTGTGTGTAAAGGTGCTGTGTACGCCTATGGTGGTGTTGTTGCAGTCATTGACCCAGTGTATCCTTTGTCTCTAACCCCCCCTTTCTTGTTTTGTCATCCTGCCCTTATGTGCATTAACATCATCTGGCGGAGGAGCAGAGGCACTGGCGACAGATGGAGCTGCATCCCACAGGACCCTGGAGGCAGAGTGCACCGACACTGAGGGCACCAGTGGGATGGAGGACGAGGGGAGCGCCACGTCAGAGACTGGAGGGGACAATACAGACTCTGATTCCTCCTCCAATGAGATCTCCCTGGTGGTGGAGGACACCTCTGTGACCACCCCAGCTGCAGGTACAGCCACCACCCCAGTACCAGCACCACCCTCCCAGTAGCCCCTCAGCAAGTTGCCCGTGCCCGCTCACCCAGGAAGGTGGGCATCTCCTTCACTTCAGGTATCTCAGGCCCTGCCCCAGTGAGCCCTGCTGCCCTGAGTGAGGAGGCTATTGACCTCCTGAGATCCATCTCTGTATGGCAGTCAACCTTTGTGAATGCCATCCAGGGGCTGGCAGCCCAGATGCAGCAATTTAATGCAACCTGGAGGGCATTCAGTGTGGATTGGCGGCCCAACAGAGATCGATTCAGGCTCTGGCCTCCCCTCTGATGGCAGCCATTGTCCATGTTTCAACCATCCCCCCTTCAACTTCCACTTCCCAGTCCCATTCGCCTCAACCCCAACCCCTCCCAAGCACACAGCCATACGAGCATGCACACAAGACAACCCAAGAGTGTCACAGGCAAACACAAGCACCACCCTTCATCCCACAGTCACTCACACAAACACCATCCATTTGCAGACACAACAACTTCCACTATTTCCACTGTCTCCCCCTCCTCCTCCTCCACCTTCCACCCAGTCACACCTGCATGTACTACATCATCCTCCACTACCAGCATTATCACCACACCAAGCAGAACACACACCTCACTGGCAGACACCTCCACAACATCCATGCACACGTCCCCTGGCTCCTCTCCCACTGTGTCTGACCCCCCTAAAGTACACAAACTCAAGCAGACACCCAACAGCCATCCACCTCACAACAGCAAACAGCCCATGCACCTGTACCCAAAACCAGAAGACAAACACCTCCAACAAGCACTCCCTCATCCTCCACTCCCGTTACTCCTCCCTCTTCCCGCCCCAATGTCCCTAAAAAGCTTATGGGCAGGGTAGCAAGGACCCAGTCAAGCACTTTAGCCCAACAGTCCACGGGCCCAGTGTTAGCAGCACCTACTCATGGTGGAAAGGATTCCAGGCCATAAATACAGAAGGGGAAGGAGCCTGCACCAGCCGCAAAGAAGGGGAAGGAGCCTGAACCAGCCACAAAGAAGGGGAAGGAGCCTGCACCAGCCACAAAGAAGGGGAAGGAGCCTGCACCCGCCACAAAGAAGGGGAAGAAGCCAGCACTAGCCCCAAAGAAGGGGAAGGAGCCTGCACCAGCCACAAAGGAGGGGAAGGAGCTTGCACCAGCAACTGTCACGGAGTCCCCACCTCCAGCCATGGTTGTACAGCCATCAGAGAGTGCAGGGGCTGAGCAGGAGCCTCCCCCAACCACCACAACAGTGCAGCCATCGGAGGGTGCAGGGACTGAGCAGGAGCCTCCCACAACCACCACCACAGTGCAGCCATCCCCACCGGCGGATACCATATAGTCCAGCCTACATGGGCTGCTGTGTGGCCTGTGTGGCCTTGCACTCCCCAGGACGAAGCACAGAGCATGTTGCCCACTCCAGAACCACTGGGGTATTCTCCCACTTGAGAGACTGTGGCCTTGCACTCCCCAGGACCAAGCACAGGGCATGTTGCCCCCTCGCAAACCAGTGGGGTATTCACCAACTCGAGAGACTGTGGCCTTGCACTCCCCAGGACCAGGCACAGGGCATGTTGCCCCCTCCAGAACCAGTGGGTAAGTCACCCACTTGAGAGACTGTGGCCTTGCACTCCCCAGGACCAAGCACAGAGCATGTTGCCCCCTCCAGAGCCACTGGGGTATTTACCCACTTGAGAGACTGTGGCCTTGCACTCCCCAGGACCAAGCACAGGGCATGTTGCCCCCTCCAAAACCAGTGGAGCATTCACCAACTCGAGAGACTGTGGCCTTGCACTCCCCAGGACCAAGCACAGGGCATGTTGCCCCCTCCAGAACCAGTGGGCAAGTCATCTACTCGAGAGACTGTGGCCTTCCACTCCCCAGGACCAAGCACAGGGCATGTTGCCCCCTCCTGAACCAGTGGTCTTGTTTCCACATCCAGCTAAGGTCCCCCCTCCCCCTGAGGTGCCTGCCTGTTTGCCAACTGATGCCCCTGCTGTGTTCTCTCCGTAATGGTGCAGGAATCGAGTGGGGCCTTGGACTTTGCCCTGTGGCCATGTGGGCCCTGTTAGCTATGGACTGAGCAGTGTCCCTTTTTTGTACATTTGTACATATCTGTTACATTGCCACATCGATTATTAATTTTGATGTTGATCTTATTACAATCACTTTAGTCAATTCCTGTTGTCCTTGCATTATTCAGCCGATTATCGGGGACAAATTGATTTTCTTGATCAGCTGGTTGTGTGTATGGTGTGTGTGTGTCGGGTGTGTGTTGTGTGTGTGTGTGTCACTATCTTTTCCTCCCCCCCAACTTGTGTGCTAGGCATCTGTACTCACCGTTGTTGTCTTCACCGGCATTAGTGTTCCAGGTGGAGCATGACATAGAAGACCATGGGGAAAACTTGCAGTTCTGGTTCCATGGCGGCTTGGTTCTTCCCTGTGTCTCCAATGGTGAGTCCTTTGGCTTTTTTGCTCTGTTTCCGACAGGCTTTTGATGGCGTTGGTACCGCCCTGGAAAGGTGGCGGATTAAAGGGTCTTAATATGGTGGGCGGTACTTTGTATTCCACCTGGCTATAGGCGGTTACCGCAGTGGCGACTGTTGTTTCCGCCTTGGCGGTTGGTGTGGTACATTGGCTGTCTTTTGGAGATATCACCGCCATGGTCATAATTTGGTGATAGTTACCGCCAGCCTGTTGATGGTATTACCGCCACTTTATCACCGACTGCCAGGGTCGTAATGAGGGCCTAAGTTTTGATTTGTTAAGGTCTCATTGACGAAATCATTAACTAAACACAATTTATAACAATTTCTTCTTCTCTTCCGTCTCGTCTGTGGTTCCATTGTTCCATCTTGTCAAGACTTCATGTCCAGGAAGAAACTACTAACAATGTTGCATCTACTTCCATTCTCGAGGAAAAATCGCACACATTAGTGACATTTTTCTAAACAATAGGACAGTCAAACTCTAACAATGACCTAATAAATCTGACCTTCTAAGGCATAACATGAAATCTCACTAGGGGTAGCTGTTTACACTTCTATAAACTATTAAACACACTCTTTTTTGGGTAAGCATTGAGTAATGAAAAACAATTTCGTTATAAGCTAAAGTTAGCCTAAGTAGAAAACAAAATGGATTATGGTGGCCATTTACAAAAGTCACCCGTTTGGTTAGCATTTATTAGAAAACCACACATTAGTTCATAAAGATCAGTACATTATTTAATTATAAATTTCATCAGTAAAATCTCTGCTCCTACACTGGCTACAAGAATATCTCTCAAGCAGATGCCTTAACAAGTAAGACATTTTAAAATGGAGTCTTTTGTGGGCCAAAACAGGTTTACTCTCCCGTTTGTCTTTGTTGCCAATTTCTTTGGGACAGAGTTTCAAAATTAGATAAAGGTTTAAGTTGATTGTCAGATGCTGCTTCACCTGGCTCCTTATGATTCTACCACCTTTTTGCTATCACCATTTGACCCTAATTTGTGGGAGTCCAGAGCGTTTGTTTCCATTTCGAGCACTGCCTCGGAGAAAAACGAAAGCTTCTGTGGATGAAGATCCCGGGCTCTTGGGAAGCAGATGCAAGGGGCAGGTTTATAATCTTCCTCTCCCAACCCCAGCGGCTCCTGATTTATTGGTTGGGGCTGATTTCCAGTGTTTCCATTTTGACTCGGCTTATCCTGAGTAAATTAGCACTTTTAAAATTGTTTCGGTCCTTTAATAAAGAATGATCACTTGTCCGAGAAATTTGATTAAAAGTATCACCCAGCTGAGGCTTTCTTTGCCAAGTACCACTAATATTTTAAAGTATTATTTGTTTTGTACAAACTGTGCCATCAGTTGTCCTATCGCAATACGAAGTTTGGGATATTCACCTGCAATCAGATCGACTTCAGAATATTGACTACCATTATATTGCCAAAGGAAGTATATTTTGTAAGAGTAGACATAATATTCTCAACTAAAAATGTATGCACCTTGACGATATATGAAGTCAATGTAAAAGAGATGTGGAAGTATGAATAGTAAGTCTCACTTACCTATTTAGTGAAAATATAGTGCAAGTCAGTATTCCGCAGTCTATACTGTTATAGGTTATTTTGAACCTCGATATAATAGTGGCAAAGGGGGTTGCAGTATCATGATAAAAATATCGACCTACAAAAATATCAAATCCACATAATTGACCACTACTATTGAGCTGCATGGCGCAGTAGTGTCAGAATTACTGCGCCAAGAATCACAGGTTCCTGTTGGTAATTGCATCTTTGCACTGTTCAATTATACGTTTTTATCTATGGCCAAGACTGGACAGAGGTGGCCAGTGCTTAGTATGTACATACAGCATCTTGAACCATACCATCTTCCTATAGAAAAAATAAGAACCTCAGATCCAGAATTAACAGATTCTTTTCGGCATAGTTATGCCTGATTCCAGGGACTTTTGTGTTACCATTTACCATGTGCACTGTGTAGGTGGCAAAACGAATTAGGGCCTATGCAAGTTGTGGGTCAGGTGCAGCGCAGACCTCTGCCTGGCTGTGGGGAGGGTTTCATGGTTCTCCAACGGTATTGGTGAGGATCCAGTGAGGCTGGTCTGTGTCAATTCTCATAGCCCATCTTTGGACCCACTTTAATTTCCTAACATGGCAAACTTGGGTCTGGTGTTCCTGCACCCAGTAATTGTGGGTGCGGGAACATCAGGCCATATGAATTGGTTAAAGCAGTGTCTCCAGTCCCCGGGATAATTCTCAGTCTGAGTATTATTTGCCCCCTGTATCATCACTGTAGGTAGAAGTGGAGTTAAGAATATTAAATCTGTACTTCTCTCTATATATATGTCTTGATGATACAGTGACAGTAGATATAGTAGATTTGATATTTTTTCAGGCCATTGTTAAATTTCTAGACTTTATGACAAACACATACACCTCTTTGTGCCCCTGTCATTAGAATGCCATGTAGGAAAAAAGGTACTGTTTTGGCCACTCACTAAGTTAATATTATGTACAAAGACACAATTTGCAAGCAAATTTACAATGTGAAATATCATGCTATTGGCATTTATGTGGTGCTTTCACACATTGTTTTGGTACTTTAGCACTCTTTTCATCAGTGCAATATTTTGGTGGAACTGGAGGTACCACCCTTTGATAATAAATTTGGTTGTTGGTGTTTGGTCGTGTGACTGATTAGTAAAGTCTTGGTTCATTGTTTATTTTCAATAGGTTTTGTGCTCATCATCGCATTGTATCTTTTTCTAAAATATATGACGTGCAGTCCGCACCCTGAATAGAAGAAAAACTCCAGGCAAAATACTATGAATAACACATTAAATAATTACCGGATTAAATTTGACAAAGACACTAAAAGGAGACAAATATAAAAAATACAGTAATCTATCCCAAAAATATATATAGCACTAGGCATCTCAAATACCTCATAGTATTCAATAGTAAGGCAAGCAACCCCTCGCAATCACAACAGACTAGGGAAAATCTACTAGTAAGTGAATAATGCAAAATAATTCTAGGAATACATTGGACAAGTAAATTTTAAAAGAGATGTAGATAACATACAGTACAATTACAAGAACTTCAACTTTGCAAGGATTGATATATTGGAAGGGTTGGTGAGTCTGGTTTTTCTAGAAATTCACAGCAGAAGACTATTAGCGAATGCCAGTCCTGTTTTGAGTGTGGCTATGTTAGCGCATGAGTTTTAATAAAATTATTAATAAGTATTCATGAATTCTGAGTTATGGATTTGTGTAGAAAATGTAACAACCTAGAAAAATAATGCACACATTTTAAAATGTGATCACTATGAGTGGCTGCCAATGTTCATGAAGTATACTTATTAATGGCTTATTAATATGAAATATGGAGCTTATGTTAGATTAATGAAGTGATATGTCATATTGAGGGTTATGCACTATGTATTAGCTTTAATAATTGTAGGCCTTAACTTAGAGGAGGTCTTGGCCTAGTTGCACGGCCTCATGTCAAGCTGTATTTCTTGCGCGATTAATAAAATGGCTGTCTTGAAGAATTAAACTGTGATTTTTCACTGTACTGTCTAAATGTGCTCATAGCTAAAAGTCTTAATCATGAGAACTGCTTGCTAGAAGATTCTGTTCTTGCTAAATGTAACAATATGAGTGTAATGTGTGTAAGACTGACTTTCTCAGGAGAAGAACAATAGAGAGACTGACTGGAGAATAAGCTGCAACAATATTGTTACCTGACGAGCCAGATGATGAGGACATTACAAGAGAAGCCAATCAGCGACGTGAATGGAATACTAGTAGAAATTTCAGATTTGATGTTTTAGTTTTATTGGACAAAGTGTGAAAATGCAATCCCTTGACCAATACGGACTTGGGAAGTAGTTTTAGGAAATCTAACTTAGCCGGACTGCACCAAGGGAAGAGAGACATTTACTCAATTTCTTGCTGACCAAAAGGTCATTACTTTCTTGTGCGTCTTGACAAGAGATGTGCTTAACTTTAATGCTGAAAGAGTTTGCCTTTTCTGAACTTTTATGCTGAATCCCAATGCCTCGCTGACTGAACTGATCTCCTGATGACGAAGACTATCTTAGCTTGCCGATCCAATTGAGGAGAGGTATTCTTTTACCAATGTGTTGTGTTCTGCCTATTTGCTTTGTCTTTCTAGGTAACAACCACACTGTTTCGATAGAGCCATAGTTAGATGTTTTCCAAATTTGTGTTTGCTAAATTGTTTTGCATGAAGCCCAACATGCTGATGCTAATCTGATATTAGATAAGGATCCTCACTAGTAAGAATTTGCTGTAGGGAGTAATGTTTGATGTATTTCTTTGCTGAATATAAATGTATGTGATATCGTTTGCTCAATTATTCTAGTTATTAATTTGCATTGTAACCTTAGAATGTATAGTAGTTCAACCTTTGATTAGATTGCGTTTCTTTCTCAGGTTTGGACAGCCAGTGTTGTTACTGTGGGCCAGATGTAGCAAAATTAGATTTTGCGACTCGGAAATTGCGACTCGGTGCGACTCGCAATTTCCGAGTCGCAAAACCATATGCAGAATGGTGTCTCAGACACCTTCTGCGAGTCGCTATGGGGTCGCAAAGACCCACCTCATTAATATTAATGAGGTGGGTCGCATTTTGCAACCCCATAGCGAGTCCCTGCACTCACAGGGATGGTGGCCTGCTGAAGACAGCAGACCTCCATGTCTGTGACTGCTTTTTAAATAAAGCAGTTTTTTATTTTTCAGCCCGTTTTCCTTAAAGGAAAACGAGTTGCAAAATAAAAAAATAACGAAATCATTTGGTTTCGGTTTTTCAGAGTAGGCAGTGGTCCATTGGACCACTGCCTGCTCTGAAAACCCATTTTTGGCAACATTCAATTTTGCGAATGGGTTACCACCAGTGTGACACTGGTGGTAACTGCGAATTGCTTTGCGACCGCATTCGCGCTCACAAAGCAATTTAGCATAACGATGCGAGTCGCAAATAGGAAGGGAACACCCCTTCCTATTTGCGAGTCGCATTCACAATTTGCGAGTCAGTACCGACTTGCAAATTGTGAATGTGCATCGCAAACGGCATTTTGCAGGCGCAAACTGCAATTTTCGCAGTTTGCACCATGCAAAATGCTTGCTACATCTGGCCCTGTATGTGTATCATTTGATTTTGAGATTATCTTACGTGACATTAGCATTGCTAATATAGGGAACTAAATATTCTAACTTTTACTAAAAGGTGTGGTTATTCATGACCTTTCAGGTCGTGGTGTGTGACAATTACTGACTCCATCGATTGCCAATGTTATTAATGTCATTGATTATTGGTGCTGATGATTAATTATTGATCTGCCTGTACTGGATCTACGGTGGGAACCTCTTCATTGCGAGTCAAAAGATTCATCAACCTATTTGCATCCCCATGTAAGTTTACTTATTAAGGTCAGACGCGCTAACAGCTACTTGGAGGTAGTTTTGCATAAATGGCTCCTATGGGCCAATGGCTTGTATGAGAGAGGGATGTCCCTTGCAGTAACATGCTGTTTGTTGGACAGTTAGGAAAACACTGGTCTTCAAATGTTATGCAGCAAACAAGTTTGGTGCTCAGTACAAGTTGTGCTCCACTGAAGAGCTTAAAAAGAGCAAAACGTGTCTTGGGATATGAAAAGTGTAATATTTGAAGGAAATTGACAGTTATCAAACTTGCTGAAATGCAACTTTGTAAAAATAGGCCACTTTGCCCAAAATGCGCTGGGAGGGCTACTGAGTCTGGTTTGACTGAAACTCACACCACAGGGCTATTGATAAATGCCAGTCCTGTTCTGTGTGTGGCCACATAGAGGTAGTTTTGGATAAATTAGCTCCCTGGGGCCAATGGCTCGAATCAGAGGGGGGTGCCCCTTACAATAACATGCTGAGCGTTGAACACTTAAGAAGACACTGGTATTTAAATGTTATGCTGCAAACAAGTCTGGCCTTCAATCCCTTCTGTGCTCTCCCAAAGATCTCTGATGAAGTGAAACATATGTCTGGGACTAAGAAAAAATAAATATTTAAAAGAAACAAATTAACAGTTAACAAGTTTTGGTCCATTTGAAGAACTGCAACTTTATAAAGATGGACTACATTGCACAGAATGCACTGGGAGCTCCATGGAGTCTGGTTCCTCTTGAAACTCATATCAGAAGGCTATTGGTGGGTGCCAGTCCTGTTTTGATTGCACCAAAGTGATGGTGGTTTTCCATAAATTGGTTCCTGCAGCCAATGGCTCGCACCATAGGTTGGCTGAGCCTTGCAGTAACATGTTTTTTGTGGGATAGTAAAAAACACACTGGGATTTGAATGTTATGCTGCAAGCACATTTGGTGAATTGTAGCCCACCATAAGTAATAACAACACTATCCTTGTTAGATCCAGTAAAGGATTCAGTAATTCAAACATGAGCTCAACCCCTGGTAGCTATTGCATATAACAGAGAAGACAGGCTTAACTTAAAAATATGTGCAAAGCATTTAGAAGTACCAAAACAGTTAAAAAGTCACCATCACAACACAATAAAAATCCCACCAACAAGTATAAAAACAGAGAATATGTTATTGAACAAAATGACACCAAAACAACAAAAATGCATTGAGGAAAACCAGAAATACATTTATAAAATTTCTTTAGATAGAAACAGCTCCAAAAAGTGCAAAGTGCCAAACATTGACAACTGGTTGAGATAGACCAGGAAAAGTGTAAGGTTTAAATCCCACTTTGATAGAGCAGAGGTAAGATACAGAAATTAGATGTCTCCCAGTTGGAAGTTTTACCTTTTGACGTAGTCTCTGAAATGGAAGCCAAATATCCTCGGCAAAGCAAGGGAGTGGGTTGCAGCTGAGATGGGTTCCACTAGGCCACTTAGGCATTGTTTGCAGTCCCAATGAAGCTGTTGACTTTTGTCAGGAGAGCTCCAAATGGGAGAAATAAAAAATTAGCTCCAATGGAAGGTCCCTTGCCTGGTGGATACTTTTGGCACCTTTGCAAGTGAAGATTTCTACCTTTGGACGTAGGGCCTACAGGTTTGGTGGTCGGACCGCCAGACCGCCATGTTGGTGGTCCCAAAAAGACTGCTATGTTGGGGGCCCTACAGACCACCGCTTTACGAGTCATACAGACAGGACCGCTGACTACTAACCAAAAAAAGGCAGAACGGTAGTGGTGCGAAGGCCAAGAAATAGGCAGTCTGACTTCTAGCCCCGACAGCACAGCGGCCAACCACTGACCGTACAAGCCCAAAATCACAGTTGCGGTCACCCATGGTGGTCAGCCAATGGGGGCCCGAACCACAGCAGTTTGCAGTCACCAAAGTAAAACAGAACAGCACATTGGATGGTTTTGAAAACAACACAGCTAGCACACATTGCAACACTGGACACACCTGCAAAGGGCACTATAAAACACACCTCTTCACACACCACAATCTGCTACAATTTCATAGCAAGAACCAGCAAGACAGAGCAACTTTTTCTACACTGCACAGATACTAGGCACCACTTTTTCCCCATCCCATACAACAATCTGCACACAGTTTTGTCCAGTCACACCCGTTTGCACTTCCTATCTTTAGTAAGTCACTTTCACTTTTGTCTTTTTTTTTCAAAATCCACAATGCCGCATTCTAAAAAATCATGTTTTTCTGAGAATAAGTTGAGAGTCATGGTGGATTAAATCATAAGAATAGAGACACAATTGTTTGGAGTCCAAGTTGAGCAAACTCCTCTCAGTAGGAAAATGAAAATGTGGGACAGGATAGTCGACAGGGTGAATGCTGTAGACACCACCCTGAACACAAAAGAGGCCTTCGGGAAGAGGTGAAATGACCTCAGGGGCAACGTCCGTACCTTGTCTCCAGGCACCAGCTGCAGGCCAAGAAGACTTCTACAACTCCAAACACCAGCACAACGTTTCTTTCTCCAAATACCCTTGTTTTAAATTCCTAATTGAAGTGTACACACCTGGGAGGATAACATTTGTCAAGTGTGTGTAGTACAGGGACTGACATGAGTATAACTTTCAGCAGGCCCTGTTACTGTTACTCAGACCACCATGTTTCTTTCTCCAAATATCTCCCAATTATAGTGTATCCGCCTGGGAGGATAACATATGAATAGTGTGTATAATACAGGGACTGACAAGACTGCTAAGGCCAACAGGACTGTTACTGTTACTGTTACTGTTACTCCACTTAGCCAGCCCAGTGTCCTTTACTCCAAAAGATCCATGTTTTTGAACTCACACATCAAGGGCCATATTTATACTTTTTGACGCAACACTGCGCTAACACAGTTTTGCGTCAAAAAAATTAGCGCCGGCTAACGCCATTCTGAAGCGCCATGCGGGCGCCGTATTTAATCAATGACGTTAGCCGGCGTTAGCCGCCGGCGCTGCCTGGTGTGCGTGGAAAAAAATGACGTACACCAGGCAGCGCCGGCGTAGGGGGATATGGAGCTTGGGCGTCAAAAAATGGGGCAAGTCAGGCTGAGGCAAATTTTTCGCCTCAACCCGATTTGTGCCATTTTTTTCGACTCCCAACCCCCATTTAAATGACTCCTGTCTTAGCAAAAACAGGAGTCATGCCCCCTCGCCCAATGGCCATGCCCAGGGGACTTCTGTCCCCTGGGCATGGTCATTGGGCATAGTGGCATGTAGGGGGGCACACATCAGGCCCCCCTATGCCACAAAAAAAAATAATAATAATACTTACCGGAACTTACCTTAATGTCCCTGGGATGGGTCCCTCCAGCCTTGGGTGTCCTCCTGGGTGGGCAAGGGTGACAGGGGGTGTACCTGGGGGCATGGGAGGGCACCTCTGGGCTCCTTCAGAGCCCACAGGTCCCTTAACGCCTGCCTTTTCCAGGAGCTAAAAAACGGCGCAAAAGCGGCCGTACGTCATTTTTTTTGACCCACCCACTCCCGGGCGTGAATTTTGCCCGGGAGTGTAAATACGGCGCACATGCCTCGGAGTCAATTTTTTAGACGGGAACGCCTACCTTGCATATAGTGAAAGCAAAGTAGGTGTCCACACTAAAAAATGACGCAAACTCCATGGACTTTGGCGCTAGACGCGTCTAACGCCAAAGTATAAATATGGAGTTAGTTTTGCGTCGGAATTGCGTTAAAAAAACAACGCAATTCCGGCGCAAACGGAGTATAAATATGCCCCAAGTATACTCACCAGGAAGGTTAAACTTAGTCATATTTGTGTACTAGAGGGAGTGACCGGATTTCAACTCCCAGCAGGCCCTGTTTCTGTAACTTCAAACACCAGCTCATTGTTTCCTTCTCCAAATACCTGTGTTTGTCAATTCCCAAATTAAGTTACTCATCTAGGGAGATAACATTTGTCACACATTAGGGGAAAGTGAGAATGGCCTGAATGCAACTCCCGCAGGCCCTGTTTCTCTAATTCCAAACACCAGACCAGTGTTCTCTTCTTCAAAGACCACTGTTTGTCAGTTCCCAAATGAAATTTACTTACCTGGGGGAATAACATTAGTTGCCCCAGTGTGAACTGACTGCAACTCCCAGGAGGCATTGTTTCTCTAACTCTGAAAACTACCCCAATGTTCTCTTCTCCAAAGACTCCTGTTTGTCTATTCCCAAATGATGTTTACTCACCTGAGGAGTGGGGGGGATATTTGTCAAGTATTCGGGAGTAATGAGAGTGATCTGACTGCAACTCCCAGGAGGCCCAGTTTCTGTAACTCCAAACATCAGCACAGTGTTTCCTTCTCCAAATACCCTTCTTTGTAAACGACCAATTGAAGTGCAATTACTTGGGAGGATAACATATGAATAGTGTATGCAGTGCAGGGGCTGACATGACTGCAACTCCCAGGACCCTCACTTACTGTCACTGCTACCACCAGTCCAGTGTCCCCTTCTCCCAAGTCCCCTGTTTGGTAACTCACACATGAAGTATGCTTACGTTGGGGGGAAATATTGGTATAGTGTGTGTATTAGAGAGAGTGACATGAATGCAAATCTCAGCAGGCCCTGTGTCTGTAACTCCAAACACCAGCAGAGTGATCTTTTGTCCCTGTGACTTAATGCTCACATAAAGTGTACTCAACTGGGCGGATACCATTTGGATAGAGTGTGTAGTAAAGGGTGTGACATGACTACTAAGGCCAGGAAGCTCAGTCTCTCCCACTCCAAACACAAGTACAGCCTTCTCATGCCCAAATACCCCTTTGTCTTAACTCTCAAATGAAGTTTACTCATCTGGGAGCATAACATATGTATGGAGGTAGGAAATAGAGGGAGTGATCAGAATGCTAAATCCAATAGGCCCTATGTCCCTAACTCCAAACACAAAACAATGTTCACTTGCCCAATTTCATCGATTTATGAAATCTAGATTGAAGTTCATTCATCTGGGAGGATACCATCTAACAAGTGTGTGTAGTAAGGAGGGTGACATGACTGAAACTCCCTGGAGGCACTGTTTCAGTGACTCCAAACACCAGAACAGTGGCCACTTGTCCAAAAATATTTGCCTGCTAACTCTCAATTTAAGTTTACTCCCCTGGAAGGGACCACAATACAGATCATGCTCAGCTCAGAGAGGTGTTTTGTTTCCTAGCTCCATCGTGACCTGCTGACCCAAGATGAAACTATTGAGGTCAGGAAGGGCACCTTACCCAGTGTGCAAAATAATGATCCCAAAGGCCTCAAGATGCAGCACCGGAATGGTATTGGCAACAGACACATTCACAAAGCACTGACCAAATGACGACTCCAGTCACATATACAACAAAGACCTGGGTCTGCCTGCATGCCAATCAACTAGGCATCTGAATGGTCAAAGACAAATCTTGCCTAGCAACTGTTTTGCCTGCACTGGTGGCAAGATGTAATTCTCAGTCCATCCTCCCAAGTGCTAATGACCAGCACAGTTCATCAGCTGCTTGACTTAAATGGAATTGTCAGGCTTCACAAATGTCAGCTCAATACAATCAATAGCATGGCACCTGTCACAATAGGACAACCTGCAAATCAAATATGTACAAGGTATTTGTAAAATGTCACTGTAACCTTTTGGAGGTAGATGTCACAATACAACCAGTGATATTGTATGTTTCACATCAAGTCGAGCTGACACTGGCCACACAGAGCCCATAGTATAGACTGACACTTCCCCCCTGGATGAACCCTTAGTGAAGAAGACACTCCTGGACTCCTGGATGTAGAGAACGCTTCTGCCTGATGTGGACAACCTAGTCAGACCCCCAACAGTGAGTCTCACTGTGACCAGTACGTCTCCTCCCAGCCCAGTTGCCTAAACATCACAGGCAGTCAAACACCCCCCAACCTGTGCCCCTAGGACATTGTCTACCATCTTGTGCCCCCCAGTCTAGGAACCTTAGTCGCAGCATAACACCTCGGACAATGGTGTTCCTGGAACCAGTGGGAGGTGGCAACCTGTGGCAAGGGCACAGGGCCGTGGTGGTAGGGTGTATGGGCGGGATGCTGTGGGCCAGCGGGTTGAGGCCACTGGGGAGGCTCCTGGGCAGAACACCTTCAGCCACTTCTTGGGGCCTATCAGGAGTCCCAAGGTGTGATGGGCCAGGTACTTGCCAAACTCCGGTAGATCAAGCAACTACAGAGGGACAACCTTAGAGATATGCATGAACAGTGGGAGGTCCACCATACCGACGTGGCCTCCCTAACAGGGGTACCGGGGACATTAACACAGTACCTTGAACAGAGATCATCAACAACATTCTACTGCTTCCTTTGGCACATCTACACCAAGCCCTTCATTGGTGCCAGCCACTGGATGGGAGGCCCTGTCAGAGGAAGAATCCACCCAGACAACCCTGCCTCCTTAACAGCAGATCCCCCTCCACCACGCAAGCAGGGGTGTCCAGAAAGGCTTCAGGGGGGGTTGATGGCAAGGCACCCAACACTGCCAGCAAGTGACCGCTTCAAAAATGACCTCCTTTGTGTGCCACATATCAACTCTGTCGACTGTTCTTCAACCACCTTTCATTTCCGATGGGAGGAATATACTGGACTTTGGGATTCCAATGGTGTGGCATCTGCCCCAATGATTTTATCCGTCAAGACTAAACCCTTCACTGTTCTTTTCAACCATGCCCCCATAATATTGTGTGCACACATTTTCAACAAATCCATCTATCACAAAGTCAGTGTCTGCATGCTTCTGTTCCACATATTGCTATGTAGAAATGTAAGACCATGTGAAGCAAATGAAGATGACACAAGATAGTAGTACAGGGGGGGATACATTAAAGGTAAAGTGTCCTACTAAGGATTACTACCAAAACACACAAACACATTGATACTAGTGTCTGATCACACAAAATATGTTATTCCAGTGTACAGCACATAGGCTGTTGAAATGTCTAGACTGTCTGAGCCAAGATTGGCTGACTCACATTATGTTAAGGTACACATACTAAGGTACAGCCCCCAAACCACAGAAGGAAGAGCCTTGTCAGACATTGTCCAGTAGAATAGGCAAACAGAAAAGTGGATGGTGTCACCAGCTTGAGCCTTATCACATACCAAGCCAAAGAAATCCAGCATAACCTAAACCAAGGTACAGACAGAGGGCAATACAGCAGTCCATAATCACAGGTCCATCATAAGCCAATGACCATGCATCATGTGGTATGACACAAGCATATGTCAGGGTTGTGGCACAGGCACTGTGGCCTGCAATGATAAAACACATTTAAAGCTACATACATGTCATACAAGAAGAGGATTTAGCCTATGTGAAGAGTGAACACCTTGCTTTCACTTGATGACAACATATTTCATGGCCATATGATCACACACAGGATGCAATCGGCCCAACACAGCACTCTAAACAAGTCCAATGTGCACTTCTGACCTTTCACTTAAACACTGTTCAGGCTGCCTTGGCACAGGTCTCATACACCCCAAATCTATGACCTACAATCCAGGTCCACTTCGTATGTCGGAACTGCATCAGATAGCTGCCAAGGTCACAACCTGGAAATGCCCACATAAGAATGACATGGTGAAGGTACCTGTACACAGACAAAACAAGGAGTATAGGTTTGAAAACACACCTATTACAAAAATCATATAGAAGCATCTGGAAAGGACATTACATTGCAATAAGACTGACACAATCAAAGTAACTACATCAAGGTGGTGATATGTCAAAGACTAAACCTTCAAACATGCTTTGGCTGACAATTGCAGAGTATCAGCTCCCTAGTTGTTGCCAAAACACTCTACTGCACACATTTGACCAACTACAGTTAATCGTACATTCACCGTCATTACATCACATGATATACTTACAGTCATGAAAAGTAGCTACTGATGAGATCTTCCCCCAAGTCAGCTCCTTCCTCTTCACCACTGTCATCCTCACTTGGCAGTTCACCCAGTGGCACTGCACGGTCCCCCTCCTCTGGGACGTATGGGACACTTCTCCGCAGGTCAATGTGATCTGACATACTTTCCCGGGTGAATAGAGGAGGGCTCCACCTGTCTGCTCCAGACACGTAAATCTGGCTTTCAGGAGCCCAAAAGCCCACTCAACTACCCGCCGTGTTCTTTCATGGGCCTTATTGAAGTAGATTTCCCTTGGCTAGTTGGATTCCTTACTGGCGCCAACAACCAAGGATTGTTTGGATATACAGAGTCCCCTGTTAAGAACCGGGACGTATGTGCAATAATGAGTCCCAATTTTCAGGATTGGAGCACTTGACATTGCACACACACAAAAAGGGCAGATGTGACTTACCAACAAGCCAGGCCCTCTCTGGGTACAGTTGTGACATTGGCCCTCATTACAACCCTGGTGGTCGGTTATAAAGTGGCAGTAATACCGCCAACAGGCCGTTGGCGGTATGGAATTATGGCCACAGCGGAAACCGCCAACACAGTCAGCCACTTTAACACACCGACCGCCATGGTGGTAGTAACAAATACCGCAGCGGTAACTGCCAACAGCCAGGCGGAAGACACTGTACCGCCCACAGCATTACAACAGGCCTATCCGCCACCTTTTCCGAGGCGGTACCAGCGCCATCAAAAGCATGGCAGGAACAGTACACTCAAGGGAAACGACTCACCTCTCGACACTCAAGGAAGAACCACAACGCCATGAAGCCTGAGCTGCACGTTTTTCCAATGCTGGTGTACCTCCTCATACACCAGGAACACCAACGCCGGCGAAGATGACCACGGTGAGTACTGCACCTAGCACACAATGGAGGGGCGGGGAAAAAAGAGAGTGATACACACATGCAACACCCCCACCCCCACCCTCACCCCCAACACCATACACACAAACAGATGCAACAACATTACATATACACCCCGTAACCCTCAGGAATAACGCAAGGACAAAAGGAATGGATTAAAATGAGTGTAATAGTACAGTTTTATATAAATACTTCCTTAAATCAATAAACAGTATGTACAGTATATACAAAGGAGGGACAATGCCCACTCCAAAATGTCCGTCGCCCACGGGGCCATAACACACAGGCCAAGGCCACACTTGATTCCTGCCTCAATACGGAGAGAACAATGCAGGGGCATCAGCTCAAACAAACACAGGCACCTCAGGGGGATGGGGATTGTGGGGGCACCTCAGCCGGAAGATGGTGCAAAGCCACTGGCCTGGGGGGGGCTTCATGCCCACTGCTTGGTCCTGGGGAGTGCAAAGCCACAGTCTCTCAAGTGGGTGGTTTGCCCACTGCTTGGTCCTGGGGATTGTAAAGCCACAGTCTCTCAAGTGGGTGGTTTGCCCACTGCTTGGTCCTGGGGAGTGCAAAGCCACAGTCTCTCAAGTGGATGGCTTCTCCACTGGTTCTGGAGGGGGCTTTGTGCCCAGTGTGCTTCATCCTGCCAAGTAGGGGGTGAGTGGATGCCTTCTTCCACTGGTTCTGGATGGGGCTTTGTGCCCAGTGTGCCTCATCCTGCCAAGGAGGGGCTGAGTGGATGCCTTCTTCCACTGGTTCTGGAGAAGGATTATGTGGTGTTATTCCATGGGCTGAAGGTCGGGCACTGGACAGTAGACAGATGGTTTGTAGTGCTTTCCTCTTATCTAGTTTCTAAGCACTAACATAACACAACAGAAATGCACTTGTGAGGTCAAAGAAGACTTTTATTGTTATTTTATGTATGACGAATTAGTAGCTTTCCAGTCCGCGTTAATCAAACAAAATATATCAGTTTGCAATATACACAGCAGGTTATATTTATAAGATATTGAATGCAAAGCAAAACAAATACTTCACCGTGTAGGAACTATTTACAGCTACATCTTTCTAAGGTCTGCAAGCTGATGACCCCTGTCAGCCGCGAGAAAGAGTTTCATCTACCCACACGGGATGCTGGCAGCTGGCGCCAAGCTCCAGCACGAGGTCCGGCAGATTCGAATCTGACTCTCTGCAGCCTGTTACATTTGTTACAAAGGTGTGCCCCCTCCTCTCAGACCTGGGAAACTGAGCAAGCCTTTTGGAGACTGGCCAGGTCTCCAAGACTACTCCTGTTCCCAAGCTCAAGCAAAGGAAAAACAACACCCATGTACCCTCTCTTATCAGGTCTAGTCTACTGTGAGAGCAAAACATCTTGGTTCATCTGGTGCAAAAACACAGCTTGGAAAAATACAGCTTGGATTCTCAACTGCAATGTCTAACTCCACGTTAAAGGCAATGGGCAGCTAACCTAAATATCAAATGCAATGTCATGTTAAAGGCAATAGGCAGCTAACCTAAATATCAAATGCAATGTCTAGTGTCATGTCAAAGCCAATAGGCATCTAAGCTGAATACAAAATGCAATGTCTTATATCATGTCAAAGCCCATAGGCAGCTGAGCTGAATACAAAATGCAATGTATAATATCATGTCAAAGCCAATAGGCAGTTAAGCTGAGTACAAAATGCAATATATAATATCATGTCAAAGCCAATAGGCAGTTAAGCTGAATATCATGTCAAAGCCAATAGGCAGCTGAGCTGAATACAAAATGCAATGTATAATATCATGTCAAAGCCAATAGGCAGCGGAGCTGAATATCATGTCAAAGCCAATAGGCAGTTAAGCTGAATACAAAATGCAATATATAATATCATGTCAAAGCCCATAGGCAGAATATCTAATAGCATGTCAAAGTCAATAGGCAGCTAAATTGAATACATCATGTCAAAGTCAATAGGCATGCAATGTCAAAGCCAATAGGCGGCTAGACTGGATACAGCATGTCAAAGCCAATAGGCAGAATACAGAATGTAATGGCTAATGCGATGTCAAAGCCCATAGGCGGCTAAACTGAATACAGAAAGTAATGGCTAATGCCATGTCAAAGCCAATAGGCGGCTCAACTGAACAAAACATACCATGTGCTACTGGTGAACATTGAGCAACTAATATGCGCAGTGGTGAAACACAAAGTCATTGGTCAAAACAAAACTTATCAAATAGCAGGACATGGTTGTTGCATCTTCCTTCTCCCTGGGTACCTATGTATGACAAGACATGAGTTCTAACATTAATCATTGTGTCCACAGCAACATGCAAGATGCATGTCAATGATATCATGTGAGAAGGGCTTTCAGAAGCGATAGACATGGCAACCAAGACACATCACAGCTACAAAGAACACAAGGGTGAATTGTGCCCCCCCCCTTTCTGGTTTTCCACACAAGTCCACAACATGTATCTGGACCAAACTCAAAGACGTACATCACAATAGCCCCTTGAAATGTGACTGGATATTCCGACCACCAAAATTACTGTCGGCGAGGGTGGACTGTGTCCCACTGTTAAATGCCATCTGTACCCTGCCACATAGTACATTGGTGTTTGAGTAGTAGGACCTACATGACAAGACAGGATAAGCATGTTTGTGAGCTCAAAACAACATTTTCAGGGGTGTGACGCTGTTTGTGAAACCCAGTACCGCATTTCAGGCCTCTAAAATTGTGGCTGCCTGACCTACCTCACTGTTGCAACTGTTGGGGACACAGCCATAGACTAACGTTGCTGCCAGTGGTGGTTGCGGGCCAATGGCTGTATCTGCTGGCAATGACAACCGTGGACGTGGAGGATGTGACCTGCAGATTCACTCGCTTGACTCCTGACACTGCTGCCAGCAAGACCTCCACTACCTGAGCTGCTGTGTACCTCTTCTGGGGGTAATCATGCCACGTCCAGCAGGTGATAAAGCCCCTGCCTTCTCTCCAGAGAAGCTGAAGAGGCTAGTAGATGAGGTTCCACTCCTTTATGGAAAGCTCTATGATGCACCATAGGAGCAGGTAATTACCTCATGTGCAGGGGACGCGCTGCTGGAAGACTCTTGTTTCGGTTGTTGCTGGGAGGGGACCACATCCCCCAGCATTCCTAGCACCCCCTGGCACTTGTTAGGGGGGCCTGACATGCACAGCGCGGGATGCGCCCAGGCGTGTGCCCCGGCCCAAGACCAGGCGAAGACGGGCCTGTCTTCCCCCGTCATCACCTGTCTGAGCCTGGGCTGGGCATACCCCCTAGCCCTGGGAAGCAAGACTATTCGGTAAGGCAGCTGTCAGGTCTTTATTTGCTTTTACATTTTAGTTTGATCAGGCATGGGGAAACGGAAGGCAGTGGATCCACCTGCACCTTCGATTGGCATCAAGAAATCTAAAAAACGGTTGAATAGTAAAATGAGCGGCCAGTCTAATAAAGGTAGCAATCCTCTGGAAGAAATAGATACTCTATTTGAAGAGGTGGAAGTCATTTTGAAGAGCAATTCCATTCAATCTTCTATATGCCAAGGTACTATGTCCTCTAAAAAGATTTCAGACATTTTTAGGAAAAGGCCGCAACTGCCTAATTTGCCTACAGATGTTGAACCACACAAGGCACCATCGATTTTGATACCTACATCTCCCCTCACAACGAGTATTCCTTCGTGTGTCAAGTCTGCTGAATTCCTTCTAAATGTGGGAAAGGTATCTTCTTTTCCTCCAATCCCAGAGGTTTTGGTGTCAGCTGATATTTTATGCTCTAATCGTTATGCTGGGAGGGCGGTGCTAGTATGGGGGTTGGTGGCTGTACCTGTAGTTGGGGTGGGCACAGAGGTGTACGCCACTGCCAGAGAGCTTCCATCGGAGGAGGAGTCACTGTCGGTACTATCCCCTTCTGTCTCCGTTGTGGTGCTCCCCTCGCCCTCCGTCCCACTGGTGCCTTCACCATCGGTGGATTCGGCCTCCAGGCCCATGTGGGATTCAGCTCCCTCCGTTGCCGGTGCCTCTGCTCCTACGCCAAATTATGCTAATGCACACAAGAACAGGGTGACAAAACAAAAAGCAGGGGGAGTGACAGAGGATACACTTGGTCAATGCCAGCAACAACACTACCATTGGTGTACACAACTCACAGGGAACAGCCCTATGCACTAGGCCATGCACTACCAGTTACAATGTTAGTCACCAGCCAATGGGGTACAATGCCTAATGCCATTAGCTGCACACCTGAAACCCACAGGACCCTGCCCAGTAGTAGATGCCCACCAATATTATTGTGGTTGGAGTGCATCTGAGCTTGCCCATTATGGAACCTACACTGCCATGTTCGCCCTGGCCTAGGGGCACCCACAGCCCACATCCCCCACCCAGGTAACACCTTACTGCGTGCAAAGTCAAGAATCTGAATCTGTACTCACCCCCTTGTGGCTGCTGTGATGCCTTCAAGCACCCATCCAACTTCAGATAGGCCACCACCAGGATGCGGAACATCAGGGGGGTCAGGGTACGATGGACACCCCTTCCTCGTTGGGAGGCCAGCCCCAGCTGTGCCTCCGCCATCTTCCTTGCCCAGCGGCTCAGGTCCTCCCACCGTTTGCGGCAGTGGGTGCTCTGCCTGTAAATTTGGCACGCCAAATACTATTTTTCTGATGGGCGATGACCTGCAGGAAAAATACGGCAGAAAAGGTATTAGTCATACCTTCCGGACTGTCATACTCATGGCCCACCATATCCCTCCCATCCCCTTACGCACAGACATTGACAACCATACATGCAGCACTCTGCCCAGGACCCCTCAGCCCCCCCCCACATGAGGCTTACACACACAGCACTCCATACGTTCATGCCCCACGCAGCATGCACACAGTGTACTCACCTGTTGGTCTGGAGGGCCATAAAGTAAAGGGTAATGGTGTAGGACCTCATACACCAGTATCTCCAACTCCTCCGAAGTGAAGGCAGGGGCCCTTTTCCCAGACACTCGAGCCATGGTCGCTTCCAGACACAGGTCACAGCAGCACTTGCGGTGTAGGTCCTCTCCTGTTGAAGGTCAGGTAGCAAGTGAGTGAACAGATAGAAAATGGCAGTCACGCGTCTGCGGCGGTGCGTACCGTCACCGCCGGTGTACATCGTCATTGGCTCCTGGAACCTGTAGGCCCCAATGATAACCAATGCGGTGTTGCACGGAGGTCATCAACCGGTGATCACAACAGCGCACAACGCCAGCGGAATTACCTCATTTCCATTTGTCCTCCTCACAGGTCAGACAGCCACCATTTCAGGGGGGCACAGGCCATGGCACCTAACTGCGTCACATCAGACATAGGCACATCAACTGACTTACAAGTTCACATACTGTTTCTGTAAAACAAAAATTGCACATTAATCTGAGTATATGTTTGAATATGGCCTTCTGCTCACCGTTTTTCATCCTAGAGTTCAACCACTGAGAATGAATAGGAGATGAAGTCATCCCCCTATGTACAGACCCCTGGTGGACCTGGCGACAATGGAGGACAGGCACATTATCTTAACCTACAGACTTGATAGGGCCACAATCCAAGAGGTGTGTGCCCAACTGGAGCCAGACCTGATTTCAGCTAGCTGCCATCCCACAGGTATCCCCCCTCTAGTGTAGGCCTTGTCAGTGCTCCATTTCTTAGCAAGTGATTCCTTCCAAGCGACAGTGGCCATGCCATCAGGGATGTCACAGCCTATGTTCTCAAATGTGCTGACCAGAGTGTTGTCTGCCCTGCTGAAACACATGCACAGCTACATCATATTCCCCCAGATGTAGGATGTGGCCACAGTGAAGGCTGACTTCTATAAACTGGGACAAATCCCCAACATTATTGGTGCCATTGATGGTACACATATTGCCTTTGTTCCCCCCCGGAGAAATGAACACTCTCTGAATGTGCAGATGGTGTGTTAGGCAGACCAGTACATCTCCCATGTCAATGCAAAGTATCCTGGGTCTGTGCATGATGCCTTTACCTTGAGGAATAGCAACATCCCATATGTGATGGCTCAACTCCAGAGGCACCGGGTGTGGCTAATAGGTGAGCCCATGGTCCCCACCCAGTTGATGTAGGTATATTGGTGTAGGGTTGTCCCTAAGGGTGAGTTTGTGGCTAACAGGTATCCCTCGATATTTACAGGTGACTCCGGTTACCCCAACCTCTCATGGCTACTGACCCCAGTGAGGAATGCCAGGACAAGGGCAGAGGAACGTTACAATGAGGCACATGGGCGAACAAGGAGGATCATTGAGCGCACCTTTGGCCTCCTGAAGGCCAGATTCTGGCGCCTCCAACTGACAGGTGGACCCCTGTACTACTCACCCAAGAAGGTGTGCCAGATCATTGTTGCAAGCTGCATGTTGCATGTTGCACAACCTGGCCTTGAGACGCCAGGTGCCTTTTCTGCAGGAGGATGAGCCTGGGGATGGCTGTGTGGCAGCAGGGGAGCCTGTGTATAGTGACAAAGAGAAGGCAGAGGAGAGGATGTGGACAACAGAACTACAATAATCCAACAGTACTTCCAGTGACACACAGGTAAGACACTGTAACTTCACCTTCCATTGCAGTTTTGTGTTGGACATTGTACATGGCAGCCTAATTTCCCTATTTCTATGGCTACTTACTGTACCCTTTGGCATCTCTATTTTCAGATATCTGTGCCCCACTCTGGCTCCTTGTATGTTTACTGGTGCCCACTACAGGTCATACCTATGTAAATATAACTGTACATTTGAATTGCAATGTTTACATCTTGTTTAAGTAATACATATTTCAATCAAGTGACAGACTCCATACTTGTATTTGTTCCAAGGGTGTTTATTTCTGTGATAATATGTGTAGGGGGTATTGCAAAGGGCTGGATTGATGGTGGAGAAATGTCCAGGATAGAGTCCAGTCTATTGGTATCATAAGTGCATTGTCCAAGGGGGCATAGGAAGTGGAGCAATGTCAGTTCAAGGTGGACAGGGTGACAGAGTGGGACACAAGGGTGACAACCAGGGGAGTCCTATTTCCTGGTGGGGGTCTTGACAACGTTCTCTGGCTTCTGCCTGGATCGCAGGGACCTTTTGCATGGTGGTTCTCCTTCTGCAGGGGGTGGGGTACTGGTGGCCTGTTGTTCCAGTGGCGGGGCCTCCTGTCCACTAGCGGCAGCAGAGCTGGAGGGCTGTTCTTCAGTGTGGCTAGAGTCAGGGGCCGGTTGGTGTGCCACTGACTCCCTCATGATGTTGGTCATGTCTATCAGCACCCCTGTAATGCTGACCAGGGTGGTGTGGATGTCCCTCAGGTCCACCCTGAACCCCAGGTACTGTCCCTCCTGCAGCCGCTGGGTCTCCTGCAATTTGGCCAGTATCTGGCACATGGTCTCCTGGGAATGGTGGTATGCTCCCAGGATGTTGGTGAGTGCCTCGTGGAGAGTCGGTTCCCTGGGCCTGTCCTCCCCCTGTCGCACAGCAGTCCTCCCAGCTTCCCTGTTGTCCTGTGTCTCTGTCCCCCTGAACAGTGTGCCCACTGCCACTGACCCCAGGTCCCTGATCGTCCTGTGTTTGTGGGGTTGCCTGGGGTCCCTGTAGTGGTGGACACACTGCTGATTGACGTGTCCTGGGGACTGTCAGGAATAAGGCCATGCGCGGGCAGGTCCTTCCCAAAACTCCGCTGCGCGGCTCTGCGGTGCTTTCTGCCCACCACTTGTCATCTCCTCTTGCTCCACAGGTGCCCTGTGGCAAAGCTCATAGAGCTGCAGGGTCGGGACATTGGTGGACACAATCACTTATCAGTGCTTTTCTCTGAAGGGGCTACAATTCCCATGTTTTTAGAGGCAGCAGCCATCTTGGGGTGTGGCAGGCCTATAAAGCCCAGCCACTCCCAAGCACGTTGCTCACTATTTTGAAGACTTCAATGCAGTCAGACCTTGTGGGGGATTCTCTGAAGAAGAGCAGAGTTCCTGCATGGCAGAGTGGCATCCAACCGAAGTATCCTTGTTTCCATGGTGAATTCAAAAACGAGTAGGTTGTAATCGTAGCAGTAAGGCCTTGATGACCCCTTGATTCATCCGGTGTTTCATGTACTTTCCAATGGAAGTTATGTTCTACTGAACGATGAAAGCTGTTGCGGCTTGCGACCTGGAATTGCCTACGCAATTTCAGTCACGAAGGTCGTTACGTGTTGTGGACATGTTTTGTTCCCCCCCACACGAGAGATAAAAGTATCTGAAATGTGGCCCCACATAGATACTATTAATGTGAACTATGACAAGTTGAGTAGACTAAAGGCGCTATTGTTTCATAAACAGGTCGCCTTGACATCCGCAAAAGAGACGTATGCTCTCCAGATTGCGAGATCATCAGCTGAGATTCAATCCCTTTTAAATACCGATTTCCCCAAACACTTTGGAGAGCTGGTATCCAGAATATTCAATGCCAATGTCTGGTTTCGTGTCCATCTTCCAGACTGTCTTCGGAGTCATCCCATCAGCCATCCATTCTCTCTTTTCCAGTGTGTTTGGTGGCTTTCCAATTAGTTTGCCTTTAATTGGCAGATTACTACTGCTATTTCTTCTGATTCGCAGTGGTTATTTCTTTCCAGCAACACAGAGCAATGGAGCCTCTCCGGTCAACTCCACTGTGCCATGAACGCATGGTTCGGATCTTCGGTACACCTTTGCTGGTGGAACTGGAATTTGACTGGTCGTTGTCATTCCGGCCTCTACTCTGGTGTGTACAACCGGTCTTCTGCTGCATATGGTGTCTCTTTGAACATCTGCCTATGGTATGTCTTACTGTTGCACCGACATCTCCTGTGGACCGTGAACTGCTGATGTCCCCGATGAGGGTTCATTCACGGTCATGCCCCTTGAGACTAAGGTTGCTCCGCGAGGCCACCTGTGAGCCTTCCGTTATAAGATCTAACATGGATGAGGACACTGCAGCAAGTATCGATGCACCAGTGAATATGGCTCACTTCTGCTCTGCGGATCCGTTTGTCCGCCCAGCACTAGACTTCACTTCGGACGATGTTCACTTATTTTTGAGGTCCTTGACTGGTGACTTCGATGACATTCTTCAAGATCCTGCGTATAAACCATAATTGGATGAATTTGCTTACCATTCCTGATTCCAAATCATGCAATTATAATAGACGTTTGCTGTACTTGTCATAGTTGATATTAACATCTCTGTATGTGTGGAGAAGTGTGGCTCAATGGTTAGAGCGGCAGACCCTGAAGCAGAGATCTGGCTCAAGACCAGGGTTCAAGTCCCGCTTCGGCAGGTCTTGGGCTCAATTCCCCTTGACCAGATAATTCTCGCTTCAGTGCCTAATCTAATTCATGGGTCCCACTCTGGGCAATAGCTTGCTTAATCTCCACAAGGGCCCCAACAGCGCTTGGATGCCTGGCTTCACCCTGGGGGTGCTCAGGAGTGGGTGCCTCACAGGGAAAAGCCAGGAGGGGTTTCATAGCTGTATGAGTACAGCGCCTAGAGACCTTTGTGTGCTATACAAGTGCTAATTTACATTTTTTTTAGACAGATTTGTTTTAAAGTGTTTTCACACACAACGATTTTTTATTATTCGCTTTTTATTAGCTGTTTTTTTGCCTTTGGCTTTTAGTTCGGAAGCAGCTTTTTTAGCGTTTGGGTTCCTGTACCTTCATCATACCTGTTACGGCAATGGGGAGGGTGTAGTGAATCCCAGTTTGTTTTAACGGGATAGCAGGAGTTAGCTTAGCCGTAGGCTTGTAAACTAGTGCCCCCGTCACCTAGTGACTTTTAACCTACTTAGCTTGCTCTGTCTTAGCCCACTTAATTATTTATTTCCTCTAAGATGGCTGCCTTGTTTATAGTTAGGCCACTTGTTATGAGTTTTATTATCAGTGTCACTGCGCCAAGGCGTCAAGATCAAGCACAAAAGACAAACAAACAGTAGGTTTTCACACTTAGGGATTTTTCCTCTCTGTACTTTCGAGGGATTGTTGATATTAATTGCCGTCCCAAGCATGCCTGTTATCTATTGTTTTGAAATACACCTACGTCAGGGGACCTTGTAGATCTGTATAAATACATCACACTTCAGACAGATAATCAGAGGGATTCTGACCAGAGGGCATCGCCACCATCGCTGATACCGATGCTGCAGTCGTCTTGACGCTGACCCAGTCTTCGTGTTCCTACGGAGTCTGAGATAGAGACCTCATTCCAAGGTAACGAGGGTTGGGGGATCCTCTCATGGACATGGCTTTGGCAGATTAGGTTTAGCAAACCCAGCTCTCCTTTAGGTAGGAGGTTAGGCCTATTCTCATTAGGGTATTAGGGCATATTCCATCTCATACATATATATATATTTCTTTCATATATTGCAAAAATGGTGGGGGTCTTTATAACCATGACTCTCTTCTTCACAATACTGTTGCTTGGTATATTCATTATCCTAATCATTGCAGTTCATGCAACTTATCGCAAATTGCAGTTATGTTAAATAAAAACTATTATAACTTCACTGCATCTGTGTTATTGCCTTTGTTTGTATGAGACATAATATATCTGTGAGAAAAGGGTAATTTCCGTTTAACCATGACAACCATGAGATATCTTACTTTGAGTCCATGTATAAGCGACTGCTACAAATCACCTTTTACTATTGTGTTTCTGGTGAGGTACTGCTAGTGAGCCGGTAAGGTTTGGACAACAGTTACAACTAGTTGTAGGAAGAGACTTAGGGGCATATTTATACTCCGTTTGCGCCGGAATTGCGTCGTTTTTTTTTACGCAATTTCGACGCAAAACGAACTCCATATTTATACTTTGGCGTTAGACGCGTCTAGCGCCAAAGTCCATGGAGTTAGCATCATTTTTTAGCGTGGACACCTACTTTGCGTTAATGAGATGTAAGGTAGGCGTTCATGTCTAAAAAATCGACTCCGAGGCATGTGCGGCGGATTTATACTCCCGGCCAAAAATTACGCCCGGGAGTGGGTGGGTCAAAAAAAATGACGTACGGCCGCTTTTGCGCAGTTTTTTAGCGCCTGCAAAAGGCAGGCGTTAAGGGACCCGTGGGCTCTGAAGGAGCCCAGAGGTGCCCTCCCATGCCCCCAGGGACCCCCCCTGTCACCCTTGCCCACCCCAGGAGGACACCCAAGGATGGAGGGACCCATCTCAGGGACATTAAGGTAAGTTCAGGTAAGTATTTTTTTTATTTTTTTTTGTTGCATAGGGGGGCCTGATTTGGGCCCCCCTACATGCCACTATGCCCAATGACCATGCCCAGGGGACAGAAGTCCCCTGGGCATGGCCATTGGGCAAGGGGGCATGACTCCTGTCTTTGCTAAGACAGGAGTCATTTCTATGGGGGTTGGGAGTGAAAAATAAAATGGCGCAAATCGGGTTGAGGCGCAAAAATTGCCTCAACCTGACTTGCCCCATTTCTTGACGCCCAAGCTCCATTTTCCCCTACACCGGCGCTGCCTGGTGTACGTCGTTTTTTTTAACGCACACCAGACGGCGCTGGCGGCTAACGCCGGCTAACGTCATTCAATAAATACGGCGCCCGCATGGCGCTTCAGAATGGCGTTAGCCGGCGCTAATTATTTTGACGCAAAACTGCGTTAGCGCAGTTTTGCGTCAAAAAGTATAAATATGGGCCTTAGTCACCTACAAACGAAAGTACTGTCATCCTGAGACCAGCAGTCTTGCTCAGAGCAAGAGTCCAAACTATGACAAGTGCACAGGTGTAAAGCACTCTTGGTATGACAATTCAAGCGTTTCAGTCCACAGATGTAAAGCGCTCTTGGCACGGCAAATCAAGCGCTTCAGTCCACAGATGTAAAGCACTCTTGGCACGGCAATGCAAGCGCTTCAGTCCACAGATGTAAAGCGCTCTTGGCATGGCAATTCAAGTGCTTCAGTCCATAGATGTTAAGCGCTCTTGGCACAGCAATTCAAGCGCTTCAGTCCACATGTGTAAAGCGCTCTTGGCACGGCAATTCAAGCGCTTCAGTCCACAGATGTAAAGCGCTCTTTGCAAGGCAATCAAATCGCTTCAGTCCAGAGGGGTAAAAGGCTCTTGGCACAACAATCAAAGTGATTCAGGCCACATGAGTAAAGCACCCCCTTGCATAACAAGCGTAGAGCTTCAGGCAAGACAAGTAAAAGCACTTCCTGGTATTATAAGTAAAGCGCTTCAAGTTCAATGAGTAAATCTTTTCGGCCTTTATAGTTGTGAATGTGAAAGTATTTTTGGAGATAAGCAAATCATAGTTTTTATTGTTTTTTTTGGGAAAGTATAATATGTGAAAAGCATATTTAATTCTTTGAGATTTTCTAGGTCATGATCAAAGGTTCATTTTATGAATGCATAGATGTTACAGGATTGATATTCTGAGTATAATCATAGTCCAAAGCTCTTGCCATCTCTTGGTTCTGACATAGTAGTTTATTCTTGTTCCATGGTGATCATAGTCCAAAGCTCTTGCCATCACTTGGTTCTGAGGTCGTAGTTTATTCTTGTTCCATGATTCAAAGAAGGGGCTTTGCCCTCATTTCAAAAGGGGTCTCCATCTGCTATCGGAGACGCATTTAGTCAAGAGTCTATTGATGAGTTATATTTCTATGAATGAGTAAATGCATATTTGTTCTAACCTTTTCTTTTCAGATCTCTCTCCCTGCTGTTCCCTACCCTAATTCCCTTCCCCCCGACTGGCTTCATCATAACTCTGTGCTATAATAGCTTTCTGAGTTGGTGACGCCAGAAGGTGGACCTTTTGTTCAGCAACGTGCAGATCCTGAGGAAAGGACACTGTGACAGGGACAGAGGGATGGGCCCACTGGGTGGGTGCTGTGCTGGTGTTTCCTGAGGGGGGAGGCTCTGTGGTGGTTTGGGACTGTGGATGGGTCACTGACTGTCTAGAGGCCCCTGATGGGCCAGGTTGGTCATCCTCTTCCTGATGTCATCCCTTATTTTGGGGTGCTGTCCCACGGCGTTGACCCTGTCCACAACTCTCCACCATAGCTCCATCTTCCTAGCAATGGACGTCTGCTGCACCTGTGATCCGAATAGCTGTGGCTCTACCCGGATGATTTCCTCCACCATGACCCTCAGCTCATCCTCAGAGAATCTGGGGTGTCGTTGTGGTGCCATGGGTGTAGTGTGAGTAGTGTGTGTGAGGGTGTGTGGAATGATGTGTTGGGGTGTGTGCTGTGAGGTGCATGGATGGTGTGTGCGTGATGGTGTTTTGTGGCTCAGATTCAGGGGGTGCTCCTGGCTTGTTTCTCTCTCTCACTTGTCAAATTCGTTGGGTCAGTAAGGGTTGTGGGTAGTGTGTGTGGGTGTTTTATATTGGTGTGGGTGTGTGTATGGGTGTCAGGTGTGTGTAGTTTGAATTGTCCAATGTGGTGTAGTTTTGTATATGTGTGTGTGTATTTTGAGTGCAGCGGTCTGTACCACCAATGTTTTACCACAGTTGAATGACCGCCTCGTGATTCGTGGGTCATGATGCTGTGGTCTTATTTCTGTTGGCGTAATGGTGTGGGTTTTGGTACCGGCAGTTTATCACTGACCTTTGGGCTGGCGGATTTATGTGTGTGTCTGTATAGTGGTGGATTTCTATGTGTGGGTCATTATACCCGTAGCGGTATACATCCACGGTATGTTGGCAGCAGTCAGCATGGCGGTAAGCGGAACTTACCGCCAATGTCATAATGAGGGCCATTAGCTGGGATATTGTGCTGTTCCGCATGATGAAGGAATCATGGGCTGAACCTGCATAATTGTCACAGACCTCTGAAATGTAGTAATCTGCCAAACAGACAGCTTGGACGCTGATGGAATAGAATTTCTTTCTGTTGCAGTATAGTTGTCATTGGCATGTGGTGGGACCAAGCCAAATATGTACCATCAATAGCCCCCACCACATGTGGAATACGTGCAAAACCATAAAAGTCAGCCTTCACAAGGGCTAAATCTTGATGTCAGGGAAACTGTATGTAGCTGTCCAGATATTTCAACATTGATGAGAGGATACCCGTCAACACCAGACTGAACATAAGTTGGGACATGCCAGCTGACAAGACTACTGTATGTTGGTTGGACCCTGTGGTTAGGAAGTGTAATACTGACATGACATGTACAAACTGTTAAATGCCATCTGTGTCCTGCCACATAGTACAATGGTGTTTGAGTAGTAGGACCTACATGACAAAACAGGATAAGCATGTTTGTGAGCTCAAAACAAAATTTTCAGGGGTGTGACGCAGTTTGTGAAACCCAATACCGCATTTCAGGCCTCTAAAATTGTGGCTGCCTGACCTACCTCACTGTTGCAATCGTTGGGGACACAGCCATAGGCTAATGTTGCTGCCAGTGGCGGTCTCGGGCCAATGGCTATATCTGCTGGCAGTGACAACTGCAGACGTGGCAGATGTGACCTGCAGATTCACTCGCTTGACTCCTGACACTGCTGCCAGCAAGACCTCCACTACCTGAGGTGCTGTGTACCGCTTCTGGGAGTAAGCATGCCACGTCCAGCAGGTGATAAAGCCCCGGCCTTCACTCCAGAGAAGCTGAAGAGGCTAGTAGATGAGGTTCCACCCCTGTATGGAAAGCTCTATAATGCACCATAGGAGCAGGTAATTACCTCATGTGCAGGGGACGCGCTGCTGGAAGGAGACTCTTGTTTTGGTTGTTTGCTTGGGAGGGGACCACATCCCCCAGCATTCCTAGCACCCCTCGTGCTTATTAGGGGGGCCTGACACGTGCAGCGCAGGACGCGCTGCTGGAAGGAGACTCTTGTTTTGGTTGTTCCTGGGGAGGGGACCACATCCCCCAGCATTCCTAGCACCCCCTGGCACTTATTAGGGGGGCCTGACACGTGCAGCACAGGACGCGCACGGGACGTGCCCGGGCATGTGCCCAGACGAAGACCGGGCCAAGACGGGCCCGTATTCGCCCATCATCGCCTGTCTGAGCCTGGGCTGGGCATACCCCTTAGCCCTGGGAAGCAAGACTACTCGGTAAGGCAGCTGTCTGGTCTTTATTTGGTTTTAAATTTTAGTTTGATCAGGCATGGGGAAACGGAAGGCAGTGGATCCACCTGCGCCCTCGATTGGCATCGAGAAATCTAAAAAACGGTTGAATAGTAAAATGAGCGGCCAGTCTAATAAGGGTATCAGTCCTCTGGAAGAAATAGATACTCTATTTGAAGAGGTGGAATCCATTTTGAGGAGCAATTCCATTCAATTTTCAATATGCAAAGGTACTATGTTCTCTAAAAAGATTTCAGGCATTTTTAGGAAAAGGCTTCAATTGCCTAATTTACCTACAGAGGTTGAACCACACAAGGCACCATCGATTTTGAAACCTACATCTCCCCTCACAACAAGTATTCCTTCTTGTGGCAAGTCTGCTGAGTTCCTTCTAAATGAGGAAAGGTATCCTCTTTTCCTCTAAGCCCAGAGTTTGGTGTCAACTGATATTTTATGCTCTAATCGTTATGACGTCTTGACTGAATCTAGAGTACCACTAGCTTGTGATTTAAACCCACTACCCGAAGTCTGTCAAGGAGGAAATATTATACCCCACTCATCATATCTTTAGGAATTCAGGATGGACAAGTACGACCAAGTGAGGAAGTTGATTTGGCCTCTATCTCACAGAAGTTGGATGATTTAAAGAGTTTGGTGTCATTAGTGTTGAACAAATCTTTGGGGGAACAGGCACAGAGGGATGTGTGTAACTGCCAGAGGGCTAGTGGGGGTGAGTTCATGCCTGCCCCAGGAGTGGCGTCCACTGTTCCCCCTGTAATAGAAATTTGTGTCCAAGAGGATAAATCTCTCCCTTGGATCCTATCATACCCTTTGACAGTATGGTTGCAAATCGTATAGATAATTGTCTGGCTGTGTCAGTAATAACTGACCGGAAGTACATTTCAGGTTTTAAGGATGGGAATATTTCTGATCTAGAAAAGTGGTACATAACTCAATCTACTCATCCTTCTAAGGGTTCTAGGGGAGCAACTGGTATTCAGGTGCATGCTGGACCTCAGAATCCCTCTATTGGTTCTTTTATGACATCTGACGAGAGTTCATATTGTGTTAAGGAGAATCAACCTGTTGTTAAGAATGGGGGCCAAGGCTCAAGGAGTAAAGGTGGTACTATTCACATGGTTGGGGTTCCTAAGCTGCCCAACGGTTCTAGAGAAACTCAGGATTCCCTTATGAATAAGGTCACCTACTGGTAACGAATGCAGAGGAATTGTCTTTCTGTTATCCGGGCCGATATTGTTGAGGTGGGTAGACATAGCCAACCAGGATTAGATTCTGATTTTATTTCCATTCATTTCATAGATAAATTGTTGGTGGATAATCTTATTGATTTCGCATCATGCACTTGTCACCTAAGGAGGCCTAGAGGGGTCGGTATCAGAATTCAACTCCATCCGTCCTCGGGCAGATTATCAAGTTTACCAATTCCATGTGATGATCCAGCAGATGAGGTCCATGATTTGGTAGTAGTTGTGCTTCGACCATGTTAGGTAACCCTCCTCACTCACTAATAGAAGTGGAATGACTATCTATTGTTCCCCCATTAATGACTCCTGTTGTAGTTTCTGGGGTTAGTTTTGAAGAAGGGGCCAATAATTCTGAGGATGCTCCTAGGGCCCAGCTATCCCAATCGGACCTCTCAATTATATCTTGGAATTTGGCGGGGAAAGGCAAGAAGTTGGGAGATCCCGAGTGGGTTAGTTTTATTCATAAGCAGGATATCTGTCTATTTCAAGAAACTTGGGCTGAAGACCCGATATTTATGGACGGGTTTGTGACATCTTTTTTAGCGGTCCATCCAGTATCGGGGGTTTTGGTCATGCTAAGGGGGGACTTATGATTTCGCTAAATAAAAATTTACAGTGCGATCATTTAGCTTTACACATTAACTCCCCCGATTTACTGGGTGTCCAACTTTCATTCAAACCAGATTTTAAAATGACTATAATCAATGTGTATGTGAGGTCTGTTCCTCTGGGATTAGAATCCCAGACACTTGTTCAGCTATCTGAATATATGGATTCCCTGCACTCGTTAACTAAACTAGTTGTTGCAGGGGACATGAACTCTACTTTTGAATCCTATTGTCTTTATAGTAATCTGACGGCTGAGAAGGAGGAACTCTGGGGTATCCCTCAACTGAAGGGAAATGTCCAGTGTATTAGCTCTCGTATTGCTCCTCAGTTGACTTCTCTTTGCTTTAGATTTGGACTAAGAGCGTGTAATGGACGAACTAGTTCTGATTTGAACATTGCGAGGGATGCTTTCTAGTGTTATTGATTACTTTTTAGTGGATGTCAGGCTTTGGTCCCTTTCTATAGATATGAAGGTAGACCTTTGTCACAAGAGTGATCACAATCCATTACTCCTCACTTTACATAGTAATGCGTTTAGGAGATTGCAGAACAGTCGGATCTCTGAGGTTCCTGTACCTCTTTTGAACCATAGGCATACTCGTGTTAGTTGGCCGAAGGTTATGTCTAACCCCTATTTGATTAAGAAAATGTATTCATCCTTTTCAGATATTATGTCTGGTTATGAGGAGTATGAGGTTAGTGATATTCCAATTTTGAACATTCACAAAGAAATAGTAAGGAACTTGCAGGACATTTTTTTAGGAAGACTATTATTAGGCCATCCTCTGATAATTTTAAAGTTAGGGACTGGTTCAATAAGGACTGCTCCAATGCTAAGTCAGCCTTAAAATCAGCTATTATGACTCATTCACCGGGGGCGATTAGAACTGCTAGATTTATGTATAATAAAACTCTGCAATTGTCAAAGAAAAGCTGGGAAGATACCACTTGGCAGAAACTGTTGGATGCAACCAAACTTTGAGACAATAGGACCTTTTGGAAATTATTGGCCAATAGACACTGAGGGGGTAATGGCACCATCCGTACGCACATTCAACCTGAAAGTTGGGTGAAACACTTCTCTCAGCTTTATGCTCTATGTTCTGAGTTTGCTGATCAAAGAAGATCTTCTGATAGACCCGTAGATTGTATTGTTTTCTCAATAACAGAAACTATAGTTGCTATTAACTCCTCGAAATCAGCCAAGGCCCCAGACCCTGATAAGATACCGGGGGACCTTTTTGAATCTGAGCCAGTTATTTGGTCCTGGTATATAATTATGTTATCCAATGCTATAGTTGCAGGAGGCCCTATTCCCAAAACTTGGAAAGGTGTTGAATTAATTCCTATCCATAAAAAGGGTGATGTGGGTTCCCCTGTTAACCACAGACCAATCAGCCTCATTGTCAATCTTCAAAAAAATGTTGCCAAGCAGCTTTTGGACAGGCTTTTGGACTGGGTCCATGTTCATCAGGTACTGTCTCCACTTCAGGTGGGTTTTCGCCAGAAAATTAGCACGGTGGATCAGGTTTTTAGGCTGACTCTTCTACATTGGAAATCAGGCCCACTCCTCTATCTACAGTCAAGGAAAACGATGTTGCACATGTGATGCGGGTATATTTCCCAACTATAGGACCCCCACTGATTGAAAATGACTTTGACAATTTCCTGCAAAATCTTGACTAATTGCAGATCATTAGCGGCCCATAAGCTAGATATTAATTTACTGCTGGACCCGCAGAAACCAACAGCACTGTTCCTTACGGAAACTTGGCTACATGAGGGATCAGGACCTGATGTAACACTGGCTTTGCCCAGTGATTATTCTATCATTAGGGTGGATAGAGTAGGGGGAGAAGGGGGAGGAATTGCTATTATTTTTAAGGAAACGGTCAAGGTGACCTCATCTCCCCTTGATAATCCTGAGTGAGAGGGTTTACTTTTTTCCCTGCTCCTAACCTCTAGTCTCAGCTTTTCAGGAGCCCTAATATACCATCCCCCAAGTTCAGTGCAACGCTTTATAGATGCATTTCCAGAATCTGTTGCAGAGTTAATTTGTAATAAGCCCAATTTTATTATTTTAGGGGATTTTAATATGCACGCAGAAATGGAGGACAAGACCATAGTCCAGAAATTTCTGTCTGACATGAGAGCCCTGGACCTTACTCAATTAATTACAGGTCCGACACATAATAAAGACCATATGATGGACTTAATTTTTAGCAATATAATGAACCTAGTGCTCTCTCCATCGACCTCGTTAGCATGGTCTCATCATTTCTTAATTGATTTTATGCTCTCTAACCAGCAAGATGGAAAATCTATGCCGACTAAATCTTTACCATATAGACGTTGGCATATGCTTAAGGGCACTGACTGGTCTAATATACTATCCAGTACAAAACCAACACTAAGTGGGAACCTGAGGAACTCTATAGACTCTATGAACAAATGGATCACGAATAGTCTGGACGCCCTTATACCTTACACAGTAAGGCGAGCGACTCCTAGTAGAAAGAAAAGGGAACCTTGGTTCTCCCCTCAGCTACAGTCACTTAAAAGAGACTGCAGAAGACTTGAAAGGAGATGGAGAAAATCCTAGTGTTTCAGCCAAACTTGATTACAGGAAAGGGATTAGACGGTTCCATTCGGAAATAAAAGCAGCCCAAAGACTCCATTATGCGGCAATAGTTGAACAGAACGCTAATTCTCCTAAAGTAACCTTTCAACTACTTAAAGAGATTGCCTCTCCTCAGCTATATGTAGAAGGGGTAGAAGGGGTAGAAGCTTCCTGTAAGCACAGTTATGATGTAGGCTTTTATTCAGAATAAAATTACTGACATCTATTCAGCATTTCAAGCCAACCCCAGGAGTCATATAAATATGGAGATGCAGCCTCTTAATGAGACAGTAAAGTTCTCAGATCTTCCCCCTGTCTTGTTGGAAAGCATTGTAAGACTCATGGGCACCCTTAAATCAGGATACCCTCTTGATCCAGCGCCTCCGTGGATCCTAGCCCTAGGAGCATCAATAATTGCTCCTACGATAACTGAGCTACTGAATTTGTCATTAGAGACTGGGAGCTTCCCCTCCCAATGGAAACACGCAATTGTTAAACCCCTCCTCAAGAAACCCAATCTAGATCCTACAATTTAAATTAATTATAGTCCTATCTCCTTGCTACCAGTTTTTTCAAAATTTTAGAAAAGCTTGTGAATAGCCACCTATCATCCTATTTAGAGGACAATGATATCTTACACCCGTCCCAAATGGGCTTTAGACCTCGGCATGGTACCGAATCGGCTCTGATTGCAGTAATGGAAGGGGCAAGACGACGCCTAGGTGATGGTCAGGCTTCAGCAGTAGTGTTACTGGATCTCAGTGCCGCATTTGATACAGTAGACCATGGGATCTTACTTCAGAGGATGAAGGCGATAGGAGTGACAGGGAATGCGTTAAGTTGGTTTAGCGAGTTTTTAAACTTGCGTTCATTTCAGGTACTGGACAGATCTTTCTACTCACAGTGTTTTTATAGTAAATGGGGGCTACCTCAGGGCTCCTCCATCAGCCCTTCATTGTTTAACATTTATATGCGACCTCTGGCCAAGGTAGTGGAGCCTTTTGGCCTTTCTTTGATAACATATGCCAATGATACGCAGCTGGTGTTTTCGGTGACCTCAAACCATGATTCTCTAGACACCTCGCTTGGTCCCTGCCTATGGGCGATATCAAATTGGATGTCAGACTGTCAGCTCACACTTAATGCAGACAAGACAGAGATTATGTTTTTGTGTTCTGAAGCTCTTTTGAAGCCATCTCCTGTTAGGGTTTGTACACAGCAAAGAGCATGTCCCCTCTCACTGCACTAGTGGGTTCTGTAATAGCTCCCTTTTAAACTTACTATTGAAAGCCTTTCTTGTTATCTCACCTTCCCCCCCCCTAGGCTTCTGTGTATATTGTTTAATGTGCTGTTTTGTTTACACATTGGGCCTTGCTTTTACCAAGGCTTCTTTAAAACACTCCTCCCTAGGCCATGTGTTAATCCAACTCATTTGCATAATAACTGAAACTCTGCACACCTTTCAAGAACATGTGCAGCATGTGAGGACCACACCCAGCTCTTCAAACCACACCCAGCTCTGCACACCTTCCAAGAACATGTGCAGCATGTGAGGACCACACCCAGCCCTTCAAACCACACCCAGCTCTTCGAACCACACCCAGCCCTGTCTATAAAAGGCATCCCCCGAGCCTCACCCAGTGCTTGTGCTCGTCTACCTCCCGCTTACCTGAGAACAGATCCCTCGGCGCTGGCACTCCTGCTCTTTACAGACTTTCTTTGACTTCAATGGGCGCAGCTGCTGGCTCTTCCTTCTTCCGGTTTCCGGTTCCTCCTTGCCTCAGCCTCTCTCCTACGAGTAACCTGCAAAAGAGAAAGAAGACAAGGTTAGACTGATCAGTATCTCTTGCCAGCAACAAGTAAGTGCAAAACTTTTTATTACCTGAGGGAGCTTTGACGGCAATTTCTGGATTCGTGTATAGACAGTTTGAGGCGAAGTGCCTTCCACGAGCATTGTGATTCAGGCTCTTTGTTGCAGGAGTATTTTGCGGAACTTTGTGAAGCGGACATTGTTTTTTTTTCATGGAACTTTTGGTAATCGAACAGTGGAAACCATTGACAGCAAGGCAAACAGTAAATCAAGGACTTGCACAAATTACATGCTGTATTTTGATGTAAAAGTACAGTATTTGTTTTATAAAAGATTCTGGAAATATGGGAAAAGTGAGTCTGCTATTGGGAATTTAGGCTTTAGTTATATTATGATGAATATTTGATATTGGTAATTCTGATAACGGTATTTGTTTAATGTTTTAGAAGCTTTACAGTAATAGAAAACACATCCCAGAGCAGTAACACATTCCGAACCTGGAAACTAGAGACCAGGATCCAAGAGGTACTTTTAGAAGAGAATTTCTAATAAATAAAGGGATAGTCAGGAACCCATTTAGGAATAGATTGCACTTATCTGTTCTTTGTTTATGTTTCAATAGGCACTAGTTTCTACAGAAGTCAGAAAGGGCCGCAGATTTGTGCAGCACTTCAACAGTGGAAACGCAAGAACGGTGTTGTCTCTCTTTTTTATTTTATCCACTTCCCCCCTTCCCTTGAGCTTCTGTTCTTCGTGCACTGTTTTAAAAACCAGTGTGCTGGAACAAGCAGTTTCAGGGTGGGGTCGGATTGTCTTCAACCTCCATCAGAACTGAACAAGAACTCAGGTGAGCTGGGCTTTGACATCTCCTTCTGCTGTATCCCCTTTGAGGGAGCTGCCAGTATCCAAGGAACATATTAAGAGTCTTGGGATTTGGCTTGATCCATGGTTAGACATGGATCAACAGGCTAGGAAAACCTCGGCCACGTGCTTTCGCATACTCAGACTCCTTAGGAAAGTGTTTAAAGTTCTACCATTTCTGGCTAAGAGATTAATTATACAAGCATTGATCAGCTCACGCCTGGACTATGGGAATGCTCTCTTCCTCAGGTCGGCAAAGTACGTGAAGAAGAGATTACAAGTGGTACAGAACACTGCCGCCAGACTTCTCTTCAATATGCTGAAACACGAATCAGTGAAACCTGCATTTGCCACCTGGCAGTGGCTCTCAGTTGAGCAGCGAATAAAATTTAAGGCTTTGTGTTATATACATAGATCCTTACGTGAGAAAGGTCCACCACAGCTGCACTCTTTGGGTACCTTCTATAAGCCTTCAAGACATCTTAGGTTGTCATCAGCAGCCTTGGCGGGAAATCCGCGTGTAAAAAAGGCTAGATGGGGAGGAAGGTCCCTGCCATACCTAGGCACAAAGATGTGGAATTCCCTTCCCCTATTGATACGGCTCACAGAACAGGAACCAATTTTTAGGAGGCTGCTGTAAACATGGCTATACTGATCTGTGAAAATCACTGGGAGGTTCTGCTAAAGCACTGGGAGGATTTCGGGTAGCTATGCACCATACAACTCAGATAACATAACATAACATGTAGTCCTGGCAAAGCAAAACTTATATGTTGCTTTTGTGGGCCTTCGGTCTGCTTTTGATTTTGTCCCTAGAGAGAAGTTATGGGAAGTCCTGCATAGAATAGATATTCCTGACAATATAATACATTTATTACAAAGGTTGCATGAGAATACATATGCCCAGGTGAGATGCAGTAGCCAGTGAGAGCTAACTGATCATATAGCCATCCGGCGGGGGGTTCGACAGGGTTGTGTCCTTGCACCAACCCTTTTTACCTTGTTTATTAATGAGGTGGTGCATGCCAAAATGAATGCACATAAAATCCCTATTTTATTATTTGAGGCGATTCTCTTTTGATTTCTAAAACCCAAATGGGTCTGCAGATCTTGGTTGATAGGTTCAATGCTTTTTGTGCGGACCATGGTCTGGAACTTAATGCTAGCAAAACCAAATTAATGATATTAAGCACAGGCCTTGCTAGGAGATGTACTATTACTTTAGGTGGGGCTCCCTTAAGTAAGGTACATTCTATAGATTATCTGGGAGTAAGAATTTCAAACAACAGGCAGTGGGAGGATTAGATTGGCAAGAGTGTCTCACTTCTCCAGCATATTCTGCGCTTTTATAATACCACCATTGCGAAAGCTGTTTCTCCGGCTATTAAAATTTATTCGGCAAAGGTGCAGGGTGCAGCAATTTATGGTGCTGAGATATGGGGTTCTTCTAACATTAAGAAATTGACCGTGGGTGAGAATAATTTTGCAAGAGCTCTTCTTGCATGCCCTCGTAGTACACCATTGATCCCAGTCTTTTTGGACCTTGGATTTAATAGTATCTCTGATGTGACAGCTTTGAGACCCTTACTCTTTTGTGTACGAATCTGGACCACTCCTGAGCTTACTATTTACAGGGACTCCCTTCAAGATATTTTAGATAGACCTAATGCAGCTTCTATTCCTTGGCTCAAGCACGTTTCTAAGTGATTTTATATCTTGGGACTTGGGAACTTTTGGGAGAACCCTCATAATTTGGGGAGGGCCCAGAAACAACTTTTGAAATCTGTCTACTGGTCTTATGTTAGGAATAATTATCTTTTATGTACAACTCATGGTCTGTTGACAACACAATTTCTTGTTTTTAAATGGCACCCCCAGTTTGAATCTTATCTGGACTCAATTCCTGATTTATTAGGTAAGAGCCTGTACGCTTGTTTTAGATTTAGGTGTCTACCATTAAAGTCTCTTACTGGTAGCTGGAGATCATCATTAACATTTGATTTATGTCCCATTTGTAATTGTGTAACTGAATCTGTAGCACATTTTCAGTTTTTTCGTCCAGCTTATTCCTCTGTTCGGCGAAAATGGATACGTCCAAGTTTGTAGGAATATGGGCATGAGACAATGTAAAGTTGCCGTTAGGATATTACGGAGTGATACTTCTCTTGTCCTAATTTGTGCGGTTAGCAAGTTCCTTACAGCTGCATGGCACATACGTACTCGTTTTTTGAAAATGTATATTAGTAGTAAGACTTGTTCTTAAATTTTTATATTTACTTATTTATTATGTTTATACATTTTGGATTGCTGTGATGTTATGCTTTGATGGCTGTTTTTGACCGAATAAAGCTTATGTGACTTGTACCTCATGTGCACATTTTTCTCTGTACTTTACCATCCTTTCCCTCCTCACAAGCTAGAACCTGGCCATGTGGCCCAGGTTGACTACTCATGTGCCTGTTGTTGCAGTCTGTGCGGCATCAATGGGATTTACAATGTGCCAGTATTGATAGCCAATGCCATATGTAAAGTTCAGTCACATTGTGTTGTGTGAGGTTTTTGGGTTCCTAGATCCTCTTTGTGTTGGAGACATTACTGCAATCCACTGACAGCTCCTTCTTCATAATTGTTGTAAATGTCAGACAGCATGTATGTACTTTGCAGCATGAGCTGGGTTGCATATTGTATGAGTTAGTTGGGAGTAATGTGAGAAATGCGTATGGTGCCACGGAGATTTCTAAAGACATCTGCCCTTGCTAAACTGTTGTTTTGAAGGCATATCATGACTCACTCTGCCCTTCAGGTTGCCACACACACCACATGCCGAATTGCTGTTGGCTACATGATGTACTGTCATGCATGGAAGAGATGGAAATGGAGTGTAATGTAGGTACTGTATGCTCAGCCTGCAGAGACCAGGGCATGTCAAATGTATCTTCTAGTATGTGTCCTAGTCTAGGCTGGGTTGAAGTCACTATGGCACTGTGCCCACTCCTTTTACCCCAGCAGATCCTATCATGTGGGCAATATGAGGCTCCGGTGTAAAGTCCTGCCCAGAATGCCTCATTCTTTTGATTAGATTACGAATGGGCACAGAGGTAAGTTATATATCTAGTCCATATTTACACTTAGCATCATTGTCAACGTGTCTTTGACTCATGACAGGTCCCTTACCCCCACAGCCCTGTTATCACCTTTCCGCAGGTCATATTTGTCCCGTACAAATGACAGTCCCACAGTGCAAACAGTCTGTTGATTCCTGGAAGGCCATGATATGTGACTCAGTAGTTTGGTCACATAGCAGAAACTGTACAATGCATGTATTTGTTTATTGGATGCCATTCTCTGTAGGATGGACACATATGCCCAAATGAGTGTTCTGTGGTACAGATACATATCACAGAACCCCAAGCCCTGAAGTGGCATGTTAGTCCACACCTCCACACATGGACAGGGAAGACACTTTCTTTACCCCCATGCTAGTCCCTTCATTGGTACCGATGTGTAATATTGGAGTTTGTACTCTGGCAGTTGTCTATAGGGGCTATATGCAGAGTCATCCTCAGAGAGTGAATGTGTTGCTCCATTCATGCCTAAGGAGTTTACCCCTCAGAAGCCACAGAGGTGTGATGTGTTTCATTGTGGCTCACATCTCAGTCAGTTTGCTAGTGCATGGCGTACATGATGTCAGTAAGCTTGCTTAGTCATTGTAGGGCCTGAGCAGGGAAGTAGGTTAGTTGCAGATGGAGAAAATTATGGCCCTCATTACAACATTGGCGGGCGGCAACCGCCGTCCGCCAAGTTGCAACCGCCGTGCGGCCGCCAATACAGCCGCACTCCCGCGGTGGCCATTACGAGATCACCGCTGGGCTGGCGGGCGGAAATCTAGTTTCCGCCCGCTGGCCGTGCGAGGATGTAGGCCGCAACACAGGAGCCGGCTCCAAATGGAGCCAGCAGTGTTGCCGCTGTGTGACGGGTGCAGTTGCACCCGTCGCGCTTTTCACTCTCTGCTATGCAGACTGTGAAAAGTTCCATGGGGCCGTAGCAGTGGGCCCCTGCACTGCCATGCCAGAGGCATGGGCAGTGCAGGGGCCCCCAGGAGCCCAGCAACTCCCCTTTCCGCCAGCCTTTTGAAAAGGCTGGCAGGAGGGGGACTCGTAATCCCCTGAGGGATTACAACCGCTGGGACCAACGTGGTGGTAAACCACCGGGACCAACGTGGTGGTAAGCCGCCAGTCCCGGCGGTGCGACCGCTGTGATTCCACCGCGGTCGTAATTAACAGGATTGCACCGCCAGCCTGTCGTCGGTTCAACCGTCGAAACAGCCCTGGTGGTCTTTAACCGCCAGGGTTGTAATGAGGGCCTATGTCTGTAGTTATGTCGCTGTACTTATCAACTTTTATGTGTCACACTTGGGGAGTATTAACAAATAGGAAAGTTCGAGCTTGATGTTACTGACATGTATGTGACTCAACCATTTGTGATGAGACTTGTGATCATGATGTCTTGTTTTGTCTTTTGCATTCATGCAGGTCAACACCCATCAATAGAAGGGAGAATTTTGGAGAGCCATCGGCAAGAAGGTGGGGACCCTGGGAATCCACAGCCGGCGGAGCATCCACTGCAGAAAATGGTGGGAGTACCTGAGACGCTGGGCCTTGAAGATCGTAGAGTTCCAGCTGGGGATGTCCTCCCAGTGTGGGAGGGGTGTTTATCGGACTATGACTCCCCTAATGGCAGCATTCTGGTGGTGACCTAGCTGATGCTTGATGGGTGTTTGAGGGCAGTATAGCAGCTACAAGGAGGTAAGTACAGGGCATATTTCTGCCTGTCCTATTGCCAAGTTAATGAAATAGGTTCTGACAGCTCCCCCTGACAATTAGGGATGAGCCATGTGTCACACAGTAAATGAGTGATTGTCTGTGTGGACATGTCATGTGGTGAATACTGATGTGTCTTGCCTACTGGTACAGGTACCTAGAACACAACTGTGTACAATCGACAAACCACTTGCTCTGCAGGAACGATATATGGCTGGGTACATTGATCAATCAAGTACTCTTGGTTGTTGTAGTGAATGAAATAGGCCACTACTCCTAAGTGTTCCAGGACAAAAGTAAGTAGGTGATGGATCACTGTCCTTTACCATGTGTCTGTGTAAATGTGTACGTAGCCATCTGTCACCCAGAAGCTAGTTGTCTTCAGCATATGATGAGTGCTGCTGCCTCAATGCAGTCTGTTGTGTGAAGATGTCCAACATACATGTGACAGGGCTTACATTGTTCTTTGGATGCAGCTATAGGTCAATACTTTCCTGTGTTAAGTGGAGAATGCCCATTGGCATAATTATGTGCCATCACTGTTGCAAACATTCCTTGTGCCTACATTTTAGCATCTGTCCCTTTCTCTTTTGAAAAACATTTGTAAGCTGCAGTTTAGTGCATGGTCTACCAATGTTGATACAATGATGTCTGTATTTCCTCACATATATGCGCTTGGCAAACTGTTTGTTGGATAGTACATTTACAATGGGAATACATTTCATGTTGTGCCACAGACAGGAGTGTGTAACCATTGTTTATTGGCTGACACATACCCTCACCCATCATAGCATGGCTTTTGGCATATACAACTACAGTGGCAATGAGGGACATGACAGGTAGGCCTAGAGTTTAGAGCCACAATGTGAATATCTTTGTCTTTGATGTGGCATCATGTTGTAAAGTGCACTGCACATGAGTAATGGGTAAGGTTTGTGCCATGCCCTGACTGTTGGCCAGCATCATGGAGTGACTTGCAGTTATGCTGAAATCACATGTGTTTGGGTACAAGCATTCAGACACAGACAGACATCTGAGTTTGCATGTCTAAAATGGGGACAGTGATGTAGCTTCCCATTGGGCAACATGTGGAGGGCCTTCTACAAATACTTGCAAATGTTTGCGTCTCTCCAACATACACATGACTAATGACTTCTACTGATGTACTCAGAGTATGTCGTTATTTGGGTGCCGGACATTTGTGGTGATTACCCTGGGGCTTTCTGATTCATTGTGTTGCGTATTTTGAGGGCATCTCTTCCTGCATATTGCACATGATGTCTATGGTGTCCATTGCCATGCCACATGTATGGCCTGACTGAGCAACATTAATACTACCTCCATGACTCTACTGGGACAAATATCACTTGTGTGCATTGTTGATATGTTTCCAGTGTGGCATGGGTATTTCCATGTCACCTTCTCCAGCATATTGTACTTTTGTCATCAACAAGGCATGATTTTGTAGCATCATTCTTATTGTTGGGTCATCATGTGTGTGACAAATAGATATGTGCATGCCCTTGTGTGGGATCTGTGAAAATGCATTTGACATTGGCCTACTATTCTATGCCAACAGGTGACTGAGGTCTGCTCCATCGGACAAAGGTTTCAGGGTGATGGTGTCTCCTACTTGTTGAATAGGTATTGTGATTGCACAACTTCACTAATGCAATTGTAGTTGTCTGGGATCCAGATTTTCCTGTGGGCAACTGTTGTCATTTCAGATGGCAAGCATGCATATGGTATGGCAAATGTATGTGCCACTTAGATGGAGTTTGTTGCGTGGGCTAATCAGAGTTGTTTAAGTGTGATCATGGACATTTGATGACCCTATTTTTCTTTGTATTTGCAGCATTTGCGCCAGCAAGTGAAGGAGACAGGGCACAGCTGAGTGGCCACAGGACCTGGGTCAAGACAAAACTGACACAGAGGGACCCAGTGACCTGGAGGGTGAGGGGAGTGCCACATGTGAGACCGGAACATCATTATCAGATTCTTCCTCCATTGGACACCCCCTCGTGGTGGCAGACCCATCAGGGCATTCTCCTGTACCATCCTTGTCCACCTCCCCCTTCTACAGATGTCCTCCCTGTTGCTCCCCACCCAATTGGCTATGCTCGCTCACCCAAGAGGGTAGGCATCTCCTTTGCTGCAGGCATTTCCACCCCAGCCCCTGTTACCCGTGCTGCCCTTAGTGAGGAGGCTATTAACCTCCTGAGAAGTATCTCTGTTGGTCGGTCAGCCATTGTGAATGCCAGCAAGGTTTGGCCACCCAGCTACAACAGACAAATTAATTCCTGGTATGCATTCATGGTGCAGTGGCTGGCCTACAGAGATCTTTTCAGGCTCTGGTCTCCTCACTGATGGCAGCCAGTCTTGCATCGCCCCTCCACCTCCCTCTTCCCAATCCAAAGCCCGACTTCTCCTTTCTACCCAAAGCACGCAGACAGATCTGCACGTGTCCACATCAACACACAAGAGCCACACGCACCAACATGAACCAAAAAACACACTGGCATGCAAGCAAACAACAGACACCCACAGAAACAACAACAGTCACCACTTCCGTAGACACCTCCAGCATTGCACACACAACATCCAGCATACCCACAGACACCACACCTTAAGTCAGTGACACATCCACCATACCCACAGTGACCACCCCAGTGGACCCCCAGACATTCACCACAAGTACCCGTACCTGCAGACACCACAACTACAGACACACAGACATCCACCACATCCAGCAGACCTGCAGTCACCACCCCAACAGACACACACAAATCCACCACTACATCCTCCACCTCCAAGACTCCCAAAACACACAAACACGCTCACTCATCCACCTAACAGACACCACACATACACAAGCATACCTCCCAGAAGCATGCACCCACAACATCCACACCAACACATCAGTCAACCACTCCCTCAACTGCCAAATCCCGACCCCCTTCTGATGACCATTCCTGTGTCCCTAGAAAAATGTTATGTTTGACCTTGACCTTTCCGCTGCTCCCTCGACCCCTGTCCCAAACCATAGAGGCCCTCACCTAGCTCCCAGCCCCTCCCTTCCACCTCCAAGGCCTCCACAGCCCTTCCAAAAAGTAGACCACCCCTCCCCAACCCAAAACCAATCCCCCTTCAAATCTGATCCCCCTCAGGATGATACCTTATGTGCCTTCCCACCCACTTGAAGCTCCTTCCTGTAGAGGTTCCATGGCAGTTAGGAGTCAAGTGAGGGTACCATGAGGTGCCTGTGCTTCGCACTATGGACTGGTCAATTGCCTTGGACTTCGAAATTTTGAGGTTAATAAACCCAAATAGTTCTTTTTTGGGGCTACAATTCTATCCTGCAATTCCTTTACTACCATAATGTTGTTCCTGAGTGACTTGTGTTGTATGCCTACAGTCGATTGTGTTTCAGCCTGCTTGCTGATCTATTTGCTGTTGTTTGCAATATCTGACTTTGTAGGCAGTGCTGGGGCCTCACGAGACAAGAGCATATGTTGAGTGTATGGCTATGTGGGTGTAAATGCAATAGTGGTGCACTGGCATTATGTACTGTTTGTTATGGTAAGTATTTCATTTTGTGTTGTCCAATGTGAGCATGTATGTTTTAGACTTGTCCCCCTGATAAGAATTATGTATTCATCTGATGTGTCAGTTTGAGTATTTTTTGTGCAGAGAAACATGGAGTGTATTCATTTGTGCTACCTCTATTTGCAATTGACTGTGCATGTGTCCATTTAGCTGTGGGTACCTTGCAGCTAGTTCATGTAGAGGTATGTCCCGTGTAGTTGGAGTTGTATGTCCTTTGTTGACTTGCACTTCCACATTGTGCAGATAGGCATGTCCTTTGTGTCTAGTATTGTTTGTCCCGGGGACACACATTGGGTCATTTCCTGTGCAAATGTTGTTTAAGGGGCATGTGCAAAGTGATATGTGTCCCAGTGCAGTCTCCTTCCCTGAGTTTTCCTGCTGGCCCTCTACCTATTGTGTAGGTATTGTTAGCATAATGATTGTTGTATATTTGCCTCTTTGTCTATTGTGCATGCCCTTGCCCTTCCACTGTGCTGTAATGTTGGTGATGTGTGTGTACTTTGCAAGGCTGTATCATCGGAGTGGTGTTTGTGTTCTAAGACACATCCATACATTTGTGTGTTGTATGTGATGAGAGTACATGGCCTCTGATGAATATGAGTGTGTGAGTTGTATTTGTATATGTGATGCTGATGTGTTGTTGGTGATGTGTGAGTCAATGTTGTGTAGCTCTTACTATCACCGTGTCTGAGATGAGTAAACGTGTGTTTTTGTGTAGTGTTGCAGTGCAGTTTGAGTTACCTGCCCAAAGGGGAGGTATTGTGACTGTAAAGTGTCCATCTTTATGTATGATTCCAACTGTGTACACAATGACAGGTGTACTTGGTGCCTGTCGTTTGATCCCCATATCAGGTGAGCGATCTGCTGTTGAGCCTAATGACACAGGTAGGTGTGTGTGTACTTACGGTCGGTTGCATCCATGGCAGTGTTGATTTTGTGCTCCATCGATGATCAACAACAGCTGCAGGACATGTGTGATGGGCTCCATGGTGGCACGGGATGTGCAACACTGCCTGCAGGTGAGTGTCTCCCTTTATACTGTCCATTTCCGTCTGCTGAGACATGGTGGTTGGACTGCGACAGTCACATTGGCGGTGTCCAACCTCATAATGTGTCCGGAGGCAATACAGGCTCCATCGGTCTGTTTGTACTGCCTTGTGACTGTGGAGGTCAAGCTGTAGCCAAACAGGGCTCCATGAGGCTGATACCTTCTCTTTGATATTCCTCTAAAATGGATTTGCTGTGGTGGATAAGCTCTGAGTGGAAGCATTATGAATCTTTGGCTCAGTGGCAGGTTACCTTCATTGGTTTTCCCGACAAAAAGTCTTGAAAAAGTTTTATAAGTCCCAGCCTTTAGGCTTGGGGAGGAGGAGTAAACTCTTACACTTGTCTAAGTGCAAAGGACCTTAAGCAAACCACTTACAGGTCAGGACTCACTCTAGTAGAAGCCACTGACAAGATCCAGGGGAGGTTCATTTGGAGCTGGTCATGTGGGTTCTTCTGAAGAGTGGAGTACATGCATACTTACCGCCCCTGTACTTTAACAGAATGTCAGCCAACTGATCCTTGGAGTCCACTTCTTGGTCCTGAGTACAAGTGGAATTAGAACTAATCCTTAGGGTCCTCTTCACATATCACAATAGGAGGTGGAATCCTTCTGTCTTCCACAGGTCCGGCAGGTATTCTGAGGAGAATACTAGGGGTGCTACATTTATGGCCAGTGCCAGCCTGGGTGCGGAGGAAACTCCTAATCACTTCCTAACAAATGGGATAAAAGTTCACAGGGGTGACCTGACCCACTTTTGCACCACTTACTGTATTTTTGTACTGTAACAAATACCTCTGCCTAAAACCAACATGGCATAGCCTTTCCTCCATTGTCTCAGCTCTGGGAGCAACCTCACAGTTCACCCCTGATCAAGGATCCATTCAGCTCTTAAGGGACACTGATAGAAAGCACATTCAGTTCAGACAGAAAAAAGGACAAATTCTTAAGTGCCATTTTCAGAATAATATTATAAAATCTGACTAACCAATAATTTTAATTTAAATTACTATTAAAATTAGTTGCTGAATCATTTTTCTAGTTAGTCACAAACTGAAGTTAAGTATTATAAGGTGTTAAAATGTAATCCACTGCTTTCCTTTGGAAGATCCAAATGTATCACAGTGAAAAACTGCTTTGGAGGTTTTTCACTACCATGACATGTAAAACAAAGACTATACACATCTTAGGTTTTGAATACTATGCGCCATGCCCGTTGGTATTTAGGGTCTACCTTATAAGTATTATAAAGGAAGTATTAGGATTAGCAAAAGGTTTGTTTTACTAGGTTGTATTGGAAGTTTTAAAACTGCATACCCAGGCTGCAGGGACAGGCCTGAATACATGCTTTGCATTGTCACTTTAGTAGTGGCACAGTATGTGCTGCAATCCTCTAGTGACATTTAACATACAGAGCCTAGGTACAATTTGCACCATATAACAGGGATTTACGGGTAAATTGAATATTGCAGTTAGGAGCTTAGCAAATTTGACATGCCTTTAGGGGTCAGAGCACAATCATTGGGCACTGGACAGCTGTGTCCCAGTGTGCAGTCAAAAAAACTTTAACAAAATCTAGCAAAAAATGCAGGTGAACATGCAAAAAAGGAACTTTTCCTACACAATCCTTAAGAGTTTCCTTATCTAGAACCACAGAACACATACGCGACCCAGATCCCATTCCCAGACCTGTCAACTCACATGGCTCTACTGTATGTCACACAATATCTGCTCACTTCACACAGCCTCCAGGTGAAGAAACAAAATCAAACTGCATGCACAAATTAGATTTTACTAAATATATTCCTGCACCTTGGAAAAATTCTAATCGAGTGGGGTGGGTATCAACCCTGTATCTTAATAGGGCCCTTAGAGGTGGAAGATAAGTCCAAAACAAAACCAAAAGACTTTACCACTGGTTCTAGAAGGAGAACAAATCCAAGTTAGGAAAGAGATAGGATCCAGAGTTGAATAATGGAGAAGATTTAGAGGCCACTGTCATTAGTTTTTCTGTAGCACATGACTGGTACGGATGTAGCTTCACAGCGCTGTTACCACAACGGATGGCTGATCTGTGGAAAGATTGTGTGGGTTGATGGCATCTACTTAGGAAACATTGTGTGCCATGCTTGAGTGCCTTCGATATGCTCACATGGTTTTGCAGTGAGGTTGATGCTGCTTTTGAGCATGGTGCAGTCAAAGACAACTCTATTGACAGAGGTGAAGTTGAACATTGAGGTCTGGATGGGAGTTGCATGTGTGCAGGTATCATGTGTTTGAGGATTTAGGTGCTTGCATGAAGGGCAGAAATGTACTCCATCATACAGTGGCACACTTATCGTTAGAGATGAGAAAGCCTGGCTCAGTGAAAGGCGCACATGACAAATACCCTAGTGAGATTATTATGGGTGTCATTATGAACATGGCGGTAAACCCTGTTCCCCACCGTGGCGACACTGAACAGAATCCCGCCATTGGCGTGACCAGAAACCCGCTATATAAAGATGCAAAAATCAGAATCCGACAAATATTTCCCTGCCACCAGTCACCGCCAGGACCTTGTCGGCAAAAATGCTGGACATCCCACCCTGCCACCGCCGAGCACACAAAATCCCCGCCCTCCAAATAATGATGCACAAATCACAGCGGCGGTCAGTGGAAGTCGAACGACCATTGGCTCTACAGACTGCCACGGCCAGCAATGGGACCCAACAGTAAGAATTGCACACATTGGCAAGTTTGAAACCCACACACCTGACACACATCCACAACACTATGAAATACTCACAGACACACCCCACAATCCTTTGCACCGCCAATAGGACACCTGAGATTGAGAACTCCACAAGCAGACACTGAACGCCACAACACATGAATCACACACCCAACTACACAACAGCACCTTCACCTAGATCAACACAACACACCACCCACAACACACACCATGGCACCCCCCAAGCACCCACACTTCTCAGAAAGGGAGCTAAGGACCCTGGTGGATGAGATACTGAAGGTCGAGCCACAATTATTCGGGGCACAGGTCCAGCACACACCCATCGCGTGGAAGATGGAGTTATGGCAGACCATTGTCAAGAAGGTCAACACAGTGGGACAACATCCACGGACGAGAGACGACATCCGCAAGAGATTGAATGACCCGCGCTGGAAGGTGAGGTCCATGGCATCCTGGCACAACATTGTGGCCCAGAAGACTGGGGGAGGACCTCCACCACCACCCGACTACACTGACTGGGAGGAAAAGGTACTGGCCATCCTGCACCCTGAGGGCCTCACTGGACTCACTGGAGGAATGGACTTGGGTAAGTCGTGTACAATTACCCCATATCCATTATACCTGTAATGCATGCACCACCCCACCTCTCCAACAGCCACCAGGACCACTACCCCACCCAGCCCACAATCGCAAAATCCAGTTACCCTGCATGCCCACAATTCAACCAACAGGACCACATGCCTCCCCCTGTGCACAGCCACGTACCCCTACAAGTAATCACAAAGGCACTACACCACCCACAATACACCTCCACATCCTAAGCAAAATGAAAGGCAACCTCACAAAGGCGCCCTGCATGGCCCAAAAGTGGAAAACCTACACAAAACAGCCCAGCCCTGTGCACCCCATCCGATAATGCAATTTTAACAGACATGTCCATTACCCCCAACAGGCACCACCACCCATGTCACCCTGACAGACAAGAGAAGGAGTGGCAGTGCCCTACATGGAGACAGAGGCACCACCCAGGACACTGGAGAGGGAACCCTGGACAGTGAGGAATACCCTGGCCCCTCACACAGTCCGGGACAGTCACCATCCAGCAGACCCACCCAGGACACCACTGACACCGCTACCCCCCACCCACCAACATCAGGCCGGGGAAACCAGCCCCATACATGTGTATTCAGGCCACAGACTGGTGGAACACAAGGACAGAGGCCACAATCACCACCTACCAACAGGCAGAAAGACGATGGCCCCAGTACAAGTAGTACTGCCAGACCGGTGCAGGGGACACTGGCACAGGGGGCTAGGCCCAGTGGGAGGGCATCAGTGGCCCAGGGGGGAGACCACAGAACGGATTCTGCATCCCAGGACGTCATCTCTGAGGTCCTGGGAGCATACCACCATACCCAGGACAGGATGGGCCAGATTGTGGCCACCCTGGAGCAGAGTCAAAGGCTGCAGATAGCCTAACACCAAGAGACCATGGAGCAGTGGAAACTGTACAATACCACCATGGCCACCATAACATGTGCACTGCTGCACCTTGTCCAAACCCAGCCTGAGACCCTCACAGACCAGTAAGCCCCTACTACAGGCCAAGATACAGACCAGCCAACAACAGCAGCAGCAGCAACTGGACTTGTGCCACCATCTGAGGACACACAGGAGACCTGCACTTCAACCCGTAAAGGCCAACACCAGGCACCCAAATGGCCCCTCAGGCCCAGATGTGGCACTGGAACACCTGCCAAGACCTAGGCCCCCTCTAAGAAGTGACTCTGACAAGAACTGTCCCAAAGTGTGCCACTGAACCACCATCCACACCGTGCAATAACAACCCCAAAACTTGTAAATAACAGATGGACATATTACCACTGCCAACAATCGCTGAGACCATGTAGCCAATATGGACATAGACCAATAGCCCACTACCATCACTCTAAAGAGCACCATGGCATCCCTGACACCAAATAAAACACCTGTTTACCAATGTAAATATCCTCTGTCATGTTGAATCAAATCGAGGTGTGCATGCAATTGTCATTGAAATAATTTATTCCTATCTTTATTGCAGGAATGGCACCCCACGCATAACATGGGGTGGTGCCAACAGAAATGTCTAACAAGTTGTCCATAATCTCACATGTCCCATGCAAACCTGGTCGCAGTGACAATGTCTATAGACCCAACAGCCCCATAGTTTCTGGAAGTACAGTTGGATCAGTTGGTTCCTGGAGTGTACATCTTCCCCCTCATCATCACCATCACTCTCATCCCCTCTCTGAGGAAGCTGGTCTGGATATACAGCCCCCTCCTCCTCCAAGAGGGGAATAGATTTCCTCACAGCCACGTTGCGCAGCATGCAGCAGGCCACCACTATTCTACACACTTTCTCAGGCTCATAGGCCAGGGATCCCTAACCCTCCTAGTACGTCCATGGGCCTCATTGTAATTCCTCTCTGCATCTGTCCTAGGATTCCTAACTGGTGTCAGGAGCCAACACATGTTGAGGTAGCCAGAATCACCTGCAAAAGGGGGCAAAACAGGACAGTCACTGACAACCCTCATGTGCCAAAATGTGTTAGACACACTTACTTATGATCCATCCTCTGTCCCCTTGTAGTTGTTCCATCCTGTGTGGAACACTGCTGTTCCTCAGCACAAAGGAATCATGGACTGATCCAGGGAACATGGCATTCACATGTGAAGTGTACTGGTCTGCAGTACACACCAATTGAATGTTCATGGAGTGAAAGTTCTTCCTGCTTCCGCACACCTGTTTACTTACTCTTGGACGCAATAACAGCTATGTGGGTTCCATCAATGGCACCTATCACATGGGGAATGTTGGCAAAGGCATAGAATTCTGACTTGATGGCAGGGAGAGCAGCACTTTGGGGAAACCTCACATAGGACTGCAGGTGTCGTACAAATGCATTCAGGAATCTGGACAGTATAATGCTACACATTGGCTGTTAAAAACCTGCACCAATGCCCACAGTCAGCTGAAATGAGCCTGTGGCCAGAAAATGGAGTGCAGAGAGCACTTGCACTTCAGTAGGGATGGCATGCTGATTCCGATTAGACGGTCTCAGTGCTGGATCCAGTAATGCACAAAGTTCATGAATAGTAGCACGGTTGAGTCTGTAATTGATAATGATGTGACGCTCCACCATGGTCCCCAAATCAACAAGTGGTCTGTACACCGATGGGACCCTCCCTCGCCACATGGGTCTCTACCTAGGAGGAGTTGAGAACACATGTGAGGAAGACACATACATCTGCCCAACATGTTAAATATTCAGCACTGCTGGCATACAAGTCGATGACACATATGCATAGTAGGATGTTGAACTGGAGTGACATGTCCTCAATGATTCACCAGGACTGTTGTGGTGAGTAAATGTATATTTGTTCATGCCTATGGGGGTTGGGGACAATAGGGCCTGCATGGGGCAAATGAGAAATGTATAACTGCGTAGTAATGGCCAAACTGTCTGCCCGCTGTAATCCAGAAATGCTGTAGTGGAAGTGACCTCATACCGCTAGCGGTTGTCGTAATAGTGTAGGGCGGTGTTGACCACCGTGCGATCATTTATTGGTTAACATGGTTGTCAATGGGGAATATGAGCATATCATGATCGCCGCCGGCGGTGATGGTGCACACTGCCACGGAGCGTACGCCATCTCGTCACCCCAACTCCACTTGACTCCCGGATTGCGTGCATGCAGGTACTCCACTGAGTGTGCTACTGTGTCCTAACTCTGGTCCTGGAAATGGCACGAGTGGCAGGGGAAAGGGGAAGTGGCCTTCACCACCGTGGAACTGGACAAGCTCATGGACGGGGTCCTCCCCCTGTACGCCAAGCTCTATGGTCGACCAGAGATACAGGTGAGTAGGTGGATTGGGGGCATGGATGTGTGTAATGGTGGTAGATGGCTGTAAACATGTGTGCATGTTTGACACTGTACAGTCGTGGGATTCATGACATGCTTTCGTGTGTGAGGTCCTGTTATGGTGTTGTGAGTGTCCATCCCATAGGGGACATATAGCTAGCTGTATCTAATGGGCATTGTCTGATCTCTGTGTTACTTTTTCTGTGTGTCCCATATAGGTCAGCGCCCATCAGAAGAGGGGACTCTGGCATGCCATCACCAGGGAGGTGCGGACCCTGGGGATCTACAACCAGCAGAGCACCCACTGCAGGAAGTGGTGGGAGGACCTGAGACGCTGGGTGAGGAAGACCTGCGAGGCCCAGCGGGGGAAGTCCTCCCAACGAGGAAGGGGTGCCCGTAGGGCCCTGACACCCTCTAATGTACCACATTCTGCTGGTGGCATATCCGGACCTGAATGGGCACTTGAAGGCTGCACAGCAGACACAAGGGGGTGAGTACAGAAACCATTGTATGCCTCCTTGATGGATATGTGAGTGTGCTGTAGTATGTATGCTGTCTATTGGCAGGCACTCCGACTGATGTCATTTTACATAATGGCCCCCATGGGAAGTTAGGTTGTAAGGAACAGGTCTGCAGCACTTCAGGTCCATCTGTGATGTAGGAAATGGCTGTAGAGCAGGGTTATGGCCACTAGTCAGGGGAATAGCCATGTGTATAGCGGTAGGTGCTGCATGGTGGAATATTTGCATGGTGGGAGTATGTGTGAACCACTTATATACCTCTATTCAGCTATTTACAAGTGTCTCTCCTATTTTGTCTCCCCATCTCTGTTCTCTTGTGTTGTCTGTGTACATCAGCATCATCTGGCGAGGAAGCTGTGGCACCGGCGAGTGGGGATGCAGAGGCCCGCGGTTCCATGGAGGCAGAGCCGAGCGACGCCAAGGGGACCAGTGGGTTGGAGGGCAAGGGGAGTACCATGGGGGAGGCAACTACCACTGGAGGTAGTGACTCTGATACCTCCTCCGATGAGAGCTTCCTGGTGGTGGCAGACCCTAGTGGGCCTACCCTTTCGATGTTATATTACGCCATCCCCCATAACATCACCGCCCTCCTATTTGTTCCCCACCGAGTTGCCCGTGCCTGCTCACCCAGAAGGGTGGTCGTCTCATTCGCCCCAGGCACCTCATCCCCTGCCCCAGTCAGCCCTGCTGCCCTCACGAAGAGACTATTTACCTCTTGAGGACCATCTCTGTAGGGCAGACAACCATTGTCAATGCCATCCAGGGGCTAGCATCAGAGGTGCAGCAGACCAATGCCTACCTGAATGGCATTCACGGTGCTGTGTCTGGCCTACAGAGATCTTTTCAGGCTCTGGCCTCCTCTTTGGCGGCAGCCAGTGTCCCTGGTCATTCCGCCCCCAAGCACACATTCTGACAGCCATGCACACACCTCAACACACAAGAAGCACACTGAAAAACACAACCACCACACTTCCCACCACAGGCATACACACAGCCAACATACAAACGTACACACACCAACATCCACTTCCCCCAGTGTGCCCATCTCTTCCGCCTCCCTGTCTGTCACCTCTACATGCACACTCACAAGCACTGCACCCTTACTCACTGTTGCTGACCCCATTCTGGCAGTCACCACAAAATCAGACATCCATTCATGCACCACAGACACCACACCTGTACTCACCACAACGACTTAGGTTGACACATGCAGCACACTCACCAAACTTGCAGACACACAGACAACATATATTTACACTGGCAGCCTGTGTTATCCCACTGTGTCCACCCCCCCTCCTAAGACACTCAAACATTCCAAGACACCCACCTGCACCCATATCACGCAAACCTACACCTGTCACGACCACTCCCTCTACCTCCACTCCCACACCTTCCTACGGGTCCACCCCGATTGCCCCTAAAAACGTTTCCTATCCCGTGTTGACTTATTGGAACCCACTGGCCCACCCTGTCTAATCCGTAAATGTGCCCACCTCCTTGCCTTATCCACTCCTCCCAAGTCACAGCCCGCCCCTGTCCGCCCTTCCCATTCCCATGCTACCTCCCCTGTGAGCAAGAGACTCCCTGCTGGCCCAGGTACATCTGCCACACCCCAGTCCAAGGCTGCTCCACCACCTTCAAAGGCCAGACCCAAGCCCCCTCCACCTTCCAAACGTAAAGCCAAGTCCCCCCTCCCAGTCGTAAGTCACCACCCCCACCACCCCCTGCCCCTCTTCCCTGAGGTGCCTGGATGCCCCATTGTTGCCCCTTTAAGGTGGAGTACCATTTGCACTTGTGGGAGTCAAACTGGGGCCATTTGGGTCCATCAGACCTTGGAATATGGACTGGCCATTGGCCTTCTGTTGGACTTCTGTTGCTCCTGGAGCTTAATAAAATGGTTGTGTGGCCAGTGTTGGTTTTGGCACACTCTGGATCCGTGGTTCAATGTTTCTTTGTGGGGTGGTGTTGTGCACATGTGTGTACTTTGGGCAGGATGTCTTGGCCTTGTGTCGGGTAGGTACCTCTTGCTCTGGCATGTATGGCTTATGCTGTTGTGAGGGGTTGTGGGTGCGTTGCGGGGTTGGTGGGTATGTAACTGTGCCCTTTCTTTCCTTTTTTAATAGGTGGCAATACTTACTGTTGTCGTCTTCGTTGGAGATCTCGGTATATGCCAAGGAGCAGGACTGGCATGATTTGCAACACTCTATCCATGCCTGCTTTGGCATGTTGAGTGAGCCTCCGGTGAGTGTTTCCTTATAGTTGGTTCATTTCCGCCTGGCTTTGCGTGGCGGTGGTTCCCGCCCCGGAACTGACGGCGGTCTAGTGCTTCATTATTTGATGGGTGGGTAGGGCCTTTCCATCTGCCTGTGGGCGGCCTCTGCCGTCGTTGTCGGCACTTCTCTGCTGGTGGTGAGTGGATTTCAGGCTGCCTGTTTTTCAGGTGGTTCATAATTTGGCGGCCCAGACCGCCTGACTATTGGCGGTAGTTACTGCTACCACCGGCGGAGCAGTGTTTACCGCCATGTTCCTAATGAGGGCCTATGTCTAATGCGGATGGGTGATCATTGCTCACTGCCCAGGGATGGTCCACTACGGAGGTATGAAGCATTAATTGGTGATTAAAATAAATAATTTTTATCCGTTAACTAGGGTTGGGAAGGATCAGCCCTCCAGGATTAACTTTGATCATCATGTTTTTTTCAATTACGAGATGGAAAAGGCTTCCATAGTTTTGGCATTTTGTAAGAGAACGAATAGGACTCGCAGTCGTGGTTTGTTAAAATGTTGAATCTCGATTCGTACCTGGATCTTAAATTGAAACCTCCATCTAGGGAGATAGAATTGTAGCTTATGTTGCAGCTGGAAACTAGATCCTTTTCATGGCAACTCAAATGTAGGGGGTTGTGAAAAGTTAATACAAGGGGATGGTTGATGTTCAAAGTCTTGCGAGATTCCAGCAGGAGACTGGTTCGAAGATAAAAAATGTCTCTTGCTAATTTTTTTCTGCTCTAATCAATGTCTATTGGCGAAAGATTTCGAAGGGGTGCACGTCCTAGTGCAGTGTAGATAGCTTGAAGAATATTTGGTGATCTCTACCAGCCAGTAAAGTGCAGATGTCTGATGCTATGAGCGTACATCAAGCAATCTGTCAACTGGGTTCTGTATCCTCTGAAGACTGCGACAAGCTCTACACTTGTGCCCCTATCATGCCTGAATAGCAGGCCATGTATTATTTCAGGGTAAGCTTGTACATTAATAAAAAAAAACATTTGCCACTCTAGGACAGGCATGTTTTGTATTACTATCTTGTCTTGTGACCCCCAATGACAGATCATACATTTCTCATGTGGTTACACCAGAATTTAGTGTTTATCTCCTCAAAAAGCGAATGGAGGTGCTAAATACATGTGCATTTCCTCTCTTTTAGTTTCACCTTTATGAACTGCTTTCAATACCCCAGTGTCATTTAACCAACGCTTAGTTTTCCCCTGCAAGGCTTCCCCTATTCCCTTTCACTGTATGGACTTCTCTGATGAAGTCATTTCCTCAGAAGAAAAGATGACGAGCGCATTGTGCACATTTGGTGCCATATTTATACTTTTTGACGCAAAACTGCGGCAACACAGTTTTGCGTCATAAATATTACCGCCGGCCAACGCCATTTATTTGCGCCGTGCGGGCATCAAATTAATACTTTGACGCATGGCGGCGCAAACCACAGGTGTGAGTCATTTTTTTTTTACTCAAACCAATGCGTCACGTCCTAAAGGAAAACGACGTTAGAGCGGCAAAAATGACTGTGAAAAGATGCTTGCACAGACCCCAGGAAGATGACAACAGACCAGGAACCAGCCAGGAGGACCCACAGAAGACCCAGGACAGGGAGAAGAAGAAAAGAAAGTGTTGCTTCAGTGCAGAGGAGCAAGAAATTCTGGTTAAAGAGGTGACGGAACACCAGCACCAACTGTTTGTCACCTCAAAGTTGCCAATCAGTAGGAGAGAGCCAATATGGCAACAAACTGTTGACAAGATCAACAGTGTGGCAGAAGTACAGAGAACAGTCATCGAGTGCAAGAAACGCTGGCATGACTGCAAGCGCAGGACCAAGGAAAAGATGGCCAGGAACAGGAAGGCAGCACTGCAGACTGGAGGTAGGAGTCTAGCACCGCAGGAGGCCCTGGACCACGTGGAGGAGATGGTCGCAGCCGTCATCCCTGAGGATATAGTCACAGGGATTCAAGGACAGGACAGCGCAGACTACCAGGAGACATCACACATGCAGGGTAAGTCGCATGGGGAATAAAAATTGCACAAATGTTAACTGTAAGCAGGGGGTGGACATACCTACTACACAATGCATGTAAGTCATGATATTCAGGGAGTGGACTGTGTAAAGGGGCACGGCAAGGGGGCATGGCCCGTTCAGAGGAAACCTGGGGCACACTACTACACAACACCAACAACCTTTACATGGGGTATGCTGCCATGTCAAGGATGTTGCAAAGGTAAAGCCAGGCCAGGAGGGCAGGGTACAACGTAAAACTGGCAGCCTGTCACACGTCAGCCAGTATTCTTCCTACAGTAACTAGGGCCCAATTAACAACCTCTGGCCATACTTGAAAGTGGAATGTAGCATTGACAACAGTTGCCACTACCACCTCTGCTATGTGTGCATGTCAAGTAGCTAATGACAAGTCCCCATGGATAAACCACACCCAAATTAGAGGGTTCAGGATGACAACGTTATCAATCCCCTGAAATCAATACAAATGTTCCAATCCTATCAAATGTGATTGTCCAAAGTTGCTACAAACATCAGCCCATTAACATTAGGAAGTACACAGCACTATGCTGCATATGTCAGGGTCCACCCTGTGCCTGGGTCACAATAGCTCCAATGCCACCATGCAACATCCCAAATGTCATACTGCTCAGACAACAGCATTGAGGGGAGGACACATGTAACTGGTTACAGAAATACACCTGCACAGTCAGAGGAGAAAATGGAACACTACTAGGACTATCAGTACAATCCAATGTACCACACATTCTCCAACATCAGCAGTACACATTACCAATGCTGACATCCATGTTGTGCTATAACAAAGCTATACATAGTATATGCTAGGTCTCAACTACGTATAGGTGGATGTGAAAGATCAGAGACTGGGGCAGGTCCAGATTGTTAAGTGTGGTGCTCGTGCCAGAGCACCCACAGCCAGTGAAAGGCCTCACCATGAGAATGAAAGTAGACAGAGGGTTGAGTATGACAAGAAGGTGGCAATTCACAATTCGGCCTGAACCAACACCTAGACAATGTGATGTTGACAAGTCCACAAACTGACCACAATACATGTGACATGCAGGTGGGGCATAGGCCTGAGAGAATGCTTATATTAAAGACATGAACAATGAACAGGAACCAAGATCACAATGTTAAAATAATCGGAAGGCAGGCATGTCACATTACAAAGCCCACAAAACAGACACACTAATTTTACCAAATCTCATCGCAGAGGACAATGGCTCTCCAGCGGATATGCCTGTCCAGGACTACCCGGATGACATGGATGACGAGCTGACAAACATCAGTCAGCAGACCCTCCAAGATGTCCTTGGAACCCTCCAGACCCTACCTTCAGTCACAAGGAGGAGTGCAGAACTATCAGCCATCACAGAGGACCCACCCACCACCCCAATTGTACGACCTGCCAGGTCCAACACAGCTGAGGACTCTGACGACACTGGCACCAGCTTTGAGAGAACTGTAGTTGGAGTACAGCAGGAGCTGGCCAAGGAGGTGCGGGTGGGGATGCAAACTATGGCAGCCAGCCTAGATGGGGTGCGTTCGTGCGTGATGTCAACTGAAGAACAGGCAGCAGCTATGCAAGGGCGAACAACAATCTTGCAGGAACTTGAAAAAAGGTTGAAGGAAATCAGCACAGCTGTAATAGAGTTGAACCAACACATACAACAACAATCCTGTCAACGCGTGCACGAATGCAATATTGAACCCTTCAAGGTCGACCTGGCTGCCTACCACCATGATGTGGCTGCTATTCTTAAGAACCAGCAGCTCCTCCTTACTGCAATCCTGCCCTTAAGAGCCCCACAGTTAGCAGCTACCGGGATGTCTGACTCCACGTCTTCTAACACTGAGGTGTGTGTTGCCCCTTCACAACCACCACCACCAAGGCCAGAGGAGACAACACACACCAGAAGATGAAGACGTGGAACAGATCACCTTCACCCATAAGAGTACCCGGTAGCACTAGGCCCTGCCACATGGCCACCTATTACCAAGGTACTGTGCTTTGTAACATGCCAGTCTTGCAACAACTGTACTCAAGCACTGTTCTTCAACCCACTGTTTATCTTGTCACCCTGCCCTGTGATTGTCTCTCGTCTCTCACTAACTCATTGGCAAATCCTGGCCCCACTGCACTGTCTGACACTTCACCCCAGCATGTCCAATGACATGTCCTTTTGCACTTGTGTAGGATCACAATGGAAGATGTCAGACTAATGGACTCACAATCAAGAACAATGTACATATAGCACTACAGCACTTTTAAATAAATACCACTTACACAACAACTTTGTCTCTGTGTAATGTGACACATCAACCGTGATGGCCATCAGTGATCTTAACCTCAGGTCAATGATCATTGATTGTCAATCATCCATATTTCTCAGGGCAGGTAAATAGGGAGGATGACTGTCTGATGCCAGAGGGGGTCTGGGTAGAACATTATTCAACTGTATTTCAGTCCGTAAATAATCCTAATTATGATGTGGTGGCATGTGCCCTCCCACGTCTGGCCTCTCCTATTCCAATCAAGAGTGGTGTTTTACTTGAGGCATATGAGATCAGTGCAGCAATAAATAAAATGAAAATAAGGAAAGCCACCGGCCCGATGGGTTTCCAGTGGACTTATTTAAATCTCTACCTGATTTGTGGGTCCCACTAATCACAAATGTTTTGAATAGTGATATTCAAAGTGCTATTCCTTCCTCATGGTTAATGGCAATACTTGTCCCGATATTTAAAAAGGGTAATAGGCTTGACTCCTTTTGCTATAGACCCATCTCTCTCATTGACTCCACGGCAAAGATTCTGGGAGCGTAATTTTGACCCGGCTTGAGGAGTGGGTTGCAAGGACAAACATTCTATCGCCAATTCAATATGGGTTTAGGCACAGTGGATCAGGCCCTAAATTTACATCTTATTCTTAGCAAATATGTTATTGCAACAAGGGAATCTATCCACTTAGCCTTTATTGATCTGTCCAGTGCATTTGATATGGTGAAAAGAGCAAAATTGTGGGAAATAATGGACACAATGGGTATCGAGCAAGATCTGTTGGATTTGATTAAATGCTTATACTCTGACCTTACTATTATAATTCAGTTTGGACAACATGGCGAAAGATCCCATCCCCTTGCATCCAATCGGGGTGTTAGACAGGGCTGCACTTTGGCACCTTTTTTATTTCTGTTGTACATAAATGGCTTAAATAGTTATTTAGCCCAAAATGGTAAGGATTTCCCAAGGATGAGTTTTAGACAATTGCCGATTTTATTATATGCCGACGACGCCGTTTTAATTGCTCGCACGGCCAATGGCCTACAGACCCTTTTGGATCTTTTTCTAACGCATACACAAGAGCTTGATTTGAAAGTTAATTTTAAAAAGTCACATGTTATGGTTTGCGGCCCTAAAAACACACGTACTAGATGTTTTATAATGGGGGAAAAGCTTTAACAAAGGTAAAAGATTTTTGTTATCTAGGTCTGTACTTAAGTACCACTCTGTCATGGAAATTTCATTTGAATTTTAAGCTCCAACAACTGGAAAGAAATGTTGAAGCAATCTTCCGCTTTGCCCGTAGATTAGGGCATAGACCGGTTCATCATATCATCATGCTCTATAAATCCAAATGTGTTTCGGCGGCGACTTATGGGAGTGGCCTCTGGGGATATACCAGTTCAAGTGTATTACAACTGGCAGAGAATAAATTTCTCCATCGGCTACCTGTGGTGCCCAAGAACGTAGCAAATATTATATGCCATGAAGAGTTGGGAATCCGTTACATTACAGACTTGATAGATATTGCCCCACTTCTGTTATGGATAAATGTATGGTTAAATCCGGCGGCTAACATGATTGTATAAAAGACTGTATTTTGTTAGCAAACTCTAACAAAATCCCATGGTTAAATTCTGTTCACAATGGCTTTCGAAATTTGGATTTGGAGTTTATGTATTTTAAACCAGAGCTCTTGCCCGCCAATGGGAAAGAAATTGTTAAACTTCGATACAAAGAGCACGTAATGAACCTTATATATCAAGTGGCAGAAAAATTGAGTTCTTTTAATTCATATGTACAAATTTAATCTTCAGATTCATTAGAACCTTATTTTGTTTGGTTCCAGATCCCTTCTTTATATTCTTTACTTGCACTCTTTAGATTTAACTTGATCCATTTTAGAGTGGCGTTTCCGACAAAATGCGTGTGGGAAAAAATGTTACCGCCATGCCCTTGTGATAATTTTTCAAAACAAAGTACTTGTCATTTTATTTTATTTTGTACACTCTACTCAGCTCCTAGGGAAACTTTTTTATTTCATATTTTGCGTAATTTGCACACCCTTTTTTATAAAGAAGGATTGATTGGCATTCAAAGCCTTTCATCCAAACAAATGTGCAGCTCTATTTTAGGTTTTATTAAATACGCTATCACAATTAGGAACCGATATGAATCAGTAACGTGACTATTTATTAAAGGAATTTAGATATCGTTTTACCGTCGTATACGATTTTATAAGTATTTATTATTTTATATTGATTAGTAGGCTTAAGTGGTAAACTTAGATTTTATAGACTTGCAGATCAAAGAGACTTGCCTTTGAACTATGTAATAAGTTCTGTATTTTATGATGATTTATATGTATGTATGTGTACTTTTATGGCAATATGCCGAATAAAGTTATTTTGACTGACTGACTGACTGATTGTCAATACACCTGACCTGAACGAATCTTGGCTGATAACTATGCACAGTGGCCTGGATTGTACCATCATCTGCCCTCCCTGAGGGATATTTCCTAGGAAAATATAAACTATGCACCAAAATGCTGTGTTGTACAGAATAACGCTTCCTCAAGGGATGTCTAAGCCAGAAAATAGTGCCTTCAATTTTTACTGAAAGTCAAAACTTACGTATGTGACATTTGCCCCAATTTGTAGCTAACACACACCAAACAGCATGAATTGATGTGTATGAGTTTCCATACAAATAAGTCACTGGGCTGAACATTTTAACAAATGATAGGTGTGAGTTATATATACCATACTACATGAGAGCATACTAGCACTCACATTAAAAGGATATGCTTGGACATCAGGCTGCAGGCAGACTTAACACAGTGTCCCCAATACCAAATCTGTTAGCAAAGTATGTGACATTGAAAACATACATCACAAAATAACCACACTTTGGGATCCATAGTAACTGTGAGTGGTGAGTGCAATGAATGGCCGAATCTTAGCTAAGTAGCTTTGGTGTAGCTGCCAATGTAACAGCTTAGTTGGGATATGGTTGCAGCATGGGGCACAAAAGCTAATACAAAATAGACACTGTTCACTCATGACAAGGCCCTGATCTACAATCATTTGACACATACTGTAAAGGGTTACCTAGATATTTATTAAACAGTAAAAACAGAAGCTAAAACCAGGGGAAACACCTTACCAAACCTAAGTACTCTAACTACACATTACCCACAACTGTCCCTAACTAAAATGAGCTAAACTTACTTATCACATTTAACGAAACAATCTAAACATCAACCCTCACCCCCCTTATAAGAGAGGACACAAAGAGGATAACATATACTAACCTAAACACATACTATCTTACACTAAACAAATATATATATTTTTTGATTTTTGTTTTATTTTATTTTTTTCAACCCCAAAACCCCAACATCGTTCCACACACATAATAAAATACAGTAGTAAAAAATATGATACCCCCACCCACTACTACTAACTAAACTAACAGCCTATACTAACCTAACAGTAAGCCCCCTAAACCCACTAATTTAAATAACCAGGAAAGAGGAGGGAGGGGAGGGAATCATGGCTGAGTATAAGCCTACAAGTTGGCCCTCCGCAGGGTCCTTTTGATGGCACGCACCCTCCTGTTCACTTGTGCCACCTCCTGCTGCATCTGGTTAAAAGCTGCAGGGTCTATGACTGCAGCAGGGGTGGTCTGGGTGCCAGTGGAGGAAGTGTGGGCCCTTTGTCGGTGCCATGTCCGTAGGCTGAGGTGCAGGTGGTGCTGTGACAGGTCCTGGAGCTGTTGATGTTGATGGTCCAGCAAAGGTCCCTCCTACTGTTGGTGCCACCTGGGTGGTAGTGGTGGTGCTGGTGGTGGTGGCTGTGGTGGACGCGGAAGGGCCCCTTTAGGCAAATGCCCTCCACACTCCGGAGGCTATTTCATGGCGATAACGCCTTGCCATGTTGCGGAGCCCAGACTCCACATACAGAATGCGGCGGTAACGCATTGCCCTGTGCTGAAACACTCGAATCTAGATGGGAGTCATATTGGCAGCTGTTAAGACAAATAGAAAACAAAACATTAGGTACTTCGTTGTGTGAAATGGCTCAAGAAGTAAATCAGCCAATACATCTAATGTACCTGAAACAGCCCATATCATCATACAGATCACCGATTGTCCCTGAGGAAGTACATGCCAAGTCAGCCTACACATGTCCTATCATCAAACAGCACATCAAAACCCTAAAAGATGGGTAACAACTGGAATGAATTTGGCATCATAGTTCAGCCACTTGCCAGGTAAAAATCATGCTGCAAATCCTCCACCACTGACAGGCCAACAGTTTCCTATGTTCTTGATGGCAATCTAGGGCCACAAGATCTGCGAGTTGTAAATGGAATTGCCGGTACAGAATGCAGGTGCTAACCATGAGTGGGTATCCTAGGTTTGGACAAGTGATTTACAGATCTACATGTATGTGTACCAAACTTGGATCATCAGTCCTAGGTACACTATTCACAACCCTATGCCTGTGACTGAGGGGGGCGGGGTGGACAATCAACTAATAATTTCTAACAACAAGAACACCCAGGAAGCTTTGGAAAGCTGTACATGGGTTTGGACAGCACACCACAGGTAAGGAGGAACTCCAAATAGGATACACCCAAACCTTGAACAATCCCATCAACACTTATCTTTGGAAATGCAGACCATTGTCAACATCATTTCCTACCAGTAACCCATTACCTATAACAAACAGATAGATGCAAGACCCCCTTTGGCCATGAGCTGCATGCACACCTAGGCCTTTGTACTCAAGTGCCTCGTAGCACAACATGTGGAGCTACATACTGCTAGGAAGTTAAACATACAGTCAAACATGTTCATTAGTGAATAGGGAAGCTGAAGTCTGTGGGTAAGACTTTGGCATCCCTATTCTGGGGGAATCAGGGTTTGACTGGCTGACTAAATCATTAATATGGTCCACTGCTACATTTTCTGATTTCAAGTTTTATCCACATGACTCATCCCTATTCACATTGCCTTGCCTATAGGACTGACCTAGAATCCCAAATTATGACAATACAATAATGTGAGAAAGTAGCCTCTTTCTAGCCTTGTTACCCCCACTTTAGGCCTGTTTGTGAGTGTATGTCAGGGTGTTTTCACTGTCTCACTGGGATCCTGCCAGCTAGGGCCCAGTGCTCATAGTGAAAACCCTATGTTTTCAGAATGTTTGTTATGTGTCACTGGGACCTTGCTAGTCAGGACCCCAGTGCTCATAAGTTTGTGACCTATAGGTATGTGTTCCCTGTGTGATGCCTAACTGTCTCACTTAGGCTCTGCAAACCAGAACCTCAGTGGTTATGCTCTCTCTTTACAAATTGTCACTAACAGGGTAGTGACCAATTTTACCAATTTATATTGGCTTACTGGAACACCCTTATAATTCCCTAGTATATGGTACTAAGGTACCCAGGGTATTGGGGTTCCAGGAGATCCCTATGGGCTGCAGCATTTCTTTTGCCACCCATAGGGAGCTCTGACAATTCTTACACAGGCCTGCCACTACAGCCTGAGTAAAATAACGTCCACGTTATTTCACAGCCATTTTACACTGCACTTAAGTAACTTATAAGTCACCTATATGTCTAACCTTTACCTGGTAAAGGTTGGGTGCTAAGTTACTTAGGGGGTGATTCTAACTTCGGCGGGCGGCGGAGGCCGCCCGCCGAAGTTCCCCCACCAAAATACCGCTCCGCGGTCGAAAGACCGCTGAGGGTATTTTGGGATTTGCCCTGGGCTGGCGGGTGGCCGCCAAAAGGCCGCCCACCAGCCCAGGGCAAATCAGCCTTCCCACGAGGACGCCGGCTCAGAATTGAGCCGGCGTAGTGGGAAGGTGCGACGGGTGCAGTGGCACCCGTCGCGTATTTCAGTGTCTGCATAGCAGACACTGAAATACTTTGTGGGGCCCTCTTACGGGGGCCCCTGCAGTGCCCATGCCATTGGCATGGGCACTGCAGGGGCCCCCAGGGGCCCCGCGGCACCCCCTACCGCCATCCTGTTCCTGGCGGGAGTCCTGCCAGGAACAGGATGGCGGTAGGGGGTGTCAGAATCCCCATGGCGGCGGAGCACGCTCCGCCGCCATGGAGGATTCTGCAGGGCAGCGGGAAACCGGCGGGAGACCGCCGGTTTCCCGCATCTGACCGCGGCCGAACCGCCGCGGTCAGAATGCCCTGCGGGGCACCGCCGGTCTGTCGGCGGTGCTCCTGCCGACCCTGGCCCGTCAGAATGACCCCCTTAGTGTGTGGGCACCCTGGCACTAGCCAAGGTGCCCCCACATTGTTCAGGGCCAATTCCCCGGACTTTGTGAGTGCGGGGACACCATTACACACGTGCACTACATATAGGTCACTACCTATATGTAGCTTCACAATGGTAACTCCGAATATGGCCATGTAACATGTCTATGATCATGGAATTGCCCCCTCTATGCCATCCTGGCATAGTTGGCACAATCCCATGATCCCACAGGTCTGTAGCTCAGACCTGGGTACTGCCAAACTGCCTTTCCCGGGGTTTCACTGCAGCTGCTGCTGCTGCCAACCCCTCAGACAGGTTTCTGCCCTTCTGGGATCCAGCCAGGCTTGGCCCGGGATGGCAGAACAAAGGACTTCCTCTGAGAGAGGGTGTTACACCCTCTCCCTTTGGAAAATGGTGTGAAGGCAGGGGAGGAGTAGCCTCCCCCAGCCTCTGGAAATGCTTTCATGGGCACACATGGTGCCCATTTCTGCATAAGCCAGTCTACACCAGTTCAGGGACCCCTCAGCCCTGCTCTGGCGCGAAACTGGACAAAGGAAAGGGGAGTGACCACTCCCCTGACCTGCACCTCCCCTGGGAGGTGCCCAGAGCTCCTCCAGTGTGCTCCAGACCTCTGCCATCTTGGAAACAGAGGTGCTGCTGGCACACTGGACTGCTCTGAGTGGCCAGTGCCACCAGGTGACGTCAGAGACTCCTTCTGATAGGCTCCTTCAGGTGTTGCTAGCCTATCTTCTCTCCTATGTAGCCAAACCCTCTTTTCTGGCTATTTAGGGTCTCGACTGCTGACCGCGCTGGAAGCCTGCAAAACTGCAACAAAGTAGCGAAGACGACTACTGCAACTCTGTAACGCTGATCCTGCCGCCTTCTCAACTGTTTTCCTGGTGGTGCATGCTGTGGGGGTAGTCTGCCTCCTCTCTGCACTAGAAGCTCCGAAGAATTCTCCCGTGGGTCGACGGAATCGTCCCCCTGCAACCGCAGGCACCAAAGAACTGCATCACCGGTCCCCTGGGTCTCCTCTCAGCACGACGAGCGAGGTCCCTTGAATCCAGCAACTCTGTCCAAGTGACTCCCACAGTCCAGTGACTCTTCAGTCCACGTTTGGTGGATGTAAGTCCTTGCCTCCCCACGCCAGACTGCATTGCTGGGAACCACAACTTTTGCAGCTACTCCGGCCTCCGTGCACTTCCGGCAGAAATCCTTTGTGCACAGTCCAGCCTGGGTCCACAGCACTCTAACCTGCATTGCACGACCTCCTAAGTTGTCCTCCGGTGACGTGGGACTCCTTTGTGCAACTTCGGGTGAGCACCGTTTCTCTCCACTTCGTAGTGCCTGTTCCGGCACTTCTGCGGGTGCTGCCTGCTGCTGAGAGGGCTCCTTGTCTTGCTCAACGCCCCCTCTGTCCCCAGACGCAATTGGCGACATCCTGGTCCCTCCTGGGCCACAGCAACATCCAAAAACCCTAACCGCATGATTTGCAGCTAGCAAGGCTTGTTGGTGGTCTTTCTTCAGGAACATACTTCTGCACAACTCTCTATGGCGTGGGGGATCCGTCCTCCAAAGGGGAAGTTCCTAGCCCTTGTCGTTCCTGCAGAATCTTCAGCTTCTACTGTCCAGTAGCAGCTTCTTTGCACCCACAGCTGGCATTTCCTGGGCATCTGCCCATCTCCGACTTGCTTGTGACTTTTGGACTTGGTCCCCTTGTTCCACAGGTACCTTCGACTGGAAATCCATCGTTGTTGCATTGCTGGTTTGTGTCTTTCCTGCAGAATTCCCCTATCACGACTTCTATGTCCTTTGGGGAACTTTAATGCACTTTGCACTCACTTTTCAGGGTCTTGGGGTGGGCTATTTTTCTAACCCTAACTGTTTTCTTACAGTCCCAGCGACCCTCTACAAGGTCACATAGGTTTGGGGTCCATTCGTGGTTCGCATTCCACTTTTGGAGTATATGGTTTGTGTTGCCCCTATCCCTATGTGTCCCCATTGCATCCTATTGTAACTATACATTGTTTGCACTGTTTTCTAAGACTATTACTGCATATTTTGGTATTGTGTACATATATCTTGTGTATATTTGCTATCCTCATACTGAGGGTACTCACTGAGATACTTTTGGCATATTGTCATAAAAATAAAGTACCTTTATTTTTAGTATATCTGTGTATTGTGTTTTCTTATGATATTGTGCATATGACACTAGTGGTACTGTAGGAGCTTCACTCGTCTCCTAGTTCAGCCTAAGCTGCTCTGCTAAGCTACCATTATCTATCAGCCTATGCTGCTAGACACCCTATACACTAATAAGGGATAACTGGGCCTGGTGCAAGGTGTAAGTACCCCTTGGTACTCACTACAAGCCAGTCCAGCCTCCTACAGATAAGGATTGGCCAACTCAAAGATGGGGAAAAAATGATACTCCACTCAAGGAACAAAACAGATCATTGACCAGCGCATCACACCTTGCTATGTGTCCAACACACAGGAGTCAATCACTCATCATCAGCAAATACAACACAGAACAGAAATATCAACACTTACTGGAGATGTCTGGGTCCGCATATCGAGCCACCTCTCCGATAGTGTAGGGTGCAGGTCCACCTGTAAGGCATGGAAGGGAGAAATGTGCTCAATGTCTGTGCACTGTACCACACTTCCAAATACAAATACTATGTGTAATATTAACTCAGAAAGTAAAGCCTCTCAGACATGATGTTAATGCATCCTACATACCACTGCAAACATGTACAGACCCGGGGACTCCAGTGAGTGATACACACATATCTGCAACGATGCAGTGGCCCTAACTATCATGTGGTGGCAAACATGCTCCTTCATCAGTGAGCAGACAAATTCATGGAGTGTATTCCTCTCATCATGTGCATCCATGAGAGACATGCATAGCCACTTTCCGTGAGGATTGCAATACCAGTCACCCAGACATTGTGACTAAGACCAATTTTAGACACACAGGTACAATGTACAGAGGGCCAGGGGCAGTTTTTAGCCCTCAAAATTTATCATTTTCTTCATTTGATGTGCCACAGCTATGGCAAGTTGCATCAACCATAGATATATGAACCTGTCTGCATACCTTTTGCCAGCCATCCCTAATTTAAATGTGGCACCACAAGCTCAAAATATCAGTCTAAGATGTTACCTGAGGTAAGCTATAACTTGTTACGTATGTGTCAGAATCCAGTTTAGACATGTATCCAAAAACAATTGAGGGACACATTATTTCTGGAAAAATTCTGGATTTCCAATATATGTTTCCTGATACACTCACAGACCACACATAAAACATATGTTTGAGCCACATTGACATCATCAATTGACGTGAAGGCAGCACTAATTTAAAGGCTCCTGTTGTGTTTTGAAAGTTAGTCTAGCTGTTGCGTCAACAAATGACGGTAATGTGTAGGAAATACTATATACCTCACAGGCAACTGTGGCCCATATTTGTACAAATTTTGCACTGCATTTGAGTTGCTGTTTAATACAGAGGCGGTGCAAACGTACAAAATACTATTGTATTTTGTAAGTTTGCGCCGCTCTTGCTTCATAACAAGTCGCAATTGTGGTGTTAACAAAGTAGAAATATGGCCCTGTATGTTTCACTAGCATTCCACATGTTCAAAACCATTGCCAGCAGCATATGAACAAATCAGCTACTGTCACTACAGAGCATTTAAACGTGCACATTACTCTGATTTGTACTCACCAACAGGGCCACCAATCACAATCCCCAGGTAGTCAAGCAGGCCATGCTCCCTTGCAACAAGGTCAGCCCAGCAGTGCTTCAGCTGGTGGTCATTGCGCGACCACCTGCCTCTATCATTAAGGGTAGGAAGTGGCACACCAGCCAAATAAACCCACTCAGCTCCTCCTCTCCCATCCTGCTAAGACAAGGCCTACCCAACATTATTGCACCAAAAAAAAGATGGGATAAAGGACGGAAAGTAGGACAGAAAATGCAAAATAACTAAGAACACAGCCCAACTATACCCAAACTACCACTACCCACAACAGACTCCCAACACAACAAAGACAAATGTTGACACCACAAATGACCAAAACAACACTCAGACAGGATACCACAGACAGTTATGAAACACAAAAAGACAATTTAAAGACCACACTGGAGACAAAATCACAAAATGCACAGAGAGACAAGTCTAAACACAGCCACACAGTCAGGAAATATCACAGACTGCAAAGTGAAAGTGAACGTACACTCACTGTACCAATTCTGTAAACAGGATATCCTATTACATCACTTCCTGCCTCAAACGCGGTGCATTTTTCTTGTTATGCGTAAAATTATTATGATGCTTACAGTCTGTGCGTCATTTTTTTTTAAACGCACATGATTAGAAATAACCCTGCATCCATATTGTTAAATATGTTTCATATTTAACCAATTTCCGGGGGTACAGTGTGGGAATTACCGCTCAGGGCCAATGGATGTTTCATGGCAATGTGTGTCATATTTCGACGCATATGCACCATTTTTTGACGCATGTGCGTTTTTTTTATGCATATGCGTCAAAATTTCTGTGACTAACTGGGTTTGGGTCATTTCTCATTTGTAATGGTACACGACAGTTGTGACAATACAGAGATAGGCTGATTGCACCCACATTGGGCATTACGGTGTATGGCCACATGTGACAGATCAAACTACTGCGGACCATGATCCTCTACTTTTTGTACCGGATTTGCACTCTTCACTGATGCAATAGATGGCCAAACGTGTGGGATACAATTATGTATTACCCAGTTTGGGCATGTTTTGTGTCAACAGAGGATAGCAAGGCGACACAACTCAATACAGTAACTCAATGCCTATGGGTCAATGTGTGTGATTTGGCTACTACTATAGTTGTTGTCCCACTGTGTGACCATCACAAGATGCATTTTTGCAAATCTGCTTGTATGCATATGGAGTCAATGTGTTCAACCCTCAGATGCAATTCAGTGTGGAAATGAGAGAGGACATGTGTTAGTCATACACATAGCAACAACTGCTGTGTGCATTTCCTAGGTTTTTTGGAACATAAACACCACCAATGACAAAGCATGCACTGGATAGATAGCAGATGGTTGTTCATGGCAATGTTCCAAAACTTAGCCATCACATGTCCTGGAATGTTGGATACTACTTCCTAGGCACTTGTTTGTTTACCCACCATGAATCAGGCATGGGATCATACTATATGGGTACCGTGTTTGTGACACGGAGTCCCAAATATAATACACAATTGTAATGTTACGCCACAGTTGGAGTCATATAACTGAACCATGTCTCTCCTGTGGCAATGGAGGACCAGCAGACCAAGCAGCACGTGTTCACATATTTCCAGTGGTAAAATGCACAGAGGTGTCTGGTTCATGTGTGTGGGGCAATGCGTAGCCTGTATAATTATTGGGGTCTATGTTGTCACAGTTACTTGCAGGTCTAGTCATGAGTCTGCGGAGCCATTTCCTGTATCTACAAAGTATCCTTCGCAGATCAATAGAAGGAAAGCCAATGAGGAATTGAGAACACACATGGGGATGGTCCAGCCCGGTCACTGCAGACGTGTTATGAGACTGTCAACAGGGCAACCTTTGTGTGCTGACAAAGTTAATGTCTCAGGAATCTTATACCGGCAGGTGTCCTCACAACATTTGTACACAGGTTGGCCTCTAACATTCCCACTGCATCTGGGAGCATCAGTGCCTCTGTGCTGATTAATCTCACAGCTATTCACCACAAAGCCCCATCAATATGTTGGGAGCAATGTGAATCAGCGTGCGGACTGTCAGGGTCCTAACATGTGTAGACATTTCATTCACATTATCTGATGTTCTTTGTTGTGCTGGAGGCACCATACCCAATCCATGCATACAGCCATGGTACACTGTCACTATTTGCCACTCATGCATACATAAAACCCAGACAAGGGATATGCCATGATTCGGCTATTTGGAGACAAGATCCCCCCCATGGTACAATTAATAAACTGGTTATGCTATACAATGTATTTGAGTATGCGTTGGAGACCCACCTGACACAATACCCCAGGAGGAATATGAGGGTTGGGAAAGCAACTATGATATAAATGTAGGCACAAGGAACCTTTAGGGTAACGCAAAGACAGCAGCCAGTCAGGCTAACAGGATGCAGGGTCAATCAGGATCCAAACATTTCACAAGGTAAATACACAGTGGTCAGACCGAGACTGGTCAAAGGTGGAACAAGACTGTGGAAACGGAAAACTGTGTTTGCCCTGTCTTTTGGAACGTAACACATTAACCAAAGGGCTGTGTTACACAGCTGATTTATACCGCAATGCATAACAGTGTTATAGATAAAATGGCTGCTTCTATGCTGTTCCAGGCAGCTGCAAGGGCAGTGCATGTTCAAGTGGCTGGTTTCCATGGAGGTGCTCACAGGTGTGTGCAGCATCAGTCTCTCACAAGTCCTGTTGATGAGATTCAAGTTCAAAGGGCCAACAGTACCTTTCACATGGCAAACAATGTACAGGTGATTACAGGTCCTAAAGACTACAAGCCAGTGCACTATTTAACCTGACGTCCATGCAGACAGAAGTACAATGACTATGGCATGCCATACTAAAGAGGGAAGCACACTGGATTAACATTGTGAGTCTGGGTGTGTGTAGAGGAGGGATTATCTGGGGACACATACTCCCATTCCAGGGACCTCTGAAGAAGGATGGGCTGAGACAGGGAACATGGGTGTGGCTGGAGTTAGGACATGGGCTGCCATGTGCAGGGGATGTCATGTGAGCAACGCTAGTCATACCTGGGGCACTTGTGCTATAAATTTGCTGCTTATATGGAAATCTTGTCACACATAGTCCTTGCAAAGATAGGTGATGTAAGACTCACTGCTGTCAAGGGTCTGGCCATACATTCCTGTTACCAATTCAATAGCACATCCACTGCCTCATGTATGAGGCATTTTGTTCACTTATTGACTGATGGTGTCTTAGTTGTGTGCCATATGCTGCGATGAACCATGTTGCCAACATGTATGTGTGAAACAGGTGTGGTCCTCTGCTATTGCCCTTCAAATGTGAAATGAACAGGATATATGTCATTTACAGTCCAAGTGAATGTGGCTGTACATTCACACGCATCAAACTAGTTTTGGAATTTTCTGTGTCCTAATCTGTACTTCAGAAATGCTCCATGAGGCTACACTCTGATTCTGATAGTTAGAGATAATGTTATGCAAAAATGATTATCCAGGCCATGATATAGTGATTAGTATCGGTGTTTATTTACATACGGTAAGACAGTGGTGATCAATGAGTAGAGTTAAAAGACATTTTGGACAATATGTTGTCTCCAACACAATCCTGCAGCTGTGTTTGGATGGTCCCCCTCATGTTGATGGACTGCACCCTCCTCTTCCTCCTCTTCAGGCATTTGTGGGTCGGGTTCATATAGGGGAATGTTCCTTCTTACACATATGTTGTACAGGATGGCACAGGTCAAAATTATTTTTGCACACCATTTCAGGTGAGTATAGGAGGCTGCCTCTGGTGATGTCGAGGCACCTGAATCTTGACTTCAGGATGCCAAAGGTCCTCTCGACTATGGTGCGTGTCCTCCTATGTGCCTCATTAAAGGCAAGCTCTGCTGCAGTGCTTGGGTTTGCAAATGGGGCCATGATCCATGGCTGGATCCCATACCCCTGAAAGAGAAAATGAGTGAGAACATGTTGATGTACCTTGTACCATAAATATCACTTTGCATGGCAGTTGTTCTCTTGTGTTGTCTGTGACTCATCGGTGTTTGTGTTATTGTGTGGAATCCTAGGCTTCTGGGATGTACCATCAGCATTGGGTTGTTTCCTTATCTGAACAGGTGTTTGGCTGTTGACCGGATGTCAGTAGTATTTTTGTAGAGTTGCAGTACAGTGTGTACCCCTTTGCATTGTGACTTGTGAAATAGGTGTCCCTGTGTCTTAACTGGGGGTGACATCATACTTCCATACACAGAATCACTTTGACAGTGGTGGTAACACGGTTGCATCTATATACCCTGGACATCCCATCCAATTTCACATATGTAATAGAATTATTTAACCATCAGTGAGAGCCTTAGATTTTGCAAGGTGGCAATGTGCAACACATGTCCGTACGTTGTGAGCACTGACGTGTTAACAATTGACTATGCACTAATTTCACATGTGTGACAAGTTCACTGCAGACCTATTTCTCTGCCCTTTCCAAGTCGACTCAGGTTGTAACGTGTACCTACACTACTGAACATGTTCTAGTTCAGATGGCTAACTTGGTTGTGAGGTTGTCATTTAGAGTTTCAGAAGGTCTGTATGCCAGTACATCTGTTGTGCGTGTGTTAATTTGTCGCAATGCGTATCTGTAGGAATGTGCACTTTCAATATTGTCCCATCAATATGTGTTCTTCGCAAAGTCCACTTGCTTATTGCTAGTGGGAAATGTGAGAGCAGGAGTGAGGTGAGATATTGGTACAGCCGCAATGATTGCAATTGACCTTCATTGGAGTCATCGTCATGCTATGAGTGTCATGGTGTTTGACCTGCAGCAAAAAACATTACACACCCCTTACACAGTATGTATTGGTTTGAAGGGTGTTGGATTGAGTGTTATTGATGTGATGTTGAAAGATTAATCTTCCAAATTGTACTGCCAGTTAGGGCCATGTCTTTGTCATTGTGTTGTTTTAAATTGTCCCCTTGTGGCTCTGGAGTGGCATCTGTTGTTATTTGTAACCGTCATTTGTCCTTAGGTGTGTCTCCCATTGGGTGAGGATATCAAACATGCCTAGCAGTGTCACAACCTCAGTGTGTTCCTGTCCACATGTCGATGTCGTGGTGTATGTGATGTGTGTCCTAGAGGGTTGCTGTGCAGTGTGTATATAACTGGGTTTCTGTACTTACCAACAAGTAGTCCATTTCCATATCGTCCATCCTGGAAGTGTTGATTGATGGTGCAGTGACGGAAGATGAATGAATCATGTACACTCCCAGGATACTTTGTCACGATGTTGGTGATCAAACCCCGGTGATCAACAATTGTAGGAGGCTGGCCTGGCTTATAGTGGGTACCTTGTGGTACTTACACCTTGTGCCAGCTCCAGTTATCCCTTATTAGTAGAATAGAGGTGTTCTAGCAGCTTAGGCTGATAGAGGTAGCTATAGCAGAGCAGCTTAGCCTGAACTAGGAGACATGCAAAGCTCCTACTATACCACTTATATGGATCAAATCTGTTTATTGGTATATAATATATGTGAACCAATTTTTGTTGTTGTTGTTGTTATACTAGATATCTACGAATTCCTGCTCTCATCTTATCACACTTATCTACTCATCACTCTTATGTCATGTCTCTATCAAACTATCCTCCATTCTCACTCTGACTCATCCCAAATCCCTTCTACCACTTTCATCTCCTAAATATCTCTGTCTAAGCTCTTCCCTCCACATCTAACTCACCAAACCTCACTCTACCTCTGTGACCTCCCCACAACCCTACTAAATTCTCCTGCATTCATCTCACCCTGCTACTATGCTCTCCCTAACCCTTCCACATACTCTTCCCCCTCCACCCCCCTTTACTCATCCCAAGCCTTTGGGTTGAGTAAATGAAGGATATACTCCCAATTAACACCTCTGGGTTTATTTCCTCCTCCACCCCTCCATTACTCCAGTCTAACTAACAAACTCTCATATCCGCGACTCAAATTAACTCATAATAATACTAAAACTGTACTCATTATTTAACGATACTAATCCATCACTAATTCTTGTTGGGTTCCGGAGTAGCGTGCTACTCATCGAAAAGCGCTTTGACGCCTCGTCAAGGGTAGTAAGCGCTATATAAATACGATTACAATTACAATTACAGCTCTGTGCCTACAATCGCATCTGCCAGCAGCAAGAAAACGGTACAGTATCACCTGTTGCATATGCCATGGGACAACCCAGTGGAGAGTGCTGATTGAAGTAAGCAGACATATGCTATTGTCCTCCTCATCCCTGACCCCCATGAGCAAGTACCGTTATCACATGTGGCAAGCAAGCTGGTCAATGGAGGAACGGGAAAACAAAGGAAAAATAAAACGAAAGAAGAAGATAAAACAACAGTGCTCCCCCATTCAACGTTCAACAATGTCTCCCCATCTTGCCCCCCCCAGCACACCGTACCCCCATACAAGAGGCCCATGTACCCCTTCACCCTCCAGCGCAGCCAACCGGCCTCCCACCATCAGGCATCCTGCAACAGCCTCAGAACCCTTAGATATGCAGGGCAAGTCAGCTCGCTAAATTCCGTGGATACAATCAGAATGAAGGGTCTCCAGAGACTGAAGATATCTTCCGCTCTCTGCCTAGACACTAGTGTTAGTTTCTCCATCGCTAGGATGAACCAGAGTTTATGGAGCCAAGAGGTGTAGCTCGGGACCTTGTCCGAGCCCCTCAAAGCTAGTATCGTCTGATGCGCTGCATTGAGAGCCAGGGCAATCTGCTGACCTCTCAAAGAGCGAAGAGGGAAGGTAAGGGGGTTGGTTAGACCTAGGATAACATATGTCGGCAGTCTAGGAATCTGTGTGGAATACTCTGTCTATATCATCAAGGTTGATCTTCCAATATCTGTTCAGCTTGGGACAGTGCCACAACAGGTGTATGAGTGTGCCCGTATTGCCGCAGCCCCTCCAGCAGAGCCCCGATTTAGTGGGATCCCACACGTGTAACCTCGCCGGGGTGTAGTACAAGTACGTGGCTAACTTATAAGCTGTCTCTGCCCCTGACGCATTGTGAGCTGTGTGATGTGTTCTGAAGTGGATACTCTCCCACTCCTCCTCCGTCAGCTCCCGTCCCAACTCTTCCTCCCACCTCCTCTGGCCTCTGGTTTTAGAAGGTGGTGATGCCACGTGAAGGAGTCTATACAGTTCCGATATCACCCGCTTGTCATCTTTCTTTACCAGGAGCCATTTCTCAAAAGGCATCAGTGTTCTATCTACCAAGGGCCTGTCCGCCGACTGGAGTGCCCAGTGTCGAACCTGATAGTACTTCAGCCTGTCTGCCTCCGTGAGTCCGTATGTCTCTCTCATCTGATCAAAGGGGATGACTCCATCTGCATTAAACAGACTCCCCACCCTTCTACAACCACCCCCGTACCAGCGGCGAAAGTTCTCTGACTGCAAGCCGGGAGCGAAGTCGGGGTTCTCACAGATCGGTGACATGGAGGGGGGGAAGGTTGTCAAACTATGCCTCTTCGCCACTGCATCCCACACCCGAAGCGTCACACCTGTGATCAGAGAGGAATATAGCCCCTGTGCCCTATGTCTGTGTCGTAGCCAAGGCTCCTTCCATATGTGAGACCCAGCAACCGCCTGGTCCATGAAGCACCAGTGCTTCTCTGTAAGCGGGCGGCTCCACTCCAGCAGAAAGCGTAGCTGGGCCGCTTAATAATACCTCAACAGGCAAGGGACCACAGCCCACCCTCCTCCTTAGGATGGTATAGTGTGCGACACAGTAAACGTGCGGGATTCCCATCCCATATAAATTTCAAGATCGCCGTCTGGAACGTAGTTATGGTATTAGGCGGCAGAGTCAGAGGGAGCGTCTGAAACATATAGAGTATGCGTGGCAAAACTGTCATCTTGACCGCAAACGCCCTACCAAACCAGGAGAGTTTAAGCTTCCCCCACTTCTCTAAGTCCTTCAGTATTTCCTTAGAGAGGGAGGCGTAGTTCAAGCTAGATGTCTTCGCCGCCGTTGTTGCCAAAGCTATGCCTAGGGACAGGACATGCAACGATGTCCATTTAAAAGGATATCTAGAGTGGAGGGCCTTCTCGTCCTCAAGGAGGACTGACAAGTTTAAGACATGAGATTTCTGTGTGTTCACTTTAAACCCAGAAACCCTGCTGAAAGTGCCAAGGGCGTCCATGAGCGCAGGTAACAAGACCATGGGTTCTGCCAGAGTAAGAATCACAACGTCAGCATATAAACTGATGAGGTGGTGGTCTCCCCCAAATTTAATGCCGGTGGTACGGGGGTCATCGCGATGTCGCTAAGCCGGGGGCTCCATCTAAAGAGCAAACAAAAGTGGGGAGAGCGGGCACCCACTGCCTTGTTCCCCGTCTTATCGGAAACAGCAGTGACAAAGTCCCGTTGATGCGGACTGGTGCCTTAGGCTCCTGATATATGCATTTTATCCAGGTCAGGAGCGCCGGTCCAACCCCAAAGCACTCCAACACCCGGAAGAGATAGGGCCAGTGCACCCTATCAAACGCTTTCTCCGCATCGATGGATACGAGGAGTACCTCCCTATGGGATCTGTTCATTTTGTCTATTAAATGTAAGAGCCGCTTTGTGTTGTCTCAGCACTGTCAGTGGGGAATGAAGCCCGCCTGGTCCGGGTCAATAAGTCCAAGCATGTAGGGATTAAGGCACTGTGCTAGGATACCTGTGAATAGCTTGGCATCTATATTTAGGAGCGAGATGGATCGGTATGAACCACAGTCCTCCAGGTTTGTCCCAGACTTGTGGATGACCGTGATGGTGGCCTCGAGCATGCTGGGTATGACGGCTCTGGTCATTAGGAAAGAGTTAAAGAGCGAGTCAGGATTGGGACCAACTCTGAACAAAAGGTTTTGTAGAAAAGCACTGTGTAGCCGTCCGGGCCAGGCAACTTCCCGACCGTAAGGCGAGAAACTGCCACGATTACCTCCTCTATCCTTATGGGTTGGTCAAGACTGCTCATGGAGCAGCACAATCCGACAATCTGCGAGATATGAGGATGGGTCAGAGCCGATCTCTGGATCCGCTGCATATAGCTCTCAATAAAAATCCACAAAAGCCTCAGCCATTCGCATATCCGTCCGCACCTCACCCCGGGAGGGGGAGCGCACCATCTTTATGGCGTTGGAAGACCACTGAGCCCTCAGTTTATGAGCCAAAAGTTTCCCACAGCAATTGTCCCCCACATAAAATTTATGTTTAAGCCAGGCTACAGCATACTCCTCCGGTCCCAATCCAGTCTTTTCAACTGTTGGCGCGCTTTCTCCAATTCCCTCCAAACTTTGGGAGTGCCAGTATGTTTGTGGGAGCGCTCTAGTACTGCCACTCTCTGCTCCAACACCGCTCTCTGCTGTCTCCTGCCTTTATTTTCTTTGGCGAGAGTGAGATCACCTCTCCGCGTATGACTACTTTCAGCGCCTCCCATTGTGTCCTGAAAACGCCATCCCGGGACCCTGGCCCGACCACATTCCAGGCGGGCCTCCAAGGTTCTAGGGACGTGGTCTGTTAGAGCCCTAGGCTCAATCGTGGTTTCCCTAACTCGGGAGCTAAACTCTGAGGAGGCCAGGAAAAAGTCAATGCGCGTGTATGTCTTGGAGGACGCCGAATAAAATGAATAGTCCCGGAGAGTTGGATGCACCGTCCGCCAGACATCATCAAGGTCGCAGTCTACCAGCCACTGTCGCCCCGCGGGGGTCAGAGCCCCCGATTGCCCATAACGGTGACCAGATCTATCCAGATCGTTATTGTAGGAAGTTGGCTCTGTATGCACTATTTCAAAGTAAGGAATAGTATGCACAGAGTCCAAGGGTTCCCCTTAGAGGTAAGATAGTGGCAAAAAGAGATAATTCTAATGCTCTATTTTGTGGTAGTGTGGTCGGGCAGTAGGCTTATCAAAGGAGTAGTGTTAAGCATTTGTTGTACACACACAGGCAATAAATGAGGAACACACACTCAGAGACAATTCCAGGCAAATAGGTTTTTGTATAGAAAAATATATTTTCTTAGTGTATTTTAAGAACCACAGGTTCAAGATTTACATGTAATACTTCAAATGAAAGGTATTGCAGGTAGGTACTTTAGGAACTTTGAATTAGCAAAATAGCATATACAGTTTTCACATAAATCACATATAGCTATTTTAAAACTAGACACAGTGCAATTTTCAACAGTTCCTGGGGGGAGTAAGAGTTTGTTAGCTTTTGCAGGTAAGTAAACCACCTACGGGGTTCAAGTTTGGGTCCAAGGTAGCCCACAGTTGGGGGTTCAGAGCAACCCCAAAGTTACCACACCAGCAGCTCAGGGCCGGTCAGGTGCAGAGGTCAAAGTGGTGCCCAAAACGCATAGGCTTCAATGGAGAAGGGGGTGCGCCGGTTCCAGTCTGCCAGCAGGTAAGTACCCGCGTCTTCGGAGGGCAGACCATGGGGGTTTTTTAGGGCACTGGGGGGGACACAAGTCCACACAGAAAGTACACCCTCAGCGGCACGGGGGCGGCCGGGTGCAGTGTGCAAACAAGCGTTGGGTTTGTAATAGAGAGCAATGGGAGACCAAGAGGTCTCTTCAGCGATGCAGGCAGGCAAGGGGGGGCTCCTCGGGGTAGCCACCACCTGAGCAAGGGAGAAGGCCACCTGGGGGTCGCTCCTGCACTGGAGGTCGGATCCTTCAGGTCGTGGGGGCTGCGGGTGCAGTGTCCCTACCAGGCGTCGGGTTCTTAGAAGCAGGCAGTCGCGGTCAGGGGGAGCCTCGGGATTCCCTCTGCAGGCGTCGCTGTGAGGGCTCAGGGGGGTCAACTCTGGCTACTCACGGTCTCGCAGTCACCGGGGAGTCCTCCCTGAAGTGATTGTTCTCCAAAAGTCGAGCCGGGGGCGTTGGGTGCAGAGTGCCAAGTCTCACGCTTCCGGCGGGAAACGCATGTTGTTTTAAAGTTGCTCCTTTGTTACAAAGTTGCAGTCGTTGGTGAACAGAGCCGCTGTCCTCGGGAGTTCTTGGTCCTTCTAGATGCAGGGCAGTCCTCTGAGGCTTCAGAGGTCGCTGGTCCCTGTGGAAAGCGTCGCTGGAGCAGTGTCTTTAGAAGTGGGGAGACAGGCCGGTAGAGCTGGGGCCAAAGCAGTTGGTGTCTCCGTCTTCTCTGCAGGGTTTTTCAGCTCAGCAGTCCTCTTCTTCTTAGGTTGCAGGAATCTGAGGTCCTAGGTTCTGGGGAGCCCCTAAATACTGAATTTAGGGGGGTGTTTAGGTCTGGGGGGTTAGTAGCCAATGGCTACTAGCCCTGAGGTTGGCTACACCATCTTTGTGCCTCCTCCCTGAGGGGAGGGGGGCACATACCTAATCCTATTGGGGAATCCTCCATCTGCAAGATGGAGGATTTCTAGAAGTTAGAGTCACCTCAGCTCAGGACACCTTAGGGGCTGTCCTGACTGGCCAGTGACTCCTCATTGTTTTTCTCATTATCTCCTCCGGCCTTGCCGCCAAAAGTGGGGCCGTGGCCGGAGGGGGCGGGCAACTCCACTAGCTGGAGTGCCCAGGGGTGTTGTAACAAAGGGGGTGAGCCTTTGAGGCTCACCGCCAGGTGTTACAGTTCCTGCAGGGGGAGGTGTGAAGCACCTCCACCCAGTACAGGCTTTGTTACTAGCCACAGAATGACAAAGGCACTCTCCCCATGTGGCCAGCAACATGTCTGGAGTGTGGCAGGCTGCTAAAACCAGTCAGCCTACACAGGTAGTTGGTTAAGGTTTCAGGGGGGCCCTCTAAGGTGTCCTCTGGGGTGTATGTTACAATAAAATGTACACTGGCATCAGTGTGCATTTATTGTGCTGAGAAGTTTGATATCAAACTTCACAGTTTTCAGTGTAGCCATTATGGTGCTGTGGAGTTCGTGCATGACAGACTCCCAGACCATATACTCTTATGGCTACCCTGCACTTACAATGTCTAAGGTTTTGTTTAGACACTATAGGGGCATAGTGCTCATGCACTTATGCCCTCACCTATGGTATAGTGCACCCTGCCTTAGGGCTGTAAGGCCTGCTAGAGGGGTGACTTATCTATAAATATAGGCAGTGTGAGGTTGACATGGCACCCTGAGGGGAGTGCCATGTCAACTTAGTCGATTTATCCCTACTAGCACACACAAGCTGGCAAGCAGTGTGTCTGTGCTGAGTGAGGGGTCCCCAGGGTGGCATAAGACATGCTGCAGCCCTTAGAGACCTTCCCTGGCATCAGGGCCCTTGGTACCAGGGGTACCTCTTACATGAGACCTACCTGGATGCCAGGGTGTGCCACTTGTGGAAACAAAAGTACAGGTTAGGGAAAGAACACTGGTGCTGGGGCCTGGTTAGCAGGCCTCAGCACACTTTCAATTCAAAACTTAGCATCAGCAAAGGCAAAAAGTCAGGGGGTAACCATGCCAAGGAGGCATTTCCTTAAAGTTATCCATGACCAGACTGAAGTCCCACCCCCACAAGTATAGCCCTGTCCGGAGTGGTGAGCATCGAGGATATGGCCTGTCTCATGAATGTTTCCTGCTGAGCGTTAGGAGCAAATATCGTAGCAATTGTGAAGTGGAATGACTCTATGCGCAGTCTGAGGGCCAAGAACCTACCCTTAACCACATGTAACTTGGCAACGACCACCCTGGGAAAAGCTTTTGAGATCAAGACTGCCACCCCTGCATGCTTCGTCGGGGCGGAAGACCAATACTGCCGGGGAAACCATCTGGAACGCATATGATATGTGTCTGTGGCTAGCAAGTGCGTCTCCTGTAGCAAGCAAATGTGGCTCTCAGATCTCTCCAGGGCAGAGAGAATCGCTAACCTCTTCGCGGGATTATTAAGACCCCGGACATTAAGGCTTAGGCATTTAAAGGACATGAGTAGGTGTGTGGACGGAACGCCATAGTTGTTGGCCTCTACCGAGAGGCGGCGGCCGTGGATAGCCCGGGGGAAAGGCCAGCACAAAGGAGAACGAGGATCATAACAATAGCATGTAGATCCTTAAGGGGGAGCATAATGTAACGTAACAAAGGGGCACAACAGGTGAACATCAATCACAAAAAAGTCCTCTGTGGGAAGTCCAAGAAGAGGTTAAGTCCCAGACAGGGGTCAGCAGCACCTCTCAAGGCCTTCTTGAAGCGTCCAGGGACCCCACCGCCCAGGCCCGAATCCAGCGTCTTCACTCCTCGCTCTTGAAATGGGCCCGTGACCCTTCAATGTCCTCCGGGGACTGTCTGCGTCTAGGCACTAATCCCTGCCACAAGACTGTTCAATACAGATTGTCTCTCCAGCGGTCTTTCAGTCGATGACGGCCATGGCTGCTTCCGTTTCTTGTCTTTGCCATCTCAACAACCTGATATATACTCACAAACAGGCCAAAAGTGGGGGTAACAAGGCTAGAGAAAGGCTACCTTCCTACAACAATGGCCTGCACGTTGATGGACTGTGTGTGCTTCCTGTTGCGGTATAGATGTTCGGTTGGAGCAGGTGGCACAATGCGGACATGTATGCAGTCAATGGCACCAAGGACATGTGGGAAGCCATTAATTTGGTAAAACCCCTGTTTTGTCTCCTGCTGCTTCTCCTGTGTGTTGGGGAAGCTGATGTGGCGGGGTGTGAGGGAGATGATGGCATCCAGTACCTTGGGTAGGAAGGCGGAGAATGATGGCTGTGAGATCCCAGCAACCAGGGCGCCAGTGGTTTGAAAGGAGCCACTTGCCAACATGTGGAGTATAGCTAGCAGCTTGGTTTCTGGTGGAATGGTGCGGGGTGTCTGCAAGGTGAATGCCTTGCCAGTTAAGCCTGTACCTCTGAATGATGTCTTGTTGGCGGAGTCCCAGAAGGGTTGTCCTGGTGCGGAATATCCTCTCCTGCCTTCTACGTTGCCTTTGGGGTACCTGCTGGTGTTGTGGAAGCTGCTGTTGTTGGTCCTGTGCTCTGCGTCTGGGTGCATGCTGGATGAAAAGCACCTCCATGTCTTCCTTTTGGAGCTCTGCTGTTGCTTCTGTGTGTTTTCATTAAGTACAGGTGTGTTTGCCCCATTTTAACGCCTGCCCTGACCCAGGTGTTATTTTTTTACGCAAATCGGGCTGAGCGTCATTTTCCGCCTCCGCCTCCTGGCCGTGCGTCATTTTTGTGTGGTAGCATAAATAAGGCGCACTGGAGTTTAAGTCATTTTTGGGACGGGAACGCCTACCTTGCATGTCATTAACGCAAGGCGGTTTCCCGCATCCAGAAAATGACGCACACGGCGGAATTTTGGCGTTCGAGGGTGTCAAAGTTTAAATATGGTGCACGGTTTGAGCTGAATGTGCATCTAAATTTTTGCCGCACATTCAGCGCAAACAGAGTATAAATATGCCCCTTAAACCCTGGCCTCTCTGCTGACACCGCCATATTTCAGGTTGAACTGTGTGACGTTAGGCCGTCTTTATTTATCCAAGGTCTCTGCTGGCCTCTCCATTCACAAACACTATAAGATTTAAGGTCTGTGAAGAGTGGGTAGTGACGACTGTTAGGTATGAAACCAGATCAGGCTGCTATCAGAAAGCAATAGGAATGCGAAGCGTTATCCGTAATGACAACTGTCAGACCCATCTGTCGTTTAGCCATTCATTAACTATAATTGTATTCTGGCACCAGACCAGGGACCTACAGCACGCTGTCGTTTTATAGCCTGCTCCTGTTCCATTTTAATAAAGATCAAATGAATGATTCATCATATGTAAAACAACCTTTCCAAATCTGAATAATTTGCAGGGCAGTTTTCCCTCCTCTGGGGCGGAGTTATCAATGTGCAGCAGATGCAGTGGAATCGGGGCCCAGGACAGGAAGGGGCCACTGAACGCCAGCTATGACTGCCTTTTATTAACCAATGAGCTGAGGGGGCATTTGCCTTGCTTACATTGACTATGCCACTTTTGCCCCATCTGGAGCGTTCACGGTCAAACATAACAGCTGGATATAAACGTTATGCCAAAAGGCGGTGGTAGTTGAGGAATGAGGGTGTCACGATTATTATTATGTCTTGAAGACGGAAAGTTGTATGTGTGAGCATGCACACGTCGCGTTCAGTGAGTGTGTGTGTGCGTGCTTGCATCTCTCTACTTTAAATATGTATATTAAAAACATGTTTTTTTTATATATTTTCTCCCAGAATAGCCCCTGTGTCACTTTTGGTCGGGTATGTTGGGGTACAGTTTCATCTCATAAGTATTTGAGAGGCACAGGTGTGGCTCATCTGCTAGGGTGGAGGAGCGTCACCCCCTCCCCCTCACCCCCTCCGCCAGCAGCAGCAGCTGCAAACCTTTTAATAAAAAATGATAATAAACTATGTTTATTATCATTTTGTTTTAAAAGAGGCGGGGCATTGGGGTGACGAGGCCTGAGGGGAGTGCACAGAGCACTCCCCTAAGTGCGCCTGCATGTTTTGCCGGCCGTCTCAGGCCGGCCAAACACACTTGCCCACAGGGCTCTCTTGTTGCTGGGCTGGGGATAGCCTGTACAGGCTCCCAGCCTGCCTGGGAGTGCCCTGGCTGAGTGCTCCCAGCCAATCCTGGATCTGCTCTGAGCAGCGTCAGGATTGGCTGCAAGGCAGGCTGGGAGCCTGTGCCTGGAGCAACAACGGAGGAGTAAAGCAGCACGGTGCGGAATTAAGGTAAGTTTTTATTTTTATATTATTTTATCCCCCCTCCCTGTGCCGCACTGCCCCACCCCTTTTCCCTCCGAAAGCTGCCACTGGAGGCGCTATTACATGGATGTCATTTAAGGGTCACTAGGGGACGCAGCTTCTGCTCCTGGTATGCACCTTGCAACTTCTAGCACTGCTTTTGCAACCCCGAGCATCAGAGGTGACAAAAGCAGTACCAAACACAAAGGGATCCCAATGAGAGATTTTTTTTAAGTCGGAAATAAATTCAAATTTTAAATGCACCCTATTGATAATATAAATAAAATTAAACAAATCAGAAAATGAGCAAATTAAAATAAACACTCCCATTTTCTTAATTTCTTCCTTTTGTTTATTACTGTGAATACTTGGGAAAAAATGTGTTTTGAACAGACCAGTAACCTCAGTGTCCTGCATTAGCTCATTTACATATATATAGTCCCTATGAATCAGTACCTGGGGGCCCGACTACTGCATTTCCATGTGAATTAGCAAACCTTTTTCCCTTAAAGGTATACTCTAAGCTTCAGTGATATGAATTATTATGATGTCAACAGGTTTAAGGCTTTTTGGCATTATTTCATAGGATCCAAGGTTACTTCCTGTGATGAAATTGAGTTGTGGGGTCACTTCCACTACCCTTGGCGTTTTAGTGTATATGTGTTCATGGCGCTCTACATTTTCTGGTAAGGCCCACTTAGAAACCATGACAGACCTTTGGTAAAATACTAACAGAAAATGTAGGTTCTTAGCTTGTGCCTGGCAGTCAGTACATAACTTATGCTGAAGGCTGCAGTTGTTGGGCACCGGTACCCATATTTGGATACCGTGGCTTATTTTTCATTATCTGACTTTGACCCAGAGAACGAGAGAGCAAGGAAGAAAAGAGGCGAGGAATGAAGAATACAAAAATAGAAAAAGGTCACAAATGGAGAAAGCACGCATGAAGAGGGACTGACACCAATCTTGCTTTTGGAGACCCTGACTAGTGCAGTAAAAAAATGATCAATTTAAGTATAGGATGCCTCCACTTGCACGAAGCTACCAGAACCAGTACATCTGCGTATCCGACTGGCAAGCTTACCATTTCAGGTGGCTCTCGGCACACCCACGGCCAGAGCACCAACAGAATGGAAACAACAAAGTGCAAAAAAAATAAAAGAAAAACAAGTCAACATGCCTTCTCCATTTATTTGCCCTGGATCTGGAACAACATCCCTGACCCCATCCGGACTCCCCCAACCCCGCATCACTTGGAAAGAGCTCAAGACACCTGCTGTAAAGAACAATAGATTATGGTGCAGTAGCAGTTCACGTTCACTCTTCCAATGACATGTTGATGTTGACTGTGTCAGGGAGGCGCCAAAGCCCACTCTATGTATATTTTGAAGAATGGGTAACAGTATGTCTTCAGACAGCTGAGCAGTCCAGTTACATATTAATAAAACACTTGCGACTGAAATGAATTGAAGAGACAGGAGTCTACAAGGCAAGAAGAAGGAGGAGTGAAGTGGAAGATTTCCGATTTGGCAATCACGGCATTTGGCGGCACTGATAATTGGCTTCTATGAAAAACATTAAGACCCAGCACCTCTTTTTTGCTACAACAGTGATGCTTTTCGAAGAACGGAATACAACTTGCACAGACACTTTATCATCATCGCAAATTCTTCTCGACTCTGCCGGTGCGGCAAAACCTGAGCAGTCTGCAGGAATAAAGCTCTGTGGAAATACAGGCAAAAGGCACCACCCACTGCTGTAGAACTCTGGGCTTGAAGACAACCAAGTTAGGTAGCTCTAGACTGAGAATGCGCAACACCCAACTGAAGAAATGTCACAGATTATTTTAATAAACATTTTTTTGGCATTTCAAACATTACACCCACGGTACATGCAGGTGAAGATTAGTCATTGCACACCCATAATCGATATACCATGTTAGTGTTCAGTATAGCAGCACCAGATAGGGCACATAGCAGACCTTCGGGGTTGAATCAGAGAGAGGTGCAAATCAGGGTGAGCAGCCCGATCTCACCCACCAGCTCAGCGTGTTGATACTAAAGTGAGGCTTCAACACTGCCCAGACTAACCCTCTTTACTTTGTACAGAACTGGCCATGATATGTAGGAGTTCCTTAGTTCAAATGGCTATCCATGCGTGAAGGCCCTTCACATGTATCAGCATTCCATCAGCGGGGATCTAACACAGGGCCCAGCATCCGTTGTACTGTGCCCCCCCCCCAGGCTTCGCCTTCCAAGGTCTCCCACCCCTCAACCCACTGGATGTGCGGTGGCTTGAAAAATAATAGCACGTCTAAGCCTTTTTTCCACAAAGCTGAAAGTTTGCTTGCAAAATTGTTGCTTTAGGGTTGCCGCTACTCGGAAGCAGAACTTGAGTTACTTTACCGAGTCTGGGGACAGAGACAGTGAGGGTGTCCCTGTTCATTTGCTGAGTCCTAGGGAAAGGACGGAACCTTGTCGTAAAAGGGGTGGGTCCCAGTAACCAAGCCCTGGACACAGGGTCCGACGTCTGGGTGGTCCCATTAACCACGCCCTGGACATAAACTGCACTGTGGTCCGAAGTGGGGTGGGTCCAGTAACCACGCACTGGACACAGGGTCCGAAGTGGGGTGGGTCCCATTAACCACGCCCCGGACACCGACTGCACTGTGGTCCGACGTGGGGTGGGTCCCAGCAACCACGCCATGGACACAGGGTCCGAAGTGGGATTGGTCCCATTAACCACGCCCTGGACACTGACTTCACAGTGGTCCGAAGTGGGGTGGGTCCAGTAACCACGCACTGGACACAGGGTCCGAAGTGGGGTGGGTCCCATTAACCACGCCCCGGACACCGACTGCACTGTGGTCCGACGTGGGGTGGGTCCCAGTAAACACGCCCTGGACACAGGGTCCGAAGTGGGGTTGGTCCCATTAACCACGCCCTGGACACAGACTTCACTGCGGTCCGAAGTGGGGTGGGTCCAGTAACCACGCCCTGGACACAGGGTCCGAAGTGGGGTGGGTCCCATTAACCACGCCCCGGACACCGACTGCACTGTGGTCCGACGTGGGGTGGGTCCCAGTAAACACGCCCTGGACACAGGGTCCGAAGTGGGGTGGTCCAGTAACCACGCCCTGGACACAGGGTCCGAAGTGGGGTGGGTCCCATTAACCACGCCCCGGACACCGACTGCACTGTGGTCCGACGTGGGGTGGGTCCCATTAACCACGCCCTGGACACAGACTTCACTGTGGTCCGAAGTGAGGTGGTTCCCAGTAACCACGCCCTGGTCACAGACTGCACTATGCACAGCACTTGGTCGATTCCGACACACAGGGCTTCTGACTTGGGAACTACCGAACAGAGGAAACAAAAGGCCAAAAGGTCTTTCTGTCTGTGGGATTCCCTGGGCTCACGTCATGAGAGAGTTGAGAGTGTCAGCTATCTTCCCAGGTTGTGTAGCACGGTGTCAATAAGAGTTGAGTTGGATGCCAGGCCCCCTAACCGAGACTACCATTCATGTTAAGTAAAAGTTTTTATTATTTATCTCTAAGTTTAAAAAAAAACACTCTAACAAAAACTTCAAGTGACCGCCTTATTCATAGGTAACATCAGCTTGCAATACCATGAGTATTGCATTCAGCATTAGGATAAAAGAAAACGAAATGGTCTTTAACAAAGCACACTTTTGACCCTGTAGATGGGCCACAAACAATCTAGTATAGATCTTAAAGTACTGCTATCAGAGCCAAGCATAATCCGATGCACCTGCTGATGGGTGGGCGGTGTGGTAATTTAATTATTACGTTTGACAATTAGCTCACATGGAGTTGTGGTATGTGTGCACACAGAGCTGTCAAGTGACTGCATATGGGACAATTAAAACCGGTCTTAGATTTTTAGACAGCCTTGCTCTGCATTCTGAGACTCGGAGTTTTGCGTTGAGCTTGTCATGTTGGATACTGTAAGTAAGCATTGCCCTGTGTTCTGGAACGTGTAGTTTTGGTAATTGCAAATCTCTAGCTGCATAGTGTTTGCATGTACACACATACCTCTCAGTCGACCCTATATCATATTTGACACTTTAAGCCAGTCTGAGATTTTTAGCGAGCACTGCTGTGCATTCTGGATGTGTAGTTTTGTTTTTTACTCGTCATATGGGGCACTTTAAACCAGCTGTGCTGTACATTCTGGGACTTTTAATTTGGGAAGTAGAAATGCCGGCTGCCCAGAGTGGAAAGATTATAGACTACTTAAATGCAGTGCTTTAACTGGAAATATAGAAGTGCAGGCATCCCCCTGCGCTATGATCTAGGTATGCCCTAGGTATTAATGGGGTGTCAGATCTTGTTCAGTTGAAACCTCTCCTCTATAGGGTGCTTTTTGGCCGACCCCTGAACAGAATGTGTATAGAGTCTGTTTGAGTTGTTTAGTAAGACTTGACCAGGCCCTTAAAGTACCTTGGTTGAGGTTTGTACATGTCTGGTGCAGGAGAATGAAGATACTGGCACTTTGGGACAATCCTGAGCGGATCCACAAGGTGGACAAAAAGGTCGTAAAGTCGGCGTACTGGCGTTATTGTTCGGAGCACCGATATTCTTGGGCTGACTTGGGTCATCTAACTAAAAGGTTTTGAGAGGTTAAAGGCGCTCCGTTCTTTGAGTATTTCCTGGACGTTGTATGCCCCCTTTGACCAAGAGCCTTTATCTGCGATTTAGGTATGGGTTCCTACCGCCGAACACCACTCATAGTGCATGGTCCGAGGAGCGTGTACCTGCAGAAGGCCCTGTACGTGGGTCAGTTCCTGAGTCAATAAACCATATCTTTGTTGCATGTTCAGGTCATTTTGAAGCAAGACGTCGATGGCTCTGACCTATCTTTCTATCTCTAGGCGTCGTGTACTATCAGGTGATGCTGCACTTATTCAGGACAAATACTGCTGTGCCAATTATGTATTCAGTACGTTGCTTCCTTCACTTTCTTTAGCACAAGCAAGCCAATTTTTTAGGTAAGAATTAATTGAATAACTAAAAGTTTGTGGCAACACTTGACTTACAAGGGGGGACTATGACTAGGAAATATGGTGAATGAGTTAAGGCGTTACTTATTTGACACTCCCATCAGGCTTGATCCTAGGTGTAAGGTGCTATAGGAATGCTATGGAATATGTGATCCGATTTTAACAGTTTCAATAGTTTGTAATCCTTGCGTTATCCTGTTAGGCGATGGCATTATGGAGAGCCACATTTTAGAAAAAATGTGCGTCTTCCTGGGGAAATAGTCCGTAATGATTTATTTAAAGTGGATTATGCCTGCCCTGTCCTTTAGTTATATAATTAAGCACGGGGAGACAACATTTGTAAATTGCTTAGCGATTTGTATATGGGTTCTTTTAATGTATGTAATACTATATTTACTGATTTTAAAGGGATTTTAATGCATTTGATTGCCTTTTGTACTATATGATATCATGTAATGATTTTTTGATGTGCTTTTATGGTCGTTTTCACCAAATAAAGATTAATATATAATAAAGTCCAGGTACTCACTATTTAGAATACTTCTTTGCTCCTGAGAAGTGCCAGTACTCTTAGATTAAATGTATTACAGCAGTGCTGAGAAGTGCAGGTACTCTCCCTTTCAAATGAAAGAAGTACAGGTACTCAGTACCGGACAGTACTTGCCCATTTAAAGCACTGCTTAAATGTCAAATAACAACAGCACCCATTAAACGCCTGGAGGCGTCACTTGTGTGGCGGTGGCTGTTTGGCTGGCAAAACTATTTGTTATTGCTTCATGTGCTCTTCCTGTTTAATTAGGTAGGCTTACTGTGGTACTCAACATATTTTCGTGAGCGAGGCTTGCACAGCCAGGGGTGGACTGACAACCTTCAACCATCCTGGGCCTGGACACCCGTCAAAAGTTCTGGGCTTGATGTCTGTTGGGGATTCCCACATGATATGAACAAGAGGTATATATAGCTGCTACACATGCTGCCGGTATTTTGTGAGAGAGACTCTTACTTCCCATGCTGCATCTACGTAGGGTCAGTGGCGTAGCGTGGGGGGTGCCGGCCGCACCGGGCGCAACATCCTGGAAGAGACTAAATCCACGGGTTAGGGGGCGCAAATTACTTGCCTTGCCCCGGGTTAGGGGGCGCAAATTACTTGCCTTGCCCCGGGTGCTGACAACCCACGCTACGCCACTGCGTAGGGTTGGAGGATTCCACGCACCTTGCTTACTGTGCTGTATGGTATGTTGTGGTAAAGCAATGTATGCGCTTACTGTCCCTTACAAGGTGATGAGATGCGTTTTTCAGATAACTAGGGTGCTCTCCGTTGGAGCCAAGTGTTAGTGTTTTAGTTGGTTTCAGCTTATAATTTGTCATGCAAGTTAATAAGCAGGTCTGGAATGTTAGGGTGATGTGGAGAGAAATCCATGCAATTCATAAATACATTGCTTTAAGTCATGCTCATGCTAGGGTTTGTCTTCTGTGCATCAGACCTCGTCATACAGGGCGCCAGTTAATCTATTAAAGATTCAGAATTATAGAGCGGGTATTTATGTTGGATAAGCAATATAATGCTTTGGCTCTTGAAAGGTGCAGATTTTTAATCACATGGTTCCTATGGTTTGCCCCTGTGGTGATCAACGTCTTCTACTGTGGTTTGTCCTCATTTGGTAGCCTTAGAGTCCTTTGCACTGGGAGGTGATGGGATATATTTGCTCTCCTTGGGAGTTTGGATGTTACTAATTGTGGCAAGTTGTATCCTGTGGCACAGTCCCCATCCTTGTTGGTAGTAGGCTAGTACAAGTCTGTCCATTTCCATATGGTTCAGGTCAGAAAAAAGCAAATTTAAGGAGTGTGAGTGGTTTCTCATACTGCTATTCATGTCCTGCTGTATTGAGTTCTATTTCGTAGCACGAAATGCATTCTTGCATCCAATTTTTGGGTAATTCCGTTTGATTATGCTACACGGTTATGCCCAACCCTATTTCTTTCCTTGGAGTCTCTTAAGCTACACCTTATGAAAACATGCCTCTTTCTGCTTATTGCTTTGCTAGTACTGCAGAGTATCTTGACGGTAGATCCTCTAGTTAGGGAGCCAGGGAAGGGCTTTAGGACGGTAGAGGTGGACTCTGTTTTGTGACAGAGGCTTGCACTGCTCTTTGCTCCCTGTGCTCCATCTGGTTTTATGAGAGAGGCTTGCACAGATGTTGCGCATGCTGTGCTTGCTTTGTATGGGACGCTAGCAAGGCTCCATGTTTCCTGTGTAGTTACTTGTATACGGGGTAGGCTTCCGCAGTTACACTCAACCATTTTTATGTTCTGTACTTGGTGGCCGTGCACACATCCTCCCTATATTGTGTCTGTTTTGTTAGAAAGTCTTGGACTGCTGCTCACCATGCCGTACCTGTCTGCACGAGAATGATTTTCACAGCTAATTTCCAAGCCACAGCTTTTTGTGTGAATAAGTTTGAAGTGAAGCGTGCATGTAAATGGGATTGGAATGTTTAAATATTAACTCTTCAGCTCTGTTGCGTGTCTGGTTGTAAGGCATTCATGTGGGGTTCTCTGCCTGGGCTCTGATCCGTGTTATGTGCACTGTGGTAATGCGTTAGCTTGCATGACAATGGTGGGCATCTCAAATGCAAACAAAATTCCCTCTGATAATTCCTAGTTTTGTTAGCTAAGGGAAACAAGATGCAGGAATTCTCAAGTCAACACATTTTTCTGAATGCTGAACTGGGATTCAAACAGAGGTCTCCCGGTCCTCTAACTATTAGGCAACAGCTCATCCAAGTAGTCAGTATTTCTTAAGCAAAGACACATGAATGAGACTATTGTTCTATGAAAAAGAGCAATGGAGAACTGCACAAGAGAAGAAAGGAAACCTGCATTTTTTAAATTCAGGGATGATGGTGACAGCTTAGTCTTCATGTATTTTTGAATGGATTTCATTTGCATCCACACATCCCTCACAAAGTAACCCCTGGGTCACTATTTTCTCAAGGGTTGCATTTAGTTATGTTTTTGTACGGCTAGGCACAATCACAACCTCTCCACGCCCATTTTGTAAATTATATTCCAGATGTTCTGTCGTCACCATTGGCATGTGTGACTAAAACGTTTTGAGAATATCTCATTTGTGGGTAGCAAGAGTGAATCATTTGAACAAAACAAGGGGCAAGCTAATTGAATGTGCCCCCCCCCTTCACTCGCTCTTGTAGGAGGGCATTTGGGTTTCGTTACGTCAGTATCCATAAATTTGTTCAGTTAGATACTGCTGTGTTTAGACTTCCAGATGGTAGCATGCATCAAGTGTGAAGCCATTAGGCCCCAGAGTCCTTGCTTACAGGAGCGGATTCAAAGTGGTGGAAAGCTCCTTTTTGGAGATACCTCCCTCCAAGAAGTTCCCTTTGTCTTGGGTGACTTTTTCTTAGAGAGCTCTGCAATGACACCTGCAATACTGCTGTCAGTTTGAAGACATTTTGATGAGCATAAAATGGTGAACTAATTAGTCAAATCTTGTGCCACCTCATGACCCCTGTATGCTACTTTTTCGTCAGAAGTTTGGATCTCAGGTTAATACCTTGTCATCTCATCTCTCTTAATCAACCTGTATGTACAGCAACTTCAACTTTTGTCTCCATGCTCATAAATATATCTTTGTGACACCGTCTGTGAGGTTTTCACTGCATCTACTACAACCTGCTTTATGGTCACCCTATTCCTCTTGGATTCGCTTTGAATATTCCCTTCACCTCAAATTTTGGAGGCCAGCAGCACAGCAGACCTAGACTCGAAGTCTCAGATTGTATGAGCACGCTGGTGAATGATATTTAACCTGAATCACTTCCTCGTCACAGGGGACGTGCCTGGGCACAGCCCAGGGGAAGACCGGGTCCAGAGCAGGCCCGTCTGTGCCTGTGCGAGCATGGAGGTCTGGGCCACCCCTCTATCATCTACAATCTCATAACAGTAATTATTAAGCGAAAGTCTTCCTGTTCCATTGGCCAAACCGATCAAAAGGGTCCCCAGAATTGTCCGTCTATCATCTCATTTCTCATCTCTGCAGTAGGAACCTTAAAAGAAGAAATACAGAGTGTGGAGGAAAAACTCGGTTTGGGGATGGACACCCTTATTTCTAGTTTGGTTCACCCAGACAAAAGTGAATGAGTTGGGGAAGATTTAAGTACAGTTCAAGGAAACAGAGAGGGTGACCCCTTCGAAAAGAGAGGTTGAACCAGGGGGGTTCACAGTAGCAGAGATTCACCATGACCCTGGTACTCCCTTCTTTGAACTGGCCCAGCTCACTAAGAAAGAGAAAAAGAAAGAATCGGGAACCATAATCAGGACTGGTACAGGGAGGACCAGCTCCAAGAATGATAATAATGATGTTTTGGCCCACATGGACCTTTCTATCAATAAGGCAAAAGGGGGCGTAACCAATTTATTGAGTAACATCAAGATGTTCCTTGAGCCTTAATAAATCAATTTGTATGAGAATCTTAAGGGGTCAATTTAAACTGTTAGGGAGGGCTTTATGAGAAATTGTCTGTTATAGAATTCAGTGTTTGCCGATTGGGCACTGTATTAGCAGACAAAACAAGATCCAAGGCTGATCAAACAGAGCCCACTTCTCAGGAGGCAAATTCATTCCCAAACTCCCATAATAAAGCCCTGAATTGTTTTCCACTCAGTCCTCCTAGTAATGCTAAAATAATGAAGCCAACTGGGGGTGCAGCAGGTGGAGCCAAGCAACCTTCACCAGGAGTCTCAGGTAGGAAACATGCAACATCAGAGATAATTGCCCCCCACTTAACCAGTTGGACAATGCCAATCCAAGCCTCAAACAAGGATTTGGGGTCGGCAGCCTCTCTTCCCCCACCTCAGACAGAGTGGTAGCTGCCAGATTCCAGTTACATCTCCCTCCAGAATCTACACCCCTCGTCACTATCTTAGTTAGATTTCCACCATTGAGACCATGAGTGATGTAGTCAGCTCTTCAACTAAAATATACAGTTATGCATTGGGGCAATAGACAGTTTGGGCGCTGAAATCACCTGACAGACCACATTAACAAGATTAGAAGAGCAAAGTGGGTTAGACTAGATTTAAAAAACAAATCTCAATATAGTAATGCTTATTTTTTATAATTATTTCCCACAAAATAAGCCCCCTAAACATTTACTGGCTCTAAAGACTTTGTCAGAGGCCTATGCAGCAAGGCAATACATCCCATATTCAGTGGTCCTACTCGCAGACATTAATGTCCATTTTTGTCATCCCCTGTGTCAAGTTAGTGACAAGACATCCATGGGTGACCATTGCCACAGCTACCTTGAGCATACAAGCCAAGGGGATTTGCTTACTATTATTTTGGCTGACAACAATCTGGCATTTTTAGATCAGAATGGTAAAAGCAAGGGTACAGTGGTAGTCATCCCCATATTTATTGGCACACGTTCTAATTCCATCATTGACTATCTATTTATTTCTGCCTATTTTGTGAAATCTGTAATGCAGTTTGAAGTTATTTGGAATCAATTTAGCAACCATAATAGTGAACTCTTAGCATAGAGTGGAGAGTAGAGGAGGAAATAGTGCCCAGAGAAGGGCATAACACTCACAATATTAAGCCTTGTGATCAAGGGCGCAGATTGAAATGGAACAAGAGCTCCCCAGATTCCTTTTTAAATAATCTACACCATGAATGTGGTCAGGATATTGGTATTTGTTTAGAGACTACTTCACAGCCTGAAGCATTACTGAGAGCATTTGACTTGGAGTGTATGCAAGTCTTAAAGAATCTAACTTGAGTGGTTGGTATAACTAAGATGTTTTGACCATAACTGTTCACTGCATTAAAGTTTGCTTACAGTCCTGAAAAAAAAATCAGAGGAGTAATACTGAAATGGATTTATGTAGGGAGAAATAAAAACAGTTTTATCTGAATGAAAGAGGGAAATCATAAAGAAAGTCTGGAATCAACTTCTCCAGGTTAACATCCAAAAAAGTAGGGGGGACATGGCTAGCCGGCCATCATGGTAGCTAGTTCACCAGCTCTGGTCCGGCATTATTCTTGCGGAACACATTACTACTGGACACCATGTGACCCTGATCTAGGCAGCAGTAAGGCGGGGAATGATGCCAGAGCCCGCTGAGACCCAATCAATCAATCAACCAATCAAGGAATTTGGAAAGAGCACTACTCACCCGTGAGGGTCTCAAGGTGCTGAAATGGGGGTGGGGGGGTGCTGCTACTGCTTGAACACCCAGGTCTTGAGAAGTCTCCTGAAGGTAAGGAGGTCTTTGGTCTGACGCAGGTGGGTGGGACGAGTGTTCCACGTCTTGGTGGCGAGGTGCGAGAATGATCTGCTGCCGGTTGTAGTTCTGCAGATGTGTGGGACGGTTGCGAGTGCGAGGTCGGCGGAGCGGAGTTTCCAGGTCGAGGTGTAGATGGAGAGCTGTCTGTTGAGTTATTCTGTTCTGGTGTTTTGCGGTGCTTTGTGAGCGTGGGTGAGGAGTTTGAAGGTGATTCTCTTGTTGACGGGGAGCCAGTGAAGGTCTCTCAAATGGCCCTGGCACTGTTTCAGAAGCGCCAGGGAGCAGTGATTGCTTGTGACCACGTTGGGGCAGTGGCTGGACCTGGCCTTCTTTCCTCTGTGCTGTGGGAGCTGCCAATGGGCAACTTTGGGACCCCTCTGGGAGCCCCCCAGAGGGACACTGGGCCTGAGGGGCCTTTAGAAGGTGAAAGGGGCTAGAAGCTGCGGACTGCGTGATGAGCAGGGCCCTAGAAGGCAGCAGAGCCACGTCGCTCTGAGGTCCATGAGAAGAATACAGACCTGACCTAGAGACAAGGTGGCAAGATTGGGCCTGCTGAACATAGGTGCCCCCCTACCACCTACTGCTCTACAGCAGGAACTTCACCCTGTGCTGCTTCCCTTCCTTCTCGGGGCTCTTACTGCTGCAGCTGGGAGTGGGCCGGAACATATGGACTCTGACAAGGCCCCTGGAGAGTCCTGGGGGCTGATAAGTATATGGATGGTGCTCCAGCCCCCATTCTCAGAGCTCTGCCTCCGACCTTCACCTACTTGGCGATGTCTGGGTCCTCAGACTGAGGGCCTTCCCCCCTTCCCCACTTGAAGAGATGGAGGTGAGACCCGGGGTGCACCAGAAAGGAGGCCATCCTATGCCCCGGACGACATGGGCACGGCGCCTGACTCACAAATTTCCACCCAGCATTGGGACCGCTTGTGGACCAGTGAGGTCCCTCATTCATGTACTGCGGCCCACAGCAAAACCAGTGTCACTGACCTGGACATCACAGGGAACCACCCCGAGCGGAAACTGAGCCATAAGGGGGGAAGGCTAATGTTGGTAGCAAGAGGCCAACCCCCCCACCTGGATAACCTCTTGTTGCCCTTGACCTGTGGGACGGAGCCTGCATATTGGGGGGGCTCAGGGCACTCCTGTGCATGCATAATGTACCAAGGCTTGGGGGAATGGACAACCTTTGGAGGGGCTTGACAACCACCTGGAATGACGTCATAACCCACGTGGCAAGCAATAGCTAACTTTGGTGGCAAAAAGTTACTGTCCCCACTAGGAACAAAATACTGCATGCAAGCATAACATAGCCTAAATATCTTGGGCGCACCTCCACAGGAACCGAGCCTGAAAATCGCACCTCTTTTTGATGTCCATGGGCAAATTGAAGGCCCGAGACAAGGACCCACACCTGATGAACATGGCCTTGCAATCAGACACCAGGGACTGGGACCCCCCAGATAGTCCCAATCCGCCTCATTGCAATGCACATTGGACAAGATACTGGGGGCCATCGAGGATTCCAAGACAATGCTCCAACACGAAATATGGAAAGTATCAGCAGAGCTGAGCCTACTGAGGGCGGACCTTCAGAAACTCTGGTAGAGGTCAGGATGCTTAGAACGTGTTGGCCGACCTGAACCTCCCTCATTAGGCCTTGAAGACACAACTACAGCAGCTAACAGACCATATGCAACGGTTGAAACGCAGGGCAGCGGACATGAGGGCCGCAGAAGGTGAAATAATGTGCGCAATATTGGCCTCCCTGACGGCAAAGAAGAACAAGATATGGGGGGTCCACCTAGAACCACCATGGATGAGGGAGGTGGTGGCAGCAGCCTAGCTCCCACTGTTCTTTGCATTGGGGTGGGCCCACTGAGTACCGGCCAGGCCACCCAGCCAGACCTGTAGTGGTGAAATTACTGCATTAAAAGAACAGGGATGTGCTCCTGCAGTGGGCACGAGAAGCGGACCCCTTCAGGGTTGGCAATGGACAGGTGACCCTGTTACCAGATTTCACGGTCAAGGTACAGACCCAATGTGCCTCCTACCTGGAAGTGAAGTGAGCACTCAGACAAGAGGGCATCTGCTACTCTCTCATATTCCTGGCCAAGCTGAAGGTAATTGTAGATGGCAGAACCCAGTTCTACCAGAGCCCGGAAGATGCATGGACCTGGCTGGAAACATATCGTTCTTGGGCAGACAGACCACCCAAAATGCAGAGGAGAGGCACTCCGAGCTATAGAAAGTGCCTCAGATCATGCAGCCAACCTCACAGACACCATATTTCCAGACCCTCCCTGGTGCAAACTGAAATGGATAGAAGGGCTGCTTTACAGGCAGTAGCATCCTTGATGGACACCAGATCCTTGGATAAGGATGGCGATGAATATCATCAGGAAACTTCATCTGATTCTGATTCCCATCACTTTAGAAGGGGATGGGGCCCTGGAGGTGACTCCCCAAACTGCGGATGACATTGTTTAAACTAGTGCCCTGGCTGCCACCGCTCTCCCTGTGCACCCAGCGGTAGACTCTTTTCATACCCTATTCAGGCCTTGACAAACACTGCCCCCCCACTTGCCGTACTTCATGATAGATGGCTATAATGTTACATGATTCACTTTGTCCTGTTATGTTTAAGTCACTTGGTTTAGGCAACTGGCAGTTGCGGGTCTGCCCTTGGGAGGGCGAGATGGGACATTTGTTTATTTTTTCTGTTTGCATCTGTGGTGTTTTGTATTGCCCACAATGAGGTTGCGGTGGGGAGGGTACCCCAAACAAAGGACTGGGGCAGGGGCCCCTTGTGCTAAACCCTACCTAGAAGCACGCACTATGAATCCTACAGTGCATGATTACAAACTGATGACATGGAACGTTTGGGGACTAGACTCAGGGACCAAACGACAAAGGGGTATATTTATAGGCCCCTAGTGCCACCTTGCGCCAATTAATGTAATTTATTTTACTTTAATGTGGCCAACAAGGCCAAAATCCCTGTGCCATATTTACAGAGCGGCGCAAGGCATGCATTGCGCCATTCTATAACACTTTGCGCTACATTATGCGTGTACCAGCAATAATGTATGCAAAGGGGGCGTTCCCCCAATAAGGGAGCCGGTAAAATGGTGCAAGGAAATATATGGGATTTTCTTGTGCTATTTATTATGGCACTTTTAATGCCTGCTCAGGAGCAGGCGTTAAAAGGGGCCTTCCATTCTTTAGAATGGGCCCCTATGTACTCTGCAGGAGTAGTTCCAATATTCTGGCGCTATTCCTGCAGAGTACGCCATTAGTGTAATAAAAAATGACACTATTGCCCCCTACCCTGCGCTATGGTGCACCATATTTTATATACCGTGCACACATGGTGGTGGAAGGTGTGTGCTAAGGGGCGCCGGGAAAGTGGCCCTGCACTCGGTGCAGCACAGCTTTCCATAAATCTGCCCCTATGTATCTTGGCCTATCTTAAGAGGTGAGGGGTCCACGTAGCCTTCCTTAAGGAAACAGATCTAATCTCACAGAAGGTTCAGCAGCTACAGCGGCGGTGGCAAGGTCTAATATATGCCACCACGTATTCAGCATTCGCACGGGGTGCCTTGATATGGGTAAGGGTAGGGGTCCCCTTTGAGATCATTACAGTAACCAAGACAGATAGGGCCATTTTGTCCTTGTGAAAGGTGGACTACATAGCAAGCACATAGTTTTAGTTAGTATATACACTTCGAATCAGGACCAGGTACTGTTCTTACGTACTTTATTGGCCTGTCTGGCCCAACTGCCTGAAGGAGCCATACTTTTTTGGGGGGACTTTAATTGTGTGCTTGATACCTCCTCAAAACGTTCGACTCCTCCCCCCTAGCCTAGGGCAGTGGCTCATAAAACCACGATGGAACTGACTGCTTGGAGGGAACATTGGAACATGAAGAACCCCTCCCATTTCCAGCTCCCCCTGGAAAGGGATTACTCTTACTTCTCGGGGCTACACGAGCTCCATTCTAGAATTGACCAGTTTGTCTGCACTAAATACCTAGGGCACATACTATCAGATCACAGACCCCCTATTACTGACTTGGGGTTGCGCAGATGACCGGTCCCCTATACCCACATGGCAGGTTCAGCCAGCAGCCTTAGAAGAGCCGCTATTTAGATACTCTCTCATTGCCCGACTATTAGAATACATTACCACCAATGCTGGGACGTCGTTGGACTGTAGCACAGAATGGGAGGCCCTTAACGTAGTGCTAAGGAGACACTGCATGGGCCAAACAGTAGGCATCAAACGCACCCTTGGACACGAGCTTACAGAATTGAAAGATGTAATCCACTGCAGAGATAACGAACAGGGAAATAGCCCTGAGGCCCTCACCTGACTGTTAGAAATGCGTGAGGATTTTAACGTTGCACTGGAATGCTTGAGGTGTTATGACAATAAGGACTACTTGAATAGGGTGCATGAGGAAGATGGGAAGTGAGGCTGGCTGCTAGCATGGCTGGTCTGCCCTGCGAATAGGGGTTGCCCCATTACCAGCCTCCACACGGCAGCCGGGACGCTCCTGTACTCCCCCTAGAGCATCAGTACAGCATTCTGGTCTCACTCTATGTGTGTTTATCGGCCACCAGAGGATGCCCTGCCAGCAGACTTGAATGGTCACCTGGGGGCCCTATCCACTACAGTTGCTTCCGCCTGAAGCAAGCAACCCATTAGGAGGGCCTGTGACAGTGGAGGACTTCAAGATCGCTATCAAAGAGTTGGCAACTAGTAAGACACCGGGCTCAGATGGCTTTCACATGGAGCTTTATGAGACCTTCAAAAAATTACTAGCACCCAAATTAGTGGAGCTATACACAGGGGCATATGAGAGGAGTATATTACAACGACGAGAGAGGCATTAGTGGTCCCACTGTCCAAATCCACCTCCAAAAACAACACAGTGCCGGATTTCTATCCCCTTTCACTGTTAACTGTGACTTTAAGACACTGAGCAATATATTTGCGAACTGCTTACTGCCTCACATGCAGAGGCTAATACATGAAGACCAAAATGGCTTCATACCTATGCGCAGTACTGCCCATAACCTCCTGCGGCTGTACTCGATCCTCTACTCCCCAGAGGGCACACATGACCCTAACGCCATGCTCATCTCTCGACCTGGAGAAAGCTTTCATCTTCCTGAGATGGGATTACCGGAAAGCAGCCCTGCTCCTCATGGGTCTGAGCACTGAATGGGTGACGTGGGTAGACCTATTAAATAGTCACCCTATGGCGAGAGTACAAATTGATAAGGCGATCTCCAACATATATGAAATACACCAGGGCACTTGGCAGGGTTGCTCCCTCTCCCCTCTCCATTTTGCCCTAGCTATTGAACATTTGGCAGAGCAGCTTCATATGAGGGGAAGGGAATGGGGCATTGAGGATGGTAATACTACCCATATAATTTGAGGATGATTTACTCATCTACCTGCGCAACAGTAAGGCTAGCATACCAGGAGCATTACAACTCATTAAGGAATTAGGTTACTTCTTTGGCCTGAGAATGAATAGGAAAGAAACGTGAAACTTTCCAATAAATGTGAGAGCTTCCTGCCCTGATACATGCCTCCCGATATACCCTGGGCACCACTGACATTCAAATACTTCTGGATACAAATATTTTATAATCTAGCAGACCTTCGGGATGGGAACCTGGGCAAAACCCTCTGATTCCTGAAATCATGTATTGCATTTTGGCGATCCCTTAGACTGCATACAATTGCACGGACAGTGCTCTCTAAAATGGTTATGCTTCCCCACCTTTTATATTTTTTCATTAACCTCCCAGTGCAAATACCAGCAAGTAGGTTTAAAGGTCTGGACATGCTCCTCAAGGAACTGATCTGGGATGGGGGCACCAGAGGACATCGCTGTCTTCTCTTCGCTGTCCACCACTGGAGGTAGGGTTCGAGGTGCCTGACTTTTTAACTGTACTATCTGGAGGCCCAACTCCAGTGGATAGTGAAACGGCTTTATGACAGGAGCCTCTGGAGCTGTATCAGCCAGATGCAGAAACTGATGGAGGCTCATTGTTGGCCAAACCATTAAACCCAAAGATCTGAACCCCTCACCAAAATGTTCTGCTGGCCACGGCACTGACTTGTTGGAAAAGGGGATTAAGACACATCAGAGTACAGACCCAATATGCCCCCAAAATACCATTAGCAGGCATACCCCATGGCGAACCAGTGAGTTTTTTATTCTGCAAGGCAGATGCAACCCTGGGCGGAGGCAGGACTGATGACACTGGGGGACTGCTTCCAGTCTGGGGCCCTTATCCCCTTTGGAGATTTAGATGACCAAACTGGACTATCAGCTGGGCAATTCATCACAAAGAGCCGCTGACCCGGACTGTGTGGTACCAATGGGATACCCCGAATGTGGAACCTACCATGCACATGATCCTCCAGCTCCTCCTGATCATGGGAGCGGGCTCCCATCTGGTCAACTGGTTCCATAAAGCTCTCAATGAACTCACCTTGAAGCCCTTAGGACACGCTGGGAGGCAACATTCAGGAGGGAAATATTAGACACAGAGTGGAAAAAAGTGCTGGCCTACTCCCAAAACGTATCCCGAGACATACAGTACATCTATACCCACAGAACCTATTTAACCCCACACATACTAAGGATGATTTAAGGGGTGAGCCCAGGAGATGCCCATGCTGCAAGGCACAGGACCCGGGCTTTGACCACATGACTTGGGAATGTTCAGGACTAAACAACTTCTGGTAGGGAGTCATGGGGAGACCTAGCGACAAACTTGATCGACCGTTACCAACAACCCTTCCCAATGCCTCCTGAAACTTTTTCCAAAGCCGGCCCCTAAGAAAGTGGGGAACATATTCCTGGACCTGGCCCCAGCCAGATGACGAGTGGCCATGGCCCGGAAGTCACACACAGGGCCCGGAAGTCACACACAAGGTCTGGTTTGGTGACATGACAAAATGGGTGCGGGCACAGAAAGAGGTGCTGCAGAGACAGCTTGCCCGGGGAGGGGGGGGTGCGGGACCGACCTATCACACCCCTGTCGACTGAGGTGGTTGATAACTGGTAATCCAGTAGATTAACTGACCATCACGCAGCAGACAGGGCAGAGCGACCCCTGTGGAGCCCCTAACCCCGAGCCGGGGAAACATAACATAGCAGAGACCAGTGCTTAATTTGTAAATAAAGATGTGCCGGTGCTCAAAGCCCTTCTCTTAAACACAATGCTGCTGTAATTAAATCTGCCAGCACTGAATATTGAAGCAGCGTAATCCTGAAGCCACCTCAGGCCTCTTCAATCCATTTATGGCCACCCCTGCCCCTCCAGCTCATCCTGCAACTTTTTACTGTCTCCCTTTATGACCTTTTAAGTTTTTCCTTCTTCCGTCTTTCCCATATGTGTCTTTTGCTTGCAGCAAATGCTTGAGGCAGAAGAATAAGCCCCGGTCCGCACAAATAAGTGCCGGTGCTCAGCACCGGAAACAAGCACAAATTAAGCACTGGCAGAGACACATATTGAAACCCCGCTCTAGAGCACATTTGTATTATAAGCACTAATACGGAATGCGTGGGTAACCCTTCACCAAGTATCACCCGCTACAATCCTGACTGCATAAAACAAACAATCACACTCCAGTCTAAACCCGACGCGATTGAAAAAAAGTGCAAATATCATCTTGGTCGGGGTTCTCTCCTTCCGCACCACCGCATGGCTGTTTATCCCGATACATCCCACACTATGAAGACAGAACACACAGGTGTACTGTTAGCAGTTTAATTAATTAACTTTTGCTTCAATATAAGCATTGTTCACACACTACTATGGCAGGCATTTCTCCATATGTCAGTACTAACTGACCCCACTCTGGGCAGACGTCCCATTACAAATAACAATCGACACTGCTCCTAATACACAGGGACTAACACCCCGCTGACGTTTTAACATTTATACAGAAAATGATGTATTGATTAGCAAAAAGTTATCACATTGCCTGAAAACAAATCTGTACTACTTCTCAAATGGCAATAAACAATGATTTTTAAAAAAAATATATCCTAAAAAGTAGTGCCAGATATTGGAAAGTAGCCAATCACCCTTATTTTAATGGTGAGTCCAACACTTTAGTGAAGTGTAATATAGCGCCAGATATATGGGTGCAACATTTACAGTGGGTATATGGGTCTGCCTCAGTTGAAATTTTAATTAGCAATAGTGAGCGTCATGGTGGGAAATCTGTTATGGCTTTTCTTGAAAAAGAATAAAATGAGGCCATTTCTTCTATGTCCAAAAATAAAGCTCCAGACCCTGATCGAGCTCCTGCCGATTTTTATAAAATTAACTCTAGGAAATGGGTGAACATTTTAACTAGTGCTTTAAATGCTTCATGCAGCGTGAGTATTCCTTCATCTTGCTCGAGGTCAATAATTATACCTGTGTTAATAAAAGGGGAGAGAAACGCCCCACGATGTAAAAGGCCCACATCTCTAATAGATTCCGTGGTTAAGTTTACAGGACAGATTTTTCTCTCTAGGTTAACCACATGGCTGGCTGAAAAACATGTAGTGTCCACAGAGGTAAATTATGGTTAATTATCCTTAATATTTGTGTTGATAGAAATAAGGTGAACTTTTTGCATGAGCTAAATAAGGACTTGTCTGCGGTAGTTAGATATGAGCAGTCTGGGAGTTTAACTTGTTCTTTTGAAGTTTATCGTGGTAAGACAGGGTGTATTTTAGCCCCGCTACTGCTTACTCTATATATATATATAAACAATTTAGGACCAACTTTAAGCCTGCTTGTAAAGATCTCTCTAAAGTAGGATCTCATTTAATCCAGACACTTTTAAATGCTGACTATGCAGTGTTAGCAAAAACAGCCTGGGACTCCAGCGACTTTGTAAATCCTTTGTTAGCTTTATGAATAGTCTGCATCTGAGTACAAGCCATACTAAATCTCGCATAATGGTTACGGGTCCCAGAAATAAGGACCATAGAGAATGTACCTTGGAGGGTAGTGTTATCACCAGAGTGAATTCCTTCTCATATTTTGGGGTCCTTTACGAAGTAAGTATTCCTGGGCCCCTTTAGGGAGAGCTAAACGCAGTGCAATGGACAGAGTGGCTGCCTTTGTATTTGCTTTTTATTGAGGTTTAGGAGCAAAGACAGTTAAAGCTCTGGTCAAAATCTATAAATCCAAATGTACTTCCATGGCAAGGTATGGAAGTGATATCCGGGGTATAAGGAGGCCAATGAATTAAAAGATGTGGAAAACAAATGTATGAAGCACTTATTATCAGTCCCCCAATCCATGGCTTCTTAGATTGTCTTTGAAATGAAAGGAAAAAAAGAGTATCCCCGTCAAGGTACGTATTCCTAAATCAGGGATTCCAAGGCAGCTATTATTAGAATTTTCACACCAGCTTTTTTGTAAGATAAGCTATGCCTTTACTGCATAAATGCCTCCCAAAAGGCCTGCTGCGAGGTAAAAGACCCCACATTCTCCAGCATTTAAAATTCAGTCTCATCCTTGAGATATTCCCTGAAATGTTTGTCCCACAGCCACCAAGCATTCAGTCTCCACACTACAGGGCCATTTTTTCACTTGACGCTGTACATTTCATATGGATCATGACCAGAAAGTGCCTGTGTCATTCTACTCATTCTGAATATTAAATAGACATCTGTTTCTTGAATGAAAAAGGCCTTCCGTGCCAAGGAGTAAAATGTATAGTCATGCTCAGATGGATGACAGATATGACATACATCATTTAGACACAACAAAGCTGCAACATCAGCAAGGAAGGCACACCCTGTAGTGTGCAATTGTCTAGCATCATGTCTGTCTCTGTCTGCTTTGCTAACATAATTAAGGGACTATTTATACTCTGTGCCGAATTTGCCTTATGTTTGTTAGAAATTGGGTTTTTGGTTGGCAGTCAGGTTGCCCTCTGTCCAAGCAAGAACCCTCACTCTAGTCAGGGTAAGTCACACACAATCCAAAATTAGCCTGTGCCCACCCTCTGGTAGCTTGGCAGGAACAGTCAGGCTTAACTTAGAAGGCAATGTGTAAAGTACTTGTGCAATAAATCATACAATACCACCATATAGCACCACAAAAATACACCACACAGTGTTTGGAAAAATATATAACATTTATCAGGATAATTGTAGGTCAAAACTAATAAAGTTGCAATGTAGATTTGTAGAGATATCACTGAAAAGTGATATAAAGTGTCTTAAGTCTCTAAAAAGCAAACAAAGGGGGTCATTACAACATTGGCGGTACAAGGCGCTTACCGCCGTGCAGAAGACCGCCAATAAACGGCCGCGGCCGCGGTAGACCGCCACAGCAATTAAGACACACATCACGGAATCTGCCGAAATTCAGACACCCACACAATACCGCCACACCAAAGGTCAGCGATAAACAAGCGGAAACAAATCCTCCACCTCCACGCCAACAGAAACACGCCCATGCTATTACGACCCACGAATCCACGCGGCGGTCATTCAACCACGGTATTCCATTGGCGGTACACACCACCGCGCTCAAAATACACACAGCTCCAAAACACCGCCACATTGGACAATTACAAATACACACACCTGATACACCTACACACACCACTCCCACACACCCAACACAATATAAAATACACACCCACATCACCCACAAACACCTACAACGAGAAATTCTGAGAGAAGGCGAGAGAGAGAGAGCACAGCTATTGATAACCCCATCACACAGAGGCACACAACCCCATCACCCACACAACATCCACGCACAAAACACCACATACCACTACACTCACCACACTCATCACCACATACACCACCCCACACTCACACACACCACCCCATGTCACGCAAAAGTCACCCCCGCTTTTCCGAGCAGGAGCTCAGGGTCATGGTGGAGGAAATCGTCCGGGTAGTACCACAGCTATTTGGCTCACAGGTACAGCACACATCAATAGCCAGGAAGATGGAGTTATGGCGCAGAATAGTGGACAGGGTGAACGCCATGGGACAGCACCCAAGAAATAGGGAGGACATCAGGAAGAGGTGGAACGACCTACGGGGGAAGGTGCATTCCACGGTCTCCAGGCACAACATCGTGGTGCAGCGGACTGGCGGCGGACCCCCATCTCCTCCCCCACAACTAACAATATGGGAGGAGCAAGTCTTGACCATCTTGCATCCTGAGGGCCTCGGAGGAGTCGGTGGAGGATGGGAAACTGGTAAGTCAAATCTTAACTATCACATCCCCCACCCTACCTGCATGCTATCACACACCCCCACCCTCACACCCTCCCCTATCACCCCAAATCCTCACTAATCTACCCATAAAACAAACAACCCATCCCAACACCAAGCCCTGCATGACACAACTAAGCATGGTCACCCCTCACTAAAGCATGCTCACTGCACATACCCAGAACACCCCCCCAACCATCATCACACAAGCCCCCACACAGGAATGCCTGCACTGGGGTTAACGCACACCCACCCATTGCACACCATGAAACACACACATGCAATAATTATGTACTTATACCCCTGCAGGAACCCGAAGGTCCGTCACCACACCAGAGGGTCCAGACAACACCACTCCACCCCCAGAAGAGGCCCACAGTGACGACAGCAGCTCTGCCCCACTGGATCTTGATGATCAGCCCGGACCATTGTGGGCCTCAGGACATTCGGTTCCCCTTGCCCAGCCACAGCCCAACACCGAGCTTCCACCCTCTGGTAACACCAGCACAGCATCCACCCTGCGGGCCCAAACCTCCCTACCCAGGACAGGTCTATCAGCGGTGTGTCCACCACTACAGGGCACCCAGGCTAACCCACCACCCCAACAACAACAGGGACCTGGGGGCAGTGGTAGTGGGCACACGGTCCAGGGGATGGAGGCACAGGAACACCGGGGAACTGGGAGGGCTGCTGTGCGACAGAGGGAGGACAGGCCAAGGGAACCAACTCTCCACGAAGCGCTCTCCTCCATCATGGGAGCCTACCACCACTCCCAGGAGACAATGGTGACGGTCCTGGACAAGTTGCAGGAGACCCTGCGTCTGCAGGAGGAGCAGTATTTGGGGTTCAGGGAGGAGCTCAGGACCATCGGCTCCGCCCTGGGCACCATCGTAGGGGTGCTGACGGACATTCAAAAGACCTTGAGGGACACCGTGGCACTCCAAGGGGCCCCTGACACTAGCCAGGACGATGAACTGCCCACCACCTCCGCCGGCGCTAGTGGACAGGAGGCACCGCCACAGGACCACCACACCAGCACCCCACCCCCTGCAGACAGACAACCACCACGCAAGCGGTCCCTGAGATCCAGGAACAGGACAGAGCAAGATGGCAAGACCCCCGCCAGGAAATAAGACCACCCTGATTGTCCCCCACTGTCCCACTTTGTTACCCTGTTCATCTTCGAACTGCCCCAGCTCCAGTTCCAAAGCCCAGATGGCCAGTGCACCTGTGAGACTAATAGACTGGACTCTGCCATGGACATTCCTCCACCATCACCCATCACCATTTTACAACCCCCCATCATTTTATGAGCAATTAAATAAACACCCTTGAAACACCAAAAAATCTGGAGTCAGTCTATGATTTGGTACTTTGTATTATCAATCACAGAGTCATAATGGGTTACCCATTGTAAGGCTAACATACCTATGTCACACATCACAAGCCCTTGAAGGATGCAAGCAGTTGACACGTAGGATACCACACTTGTGAAACTGAAATGGAAGGGTACAACTCAATTAATAAATAGTGAGTGAAATGTAGGTACATGATAGAGGTAGACGTGTGAAAGTTAATGTAATGTCAAACCAGAAAATGTTCTCACCTGTGTGTCACTGGAAATATTGCTGTATGACTGACTCCCTGTTGTCGTTTTCTTCTTCCTCAGCTTCATCCTCATCACTGTCCACAGGCTCCACAGGCTCCTCAGCTGCTACAACACCGTCATCTAGATCATCCTCCTGCAGAAAAGGCACCTGGCGTCGCAATGCCAAATTATGGAGCATGGAGCAGGCGACGATGAGTAGAATAGGGATCCACCTGTCATATGGAGGCACCTGAACCTGGCCTTAAGGAGGCCGAAGGTGCGTTCGATAACCCTCCTAGTCCGCCCATGGGCATCATTGTACCGTTCCTCTGCCCTGGTCCTGGGATTCCTCACTGGTGTCAATAGCCAGGAACGGTTGGGGAAACCAGAGTCCCCCAATAGCTATACACAGTGCCTCTGGACTTGACCCAACATATCAGGGATGCTGCTATTCCGCAGGATGTAAGTGTCATGCACAGAGCCAGGGAACATAGCATTTACCTGCGAGATGTACTGGTCTGCCAAACAGACCATCTGGACATTCATGGAATGATAACTCTTCCTGTTGCTGTACACCTGTTCATTCCTGCGGGGGGGACCAGAGCTACATGGGTCCCATCAATGGCACCTATGACGTTGGGGATATGTCCAAGGGCATAGAAGTCACCTTTCACTGTGGGTAAATCCTCCACCTGAGGGAATATGATGTATCTCCTTACGTGTTTCAGGAGGGCAGACAACACTCTGGACAAGACGTTGCAAAACATAGGCTGGGACATCCCTGATGCCATGGCCACTGTTGTCTGAAATGACCCACTTGCAAGGAAATGGAGCACTGACAGCACCTGCACGTCAGGGGGGATTCCAGTCGGATGGCGGATCAGTGACATCAGGTCTGGCTCCAGCTGGGTACATAGTTCCTGGATAGTGGCACGGTCAAACCTGTAGGTGACGATGACATGTCTTTCTTCCATTGTCAACAGGTCCACCAGCGGTCGGTACACCGGAGGATTCCGCCATCTTCTCATATGTCCCAGCTGACGGTGCCTACGAAGGACAACAGCGAAGAACCAGTCACTATTCCTCCAGGTATGTACCCACAGTTACACACAAGACTACACCAGACACAAAACCCTTCCTGTATGTGTGTTGAGTGTCGGCCTAGCTATGTGTGACGCAGTAGTAAATGAAGCCATGTGGGCCCCTGAAATGGCGGCTGCCTGACCTCTAAACTAGGACAATGGGATTGTGGGGTAACTGCGCTGGCGTTGCACACCGTCGCGGTAGGCGGTCGTAGACCGCGGCGCAATGCTGCATTGGTTAACATTGGACCCTATGGGTCCCAGGAGCCAATGAACAGGTGCGCTGGCGGTGATGATGCGCACCGCCGCGGACGTCACCGCCGCGGACGTCACCGCCATTTTCTATCTGTTCAATCACTAGATACCTGACCTTCGACAGGAGAGGACCTACACTGTTAGTGCTGCTGTGACCTCGGTCTGGAAGCGACGATGGCTGCTGCGTCTGGGGAAAGGGCCCCTGCCTTCACTGCACAGGAGTTGGAGAAACTTGTGGATGGGGTCCTCCCCCAGTACACGCTACTCTACGATCCTCCAGACCAACAGGTTAGTACACAGGGAGCACGTTGTATGGGCTAGGCCTGGATGGAGAGGGCTGAGTGGAAGAGGGAAGGGGGCAGAGTACATAGAACATTAATGCATGTGAATGAATGGGCCACATGGCCAGAGTAGGGAGGGGGCCACTCACATTGACGGTGCAGTTGGTAATGACTGTTCCTCTTCCCTTGTGCATGTCATGTAGGTCAGCGCCCACCAGAAGAGGAACATTTGGCGTGCCATCGCCAAGGAGGTTCGGACCCTGGGGGCCCACCAGAGACGGGGCACCCACTGCCGGAAGAGATGGGAGGACATTCGCCGCTGCAGCAAGAAGACGGCGGAGGCTCAGCTGGGGATGGCCTCCCAACGTGGGAGGGGTGCCCGTCGCACCATGACCCCCCTGATGTTCCGGATCCTGGCGGGGGCCTACCCGGAGTTGGATGGGTGCTTGAGGACATCACAGCAGACACAAGGGGGTGAGTACAACCTCATTCTGTGGACTTTGCGTGCAGTGGAGGTGTCTGGGTGGGGGAGGTGGGCTGTGGGTGTCCCTAGGCCAGGGCGAATTCGGTAGGCAAAGCCCCTCCGTAATGTAGGCCATGTGGCACTCAACCCCACCTCAGCACAGTGCCAAGTTGAGGTATAGTTGCCCCTGTGGCATCCATGTGCGCAGATGTCCACCATTGCCATGTAGGCCATATCCCAGAAATTGCATGTGCAGAGGGCAGGAGCACGGCGTTATGCAGGGGGCTGCTGCGTCTGTCTTGTCCGCCAACGGTAGCAGAATGCCATGCACTAAAACTCTCTTTCTTCTGTCTCCCCCCCTTTTCCTGCTCTGCCTGTCCTCTTGTACATCAGCATCATCAGGCAGAGGTACAGTAGCACCGGAGCACAAGGGAGCTGCATCCCACATGGCCATGGAGGGCCACACCACAGACTCTGAATGCACCAGTGGGACGGAGGGCGAGGGGAGCTTCACGTCGGCCACCGGATCACCAACCAGCGACATGGACTCGTCCGCCGATGGGAGCTCCCCTGTGGTGGCGGCACCATCTGTGCGCCCCACTTCTACAGGTACAGCCGCCACCTCCCCTACCAGCACCGCCCTCCCAGCAGCCCCTCGGCGTTCGCCCCGTGCCCGCTCACCCAGGAGGGTGGGCATCACCTCCGCCCCAGGCACCTCAGGCCCTGCCCCAGTCACCCCAGCTGCACTCAGTGAGGAGGCCATTGACCTCCTCAGGTCACTCACTGTTGGCCAGTCTACCATTGTGAATGCCATCCAGGGTGTAGAACGAGAGTTGCAACATGGTAATGCATTCCTGGAGGGCATTCATTCTGGTCAGGCTGTCCTTCAGTGAACCCTGCAATCTCTGGCCTCAGCACTGATGGCAGCCATTGTCCCTGTGTCCAGCCTCCCCCCTCCAACTTCCTCCACCCAGACCCAATCCCCTGTACCCCAGCCCATCCCAAGCACACCTACAGACCAGCATGCACACAAGTCAACACACACAAGTAGCTCAAGCAAACATAGGCACCACACACACCACAGGTACTCATGCAAGCCTCACCCACATACAGACACAGCAACATCCACTATCTCCACTGTGTCCCCCTCCTCCTCTTCTCCCTCCTCCCTCCCAGTCTCGTCTACACACACACTGCATGCACCACATCTACAGGCACTAGGACTCGCACCAGGACACCCAGCACCACAATCCGCTCACCTGCACTCACCACCTCCACTGCCATTTACACGTCCCCTGTGTCCTCTCCCAGTGTGTCTGTGACGCCCCCTCCCAAAATACACAAACGCCAGCAATCACTCACCCAACATCCATCCACCTCACGACAGCCTCCAGTACCTGCACCTGCACCCAAAACACCTAAAGTGACACCTCCTACAACCACCTCCTCTTCCTCCACTCCCAGACCCCCTCCAGCTACCCATCCCAGTGTCCGTCAGAAACTGTCCCTATGTCAAATTGACCTTTTTGCCCCCACCCCCCCCTCCAATTCATCAGTCCTGTCGTAGCGCCTCAGCCAAAAAGCCTCCAATACCAGTGGTGCGTGTTCAAGGTTTGTGGAGTGCACCGGCCACCAGGTCAGGCAGTAGGACCCGGAGCCAAGGCACTGGCAGCCCACCCCCTGTCAAGGCTCTAAAATTGGAGAGTGGCCGACGGGACCGTGTTAAGACTCCTGGTGGGACAACAAGTGACATGGGTTCGAAGGGGATTGGTGAGTCAGCTGTAACTCCAACAAAGGTGGGGAAGGTCCAGAGGAAGTCTGCCCAGCCAGTTGTGAGTGTCACGGCGGAGAAGTGCGCCATCATTTCCGGCGGTCCAAACACAACGTCGTCACTGGTCCAGAGACCACCGCCACCGCCGGAGTCACAGCCCAGGAGGGCCCAAGTATCGTCACTGGTCCAGAAACCACCGCCGGAGTCACAGCCCAGGAGGGCCCAAGTATCGTCACAGGTCCAGAAACCACCGCCGGAGTCACAGCCCAGGAGGGCCCAAGTATCGTCACTGGTCCAGAAACCACCTCCGGAGTCACAGCCCAGGAGGGCCCAAGTATCGTCACTGGTCCAGAAACCACCGCCGGAGTCACAGCCCAGGAGGGCCCAAGAATCGTCAGTGGTCAGGAGACCACCGCCGGAGTCACAGCCCAGGAGGGCCCAAGTATCGGCACTGGTCCAGAAACCACCAGTATCGTCACGGGTCCAGAAACCACCCCCGGAGTCACAGCCCAGGAGGGCCCAAGTATCGTCACTGGTCCAGAAACCACCGCCGGAGTCACAGCCCAGGAGGGCCCAAGTATCGTCAGTGGTCAGGAGACCACCGCCGGAGTCAAAGCCCAGGAGGGCCCAAGTATCGTCAGTGGTCAGGAGACCACTGCCGGCGTCACAGCCCAGGAGGGCCCAAGTATCGTTACTGGTCAGGAGACCACCGCCGGAGTCACAGCCCAGGAGGGGCCCGGATGGCACAGCCCCGCTGGGCAATGATGGAACATCATGCCACCCACCAATGCCCATTGTAGAGAACGTCATGCCACACACCAATGTCCGTATCAGAACCGCCATGTCAAAGCACCGCTAAAAGTCCAGAACTGCCATGTCAAAGCACCGCTGAATAGGGCAAAGACCGATATGGCAAAGCACCGCTGAACAGTCCTGAACCGCCATGTCAAAGCACCGCTGAACAGGGCAAAGACCGCCATGGCAAAGCACCGCTAAAAGTCCAGAACCGCCATGTCAAAGCACCGCTGAACAGTCCAGAACCGCCATGTCAAAGCACCGCTGAACAGGGCAAAGACCGCCATGGCAAAGCATCGCTGAACAGGGCATGCACCGTGTAGGAATGAAGAGGCCACCACATCAGGCATCCTTCTCCCATGTGCAGCTGGGACAGTGACAGGACATGAACTTTTACGGGGAGACTCATCCAGTCTGGGCACCAGTCCCACCCAGTACCAGTAGAGAACTGCATGTACTTGAGAGACTGTGGCTTTGCACTCCCCAGGATGGCACAGTGGGCAAGCCACCCACTGTAGAGACTTGAGAGACTGTGGCTTTGCACTCCCCAGGATGGCACAGTGGGCAACACACCCACTGTAGAGACTTGAGAGACTGTGGCTTTGCACTCCCCAGGATGGCACAGTGGGCAACCCACCGACTGTAGAGACTTGAGAGACTGTGGCTTTGCACTCCCCAGGATGGCACAGTGGGCAACCCACCCACTGTAGAGACTTGAGAGACTGTGGCTTTGCACTCCCCAGGATGGCACAGTGGACAACCCACCCACTGTAGAGACTTGAGAGACTGTGGCTTTGCACTCCCCAGGATACATCAATGGGCATGGAGCCCCGTCGTGGATCTGGCTTCGCATTCATGTGGCTGAGGTGCCCCCCCTTCCCTTCCCACTGAGGTGCCTGTAGTGTTTCTATCTGATGCCCCAGCAGTGTTCTCTCCGATTTTGGTCAGGTATAGTTTGGGGGCCTCGCCCATGCATTTTTGGACTGTTGGTGCACGGACATTGTTGTGCACATATCTGCACTACTTCTCAGATTGTATGTGTAAATAAGAGTGATTTTGAGATATATATATCTGTATATTTTTGTATGACATGTATATTGCCACATTACAATGTTTGCCCGAACTTTGCTTTGTGTTTTCTTTCTTCCGGGGGGATTGTGGGTTGTTACTGTGATTTTTTGTGACTGCATTGGTGTGTATGTTGTAATATGCGTGGGTGGGGGAGGGGGTGTTTGTTGGGTGTCCCCCTAACTTTTGCCTCCCCCCTCCCCCGTGTCGTAGGTGCAGTACTCACTGGTGTCTTCGGCGCCTACGTAGCTGTTGGTCGTAGAGGAGCAGAAAGACAAGGGCAGGTAGGATTTGTTATTCGGGCTCCATGGTGTCCTCCTTCCTCGTGGGATGAGTTCAGGTGAGCGCTTTCCCATAGCAAAAGCTGTTTCCGCCGTGTTTTTATCCACGGTGAATCCGCCCCGGAAAAGGTGGCGGATTGGCAGGTTGTAATTGTATGGGCGGTATATTGTCTCCCGCCTGTCTGTTGGCGGTAACCGCCGCGCTGCTTGTCTGTACGTGGCGGGCGGTGTCTTAAAGTGGCTGTCTTTGTTGGCGGTTACCGCCAGGGTCATATTTCCCTTTTTTTGTCCACCGGCCTTATTGCGGTATTTACGCAGCTTTAACACCGTCCGCCAGGGTAGTAATGACCACCAAAGTCTCTTTCAAGCACAAAGTACCTGGTTTGGAATGGAAAATCTCCTCAAAGGACCACAGAAGAAGAAATACGTTGGAAAATGGTGTGTGCGTCGATTTCTCCACAGCACACATGGACTTGCGTCGTTATTTTTCATGCGGGGAAGTCGTGCGTCGTTTTCCGACGCGCGGACAGTCTCTTTCTGTGGATCACGGGGATTACCAGATGTCCCGGGTCTATGCGTGGATTTTCCTGCTTGTTTTCCGGCTGCGTGTCGTTCTGCGGGGCTGCGCGTCGAAGTTTCGATCTCACGGCAGGCGTTGCGTCGCTTTCTCCTCTGGAAGTCGGGCGGTGTTGTCCTTGCGAGGCCGTGCGTCGAAGTTCCGGTCGTCCCAAAGGCGTTGCGTCGATCAGCGTCGGTGTGCGGCGTTTTTCTCGCAGCTTAACAAGCTGTGTGTTGAAAATTTCGGCGCACGGTGCGTCCAAGTGAAAAAGAGAAGCCTTTTGGTCCTGAGACTTCAGGGAACAGGAGGCAAGCTATATCCAAGCCCTTGGAGAGCACTTTCACAGCCAGACAAGAGTTCAGCAAGGCAACAGGCCAACAGCAAGGCAGCAGTCCTTTGTAGAAAGCAGACAGGTGAGTCCTTTGAGCAGCCAGGCAGTTCTTCTACTTGGATGAAGTTTCTGGTTCAGGTTTCTTCTCCAGCAAGTGTCTGATGAGGTAGGGCAGAGGCCCTGTTTTATACCCAAATGTGCCTTTGAAGTGGGGGAGACTTCAAAGAGTGGCTAAGAAGTGCACCAGGTCCCCTTTCAGTCCAATCCTGTCTGCCAAGGTCCCAGTAGGGGGGGTGGCAGTCCTTTGTGTGAGAGCAGGCCCTCCCTCCTCCCAGCCCAGGAAGACCCATTCAAAATGCAGATGTATGCAAGTGAGGCTGAGTACCCTGTGTTTGGGGTGTGTCTGAGTGAATGCACAAGGAGCTGTCAACTAAGCCCAGCCAGACGTGGATTGTAAGGCACAGAAAGATTTAAGTGCAAAGAAATGCCCACTTTCTAAAAGTGGCATTTCTAGAATAGTAATATTAAATCCAACTTCACCAGTCAGCAGGATTTTGTATCACCATTCCGGCCATACTAAATATGACCTTCCTACTCCTTTCAGATCAGCAACTACCACTTCAATACTGTATGAGGGCAGCCCAAATGTTAGCCTATGAAGGGAGCAGGCCTCACAGTAGTGCAAAAACGAATTTAGGAGTTTTACACTACCAGGACATGTAAACTACACAGGTACATGTCCTGCCTTTCACCCACACCGCACCCTGCTCTAGGGGTTACCTAGGGCACACATTATAGGTGACTTATATGTGGAGAATGGGGAGGTTTAGGCTTGGCAAGTACTTTTAAATGCCAAGTCGAGACAAAAGTGAAACTGCACCCACAGGCCTTGCAATGGCAGGCCTGAGACAAGGTAAACGGCTACTTAAGTGGGTGGCACAACCAGTGCTGCAGGCCCACTAGTAGCATTTAATCTACAGGCCCTAGGCACATATAGTGCACAATACTAGGGACTTACAAGTAAATTAAATAGTCCAATTAGGTATGATCCAAGGTTACCATGTTTAAAGGGAGAGAGCATATGCACTTTAGCACTGGTTAGCAGTGATAAAGTGCGCAGAGTCTAAAAGCCAGCAAAAACAGTGTCCAAAAAGTGGAGGGAGGCAGGCAAAAAGTTAGGGGTGACCCCCCTAAGGCTGTCGGGTCTAACATGTGTCCCCCCCCAGCTGAAAGTGGGGAGAGCTACCCGACCTCCTGGGAGCTCTCATCGCTAAGGCGGAAGTATCTGGAGAGACCATCAGCGTTAGCGTGGTCAACCCCTGGGCGATGCTCCACCGTAAAGTCCATCCCCTGTAGGGAAATGGACCACCTCAAGAGTTTCGGATTCTCACCCCTCATCTGTATGAGCCATCTGAGGGGCCTGTGGTCTGTCTGAACCCGGAAGTGAGTCCCAAACAGGTAGGGCCTTAGCTTCTTCAGTGCCCAGACTACAGCAAAAGCTTCTCTCTCAATAGCACTCCACCTCTGTTCCCGTGGTAATAGCCTTCTGCTAATAAAGACTACTGGTTGGTCTAGGCCCTCCTCATTTAGCTGTGCTAGGACCGCCCCTATGCCATGCTCTGAAGTGTCTGTCTGCACGATAAATTCTTGGGAGTAGTCATGGGTCTTGAGCACGGGGGCCGTGCACATGACTTCCTTCAGGGAGTCAAAAGTTTTCTGAAAAGCCTCTGTCCAATTCACCAACCTAGGTTGTTTCTTGGAAGTGAGTTCTGTCAAGGGTGACACAATGGTACCATAGCCCTTGACAAATCTGCGGTAGTATCCTGTGAGGCCTAAAAAGGCTCTCACCTCAGTCTGAGTTCTAGGTGGTTGCCAGGCCTTGATAGTTTCAATCTTGGCCTGGAGTGGCTGCACCTTGCCACCACCCACTAGGTGTCCCAAGTACACCAAGGAACCCTGCCCAATCTGGCACTTACTAGCCTTGATGGTCAGGCCTGCCTGTTGCAGGGCCTGAAGCACCTCCTTGAGGTGGAATAGGTGTTCCTTCCAGCTGGAACTGTAGACAGCTATGTCATCCAGGTAGGCTGCACAGAAGGCATCCATGCCAGTTAGGACCCCGTTAACCAACCGTTGGAAGGTAGCGGGGCATTTTCCAATCCAAATGGCATCACCCGGAACTCGTAATGGCCATCAGGGGTTGAAAATGAGGATCTCTCTTTAGCCCCCTCAGTCAGGGCGATCTGCCAGTACCCTTAAGTAAGATCAAACGTACTTAGGAACTTGGCAGCGCCCAGCCTGTCAACGAGCTCATCAGCTCGGGGGATGGGGTGAGCATCAGTCTGTGTGACTGAGCTGAGACCCCGGTAGTCCACACAGAACCGGAGTTCTGGTTTCGCACCTGGGGCAGTAGCCTTAGGGACCAACACCACTGGGCTGGCCAAAGGACTACTGGATTTCTCGATAACCCCTAAAGCTAACATCTTGGAGGCCTCCTCCTTGATGCTGGCTTTCACTTTATCCGATAACCTGTACATTTTGTTCTTCACAGGGAGACTGTCACCGGTGTCAATGTCATGAACACAGAGGTGGGTCAGTCCAGGAGTAAGGGAGAACAGGGGGGAGAACTGCTCCAACAGCTCATAGCAGTCTCCTTTCTGGTTTAGAGTCAGGGAGTCAGAGAGAATGACCCCTTTTACTGACCCATCACCTTCTTGGGCAGAGAGGAGGTCGGGGAGAGGTTCACTCTCCTCTTCCATTCCTTCATCTGTGACCAGAAGCATGCTGACCTCAGACCTCTCAAAATGAGCCTTTAGTCGGTTGACATAGAGCACCCTTAGGGGGTTCCTAGGGGTTTGGAGGTCCACTAGGTAAGTGGCCTCCCCTTTCCACTCCTTTGCTTCAAATGGGCCAGACCAGCGGTCCTGGAGAGCTCTAGGCTCTACTGGCTCCATTACCCACACTTTGTCTCCAGGTTGAAACTCCACCAAGGTGGCCTTCTGGTCATACTAGCGTGTCATTACCTCTTGACTGACCTCAAGGTTATTTTGGGCCTCTTTCCAGAAGCGGGTCATTTGGTTGCAGAGCGCCAACATGTAGCTGACCACATCCTGAGGGGGCGTCTTTGGAGCTTTCTCCAACCCCTCCTTGACAATGCCTAAGGGTCCCCTGACAGGGTACCCATAGAGAAGCTCAAAGGGACTGAACCCCACCCCCGCTGGGGGACCTCTCTGTAAGCAAAGAGAAGGCATGGTAAGAGGACGTCCCACTTACGCCTCATGGCCTCAGGGAGGCCACCAATTATGCCTTTCAAGGTCTTGTTGAATCTCTCCACAAGACCATTAGATTGGGGGTGATAGGGTGTGGTGAACTTGTAGGTTACACCACACGCATCCCACAGAGACTTCATGTATGCAGACATGAAGTTAGTGCCTCGGTCAGACACTATCTCCTTTGGGAATCCCACACGGGTAAATATCCCCATCAGAGTTCTGGCCACCACCTGTGCAGTTACGGTCCTCAGAGGGATTGCCTCTGGGTAACGGGTGGCATGGTCCACCAAAACCAGGATGAACCTGTTGCCTAGGGCAGTTTTGGGGTCCAAGGGACCAACAATGTCGATGCCCACCCTTTCAAAGAGGGTGCCAACGACAGGAAGTGCAATCAGGGGGGTTTTAACCCTTTTCCCTGCTTTAGCACTGGCCTGGCAGGTAGGACAAGATCTACAGAACGTATCTGTGTTTGTCCTCATTCTGGGCCAATAAAAGTGGGTGACAAGCCTGTCAAAGGTCTTTCCTTGCCCTAAATATCCTGCCAAGGGAATGTCGTGAGCCAGACCCAGTAGGAAGGTTCGGTAACACTGGGGGACCACCAGCGCACTCGCTAACCCCATGGCCGGAACCTTAGGCTCACTGTAGAGGAGATCATTCTCCCAATATAGGTGGTGAGCGCCAGAGGCTTCACCTGCTGCCTGGTCTGAGGCTTGCTTTCTCAGACCCTCTAGAGTGGGACATTCTTTCTGCGCCTTGCAGAATTCCTCCCTGGTGGGTCCACCCTCCACTTGCCAGCCAGCAAGCTCAAGTAGGTCACCTAGGGTGGCAATGTCTTCCCCAGTTGGCTCGGGAGCCTCCTCCTCAGGAGCCCCGTCAACCACTGCAGGAACTTCTGGGACCCGTTTCCCGCGCCCCGTGCCCCTCCTCTTGGCAGTTCTCTGGGCCATTGATCCAGGCTCCAGACACCCTTGACTTCCCTCTGGGTCCGCCATGGACCGTGTGGTCATGCAGACCCACTCAGGTGACCCTAACATCTCCAGGTGAGATCTGAGCTCTACTTCTTTCCAAGCAGTATGCTCAAGATCATTGCCTAACAGACAATCTACATGCATGGCAGGACTCACAGCTACTTTCAGAGTACCAGAGACCCCGCCTCCACTCAAAGGGAACCAGAGCCACCGGTAGGTGACTCTCACGATTGTCAGCGACTATGACCAGGTGGAATGTTTTAGGGACTATCTGCTCCATTGACACCAGTTGACTCTTGATAGTAGTCATACTGGCTCCTGTGTCACGCAGAGCCTCCACCTTCTGCCCATCAATGGTGACCCACTGCCTGTACTTGGAAGTATTTAGGGGCATGTGGGCTTTGGGCACCATTTCTCCTTCTCCCAGGGACACTAGGGAAATCTCTACCTGTTCCCCAAAGCTATCTGGTCCATCTCCCCCCGAGCGCTACACTAGTCAACCCAGGTGTCTGTCCAGTAGTGGACGGTGCCCTCTTGGAGCACTAGGGGTCGCCTTTATAGTGACCATATTGGTAGCACTTTAAACATTTGGGGTTGGATCTCCCTGATTTGTCATAAGTTCCTTGTTTTTTTCCAAATCTGGAAAAGGAATGGTTGCCACCCCCTCCCTGGGAATTCTTTTGTGGCCTTTTGAGAGTTCCTTATCTGTAAGTTTGTCTCCCCCCTCTTTCTTCTGTTGGGAACCCTGACCACCTTTGTGGGTGTCCCCCCCAGGTACCTTTTTGGACACTCTGGTGCTAACCCAGAGGTCCGCCTCCTCAGCAAGCTTCCCGGGATCAGTCAGCTTACTATCTACCAAATGCTGGCGCAACTCTGTATAGGTAACATTGAGTATATGCTCTCTCAGAATCAAGTCATATAGCCCTTTATAATTATCTACTTTCTTGCCCGCACCCATCCATTCAATGCCTTACTGGAAAAGTCAAAGAAATCTACCCATGTTTGTGTGGTTTGTTTGGTGCTGTCCCTGAAACTCTGACGGTATCCCTCAGGGGCAGCCCAAACTTGGCAAGTAAAGTGGCTTTCTGAAGTGGGTATGTGTTTTGATCAGGTTGATCCAATGTGAAAAGTGTGTCCCTCCCCAATGGCGGCACATAACCCAACTTAGCTACCCCCCATTGCCCTTCAGGAACCTCATGAGCCCTTAGTGCAACTTCATAAGCAGCTAACCATTTATCTATGTCATCTCCCACCACAAAACTGGGCACCACATTTTTGGGTATACGAACCTTCTTTTCTCCAGCAGGTCTTGTCTGTATGCTGCCACCATTATTGCTGGATTCAGACTGTCTCGCCTTGATCTCCAGCTCCTTGAGACTTAGTTCATGAGCCAACAATAGTTTATTTTCAGCCAAAGCTCTCTCAGCTTCCACCTGTTTGGCTCCTCTTTCAGCTTCAGCTTGTTTGGCTGCCCTTTCAGCTTCAGCTTGTTTGGCTTCTCTTTCAGCTTCAATGTGTATGGCTGCTCTTTCAGCTTCAATCTGTTTGGCTGCTCTTTCAGCCTCATCTTGCTTGGCTTCTCTCTCAGCCCTTCTTTCGTCCTGTTGAGCCTCAATTTTCAGTTTTGCCATTTGCAATTGGAACTCCCTTTCCTCTCTCCTTTCCTCTGCGGTCAGGCTTTGCACAGAGACACTGCTCCCTGGTCTGGAAGGGGGCACAATTGCAGTGGTAACATCCTCCACAGATAGCAACAAATCCTCTGAGGGGCCATTTTCTGGCTCCTCTTCCTCATCATACTCTTCTAAATGGGCTTCTGCCCAGGCCCTCTGTGTGTGGGTAAGTCACACACAATCCAAAATTAGCCTGTGCCCACCCTCTGGTAGCTTGGCACGAGCAGTCAGGCTTAACTTAGAAGGCAATGTGTAAAGTATTTGTGCAATAAATTATACAATACCACCATATAGCACCACAAAAATACACCACACAGTGTTTAGAAAAATATATATTATTTATCAGGATAATTGTAGGTCAAAACAAATAAAGTTGCAATGTAAATTTGTAGAGATATCACTGAAAAGTGATATAAAGGCCCTCATTCGGACCTTGGCGGGCGGCGGAGGCCGCCCGCCAAAGTCCCGCCGTCAGGTTACCGTTCCGCGGTCGAAAGACCGCGGCGGTAATTCTGACTTTCCCGCTGGGCTGGCGGGCGGCCGCCTTCAGGCCGCCCGCCAGCCCAGCGGGAAAGAGGCTTCCACGATGAAGCCGGCTCGGAATCGAGCCGGCGGAGTGGAAGCTGTGCGACAGGTGCAGTTGCACCCGTCGCGTATTTCACTGTCTGTGCAGCAGACAGTGAAATACATTTAGGGGCCCTCTTACGGGGGCCCCTGCAGTGCCCATGCCAGTGGCATGGGCACTGCAGGGGCCCCCAGGGGCCCCGCCACCCCCCCTACCGCCATCCGGTTCCCGGCGGGAGAACCGCGGGAACTGGATGGCGGTAGGGGGGGTCGGAATCCCCTCGGCGGCGCAGCTAGCTGCGCCGCCTTGGAGGATTCCAATGGGCGGCGGTACACTGGCGGGAGACCGCCAGTGTTGCCGGTCCGACCGCGGCTTTACCGCCGCGGTCGGAATGCCCATTGGAGCAACGCCGGCCTGTCGGCGGTGCTCCCGCGGTCCTCCAACCCGGCGGTCATGGACCGCCAGGGTTGGAATGACCACCAAAGTGTCTTAAGTTTTTAAAAAGCAAACAAAGTCTCTTTCAAGCACAAAGAACCTGGTTTGGAATGGAAAATCTACTCAGAGGGCCACAGGAGAAGAGATACGTTGGAAAATGGTGTGTGCGTCGATTTCTCCCCAGCACACACTTGCGTCGTTATTTTTCACGCAGGGAAGTCATGCGTCGCTTTCCCGCGCGCAGACAGTCTCTTTCTGTGGATCGCGGGGATTACCAGATGTCCCGGGTCTGTGCGGGGATTTTTGTGCTTGTTTTCCGGCTGCGCGTCGTTCTGCAGGGCTGCACGTCGAAGTTTCGATCTCACGGCAGGCGTCGCGTTGATTTCTCCTCTGGAAGTCGGGTGGTGTTCTCCTTGCGAGGCCGTGCGTCGAAGTTCCGGTCATCCCGAACGCGTCGCGTCGATCAGCGTCGGTGTGCGGCGTTTTTCTCGCCGCTGAACAAGCTGTGCGTTGAAAAGTTCGGCGCACGGAGCGTCCAAGTGAAAACGAGAAGTCTTTTTGGTCCTGAGACTTCAGGGAACAGGAGGCAAGCTCTATCCAAGCCCTTGGAGAGCACTTTCACAGCCAGACAAGAGTTCAGCAAGGCAGCAGGCCAACAGCAAGGCAGCAGTCCTTTGTAGAAAGCAGACAGGTGAGTCCTTTGAGCAGCCAGGCAGTTCTTCTTGGCAGGATGTAGTTTCTGGTTCAGGTTTCTTCTCCAGCAAGTGTCTGATGAGGTAGGGCAGAGGCCCTGTTTTATACCCAACTGTGCCTTTGAAGTGGGGGAGACTTCAAAGAGTGGCTAAGAAGTGCACCAGGTCCCCTTTCAGTCCAATCCTGTCTGCCAGGGTCCCAGTAGGGGGTGTGGCAGTCCTTTGTGTGAGAGCAGGTCCTCCACCTTTCCAGCCCAGGAAGACCCATTCAAAATGTAGATGTCTGCAAGTGAGGCTGAGTACCCTGTGTTTGGGGTGTGTCTGAGTGAATGCACAAGGAGTTGTCAACTAAGCCCAGACGTGGATTGTAAGGCACAGAAAGATTTAAGTGCAAAGAAATGCTCACTTTCTAAAAGTGGCATTTCTAGAATAGTAATATTAAATCCAACTTCACCAGTCAGCAGGATTTTGTATTACCATTCCGGCCATACTAAATATGACCTTCCTATTCCTTTCAGATCAGCAGCTACCACTTCAATACTGTATGAGGGCAGCCCCAATGTTAGCCTATGAAGGGAGCTGGCCTCACAGTAGTGCAAAAACGAATTTAGGAGTTTTACACTACCAGGACATGTAAACTAAACAGGTACATGTCCTGCCTTTCACCCACACCGCACTCTGCTCTAGGGGTTACCTAGGGCACACATTAGAGGTGACTTATTTGTGGAGAATGGGGAGGTTTAGGCTTGGCAAGTACTTTTAAATGCCAAGTCGAGGTGACAGTGAAACTGCACCCACAGGACTTGCAATGGCAGGCCTGAGACAAGGTAAAGGGCTACTTAAGAGGGTGGCACAACCAGTGCTGCAGGCCCACCAGTAGCATTTAATATACAGGCCCTAGGCACATATAGTGCACATTACTAGGGACTTACAAGTAAATTAAATAGTCCAATCAGGTATGATCCAAGGTTACCATGTTTAAAGGGAGAGAGCACATGCACTTTAGCACTGGTTAGCAGTGATAAAGTGTGCAGAGTCTAAAAGCCAGCAAAAACAGTGTCCAAAAAGTGGAGGGAGGCAGGCAAAAAGTTAGGGGGGACCACCCTAAGGCTGTCAGGTCTAACAATGTTCTTATGCAAATTTGGTGCAAACTTAGGTCCATATTGATATTTTGATGCTAGAAACATTTAGGCCCTCATTATAAACATGGCAGTTCGGCCCGACCATGCCGGCAGTGGCGGCTGAAGCCGCCAGCCGGCATGGTAGGCCGAACCGCCATATAATAAACATGGTGACGGGCGTCAGCGGCAGCCGTCACCCACCGCCAGGCTCCCGCCATCAGGCAGCCTGGTGGCGGGATGAAACACCATCTGCCAGGGAGGCAGCACTACACTGCGGATAATGTTTCAATTTCTGGCAGCCATTTCCTGGCAGGATATCCTGCCAGGAAAAGGCTGGCGGAGGGGGTGCCCCGGTGCACCCCTGGGGGCCCCTGCACTGCCCATGCACTTTGCGTGACCTGCGTGACGGGTGCAACAGCCGCCGTCAATGTCCCGGCCGAGCCTTTCAGTGATCCAGCGGGCGGAAACATGGTTTCCGCCCTCCGGCTCACAGAAAAGTTCATAATGTGGCCGGGGGGGTTCTGGGGTTGCTGGCGGTCAGTGTTTTGACAGCCAGCATGAACACGGCGGTTGTTTCCGCCGTGTTCACAATGACCGCCTTAGTGTCAAAATATTACAGTTCACACAATTTTTTGTATGTGTGAACCTACCTTGCGTCAATGAGATGCAAGGTAGGGATTCCCATTAAAAAAATTGTGCTATCCCCATAGCCTCATATTTATCCCCCTGTGCTAAAATGACTCACAGGTGAGAGGAGGGGCTAAATAATGGTGAAAAGCTCTCCTCTGTGCTGGCCATTAGGGTGGTGGACATACCTTCTGTCCTGCCTCAGACAGGAGTCATGTTTTTGGTGGTCGTGCGCCAGGAAATGGCACTAGTCTGGTTAGAGGCCTCTAACCTGGCTAGCGTTATTTTCTGACAAAAAACTCCCTCCTTCCCCACCGCCACCCCCACCCGGCAAGAGTCTTTCTTGAAGACGCTAGCCCAAGTTTAGCGCGGCTTGTGCCATCCAATAAATTCTGCGCCCGTCTGGCATAGTTAAATGAAGCAAGCCGGTGCTAAACTTTTTGCCGCAAAACCGTGTAAGCGCAGTTTTGCAGCAAAAAGCATAAATCTGGGCCTTGGTGTCTTCTCTAACAATGGTTAGACCTAGAGGGATCTAGGCAGGCAGTGAATACAAAAAGTCAAGAGTGCCAACTGTCAACTAGGGTCAAGCATAATCATTCAGAAAAGTCCAAGACTGTCTGCGAGGGTTGTCTATGATAATCGTGTACCTCCCATACTCAACATCCCAGGTGTGTTGTGCTTGGAAGGGAAAGTTGCTCTTGAACAATATTTCTACAACCCTAGAACCAGTAGAAAAAAACATACAGAGCTCTCTGTGAATCCATCCCTTCCAAGGGTATTACAGTTGATGCCCTACAAGTAACTTGCCGGCAACATCAAGATACTTGGTGACACTCTTTTAGCAGATGAGAAAACAGCACTTAGGCCCATATTTATACTCTGTTTGTGCCGGATTTGCATAATTTTTTTTAATGTTTAATGCAAATCTGGCACAAATTTAACTCCATATTTATAATTTGACACTAGATCCGTCTAGCATCAAAATATTGGAGTTAATGTCATTTTTTTTTGCTGTGGAATCCTACCTTGTGTCGATGAGATGCAAGGTAGGCGTTCCTGAGCAAAAATTACTAAGGCATTTGCACCTATTTATCCTCCCATGCAAAAATGACCCACGGGAGGAGGAGGGCCTTAAATAATGGTGCTAAGCCTGTTTAGCACCATTATTTAACGCCTGGGTCAGGGCAGGCGTTAGGGGATCTGTGGGCTAATTTCCATGGTCAGAGACCATGGAAGCAGTCTACAGGTGCCCATCCCTGCCCCCAGGGATACCCCCTGCCTCCCCACCCTCCCCTGGAGGACACCCAAGGATTGGGGGATCCATCCAAGGTAAGTCCAGGTAAGTTTTTCTTTAATTTTTTTAAAAGTGGCATGGGGGGCTAACGTGGGCCCCCCTACATGGCACTGTCTCCAATGGCCATGCCCAGGGGACAGAAGTCCCATGGGCATGTCCATTGGGCAGGGGGCATGACTCCTGTCTTTGCTAAGACAGGAGTCATGTCCATGGGGGTTGTGTGCCAAAAAATTACACTAGTCAGGTTAGAGTCAATATTTTTGACACTAACCTGACTTGCACCATTCTTTGACGCACAACCCCTACTCTTCCGTACGCCTCCCCTGCCTGGTTAGCGTCACTTATTTTGATGCTAGCTGGGCCTTAGCGCCAGCTAGCATCATTCCTTAAATATGACGTCTGGCTGGCGTCTAGGAATGGCGGTAGCCGGCGGTCAACTTTTTGATGCAAAAAGTATAAATATGGGCCTTAGTTTTATCTTGGAATGAAGACTATTGATGTTCCACATGAGTATCCAGAACTGGCGTGAAACCCTATCACTATTTGAAGGAGCCAAGACATTATGAAATGAGCAACTGATATGTCAATAACAAAAGAACACGTAACAAAACACAACTTGAACTTCCCAACCCATACCTGCCCTCCCCAGACTGCCTGTCCCTCCAGATGGGATGCTCATGCATCATCAAGCTGTCCCAAAAAACACAACCTGGGACCCAACTCCAGTCCCCTGTGTATGGTTTGCGCCTCAATATCCCCCTTAAAGCAGCGTAGAAATCCAAGAATGAGGAAAGTATAACCCCTTATTCATAACAAATCAATGGTAGTTGTTTAGTGAATAGGTTATCAGTTATAGCAAACTTAGATAACCCCAGCAGAGCTAGAAAGTATTTCACCATATATCATCATCATCATCATCAGCTTCTGTCAGACTCCATAGAGTCATTTGATGACAGGACCTTTGGGGCATATTTATACTCTGTTTGCGCCGAATGTGCGTCAAAATTTTTGACGCACAATCGGCGCAAACTCTGCCCCATATTTATACTTTGATGTCCGACCCTGCGGGCGTCAAAGTTCCACCATGTGTGTCATTTTTTGGAAGGGGGAACCAGCCTTGCGTTAATTATATGCAAGGTAGGCGTTCCCTTCCAAAAAATGACTTTAAGGCCTGTGCCCCATATTTATACTCTGATGTCATTTTGACGCACAGGAGGGGGCAGGCCTTAAAAAAAAGGTCCTGGGTCAGAGCAGGCGTTAAGGGACCTGTGGGCTCAGAAGGAGCCCAGAGGTGCCCTCCCATGCCCCCAGGGACACCCCCTGCCACCCTTGCCCACCCCAGGAGGACACCCAAGGATGGAGGGACCCATCCCAGGGAAGTTGAGGTAAGTTGGGGTAAGTATTTTTTTCGTTTTTTTTTTTGTGGCATAGGGGGGCCTGATTTGGTCCCCCCTACATGCCACTATGCCCAATGACCATGCCCAGGGGACATAAGTCCCCTGGGCATGGCCATTGGGCAAGGGGGCATGACTCCTGTCTTTGCTAAGACAGGAGTCATGTCAATGGAGGTTGGGCGTAAAAATGGCGCAAATCGGGTTGAGGCCTGAATTTTGCCTCAGATCTGACTTGCCCCATTTTTTGACGCCCAACCTCCATTTTCCCCTACGCCGGCGCTGCCTGGTGTGAGTCATTTTTTTTTACGCACACTAGTCCGCAGCACCGGCTAACGTCATTCAATAAATAAGGCGCCCGCATGGCGCTTTGGAATGGCGTTAGTCAAAAAGTATAAATATGGGCCTTAGTGTCAGAGCTACTGTTGTCTACTGTGGAGTCTTCATGCACATTTAGCTTGTTGTCAGGTTCTCCAGTACCAGTTTTGGACCATTGTCAGCTCTTGAATCTGTTTTTTCTTATGGCCTCTCACTGACAGGTAAGTTTTCTTGTGTATGGGTGATAGATTCTTGTGTTTATCTGACACAGTTTTTGCATTTAGCTGCTAGTCTGAGGCTGTTTCTGGAATCTTGAAGAAGCATACCCCAGAAGTGTGAATTTATTTCAGCATGGTTGTGTCCAGAAACATGTAATCAAGCCACATTTCTCTCTTAGCATTTTTAAACAGCTTCCCTCAAGAGTCTGATGCAGACTGAAGAAACATAACACGAATATTCAATCATCATCCAAAAAATGTACAGCCTACAAGATACCTTCTCTGTGTTTCTAGATCAGTACCTTAATGATCATTGGCCTTAGTGGCATCTGTATGATGGCCTATGTGTTTTTTGACGCAAGACAAGCTAATAGATTTACTCAAGAGAGAAGGGTACATAGCTAAGCCTCTTGCTGTGAGCACCCAGCCTATTTTGGAATCCCTATGGTACATAAGTTTTTCAGGCACACCCGCGGGTCAGCATCATCTGCTCTGGTTGAATCCAGGAAGAGGCTGTAGGGCAGATGTGTGACAGTGAACAGCATCTCTAATCCGGTTATGTGGCCTTCGGACTCTGGGACCCTGTCATAGTTGCATTACATCTGCCCCTATCAGACCCTGTTTGTATGGGAGGAGGAGACAGGCCAGCTGAGAGTGCTTCAGCACTCAGGATCAGTTCTCAGAAGTAGGAATGGAGGATGCTGCTTGGAGTCTGCTCATGGTCTCCAGCCTTTTGCAGGCTGCTTTGACGCATCAATTGATTCGGGCGGTGAGTTGCAGGGTAAGAGGTCATGGTGCAGCCACATGCGATTCTTTGTTGGTGGTGCAACTCTGAATTAGCTCATGGCAATGGGACAGCGGTATGGTCTGCACTGATCCAGGCAGTCCCTATTGCTGTGCAGTCCACTTCAAACACAATTTCAAAACTTGCAGCAGCCCGGTCCACCCGGGCACAGTGTTCAAGTTCACTGCTGGACGGTCCGCTCAGGCACTCGTCAAGGCAATGACATAGGGCAGGCTGCCTGAGCAAGAGAGTCTGTGCTCTGATTCTGGGAGTGTATTCTGACACAAGGACAACCCTATATGCCCATGGGGACCAAGGCCAGTATTAACTATGTAAACAGAGGGCACCAGGGGTCTCTTTTAGGCATGTGGGTCCTTCTTTTCCAAATGTATGGGGAGACCACCAATCAATGTATTCTTCTAATAACCCAGTGGTCTGTTCTCACTGGAATTGCATGCACAAAAATACTCAGACTGAGAAGGTTTCTGTTACTGTTAAATATTATCCAATATATATGCAATGGCAGTACAGTTCAATACCAAAAGTGCAGATGACTCAGTGCTTAAGTAACTGCATAGTTACATAAAATATATACATAAGGTAGCATACGCTCTCCCTGGTTCATTACATAATTATTTTGTCATACATGCACGTACTGCTGATGCACAATGTAGATCACAATTAATCTAGGAACTACCAGAGAGGTAAATGTCGATGTTTTGACTCCCTATGAGTGAAAGGGTCTCTTTAGGACCACGGGCCTGATTTATATCTTGGTGTCACACCACCAAGCCACGTTGGCAGGGGAACCGAGAAGAACATCAAGTTAACAGTGTTCCACTCACTGTATTTGATGTTACAGCTCTGCAAGTGGTGATCTAATGGTGGTTCTCCCACGGGGAGGACATTATGGGACCCAATGGATGTCAGACAATGACAGTGGCTGTGGAATACAGGTAAGTTGTACACACACACTAAACCTTTGCCATATGTGCCCTTCTGCACTACACTGCACACAACATATCGCATACACACCCATATCCATTGCATTCCACCACAACACAACACGTAGATGCCACAAACAAACATTGACGGACATCCAAAAAACACCATACATTTATTCTTGAAACAGCACCCACACATGATACAACCAACACAAATATACACTAAGCTACACAAACAAGCTCACTCACAAGCCCAACTGCACACATCCAAAAAATGTCAACCACACAACACCACTCACCTGAATGTTGCATGAAGCAACAGAACACACAGCACAACATACACAACAACATCATAGCCATAAGGAGGTGGTTCACATACTGACACAACCACAACACCCTCTCCAGTTCCCCTTCCCTCACCAAACTAATCGTATCCAACACACATATACATACTGACACACACACGCAACTTGCAGAACAACATGGCAGGTGCAGGTCCCCTGGCAATGTGTACACATGGACACAGTTGACAGGTGTGAGTGACCATTATTGTAGTGCCAGCATTCATTTGCCAATGTATACTGGCACCATATTGACAGTTGTGTATGTGTGTGATATGTGTTGTGTGCCAGTGTGTCCCCATCTGTGTCTGACCCACTCGTGTCCCCTATATATGCATGTCACAGTAACTTTGAAAAAATTACTGTGACATGTATATGTCTAAAGTGGTCCTGACCTTCTGTACAGTGCCCACACAATGTACCCTGACAATGTGGCTTCCTTACTTTCAAGTCAGGTGATCAGGGGGGTGTTTTCTCTGTGGGTCAGTGGCAGCAGTGACGGCCAGAGTTGTCCAGTCATGTTCAGTCAAAAACAGGTGTAGAATGGGGGAAAAATGTGAGTTTTCACCCCTTTCCCCCAATCCACCAACTCAGACCTGGAGGTTGGAACTCCACTTTTTTCTTGGTGGTAATGCACATCCAGATCTGCACAGCGTGAAGGGTGGCTGGGGTCCTACTAGCATCCTCTCTTCCCTCTCCCGCTGGCAACGTGGGTGGTATTTCTTAATGTAAACAGCGGCTCAAATGAGGTCAATGTCTAAATACGATGAGTGGACTGTCGCTGGGGCGGATGGGTTTCTAATCAAAAAGTCGATGGAGGGACTGTGAACACTAAGATCTAAATCAGGCCCCAAGTCATCTGGCTCAGTACCAAGAAGGAGTATGTCGCGTGACGTACCAATTGACTCAAGTACACGCCACCTACTTGAAAGGACATTTACATTAATCACAACATCCTCTGTTGAACCAATCTTTTGCCATCTATAGGCACTTTCACATGTACCTCCCTGGTCAATTGACTCATGTTCCAATATAAATTCTGGATATTCCTTGGTGGCAAAGAATCAACAGCTATTGTTTCAACAAGCCAGACTGGACTTGCTCAGTACTACTTTACCCTGACACAATAACCACCATCCATTTCAAGAGCCTGGAAAAGGGGGACCCACATGCTTAAAAGAGACCCACAGCTACTTCTGGGAGTAACACAGACCCTTCCTTCTCAAGTCTCTCCGAGTAGATGAACCCTGTGCTTCAATGTTAGCAGCTTCTGCTTGCCCCGTACTGTTGTCCCTCCTATAGGGTTGGCACACTCCTTCCCTTTCTTCTCGGGCTGGTCAACCTTTCTAGAGGTGTATGAAAGGGACAGAGTCCTTCCTTCCAGGTCAGACACCAGGTGAAGTCCCCTCACCTCTTGGAAGCTGCTGTCAGGTAGACACTGGCTCTGGCTGGACAGCAGTCCTCTGAGTACTCTTCAGAACTCTCTCTTCCTTGGTGCAAGAGAACTTTGAATTGGAACTAGTGGATCAGCAACTCCCACCTTTATGCAGTAAAAACAGAGAGGATGTGTATTTACTGTCTGCATACTCATGACTGGTTTGGATTGGTTCTTCTTTCATGTGCCCTTTCCAGGTTGTTTTCCAGACACAGCATTTCCATAGTGTGATGCTCTTCATAGCGAAGTCATTTCCCTTTTGGAGAACCCACACAAGAGACACATAGAGGCATGAGCGTTCTGGACCTAGCTGTCAACAGCCACACTAACCAATGATCAGGGAGGAGACTAAAGGCTGGCCTCACGTAAAGGATCCTCCAAACTCTGAGCAACAAGACTGCAGTCCCTCCCCTCACTCCCACCATCTTCCAAATGCCAGTTCCCAGTAATTCTAATTAGCAGCCTCTTTTAGCAAAATTACCTAATCAAATTTCTAAAGCGAGCTCTGTCTCCTTTTTCCTCACTTCATTGTTCAGGTTTCCTCTGTCCAGCATCAGAAATGTCAGCAATATACTTCTACTATCTGGAAAAACAACCTCACCTCCATCTTGTGTCTACAAGTAGTCCAGGGGCTTCCATAATGGAACCCACAGTCCTCTGTTATATGGTTCCTTCTAAGGTAATAGGTCTGCATATTAGGACAACAGAACTTCAGAATGTGGGGAACTAAGTCCATCAATGCCTTCGGGAGCTGTTGGCCCAAATCATAAGTAGCCCACAGTTCCTAACCAGGACCTTGAACCTACCAGGGTGGAAGGTGATTATGACAACCTGAAGATGACACATGGACTCCCCAGGGAAGTCGCGGAAACAGATCTTACAATTTGGATTTATTATTCTTGCACGCCCAAGCGAAACATAGGAGGGATACAAGGTAAGTTTAAAATACATTTATTGAAACAATTCCGATTTTGGTTAAAAAGAATGAGCTGCGATAATTAGGCAGATGAAACAAAGCAAAGTAACCAGCATTATGAACACAGTAAAGACAATGAATAAATCAAACCATGGTGAATAAAGTACTGCAGGTTCTGGAAGTTCCTGCCTAACCCTAAGACTATATTAAGAGCATAGTGGGAGTACCCTTCTGCCTTGTCCGATCTAAGGGAAAGGCCTTTGTTCCCTACCCGGAGATAGTGTCAAGAGTCAGCCTGCAGTGTGGCTGGCAATCATCTCAGGAAGCTGGTAGATTAGCTCCAGCAGAGCTGCATGTTGAACACAGCATTGATCCTAAAATGGTTGCGGCTGGAATGCCCTTCTATCCCTTCCAGGTTAGTGCACCATTTATATGATAAGGCCATACTGTGGTGGAAACACAGCTCTGCTGCAATGCTATGTCTGAATGTTAGAATGTGCCTTCTGAATGGGAAACACAAGAACTAGTTTATTGTGCACAGCGTTCCCAACCTTGAACAGAAAGTATTGATTACATATCTTGAAAAAGCTACCTAAACAAGCAATTTGTACGACATATTCATAGAAAAATCTCATGCAAAGAAAGTGTGAAAAATGTAATTGTTAAAAGCAATGCAGATAAAACATGTAAAATATGAGATATAAAATGAAGCTAAAATAGGGGAACCAAGTCGGGTCCAAGATGTCCTCAAGGCGCCCTCCCCTTGCAAGTTAAAAAGACAGATTCTAAAAAAATCTAGACTTTAAAATGAATAAAGGACTAAAAAGTTTACCCAACAAGCAAAGCAAACAAGCTAAATGAAAATAATCCAATTAAAAAATAACATTTAGTATAAAAACAAGGGTCAAATTTCAAGTTAGTGGAGTCATCCATGATGTCATCTATATTGTCAGTAGCAATTGAGCCCAGAATGGATCCCACTTCTACAGACAATAGAACCACAAGAACCTCTGTGCATAAGTCGAAGGAACAAAAGAGGGAATCTTAAAGTCACAGCTTCAGTATCCATGTGAAATAGCTCATAAAAGGCATCCTGAAGCCATTGTAGTCTCAATGGACAACTTCGAAAATGAGCCATCAATGGGAATATCCACAGATTCATGTTGGTACATAATACCAATTGCGTTGCAAGACAGGCAGCGAGTGCAACTTCGAAACTGCACCAAAGTCAGCGGAACACAAGCTGCACACAATGGAACCATACTGACAAATGCATGCCAAAGTACTGTATCATGCGTTCATGACATAACTGAATATCCGGTAGTTCCTTCACCATTTGGCTTCATGATGGGACATTCTTTGCGGAGCAGCAAAAGTAGTACCAAAATGCCATCAATTAGGAATGACACAAGTAGTATGCCTCCAAATACACTCAAAAGCAATGCATCTATAAAAGATGGAATCACTCTGAATACAGTCTGGAAGATGGTGACAAACCCAGACCCAATCACCTTAAAAAAAAAGTGCACCACACCTACAGTGTTGTAAGCATTAAAAATGAGACTCACAAGTTCATCCACTGTATTTCAGAGGACGACCTTGCACCTTGCAATTCAAAAGTTTCAAGGGCAGATGTAGGCCTCACTTTATCTGAAATAGTAGAGCTTTGAGTCTGCTCAGCTAATCGAAGTTAACATTAAAGGTAGGAGTGGAAAGCCACAAGCTAGCTACCCTATTCTCACATGTGGGAGTAAAAAGTATGTTAACACAGCAGGCCACTACTTGAGAAACAAAGACCACACAGGAGACACCTGCTCTCATCCCACAACAGCCTTGATCATCCAGCATCAAGTAACTTCCATTTGAAAGTACCTGAAACACTGTGTGTAACATGGAAACTAGTACTCCCTTAAAAAAACATGCCAGATTGGACACAAACACATTACAGGTTCTGTGTAATGTCACTTGTTTTCAAATAATTGAGGGACTCACAGAAGTTTCACATTGACTTCCACTGAAAGAAACTTCCTTTTCCCTATTCACATATTTGTACTCAAAGGATAGTTTCCATATCTTGTGTATAAACTCTCCCCTGAAGCCTAAAATCTGCCTACTGGAAAATGTTTCAGTCATGATGTGAACTGAAACGTAAAAACTGGCAGTGAAAGAACTCCATGTATTGGCCACACTGCTAATGGTGTTTCAGCCACTGTAAATGGCAACCTTTCTAACTATTGTTTATTAACTATTGTGTATGTAGCATCTCTCTTTGTCATTATCTGTTGTTTGTTTGTTTGATTAAAAGGCAAGAACAATTATTTTGAGTTCATGTGCTTCCAAGGCACGCAGGTCAATTTCAGAACTTGCAATGTCCAGTCTAACTGCATAATAGATCTCAGCTGACTTTGCCCATGCTGTAAAAATTACATCATTTTGTATGATGTAAATTTCAGAAGACACAATGGCAGAGGCCGCCTGCCAAACTTATACCTCCACCTGACCTCCATTGCCGCCAGAACATCCCCGGCCCTATTATGAGTTCACCCCATTGCCGGCAGGCGGGAACAGAGCTTTCCACCTTCCGGCCCTGCGGTAAACAAGACCTTAACATTGACGCTGGCTCGTAATCGAGCTGGCGTCAATGTGGCGGTGCAGTGGGTGCAGCAGCACCTGTTGCGCTTTCTACTGCCTATAATTCGGGAAGTGGAAAGCGTGACGGGGCTGTCCATGGGGTCCCCTGCACTGCCCATACCAAGTGCAATGGCAGTGCAGGGGCCACATGGGGTCCCCGGCACCTCCATTCCTCCAGCCTTTCCATGGCGGTCCAACCATCATGAAAAGGCTGGTGGATTGGGGAGTCATAATCCCCAGGTCGGCCTGCATGCAGCACCACCCTGGCGGATTACAACGGCCGAAACTGCCAGGCTGTCAACTGGCGGCAACCTGGCGGTGTCGGCGGTCGGACTGTCGCGTAGGTTCTCATTATCCTATTGAGCCTACTGGATTTGGGTGGCAGAATCACCTGGACTGCGGGGGACTGAGTCTGAACCTGCTCCAGGTGATGCCTGTCAACTTAATCTGAGTTTTTTCCGCTAACTAGCAGTGCCTCATCTCCACCCAAGAGCAGGGATGATTGGGCAACCGGGCGCATGACATAAATGACCCTTCAGGGAAAACGTGGTCACTCAGATCCCTTCTGTTTCTCTCACTTACATTAGTCTCACATATGTAAGGAGAATCAGAGGCAGAATAAAATTCAATATGATTTTATTGAAGTAACTGCATCTTAGATAATAAAGCATGTATTGCAATAACTAGGACAATGAGGTACAACAGGATTAAAAAAGTGACGAGGAGAGTCAAATACAGGAATAACGCTACCATATTGTCACTAGGGTTCTTGTGGATAGTTTTTACCTAGGCTATGTTAGAGCACAACATGTTAAGCTCAAATTCTGCCCTTCAGGTTCCCCCTGTGAAGACATCATCCCTCATACCTGAGCAGGAGACCTGTAGTCTACATAAGCAGCTGCAGCAAAGCACTCAGCAATCAGCATACAGTCGTGGTCATCTAACTGGAATCTCCCTCTAACGTACATGGGTCAAAGTAGTGTTTTTATAATAAAACAGCTGATGTTCCAAGAAAATGTATCCATGTAAGTGTGTGTATGTTTCTGTGAACAGGCGAGACAAAGCGTACCACTTTTGCTGGCAGCCTATCTCACTGCAGCCTTGAGAAAGCACAGAGTGAAAGAAATGTCTTATTTTAACCCCTTCGCTGCCAGGGCGTTTCCCCTCCTGTGCCGAGCCTTTTTTTGGCTATTTGGGCAGTTTGCTCTTATGCCCTCATAACTTTTTGTCCACATAAGCTATCCACTCCAAATTTGCATCCTTTTTTCCAACATCCTAGGGATTCTAGAAGTACCCAGAGTTTGTGGGTTCCTCTGGAGGAGACCAAGAAATTAGCCAAAATACAGCAAACATTTTGTTTTTAAAAGAAAGATGGGAAAAAAGGTCTGCAGAAGAAGGCTTGTGTTTTTTCCCCTGAAAATTGCATCAACAAAGGGTTTGCGGTGCTAAAATCACCATCTTCCCAGCTTTCAGAAGCAGGCAGATTTGAATCAGAAAACCAAATTTTTCAACACAATTATGGCATTTTACTGGGACATACCCCATCTTTACTATTTTTTGTTCTTTCAGCCTCCTTCAGTTAGTGACAGAAATGGGTGTGAAACCAATGCTGGATCCCAGACAACTAAACATTTCTGAAAAGTAGACAAAATTCTGAATTCAGCAAGGGGTAATTTGTGTAGATCCTACAAGTGTTTCCTACAGAAAATAACAGTTGAATTAAAAAAATATTGAAACTGAGGTGAAAAAAACAGCCATTTTCCTGCAATGTCATATTTTCAAAAGCAATAAACTGCTACATCTGCTAGACACTTCTGGTTGCGGGGATATATAGGGCTTTCAGGTGCATTAAGAACTCTAGGTACCCAGAGCCAATAAAGGAGATGCACCTTGCAAAGGGTTTTCATTGTATACCGGGCATATTACAACTAATTTGGTGAAATATAAAAAGTGAGAAATAGGTATCAAGAAAACCTTTGTATTTCCATAATGGGCACAATATAAGGTGTTGAGAAGCAGTGGTTATTTGCACATCTCTGAATTCCAGGGTGTCCATACTAGCATGTGAATTACAGGGCATTTCTCAAATAGGTGTCTTTTTTACACACTGTCTTACATTTGGATGGAAAAAATGTAGAGAGAGACAAGGGGCAATAACACTTGTTTTGCTCTTCTGTGTTCCCCCAAGTCTCCCGATATAAATGGTGCCTCACTTGCGTGGGTAGGCCTAATGCTCACGACAGGAAACACAACATGGACACATCACATTTTTACATTGAAATCTGACATGTTTTTTGCAAAGTGCCTAGCTGTAGATTTTGGCCTCTAGCTTAGCTGGCACCTAGGAAAACCTACCAAACCTGCGTATTTTTGAAAACAAGACACCCAGGGGAATCCAAGATGGAGTGACTTGTGGGGCTCTGACCAGGTTCTGTTACCCAGAATCCTTTGCAAACTTCATAATTTGGCCAAAAAACACTTTTTCCTCTCATTTCAGTGACAGAAAGTTATGGAATCTGAGAGGAGCCACAAATTTCCTTCCACTCAGCGTTCCCCCAAGTCTCCCGATACAAATGGCACCCCACTTGTGTGGGTAGGCCTAGCGCCAGCGACAGGAAATGCCCCAAAACACAACATGGACACATCACATTTTCCCAAAGAAAACAGAGCTGTTTTTTGCAAAGTGCCTAGCTGTGGATTTTGGCCTCTAGCTCAGACAGCACCTAGGGAAATCTACCAGACCTGCACATTTTGTAAATCTAGACACCTAGGGGAATCCATGATGGGGTGACTTGTGGGGCTCTGACCAGGTTCTGAAACCCAGAATCCTTTGCAAAACTCAAAATTTTGTTCAAAAACACTTTTTCCTCTCATTTCGGTGACAGAAAGTTCTGGAATCTGAGAGGAGTCACAAATTTCCTTCCACCCAGCATTCCCCCAAGTCTCCCGATAAAAATGGTACCTCACTTGTGTAGGTAAACCTAGCGCCCGCGACAGGAAATGCCCCAAAACACAACGTGGACACATCACATTTTCCCGAAGAAAACAGACTTGTTTTTTGCAAAGGGCCTAGCTGTGGATTTTGTCCTCTAGCTCAGCCGGCACCTAGGGAAACCTACCAAACCTGCGCATTTTTTAAAACTAGACACCTAGGGGAATCCAAGATCGGGTGACTTGTGGGGCTCTCACCAACTTCTGTTACCCAGAATCCTTTGCAAACCTCAACATTTGGCTAAAAAAACACTTTTTCCTCATATTTCGGTGACAGAAATTTCTGGAATCTGAGAGGAGCTACAAATTTCCTTCCACCCAACGTTCCCCCAAGTCTCCCAATAAAAATGGTGCCTCACTTGTGTGGGTAGGTCTAGTGCCCGCGACAGGAAATGCCCCAAAACAAAACATGGACATATCACATTTTTCCAAAGAAAACACAGCTGTTTTTTGCAAAGTGTCTAGCAGTGGATTTTTCCCTCTATCTAAGCCAGCACCTAGGGAAACCTAGCAAACCTGCGCATTTTTGAAAACTAGATACCTAGGGGAATCCAAGATGGGGTGACATGTGGGGCTCTCACCAGGTTCTGTTACCCGGAATCCTTTGCAAACCTCAAAATGTGGCTAAAAAACACTTTTTCCTCACATTTCGGTGACATAAAGTTCTGGAATCTGAGAGGAGCCACAAATTTCCTTCCACCCAGCTTTCCCCCAATTCTCCCGATAAAAATGGTACCTCACTTTTGTGGGTAGGCCTACTGCCCGCGAAAGGAAATGCCCCAAAACACTATCTGGACACAACAAAAGTATCAAATACAAACCTACCTGTTTTTGCAGGGGGGCACCTGCGTTTTTGGTCCTGGGCTCAGCAGCCATCTAGGGAAATCTATCAAACCCAGACATTTCTGAAAACTAGACACCTGAGGGAGTCCATGGAGGTGTGACTTGCGTGGATTCCCACTGTTTTCTCACTCAGAATCCTCAGCAAACCTCACATTTAGCTAATAAATCACATTTTTCCAACATTTCTGTGTGGGATCACCACACTGTGATGAATTCCTACCACCCAACGTTTCCCTCAGTCTCCCGGTAAAAATGATACCTCACTTGTGTAGATGGGCCAAGTGCTTGTGACAGGGAAGAGCCAAAAACGTGTCGAAATTGGAAAAGGGAACCAAAGCGGGTCCAAAAGGGTAGTTTGAAAAAAAACATTTTTAGGCTGACAAGTGCAGCAGAATTGTTATCCGTGTAGATGAGATAATGCTTGGTGGTAGCAATTTTGTGGATTCCTGCAGATTCCGGAAGGTTCCATCACAAAAATGTGGGAAAAATGAGTGATTTCCAGCAAAGTTGGAGGTTTGCAGTGCATTGTGGGTAAGAAAAGGGTGTGGGGTGCATGTGAAGCACATCACCCTGGAATCACCCAGATGTTTAGTTTTCAGATGTGTCTAGGTCTTGTGGATTTTTCTACATGGCAGCGTCCCAAAGTCCATAAAGTGCAGCCCTCACCATTCCAAGTGGGACGATTTTGAGAGTTTGTCAAGCTCTCATGGCCCAAATGTAAAACAAAAACCCAAAATAATCAACTGTCCTCTTGCTTGCAGTGGGATAAAATGTTTTAGTGTGCAGAGGAGAGCTGAAAGAATGTTACCCCCTTCAGTTGGGGTGGGGGGCATAACCAGGCCCACACTGGTTGGTAGCCACCACCCCACTATTTTTTATTTTATTTCCCTGGCATCTAGTAGACTTTCTGCCCCCCCCCCGGGTGTGAATCAGGGGTAATTGCCCCATCTATCCACTGGTGGGCATACCAACTTTGGCCCCCTTTATTTTTGGGTGGGGGTGTGGCCATACCACACCCTTTTATTTTGGAAAAAAATCTTCCCTGGTCTCTGGTGGGCTTTAGATGGGCTTCCAAAAATAGGCCAATCTGCCCCCATATGGCCAACAGTAATGTGCCCCCATGGGGCTGCCCCCAAACAAAACGCACACATACACACACACACACACACACCAATCCCTGGTCCCTGGTACCTAAGTGGTTTCTGCCCCCTGGAGGCAGAACGGTCTAAGAGAAATAGGCCGATCTGCCCCCAAGGGGAGCAGAAATGGGCTAAAATAAATAAATCTACCCTTGCCTAAGGGGTCACTCCCCTGGGCGCAAATTGTATCTAGACCATTTCTGACCCCCTGTTAGGCCAAGCTGCCCCTGTGGGGTTCAGAAACCACTAGACACCAGGGATCTTTCTTTTTTTTGCATCAATTTCACGTAAGGGGAGTGACCCTTGCCTAAGGGGTTGCTCCCCATGTATAAAAAACAAAAGTAAACATAAACAAAAATATATCCCTGGTGTCTAGGGGTTCCTGCCCCCCCCGGGGGCAGATCAGCCTAATAACAATATACCACTCTGCCCAGGGGGGCCAGAAATGGCCTAAAATAAATTACCCCCCCCCCCCCCCGGAGCGACCCTTGCCTAAGGGGTCGTTCCCCTTGCGTGAATTCGATAAAGAGAAGGGGGGTGTATGAAGAGGGACAAAAAAAGGCGCTCCGGGAAAGTCAGGCCAGAATTATGCTTCAAAAGGTGCCTACACAAGGGACCACACCCAACCCTAAGGGTTTACGAAAACCAAAAATTGGTGAAACATAAGTGTGAGGCACTCTTTGCACGCAAATACAAATGACAAGACCAAGTCAGAAATATAGCACAAAAGGTTTCACAATCCAAATCAAAAACGTTCCAATGTGTAGTCCATTTCACATGGTTTATTGAGTGAAATCTTCACAACAGTCCAAACACCCGTTCTTCCAAGCCTTATTGAGTGAAATCTTCACGACAGTCCAAACACCCGTTCTTCTAAGCCAACACGTGTTTCGTCATGGGCAAATAACCCCAACGACTTCTTCAGAGCTGGAAATTACAAATACAAATGAAAATTAGAACACCAAAATGCTCAAATATCCGGCTGGGTAAGTGCACCCAAATGTCCCAAATAAAGAGGACAAAATATGGTAAGAATAAATGTAAAGAAACAGAAGAAATGGAAACAGAAAAGTAAAAAGCTACATTAGCCCTCCCTGAACGCTTATCAAGTAAAGAGAATTCCTAACCATACTTATCAATAGTGCACAATAACTATATTCACTAAATATACACAAGAGATGTTAGTGTATCAAAAAATAACACCTGATCCTGGGGCATTGGAAAAATCGACAAATACCCGCTTACAACCTTATAACCCGTAAAGTGTAAACAAAAGCTGACCGTGTGTCCACCACACAAAGATGTCACAAGGAAAGGTATAAAAAGTCCCAATGAAACGAAAAAAGAAACAATACACCCAATATCGTGAGGCATATCGTAAACACACCGTGCTCCCCATCATACGATTGCCCAACATACATTTCTGTACCTGATATGTGATGAAAGTAAATAAGTCTGCAAATACGTCGTCAAGTTTAAATAGGGTCCATACATCCAGAATATAATATACCAAGTCTAAAACAAGGTAAATGTGTAAGCATATACACTGGAAATTCCTAATCTGGCCATACAAAATCTTTACACATGATACAAAACAATATATCATGATATACATTGAAAAGTAAAACGATAATACCTGAGTCACGGTAAGAAAGTGAAATATCCAAACATGCCTTCTAATACTCTTCAAGTTATTAAATCTGTGATATGAAAGCTAAAAAATGATAAAAAATGAATGAAAGAAAACCGAATTGCAACCATGTGCAAAGCTGCAAACCCTACCAATGACCCCAAAACATTGCTTTAAATGTGACAAAACTCTAGCTTACCCGCAAAACAATCCAAAAACCGGCATGAGTTCATGCCCCCAGACGCGAGTACGCTGTCCATGTTGATCGTTCCCCGACGTCAATATAAATACTGCGGGAGCCAACAACACCAACAAAGGACTGTGCTGTGGAGCACAAAATAAAGGTAGGACTGACAATCGTGTCACTCCTAAAAACATGAAAATCAAAAACGAGTACGCCGTCCATGTTGATCGTTCTCCGACGTCAATGTAATACCGCGGGAGCCAACAAAACCCACGGGAAGCCCACGGAGGGAGAGCTCATGTGCCAATGAATGAATGAATCAATCAATACATTTGTAGAGTGCACTACCCACCCGTGAGGGACTCAAAACGCTGAGGAAAGGGGGGGGGTGCTGCTACTGCTCGAATAGTCAGGTTTTGAGGCGCTTTCTGAAAGTCAGCATGTCTTTGGTCTGTCGTAGGAGCAATGGAAGGGTGTTCCAGGTCTTGGCGGCGAGGTTGGAGAAGGATCTGCCTCCGGTGATCGCTCTTCAGATGCGAGGGATGGTGGCGAGGGCGAGGTCGGCTGAGCGGAGTTGGCGGGGAGGGGTGTAGAAGGTGAGTCGTCTGTTGAGGTAGGCTGGACTGGGGTTGTGGAGTGCCTTGTGTGCGTGGGTGAGGAGCTTGAAGGTTATCCTTTTGTTGTGCTGGAGCTAGTGTAGGTCTTTCAGGTGGGGGGTGCTTCGAGGATCAGGCGTGCGGAGGCAATTGGTATGCGTTGCAGTCGTTTGAGGAGTTTGGCCGGGGCTCCTGCGTAGAGGGTGTTTCCGTAGTCAAGTTTGCTGCTGACGAGGGCCTGGGTGACTGTTATTCTTGTATCTGTGGGGATCCATCTGTAGATCTTGAGGAGCATGCGGAGGGTGTTGAAGGAGGATGAGGAGACGGAGCTGACTTGTTTGGTCATGGAGCGTGTTGAGTCGAGGATGATGCCCAGGTTGCGTGCGTGGTCGGTAGGTGCCGGGGCTGCTCCCAGAGCGGTCGGACACCAGGAGTCGTCTCAGGCTGAGGGGTTGGCGCTGAGGATGAGGACCTCCGTCTTGTCTGAGTTCAGCTTCAGTTTGCTGTTCCTCATCCATTCGGCTGTGGCATTCATTCCTTCTTGGAGGTTGGATTTGGCGGTGAGGGGATCCTTGGTGAGGGAGAGGATCAGTTGGGTGTCGTCGGCGTAGGAGATGATGTTGAGGTTGTGTAGGCGGGCGACATAGACGAGCGGGGCCATGTAGACGTTGAATAGTGTATGGCTGATGGACGATCTTTGGGGGACGCCGCAGATGATCTTGGAGGCTTTAGAACAGAAAGGGGGGAGGCAGATGCCCTGGGTTCTGACGGAGAGGAAGGAGATGGTCCACTCCAGAGCTTTGTCCCAGATCCCTGCGTTGTGGAGGCATGTGCGTAGGGTGCGGTGGCAGATGGTGTCGAAGGCAGCAGAGATGTCCAGGAGGATGAGGGCTGCGGTTTTGCCACTGTCAAGCAGGGCCCAGATGTCATCGGTGGCGGCGATGAGGGCACTTTCGGTACTGTGGTTGCTGCGGAACCCGATTTGGATGGGTCCAGGATGTTGTTTTCTTCGAGGTGGTGGGTCAGTTGTCTGTTGACGATCTTCTCCATTACCTTGGCTGGTAATGGTAGCAGGGAGATGGGACGGAAATTCTTGAGGTCTCTCGGGTCCGCCATGGGTTTCTTGAGTAGGGGATTGATCTCAGCATGCTTCCAGCTCTCGGGATAGGTCACGGTCTCGAAGGAGATGTTGATGACTTTGCGGAGATGGGGTGCGATGGTGGCACTGGCTTTGTTAATGATGTGGTGCATGCATGGGTCTGACGGCGATCCAGAGTGGATAGTGCTCATGGTTTTGATTGTGTCGTCTACGTTCACGTTGGCCCAGATGAGCAGGGAGTCGTAGTTGATAGTGGGTGGAGAGTCTGAGGAGTTGGTGGTTGACGGGGTGGTCTAGTTGTTGAAGCTGTCATGGATATCTGTGATCTTGTGGTGGCAGAAGGTCTTGCGATGGTGGGATGTCGTTGGTGCTGGAGCTGGGGTCGGAGAGTTCCTTCACGATGTTGAAGAGCTACTTGCTGCTGTGTACGTTGTTGTCAAGGCGGTCTTTGAAGGAGGTTAGCTTGGCAGATCTGATGAGGTGATGGTGTTTGCGGATGGCGTTCTTGAAGGCAGCATGGTTGTCCGGTGTCTGTTCGTGGAGCCATTTTCTATCCAGTTTCCGGTAGGTTTGCTTGGAGGCTCGGAGGTCCGACGTGAACCAGCTGGCTCTCTTGCTGGCACCTCTGTTGGAGGGTTTATTGAGCGGGGCGAGAGTGTTGGCGCAATCGTCGATCCAGCGGCAGAGGTTGCAGCCTGCGAGGCCGGGGTTGGTAGGTTCGGTGGGTGGTTTTCGGGCGAGGCTGGTGTTCAGTTGGTCTCTACTCATTTTGCTCCAGTTGCGGCGGGGGATCTGTTGGGTGTGGTGGTGCGCAGTGGGTTTCCGGAAGATGAAGTGGATGCAGCAGTGGTAGGTCCAGGGGAGTTCGGTGGTGTGGCTGAAGGTGACGTGGGGGCTAGCAGAGAAGACGGGGTCCAGCATGCGGCTGGTGGAGTGTGTTGGTGTAGTGACGAGCTGTCTGAGTCCAAGGGTGGCGAGGTTGTCGATTAAGGTGGTGGAGTTGGAGTCGTTGTTGTTCTCCAGGTGAAGGTGAAGGTGAAGGTTCAGGTCGGCGAGGAGGATGAAGTCGGTGGAGCACTCTGCTGGTGGACATAACCATTACATCCCGGCACAGAAGGGGTTAAGAACATAGTGCTGACCTAGGCAACAAGTAACTATATACAGAAAATAAAACAAGACTGCAAATGTGGCTGTTTTAAAAATAATATAATGAAGCTAAAATAAAAACATATCTAGGTTCAAGTTCACAATGGCAGGCCTGGTTTGCTACAATAACGTGTATGAAGCTATAGCTAAAATGGCAACACCCTCCCCTTGCTGGTTAAAAGGTGGTTTAATGCCTAATTATGTATGTAAAAGCCACTAAAATGAAGCCTAAAGCATATAAATGAGAATGTCAATAATGACAAGTCAAAAGACACTTGAGCATTTAATAAAAGGACAATTTAGAATGTTAATTGTGGGGCCAAAAAAAAGCAGAATTTCAAAAGTCAGAGTCATTTTTAAAATTGCCAATTGAATCTGGGATAATTGTAGACAGGAAATCCTCCGCTTCAGCAAGGAAAATCAAGGAACATTCATGTTCCACAGCCTGAGCTCCAGCCGAGGCAGCAGCATTCCATGGTGTGCCCAACAGTTAGTTTAGAGCTACATAATCCACAAAGGGCAACTCATAACCTACTTCCCATAGCAAACGCACCCTCAACGCTCATGCCTGGTAAGGAGTCCTCAGCGATAACATCAACAGATCAGCATCCAATGAAAGAAAGCGATGCGTAGGAAGACAAATCTTCAGTGCACATTCAAAAGTGCACCAGAGGCACTGAAACACACTGCAAAACTGGTCTAAATGACAGAGAACAGTCGCACTCCAATTGCTCCAGGAGTGGTGCTCCAAAGTACTGCATCATGCGTTCACGACACTTCTGCGCTGGTGAAGCACTTTCAGTCCTCCTTATTGTGAAGGGACAGCCATTGTGCAGAAAAAGTAGCAACAGGAAGATCCCACCTATTATAGCCAAAGTTATCGGAAATCCCCAAAACATACTGCAGAATATTGAGTGGATGTCGGAAAGTATTAAGCCAAATATAGAGGAGAAGGTGTGAACGAAGCCAGAACCAACAGCCTTGAAGAAATTAGTGATTCCAGTAGTACTGGACGCATTAAATATCCATCCCACGAGTTTACCAAAGTGTCTCGGAGAGTTTTTATTTAAAAGGGACTTTATCTCTGCGGATGACATCGCAACCTGAAGCACATAGGTCGTGCGTGCAGATGTGAGCACCACATGTTTTTGAAACAATAAGGCATCTGCTCATCTTGTCAAAATTCACATTTGAAGTAGCAATAGGGGGCCAAATCTCACCTACTTCCCTCTGTGGTGTAGGAGGAAAAATTACATTCCTGCAGCATGTAACAATTTTGGAGACCGAAACGATGTGAACTATTCCAGCTCGCATCCCACAACAGCTCTTGCTATTAAGGAGTACATAGCTGCCGTTCGAGAGCACCTGGAACGCAGGTCTAATCAAGGGGACTGGGATTCCCTCCAGATAACAAGCCAAGTTCGCTGCCGAAGCGTTACATGCCCTGTGCAAGGACAGCTGTTTACAAACCATCGAATGGCTGACAGATGTCTCACATTCACTACCGCTAAGAAAGACCTCTTTCATGCCACTGAGACATTTGTAAAAGAAGGGTAGCTCCCACATCTCATGGATGTAACTATCTCCTAGCCTTTCATATCTACCTACTGGAATGTGTTTTAAGCAGGATAGGAATTGAAGTGTTGAAATAGGCAGATTGATGAGCCTGTGTATTAACCACCCAGCAGACGGTATTTTAGCCACAGTAAAAGGCAACTTTTCTAATTTCTCATTGTTTAACATGCCGTAAGTTGCTTCTTTCTTAGCCATTAGTTGTTGTTGTCATGTTAAACTAAATGTAGAAAATATATCCCTTGAGCTAACGTGTTTCCAGGGAACATGACCTGCCTTCATTGTTTGTAGTGTCCAACCCACTGATTAATGGACCTTAGTTGGCTTTGTCTGTGGTGTAAAGAGGACATTTCACTTTGTATTATGTCTATTGCAGAAGAAACAATGTTGTTTAAGGTGTATATCTGGTCGGACAGGGTCTTAATCTCATTATCTACAACAGCTAGTGCCTTCTGTAATTTTTCCTGGTCTATTTGCCTCTACCCGGGCAGCGGCTTCTTGTTGGGAAAGCTTCCATATTTCATTATAGACTGCACATAAGAAGCTCTTTCTCCGTTGATTTCTGGGGCCTAACAGGAAATCCTGTAAGTCATTGACGTTAGACAGGAGATTGAGATGTTCTTAACAGCATCTATTGAGGAACCCTTCAACCATTGCTGGCATACTTTCGATACACTGTACGTTGTTACTATACCCGCATGTTCAGATGACACATAGCAAGGGTCTGGCCTACTTATTCTAAAACCCCCGTGGAGTTTACAAAACATTCATGATACCCATTGGTATCTATTGGCCACAATAACTACACACCAGGAAGTGAAAGTGAAGCATTAAATGTGCCATTTTGGACCCATTCATGGAGCTGATCTTCAGTTTCATTGATATACTTTTGCCATTTGTAAAATTATGGAGGGGCAGGAATACGGGTGCATTCAATTCCTTAATTTTCACTAAACCTAAACAGCTTGTCTGTTGTACAGTTTCATTCAAAAATATCATTTGAACAGGTATCAGGCATGCTCTAAATAAAGCTTCCTTTCCCCTTTTTTGCCATTTGTTTGTTCCTCACATGCATTTTGAGTCAATCGAATTCAACCAATATTCGTAGCCTTCTATAGACAACCGGGAAACAAATGAATCTGAATAAATGAACTTTGTAACTGTCAATAAGATATGTACATTTTCTATCAATGGCAATTTAAAGTAATATGACTCAGCATTTTTAACATTGTGCCCATAAAAATATGCACATTTGTCAGAATATGTTTTAGAACTTCCTTGTGGGGGAGTTGGACAATGTTTCCATTGTGTATAATTAAAAATAGTCTTTGGGGTGCTTGCTCTGTGACGGACATGGTGTCCATAATAATTATAGCAAAACATGTCACCACAATTTTCTTTGGATTGATAAACATCCTCATGTTCAAATACAGTAAAATACTGCAATTCACTCATCATAGAATCAACTGTTTTTACATCCTAGTCATGAGAAACAACTCCGGTATTATAACATAATTCATAGAAAGTTTAAACACATATGGTATTTGAATGACCTCTGTCGAGCCGTATATATCAAATGTGACTTTATCCCAAACAATCCCGTCAGGAATTGGTATAACGGAAATGTTCATGAAAGACAAGTCTCTGTGGACCTTATGAGAAGAAAAATGGGGTATTAGGACCTCATCTACCAGTTTAACTGTTGGTCGTTCAGGAAGGTAATGACCATGCATTAATAGAAAGAAAGTAATAACAAAGCCAATCCAAAGGAGGAAAGTTACTATAGTCAAGGATAGCCACCGATAGTTCCATCTGGAAAATGAAGTAATTTGTTTTAAGTCAATTTATTAGCTTTGTGTTTTTGACATTTCAGATACAGGAGAAGCAGAGGAGTCTGAAAAGGTGTCATTGATGTCGGCACAGTATCCAGAAGCAGTTCGTGCAAAAACTGGAGCTGTATTTAAAGGAGAACTGATTGGGGTCTCCCACAGTGGTTCATGATCAATGACTCCATCTGTCTGTGTAGCAGTTGAGTCAAATTGATCAGCAACTTCACCACCCAGAAGTTTTTTTAGCTGCCACGGCTACAAGTAAGGCAAAACCTTTGTGTGCATATAAGGACAGCGTGGGGGCACAGAAATTGGGAAATAAACGAGGAGACGTTTGTGAGAGGGAGGAGGACTGTAATGTTAAAAAAAAAAAAAAAAGCAGAGGTCTGTTAGGACTAGCACTAGGGTTACTCCCTCCCTACGGGCATATTTTAGAGCCCTCCCGATTGTGTCTACCACTCCTGATTCACCAATGAGTCAGGATAAGGTTAGCGAGGGGACGTCTGCACCTAACTCTACAGTAGATTTACCTCCTAATTTACCCTTAGATTTGCACCCCAGGTCTCAGGAGGCAAATGAGGCTAGGGGCGATATTCTTGCGGCACAAGAAATTCTGCACCATCCAGCAGGGGTAGAAACTATAGGAACCTCACAGATGTCTGATATTTTACATCAGTGTACTGCATCAGATCCTAGTACTTCGGAAACTATGGGGTCATTACAACATTGGCAGTAAAAGCCGCTTACTGCCGTGCAGAAGACCGCCACGGTTATTATGACCCACAGCTCAGAATCCGCCAAAATCCAGACACCCACACAAGTCCGCCACACCAAAGGTCAGTGATAAAGTGGCGATAACAAAACCTCCACCATCACGCCAACAGGAATACGCCCACACTATCACGACCCACGAATCCACGCGGCGGTCTTTCAACCGCAGTATTCCATTGGCGGTACACACCGTCGCGCTCACAATACACACACATTTACAAAACACATCCACATTGGACAATTCCAAATACACACACCTGATACACATACGCACACCACTCCCATACATCCAATACAATATAAAACACACACCGACATCACCCACAAACCCTTACGACAACAATTGCGACTGAGGGCCAGAGAGAGACACCACCATCTACAAACTAGCATCCACAGGCACTCAACACCATCACTCACACAACATCCACGCACAAAACACCACACACCTCTAAATGTCACCCCACACATCACAACACACACCACCCCATACATCACCCACACCACCCCATGGCACCGCAAAGACACCCCAGGTTCTTTGAGGAGGAGCTCAGGGTCATGGTGGAGGAAATCATCTGTGTAGAACCATAGCTATTCGGTTCACAGGTGCAGCACACCACCATAGCTAGGAAGATGGAGTTATGGCTCAGAATCGTGGACAGGGTCAACGCAGTGGGACAGCACCCAAGAACTAGGGATGACATCAGGAAGAGGTGGAACGACCTACGGTGGAAGGTGCATTCCGTGGTCTCAAGACACCACATCGCTGTGCAGAGGACTGGCGTCTGCCCCCCACCTCACCCCTCACAACTAACAACATGGGAGGAGCAGGTCTTGGCTATACTGCATCCTGAGAGCCTTGCAGGAGTAGCTGGAGGAATGGAATCTGGTAAGTCAAATTTTAACTATTACATCCCCCACCCACCTGCATGCTATCACATACCCCCACCCTCGCCCGCACCCCCATCACTCCAACTCCTCACGTATGTCCCAATATCACAAATCACCCATCCCAACACCAAGCCCTACATGCAACACCAAAGCATGGACACCCATCACCAGTGCATGGCCACTACAAATACCCATACACCCCCTAAACCATTATCACACAAGGTCTTACACAGGAATGCAAGCACTGGGGTACACGGTCACCCACCAATTGCACACCATGGCACACACAGATGCAATAATCATGCCTTTACACCCCTGCAGGACCCCTACCCAACGTCACCGGACAAGAGGGTCCAGATATGTCCACTCCACCCACAGAAGAGGCCCACAGTGATGACAGCAGCTCTGTCCAACTGGATCTAGATGACCAGCCCGGCCCATCTGGGACCTCGGGACAGTCAGTTCCCCTCACACTGGCACAGGCCACTGAAGAGCTCGTCCCCTCTGGAAACACCAGCACAGCACCCACCCAGCGGGCCCATACCTCTGTCCCCAGGACACGTCAATCAGCAGTGTATCCACCACTACAGGGAACCCAGGCTAACCCACCACCCCAACAACACCAGGGACCTGGGGGGAGTGGTAGTGGGCACACAGTTCAGGGGACTGAGGCCCAGGAACACAGGGGAACTGGGAGGGTGTGAGAAAGTAGCCTCTTTCTAGCCTTGTTACCCCCACTTTTGGCCTGTTTGTGAGTATATGTCAGGGTGTTTTCACTGTCTCACTGGGATCCTGATAGCCAGGGCCCAGTGCTCATAGTGAAAACCCTATATTTTCAGTATGTTTGTTATTTGTCACTGGGACCCTGCTAGCCAGGACTCCAGTTCTCATAAGTTTGTGGCCTATATGTATGTGTTCCCTGTGTGATGCCTAACTGTCTCACTGAGGCTCTGCTAACCAGAACCTCAGTGGTTATGCTCTCTCTTTACTTTACAAATTGTCACTAACGGGCTAGTGACCAATTTTACCAATTCACATTGGCATACTGGAACACCCTTATAATTCCCTAGTATATGGTACTGAGGTACCCAGGGTATTGGGGTTCCAGGAGATCCCTATGGGCTGCAGCATTTCTTTTGCCACCCATAAGGAGCTCTGACAATTCTTACACATGCCTGCCACTGCAGCCTGAGTGAAATAACGTCCACGTTAATTCACAGCCATTTACCATTGCACTTAAGTAACTTAAAAGTCACCTATATGTCTAACCTTCACCTGGTGAAGGTTGGGTGCTAAATTACTTAGGGGGTTATTCTAACTTTGGAGGAGGTGTTAATCCGTCCCAAAAGTGACGGAAAAGTGACGGATTTACCACCAGCCGTATTACGAGTCCATTATATCCTATGGAACTCGTAATACGGCTGGTGGTATATCCGTCACTTTACCGTCACTTTTGGGACGGATTAACACTCCTCCAAAGTTAGAATAACCCCCTTAGTGTGTGGGCACCCTGGCACTAGCCAAGGTGCCCCCACATCGTTCAGGGCTAATTCCCCAGACTTTGTGAGTGCGGGGCACCATTCCACGCGTGAACTATGCATAGGTCACTAACCTATGTATAGCGTCACAATGGTAACTCCGAACATGGCCATGTAACATGATCCCCTGAGTCTCTAGCACAGACCCGGGTACTGCCAAACTGCCTTTCCCGGGGTTTCACTGCAGCTGCTGCCAACCCCTCAGACAGGTTTCTGCCCTCCTGGGGTCCAGCCAGGCTTGGCCCAGGAAGGCAGAACAAAGGACTTCCTCAGAGAGAGGGTGTTACACCCTCTCCCTTTGGAAAAAGGTGTCAGGGCTGGAGAGGAGTAGCCTCCCCCAGCCTCTGGAAATGCTTTGATGGGCACAGATGGTGCCCATCTCTGCATAAGCCAGTCTACACCGGTTCAGGGATCCCCCAGCCCTGCTCTGGCGCGAAACTGGACAAAGGAAAGGGGAGTGACCACTCCCCTGACCTGCACCTCCCAGGGGAGGTGCCCAGAGCTCCTCCAGTGTGCTCCAGACCTCTGCCATCTTGGAAACATAGGTGCTGCTGGCACACTGGACTGCTCTGAGTGGCCAGTGCCAGCAGGTGACGTCAGAGACTCCTTCTAATAGGCTCTTACCTGTGTTGCTAGCCTATCCTCCTTCCTAGGTAGCCAAACCTCCTTTTCTGGCTAATTAGGGTCTCTGCTTTGGGGAATTCTTCAGATACCGAATGCAAGAGCTCATCAGAGTTCCTCTGCATCTCTCTCTTCACCTTCTGCCAAAGGATCGACCGCTGACTGCTCAGGACGCCTGCAATACCGAAACAAAGTAGCAAAGACGACTACTGCAATCTTGTATCGCTGATCCTGCCGCTTTCTCGCCTGTTTCCTGGTGGTGCATGCTCTGGGGGTAGCCTGCCTCCTTCTTGCACCAGGAGCTCTGAAGAAATCTCCCGTGGGTCGACGGAACCTTCTCCCTGCAACCGCAGGCAACAAAAGACTGCATCACCGGTCCTCTGGGTCCCCTCTCAGCATGACGAGCGTGGTCCCTGGAACTCAGCAACTCTGTCCAAGTGACTCACACAGTCCAGTGACTCTTCAGTCCAAGTTTGGTGGAGGTAAGTCCTTGCCTCCCCACGCTAGACTGCATTGCTGGGTACCGCGTGATTTGCATCTGCTCCGGCTCCTGTGAACTCTTCCAGGATTTCCTTTGTGCACAGCCAAGCCTGGGTCCCTGACACTCTAACCTGCAGTGCACAACCTCCTGAGTTGTCCTCCGGCGTCGTGGGACTCCCTTTTGTGTCTTCGGGTGAGCTCCGGTTCACTCCTCTTCCAAGTGCCTGTTCTGGTACTTCTGCGGGTGCTGCCTGTTTCTGTGAGGGCTCCCTGACTTGCTGGGCGCCCCCTCTGTCTCTTCATCCAAGTGGCGACATCCTAGTCCCTCCTGGGCCACAGCAGCATCCAAAAACCCTAACCACGACCCTTGCAGCTAGCAAGGCTTGTTTGCGGTCTTTCTGCGTGGGAATACCTCTGCAAGCTTCTACACGACGTGGTACATCTATCCTCCAAAGAGGAAGTTTCTAGCCCTCTTCGTTCTTGCAGAATCCACAGCTTCTACCATCCGGTGGCAGCCTCTTTGCACCCTCAGCTGGCATTTCCTGGGCATCTGCCCACTCTCAACTTTGTCGCAACTCTTAGACTTGGTCCCCTTGTTCCACAGGTACTCTAGTCCGGAAATCCGCTTTGGTTGCATTGCTGGTGTTGGTCTTCCTTGCAGAATTCCCGTATCACGACTTCTGTGCTCTCTGGGGAATATAGGTGCCCTTTACACCTACTTTTCAGGGTCTTGGGGTGGGCTATTTTTCTAACCCCCACTGTTTTCTTACAGCCCCAGCGACCCTCTACAAGCTCACATAGGTTTGGGGTCCATTCGTGGTTCGCATTCCACTTTTCGAGTATATGGTTTGTGTTGCCCCTATACCTATGTGCTCCTATTGCAATCTACTGTAACTTTACATTGCTTGCATTACTTCCTTTTGCTATTACTGCATATTTTTGGTATTGTGTACATATATCTTGTGTATTGTGTTTTCTTATTATATTTTTCATATGACACCAGTGGTATAGTAGGAGCTTTGCATGTCTCCTAGTTCAGCCTAAGCTCCTCTGCTATAGCTACCTTCTATCGGCCTAAGCTGCTAGAAACACCTCTTCTACACTAATAAGGGATAACTGGACCTGGTACAGAGTGTAAGTACCCCTTGGTACCCACTACAAGCCAGGCCAGCCTCCTACATTGGTTGTGCAGCGGTGGGATAAGTACTTGTAACTACTTACCACTTTGTCATGTTGTACTTTTCATAAGAGAAAAATATACAAAACAAGTTCAGTGTATGTACACCTAACCAAAAAGTTTTGCTTTTCTTCTCTTACACTATCTGCTAAGTGCTGAAAAGTACTCCTAAACTTTCAAAAAGTTTCTAAAAAGTTGAAAAAGTTTATTTTTCTGTTTCCTTAAAAAGTCCTGAAACTTTTTCTCTCTTTTATCTGTCCCTAAACCTTTTCTATCATGTCTGATGTAGGAACTTCTACTAACTTGGTCAGCTCAGCTTATGACCACCTTAACTGGAAGGGTTTAAGGAGTCTCTGCATTGATAGAGGTTTATGAGTGGGAAAGAATCCCTCTAGAGAATTATTGTCTAACATGCTTATTGAAAATGATAAGGCCTTAGCTGGCACTTCAATTGAGAAGTTAGGAGATAGCTCACACTCTGACTCAGGGGAGCCCCCAGTAAGAGTGCTAGAAGGTGACCTTCCTAACCTGCCCCTTAGCAGACCACCTAGCATAGCTGGTAGTAATGTAAGTTCATATCACAGTAGGGATAATTTCATTCCTGCAGGCCAGGTTGCTAGAGTGCCAACTGTTAGGGAAAGGCCCCCCTCTGTTCATTCACATCATTCTTCTGTGTCAAAGCATTCCCAACCCACCCACCCTGATGACAGACTGTTAGAAAGGGAGCTCAATAGATTGAGAGTGGAAGAGTCCAGGCTGAAGCTTAAACAGCAACAGCTGGCTCTAGACAGGGAAACTCTATACTTAGAAAAAGAAAGACAGAGGTTGGGGTTAGGACCTCATGGTGGCAGCAGCAGTATTCCTGATAGTAATCCTGTGAAAGAGCATGATTCTAGAAATCTGCATAAGATAGTTCCCCCTTACAAGGAGGGGGATGACATTAACAAGTGGTTTGCTGCACTTGAGAGGGCCTGTATGGTACAGGGGGTCCCTCAAAGGCAGCGGGCTGCTATCCTATGGCTATCTTTCAGTGGAAAGGGTAGGATAGGCTCCTTACTGTGAAGGAAAGTGATGCCAATAATTTTACAGTTTTGAAGAATGCACTCTTGGATGGATTTGGCTTAACCATTGAACAATACAGAATTAAGTTCAGAGAAACCAGAAAAGAGTCTTCACAAGACTGGGTAGACTTTGTTGACCATTCAGTGAAGGCCTTGGAAGGGTGGTTACATGGCAGTAAAGTTTCTGACTATGAAAGCCTGTACAATCTTATCCTGAGAGAGCATATTCTGAATAACTGTGTGTCTGATTTGTTACACCAATATCTAGTGGACTCAGATCTGACCTCTCCCCAAGAATTGGGAAAGAAGGCAGACAAATGGGTCAGAACAAGAGTGAACAGAAAAGTTCATACAGGGGGTGACAAGGATGGCAAGAAGAAAGATGGTGAGAAATCTCAGGATAAGCATGGGGATAAGGGTAAAACCAAAGATCCTTCTTCAAATCCTAAACACTCTTCAGGGGGTGGGGATAAAACAAATTCTTCTTCTTCACAACAACATACACACATTAAAAAGCCATGGTGCTTTGTGTGTAAAAATAAAGGCCATAGGCCAGGGGATAAGTCCGGTCCAGGTAAACCCCCTGAGCCTACCACCACTAATACATCAAGCTCTAGTGCCCCTAGCAGTAGTGGTAATAGTGGTGGGACTGCTGGCAACAGTCAAACTAAGGGTGTAGTTGGGTTCACTTATGGGTCCATCATAGAAACTGGGGTAGTCAGTCCCAAGACAGTTTCTGTCACACCTAGTGGCATTGGCCTTGCCACACTGGCTGCTTGTCCCCTTACAATGATTAAGTACAGGCAGACAGTTTCAATAAATGGTGTTGAGGCCCAGGCCTACAGGGACACAGGTGCCAGTATCACTTTGGTGACTGAAAACCTTGTGCCTCCTGAACAACACATCATTGGACAACAGTATAAGATTATTGATGTCCATTACTCCACTAAGTTTCTTCCCTTAGCTATAATTCAGCTTAGTTGGGGTGGAGTTACTGGCCCTAAGCAGGTGGTAGTATCACCTAGCTTACCTGTAGACTGTCTCTTAGGTAATGACCTAGAGACCTCAGGTTGGGCTGTGGTAGAGTTTTATTCCCATGCAGCCATGCTGGGTATCCCTGAGGAATTGTTCCCTCTCATTTCTACTGAAATGAAAAAGCAAAGGAGAGAAAAAGGCCTGAAAACTCAGGATCCCTCTCCAACAACAGGTAAAAAGGGTATCACAGTATCCCCTACCCACCTTGCCATTCAGGATACCATTCCTGTGGTGGGAGAAACCTCTCCTGGGGTGGCACCTGTTCCAAGGGAATCATCAGCTGGCATAGCTGTACTCCCTGAGGTGGAAGTACCTCTCTGTGGGATAACTAATATTGGTGAGAAAAAGAGCACCCTTTTAGTTAACATGGAGCATCCCTCCAACCCTCCCAGAGAAACTTTAGTGCAGAAACCCTGCACTGCCTCACAACACTTAGGACAGCAGCCCTGCCCTAGTGTGGAGCTCATAGGACAGCATCCCTGCCCTGCTCCAACTCAAGAGAAACAGCATCCCTGTTCTCTCTTCCAGCCATCTGGACAAAGTGTTTGCCCAGCTATGGCTTTACTGAGACAACATCCCTGTCTGGCATTCTCATCACTAGAAATAGGTTCAATGGACAATTCCCACTGCTCTAAACTAAAACTTACTGATAGGAACTCTGAAAATATATCTTCACATTGTTGCTTAGCTAAAAAACTCCAAACAGGGTGGTTTACATCCCCACAGGGAAGTAACTATATAGTGGATGATAAAGGGAGTAACCAGTCTATTGCAGAGCTACTCTCCACTTAGCACCACTTAGACAATAAAGTCTGGCCAAGGTTAGCCTTATTGTCCTTCGTTTGGGGGGGGGGGGGTGTTGTGTGAGAAAGTAGCCTCTTTCTAGCCTTGTTACCCCCACTTTTGGCCTGTTTGTGAGTATATGTCAGGGTGTTTTCACTGTCTCACTGGGATCCTGCTAGCCAGGGCCCAGTGCTCATAGTGAAAACCCTATGTTTTCAGTATGTTTGTTATGTGTCACTGGGACCCTGCTAGCCAGGACCCCAGTGCTCATAAGTTTGCGGCCTATATGTGTGTGTTCCCTGTATGATGCCTAACTGTCTCACTGAGGCTCTGCTAACCAGAACCTCAGTGGTTATGCTCTCTCTTTACTTTACAAATTGTCACTAACAGGCCAGTGACCAATTTTACCAATTCACATTGGCATACTAGAACACCCTTATAATTCCCTAGTATATGGTACTGAGGTACCCAGGGTATTGGGGTTCCAGGAGATCACTATGGGCTGCAGCATTTCTTTTGCCACCCATAGGGAGCTCTGACAATTCTTACAAAGGCCTGCCAATGCAGCCTGAGTGAAATAACGTCCACGTTATTTCACAGCCATTTACCACTGCACTTAAGTAACTTATAAGTCACCTATATCTCTAACCTTCACCTGGTGAAGGTTGGGTGCTAAGTTACTTAGGGGGTCATTCTGACCCCGGTGGTCAGAGACCGCCGGGGCCAGGGTCGGCGGGAGCACCGCCGACAGACCGGCGGTGCCCCGCAGGGCATTCTGACCGCGGCGGTTAGGCCGCGGTCAGACAAGGAAAACCGGCGGTCTCCCGATGGTTTTCCGCTGCCCCTGTGAATCCTCCATGGCAGCGGAGCGCGCTCCGCCGCCATGGGGATTCTGACACCCCCTACCGCCATCCTGTTCCTGGCGGGTCTCCCGCCAGGAACAGGATGGCGGTAGGGGGTGCCGCGGGCCCCTGGGGGCCCCTGCAGTGCCCATGCCAATGGCATGGGCACTGCAGGGGCCCCCGTAAGAGGGCCCCACTTTGTATTTCAGTGTCTGCTTTGCAGACACTGAAATACGTGACGGGTGCCACTGCACCCGTCGCACCTTCCCACTACGCCGGCTCAATTCTGAGCCGGCGTCATCGTGGGAAGGTTGATTTGCCCTGGGCTGGCGGGCGGCCTTTTGGCGGTCGCCCGCCAGCCCAGGGCAAATCCCAAAATACCCTCAGCGGTCTTTCGACCGCGGAGCGGTATTTTGGTGGGGGAAGTCTGGCGGGCGGCCTCCGCCGCCCGCCAGACTTAGAATCACCCCCTTAGTGTGTGGGCACCCTGGCACTAGCCAAGGTGCCCCCACATCGTTCAGGGCAAATTCCCCGGACTTTGTGAGTGCGGGGTCACCATTACACGCGTGCACTATGCATAGGTCACTACCTATGTATAGCGTCACACTGGTAACTCCGAACATGGCCATGTAACATGATCCCCCGAGTCTCTAGCACAGACGCAGGTACTGCCAAACTGCCTTTCCCGGGGTTTCACTGCAGCTGCTGCTGCTGCCAACCCCTCAGACAGGTTTCTGCCCTCCTGGGGTCCAGCCAGGCTTGGCCCAGGAAGGCAGAACAAAGGACTTCCTCAAAGAGAGGGTGTTATACCCTCTCCCTTTGGAAAAAGGTGTCAGGGCTGGGAGGAGTAGCCTCCCCCAGCCTCTGGAAATGCTTTGATGGGCACAGATGGTACCTATTTCTGCATAAGCCAGTCTACACCGGTTCAGGGATCCCCCAGCCCTGCTCTGGTGCGAAACTGGACAAAGGAAAGGGGAGTGACCACTCCCGTGCACCTCCCAGGGGAGGTGCCCAGAGCTCCTCCAGTGTGCTCCAGACCTCTGCCATCTTGGAAACAGAGGTGCTGCTGGCACACTGGACTGCTCTGAGTGGCCAGTGCCAGCAGGTGACGTCAGAGACTCCTTCTGATAGGCTCCTACCTGTGTTGCTAGCCTATCCTCCTTCCTAGGTAGCCAAACCTCCTTTTCTGGCTATTTAGGGTCTCTGCTTTGGGGAATTCTTCAGATACCGAATGCAAGAGCTCATCAGAGTTCCTCTGCATCTCTCTCTTCACCTTCTGCCAAAGGATCGACCGCTGACTGCTCAGTACGCCTGCAAAACCGCAACAAAGTAGCAAAGACGACTACTGCAACCTTGTATCGCTGATCCTGCCGCCTTCTCGCCTGTTTCCTGGTGGTGCATGCTCTGGGGTAGCCTGCCTCCTTCTTGCACCAGGAGCTCTGAATAAATCTCCCGTGGGTCGACTGAATCTTCCCCCTGCAACCGCAGGCAACAAAAGACTGCATCACCGGTCCTCTGGGTCCCCACTCAGCATGACGAGCTTGGTCCCTGGAACTCAGCAACTCTGTCCAAGTGACTCCCACAGTCCAGTGACTCTTCAGTCCAAGTTTGGTGGAGGTAATTCCTTGCCTCCCCAAGCTAGACTGCATTACTGGGTACCGCGTGATTTGCAGCTGCTCCGGCTCCTGTGCACTCTTCCACGATTTCCTTTGTGCACAGCCAAGCCTGTGTCCCTGACACTCTAACCTGCAGTGCACAACCTCCTGAGTTGTCCTCCGGCGTTGTGGGACTCCCTTTTGTGTCTTCGGGTGAGCTCCGGTTAACTCCTCTTCCAAGTGCCTGTTCCGGTACTTCTACGGGTGCTGCCTGCTTCTGTGAGGGCTCCCTGACTTGCTGGGCGCCCCCTCTGTCTCCTCATCCAAGTGGCGACATCCTGGTCCCTCCTGGGCCACAGCAGCATCCAAAAACCCTAACCGCGACCCTTGCAGATACCAAGACTTATTTGCAGTCTTTCTGCGTGGGAATACCTCTGCAAGCTTCTACACGACGTGGGACATCTATCCTCCAAAGGGGAAGTTTCTAGCCCTCTTTGTTCTTGCAGAATCCACAGCTTCTACCATCCGGTGGCAGCTTCTTTGCACCCTCAGCTGGCATTTCCTGGGCATCTGCCCACTCTCGACTTTGTCGCGACTCTTGGACTTGGTCCCCTTGTTCCACAGGTACTCTAGTACGGAAATCCGCTTTGGTTGCATTGCTGGTGTTGGTCTTCCTTGCAGAATTCCCCTATCACGAATTCTGTGCTCTCTGGGGAATATAGGTGCCCTTTACACCTACTTTTCAGGGTCTTGGGGTGGGCTATTTTTCTAACTCTCACTGTTTTCTTACAGCCCCAGCGACCCTCTACAAGCTCACATAGGTTTGGGGTCTATTCGTGGTTTGCATTCCACTTTTGGAGTATATGGTTTGTGTTGCCCCTATACCTATGTGCTCCTATTGCAATCTACTGTAACTTTACATTGCGTGCATTACTTCCTTTCGCTATTACTGCATGTTTTTGGTATTGTGTACATATATCTTGTGTATATTTGGCATCCTCATACTGAGGGTACTCACTGAGATACTTTTGGCATATTGTCATAAAAATAAAGGACCTTTATTTTTAGTATATCTGTGTATTGTGTTTTCTTATGATATTGTGCATATGACACCAGTGGTATAGTAGGAGCTTTCCATGTCTCCTAGTTCAGCCTAAGCTGCTCTGCTATTGCTACCTTCTATCAGCCTAAGCTTCTAGAAACACCTCTTCTACACTAATAAGGGATAACTGGACCTGGTCCAGAGTGTAAGTGCCCCTTGGTACCCACTACAAGCCAGGCCAGCCTCCTACAGAGGGCTGCTGTGCAAAAGGGGGAGGACAGGCCCAGGGAACCCACTCTCCATGAGGCCCTCTCCAACATCATGGGAGCCTACCACCATTCCCAGGAGACGATGGCAACGGTACTGGCCAAGTTTCAGGAGACCCAGCGGCTGCAGGAGGAACAGTATTTGGGCTTCAGGGAGGAACTCAAATCCATCAATTCCACCCTGGGCACCATTGTAGGGGTGCTGAAGGAACTCGTCAACACTAGGAGGGACACTGTGGCACAACAAGGGGCCCCTGACACTAGCCTGGACGATGAACTGCCCACCACCTCTGCCGGCGCTAGTGGATAGGAGCTACCGCCACAGGACCACGGCACCAGCACCCCACCCCCTGCAGATAGAGAACCACCCCGCAAACGGTCCCTGAGATCCAGGACAAAGACAGAGAACAATGCCAAGACCCCTGCCAAGAAATGAGACCACCCTGATTGTCATCCTTCTGTCCCACTTTGTCACCCTGTCCATACTTAAACTGCCCCAGCTCCACTTCCTATGCCCCTTTGGACAATGCACCTGTGAGACTAATAGACTGGACTCTGCCATGGACATTCCTCCACCATCACCCCTGACCATTTTACAACCCCCTCCACTATTGAGCACTTAAATAAATACCCTTAAATCAAAAAACAATCTGGAGTCAGTCTGTGCTTTAGAAAATATGTATTTTCAATAACAGTGGCAAAATGCTATATCAAATGTAATGTCAACATGCCTATGTCACACAGCACTAGTCAATGTGGAAACAAAGCAGATGTCACACAGTGGGACCCACATCTGTGAAATCGTAAGGGAAAGTGACAACTCAGTGACAATACACTGGGTGAACATGATAGACAGCTGAGAGGTATTAAAATTAAATCAAATGTAGCAGGCTGTGTTGTCTTCTTACCTGTGTCTCACTGGAAGTATTGCAGGATCACCGTGTTCCTGTTGTCTGTGTTTTCTTCTCAGCTTCCTCGTCTTCACTGTCCACAGGCTCCACAGCTGCCACAACACCTCCATCTGGACCATCCTCCTGCAGAAAAGGCACCTGTTGTCGCAAAGCCACGCTGTGAAGCATACAGCAGGCCACGATGATCTGGCACAACTTCTTTGGTGAGTAGAATAGGGAACCACCTGTCATATGGAGGCACCGGAACCTGGCCTTCAGGAGGCCGAAGGTCCTCTCTATAACCCTCCTAGTTCAACCATGGGCCTCATTGTAGCGTTCCTCTGCCCTTGTCCTGGGATTCCTCACTGGGGTCAGTAGCCATGACAGGTTGGGGTAGCCAGTGTCACCTGCAAATGTCGAGGGACAACTGTTAGACACACACTAACCCTTAGGGACAACCCCAGACACCTATTCACACTGTATTGGGTCCATGTCCTCACCTAATAGCCACACACGGTGCTTCTGGAGTTGCCCCATCACATAAGGGATGCTGCTATTTCTCAAAATGTAAGCGTCATGCACTGAGCCTGGGAATTTGGCGTTCACATAGGAGATGTACTGGTCTGCCAAACACACCATCTGCACATTCATCGAATGGTAACTCTTCCGGTTTCTGTACACCTGTTCACTCCTGCGTGAGGGGACCAAGGCCAAATGTGTCCCATCAATGGCACCTATGACGTTGGGGATATGTCCCAGAGCATAGAAATCACCTTTTACTGTAGGCAAATCCTCCACCTGAGGGAAAACGATGTAGGTCCGCATGTGTTTCATCAGGGCAGACAACACTCTGGACAACACGTTGGAAAACATAGGCTGGGACATCCCTGATGCTATGGCCACTGTAGTTTGAAATGACCCACTTGCTAGGAAATGGAGTACTGACAGCACCTGCACTTGAGGGGGGATTCCTGACATCAGGTCTGGCTCCAACTGGGCATACAGTTCCTGGATTGTTGCACGATCAAGTCTGTAGGTGATGATCACATGTCGCTCCTCCATTGTCGACAGGTCCACCAGCGGTCTGTACACCGGAGGATGCCGCCATCTCCTCACATGCCTCAGGGGACGGTGCCTATGGAGGAGAACAGTGAGCAGAGAGTCAACCAACTCTGAGGCACGTAAACACAGCATACTCAGAAATATTAGCAAATCGACATATGCCTGTATGAGTGTTTAGGAAAGGCCTAGATATGTGTGACGCATTTAAAATTAATGCCATGTGGCCCCCTGAAATGGCAGCTGCCTGACCTGTAATGTGGGATAAGGGGATATAAGGTAACTGCGCTGGCGTTGTACACCGTTGCGGTAGGCGGTCGAAGACCGCGGCGCAATCCTGCATTGGTTAACATTGGACCCTATGGGTCCCAGAAGCCAATGACGATGTACGCCGGCGGTGACGGTACGCACCTCCGCGGATTTGACCGCCATTTTCTGTTTGTTCAATCACTTGATACCTGATCCTTGACAGGAGAGGGCCTACACTGCAAGTGCTGCTGTGACCTCAGTCTGGAAGAGACATTGGCTCGTGTGTCTGGGAAAGGGCCCCTGCCTTCGGCACGGAGGAGTTTGAAAAACTTGTGGATGGGGTCCTCCCCCAGTACACGCTACTCTGCGGTCCTCCAGACATACAGGTAAGTACACTGTGAGCATGCTGTATGGGCAATGCCTGTGGTGTGGATGAAAGAGAGGGGGGGAGAGAATGAGGCGTGCATGAAACAACGGTGAGTGCATGTGCGTCATGGCAAGGGTAGGGATGCGGGCCAATTACTGTGATGGTGCAGACGGTAATAACTTATCTTTTTCCCCTGTACTATTCCTGTAGGTCAGCGCCCACCTGAAGAAGGACATTTGGTGTGCCATTGCCAAGGAAGTCCGGACCCTGGGGGTCTACCACAGACGGAGCACCCACTGCCGGAAAAGATGGGAGGACATTCACTGCTGGAGCAAGAAGACGGCGGAGGCCCAGCTGGGGATGGCCTCCCAATGTGAGAGGGATGCCCGTCGCACCATGACCCCTCTAATGTTCAGGATCCTAGCGGTGGCGTATTTGGACTTGGATGGGTGCTTGAGGGCATCACAGCATACACAAGAGGGTGAGTACACTCTCATTCTGCTAATTCAGCGCGCATTGTAGGTGTCTGGGTGGGGGAGGTGGGCTGTCTGTGGGTTCCCCTGGGCCAGGGCGAGTTTAGTAGGCAAGGACCCTTCCTAAGGCAGGCACTGTGGCACCCTACCCCACCTGTGTACAGTGCCAACTACACCTAGTCAGGCTCCTGTGACATCCATGTGTCCATCAATCGAGCATAGCCTTGTAACCCATGTCCCTGGGATTGAATAGGGAACTCCAAGTGCGCTGCGTAGTGCAGGGGGCTTCTGTGTCTGTAGTGTCCGCCAACAGTAGCGGTATTGAATGCACTTAACATGTCTTTCTTCTGTCTCCCCCCCCCTTTTCGTGGTCTCCCTGTTCTTGTGTGCATTAGCATCATCAAGCGGAGGAGCAGTGGCACCGGAGCAGGAGGGAGCTGCATCCCCCATGGCCCTGGAGGGCGACACTACGGAGTCAGATATTTACCAGTGGGACGGAGGGCGAGGGGAGCTCCACGGCGGGGACAGGAGCTAACACCAGCGATACGGACTCCTCCTCTGATGGGAGCTCCCTTGCGGTGGTGGGCCCCTCTGGGCCCACCGCATCTATAGGTACAGCCGCCACCCCCCCTACCAGCACCGCCCTCCCAGAAGCCCCTCAGCATTTGCCCCGTGCCCGCTCACCCAGGAAGGTGGGCATCACTTTCGCCCCAAGCATCTAAGCTGCTGCCCCTGTCACCCCTGCTGCCCTCAGTGAGGAGGCCTTTGACCTCCTCAGGTCCCTCACTGTTGGGCAGTCTACCATTTTGAATGTCATCCAGGGCATAGAGAGGCAGTTACAACAAACCAATGCATACCTGGAGAGCATTCACTCTGGTCAGGCAGCCCATCAGCGAGCTTTTCAGACTCTGGCCTCAGCACTGATGGCAACCATTGTCCCTGTCTCCAGCCTCCCCCTCCAACTTCCTCCACCCAGACCCAAACCCCTGTACCTCAGCCTATCCCAAGCACACCATCAGACCAGCATGCACACTCATCAACACACAAGGGAAGCTCAGCCAAACATAAGCACCACACATCCCACAGGCACTCACGCAAGCATCACACACATGCAGACACACCAACATCCACTGCCTCCACTGTGTCCCCCTCCTCCTCGTCTCCCTCCTCCCTCCCTGTCTCGTCTCCACTCACACCTGCATGCACTGCATCCTCACCCACTACCTCCATCACCAGCACACCCACCACCACACCCGCTCACGTGCACTCACCACCCCCACTACCATTCACACGTCCCCTGTGTCCTCTCCCAGTGTGTCTGTGAGGCCACCTCCCAAAGTACACAAACGCAGCAACACACCCACCCAACAGCCATCCACCTCACGACAGTCTCCAGCCCATGCACCTTCACCCAAAGTCACCAAACGTACACCTCCTAAAACCACTATCTCTTCCTCCACTCCCAAACCCCCCCATCTACCCGTCCTAGTGCTCCTAAGAAACTTTTCCTGTCCAACCTTGACCTCTTTCCCTCACCTCCCCCATCCCTTCAGTCTCCTAGGGCCCAACTCTCCAGGTCCCAACCCAGCACCTCAGCTGCAACATCTGTGGGACCAGTGGTGCCAGTAGTAACCGGCTTCTGGAGTGCGCCAGGCAGCAGGGCAGCCAGTGTGGCAAGGAGCCAGATCACGGTCAGTCCCCCACCTGTAAAGCATAAAAAGTTGGCCAGTGCCTGGCGGGAGAGTGGAAAGAAACCAGCCACCAAAGCCGCACCCAGGGTACAGTTGGGGGTGTGGAGACAGCTGCGCCACCATCCAAGGTGGAGAAGGGGCACAGAAAAACCAGCAAGTCTGGGAAGATCTGCACGGCGGACAAGACCGCCAGCAGCACCGCTGCCCAGGACCAGGCCGCCACCATCCCCGCTGCCCAGGACACCGCCGCCAGCAGCACCGCTGTCCAGGACACCGCCACCACCATCCCCGCTGCCCAGGACACCGCCGCCACCATCCCCGCTGCCCAGGACACCGCCGCCATCCCCGCTGCCCAGGACACCGCCGCCAGCAGCACCGCTGCCCAGGACACCGCTGCCACCATCCCCGCTGCCCAGGTCACTGCCGCCAGCAGCACTGCTGCCCAGAACATGGCCGCCAGCAGCACTGCTGCCCAGGACACTAACGCCACCATCCCCGCTGCCCAGGACACCGCCACCAGCAGCACCGCTGCCCAGGACACCGCCGCCAGCAGCATCGCAGGCCAATGAGCGCCATAGCTTCCGACACTACTGAGGCTACCACGGGCAGGATGAAGCACTCTGGGCACAAAGCCCCCTCCAGAACCAGTGGAGAGATACATCCACTACCTCAGTCCTTGGCAGGATGAAGCACTCTGGGCACAAAGCCCCCTCCACAACCAGTGGAGACTGTTATCTACTTGAGAGACTGTGGCTTTGCACTCCCCAGGATAAAGCAGTGGGCAACCCACCCACTGGAGAGACTTGAGAGACTGTGGGTTTGCACTCCCCAGGATATTGCAGTGGGCAAACCACCCACTGGAGAGACTTGTGAGACTGTGGCTTTGCACTCCCCAGGAAAAAGCAGTAGGCAAACCACCCACTGGAGAGACTTGAAAAACTGTGGCTTTGCACTCCCTAGGATTGAACAGTGGGCATGGAGCCCCCTCGTGGATCTGGCGTCGTGCACTCATCTGGCTGAGGTGCCCCCCCTTCCATTCCCCCTGAGGTGCCTGTTTTATTTCTATCTGATGCCCCTGCAGTGTTCTCTCCGTCTTGTTCGGGTATTGAGTGTGGGCCTCGCCCATGCCTTTTGGGCCCAGTGGTCCACGGACTATGATAGTGGAATACCTTGGACTTGAATTCTTGATGTATATATTTGTTTATAGTGTGAATATCTTAATATATGTATATATTTTTTATTACTTTCTTCGTATATATTACAATCATTCAACTCATTTCCTTTTGTCCTTGCATTCTTCCAGGGGGAGGGTTGGGGGTGTAACTGTGATGTATCATGATGTATTAGTGTGTGTGTTGTCGTGGGTGAGGGTGGGGGTTAGAGACTTGCGTGTTGCGTGTGTGTGTCACTGTTTTTTTCCCTCCCCTGTGTCGTAGGTGCAGTACTCACCATGGTCTTCTCTACCGGCGTTAGTGCTCCTGGTAGAGGAGCAGGAAGATAAGGGCTGACAGTATCTGAAGTTCCGGTTCCATGGCGTCCTCGTTCCTCGTGGGATGTGTAGAGGTGAGCGTTTTCCCTTCCAAGTCCTGTTTCCGCCATGTTTTTGTTCGCGGTGTATCCGCCCTGGAAAAGGTGGCAGATTGGTGGCTTGTAATAATGTGGGCGGTACTTTGTCTTCAGCCTGTCTGTTGGTGGTACCGCTGCGGTGTTTGTTTGTACCGCCTTGGCGGTCGGAGTGTTAAAGTGGCTGTCTATGTTGGCGGTTTCCACCACGGTCGTAATTCCATTTTTTTTTTGCTGCCGGCCTGTTGCCGGTTTTACCGCCGTTTTAACACCGACCGTCAGGGTTGTAATGAGCACCAATGTTTGTTTCACTTACGGAAAACATAAAAAAGGGGTTTTTAACCTCCGAGGCGATTCAAGCTGAAATAAGATTAGCCTGTGAATCTTTGGAGAAAAAAATTGATCTTTTGGTGTTGCGAACTCAGGCACTCGAAGAGTCAGTGGAGACTATGAGAGAGGATTTGAGAAGGAATAAGGAAGAGATTCAGCAGTTAAAAGGAACAGAACGGGACTTGCAGGAGAAATTTGAATATTTAGAGAATAATTCAAGAAGGAATAATCTTAGAATATTGAATGTGCCGGAGGGAGTGGAGGGGTCGGATTTGAAGCAGTATTTAGTTTCTCTTATTAAAAAGGTTATGACTTTGGATGAGACAGAGGATCAGATTTTCAATGATATTCAGAGAGTGCATTGTGATCCTTTTAGGAGGAATCCGAACATCAGGAAACCGCGGAGGATCTTGGTGAATTTTCAAACCTATTCGCTGAAAGAGAAAATTCTCGGAAAGGCATTAGATCTTGGATCCTTGGAGACTGGTGGTATTAAATTTGAAATCAGGTCTCACCTCTCTAGGCTAACATTGAATAGGCAATGGAAGCTACGAAAACGTTTGGAGGAATAAAAAAATGTAGGTGTGGTAGCCCGGTCAAAAGTTCCAGCCAACCTGCGCGTGATGTTTAATAATAAAATGTTTAACATTAGGGATCCAGCTGCAGCGGATGATCTTATAGAAACTATAAGGAAGGGGAAGACGGTTTAAGGAAGCCAGGGAGCTCAATGAGTTTCAAAATGGGGCCTAGGGGCCTATCAATGGTGGTGGGGGTTCTCCCAGAGAGGGTGGGTAAGGGCACGCTAGGGTTTTTTTGGGGTGCACTAAGGGGCAGGCATGTGGGGAAAAAAAATAACCTCATACACCTCAGATTCATTTTCACCTGAATAATAGCCAGGGGGTCCAGGGAGGCAGGAAGGAACTGGTGAAGCTGATGTCATGGAATGTTAATGGGCTGCGTGTGCGAGCTAGGGCGAGGAGAGTTCTGCAATTTCTTAGGGACTCTCCAGCCCATATTATAGATTTAGAGGAAACACACTTGACTAAAGAGGAAAGCGTAGCTTGGTTTAGAACACAGAGATGGGCAGGGGTTTTTGTTACTACTGAGCACAATTTTAACACAAAGGGAGTGGCGATTCTGGTTAAGCGTCAGCTGAATGTCACCCTATCTAAGGTGTTAACTGATAAGTTAGGAAGATGGATTATACTTAGATTGCAGTTGGGGGGTAGGGCATTTACATTGGTAGGATATTATGGTCCCAACTGCGATGATCCAGAACCTCTTATAACGTTTTTTTCCCATCTTTTGAGCTTCACAGATCCAGTTATTACAATGGGTGACTTTAATGTGATTCTAGATAGTAGGCTTGATTGGGCAGCAAAATCTAGGTCAGTGGGTACTCCAAAGTCTCAGCAATATCTAAAACTAATGATGAAGGATTTTAGTTTGTGTGACTTGTGGAGGCAGAGAGCAGGGCAAAAGCAGGAATTTTCATATCATAATCAAAAGTATGGTCACGCATCACGGAGTGATTATTTTCTAGTGGACCACACTATGGGGGTTATATTGACCTCGGCGGTCTTTTGCCAAGACCGACGAGGGACCGGCGTGCTGAAGACCGCCAGTGGTGGCGGTTTTTGGCTCGGCGTATTACGACTGCTGGCAGCCATACTGGCGGGCGGCGGGGAATCTGAGGTTGCTCCACCTCCACCGCCACGTCAACAGAACACCGCCCACCGAATCATGTCCTGTGATTCGGCGTGGCGGTGTCCTGTTGACCGTGTGGTGGCGGCGGAGCAGCCCCCATGGATCCCGTCCCCTCTTGGAGGATCAACGGACCAGGTAAGTTGATCGTCCGTTAGGGGAGGGGGTAGGGGGGTGTTGTGTGTTGTGTGAGTGCATGGGGGTGTGTGTGTGTGTATGTAGAGGGGGTGTGTGAGTGCGTGTATGCATGCAGGGGTGTTGTTTGTTTGGAAATGAGTGCGTGTATGTCTGAATGGATGTGTGCATGTATGTCTGGATGTGGGTGTGTGCGTATGACTGTGTGTGTGGCTGTTGGCATGTATGTTGATGTGTGTGCGAGTATGTGTGTTGATGGTGCCTGCGTGCGTGTCAGGTGTGTATGTGTAAGGCAATGTTGGGGGTCGGGGTGAGGAGGGGGGTCCTGCCACCTTTGGGGTTGGCAGGGGTGGTGGGGGGTGTAGGGGAATGACTCGGGGTGGGGGTGGGGGTGGGGGGTGGGGGAGACCCCTATCAGTGCCAGGGAAGGAATTTCCTGGCACTGATAGTGCTTACTGCCATAGATTTCATGGCGGTTTCAAACCCCATGAAATCCATGGTGGTCAGCCGGGTCATGATAACGCCAGAGGTATTGTGACGGCCGCCAGGCTGGAGACCCAAGTCTCCAGCCCAGCGGTCATCTCCGCCCTGGTAGTCGGAACGGAGAAGTGGCGGATGACCATGGCGGTAACCACCATGGTCATAATTTCAAAAATTTGACCACCAGCCTGTTGGCGGTAAGACCGCCACTTCTCCACCGACCGCCAGGGTCGCAATGACCCCCTTAATGCCACTTGGTAGAGGCTATAGTTTATTTACCCGCCCATTTATCAGACCATGCTGCAGTGACGTTAAGTTTGAGTTGTCCTCCTGAGGTAGCTGGGGTTAGATGGAATTTTGATCGGACTCTTTTAATGGAGGATGAGGTTATTTGTATTTTTCGGAAGAAGGTTTAGGATTTTGTTTAGGGCGAATCAAGGGTCAGCATCAGGAGCAGTAATATGGGATACTTTTAAGCCAGTGGTAAGAGGAAAAATCATAAGTCTTGTGAGCGACAGGAACAAGCAATATAGAGAAGAGGTGGAAGTTTTAGAACAACAAATAGCCCTATATAATAATTAATACGATAGGGGTGGAGATGGGACATATTTGAAAAATAAGATTTCTCAGTTAAAATTGCAGTTGGATTCTGTCTTACAAACTAGGATTACTAAGCGATGGGAGGCAAGAGAGAAATTCACTTTGAATATGGAGAAAACATGGGGAAATTACTAGCTTGGAAGTGTAAAAAGGATCAGGGGCGTAATATGGTTAAGGAATTGGTGGATATCCAGACAGGGGTTAGTGTTACATCTTCAGCAGCTATGGGGGAGGTGTTTTATAAGTTTTTTTCAGAACTCTTTACCGAGGAGAGGGAGGTAAGTGAGGAGATGATTGGGGAATGGTAGGGAAGTGATACGCCCTCCTGGTTATCGCTGAGTAAACAGAAAGATTTGTCCAGATCTATCACAGAGGGGGAGATAAGGGCAGTGTTAAAAAAGAGTAAAAGTGGTAAGGCTCCAGGCCCAGATGGAATTCCGGTGGAGTTTTATAAAGTGTTGGGGGATTCTAGAATCCCCTTTCTTTTGCATTTATTTTCAGAGATTTTCGAGGGTCGAGCCGCTATGCCGGCTTCTTGGTACAGGGCCACTATTTCGCTTATTTTAAAGCCTGGTAAGTCTTCATCGAAGTGTGACTCCTATAGACCTATTTCCTTGTTAAATAGTGACTATAAGCTTTTTGCTAAGATATTGGCAAACAGGTTGAGTAGGGTTGTGAGCGATTTGGTCCATCCGGATCAGAGGGGATTTATCAGAGATAGATTTCTATATGAGCAGATATTTATTCTGATGGGGGCCATTGATCTAGCTACCACCTTCCAGGACCCCTTGGCAGTTAAAGCGGTAGACGCAAAGAAAGCTAGGGTTGGGTGAAGAAAGTAGCCTTGTTTGCCAATGATCTTCTTATCTATACCTCCGACTTATGGACAGCGATGTCTGCTTTGTTGGCTGTCACAGTAGAATTTGGGAAGGTTTCAGGCTATTGCATCAACTCGGACAAGACCGAAATAATGGTCTGGAATACGAAGTGTGTAAATTGGTGTACTTCGACTTGTATGAGGTATTTAGGATTGTCAATTGTTCACGATTTGAAACAAATACCTGCAATAAATATTAGGTCAGTTACAACAGAGTGTAACAAGTTAATGCTTGGTTAGTTACATCTGCCGCTCACAGTTATTGGGAGGGTGAATCTGGTTAAAATGATAATATTGCCCAAGTTGAATTTTCATTTAAATTCTATTCCGTTACTTGTCGATAAAAAACTGTTGGCTTTGTGCCAACAGAAAATAACCTCCTTTATATGGGCACATAAGGGTCCTAGGATAGCTTGGAAGAAGTTACGTAGGAAAAGAGAGAAGGGGGGTTTGACTCTCCCGGATGTTCAGTACTATGCATGGGCGTTTCATCTAAAGAATACTAGTATGTTGTTTGCCTCTCCAGATCTGTCAGCAGTGGGTACACTGTTTAACTGTATGGTGGCCACTGAAAAGGGGGGTGCAAGGCATTTCTTATATAAGTTTGGGGATCCCAAATTTTTCAAGAAAGTCAAGTTGAAAATACTACAAGGTGCTGCTAAAGTGTGGTTTGAGGTGCATTGAGTGGCGAAGATTCCATATTATAGTCTGGGTGCTCCAGTTTGGGATTCCCAATGTACTCCTGAATGTTTAACAGATGTACTCACTCGACCTCTTAAGAGGGCAGGAGTTGAACTATGGGGGGATCTGATTAATGCAGGGACTTTGTTGTCCTGGGATGAGCGTACAGAAACAACAGGGGGATCACTTTCAAGATTGAAATATGTTCAAATAAGGAATGGTCTTGCGAGCCCGTTATTACTTTTGACCATGTAAACCACTTAGAAGACAGTTTGGTAAGGACTCACGAACAAGTACAAAAGGTTTCCAAATGGTATTGGGGAATGCTGGATGTATTAGAGTGTGACTTTAGTTTACCAACTGATCTCTGGGGGGAACAGTTCCCTCTTTGGCAGGTTCAGATATGGTGGGAAGTGTCAATGCGAGGGGTGTTCAAAATTGTTAAATTGGCTTCGTTGAGGAGGAATCATCTTTTTACTCTGCATAGGGCCTTTTTGTCCCCTGATAGGATTTCTAAGATGAGGGGAGGTGAAGATTTGTTGTGTGCAAAATGTGGTTTGTCAGGGGCTTCTGATATTCATATGTTTTTTGATTTTCCAAAGTTGTTTCCCTTTTGGAGGGAAGTATGTACATCTCTTTCAGCTATTTTTTGACAAAATATTTACTCATCTTTGTTGTTAGTTATTTGTTTGGTACTGGAAGGGAGGAATCAACTAAGAATGATGTTAGAACAATATTGTTTTATGCAATCCTATTGGCTAGGAGGGAAATTTGTAAGAAGTGGATGGTTTCCTCTGCTCCTTCATATATAGACTAGCTCAACGCTCTGATGGTTATTTCAAGACGGGATGTGGAAGCAAGTAAGAGAAACAAGGACAAGAAAGTAAAGATCGGTCACGTTTATGGGACTGGAAAGATAATTTAGTATTATGCGTTGTATATTTATTACTTGCGTCCTATGATTAAGAACTCAGTTACTCTTGTGTTAGAGACATCGATGTTGGTTGGTGTCTGAATGAGAGAGCTCAGTTCTCCCTGGCTTTAGTCAACTCTGTGTTTGGTGAACATCATAAGGGCGCTATGGAATGGTTCAAAGGCCAGAGGTGTATGAGGACAAAAAAAAAAAGAATTGTGGCGCTAGGCTCTTTCCTTCACTTAATAATTCACATCCCAGAAACAGGACGCTAAGGAAGGCTATTTTTGTTTTTTTGGAATAGGTTTTATAGCAGAATTCGGCAAATCCTTCAACAATGCGGGCTACCCATCTTAGATGTTGCAGGAATTCATCATCCGTGAAATAGATATCATCTACATAGGACAATGCTTCAGGGTCAATGTTGTGTAATATTGAAGTCACATGAGCCGCAAACTGTCCTGGACTGTTCTTGTACCCTTGAGGTAAATGACAGAACTTTTTCTGGGAGCCCAGTGCGCTGAAACTTGTTAGGTCTCTACTCTCAGGTGCTATGTTTTGGCAGAAGAAACCATTGGAAATGTCCATTGTTGTTTTGTATTTTTTGCGCACTATGTTGTTCATAAGTGCTGTGGTATGAGAGTTTTGTATAGCATATGTGCGTGTCTGACTGTTTAAGTGTCTGTAGTCTAAGACTATTCTATATGAATGGTCCGGTTTAGCTGCTGGGAATAAAGGATTATTCATTGCTGAGACACAAGGTTCGATTACGTCCTGGTACTCTAGTTGTGTGAGGATTTCCCTCATGGGTGCTTGAGCATTATGTTTTATTGGATATTGTGGTTGTGGTTGATTCTTAATTGGAATTACTTGATAGGGGGAATCTTTATCCCACCCAACGTGGTTGCGGTATAACGCAAGCGCCTTTGCCAGTGCCCAATCAATGGTGTAGGACTCTGCGAGCTCCTCGGGAACTAGAGGCAAGAAAGAAGGTTTGATAACCTCTTTCCCATATGGGCAAGTACGGACCAATTCAGGTGGCCAATCCCTTTCGGAGAACATCCCTTTCAGTAGAATATCATAATGTTTAAGAAATGGTCCCAAAAGATTGCTTCAATCGTGCGTTCAATGTCTCCTTCTAACTGTATCGTTACTTTGTACTCCCTGTCAGGCGTGGAGACACTCATGTCCGCAGTTTCAACTTGAAAGAAGTCATCAGTTGCTTTCACCTCCAGATTCTCTTGAAGATTCCGGCAAACTATTGTGACCTCTGCAGCGCTGTCCAGCAGAGCTAGTGCCCACTTCTTGTTCTTCAATAGAGTCCTCTTCTTGAGTGGCATGACGAATTGCAACTGCTTCCACTTTTTTCTTCTTAAATTGAGGTTTTTGTTGGGGAAGTTTCTCTTCTTTTTTAACAGAAACTTCCGTTGAGCGTTGTGTTTCCTGTCTCGGTTTCATGTACTCAGGTCTTCGCTCTGACTGCCCACCTCTCTCACAGCGCTTTTCCGGTGAGTCCTGAAAGGAATGAGATTGGCGTGTGTCAGTATATTGATATCTGTTGGGTGTTTTAATATTATCTCTATTTCTGAGATTATGTCTATTCTGTGGGGTCTCCGCATGCAGAGATTCTCCCATTTCTTTTTTAGGTGTGTTGGACTTTTTTCCTTACGCAGGGTCATCCCCAGTCTTTTTGCCTCCTTCCTCCTGGTTTTTCTGACCTCTCGCTGTTGGCTCTAGGACTCTGAGCACTTTATCACTGCTGACCAGTGCTAAAGTGCAGGTGCTCTCCCATCTAAAGTTGGTATGATTGGCTTATACCTAATTGCCATATTTAATTTACCTATAAGTCCCTTGTACAGTGGTATCTCTATACCCAGGGCCTGTAAATTAAATACTACTAGTGGGCCTGCAGCACTGCTTGTGCCACCCACTGAAGTAGACTTTCAAACCTGTCTCAGGCCTGATAGCACAGGGCCTGTGTGCGCAGTTTTCTGCCACAGGGACCTGGCATCTAAATTTACTTGCCAGGCCCAGAACTCCCCTTTTTCTACATGTAAGTCACCCCTAAGGTATGCCCTAGCTAGCCCTATGGGCAGGGTGCCATGTATGTATAAAGGCAGGACATGTGCCAGGTTGCGTGGCCTGTCATGGTAGTGACAAACAGCCTAACTTGGTGTCTCACTGCTGTGAGTGCTGCCTTCTCATAGGATTGCATTAGAAATGCCCTGCCTTATGTGTAAGGGGTATTGTCTGATTTATGAGGGGTAGCGTAGGCATGTTTGGTACGGTTGTGATGGTGATAATAAATGCTGCTCACTGGTGTGGGTGTATTTTTTATTACTATCACAGAAATGCCACTTCTAGAAAGTGTACATTTATCTGTGCTCATGACTCTGGTGTTTTGCAGCTTGACTCCAATCCACGTCTGGGCAGAGTAACAGTTGGGGCTTTGTGCATACTTTTCAGACAGCTTGTACACAGGGAGGGTGGAGGTGTCATTGAGGTGCATCTGCATACTGAATAGTCTTCCTGGGCTGAGAGAAGGGAGAGGTGGGGCACAACTACATTTGTAAAGGCTGTGCCCTGGCCTCACACAATAGGGTCGTTAAACCCCCACTGATGTTTGGAGCCTGTACTGAAAGGAGAGAGGGGGCACTCCCAGAACCAGTTGTAACTGGCTGGAACCTCCTCTCCCTACCATTGCAAAACATTGTAAAGACTGAGTATAAGTATAGGGGAATTTTCCCCACAATTTGGTGACTCTTGAAACATCCTGGAACTGCACACAGAAACGCTGGAAGGACTCACCAGGGACCGCATGGACTGCTGCTGCTGTGCTGACCTGTGACCTGCTTGGTCACTGTGAAGGACTTGCCACTTGCAGCCTTTTCCTTGTGGTGGCCTGTTGCTGGGCCCCTCCACCTGTGGGCCTTTTCTGGTAATTTTGCTCTCCAGGGGCAGGGTGCTGTGGCCCCTGATCCCTGCATCCACCCTGAAGCATGAGGGGTGCTTTACCATTTTTCTTGGCTGAAATGAAGCACTTGGGAAAGCGCTCTGTGGGGGATTTTGTAAGCGCTTGGAAGTGCTTTCCACTTGCTGGTGTGCTACAAAAAGTGTCGACTTTCGTTGTCTGCCCAAGGAAACCAACGCCGCAGCCGGGCCGAAGTGGATGGCTCGAGCGCTTGTCAGAGTGCACCTCCCGCTGCCCAGAAACTTCACTGCCACAACTGGGTCTTTCATTCACTCAAGCGCGTCGGAGCGTGCTGCGTACTAACCCCCAGGGCACTCCAGGAGAGGGAGAGGAGCCGGCGCACTCCTCTCAGTGCCCCTGGGGGATCCGATGATCTAGGTAGTGCCCCCGCGGTACCCGCGGCTCCCCTGTAGTCAAGGAGACCACCGCGACCCGGGAGGCACACAAGCAGCTTCTGAGAGAAGCCCAACATGTGAGAGAGAGGCGCGGCCTCTCCCTGCTCGGCATCGGCAGCCACACCGAGGACGAGGGCGGCTGCCCCCCACTTCATAGAATTTGGGGAAGGCGCGGGGAGCGCCCCCTTCCCCAGTCTCTGCGGTAGGAGCAGGATGTTCCGTTTTCATTTACACTGGCATTTTCTACCCAGAAGGGAGACCTCAACGGAGGCCCCCTGCGGTTCGCCCCTGCTTGTGGATGGGCCTCGCCTGCCCCCACCCCGAGGACAGGGAGTGAGGAGGCCGAGGCAGGTACCCATCTAAATTACGGGTCCCCAGAGGGGCCCGTTTTCGGAAAGGAGAGGGTGCACCATCCCTCTCTCCCCAGGAGCACCGTGAGGCCCCCGTGGTGAGCGCAGAAGCGCCAAGGGCCCACTCATGCTCTCTTAGGCACTGGAGGTGCCTTTATCATCTACCAGGTATTTCTAAGTGACAAGGTAGATACCAAAAGTTCTAATTAGAGGCTTTATTATATTATATGTTGCCTACCTGTTTTATGATGTTTTTAGACATGTGTGCAAATGCTCCTTTCATGGACATGCTTGCTAATATGTTTTTCTAACTTGCCATATGTTTTCTAGTGTCCCTACTATGGGCATTTTATGATATTCTTATGACAAGTGCTTTGGTGTAATAACTGAATAACTGTGTTTCCTGACTACTGCTTATGTTGCAGAATACTGAGTAACCTGTGTGTTATGTGTAACTACTGCCTGTTTGCAGAGTAACTAATGTGTAACGTTCTGACAACTGCTAAGGTAGCAGGATAGTACTGATATGTGATGTTTGGTCTGATAATTGCGTTGTGCACAATACAGTATATTTTCATATAATCTGGTGTTGTGTTTCCTTTGTGGTGGGGATATTGTGTCACATGTGTTGTGTGTGTTGTGCAAAAGCTTTACACATTGCCTCTGGGATAGGTCTGACTGCTCGTGCCAAGCTACCAAGGGGGTGAGCAGGGGTTATCTTGGACGTGTAACTCCCTTGCCCTGACTAGAGTGGGTAAGTTCTGCCTGGCTGAGGTGCATACCCTAGCCAACCAGAAACCCCATTTCTAACATTGGTTGTCAGCAGTGAGGATAGGACTTGCGCTTGCACTATACCATTGTGACTCATAATTTCACTACAAGGATTGTGTTTAGACCATCGCATGTTTGGCTTCTCTTAACTATCTCTCTTTGGTCATTTTTCCAGTTTTCAGTTCTCACGCTTGGGTATTGTGGTTGTCACACTTGTATTTTTTTTTGTACCTTTTCAAAATGGGGCTTACCTTTGATTTAGAGGACCTGCCGTTTTACACGCAGGAGGAATTAGAGGGGTTCTGTAGAGAGAGAGGGCTGCCTGTAGAAGGGGACCTCAGGAGATCTCTGAATTTGTTTGAAAGGTTTGTGACATATACCCAGGGAGGGAGTGTGCTTAGGAGGTACCCAGAGGATCCTGAGTGTAGCGAGGGTTAACAATGGGAGGGCTCCCAGACCTCATCCCTAGTCATTGCCCTGACTAGAGTGGGTAAGTTCTGTCTGGCTGAGGTGCATACCCTAGCCAACCAGAAACCCCATTTCTAACAAGGTGCTTTTTTGGTTGTTTTTTGTCCCAGGGTTTTTTAGAACCCTCTGGACCTTGCTTGGTAATATCTTTGTTAGATTTACCCTGAAACTGTGGTTTTGTGGGTCTGGCCCCCAGACTATCTCGACCAATACTAGAGTAGGTCTCCACGATAATCTTTGGCAGCTCAAGTTCTTGATCCTGTGCAGGAATGTCCCTGAGCCGCATGCACACTGCTAGTGCAACTGCTTCCCCTTTAAGGTTGCCTAATATGATTGAAGATACTGTGGCAAAATTGCCCATGAGTTGCATCCCCAAGGCCGGGGCAGCCCCGTATTCATCTTGAATCTGTTTTAACACTTCCGGAAGATTGACAAGTGTTTGTGTACCATGTGCGGTAGTATAGAGTGTGGCAAATACTGTGCCCCAAGTATTGCAGTTATCTATTGTGGCAACCATCCCAAAAGGCAAGCACATAGTTAATATTCTGTGTTAATCCTGAGGGCCTGTATGGGGAAATACACCTTCCAGTGCATTTATTTTTTGAGCTCACCAAAACGGAATCTCTTCTCGTTTGGTGGGTGCATTACCCATGATCGAATGTACAGTTGCAGGATTAATAGCTGGCGTTACTGCATATGGTTGCCCCGGAGCAGCACATGCTGGGTTTGTATTTAATGTTTGCATTACAAACTGTACTAATCGTCTATATATTTCTGCCAGCTCAGCATACAAGTGGCAGACTTCAGCTACCGTCAAGGTTTCTGCATCAGGGTGCAGTGTATATGTGGCCAATGAAGGACAGGTGGGACCTTCATTATTTAGAGAACCTAACCTAACATGTAGTATTGCATGTGGTAGGGTGCCATCAAGCCAATTATTATGTTCTTGATGTAGGTATTTCTAGATATGCATATGCTCTACATTGTGCAGGTGTATTTGCAGGTGTATAGTGATAAAATGTATTTGTGTTCCCATCAGCTGCTGGAAATGTGACCAAAGAATAAAATATTTCTGTTCTATAGGATGGATGAGCCTCAACAACAAATGTAAGAGGACCCCCGTCAGCCGTTAGGCCATGTGCCAATAAATGTGCAGTAAGGGGTGGTCGCATATTGACTGCAATTGCTATCCGCTGCCGGTTCGCCTTGGTGAATGGTAAATTCTGTTCAGGGATAAGCACACCAAATGTGGATTTTCCTTTTAGAGTTCAAGCTTGAACAACCTACAGCGTTAGTTAGGTACTCCCTACTTAGCTGAGGAGGAAATATCCTCAATACCACAGACTAGCCTTTCCATATAGTGAGACAGAGATACTCAGGAGGACTCGAAAATTAAAGTCTGACCAAACTTTGCTGCGCCATGTCGCATAGGTTCTCATTATCCTAATGAGACTACTGGATTTGGGTGGCAGAATCACCTGGACTGTGGGGGACTGAGTCTGAACCTACTCCAGGTGATGCCTGTCAACCTAATCCGGGTTTGTTCCATCTAACTAATAGTGCCTCCTCTCCGCACAAGAGCAGGGATGATTGGGCAACCGGGTGCATGACATAAATGACTCCTCAGGGAAATTGTGGTCACTCAGATCTCTTTCGTTTCTCCCAGTTACATTAGTCTCACATATGCAAGGTCAATCAGAGGCAGAATAAAGTACAATAAGATTTTATTGAAGTAACTGCATCTTCTATAATAAAGCATGTATTTCAATAACTAGGACGATGAAGCACAACAGGATTAAAAAAGTGATGAGCAGAGTAAAACACAGGAATAACGCTATCATATTGTCACTAGGGTTCGTATCGTTAGTTTCTACCTAGGCTATGTTAGAGCACAGCATGTTAAGTTCTAATTCTTCCCTTCGGGTTCCCCCTAAGAAAACATCATCCATCATACCTGAGCAAGAGGCCTGTAGTCTACATAAGCAGCTGCAGTGAAGCCCTCAGCAATCAGCATACAGTTGTGGTCATCTGGCAAGAATCTCCCTCTAATGTACATGGGACAAAGTAGTGTTTTTTATAATAAAACAGCTGATGTTCCAAGAAAATATCCCCATGTGAGTTTGTATATGTTTCTGTGAACAGTAGAGACAAAGCGTACCACTTTTGCCAGCAACCTATCTCACTGCAGCCTTGAGAAAGCACAAAGTGAAAGAAATGTCTTAATTTAAGAACACAGTGATGACCTAGGCGAGAAGCAACAAGATAGAGAAAATAAAACAACACAGCAAATGTAGTTGTTATTAAAATAATATAACGAAGCTAGAACAAAAACATATCTAGGTTCAAGTGCACAACGGCAGGCCTAGTTTCCTAAAATAACGTATATGAAGATATAGCTAAAATGGCTACACAAGAGGACCATGATGGCTCCACCACAGTCGTAATATGGCCACCGCGAGTCTGCCGTTCTTAAGACTGCCAGACTCGTAATGATGTCCTATGTTATTTAGGGGGTCATTCTGACCCTGGCGGTCATGGACCGCCAGGGCCAACAACCGCGGAAGCACCGCCAACAGGCTGGCAGTGCTTCCATGGGCATTCTGACCGCGGCAGTACAGCCGCGGTCAGAAACAGGAAACCGGCGGTGTCCCGCCGGTTTCCCGCTGCCCCAGGGAATCCTCCACGGCGGCGCTGCAAGCAGCGCCGCCATGGGGATTCCGACCCCCTTCCCTCCAGCCTGGTGAACCTGGCTGGCGGGAACGGGTGTCGTGGGGCCCCTGGGGGCCCCTGCAGTGCCCATGCCACTGGCATGGGCACTGCAGGGGCCCCCTAACAGGGCCCCACATAGATTTTCAGTGTCTGCGTGGCAGACACTGAAAATCGCGACGGGTGCAACTGCACCCGTCGCACCCCTTCCACTCCGCCGGCTCCATTCGGAGCCGGCATCCTCGTGGAAGGGGGTTTCCCGCTGGGCGGGCGGACGGCCTTCTGGCGGTCGCCCGCCAGCCCAGCGGGAAACTCAGAATGACCGGTGCGGTCATTCGGCGGCTCCCGCCGGGCGTGCGGTGACCGCCGCCGGCGGGAGTCAGAATGACCCCCTTAGTGTCTAAATATGAGTGATATTCATTCCGTTATCAACAACAGCCAATGCTTTCTCCAAATTAGCGTGATTTATCTACCTTAAATGAGCAGCAGCTTCCACTTTTGAAAACCTTTTTGAATGAGGTGAACTAGAAGCTCTAAAGAAATCTTGTAAATCTATGTCATCAGACGGGAGAGAGAAATGCTCTTTTACAGCTGATAAGTGGAATGTGTCAGCATTACTGACATAACTTTCCTACACTGTAAGTAGTAACAATTACTGTGTGTTGTGACTGGATGTAGCGAGGGTCAAGCCTACTTGCTTTAAAACCCTGCAAGCAGTTTGTAAAAATTGCATGACAATCGATTGTGTCCACTGGCCCAATAACCACCCATTGGGACCTGAAAGTGTAGAATTAAATGTGTCATTCTGAACCAAACCATTGAGGTGTTCTTCTGTGTAATTTACCAAACTTTGCCAATTGTCAAATTGTGCAATGTAAGGGATACAGGGCACATTCATGTCTTTAATCTTTGCTAGACCTAGGCAAGTTTTCTACTGAATCATGTCATTCAGAAAAATCACTTATAGTGGAATTAGACATGCTTTAAATAAGTTATTCATGCCCTGCCCTTGCAAACCCTTTGTTCCCTAAATTGATTTTAAATCAATTGTTTCTTTTCAATATTCAGAGCTTTAATGGCTAGTTGGTAAATACATTAATTTGAGTAAATTAATTTAGTGTTGGTCAGCATGTTTTTCTTGCTTTTGCAGATGATAGTTTAAAATATTAAGATACAGAATCCGAAGTATCATGCCCAGAAAAATATGTAAATGTGTCGAGATATGTTTTGGAACTCCCTACCAGTGGAGTTAGCCAATGTTCCCATTGTGTGCAATTGAAAATTGTATGTAGAGTAGTAGCTCTATATATGTAATGGTGGGCATAGTGATGGTAACAAAACCTTTTGCCCTAATTGGCTGAGTTCATGTACATATCTTTACTTTCACATACAGTATAGGATTCAAGCTCAGAAAGCACTGAAGAAACTGTTTTTACATCACAGTCATCAGATACAACACCTGGTGTTACAATACCATCCATAGCGATCTTAAACACATATGGAATTTTAATTGTTTCTGTATAACCAAAAATGACATATGGATCTTTATCCCATACCGTCCCCACAGGAACTGGATCAGTAGAATTTTTCATGGGGGACAGTTCTTTTCACAATTAGTAGGAAGAAAAATTAGGTTTCAGTACCTCATCTACCAGTTCAACAGCAGAGTGTTCAGGAAGATAATGCCCATTCATAAGCAAGAAGAAAACAATAACAATTCCAATCCACAAGAAGAGAGCAAACAAGGCAACTATAATCTACAAATAGGACCATGGTCAGGTCAGATAAGTGCATTTAACCTAGTGAAGAAATGTACCTATACCATGAAGAGAATTGTGAGTAGAATCTGAAGAGGGGTAGACAAAGTATCCAGAAGCAGTCTGTGTAGAAACAGGAGCCTCAGCAGGTAAAAGAGAACTGGTAGGCACCTCAAAATGTGGTACATCATAAACAACCCTGTTGTGTCAAGTAGTAGAAAACTGTAGACTTACGTCCAATGTATTTTTTGTATGTGAATCAGTAACTGGAATCAACAAAAGTTCATTCTCCCCCCTCCCCAACCTTTGGGAAACAATGTTGGTGTTGTTCAATGCTTGAAGAGGTATTTCCTCTACAGCACGAGGGGATTTTAAGAAACTACCAAAGAGTCCTTGCGTACTACTGTGTAGGATCGGCCACATGATACAATTGTACTTGATCAATGCAGACAAAGCATTTGTCTCTACAACCAGCAAGCTGTGGCAAAATCACACTTCTGGTACCTTGAACTCCAAGAACTGGCACCAGTGCACAGTATGATGTGTTAAATTCTTTTTTCACCACAATCTTCTCTTGAACCAACTTTTGGAGCCTAGCCTGTAGTTGCTGGTTGAACCCTCATTCCTTCAGTGGCAGAATTTGTATTGGAACGCTCATCTCAGAAGTCTTGAAGATCCTGTAAGACAGTGAGACATTCATTTATCATTTATGTCAAAAGGTGTTTCTGCTGCAGCTGTGCCAGGACCATTAACTGGACATAATTCTGGATGCCAACATGGGTTTCATATGGGTTTAGGCCACCCAAAGATCTTCTAGATCTTTAGGAAGATTATTTAATGCTCTCTGGACTCCATAAACGGGGTGGATCCAAATGTGCCAGAACCTAATATGCCAGCTGTTAAGGATTGCTTTAAGTCTCTATTCTTTCCCTCCACTATTGAATTTCCCAGGGCCCTGGTCCAAGTGTCATGCAGCTACTGCATATGTCCCATAAAGACTTGCTTATCTCTAATCACAGTATGAGCGTCAGCCAATCACTGTGGCCACACCCAGTGAAAGCTGGAGCAAGAATGTACAGCACGTAGGATGTATTTAAACGCAACATCCAAATTTAGGGGGTCTAGATATATACACTGCAGTGGTTAATTTGATACTAGGAGGGGTGTCTGCATTGGCCATTTGATAGTGGAGCTTTTAAATTGTTGGCAAAGGCCACAGCTAAGGACATACTGCTTTGTCTGTACAGACTGTGCCACCAGTAGCATTTTCGTGCAAAGAAACTGTAGCTGCCACACCAGCATGGGCAGATGCTTCCTCCTCATGTGCTTCTTTAATTAATTAATTTGCCTGCAGTCTTGGTTGGGGATCACCGAATCACCCACCCATCAAAGGGTTAGATAAGGAATGTTTTGGGCACATAAATGGTAGGAATATTTTGCTGGATATGCTTTTGGTAAAGAGTTGCCATTAGCCAAAGCATTCCAGCAGCCAATATTTCTTCATCCACCCTCATGTGGAAAAGAGTAATCACAGCTACAGTTGCAGTAATAACTGCAGACATGGCTGATTCATCAGCCAGTGAATTCCCTACAGCATGTATTCCAATATGTTGGTGGCTAAATGTATGCATTGCATGTACCCGTGGCAGACTGTCTTTAAGTTGTACAAAGAAAAGCGTATGCAGTTCCTATTGAAAGGGTGGAAAGACTGTTTGTCACCCCTAACATGAACTAGGTCTGAAGGAAGGAAATAAATGTTAGTGCAAGAGCCTTCACCCACTCAATTGGGTGGCATGCTTCATCATTGGGCAGCTTCTCATTAGAAAGGCACTGCAATGCCTAATGAGCATCCAGAAGGGAGCTCTTTCCCAGGGCTTCTTTATAAAGTGCCATATGAAGAGTCAAATGAAACTGTCTGATGTGTAGATTGGAAAGAGTAATAGTTGAAAAAGGCACCTAAGGGACACCTAAATTGTGTTTATTTTATGGGTAGGCTTGTCATGATTAGAAACAAAGGTAAAACAATGAAGGAAAATACAGTAATGTTCCTTCGTGTTTTGTATTAAATCAGGGTTAACTTGTTTCTTCCCTAAATGTGACTAAGATCGGTGGCAACCCATCAGGACCAAACCACAAAATGCTAATCTACAACGGTGATGGACCTTCATAAATATGAAGGAAAGCGCCCAGATGGAAACCTCACTAACTTTGTGCTGTGAAATAAGTACCAAAAATAAGGCAGTGACCAGACAACACATAGGGAATAAACAGTCACAAAATAATAGTAATCAATGTTCAGGAAAGTTCCTCCTCATGCTGGTGAAGATGAATAATCATCAGAATGAATAAAACAAACAGAACGTATAATGTAATAGCAAGTATCATGTATCAAAATAAATGGGACATACAAATAAAAACAAATGTGAAATAATTCACCACTTGATAAGACATGTACAATATATAACATCAGGGCAAGTAAGCTTTATCCAACCATATGAAGCACTACCACAGATTGCATGTGTCAAACACCTAAGGTGGAAACATGCTGTCATACTCGATAAAGTAAACCCAAAACAATTATTAAAAATGGTGAAAGGCAGCATGTGCAGTCTATATCATACCCCTCTGAAGTCAGGACTACGCCCCTTAGGTCTCATGGATGCATTCGAGTATTGTGCGATAACTGGTAAAAATGTTGCAGATTGTAAGAACCTTGAAAACCCACATCAAGCCGCGGGGTCAGGAACAATGCATTAACAGTACTCACAAAGGTCCACCTGGAAAGGTGCCAGTGAGGTACCTCCATCCCTGATCCTGAAAGTGACCTGGATGGGGTGGATGCCACTCATGAAGCGTGACCTCAGTGTGTGCTCATATCAGGGGCCGGGCCGCACCCACTAAGAGCAATAGGAGACAGTCGGTATTAGGGCACCATGTTGGGGATAGTATGACTGAAAAACAAAAATAAGAAAGATAGCTGGAAGCATATCCTGTCTCCCAAAAACTTTTTGGATACTCCATAAGTAGGAAAGTATCTACATTGGAATGGACTAAACATAGAGCAGAGTAATTACAGACTTCTTAAATCGCAGCAACTTTAAGTTCTGCTTCCTTTTCCCAAAGCAATTCTGACCCTGGCGGTCATGGACCGCCAGGGCCAACGACCGCGGAAGCACCGCCAACAGGCTGGCGGTGCTTCCATGGGTATTCTGACCGCGGCGGAACAGCCGCAGTCAGAAACGGGAAACCGGCGGTGTCCCGCCGGTTTCCCGCTGCCCCAGGGAATCCTCCATGGCGGTGCTGCAAGCAGCGCCGCCATGGGGATTCCGACCCCCTTCCCGCCAGCCTGGTTCTGGCGGTTTTCACCGCCAGAACCTGGCTGGCGGAAACGGGTGTCGTGGGGCCCCTGGGGGACCCTGCAGTGCCCATGCCATTGGCATGGGCACTGCAGGGGCCCCCTAACAGGGCCCCACTTAGATTTTCAGTGTCTGCGTGGCAGACACTGAAAATCGCGACGGGTGCAACTGCACCCGTCGCACCCCTTCCACTCCGCTGGCTCCATTCGGAGCCGGCATCCTCGTGGAAGGGGGTTTCCCGCTGGGCGGGCGGCCTTCTGGCGGTCGCCCGCCAGCCCAGCGGGAAACTCAGAATGACCGCTGCGGTCATTTGACCGCGGTGCGGTCATTCGGCGGCTCCCGCCGGGCGTGCGGTGACCGCCGCCGGCGGGAGTCAGAATGACCCCCTTTATGTTAGATAGCATTTTCTTTAGAGTCTCTGAATCCATTAAGGTGGCAGTAATGCAGATTTTCATTAAAACACTGGACACAGTTATATGAATCACACGCTCTTAGAGTTTGGATTTCAGGATCCATATGTTCCAGTGCCAGAATCATGGCCTGGAATTCAGCTAGTTGTGCAGTGCAATCCCTAGGGACTGCGTGAAAGTGTGTTGAGGGTGGAACTCTCCATCCCTCATTAATCCTTAAAGAGCTGTGCAAGCTGTAGAGTGTTGGTGATTGGTGCCTGTTGCAGGTTGAGCTGAAGCGTCAGTATATAAGACGTATTTATACTGATCAAAAGGCAAAATGTTAGTAGGCATGGGTATTCTAGTTCATACTGTTGAAATTCTTGAGTTTGTGGTGTAGGGTTAAACGCACAATCAACAACAGTGGCAGTCAAGGAAGTGGTCCATTGTATCTATCTAGCATGTGAGGCTTTTGCACTTGTGATGCTAGCCTTTGTGACAGCCTTCAAGGCTGGAATGGGAGTGACAACAATAATACACTTTTCCTGGCCCAGTTGTATTCCTTTAATTACAGCCATCTAAACTGCAGTCAGTATTTTTTCAGAGGAAGAAAAAAACGCATTTCAGCATTATAATATAAATGCAATTTGTATGTAATTGTCACTGTGTCGCCTTAATTGAATGTGACACTGGTGAAACCAGTGGCACCTGGTATTATCCAGTTGGCCAAGTTTGTTTTATTTACACATGTGCGTGTGTAAGTTTCATGCTTCAAGCAGGTCAGTTTGTAGTGATCTGGGTATTTATGTGTGTTCTGGTATCCAATATTTACTGGAAACATCTGAACAAATGAAATCACACAGTAGTTTTATGCATTGTGCATAGTCTGGAATGTATGCTCTTCCAAAATTGAAAAATCCTAACAAGGATTGTAGCTTTTTAAAGGTATTTGGTGGTTGTAGTTAGGCATGCTGCTTTAAGGAGTGTGGTGCCAGGCTCTTTCTCTCATTTTATAGCTCATATCCTAAAAATAGGTCAGTGAGAAAAGCAATTTTAGTTTTTTTTAACTCAAATTTGTAGGCATGTTTAGCAATTTTCATTACAATGAGATCTCCTTTGGTTAGATGAGTGTTTGAGACATCATCCATTAGATGTATGCCATCAACGTAGGACAATGCTTCTCGATCAATATCATGCATTATAGATGATACACGGGCTGCAAATAGCACTGGATTGTTCTCATACCCTGGAGGGAGCTGGGGAAAAATGGCGATAAGAGATGAGAGCGGAAAAAGTGGTTAGATCCCTGCTTTCAAGTACTATATTTTGGTACAAAAGCTCATTAGAAATATTCAGGGTTGTTTTGTATTTTTTAAGGACATAATTATTCATTAATGCTCACTGTGTGAGTTGTGTATTGCAAATGTGCATGTGTGACTACTTATGTGGCCATAATCTACGACTGTTCTATAGCAGTTATCCGGCTTACCTACTGGAAATAAGGGGTTGTTAATGGGAGATACACTGATCTCAATTACTCCATGGTACTCTAGCTGCAAGAGAATCTTCTACAAAAAGCATTTGCTTCATGTTTTATTGGGTATTATGGCTTCACTTTCAGGCCGAACCTTATGGATATTACGTGTGAAGGTGAGTCCTTATTCTAGCCCACATGGTTGCAGATAGTGCAGGGGTTTGTGCAAAAGCCTATTCTATTCTGCTGCGTATGCTTGCTTTACTTGCTCAGGAAAAAGGACTGAGAAAGATGGTAAAATCATATCTTACCCTTGTGGGAAGGTTCTAACAAACTCAGTTGGTCAATCATTTTCAGCCAAGAAAATGTCATAACTAAGTGTTAGGGTTTCTCAGAAAATTACTTTAATTGTGTGCATTTTGCCTCCTCAGTCTTTATACTCAATTTATACATTGTCTGGAGGGGCGACTCGCCGATCTGGGATTTCAACTTTTTTGTAGTAGTTAGTTGCTCTCACATCCAAAAACTCTTGAAGATTCTGGTGAACTATCATGACCTTTGCCACACTGTCTAGCACAGTCACTGCCCCTGTCCTGCAGTGATGTTCTCAGTATATGTGGCATATTTTGCCGAAATTTCTGCAACCTTCTTTTTAAATTGGGGTAAATTTCTCTTCCTTGATTATGATGATGTCAGACAATCATTGTGGACCCTTTTTCGGTTTGACATACCCTTTTTGTCAGCTTTCTGACCACTCTACTCTCTTGGAGCTTTGTCGGATGAGCCCTGACAGAAATGAGAAGGGTATGTATCAGTGTACTGCTACCTGTCAGGTTGTTTTAAAGTATCACAGTTATGTAAATTATGTTTTTCAGAGCTCTCTGGTTGCAGAGATTCTCGCTGTGATTTTGTTTGTTCTTTATTTGTTTTTTGTTTATCCCAGCATTTATCAGAAAACTCTGATAATTGCTTGGTATTATCATTTCCAGGCATACCTTTAAGCTCTGGGTTATTTGGTCTGGTCCCTAGATTATCACAACCTATAATGTATAGGTTTCAGCAATAAATGTTGGTAACTCGCATGCTTGGTCTAGTAATAGAACCTATGAAAGGTGTTGGCGAACTGCCAGTGTTGCAGCTTCCCCTTTCATATTTCCTAAAATGATTGAGCATACTGTAAAAAGTTGCCAGTAAATTTCATCCCCAAATCCAGGGCAGTTTCAGCAAATCTGGTAAAATAGCAAGAGATGGTGTACCTTGGGTTATGGTACAGGTTGCAGCAAAGACTGAACACCATGTGGAACAGTCTTCAATAGAGGGTACCATACCAAGTGACAAGCAAGTTGTATGAATTCTGTATTCTGTCATTACTGAGGGGACCCAATTCAATGCTGTCAACAATGTGTGATAGTGTGCCTTGGAACCAGTTTCCGTGTTCCTAATATGTTTGGGGTATTTTTAAGTGTTGGTATAGCTGATATTGGCCTGGTAGGTTGGCCACTGGGTAGGAATGAAAGGCATTTGTATTGGCATGAACTGCAGAAAAAGTGACCCATGATTAAAGTACTTCAGTTTTGTATGCATTGTGTGCCTAAACCACAAATGTAACATCTCCATCCCAATTAGCTAGAACATTTTTAATTAGATGCTGTGTAACAGCATGTCTGCAATTGACAGAAATATTAACTGGATTCACTATTTTAGGGAATGGCATTCAGAGAAGGAAATACTAAAGTGGGGCTACCTTTTAGACGTTTAAGCTTGAACAACCTACAGACAAATATAGGTGCTTCCTATACTGCTGAGGGGGATATAGTTCCTATTATCACATACGTCTCCATATTAAGGTGAATGGGGCACCTTGGCACAGAAGGGAAACTACTCAGGAGAACCGTCAAATAAGTACCTGACCTATTTATGTTGGTGGAACCATGTTATGCAGTTTCTACTAAGATCTGTGATTAGGACAACAGAACTTCAGAATGTGGTGGACTAAGTCCATCCACACCATCAGAAGCTGTTATTCCAATCTGTAGCTATCGCACAGCGCCTCACCTGGACCCCTGAACCTACCATGGCAGAAGGTGATTATGGCAACCTGAACATGGCACTCTGACTACCGAGGGAAGTCGTTGAAACAGATCTGACCTGTTTGTAGTATTACTCATGTATTCCCAGGCGAAACAGAAGAGGGATATGAGATTTTCAACACATTTATTGAAACAATGTAATCTTGTATAGAAAGAATCAGCTGCGATAATTAAGTAGATAAAGCAAAGCAAAGTTACTGTCATTATGAACATAGAAAAGACAATGAATAATCCAACCATGGTGAATGAAGTTCAGGTTGTAGAAGTTCCCTAGGACTATACTGGGAGCACAGTGGGTGTACCTTTCTGCCTGGCCCAATCTAAGGGATTAACCTTAGCCCCATTCCTGGAGAAAGCGTCAAGAGTCAGGGTGCAGTGTGTATAACAATCCTCTCAGGAACCTTGTGGATTAGCTATAGCAGAGATGCATGTTGAACACAGCTATTGTCCCACGATGGTCGCGGCTGGAATGCCCCTCTGTCCCTTTGGGGTCAGTGCACCTTTTATATAATAAACCTATACTGTGTTGAAAGCACAGTATGATGCAATGTTGTGTCTAATTGTTAGAAGCTGTCTCCTGAAGGGCAACATGCAAACTAGGATATCCTGTACAGTGTTTCCAACCTTGAACAGAAAGCACTCATTACATGCCATGAAAAGGTTAACTAAGCAAGCAACACGTACCACATATTTCTACAAGACTCTCTTTGCAAGAAAAGTATATACAATGTCATTGCTGAAAGCAATGCAGCTAAAACATGTACCATGTCAAATATAAGGTGAAGCTAAAACAGGGGAACCAACTCGGTCCAAGAGGTCCTAACAACACCTCCTTTTTTCTAGCTGACTTGTACACACAAAGCATGCACCAAATAGGCTACATGCAAATGCACATACTTTGCACGCACTGAGAAGTTACATCTAGCAGCTGGGTCAGCTTAAGAGCAGAACTTGACACAAATGATCCAATAAATCTTTACTCCAGTGGCATATAAGGAAATGTCTGGTCACAATTACTGATTCACAAAACAGGGTATACTGCCACCACTGCTCTGCATGCAAGACCCGTGAAAGGGACTGTAGACTCTTGTCAATCAAATGAGGGCATGGCTTGTTGTATACCTGAGGGTCCAGGACAGGTCCAGTACCTCATTCATGTCAAGTTACAGTCCTCAGCCTTTGCACACACTATGTTAGTGAGAAACTGAGGTCAAAACCAAATATTAATACATATATTAATTCCCATGGGATCTTTAGACAAAACTACAGCCCAAACCGCTGGACGAAATTGCACCAAATTTGGCAGAAAGCTAGATTTCAGTACACACATTGTGCTTTTGCTTATTTTGTGTAAATCTGTTCAGTAGTTTTAGAGATATTTGAGGGAAAATAAAAATAGATATCTCTGTCCACAATGACTTCACGAATAATGATGAGCTCAAACCAGGAAGTGATGGCAGCCACCTTGAGACTCAGCTTCAGCCGAGTCCCAGAAACAAATGTAATAAAAAAGAAAAGAGGCAAGGGTTCAGGCAACCTGACCCCTTAGCTCTTGTGGTGGGGTCCCAGAAGGAACCCGCAAGAGCTAAAAAGCATTTTTTAAAGAAATTGTGCTGCAAATTTGCAACATTTGCATACTCGCAGCAAAACATTTTTAAAATTTTTAAAAAGCAAGTGCTGGCACCTGTGCTTGTTTTTGTAAAGCCATCGGGTGGGCCTGGTCACTGGGGCATTTATAATTTTGAATGTGGTGGGGTCTCCTGGCTCCCCACATCCCTGGGCACCACCACCTCCCAGGGCAAAATGCTTTTTATATGGGAGAGAGGCCTGACAGCCTCCCCTACAATCCTGGGGACCACCACGTCCCTAGGGCGATACATACAATATGTACAGGGGGCCCCATAACCCGGGGACCACCACCTCCCAGGGGCATTGTTGAATTCAATGCGGGGAAGGCCAGGTGCCCCCTGCTACCCTGGGGATCACCACCTCCCTGGGGCATTTTTTAAGATTGAATGCGGAGGGTGAATGGCCCCCCTGCAGCCCTGGGGCAAAACAGATTATTGGAGGAGGGCTACGCGCTCTCCCTCTGGGAGCCACTGATGGCCCTGGGACCACCACCCCCCAGAGCCAGCTCCTGCTATGTCCCTGGATGCCTACCCCCAGGACATAGCTGTTTGCTTTCGTTTGATGGGAGCTGACCACTCCCACCCAGCAAAAACAAACATAGTGCCGCTTTCTGACAGTGGGACCTGTGAAACATGTCCCGCTGTCAGAAAGCAAAGTTTTCATCTGTCTTCCCTGCATGCAGATATGCGTGCAGGGAAGACAGATGAAAACATTGCTCCAGCAAGCAGGGGGCTGCTATTTAGAACAGCTCCTTGCTTGTTGGAGTAATGTCAGCTCACTCAGGAGGCGGGAGCCGGCTAGGACCGCAGGGCAGACCTTGAGGATCACCCCGCAGTTTCAGATAGCCTGTAAAGGGCCCAAAGTTTTTAAAAAATCATCAGAGACCATGGGGGAGGCCTTGAGGCTACCCCCATGGTCCCAGAAAGCCAGTAAAGGACAGAGAATGTAAAAAACATTTAAAAAAACAATTACCAAATGGTCAATGTCTCAGACCCTCACACTGGAAGTCGAGGGTTGTACTCCAGGTGTGTATGTGATCGTTTCCCTCCTTTAATTCTTTTTAAACTTCAAACATTTAAGGCTCCTACTGACAGATGATCTCATTCTTTTTGATTGAAATTAATTTTTTCATTGTTTCAACTTATCCAGAAATATCTCATTCTAAGTATATCATCAATCAAAGCCTAAAAACTCTCGCTCTCCCTCCCTCTCTCTCTCTCTCTTTTAATCTCTTTCCCCCACTCACATGTCCACTCGGACCCTTACACACTCACTCACAGACCCACTCAGACCCTCGTGCACCCACTCACAGCCCCAGTCAGACCCTCACACAGCCACTCAGAGACCCACTCAGACACTCATGCACCCTCTCACAGATCTTCTCAGACTCACACACCCACTCACAGACCCACTGACACCCTCATGCACCCACTCACAGACCTGTGCAGACACTGACACACCCACTAAATACTGATGCACCCAGTCTCACATCCAGAGACTCCCATAGATACTCTCACCCCCAGATACACCCTCTTACACCTATTCTCACACCCAGAGAGATGGGCTGCGGCCAACTCCCGCCATGTATGGCCAAAGAGCCATCTGCAGAGTAGGGTTGTGTGGTTAGGGGGGTTAACTATAACTTGTGCCCTCACCATGCACTGCTAATTACTCCAAAAAATTAAGGCATTAATGATAACTCTGATAACATCAGTGATAATATCAATGTAATATTTTCAGTAACATTTTTGACAAAAAACTGCATGTGGGGTGCGAGTTATAGTTATCTTAGGTCACGAGTTACAATTACTTGAGATAACTCTAACTATAGCAGGTGAATTGGTATGGTTTTGTACGTTTAAAATGTGAGCTTAACTATAACGTCTGTGTAACCTTTGTTTTTTTCAGTGAATATGTATATATATATATATTGCAAATCCACTATTTTTGCTGATACTGCTCAGTCACCATGAAGAGGGTTCGTGTACAGGTCAGGCTCCCGTAAATCTAAATCTGCATATCCACAAAAACTCTTCCATAATACGTGAAGACTATACAATAACTCAGCAGCATATTGCAATGTGGTATAATCAGTCCCCATAATCACCAACTGGCCCCAACAGCCAATCCAATGTGTTTCAGCGAATCGCGTCTTGCTCATGGGTAAACTTTTTCGTGATTCCTTTCCAATTAAAAACTCACAGTCAATTTGTGAAAATAAATGAAAGACCAAAAACAAAAGTCCAACAACAAACATGATAATGTGGTTTTGATGGCCATCTTGAAACATGTTTTCTTCCACTATACCTTAATGTTCTTCTCAGATTTCTTACAATTCCACAGGATATTTTATCCCAACTGTAATTCTCATATTTATTAACATTATCCATGCATCTCTATTATTGCATTCTTCTTCTAATGTACATACCTACAATTCCCAAGAGTTCTGTAGCAGTGGGCCAAAATATACTGTATAATGCCAAAGTGGGCCATACCATAATAGCCCTCACCCACAATGACAGTACTGCTAACCCACATTTCTTATTCCAAGTTAAGAATCAACAGTATCTGATAAACATGATTATATAACAACTTATAAGCATTATTATCCATGTTGCAATGAAGACTGGATGCCAGGAACTAGCTCCTAGTAGATTCACAGCATATCGCCTGTCAAGTCTTCAAATATGTCAGTATATAAAAATATATGGGCAACAGAAAAAGAAACAGAGGGGAAAGATGTAAGGATTCAAATAGAAGAAAAGGAATTATATAAATGGGAAAGCAAACAAAGTGAAAAGAAATAGAAGAGAGAGAAAACAAGATCAATATTAATAATCACTAAAGTCACATGGTGGCCATACCACACATATCACAAAGTTTATACAACTAATAAAATTCGAACACTAACATAAACCCTAGAAAATTTAGAGTTAAAATCTTTCTAAAGCAAAAGAGAGGGTTATCCAAACACAGAGCCAAAGGTCAAAGGAAATAATTTTTGGAAATCAGACTAAATTCAGAAATACACAATTAAACACAACTACAAAATTACAAAATGAATAGAGACGAAGGACCCAGGATCACCCTAGCCTCAGGGTTCCGCAAGATGTATTTCCAGCTCCTCATCCTTATTCAGTCCATACAGTGTCTTAGGCCCTCATTTCAAGTTTGGCAGTCTGAGGACTGCCACAGTGGAGGTGGCATTCGCACTGCAGCCGGCACAGCGGAGAAGACCGCCATATTATGACCATGGCGGTGTTCCCAACGGAACACAGCCAATACACCGCCAGTACCGCCAGTGCGGATGTCCCGCTGCGGATGCCGGCAAGCATCTCCAGTCTGGCGGGGACCATGTTACCACTGAGCATATTACAAGGTTGCAAACTGCCAGGATTTTTGGCGCGGTCAGACTGCCACTGAAACCCTGGCAGAAACAAACAGTATAAAAGGAGACACTCACCTTCAGGAACACATACACGTCCAAGCTGCCATGGAACCTGAGCTTGAAGTCTTCCCACTGCTCTTGATTCCACTACGACTCTAGAACCAGCAACGGCGACGAAGACAACAACCGTAAGTGTACACCCACCTAGCACACACTGGAGGGAAAGCCATTAATACACACGCACACACAACACACACAGCCGGATTGGCTAGTGACGGCCACACACACATGCAAACACCCGTACCAACACACACAAACTACACATTCCACTGCCAACATACACATGTCATAGACACACCAACCCACACACACACCACTGCCACTGTCTAACACAATCATACACAACACCACTGAGTCACACAACAATATCACTGCCACAACCACACAAACGTATTGACAAGGAAGAACACTGTACACCTTCACATGACAAAACATACTGACAGCAACACGTAACAACGGCACACAACTAATCAATACCAAAACACTGCCATCCAAGGTGTCAGATGTCACACTACGTCAACACAACACACAAAGCACATTACATCTCCATCACCACACACACGGACGCACACATAACAACCACACAATGCCACACAACACCGTTACAACACATCACACCAAGTATAATGCACAACTTAGCTACACAGCTCATGCTGCAACACAATCACATCACATACACATACACATAACACACAAATTGCACAAATACAACACATCCATGTTGAAGTAAAGGTAGGACTAGTATGTAACCATCGAAACCAACAGGTGGTTGGCCCATATATATTAGACAGAAATACCAAAATTGCAAAAAAGTCCAATATGTCCAAGTGCCCCAGGCATATATGGCACTTGTCATTGCCCCAACTTGACTCCTGACTGGAAAGTGGCCTCCACATAGTAGGGACATCAAGTGGGCAGGCAGGTACCTCAGGGGTAAGGGGGGATGGCAGAGGTGGGGCTAATGGCTTGGGAGAGGGGTCCTTGGGCTTGGGTTGTGGGTTAGGCGTTGGGGCTTTGGTTTCTGCTTAGTTTTTGGGGTTAGCTCCTTCACTTTGGGCTTGGGAGGGGTAACCTTGGATATGGGGGAGTTGAATTTTTTGCAGGGGGAGGGGCATGGGCAACACCAGAGGTGGCAGGGTAGGACTGGGAAGTGGAAGGACTAGGCTCAGTGAGAGACACAGGGGACACAGAATGCTTCGGGAACCACGGGGTGGGAGGATGGTAGGGAAGAGGGAAAACTCAAAAAGCAATCTTTTCTTAAGGGCACAAGGGTGGCCATGGGAAAAGTGTTTGGGAGAAGAGGGAGAAGGAGTGGTTGTGAGGTGTGTTCTTGGAGGTGTCTTGGGCACAGGTGTGTGAGTTGAAGGCATGTGTGTGCTGGGAGTCTGTTGGGTGGGTGAGTCGCGGCGCATAGGTGTTTTGGGAGGAGAGGGAATGAGGTGCAGGGAGTTGCCATGGTGGATGGATGACTGTCTACTGGGGTGTTGCCTGCAGATAAGGTTGATGTGTTGCATTTGGTGGTGTTGGTAGTTGTGGTGAGTGCACATATGGTGAATGGGGTGGATGTATGCGGGTGTGGATGTGTGGTGACTGTGGGTATGATGGGACTTGTGGCTGGATCAGGGAGTGCTGGTGTTGTGGTAGCATGCGTGAGTGGTGTAGTGTCTGTGAAGGAGGCGGTGGTGTGGGAGTCAGTGTAGGGAGTGGATGTTGTTGTGTGTGCAAGTGGGTGATGTCTGTGTGCATGCCGGTGGTGGGTCTTGTGGTGCTTGTGTTTGTCACTGCGAACTGTGTCTGTTGAGGTGGGTGAATGGCAGTCTCACTGTGTGCTCTGAATGAGTGTGGGAGAGGGGTGTGGGATTGGGATGAGATAGCTGGAGGGGGGACGGAAGACAAAGGGAAACTGTCTGCCGTCAGCGAGGAGGCCAGAGCCTGAAAGGATCTGAGCAGGCCAGACAGGGCACTGTGAATGCCTTTGAGGAACACATTGCTCTGCTGTACCTGAGCTGCCAGTCCCTGGATGACATTCACAATGGTTGTCTGACCCACAGAGATGGACCTCAGGAGGTCAATAGCCTCCTCACTGAGGGCAGCCGGGCTGACTGGGGCAGGGGCAGAGGTGTCCGCGGTGAAGGAAACACCCACCCTCCTGGGTTGGCAGGCACAGGCAACTGGGTGGGGAGCAACAGTGAGGGGGGTGCTGGTAAGGGGGGAGGTGGACAAGGATGCTGCTGAGGTGGTCCCAGATGGGTCCGCCACTGCCAGGGAGCATCCACCAGAGGATGAATCTGAAGATGATACAGATGATCCGGTCTTCCTTTTGGCACTCTCCTCGCCCTCTGTCCCACTGGTCCCCTCGGCTCCGCTGGTATCAGCCTCCTTGTTCAAGTTGGCTGCTGCTTCCCCACTCACCGGTATGCCTTCTCCTTTGCTTGATGATGTTGATACACACAAACACAGAGGAGGAGAGGGAGGGAGAGAGAGAGAAAGATAGGGTGCAAAAGGGTCAATACTTACCTACCATTTACACAGATCAACATGTACATCTCTTCAAATATATTATGGCAGGCCATGCCATGACAATGACACACCATTTCTACAAAAACACATTGGGTAAATCAAGATGCAATGGTAAAAAAACTGACATTGTGGGAACATTCTGACTAAAGTGGGTCAAGGCTAAAACACTGCATAGCAGCCCTTACCACATCTGGTACCATACCATTGTAGCAAGTCCACAGAATGATAGCTTCAATAAGAGAAATTGCTGTGCTTTTTGCCCACATAGAGTCACATGTATCAGAATACCATGGTTGTATCCATACACATTTCCTATACTCTTAAGTCAACATATGTCAGCATGGTACGCTACCATGCCCAAAATCCTGTCCCATTGAGGTCATGCATGTAGTGGACCCCTGATGCCATCCCCTCAGCTACTGTACAAAATAGAGATTGCCTCAGTCATTGTGGGAGACAAATACTGATGTGATAGCACTTATGCCTCAGGCACACTGATGCAGATGGAAGAAGATGGCCTGACACAAGGCGTTGGGTGTCCACACTCACCCAGTCATTGTATATGTCAATTGGATATACACTGACTGCATTGTATTGTCACACATAATCAATTCAGAGCCCGCCAGGGTGACTGATACCCATTGTTGATGTGCATCTACCGCTGATCACATGCACATCTGCCCACATGTAAGCCACCCAATCACAAACAAGGCCTGTCATGTGTGAGGTGAGAGCCTGTACTTACCCCCTTGTGGCTGCAGTGCTGCCCTCAAGTGTCCATCCACCTCAGGGTAGGTCACTGCCAATATGCAGGCCATTGGGGGGGGTCAGGGTCCAACGAGAACCCCTACCTTGTTGGGAGGACGCCGCCAGCTGAGCCTCTGCGGTTTTCCCGGCCCAGCGTCTCAACTCCTAGCCTCGCTTTTTGTAGTGGGTGCTCCATCGGCTATAGACCCCCAGGGTCTGCACTTGCTTGGCGATGGCATGCCAGATCCCCTTTTTCTGATTGGCACTGACCTGCAGGGGTGACACAGTGTTAGAAATTAGGTTTCTGGTTGGCTAGGGTATGCACCTAAGCCAGACAGAACCCACCCACTCTAGCCAGGGCACGGGAGTTACACACCCAAGATAACCCCTGCTCACCCCCTTGGTAACTTGGCACGAGCAGTCAAGTCTATCCCAGAGGCAATGTGGAAAGCATTTGCACAACACACACAACACATGTGACGCACTATCCCCACCACAAAGATATCACAACACCAAGTTATGTAAAAATAAACTGCATTGTAGACAACATTATTAGACCAAACAGAACATGGCAGTAATACCCTGCTACCCAAGCAGTTGTTAGAACATTACACAGCATTAGTACTCTGCGAAATCCAGCAGTAGTCACATAAAACACATAGGTTACTGAATATTCTGCTACATACACAAGTCATAAAATCATCATACGTGTCCATAACAGGAACATCTGAAAACATATGCCAAGTCATTAACAAAAAGAAACATACCACCCTGGTTGCTCACATCATCAGAGGACACATGACCATTGTTGTAAAAACATCCCATGAGTATCCTTAGCACAACAGCAGGGATATATATATATATATTGGGGGGTTGGGGGGTGCCACCAACCAGAAGCCCTGACGGAAAAATGGGGATGTCCCTACCCCAACATCGGAGCTCCTCTGATCCAGTGGTAGCACCTGCTGTGTCCAACCGGACGGGGTCTATCCAGCGAGGTTGCCACCTTGCCCACAAGCCACAAGAGTGACACAAGGCCCAGTGAGAACGGGTGACCTCCCTCGAGGTTTTACCATAGTTCAGGAGCTAAAACAAGGAGGGGGGCCAGCAGTGCAGGGGACTCTGATTAAGCCTCCACCCTGCCGGTATGGCACCTGCACCCGTTGCAGTGTGCGTGCCTTGCTACAGCCTGCCCGGGCCACTGCAGTGAAGTCTGCCAACAGTCAGTGCCAGTTGGTGCCCCAGTGGCACTCTCTGTAGTGCGCTTCACCCCAGAGGCACCGCTAGAAGCATGCTCGCTCACTCCAGGTTTTGTTCCAAGTGCCCCGGGGGCACAAGACACAGCACGTGTCAGACGCGCCCAATAGATATGAGTGCCTGGGTCGTGGCGGTGATTTTCCCCAGCCCTAGGATTCACAAAGCACTCTCAAGGCGCAAATAAATGCAAGAATAAATGCAGGAACAAGCGCTCTCAAGGAGCTTAGTATATAAATAGAACATGCCCTCTAGGAGCTAGGAGCCTAAGAGGCAAAGCACCCATCAAGTGTTTTGCAATAGAGGCGAAATGCTCCTTTGCGCTGTCAAGCACGCAGAGGTAGGGGACAGGGGCCACAGCACCCAGCCCTAAGTAGACACAAGGGGAGCACATGCAGTAGGGCCCAAGGCAGGCCAGCACAAGGAGTGTGCAGTCATTGGCCGTTCCTTCTAGTAACCCAGCAGGTCAGCACAGCAGCAGCAGTCCAAGGCGGTTCCTGGTGAGTCCCTTCAGCAGCATTCTGTGTCCATATACTTAAGATGTTTCTTGTGCACTTTTACATGGGGAAAATCCCCTGTACTTATACTCAGTTTTGTAAAGCACGCATAATGAGGAGGAGAAGAACTTCCAACCAGTTACAACTGGTTCCAGGAGTGTCCCCTTTCTCCTCCAGCACAGGCTCCAGACATGAGTTTGGGGTAAATGAGCCCTTGGTGGGAGGCCTGGGCACAGCCTTTACAAATGCAGGTGTGCCCCGCCTCCCCTTCTCTCACCCCAGGAAGACCATTCAAAATGCAGATGCACCTCTGTGACAGCTTTACCCTCCTTTTTTACCGGCTGTCTGAAAAATATGCACAAAGCCCAGCTGTCACTCTGCCCCAGACATGGATTGGAGTCAAGCTGCAAAACACCAGAGTCATAAGCACAGAGAAATGCTCACTTTCTAGAAGTGGCATTTCTATCATGGTAATACAAAATCCACCTACACCAGTGAGCAGCATTTCTCACTACTATTACAACCATACCAGATATGCCTGTGCTACCCCCCATGAAGCAGATAACATCCCCTAGACAGAAAGCAGGGCATGGCAATGCAATCCCATGAGCAAGGCAGCACCCACAGCAGTTAGAAACCAAATAGGCTCTTTGTCCCTACTAGAACAGGCCACACAACCAGGCACATGTCCTACCTTCTACATACATAGCACCTAGCCCATAGGGTGAGCTAGGGCCTACCTTAGGGGTGACTTACATGTAGAAAAAGGGGAGTTCCAGGACTGGGAAATATATTGAGATGCCAGGTCCCAGTGGCAGTAAACTGCACATCCAGGCCCTGCTGTAGCAGGCCTGAGACAGGTTTGAAAGGCTACTTCTGTGGGTGCCACAAGCAGCGCTGCAGGCCCACTAGTAGCATTTAATTTACAGACCCAGGGTTTAGGAATCCACTGTACAAGCGACTTACAGGTAAATTAAATATGCCATTTTGGTGTAAGCCAATCATACCATCTTTAGAAGGGAGCGCACCTGCACTTTAGCACTGATCAGCAGTGATAAAATGCTCAGAGTCCTAGAGCCAACAGCAAGAGGTCAGAAAAAGTAGGAGGAAGGAGGCAAAAAGTTTGGGGATGACCCTGCCAAAAGGGCCAGGTCCAACACACAGACAGAAGGAAAAGGTCATGTAGAGTGGCACCACATCAGTAGCAGTGGACTTCACACATCATACACATCACATACCCACAATAACGTGTCTTCACGCCACAATCGATTTTACTTCATTACCCCTGCATGCATCCACTCCCTGTGTACACACATACCTATCACACGAGACAATGGAATTCGGCTCACCTTCTCCTCTGGTGCCTCATACAGCTGTCCATACAGGGGTAGGATCCCATCCACAAGTTTCTCCAACTTCTCCTGAGTGAAGGCTGGGCCCTATCACCTGCAGGACATTGCATGATGGATCCCAGAGACAGTACACAGCAGCTCATGTTGTGGAGGTCTTGCTTGCACAAATGTCAGGAGTCAAGTGAGCTAGATGGCAGAAAATGGCAGTCACGGCTGCCGTGTACAAGACCGTCTCCGCCGGCTGTGATCATCATTGGCCCCAGTCTTCCATTGGCAACGTTATCCAATGAGGAGTTGCACAACGGTTGCGATCCCCTACCGCCATAACGACATACGCTGGCGGGATTAGGTCATTTCCATATGCCCTGTGCTTGTAGGACAGGCAGCTGCCATTTTAAAAACATTTCATGGCTTATAGAGCAAAAATTAGTGTGTTGTGCCAGATTGTTGTCCATCATGCAGTTGGCCTGTGTTTTGCCCTCATGGCTTGGCCCACACATGTGCCATAAATGTCACAGTGGAGTTAGATGTGCTGCTGTAAATTCCAGTACACATGCAGCTACTTGATGCCTCATTGGCGTGATAATCATATGTGGCACTGAAATTGGTACATACAAGTTCCGTTCTGGGTAAATAGGCTGCTGCAACATGGAATATTACACATGGTTTGTGTGTGATATGCTGTTGGACCAGGGCTGCAAAGGGCCGCTAGAATAGCATAGACCAGTGGTTCCCAACCTGTGATCCAGGGACCCCTGGGGGTCCGCAAAGCCTTCTCAGGGGGTCCGCGACTGCTTAGAACATTAAGAAATATTAACAAATATTGACAAATTAGATCCCCAGCTCCCAGTAATGACTCAAGCGGGGGTCCCTGGATTCCAATGATGATACATTGGGGGTCCCTGGATTCCATTAATGTTAAAGTGCGGGTCCACTGAAATCAAAAGGTTGGGAGCCATTGGCATAGAGGGTTCGTCAACATGCCCTATACGGCATGTGTAAACTTTAGCACCATGTCTTCTGTGTTTGTTGTGCGCTACAAGTTTAGTGTTAGCCAGCATGTGTAAAGTGGACATCAATTGTACATTTTCCTCTTTATGTCCCAGAAACCGTGCAATGGCGAGAATGGGAAATGCACCGGTGTACCACCCCTAGTCGACCTTGCTACCCTGGAGGAGAGGCACATCATACACACCTATTGTCTGAATCATCAGACCATCATGGAATGTGTAATCACTTGGAGCCAGATCTTTTGTCTGCCATATGTAATCCCTATGCCACCCCTCCCACAGTACGGGTTTTGTCAAGTGCTACACGTCCTTTGCTTCAGGCTCCTTCCAGATTACAGTGGGCTTAGCAGCAGGGATGTCGTAGCCCATTTTCAGTCATGTGTTGAAGGATGTACTATGTGCTTTTCTGAAACACATGGACAGCTACATCAGGTTCCCCAACGTGCGGATTTGCCCACTGAGAAGGATGACTTCTACGACATAAGACACATCCCTTATGTGATAAAGGCCATAGATAGCACCCACATTGCTTTGGTTCCTCCCAGGGCTAATGAACAAGCGTACAGGAACAGGAAAAACTTTTATTCCATCAATGTCCAGGTGGTGTGTCTCGTGGACTAGTATATCTCCCAAGTTACGGCCAAGTTTCCTGGATCTGTGCATGACTCCTAAATCCTTAGGAACAGCAATGTCCCACACATGATGGCACAACTACAGAGAGAGAGGTCCTAGCTAATTGATATGTATGCAATATTATATGTGCAACTGTGATGTCACATCATCCCAAATCTGCCCTGTGTCTCAACCGGTATAGTGACAGGTCCTACCTCTGTGCACACAGGTGACTCTGGCTATCCTGACATTTCCTGGCTGTTGACACCAGTGAGATATCCTACAACGGATGGGAAACACCATTTCAATGAGGCCCACAGCAGGTCGAGGCGTGTGACAGAAATTACTTTGGGCTACAGAAGGCCAGATTCAGGTGCCTCCACGTATGAGGTGCCCTGCTCTACACTCCCCAAAAGGTCTGCAAGATCATTGTTGCCTGCTCCTTGTTACACAATTTGGCACTGAGATGTCACACACCATTACTGGATGATGAAGGTGGCAGCTGGACCAGCAGCTGATCATGATGACATTCGAAGTGATGATGAGGATGATGATGAAGGTGCAGCTGACTCAAGGACTGAGCAGTTCAACCAATACTTCATGTGACATTCAGGTATGTGTAATGTGTATTGTCATGTCTCAGATTTCCTATTTTCCTTCTCATATTGGCCCCCTGGTCAGTTACATAAGTGAAAGTGTACCTATCCCTCTGTGTGGCCTGTGCTGGGAGACAGATTGCCCATCAGGAGCTGTCTTAATCATCTAAAGTCTGACATGTGTTGATAATGCATGTTGGTAGGGTGACATCTTTGTGGCATTTTCTCAGTCATTCAAACTCCAAAGCAAATGTTTTGACAACTATAGATTGGGTATTTTGTACCACTCCTTATCCTGACTGTTCCCATTTCCATTCATGGAGACTGGCCCTTCCTCACAGTTGTACGTGTCTTTTGTTGGCTCAGATCAGCTGTCAGCTAGCAAGCAATGGCAATGTGTTTCTGGAGACTGTGAATGTTGCATGGTATACTGTTTTCCCATGTCACTTGACAATTCACACTGGGTCCGACTACAATGTACTACATATGTGTTGTGTGTGCCCCCATGACTCGTATCCTGATGGTTATCCCTGTCTTAGTCTACTTGCAGGTTGCTTTGGTGGAGCTACTCTGGTGTCTGCCTGAACTAGTGACTCCCTTGACAAATCGATTTTGGAACATGTCTGAGGTACAGTGTAACCTGCTGGTGAATCCTCCCTCTCCTACCATGTAACATACTTATTGTGATTGTGGATTGACCCACATTACATTCTGGTAAACACACACTGGAACATGTTATAATAAAGACAGAAATGCAGTTGCTGTGTTCTATGGTGTTTATTGTGCTTCTATTGTCCAATAGGTGATGAGTGGGGGCATGGTGGATGAAATCATGAGAGTGGGTGGCCCAGCGGTAGGTAGTACAGGTCCAGTGTCCAAGGGCCAATGGAAAAATGGAGGCTTGATATTGGCCAGTCAACAGGGTGTTTCAGTGGCACACAAGGGAGAATTTTCAGGTGAGGGTCACTTCCTGGCAGTGGTTTTGGTATTGACATCAGCTCCTGCATGATGTCTGGAAGGACATCCACGTTTGCGGGGGTCCCCCAGCTACAGAGGGACATGTGCCAGTTGCCTGTAGTTCCTCAGGCAAGGCGTCCATTCCACTAGCTGCAGCAGATGTTGAAGGCTCCGTTGGTATGTGGCTAGTGGAAGTGACCTGCTGGTGTGTGGAGGTTGCACCCAGAATGGTGGTGAGTTCCTTTAGCACCCATCCAATGAAGGCCATGGTGGCATTGTGATCAAGCCACTGCTGCAATGACCTCATGGTGGTTTTCCCTCTGCAGCATCTGGTTTTCCTGCAAGATGGTGAGTTGTTGGCCCCTCTTGTCCTGGGATTGCTGGTATGCTCCCAGGACTTGGGAGATGGTTTCCCCACCAGTTGAGTGCCTTGGGGGCACCATCCTCTGGCCCACAGCATCCCTCTCATGCACCCTGCCCCCTGTGCCTGTGCTCCTGGCACAGTGTGCCCACTCCAAGTTACACCAGGACCTTCATTGTCTTAGGTGTGAAGAGTCGACTATGGTTCCTGAACTGTGGGGCACACTGCTGATTGAACAGTCCTTGGAACACAGGTCTGGGGATGAGCAGTTGGCTGTGCTGTTGATGCCACAGGGTGGGGGGATCTGATGTGGGCAGGGTGAGGCTGGTAGTGGTGGACTGACTAGTAGTCTCAGATGGGCCAGGTAAGTCATCACTGTCCAGACATCCAGAGGTGTAGTCCTCACCGGGGCCTTCACCCTGGGAGGGCTGACTCTTATAGGCATCCTCTGCACAGTGGTAGTGGTAAGGGTACCTGTGGGTGGAGTGAGAGAGAGTTACATAGTGGAGGTGTGATTGGCATTGACATTGTGTGATGTATACTGTGGCTTGACTTGTATCCCAGTTATGGCAATGATGATGCAGCAATGCTGTTATTGTTTGTGGATACAGAAATGGCTACCATGTCCCGTTCCAATTTGAGGAATCAAAATTGCCTTGCTGCCATTGTCATGTAGCGGTTCTCAGCTGTAGCATGTAGTAGGTGTAGGGGGTGCAATAGTTAGCGATGCAGGTGTTGCACTGTGACATGGACATTTCAGGTTGTCATGTGGCTGGGCATGTGCATTGTGGGAGTTGTAGTGATAGTTCTTGGTTGTGGCATCCGTGAACTGGGCAGGGACTGTGTGGTGATAGTGGCTAGGTGGTGGAGTGGCATGCAGGGGAGGCACACACTATTTCACAGCCATTTTCACTACACCTAAGTAACTTATAAGTCCCCTATATGTCTAACCATCATTTACTGTAGGTTAGGTGCAAAGTTACTAAGTGTGAGGGCACATAGTTCAGGGCCAATTCCCAGGACTTTGTGAGTGTGGGGAGCAATTACACGCATGCACTACATATAGGTCAATACCTATAAGTAGCTTCACAATGGTAACTCCGAACATGGCCATATAAGGTGTCTAAGATCATGGAATTGTCCCAGTTCCAAATCTGGTATTGCAGAGCCAATTCCATGCATCCTGGGGGCTCCACTATGGAACCCCAGTACTGCCACACCAGCTCTCTGAGACTTGCAAAGCAGCTACAGCTGCTGCCACCTCACAGACAGGGTTCTGCCCTCCTGGGGTCTGAGTAGCTCAGTCCCAGGAAGGCACAACAAAGCAATTATTTAGGGAGCAGGGTGTTACACCCTCTCCCTTTGGAAATAGGTGTTACAGGCTGGGGAGGGGTAGCCTTCCCCAGCCTCTGGAAATGCTTTGAAGGGCACAGATGGTGCCCTCCTTGCATAAGCCAGTCTGCACTGGTTCAAGGACCCCCAGTCCCTGCTCTGGCGTGAAACTGGACAAAGGAAAGGGGAGTGACCACTCCCTTGTCCATCACCACCCCCAGGGGTGGTGCCTCGAGCTCCTCCAGGGTGTCACAGACTTCAACCAGCTTGTTTTCCAAGGTGTGGGGACACTCTGGAGGCCTCTGAGTGGCCAGTTCCAGCAGGTGACATCAGAGACCCCTCCTGATAAGGTAGCCAATCCCCCTCTCAGGACTATTTAGGGTCTCTCCTGTGGGTTCTCTTCAGATTCTACTTTCAAGTTTCCAGCAGGAATCCTCTGCAACTACTACTTCATCCTCTGACCTCGGATCATCCGCAGACTGCTCCAGGAACCGCTGTCATAGCAACAAAGTATCCAGAAGGGCTACGTTTCCTCTGCAACTTCAGCTCCAGCTAGCAACTGCAACAGTTTCCACGGTGCGCATGCTCTGGGGACTCCCATTCTTCACCCTGCACCCGAAGGACTGAATAAATTTCTTGTGGAGTGACAGAGTCACTTCCCTGCTCAAGCAGGCACCTTCTAAGTCAACAACAGGTTCTCTTGGACTCCTCTCCTGGTGACGAGTGTGCTCCTTGGAACACAGGTGGTGGACCCCTTCGACACAGAATGTCCAGAGGTCCTGCTGTCCCAATTTGGAGGAGGTAAGACCTTGCCTTCCCCGAGTTTGACAGTACCCCTGTGCACCACGTCTTCTTCACCTCCTGATGCCTCTGTGCACTATTTGCAAACTTCCTTTGTGCACAGCCTGGCCCAGGTCCCCACACTCTATACTGTAATGCTCAACTCGCTTAGTTGTTGTCCGTTGGCGTGGGACCTCCCTTTGTAGTGCTGCACCAACTGCAATATGTACCTTCTTTGTCCCCGTGTCCTGGGACTCCTGTGGGTGCTGTCTGGTGTTTTGAGGGATCTCTAAAGTGCTGAGAGCCCCCTCTTCCTCCTCACACAGAGTTGAGGCCCTCAGGTCCCTCCTGGGTCCAGACAGCGCCATTTTGATGCAAAACGAGACTTTGCCGAAACCAAGGCTTGTTGGACGAATCCAGTGCCAAAACTCACCTGCATCCAACATCTCTTCATGGGACATGCACTGCATCATGCAGGAACCCGTTGACATCTTTCTTGGGTGCATTTCTGCAGTCTTTGTCCAACCGGGGACTCTTCTTTTGCACCCTCTTCTGGGTTGGCAGGGGCTTCTGTCCTTTCTGGAACTTCTTCCGACTTCTGGACCTGGTCTCCTTCCTTTGCAGGTCTTCAGGTCCAGGGATCCACCAATTGTTGCTTGCAGTCTTGCTTGGTTCTTACAATAACTCTAATCACAACTTGTAGTGTGTCCTAAGGAAACTTGCAATACTTTACTCCTACTTTCCTGGGCTCTGGGGTGGGTAATTTACTTACCTTTACTGTATTCTTACTCTCCCAGCGATTCTCTACATACTACACTTGTCTAGGGGGGAATTCGAGATTCGCATTCCACTTTCTTAGTATATGGTTTGTGTTGCCCCTAGACCTATTTTCTCCCATTGTATTCTAGAGCATTTCCTATTGTTTGCACCATCCTATGTCTAATTACTTACCTTATTTTGGTGTCTAATGTATATGTTGTGTATAATACTTACCTCTGGAAGGAGTATTGCCTCTAAGATATTCTTGGCCTTGTGTCACCCAAATAAACTGCCTTTATTTTTGGTAACACTGAGTATTGTCTTTACTTGTGTATAAGTACTGTGTAGCTAAAAGCGGTATTGCAGGAGCTTTGCATGTCTCCTAGTTCAGCCTAAGCTGCTCTGCTGTAGCTACCTCTATCAGCCTAAGCTGCTAGAACACTACTACATTTCACTAATAAGGGATAACTGGCCCTGGTATAAGGTGTAAGTACCCAAGGTACCCACTACAAATCAGGCCAGCCTCCTACACTCAGGTTTACAAAATGTTGTAAATCTGAGGCAGCGTCAAAATGCAAAGAGTGTTGCTGTGGCACACCCACTGCAACATCCATTGCATGCCCCTCTGTCGCAGATAACTGCGTCAGAGGGGACCATATTTACAAGGAGGTGTAACGCTACAAAAGGGTGTAACCTCCCTGTAAATATGGAGCAGAAGTTAGCGCCACTGGAACGTTGCCGCTCAATAATATGCCCCTCAGTGTTTAAGGATATTATATAGGTGGACAAATAATAGAGATGCATGGGTAGTGTTAAGAAATGAGAATTACAGGTAAGGATAAAATATCCTGTGGAATTGTGAGAAATGTGTGAAGAACATTAAGGTATATTGGAAGAAAACATATTTCACGATGGCCACCAAAACCACATAATCATATTCGTTGTTGGTCTTTTTTTTTTGTCCTTCATTTATTTTCATTATTCCACTGTGGGTTTTAAATTGGAAAGGAATCACATTTTTTTTTACTCATGATCAAAGCGTTATACGCCAAAATGCGCGGGGTTGTCTGTTGGTGATTATGGGAACTGTTTAAACCACATTGCAATATGCTGCTGAGTATGTGTATATTCATGTATTATGGTCCTCATTATGGCATTGGCAGTAAATCCCACTTACCGCCACACTGACTGCCGCCAACATACCGCCGTCGCGGCAGATATACATTCACCATATTATGACACACACACGTCAATCTGTCATTATTCAGCCACATACACAAATCTGCGACACAAAAGGTCAGTGTTAAACTGGGGGTATCTAAACCCACACCGTTACACCAACAGAGCAACGTCCATCACATTAAGTCCCACATTCAACGGTGGTAAAACATTGGCGGTACATACCGCGGCGCTCAAAATACACACACAGATACAAAAGAACACCACATTGGACAATTCAAACAACACACACCTGACACCCTTACACACACCACACCGGCCCACTCACTCCACTATAAAACACACACCCACATTACCCACAACCCTTTACCATTACAAACAATTGCCACCAGAGAGAGACAGCAAGACCACAGACACAACCAGAGCCACACACTACTCACATCTATACACTACTCATACACCCCACATCACACACCCCAACACATTACCCAACACACCCTCACCTACACACCTCACACAACACCCATGGCACCACAAAGACACCCCCGATTCACAGAGGAGGAGCTAAGGGTCATGGTGGAGGAAATCATCAGGGTAGAGCCTCAGCTATTTGGGGCACAGGTGCAGCAGATATTGATAGCTAGGAAGATGGAGCTATGGCAGAGAATCATGGACAGGGTCAACGCCGTGGGACAGCACCCACGAACTAGGGATGACATCAGGAAGAGGTGGAATGACCTATGGGGGAAGGAATGTTCCATTGCAGCAAGACACCAGCTTGCTGTACAGAGGACCGGCAGTGGACCTCCACCTCTCCCCCCACAACTAACAGCATGGGAGGAGCAAGTCTTGGCAATCATGCATCCTGAGAGCCTTACCAGAGTAGGAGGAGGACTGGACTCTGGTAAGTCAACTCTTTACTACAATCACCCCCCTACCTGCATGCCATCACATACCCCCACACTCACCCGTCACTCCCATCACTCCACCATGTCCCACACACCCCACCATCACATCTCACTCATCCCACTGCCAAGCCCTGCATGCCATACCAATGCATGGACACCACTCACAGCCCTGAATGAACACCTATCACTAAAGCATGCACACTAGAGAGAATCATCTAGCCCAGGGTTCTGCAAAGTCGGTCCTGGAGAGCCTGGTCCATGCCAGATTTTTTGCATATCCACATTTAGAAAAATGTAGATTTCTGAAACACCTTTATTCTAAATGTGGATATGCTAAAAATCTGGCATGGACCCAGCTTTCCAGGACCGACTTTGCAGAACCCTGAGCTAGTCCACCACATACCAACTCACACAAGTGAAAGCTGACGGGGCAAATACAACCAAAGAGGGCCAGCCAGCGATGCACAATATGTCACACACAGAAACAATAACACATCATTTACATCCCCACAGGTACCCTAGCCAATGTCACCGGAGAGGAGGTGCCAGCACTATCCAGTCCCCCAACTAAAGAGGCCCACATTGATGACAGCAACTTCCGGATCTGGATGACCAACCTGGCCCATCAGGGACCTCTGGACAGTCGGTTATCCAAGCCTAGTCACACACCACCACATAGCATCCCCCATCTGGAAACACCACCACAGCACTCACCCAGCGTACCCACACCTCTGTCCCCAAGACACGTCAATCAGCAGTGAGTCCACCTCTACAGGGAGCCCAGGGCACACCTCATACCTAAGACAATCAGGGACCTGAGGTGAGTGGCAGTGGGCACACGGTTTAGGGGACAGAGGCACAGGCCAACAAGGAAACTGAGAGGACAGCTGTGCGCCAGGGGGAGGACAGGCCCAGGGAACCAACTCTCCAGGAGGCACTTGCAGAGATCCTCAGAGCATATCAACATTCCCAGGACATGATGAACCAGATCCTTGACAATGCGTAGGAGAACAGGTGGCTGCAGGAGGGACAGTACCAGGGGATCAGGGAGGACTTGTAGGCCATCAACACCACCCTGGTCTCCATAGCAGGGGTGCTGGCAGACATGGCCAATATTTTGAGGGAGGCAGTCACACAACAGTAGGCCCCTGCCACTAGCCAGACATCTGAACTCCCTTCCACCTCTGCTTCTGCTAGTGGAAAGGAGGCCCGCCACAGGACCAACAGGCCACCAGCACCCCTCCCCAAGCAGAAGGAGAACTACCCCGCAAACATTCCCTGCGACCCAGACAGAAGCCAGAGACACTTGCCAAGACCCCCACCAGGAAATGAGACTCTCCTGATTGTCACTCTTGTGTCCCACTCAGTCACCCTGTCCACCTTGAACTGCTATTGCTCCCCTTCCTATGGCACCTTGGACAATGCACCTGTGCTACAGACTGGAACAATACCCTGGACTTTCCTCCATCATCACCCCATCCCATTGAACTTGCCCTTCAATATTTTAGCACTTCAATAAACACCCTTGGAAAAAATAGAAGTATGGAGTATGTCAGATTTTTCAAGTACGTATTCATTTACCCAGGTTCAAACATTGCAATTCAACTGTACAGTAAATGAGCATATGTTAATGACCTGTAGCTGGCTGCAGTGATCACACCAGGAGCTATTGTGAGACACCAACATATGTAAAATGAATTGCCAAAGGGTACAGTAAGTGGGCTTAGAAGTGGGAAATAACAGCATGTCAGTGCCACAGAAATACAAAATAATGAAAATTAAATGTGAATTAACACTGTCTTACCTGTGTGTCATTGGAAGTATTGTCTGGTGACTGCTGTTCTGTTGTCCTCATCCTCTGCCTCCTCATCCTCACTGTCCACAGGATCCACTGCTGCCACACGACCATCTCAAGCCTCCTCCTCCTGCAGAAAAGGCATATAGCGTCTCAGGCCAAGGTTGTGCAACATGCAGCATGCCACTATTATCTGGCAGACCTTCTTGGGTGAGTAGCACAGGGATCCACCTGTTAGATGGAAGCACCTTAACCTGGCCTTCAGGAGGCCAAAGGTCCTTTCTATAATCCCTCTGGTTCGCCCATGTGCCTCATTGTAATGTTCTTCTGCCCTTGTCCTGGCATTCCTCACTAGGGTCAGCAGCCAAGATAGGTTGGGGTGACCAGAGTCACCTGCAATATTGAGGGACAACATTTAGCCACACACTATCCCATATGTCCCACACCATACCCATACGCCAACATATACTGGGTGGGGACCAGGGCTCACCTATTAGCCACACCCTGTGCCTCTGTAGTTGGCCCATCACATTTGGGATGCTGCTATTCCTCAGGATAAAGGCATCATGCACCGACCCAGGATACTTAGCATTGACGTGGGAGATGTACTGGTCTGCCAATCACACCATCTTTACATTTATAGAGTGGAAACTCTTACGATTTCTGAACACCTGTACATTTTGACGGGGGACAAATGCAATATGTGTTCCATCAATCGCCACAATTATGTTGGGGATATGTCCCATTGCATAGAACTCGGCCATCACTGTGGCCAAATCTTCAACCTGGGGAAATATAATGTAGCTGCATATGTGTTTAATCAGGGCAGACAACATTCTGGTGAGCACTATTGAGAACATTGGCTGTGACATTCCTCCTGCCAAGCCCACTGTCACTTGGAAAGAACCAGTTGCCAGGAAATGGAGCACAGACAGAACTTGCACAAGAGAGGGGATCCCAGTGGGGTTACGGATAGCAGATATCATGTCAGGCTCTAATTGGGCACACAGATCTGTGATTGTGGCCCTGTCAAGTCTATAGGTGAGGATGATGTGCCTGTCCTCCATTGTTGCCAAGTCCACCAAGGGTCTGTACTTGGGATATGTCTTCATCTCTTATTCATCCGCAGCGGTGGCAATCTATAGGGCATAAGAGTGTGGAGCCAGACACAAACTGAACAATGGGGCTACAACAGAACTTTGCATGCTGTTAACTTGTCCCGTATGTCAAAATTTAAACATTGACGCAGCAATTATCCCGGGCCTGCCCCCCATTGAAATGGCGTCCGCCTGTCCTGTTTGGAGGGACAGGTGGAAAGGAGGTAATTCCGCTGAAGGTGTTCGCCGTTGCGGAAGATGGTTGGGAACTGCTGCCGAACTCCTCATTGGTTATAATTGGGCCTTATGGGTTACAGTGGCCATGGGTGATCCACGCCGGCGGTGACAGTATGTACCATCGTGGACATGACCACCATTTTATATCTGATTTCTCACTTGCTACCTGACCTTAAACAGGAGAGGACCTACACTGCATTGGCTGCTGTGACCTGTGTCTGTAACCTACCATGGCCCGTTTGACTGGGGAAAGGGCCCCTGCCTTCACTTCTGCAGAGTTTGAGAGACTGGTGGATGGGCTCCTACCCCAGTACAGACTGCTGTATGGGCCTCCATACCAACAGGTGAGTACACTCTGGGCACGATGCCTGTGGCATGAATGCCTTGAGTGGTGTGTGAAGGCCTTGTGTAAAGGAAGTGGGTGGATGTCCTCTGAGCGGCGTATTAGTTGTGTGTTGGGCCATGTGTGTGCACATGGTGATGTGAAGGGGAATGGTGGGCCATAAGTGTAACAGGCAGGACTATCTGACTAATTCCTTTTTCCTGTGTGTATTGCCACTGCAGGTCAGCGGCCATCAAAAGAAGGGTATATGGCGTGCCATTGCCAAGGACGTGAGGACCCTGTCGGAAACGGTGGGAGGACCTGAGACGCTGGGCACGGAAGACGGCGGAGGCCCAGCTGGGGATGGCCTCCCAACGAGGAAGGGGTGCCCGTCGAATCCTGACCCCCCTGATGGCCCGCATATTGGCGGTGGCCTATCCAGAGCTGGATGGGTGATTGAGGGCATCACAGCATCCACAAGGGGGGGGAGTACAGTGCCCATCCTTACTATTAACGATTGGTGGGGTGGTGTCCGGGTGGGGGATGTGTGCCAGTGGGTGCCCCTAGGTCAGGCATGACATTGCAGCGAACATCCCCTGGTGGCTAGGGTTCTAAAGGGATAATCCTGATACACAATAAATGAGGGATGGGGAGAATTAATGGTCCAGTGTATAGCCTCCCTATTTAGACACCAGTAAACCAAAAATACACTGTTCCAAAATAGAAAGAAAGAAAAAAAAAACACAGGGAAGTCCTATTGTTCGAAACAAGAGCCCTCACACGCCCAATGGATGTCATGCTTCATCATCGGGTCTGCTCCTCATCAGACCTGCGCTGCAATGGAGATCTTTTCCCGATGGTGCTTTGCCAACAGCTCAAGGGTAGGAAGGAGAAGAAAAGAGGAGAGAAAACAGGAAAAAAAGGCTAAAATTGGCTCAAGACCCCGACCTTAGGGCAACAAATTTATTAATCCAAAGTGGGTATTGGTATTGATGTGTTGCTCCTTGCATTATTCATCCGAGATATGGGGTAAATATGTTTTAGTACTGCAGCTGTTTGTGTGTATGGTGTGTGTGTATGGGGTGTGTGTTGTGCGTGTGTGTCACTCTCATTTCCTCCCCCTCTCCCTTGTGTGCTAGGCGGCTGCACTCACCGTCATCGTCTTCGCTGTCGTTGGGGTTTGTGGTGGAGTAGCACATAGAAGACCATGGGGAAGACATGCAGTTCGGGCTCCATGGTGGCGTGGTTGTTTCCTGTGTATCCAATGGTGAGTCCTTTCCCTTCTGAGATCTCTTTCCGCCAGGCTTTTGATGTTGTTGGTACCGCTCCGGAAAAGGGGGCTGTTTCCTAGGTCACAATATGGTGGGCGGAACCTTGACTTCCGCCTGGCTGTAGGCGGCTACCGCCGTGGTGCCTGTTGTTTCAGCCCTTGCGGTCGGTGTGGTAAAGTGGCTGTCTATTGGAGCTCTCACTGCGTGATCATAATTTGGCGGTAATTACCGCCGGCCTGTTGGTGGTATCATCGCCATTAATATACCAACCGCCAGGGCTGTAATGAGGGCCTATGGAATAGTTTTTGTGGATATGCATGTATATATATGTATAAAAACAAAGGTTACATACAGGGACATTATACTTAAGGTCACATTTTAAACTTATGAAAACAGAAATTCACCTGTTACAGTTATCTCAAGGGGAGAGTTATAGTTACCTTAGGGCATGAGTTATAGTTACTTAAGATAACTCTGACAGGTGATTGTAGATTTTCAGCAGCTTTGGTAAACAGAAAATCTGGATTTTATTAAAGACACAGAGGCTAATATTATGCAGTAATTTCTTCATTGCTACCACTCAGCACCCTTTATGAAGTCACCAGAACACCGAACTTTAACATTCCAAAAGGTTATTAAACTCCCTGACTTACAGTTCTCTTCCTTCTTTTATTGAAGCTGCAAGGCTCATTCAAGAAGAAGAAGTTGTCGCAATCGATCACCAAACAAAACTGTATATGGCTCCACTTTATGCCTCTCCACTTCTGACCAAATTGACCTGCCAAAAAAAAAAATATATTTGGGAGGGAGAGACAACAGGGACGGATAATATTAGCTTCTGTATCTTTAATATAATGCAGATTTTCTGATCCGCAAAGCACGTTCAAAGCTTTGCAATCTATTATTTTTCTGCATATTTTAGAGGTTTGAAATAAAAGTTTCTAAATGTAGAAATAGACGGCCAGTCAACACTGTAAAATATCCTGTAAGCTTGCACCCAACAAACAAGCCTTTGAAGCTGCATCTCTTCTCACTGAATGGGCACCAAAGACATCTGCTTTCACTCCAGCTCTGACCATTAGTTCTTTCACCCATCTAACTAAACTAGATGCAGACATTTTCTTATGTGGTTGCCTGAATGAAATGAGAAGCTGATTCACACTAGACTCTCATCCACTTCGTTCTGCATTCGTATTCCTTCACACAATTAACCACACACAAATCTTTACTCTCTTCAAAATATGAAGAGAAGATCAAAGTTGAGTGCGTCTTAGTTCTCTGCCCTAAATAAAAGCATAGTCCTTTTCAGTGTAAAAGATCTGTTAGCTATTTCCAGGGGTCGGACATCAGACACTGTTGTAAAAGATATTAAACACAATAACATTTCAAGTTTTCAATACTTTCCCAGTTTGCAGTAAACTTCAAAACCTTGGAAACATCCCAAAGAGAAGTGTATCTAGGACCTGATGGTTTGGCGGTCTTGACATAAAATTTCAGGTTTTTTTACATTTAAAATGTGAGCCTAACTATAACCTGTAACGTCCCAGCAACCTTTGTTTTTTTTTCACTCGGCATGGGCAGTGCAGGGGCCCCCCCGCCCACCCCTCTTTGCTGTGCAGACAGTGAACATTGTGAGGATGCTTGTGCACTATGCAGGCGACAGCATTGCCACCGGCTCACTTACGAGCCAGAGACAATGCTGCTGTCACCTTCCCTCTAGACTGACTGTCAGAAAACTCGGTTTCTGCCAGTCAGTCTAGCAGGAAACTCTTAATGGGTCTGGCAGGGAGGTAGCCAGTGTGGCGGCAACCTCCCTGTTGGAAGTTCAGCTGATGGGACTTCCCGTCCTTTGAACTCCTAATTAGGCCCTAAAACACCCCTGCTTATTTATGTGAGATTCCTGGGTCAGCCAAGTCCCAGGGGCATTAAAATTATGAATGCACAGTGGCCACCTGCCCCTCCACAGCCCTAATCTCCCCCAATCTCCTTGGGGCTAATTAGTAATTGAATGCGGGGAGCTGTTTGGCCTCTCCACTGAGCCAGGGACCACCACCTCCCACACAATGTGAAATCCATGCAGGGGGGCTGCCCTGCTCCTCCGCAGACCCGGGGGCACCACCTCCCCAGGGCAAATCTTCAACCTGCAACCCTGGGTACTACCCCATGGTCCGCCACCTTCCTGGGACAAAATTCAAGAATTAAGGGTGGTCCTTTGCAGACCCCCTGCCCCAGGGACCACCACCTCCCCAGAGGAGCCACAGATCGCCCTGGGGAGCACCATTACCCAGGGTCTACTTCTGCTATGTCCCAGGATGCCCACCTCCGGGCATAGTTGTTTATTCTGGCTTGGCAGCAGCTTTGACATCTGCCGCCAAGTCAGAGCAAACTCTCTGCGCGCTCGAGGGAGAGGTATCAAACAGCTCTCACTCGCTGCAAGCAGAGGTTTCCTCTGTCTCCCTGCCTGCCTACAGAGGAAACATTGCCCTCACAGAGAGGGAGTAGCATTAGCACCAAGAGGTGGGGAGCCCGCTGGACCCACAGGGCTCTTTGGACTCCCCCTATGGTCCCCAACATTTTCACTGGGTGCCCTGGGGAGCATCCAGGTCACATGGATGGAGTCCCCTAGGCCGAGACTGGCTTTGGGAGGGGCAGGCAGCTCCCCCCCAACATTTTTTTAATATTTAGACCATGCCCTGGGGAACGGGGTCACCAGGCCAAGATCGTCCTGAGAGGGGGGCTGAGCTTCCCTCCGCCCCAAAAAACTATCAAATATGTAGGCTAGGGACTGAGGGATGGGGTACGTGGGGCTGATATAAGCCTCTTGAGAGGAGCTGTGCAATCACCTTCCCCCAAAACAGTAAATATTTAGGCTGCACCCCGGCAGGTGTGGTCTCAGGGCTGAGATCGGCCACGGGAGGGGTGTTGCGAGGCCTCCACCCCTCCCCCCCAAAAATATTTAGGACGGGCTCCAGGGGATGAGGTCCCCAAGGCAAAGTTTGGTCTAGGGAGGGGGGCTGTGTGGCCCTCCTCCTGCCCCTCCCTAAAAAATTGGAATGCCAAACCCTGGAGGATGTGGTCCCCTGGGCCAAATTTGGGTGGGAGAGGGGGTCATGCAGACCTGTGACCAATTATCAATGTGCATGGCCTAAGTCGCTGTGTGCAGCATGGGGTTGGCTAGTTATGAGTGTTGGCCACAGGGGCTGGCCTCAGGCCACGCCCTGCGGCCAACCCATGCTGCACAAGGCCAAAGGCCACATGCAGCGTTGGGGTGGGTGGTTACAGGGCCTGGCTGGCTATATTTATATATATATATATATATATATATATATATAGTTCTATATAGTTTCTATAGAGAAAGTGTTTTTCAACTTGGCTATCTCTTTGGCAAAGCTTGACAAATCTCCATAAGGATTTCCTACAAAGGTGCCTTCTAGCGTCTCTTTGTGCATGGAAAGTTTTGAGGTGATCCATCAAGTAGGGGCCCAGAAAAAGGGGGGTAAAAAAAAGAGTGTTTCCCATGTTAATTCCAAGAGACTTTTTAGACACATCTGTAGCCCGAACTGCTGGACAGAATTACACATTAAACAGGTGCCATTTTAAGATTAGCACTATGATTAATATATTAAAACATTACAATAAATAGAATCTAAAGTGGGCAAGCATCAATTGGACCCACATAATTATAACAATATTAACAATGGTTTTACAAATTCCTTTGTATCGGACCCAAACATAACATTTTTCGATATATCATAATTTTGTGATTGAATGCTCAAACATAAGTATATCGTCGTATCTTTTCTCTATGATTTAACCAAATACAGACTTAATTCCAAGAGATCTCTAAATGCACCTAGACAGTGTTCAACCATAAATCAAAAGTTAATATTATTGACCGCACCACATGATCTAATCATAGCAGGGGTACATGTCATTTTGAACCATTTAAATGATGGCTGATGTATTGCACCAATCCCTAAAATGAGCATATTCAGATTCTAATAATTCAAAAGATGTAAACCTGGCTATTAATTAAAATGTGCTTTATGTAGTGCAATCAAGATTTTATATATATATATATATATATATATATATATATATATATATATATATGTATTCACTTAAAAAACCAAAGGTTATAGTGTTGTTATATTTAAGCTCACATTTTAAAGGTACAAAACCACCACAAAAATTCATCAGTTAAATTTAGAGTTACTTCAAATAACTATAATTCATGCCCTAAGGAAACAATGACTCGTGCCCTCGCCATGCACAGTTTTTTTATCAACATTTTTACTGCAAATAATACATTGATATTATCAACGATGTTATGAAAGATGGCATGAGTGCCGTAATTTCTGGGGTAATGAGGAGTGCATGGCAAGGGCGTGAGTTATAGTTACCGTAGCTCACAAGATATAGTTAGTTGCGATAACTCTAACTATAACTGGTGAATTTCTATGGCTTCATACGTTTGAAATGTGAGCCTAACTATAACGTTCCTGTAACCTTTGGATTTTTAAGTGAATTTCTACGTTTTTCTTAACAAATAGTAATTTTAATTACTGTATGTTAATCCAACCACCACACATGCACGGTGGTACTTGGCCACAGGGCCTGGCCTGCATAGCCTCCTATAAGCACCCAACCTTGCAATGTGCACGGCCTTCACCCGGGAGCAGGGAAGGATGCCCACAAGATCTGACCTGCAGCCAGACCCTGCGGCAAACACCCCCTAACCACCAAAACACATGCTGTGCACTGACCTTTAGCCGTGCGTGACAGCAGCTGGCCGCAGCTTCTGTGGGTGTGAGAACAGGTGTTAGAGGGTGTATCTGGGGGTGAAAGTGGCTGTCAGATTGAATGCCTGGGTGTGAGAGTGCGTACATCAGTGTTTTAGGGGTTGCATCAGTGTGTGCGTGGGTCTGTGAGTGGATGCATGAGGGTGTCAGTGGGTCTGTGAGTGGGTGCGTGAGTGTCTGAGTGGTCTGTGAGTGGGTGCGTGAATATCTGAGTGGGTCTGTGAGTGAGTGCGTAAGTGACTGAGTAGGTGTGTGAGTGGGCGAAATTGTTTGAAAGAGAGACTGAAAGAGAGAAAGAAAGTGAGAGGGAAAGAGATGAGAGTTTTTTACGCTTTAATATCTTAATATCTCATATATTTAGAATGAGATATTTGTGTTAGATTTAAAATAAAAAATTTATATGTTATTTTTAAAAACTATAAGATTTTTTTATTAAAAAAAAAAAGGGAAATGAGTCCAGGTGGACCCGAGCCCCCAAAGCACAGTGTGAAGGTCTGTGACCTTAGCACTGAGCTATGGGATTTTTTTTCTTTTAGCCCTTTATGGGATACCTGGGACTGCGAGGGAGCCCTCAAGGGCTCTCATGCAGTCCCTATATATTTATTTAAAAAACAAATAGCCCTTATGGGCTACCTGGAACAATGCAGGAAGCCTTAAGGCTTACTTAGTAGTTCCATTGCTTCAGCAAACACGCAGCTGCTTTGACAGCAGCTCGGTGCTTGCTGAAACATTTTATCTCTGGCAGCGGGGGAGGGGGTCATGCGGCCCCCACAGCATAAAAATGACAAGCCCAAGAGAGGTGGCATCCCCCGGGGCAGCAAGAGGGGACCAGGAGCCCCCCCCTGCTTTTTTACACATAAGCCCCCAGGACTTGGCCTACCCAGGTACATTATAATTACTAAGCGCAGAAGACAGCACTTTGTTTTTTTAATTTTGTGATGGATCAGCAAATCCACCACAACTCCGCTCATAAAATAAAAAACATGATTTTTAACCCTTGGGGGTACCTTTGGGACCTCACCACCAGAGCTAAGGGGTCAGAATGTTTATACCCTGCCCCTTTTCTTTAATTTTTACTTTCTTTTTGGAACTCAGCTGCAGTTGAGTCCCAAGACGGCTGACAACACTTCAGTGACTTCTGCTGTTGAAGTGTTATCAGCCAATGAGATCTCTGAATGAGATCAGGAGGGGACACGAATCCTTTGCAACTCTAGATATGCATATTTGGATTTTCTTCAATTTCTCTAAAACTACTGAACAGAATTACACCAAAACGAAAAAAGCACTGTTTCTGGACCAGGACCTACCTTCCTGCCAAATTTGGTGTAATTCTATCCAGTAGTTTTTCCAGATAGCAGCTGACGGGACTGGCAAATTGTTTTGAAAAGTTTCATGAAGATTCGTCAGCCGGCACCAAAGATATAGGCAAGTAAAAAAACACTTTTTATATAGAAACTAGATCCTAACTATATATATATATCTATATATATATATATATATATATAGATATATATATATATACACACACATCACCAGTGTGTAGTTATAGTTGGGATCTAGTTTTCAGAAAAAAAGCGTGTTTTTTGGCTTGGCTATATCTTTGGCATCGTTTGATGACTCATCATGAAATTTAGCAAAATAAGTGTTAAGTTGGGTCTTGTTTTGCATGGAATGTTTTGGGGTGATCTGTCAAGCGGGGACTGAGAAAAGAGGGGGTCAAAAAAGTGTGTTTCCCATGTTAATTCACTTAGAGATTTTAGACGCAACTGCACCCGGAACAGCTGGACGGAATTACACCAAATTTGGTAGAAAAGTAGCTGTTAGTCCAGAAAGCATCCGTTTTCTTATTTGGTATAAATTCATTCAGTAGTTTTCAAGATATTCAAAGAAATCCAAATTTGTATATCTAGGTTCACAACTAATTCATCACAAAACTGGAAAGAGTTGCGCATGCCCACGCCAACACGGATGATGTGTTTGGCTGGCCACAACCTGAGCAGAAAGTTGCAACCGCCATTTTAATTAATGAGACATGGACTCTGGGTCCTACAGGTCAGGTTGGAGGTACCCTGACCCTTTGTGGTGGGTCTGTGAGTGGATGCATGAGTGTCTGAGTGGGTCTTTGAGTGAGAGAGCATGAGTGTCACAGTGGGTCTGTGAGTGGGAGCTTGAGTGTCTCAGTGAGTCTCTGAGTGGGTGCATGAGTGTCTGAGTGGGTCTGTAAGTGGGTGTATGAGTGTCTGAGTGGGTCTGTAACTAAGTGCATGAGTGTCTGAGTGGGTCTGTGAGTGGGAGCATGAGTGCCTCAGTGGGTATGTGAGTGAGTGCATGAGTGTTTGAGAGGGTTTGTGATTGGGTGCATGAGTACGAACTAATGTTAGTTATGAAAATGATTGTTCGCGTCATAATTAATCGAGCTTATATTGGCATTTACAATATTGCATTAAACCCATAGGCCTTAAGTTAGCGTGAGCTGCGGCTTTAGCTGCCTAGCTCTCATATTAAAGCATTAGTCTCTGTTTTTCAGTGTGCTGACTCACAAAGGGCAATGACCCTGCATTTGTTCTTTTCTTCATTCCATGTAACTATAAAGGTTTGTTCCCATCCGTATGCTAGCTGCTTCTGTATGGATTATTATACTATTTACAACAAAATAGACTAAAAGAAATATTCAAGGACATTTAACCGTGGACTGAAGAACTTTTGACCTGAGGAACGTGCCAAAAATGATGAAAACCCCCGGATGTGCCACCTCCGAAGACGTCAATTATGAAGACCAATCAAAGGGGGTCATTCCGAGTCCGAAGGGGGTCATTTTGACTTTCCAGCTGGGCCGGCGGGCGATCTCCAGAAGATCGCCTGCCGGCCCAGCGGGAAAGCCCCTGCAACGAGGAAGCCGGCTCCGAATGGAGCCGGCTGAGTTGCAGAGGTGCGACGGGTGCAGTAGCACCCGTCGCGATTTTCACTGTCTGCATAGCAGACAGTGAAAATCATGGTGGGGCCCTGTTAGGGGGCCCCTGCACTGCCCATGCCAGTGGCATGGGCAGTGCAGGGGCCCCCAGGGGCCCCACGACACCCGTTCCTGCCATCCTGTTCCTGGCGGGTTTTACCGCCAGGAACAGGCCATGGAGGATTCCCTGGGCCAGGGGAAAACCGGCGGGAAACCGCTGGTTCCCCTTTTCTGACCGCGGCTTTACCGCCGCGGTCAGAATAGCCCTGGAAGCACCGCCAGCCTGTTGGCGGTGCTTCCGTTGCCCTCCACCCTGGCGGTTTCAAACCGCCAAGGTCGGAATGAGGGCCAAAGTGTTGTAAATTATCGTGGGGTGACAATTGGGATTACCTAATGTATAATTTGATAGGTTAAAGATAGTGGGGTATAGCAAATATCCAATAGAATTTTGGGGGAAGGGGTTACGAAAAGGGATAAAAACTCATGTCACAGAAGGGACGTTAGAACTAGGTAGGGAATGCTATCAATTTCACCCAGAAACTCTGTCACTCTGTTTGGTGATTGGAGACTTAATACAAATTATCATTGCCCATTTACTGCCCTTACATTTCTCCTCCTTATGAGGGAAGTGTCCCCTGTCTCTTAGATGAAGCCAGACTGAAGGCGATCTGACTGATGTCCTGAAGACGAAGACTGATCCTGTGTGCTGACCTATTTCTGGAGGGTAATTATGACAATGTAAATTACAATTTGTCTGTTTGCTTTTCTTTCTAGGTACCAACTGCTGTATTTTTGAATAGAGGCCATAGCTAGATGTTTTTCTAAATTGGTGTTCTAAATTATTTTGCATGAAATCCAACATGCTGATGCTAATTAGTGGTTACATTAGGAAATCACATGACTGACACTTATGGACAAAACTGACATTGCGCTACGCTGAACTGAGACTGCATTATATTCTCTGTGTTCTAATCTATGTTTAAGATATGTTATACTCTAATGTTTGTGATTCTTGCATTAGTGAAATCTCATTATAGCTGCCATGTTGTGGTTATGTTCTTATGCTTTTTGGTTTTGAGATTGACACTTCTACTAGTAGATTGTAACCAATAGGGAATACAATTCATAAAATTCTATCAAAGGGTGTGGTTATTAATGGCTGAAAGGTCATGGTTGCACCGACAGTTTAATCAATGTCTTTACCCAAAGTAAAGTATATTGTGGTGAAAAATACTGGTGACATTATTGACATACTTCTCGACATATTGATCAGTTATCTCGTCCTGCAGTGTCTCACCACTAGGTCAAAAGATTAATTGGCCTAAAACGAGTCCGAATGTGTATAAAATTGGCATAATGGGACGCGTTAACAGTTCTGGTAGCAGAGCGACGGTTTGGCCCTTGGGGGCCCTAGGACGGAGATTCATTGTTTAACTTGTTTTTCTGTGTCAATGCAAATTGGAGGTATGATGGGTTTCTAAGTTCACCATGACTTTCCCGGGATCTCGGAGCCCGCCTAAGTGAGTTGGGAATGTTCTCGGCGCCATAATGTATGTGGTTTAGGATTTTTGCGCTTGCTTAGCTTATACCTTTTGCAGAAGCTTGTGAAGATTTGTGTGTATTAGGCCAAATTAAGTGTTGTTTAGTGGGAGTGGGCGTACTCCGTGGTGTGAGAGTAGGGAAGTCGGCGTACTTCATGTGAGTGTGGCGCTTAGTGCTAAAAATTATCCACGTGGTTGGTTGTTGTGTACGGGCCTTTCGAGGTCTAAGACTCCGGAGTATGAAGACAAGTATGGTTTATGTTGTAATCTGTGCGGTTTAATAGGTCAATCGGGCGTGGTTGACAAGTCAAATTTGAGTTGTAATGTGTGTATGAAACCTTCGATGGAGATTTGACAAATTCTAAAGTGCACTAGAAGGAGTCATTGACAAGTCGAGAGTAGGATTTGCGGGTCGAATTCTGCTTGCGTATGCGGGAACTGATAAGGGGAAAGTAGCGGCAGAGGCTTCAAGTGAGATCTCTGGAAAGTTCTGAAGCAAATGTGTTACCCTTCCTGTAGTAAACCGCCAGATTTGTGTTGTCATTTAAGGTGCTCGCAATAATTTGCATTAGTTTGTGTGGGTTTGTATGGGTTCAGTAAGGAGCGGACAAGCCGCAAGACTTTGTCAGCCGCAGTGTGTATGTAAAGTGTGACGTGAGTGGTGCCGCGCTGAGATAGGTCAGTTGTAGAGAGGGGTCGCGCACGGATTGGCTGCCGTCCGTGAGAGGCAATAGGTTGAGAAAGGCGGGTGAAGAGTGTCCTGGGAACTAAGTCAATTCTGATTAAAATACAGAACAAAAGAAAATCGCGAAAATTAATTTTGTTAAAGCATTCAAGAGCGCTCTGAAGGGAGATACATATATCATAGCGACTGATGGGGAGCCTACACCACCCGAAGGTTCCCCAGCTTATATAGTTATGGAAGAAAAGGGTGTAGCTCCTTGTTTATGGATGAAACTGTGGCGCAAACTAACAGAGAAAGAGGGATGTTTAGCGTTTCCAGAATATGGAACATTCAATACGAGGATCCTTGCACGATTGAGGTGGATGTTAAGTGAACAGAAACCACCTCCGAGACCAGCACAATATGAGGTGTTAGCGGTTTGGGATCTGATGGCTCTTAAACAAAAGCAAGGGAAATTTCAGAAAAGATTGCGAAAGGCAGAGAAATCTTATGCGGAAGCTAGGTGGGATGATGAGAGTAAAATGTGGAGAAGGGGAATAGTTGATGGAATAAAACTGTTCCCTTCAATAGCACAAGGGGAAGAAACACAGGGAAAGAGAGACTCATGCAAAACAGACAAAGACTCAGGCAAATCTAAAGAAAATAAAAGATCTTGGGAAGAGGAAGATGATTCAGATGATGAGGAATTTATGGACAGATTATTACATGATCGCCGCCACCTTATGTGGTGAGCGATAGTGTCCCAAGCACTAGCATGGATCCTGGGAACCAGACGCAGGAAAAGGGAGCTGCTGATACAGCACAGACTAGTGATATGACTTCGTTACAGAATGGTGTCAGAGTACCCACTGCTCCCGACATACCGATACAGTTGCAGCCTCCACCGCAGATACAGAGAATCTACCCAGACGTCCCAGTGCTTGAAACTACTACAAATCTGATAGTACCGCCAGACCCAATATATACAAAGCCAAAGCTAATACAGATTGAATCAACTCCAAAATTAGTGTCCCATCCGCAACCACAACTAATGTCAGGGTACAATTCAGTAACTAGTCCACCATTAGTACCAGTCCCAGGTACATTAGAGCAGACTTATGGAGTCGCTGCTCCACGCAGTTTAGGTACGGGTCAGACACCTGCCGCCATATCATTACCAATTACTGTCGGTCCACCAGTGACATTGTATGCACAGGGTAAACCTGGTGTATGTGATCAGGGAGTGATGACTCAAGATGCAATAAGAGGAGGGTCTATAGGAACCCCCCCATTTTATGGCCCCAGGAGAACAAGCAGTTGAACAACCGAGGTCTTTAATGGACCTTAGTCCAGTGGGAGCACCCATTGAAGCAATGCGTCAAGCAGGGGTACGAGTTTTAACTCCACAGACAATGAGTATAAACACTTCGCATTCCCCAATGATGCATGCAGGGAACATTTTGTTGCAGGGTTTTACAGTCCAACAGTTAAACGAATGGTTAGAAAAGACTTATACTTCACAAAAGACTGCAGTAATTACAGCCAAACCAGAAAAAGAAAAACAAGACAAAAACCTGAACTTTGTAAGACCAGGGGCAGAAGCGGCTGAGTTAGTGGAAGGTACAATGGGAGTAAACAGACTTGAGTCATATACAGAGGCAGAATTGAGATATCTATGTCCTAAAATTACTAAAGAAGTAGGCAAGGTGCATCAGAGATTAGCAAACCTGGCGAATAAATATAACATTGATATCGGAAACACTAAGCATTTGAAAAGGAGTTATAGATTAGACTTCGACACAAAAGATTTTGAACACATGAGATCTGCAGGAATGAAAGCACATTTGAAAGAACTATTGCCAAGCGTGCAAATTTGGGGTGCTCTGGAGAAATGGGAAGGCAGATGGGCAATGAAAAGAGATAAAGGAAAAGGAGACAGTCCAGGGTCTAATCAAGCTAAGGCTTCACCTGATTTGGAATCAGTAAAAATATTACCTATGAGAGAAACAGCTGGTGGTGTCTTAGTTCATGTGCCTTGGACCAGAGGCGACATTCTATCCTTCACTAACGATTATCCCAGATTGAGAGAGAAACCGATCGAATGGTATCAGCAGACAGATAGGTTCGTGAAACTTGCGAAATGTCTATGGGAAGACCTGAATACCTTGTTTGAGATCATTGTTCCGCCTGATTTGTGGCTTGAGTGTAAGAGAGGAGTTGACTGGCCGACAAAGGAACCGGCAAGTGATAAGGTGACCGTGGCACCCTCTGAAGAGGTGATGAAGTATTATCATAAGGTGATTGAGTTTTTGAAACAAAAGGTGTCGCCGAAAGTGACTGATTGGCAGAAAGTTGACCGGACCTCTCAAGAGGTTAAGGAATCAATACATGCCTACTACAAAAGATTGTTAAAGGCATTCAAACATTATAGTGGTACTGAAACTATTGAACCAAAAGATATGAACCATCTCGTGTTTAGATTTGTTGAAGGGTTGCGACCAGAGGTTAGCCAGATGATTAAGAATCATTTGATTTGTTGGCAAGCTAAACCGATTGATGAGGTGTTGCAGTATGCAAAGTACAGTAGTGATGAGATTGAGTTGAAACAGAAAAAGTTGAAAGAAAAGGTGATGGTGATGCAGATAAGGGCTGCACAGGCAGGAATACAAGGAAATGGAGTTCAACAGATGATACAGCAGCAACTGCAAATGAACGGTGTGTTTCAGACCCAACCGAGAGGTCGGGGTCTGTGAACCGCGGTTCAGACATGAATACTGTTGCGATTCAAAATGATGTTCAAGGGGTGAAAAAGATGTCACCATGTCATGCGTGCGGGGGCGTGGGGCATTGGAAACGGGAGTACCCGAATATGGTGCAGGATGGTGCTGTTCAGCAGGGCGTTAACGTTGGTGCGTTACAAAATGTACGAGGTCCGAAAATGAGACATCAAAACCCGAATTCTCAGAACAATTTAGTACAAGGGGTACAGCCCATGCAACAAATGCAAATGCCACGTTTTCAGTCAGTGCAATTGCAACCAGTACAACAGCAGATTCCCATGGTGCCTAGACAGCAAATGCAATTACCAATGGCTCCGATGGGACAGCAACAGGTGATGTTCCTCAGCAGGTCACAGGTCAAGTAATGAGTCAAAATAATACAGTACAACAGTTCCCATTACGAGGTGAAAACAGCATGAATGGGGATTGGTCAGATGATAGTTCAGACAGTTAAGAGTGTAGGCTTGCAGCGTCCCTAGAGGTGGATCAGAGGGTTCCATATGTAGAAGGGAAGGTCATGTCTTATAAGGTTTTGTTCCTGGTGGATACAGGAGTTACACGTTCCACAGTTAGAAGTGCAGAGGTCCCGAGATTGCCTCTTTCAGGACGTACCATAAGAGTGGTCGGAGTGGCAAACCAGTATTTGACAAATCCGGTTACAGTGCAGGTTGAGATTGGTAACTTTCAGGGACTGCACAGGTTTGTAGTCTGTGATTCAAGTCCGGTATCCCTACTGGGGAGAGACTTACTGTGCAAGACAAAATGTTCAATTACCTGTTCTAACGACGGAATTGAAGTACAAACAAATAGTGACCATGAGGGAGACGAAGGGCAATTCTCAGAAGATGACACAGGAACAGCTAATGAAGATTACCCTTTAATTACCTTGTTCCCAATGCTTACCTTGATTGACTTGCCTGTTGAGTTACAGGGGGCAGTAACAGAGAAAGTGTGGGATCTGACTGGAAAAGAAGTAGGATTAATAAAGGGGGTAGAACCAGTCAAAATCCAAATAAAGCCAGATGCAGTATTCCCACAAGTACCACAGCACCACATGACACAGGACGTTCTCATCGAAGTGTCACAAATAATTGCAGATTTTCTCAGACAAGGGGTTTTGAAGGAAGTTTTGAACAGCGCATGTAACTCTCCAATAATGGGTTTGAAGAAACCCTGTGGAAAGGTCCGAATTGTACAGGATTTGAGGAAAATAAATGAAATTGTGATAAAATGTTGCCCTGTGGTACCCAACCCAGCAGTAATAATGTTTCAGGTCCCCTGTGATGCTGAATGATTTACCGTAGTAGACCTATCACAAGCCTTCTTTTCGATACCTCTTCATGAGGACAGGCAATTTTTGTTCAGTTTCAAATTCCTGGATAAGGTGTACAGTTGGTGTAGAATTCCTCAAGGGTTCTCCGAGTCACCATCCATCTTCAATCAGATATTGAAGAAGGATTTGGAGCCACTGGTGCTGCCTTTTAATTCAACTCTTGTGCAGTACATTGATGATTTGCTCATTGCATTCAAAACCAGAGACAGTTGTAAATACGATACCATTGCATTACTGAATCATCTGGGAAAAAATGGACATAAGGTGTCACCCAGAAAGCTACAATACTGTCAGAAGGAGGTGAAATACTTAGGGCATTTGATTGAAAAGGGTTCCAGAAGAATATCAAAGGAACGAATAACAGCTGTTTTGCAAATGAACCCTCCAACAACAAAAAGAGATGTCAGGATGTTTTTGGGAATGGTGGGCTACTGTCGCCAGTGGATACCCAACTTCTCGATCATTTCAAAACCATTGATAAAGCTAACAGGCAAAGAGATCAAGGATGAGCCAAATACTATAACCTTCTCTAAGGAAGAACTTGAGTCATTTATGGAGCTAAGAGAATGCATGTGCAGGGCACCGGCGTTAGGAATGCCAGACTATGAGAAACCTTTTCTGTGGTTCTGTCATGAACGTGATGCTTGTTCTTTTTCTGTCTTAACACAGGTCCATGGAGATGCGAATCGCCCTGTAGCATATTTTTCAGCTACCTTGGACCCTGTCGCAGCAGCCTTACCGGGTTGCTTGCGCACAGTTGCAGCAGTTGGTCAGAGCCTCACATAATGTGAAGGCATTGTCATGGGATATCCTATAACAGTAATGGTTCCACATTCAGTTGAAATACTGTTGACTCGAACTAAAACTCAGCACATGACAAATGCACGTCTCACTAGGTATGAGACGATCATATTGGGGTCACCAAATGTTTCTTTGAAGCGCTGCAGTGTATTGAACCCGGCAACTTTACTTCCTGTTGAAAACACTGAGATTAAAAATGAGGAAGAATTTGAACATGATTGTCTTGAGGTAACTGAAATGTGTACCAAACCTAGTCCAGATATTCAGGACACTCAATTGAAAGAAAATGACTGCATCATGTTTGTTGATGGGTCCTGTCTAAGAGATTCTGCGGGAATGCTGAGAGCTGGTTACGCGGTATGTACTATAACCGTCATTGTTGAAGCTTCCTGGCTCGAAAGAGTGTTTTCCGCACAAGTGGCAGAATTAATTGCCCTTACTAAGGCATGCCACGCAGCTGTAAATTTGAAAGTCACTATCTATACTGACAGCAGATACTGATTTGGAATCGTGCATGATTTTGGCCAACTTTGGTCCCAGAGAGGTTTCATTACCTCATCTGGTTCACCTGTGAAAAATGGTGAACACATAAAAGATTTGTTACATGCAATTCAGTTACCTCTTGAAATTGCTGTGGTGAAATGCAGTGCTCACACCAGATCACAAGACTTTGTGTCTCATGGGAAACGGTTATGCAGATCAGGTCGCAACGTTTTGTGCCTTCAACTGTATATCGTTCAAGGAGCAATGGGAACTACTGCCGCAGACTGAAAATGACACATGTTTGATTCTTGCATTGCGGGTAGTTGATACCTTAGATGAGTTAAAGACATTACAGAGTAGTGCAAGTAAAGAAGAAAAACGTTCTTGGCAAAGAATGCAATGTACCCAGAGAGCTGATGATATATGGGTTTTAGAGGAAGGAAAATTAGTTCTACCAAATTGCCTTTTGTCACAATTTGCCCGATTGTATCATGGACAAGCTCACCTTGGAAGGGACGAAATGATCAGGTTATTTAAAATTGATTGATTCAATGCCAAATTCAGACACGCTGCCGAAGTCATTTGTCACAGGTGCATCATCTGTCAGCAGATGAATGCAGGAAAAGGGACAGTGGTAACTTTGAGCCACATTGGGAGAGCTGGAGGTCCATTTAGCAAGATGCAAATGGATTTCATTGAGATGCCTGTTTGCGGAGGATTGAAGTATGTGCTGGTGATTGTGTGTGTTTTCAGTCACTGGATTGAGGCTTACCCCACACGAAGAAATGACAGTCTTGCAGTTGCAAAACTACTACTCAGGGAACTAATACCAAGATTCGGGTTTCCGGTCACTATAGAATCAGATAGGGGCATACACTTCGACAATGAGGTGATCAAACTTCTGTGTGCCGCACTTAACATCGAACAGAAGCTGCATTGTAGCTATCGCCCTGAAGCATCAGGACTAGTAGAACAAATGAACGGTGCCCTGAAATCGAGAATGGCAAAAATGTGTGCAGCTACCAATATGAAGTGGCCAGATGCATTACCTCAAGTGCTGATGTCAATGAGAAACACCCCGGATAAGAAAACGGGATTGTCCCCCCATGAAATCCTCATGGGTAGAGCTATGAGTTTACCAGCAGTACCTGCCAATGGTCTAGTGAATATTACAGATGATATGGTGTTGGATTACTGCAAAAGTTTGGCTGATGTGATTTGCTCTTTCTCTCACCAGGTGGAAGCTAACACTTTGCCACCGATTGGGGATCCAGGCCACTCTCTGCAAGCTGGTGACTGGGTGGTTGTCAAAAAGCATGTGAGAAAGTCGTGTCTGGAGCCACGCTGGAAAGGGCCCTATCAAGTGATCTTGACAACTACCACTGCTGTAAAGTGTGCTGGAATCCCAAACTGGATACATGCTAGTCACACCAAAAGGGTAACGTGTCCAGATGAAGAAGAGCTCGGAGTTACCAGCACGCCTGTTTCAGAAGGAGAATTCTCAGGTCTAGAAAACAGTCAAGAAAGATCTGAGACTGCTGGAGAACTCACTGAGAACAGCCTCGTCCCTCAAGCAGTCATGAGTTTGAGAGAGGTGACAGAGAGCCTATCTCAGTAGAAACGACAATAGAACAAAATCAAGAAGAAGTCCTCCCAGAAATAGACAGATACGGGCTGGAACTTGAACCTGGTACAGACCTAGAAGAAGAAGAGGAAGGAGAAATAGTAGAGAGAGGCCAGGGTGATGACAGACCAAACAAACCACTTTCTAAAATAAGAGGTGTGCCAAGAGACACAGTAATAGAGGAAAGTGATACATCTCGAGTAGAAGACTTAAGCGAAGGAGAACAAGGTGAACGAAAGTTGAAAAGAAAAAGAATTGCAAACAGGAGATATACAGGTCCTGAATGGGCATATGCTACAACATCTGAATGGCAACAAAAATTCCTGGCATTCTGTTTTGATAGAGAAGTACCAGGCCAATACTACGGTACCTGAACGAATCTGAGGAAATCTTGGTTAAAATCTGAAACAGAAAATTGAAAGAAAAAAAAAAGAGACTTTATAAATGACCTAAAGTGACACTAGAACCGGATTTGACTATTGAGAAACCCAATTACGACAAGCTGCTAACCTGATTTGACAAAAAGGGATCCTGCTGAAAGTGAAAACGCTGTAAATACACACACAAAAAAAGAAAAAAGAAAAATTTGGATCACCCTCTGGTTGATTGTTATTCTGCTATCTGATTGTATACAGACATGGCTAACAATAGGAGGAGTAGCAAGAAAAGTAAAGTGTGTGGATGGTTGAGCCTTGTAGTAGGTATTGTGTGTGCAATAATGATAGTGGGTGTGATTGTAGGAATGCCGTGGTTAGAGAAAAAGACTATTAATGCTACCTCAAAACCTGAAACTACCACACTAACACTGTGGGAAAGATTTGAGCAGGATGCACGACACATGCATGAAGGAACTAATGCAAAAGGGGAACTTTCTACTAATGTCTTCTATCGCTTACTAAATGAGTATGTGGAAACTATAGATGCAAAAGATTGTTATGTGTGTACTAAAATTCCTTCGTCTGTACAGGAGGGAGTTACATACCATAGTCTCCCTCTCACTTACGGAATTAGTTGCAGCTTGCTACTAACAAGGTTCTACAATCAAGAGCATGTGCAATACTTTTAATCAAACTTAGATGTTGTGTTTTCTTTTGTGCCTGTGATTGAATTTTTAAATAAATTAGCTAAAGAACATGATATAAAAATAGTTAGAGGATTCTTTGACCCAACGCTTACATTTGGGACAGCTTATGTACATCGCAATAATTTGACTTGCTTAATATCACCTGTTGAGAAAAGCTTTTTAGATTTCACTGATGATAGACGCAAAGCATTGAAAGAAAGATTTAAAAAAGGATTAGAGAAACGCACATACGCAAATGATTATGCTTACACCGCAATCAAAACACAAGGAAAATTAGCTATAGATGCATTACACGTAGGTAGGCTTTGTATATATAGGCCAAAATCTGAGCAAGACAATCTGTTTGTGGGAACGAGTGAGTGCAGGCATGTGTTTTTGTTTCAGAGTAAATGGACCTTTATGTTGAATGGACAAGATCCAGCGATCCCTGGGATCTATTACATCTGTGGGCTAAATGCATATTACCGTCTCCCTAAGGGATGGTATGGGACATGTTATTTGGGAATAGTATTCCCAAAGATTTACCAGATTGATGACTCAAAACAGATACACTAAGACGTCTGAATTACAACATCCGAGACAAAAACGAGATTCAGTGGCGGCTGTCATTGGTGACATATTTGGAGCTATAATCCCTTCAGTAGGGGTTATCTTAAACTCTATGAAGATACAGAAGTTGTCTACTATTGTGGATAACATGTTGACAAACTTTACAGGGGCTATACTCCTGATGGATACTGAACTTGCTGCAGAAAGAGCAATGACTCTTCAAAATCGGCTTGCTTTAGACATTCTTTTAGCAAAGAGTGGGGGGGTCGGCAAGATGCTCAACGAGCGTCATTGTTCTTCATTCATCCCAGATAACAGTAAAAAGATTAGAAGTATGCTTACTAACCTTACTAGAGATAGTACAGATTTGAAGGATTTGAAAGAACTTGGTGTTTGGGAGAAATTTGGAAAGGGACTTGCCAGAGTTGGGAGCTGGTTTACCAACATTTGGAATGGGGTACTTGTAAAAATATTAATGGGGTTACTAATTGTCTTGATTTGTCTATTAGGATTATGGGGGGCATGCAAAATTAATGACAAAATAAAGAGAAATTGGACTAAAAGAACCAGGAGAAATGAAGAAAGTGAAAGAGATAAAATATTCAATGAAATTTGGGAAAGTTCACATAAAGGGCAAGATGATAAAATGCGCATTATGCGCAAGGTGATAAATTGAAAAGTTTGTGTGATGACGAACATCATCAGAGGAGGGACTGAGAGAGCGTAGTTTTAACGTATCAATTACTAGAAGTGTAATGTTTATATAAATGCCTAACAAATGCCGCTTAGAAAATGACAATGAATAATAATTGCTTAATGTGCATTCGAATTATGTCAATGAAACATTGAAATACCATTGTGTGTGTACAAACTAATGTTAGTTATGAAAATGATTGTTCGCATCATAATTAATCGAGCTTATATTGGCGTTTACAATATTGCATTAAACCCATAGGCCTTAAGTTAGCGTGAGCTGTGGATTTAGCTGCCTAGCTCTCATGTTAAAGCATTATTCTCTGTTTTTCAGTGTGCTGACTAACAAAGGGCCATGACCCTGCATTTGTTCTTTTCTTCATTCCATGTAACTATAAAGGTTTGTTCCCATCCGTATGCTAGCTGCTTCTGTATGGATTATTATACTATTTGCAACAAAATAGACTAAAAGAAATATTCAAGGACATTTAACCGCGGACCGAAGAACTTGTGACCTGAGGAACGTGGCAAAAATGATGACAATCCCCGGATGTGCCACCTCCGAAGACGTCAATTATGAAGACCAATCAAAGTGTTGTAAATTATCGTGGGGTGACAATTGGGATTACCTAATGTATAATTTGATAGGTTAAAGATAGTGGGGTATAGCAAATATCCAATAGAATTTTGGGGGAAGGGGTTATGAAAAGGGATAAAAACTCATGTCACAGAAGGGACGTTAGAACTAGGTAGGGAATGCTATCGATTTCACCCAGAAACTCTGTCACTCTGTTTGGTGATTGGAGACTTAATACAAATTATCATTGCCCATTGACTGCTCTTACATTTCTCCTCCTTATGAGGGAAGTGCCCCCTGTCTCTTAGATGAAGCCAGACTGAAGGCGATCTGACTGATGTCCTGAAGACAAAGACGGATCCTGTGTGCTGACCTATTATTGGAGGGTAATTATGACAATGTAAATTACAATTTGTCTGTTTGCTTTTCTTTCTAGGTACCAACTGCTGTATTTTTGAATAGAGGCCATAGCTAGATGTTTTTCTAAATTGGTGTTCTAAATTATTTTGCATGAAGTCCAACATGCTGATGCTAATTAGTGGTTAGATTGGGAAATCACCTGACAGACACTTATGGACAAAACTGACGTTGCGCTACGCTGAACTGAGACTGCATTATATTCTCTGTGTTCTAATCTATGTTTACAATATGTTATACTCTAATGTTTGTGATTCTTGCATTAGTCAAATCTCATTATAGCTGCCATGTTGTGGTTATGTTCTTATGCTTTTTCGTTTTGAGATTGACACTTCTACTAGTCGATTGTAACCAATAGGGAATAAAATTCATAAAATTCTATCAAAGGGTGTGGTTATTCATGGCTGAAAGGTCATGGTTGCACCGACAGTTTAATCAATGTCTTTATCCAAAGTAAAGTATATTGTGGTGATACATATTGGTGACATTATTGACATACTTCTCAACATATTGATCAGTTATCTCATCCTGCGGTGCCTCACCACTGGGTCAAAAGATTCATTGGCCTAAAACGAGTCCTAATGTGTATAAAATTGGCATAAAGGGACGTGTTAACAGTAGCTTTATTTTTATGCTTCACTCTCCTTGTCACAATTTTAATCCTCTCATGCTTTATCATCCTGGGTATTGCAGTACATGCTTTATTATCTAAGATGCAGTTGCTTCATTAAAAACTTTATTGAAACCTATACTGCCTCTGATTGTCTTGTATATGTGAGACTAATGCATCTGAGAGAAACGGATGAGATCTGAGTGACCACGATTGCCCTGAGGAATCAATTGTGTCATGCGCTTGGCTGCCCAATCATCCCTGCTCTTAAGAGGAGATGAGGCGCTGCTAGTTAGCCAGAGCAAACCCCGGATTAGGCCGACAGGTGTCACCTGTAGTGGGTTAGACTCAGTCCCCCACACCTCATGCGATTCTGCCGCTCAAATCCAGTAGTCTCATTAGAATAATTAAAGCCTACACGACATGGCGACACCAACGTTTGGTCAGGCTCTAATTTTCGGGTCCTCCTGAGTATCTCTGTCTCACTACATGCAAAGACACCTCAGTACTATATAAGGAGACGTCCGCGGTATTGAGGATTATTTCCTCCTCAGCTAAGTAGGGAGTACCTAACTAATGCTGTAGGTTGTTCAAACTTAAACTCTAAAAGAATAATCCCCATTTGGTGTGCTTATCTCTGAACAAAACTTACCATTCATCATGGCAAATCTACAACAGGTAGCAATTGGAGTCAATATGCGACCACCCCTTACTGCACATTTACTGGCACATGGCCTAATGGCCCGGGGGGTCCAGTCACATTTGATGTTGAGGCTTACCCAGCCTATAGAACAGAACTTTTTTATTCTTGGGTCACATTTCCAGCAGTTGATGGGAACACCAATACATGTCATCACTATACACCAGCAAAAGTACCTGCACAAAACAGAGCATGTGCATATCAAGAAATACCTCTATCTTATCAAGAACATAATAATTGGCTTGATGGCGCCCTACCCCACACAATTTTACACGTTAGGTAAGGTCCTCTGAATAATGATTGTCCTACCTGGCCTTTATTGGCCACTTATACACCACATCCTGCTGCAGCGAACGTAACGGTAGCTGAAGTCCGTCGCTTATATGCTGATCTGACAGCAATATACAGATGATTAGTACAGTTTGTAATGTAAACATTTAATACAAACCCAGCACGTAGTGCTCCGGTGCAACCACATGCAGTAACGCCAGGCATTAATCCTGCGACTGTATATTCGATCATGGGTAAAGTATCTGCCAAACGAGAAGAAATTCCATTTTGGTTAGCTCAATAAATTAACTCACTGGAAGCAGTATTTCCCCATATGGGACCTCAGAATAAACACAGAATATTAACTATGTGCCTGTCATTTGGGATGGTTCCCACTATAGATAGCTGTAATACATGGGGCCTGGTATTTGCCACGCTCTATACAACCGCACATGTTATACCAACACTTGCCAATTTACCAGAGGTGTTGAAACAAATTCAAGATGAATATGGGTCTGCCCCGGCCGTGGACTTGGGGATACAAAAGGGAAGCAGTATCACTAGCGGTGTGCATTGCGGCTCTGGGATGTTCCTCCACAGGATCAAGAACGTGAGCTGCCAAAGATTATCGCAGAGACCTGCTCTAGTATTGGTCGAGATAGTCTGGGGGCCAGACCAACAAAACCACAATTCCAAGGTAAATCTAATAAAGATTCTACCAAGCAGGCTCCTGAGGGTACTAAGAAACACTGGGATAAAAAACAACAAACACCTAAAAAAGAAAGGGGAGAATCTCCGCATACGGAGACCCCACAAAATAGATGTAATCTCAGGAATACAGATAATATAAAAATGCCTGACAGATATCAATATACTGATACACGCCAATCTCGTCCCTTTCAGGACCCACTGGAAAAATGCAGTGAGAGAGGTTGGCGAAGAGAGCGAAGAACTTCCCCAACAAAAACCACAATTCAAAAAGAAAAAGGTGGCAGCTGTTGCAGTTCGACATGCCACTCAAGAAGAGGGCTCTATTGAAGAACAATAAGTGGGCATTAGCGCTATTAGACAGCGCAGCAGAGGTCACAATAGTTCCCCAGGAATCTTCTAAAGCATCTGGAGGTGAAAGCAACTGATGACTTCCTACAAGTAGAAACTTGGACATGCGTGTCTCCATGCCTGATAGGGTGTACAAAGTAACGTTACAGTTAGAAGAAGACATTGACTAGACAATCGACGCGATCTTTTCGGGCCCCGTCGTAAACATATATGATATTCTACTGGCCGAAAGGGATTGGCTACCTGAATTTGTCTGTATCTGCCCATATGGGGAAGATATTATTAAACATTCTTTCTCGCCTCTTGTTCCTGATGAGCTTGCAGAATCCTACCCCATCGATTGGGCATTGGTGCAGGCACCCGCATTATATTGCAACCACGTAGGATGGTATAAAGATTCCCGCTATCATGTCATCCCTATTAAAAATCAACCCCAATATCCAATAAAACATGATGCAAAAGCATCCGTGGGGGAAATCCTCACAAAACTGGAGTACCAGGGCGAAATCGAACCCTGTGTCTCGCCAATGAATAATCCCTTATTCCCAGTAGCTAAACCAGACCATTCGTACAGAATAGTCTTAGACTACAGACATTTGAAAAGTGATACATGCACATACACTACACAAAACTCACATAGTACAGCACTAATGAACAACATAGTTCACAAAAAATACAAAACAACACTGGACATTTCCAATGGTTTCTTCTGCCAAAATATAGCACCTAAGAGTAGAGGCTTAACCAGTTTCAGTGCACTAGTCTCCCAGAAAAAAATCTGTTGTTTACCCCAGGGGTACAAGAACAGTCCAGGACTGTTCGCGGCTCGTTTGACTTCAATGTTTCACGACATTGACCCTGAAGCATTGTCCTATGTAGATGATAGTTATCTCACGGATGATGAATTGCTGCAACATTTAAGACGGGTAGCCCGCATTGTTGTGGGATTTGCCAAGTTCGGCTACAAATTTAATTTAAAAAAACAAAAATAGCCTTCCTTAGTGTCCTGTTTCTTGGATATGAGCTGTCAAGTGAAGGAAAGAGCCTAGCGCCACAATTCTTGGAAAATGTGCACAGGTACAACCTCCAAACAGCATTAAAAAACTCCAAATCCCTATTGGGTTTTCTAAATTTTGGCAGAACTTACATTCCTGATTATGCATCACACATAAAACCTTTATATGACTTAATACGTCCTGACTTTTCAAGTAACATTTGGACAGTCAAACACACACTCATTCTCAGAGCTTTGCAAATGGACATGCTTGCAGCACAACACCCACCCAAGGGACAATAAAAAGCATCTGGTCATCAGAGTAATTGCTGGTGCCATTGGTTTCACCTATGTGACTTTCAACAAAGGTGAGACAGTCCTGACTGCATACAAATCACATTTGTATTCAGCAGCCAACAACGCTTTGCTCCCACTGAGAAAATTCTCACTGCTGTTTAGATGGCTGTCATTAAAGAAAGGCCACTAGCCCAGGAGAAATGCATTATTGTTGTGTATCCAATTCCAGCCCTTGAGGCTGGTACCAAAGCCAGCATTCCAAATGCTAAAGCATTACATCCATGTCGGGTACAATGGGCAACGTCTTTCACAGCCACTGATGTTGACTACATTTTTGACCCACAATTACAAACTCAAGGATTTTTGCAATATGAACTAGAATTCCCAGTTCCACAAATACACTGCCTATTGATCAATATCAAAGAGTCATGTACACTGACGGCTCAGCACAAACTGCAATTGGAACAAAACATCAATACTCCGCTGCTTGCACAGTCGTAAGTGGCTACATATGGAGGATAATACATTTTGCCCCCAACATACATACACCCAATCCCTGGGGGATTGCACAGCACAATTAGCAGAGATAAAGGCTCTGGTGATGACACTGGAACATACAGATCCTGCAAGCTAACACTGATTGTTTGTGACTCGTACTACTGTGCCCAGTCCTTCAATGAATACCTGCATTACTGGCCCCAGAATGGATTCAGAGATTCTAAAGGCAACACCATTAAACACATACTACTGTGGGGGAAAGTAGCGCATCTAAAGGAAACGCTCACAAATGTCCATGTTGTACATGCACCTGGACACCAGCGTGTTGGAATACACGTTGCTGGAAATACACTGGCTGATGAAGCTGCAAAATCAGCAGTAGCTATGGCTGCTGTTGCTGCAGTAACCCGTTCAGGCACGAAATCTTACGATGACATGTGGGCTGCTGTGAAAGCCACAGCTGAAGGCACGCCCTATCCAAAAGCATTTCCTGCTAAATATTGCTACCAAATGGGAGGCTGCCTTGAAGCCGAAGTCAAGATACAAGGTGTGGGGGTTCGAGTAATTCCTAACAAAGACATAAGATCAGAGTTGATTAAAGCAGCGCATGAGGGAGTTACATCTGCCCATGCTGGTGTGGCGGCTACAATATCATTGTTGCAAGCACGTTATTGGTGGCCAGGTCTAAACAAACAGGCCAAGCAGTATGTCCTTTGTTGTGACATCTGCCAACAAATTAAAGGTTCCACAGTCAAACGCCCATTGCAGACACCCCTCCTAATTTCCAACAGACCATTACAATGTGTGTACTTGGACCACTGTGGTCCTCTAACACCGGATAGTGCATACAAATACATTCTAGTTGCTGTTGACTCCTGCTCCAGATTTCTATGTGTGTGGCCAGAACTCTTGGCTGATGCTCGGACTGTTATTAAAGATTTGCAAGTCTTTATCTGTACATATGCAGTTGCGGCTTTCCTCTTGGACCCGGGCACTCCTTTCACTTCAAGGGCATTCAAGGACCCCATGGTTTCATTGGGGGTCCAACTCTATTACTCGTCTTCATCCCATCCCGAGGGAAATAGTGTCGTGGAGCAACAAAACAGTGATTTAAAGCAGTTCTTAAAAGCCAGAGTCTTAGGTACGGGTCTTGTCCGCTTAACCACCTGTGTGGAGTCCTGAGAGCACTTAACAATCTGCCTAGGAGGTCCCTTGGAGGTCGTACTTCATACGAGTGCCTGCTCGGAACTCGAATGTATGGTCCAGATCTTGATGGTCCTGGCGTGGAGGTGGCAGAAACACCTTTTGACATAAATGAATGTGCCACTGTCTTGCAGGAATTACAACAGTCCTGTGATGACAACACTTCTGCCAGTGCTGCCTCCTCAGGAATTAAGGATGTACCAGTAACACATACCGGCTGGATTCCTAGGGTTGGGGATCTAGCACCTAAAAAAGTTGCTGTGAAAAAGGAGTTTGGTCCTTCTAATTGTGCACCGGTCCCAGTCTTGGGAATACATGGTACCAGAACTGTCATTCTACCGCCACTGGCTGGTGCTAAAGAAAACCGCTTTTGTATCTATTGACAATGTCAAGTTACACCATGTGGCCGATCCTGCACAGCAGACCAAGAGAAACAGCCAGTAGTTCCCGAATCCCTCTCACTACTGGTCAAGATGTCCCTCTACAAGTCCTGAGCAGCAACGCTGACACCTCTCCGAGCTTGGGGAGGGTGGAAAATGATCTTGCATTACTTCCACTAACATCTGTTACAACAAACAATATTGAAAGTACTGATCGATTTGATACAAGTTCAACACAAACGGATGGCGTTGTTTACTATGAACAACCACAGAAGACATCTACCAGTTTTCCTCCTACAAATACGGCTCCAACTTTTGCACAAACTGCTTCTGGATACTTCGCCGACATCAATGACACTTTCTCGGACTCATTCACCTCTTCTACTTCTGAACTGTCAAAAACATGTAAGCTGATAAATTGGCTTAAAACAAATTTCTTTATTTTCTCATGGAACTATCTATGGCTTTCCTTGACTGTACTAGCTTTCCTCCTTTGGATTGGTTTTGTCATAACATTTTTTCTATTAATACATGGTAATTTTCTTCCTGAAGGATTAACAGTTGAACTGGTTGATGAGGTCCTAAAACCTCATTTTTCTTCTCACAAGGACCGCAGAGACTTGCATTCGTGAACATTTCCGCTATACCAATTCCTGATGGGATTGTTTGGGATAAAGTAACATTTGATATATACAGCCTGACAGAGGTCATTCAAATAACATATGTATTTAAACTTTCAATGAACGATGTAAAAATACCCGGAGTTGTTTCTGATGACTGGGATGTGAAAACAGTTGATTCCATGATGACTGAATTGCAGTATTATACTGTATTTGAAAGTGAAGATGTTTATCAATCTAAAGAGAATCATGGTGATATGTTTTGCTACAATTATTATGGGCACCATTTCATTCACAGAGAAGTACCCCAAAAACTATCTTTAATTACACACAATGGGAACATTGTCCGACTCCACCACAGGGGAGTTCTAAAACATATTCGGAAAAGTTTGCATATTTTTCTGGGCACAATGTTAAATATGCTGAGTCATATTATTTTAAATTGCCATCAATGGAAAATGTACACATATTATTGCCCCCTGCAAATTTTACAAATGACAAAAGTACATAAATGCAACTGAAGATCAGCTCGATGAAAGAGTCCAGAATGGCACAATTAATGCTTCACTGTCATGTACTGGCGGGTGGTTATTGTGGCCAAAAGATACCAATGGGTGTCATAAACGTTTTATAAACTCCATGGGGGGTTTTAGAACTAGTAGGCCGGACCCTTGCTATGTGTCATCCGAACATGCAGGTATAGTTACAACATACAGTGTAGGAAAACTATGCCAGCAATGGTTGAAAATGTCCTCACTAGATGCTGTTAGAGCACACCTCAGTCTTCTGTCTAAAACACTGACTTATAGGACTTCCTGTTAGGCCCCAGGAAACAATGCAGAAAGTGCTTCTTATATGCAGTATATAATGAAATTTGGAAGCTTTCCCAACAAGAAGTTGCTGCCCGGTTCAGGCAAATAGACCAGGAAAACTTACAGAAAGCATTAGCTGTTGTAGATAATGGGATTAATACCCTGTCCGACCAGACATACACCATAAACAATATTGTTTCTTCTGCAATAGACATAATACAAAGTGATATGTCTTCATTACACCATGGACAGAGTCAACTAAGGTCCATTATGCAGTTGGGTTAGACACTTCAAACATTGAAGGCAGGTCGCGTTCCCTGGCAACACGTTAGCGCAAGGGACATATTTTCCACATTTAATTTAACGTGACAACAACAACTAATGACTAAGAAAGGAGCTACTTATGTCATGTTAAATATTGAAAAGTTAGAAATGTTGCCTTTTACTGTGGTCGAAAAACCATCTGCCGAGTGGTTAATACACTGGGTCATTAATCTGCCTATTTCAACACTCCAATTCACATCCTGTTTAAAACACATTCCAGTAGGCAGATATGAGAGGCTGGGAGATAGTTACATCCATGAGGTGTGGGAGCTGCCCTTCTCATACAAATGTCTCACTGGCATGAAAGAGGTCTTTCTTAGCAGTAGTGAATACAAGACTTCTGTCAGCCAGTCAATGGTTTGTAAACAGCTGTCCTTGCACAGGGCATGTAAAGCTTTAGCAGCAAACTTGGCTTTTTATCGGAAAGGAGTTCCAGTCCCCTTAATTAGACCTGCATTCCAGGGGCTCTCAAATGGCAGCTATGTCATCCTCAATAGTGAAAACTGTTGTGGGATACGAGCCGGAATAGTTTATGTTGTTTCAGTCTCTATGATTGTTACATTCTGCGGGAACGTGCTTTTTCCTCCTACAAGACAAAGAAAAGTAGCTGAGATTTGGCCCCATATTGCTACTTCTAATGTGAATTTTGACAAGTTGAGCAGACTCAAGGCTTTATTGTTCCAAAAACATGTGGCGTTCACATCTGCACGCAAGACCTATGCACGTCAGGTGGCAAGGATACAGTCCCTTTTAAGTACTAACTTTCTGAGACACTTTGGTGAGCTCATGGGACGAATATTTAATGTGTCCAGTACTACTGGAATCGCAAATTCTTTAGGCTGTTGGTTCTGGTTTCGTTCACACCTTCTCCTCTATATTCGGTTTAATACCATCAGCCATCCACTCAATATTCTCTAGCATTTTCAGGTGGATTCCGATAACTTTAGCTATAATAGGTGGCATTTTGCTATTGCTACTTTTTCGTTGCAATGGCTGTCCCGCCACAACAAGGAGGAATGAAAGCACTCCCTCCAGCGCAACTGTGTCATGAACACATGATGCAGTACTTCGGAGCAACACTTCTGGAGCAATTGGAGTGTGACTTGTCTCTGTCATGTTTTGCATTGTATGCAGCCTGTGTTTCGGTGCTGCTGGTGCTCGTTCAAACATGCACTGAAAGTTTGCCTTTCTTAGCAGCGCTTGCTTTCATTTGACGCTGATCTGTTGATGTTCTCGCTGAGGGCACATTACCCGACATGCACATTGAGGGTTTGTTTGCTATGAGAAGCTGCTTATGAGTTGCCCTTCATGGAGGATGCAGCTCTGAACTCATTATTGGGCACACCACGGACTGCTGCTGCCTTGGCTGACGCTCAGGCTTTGGAACACGAATGCTCCTTGGTTCTTCTTGGCAATGGGTTTCCTGCTTTAACACCTACTTTCCTGTCTTCAATTGTCCCAGATTCTATTTGCAACTTCCAAAATGACTCTGACTCTTGAAATTCAGCCTTTTTACGCCACAAGTTAAAAATTTTTAATTGTCCTTTTAAATATGTTCAAGTGACTTTTTTAACTTGTCATTATTGACAGTTTTTAAATATATCTTAGTTTAATTTTAGTAGCTTTGATATATAATTAGGCTTTGAACAACCTTTAAATGGGCAAGGGGAGTGTGTTGTGTAGCCATTTTAGTTATAGCTCCATGCACGTTATTTTAGAAAGACCAGGCCTGCAGCTGTGCACTTTGACCTAGATATATTTTATTCAGCTTTCTTTATTATTTTAACATTAGCCATATTTGCGGTCTTGTTTTATTTCTCTCTATCTAGCTGTTCTTGCCTAGGTCAGCACTGCGTTCTTAAACAAGACATTTCTTTCACTCTGTGCTTCTCTCAAGGCTGCAGTAAGAGAGGTTGCAGGTAAATGTGATAACGCCTTGTCTCTGGTATTTCTAGAAACATACACATCCTTACGTAGGGACGTTTTCTCAGAACATCAGCTGTTTTTTTACAAAAACACTTCCCTGTCCCATACATGTTAGAGGGACATTCCAGCCAGATGACCACAACTGTATGCGGATTACAGAACGCTTCGCTACAGCTGCTTATGCAGACTTCAGGTATGAGGGATGATGTCTTACCAGGGGAGCCTGAAGGGCACAACTAGAGCTTAGCATCCTGTGCTCTAACATAGCCTAGGCAATAATTAGTCTATTGATTCCAGTGACAATATGGCAGCGTTATTTTTATGCTTCACTCTCCTAGTCACAATTTTAATTCTGTCATGCTTTATCGTCCTGGTTATTGCAGTACATGCTTTATTATCTAAGATGCAGTTGCTTCATTAAAAACCTTATTGAAACCTATACTGCCTCTGTTTGTCTTGTATACGTGAGAGTAATGTATCTGAGAGAAACTGATGAGATCTGAGTGACCACAATTTCCCTGAGAAGTCAACTGTGTCATGCACTCGGCTGCCCAATCATCCCTGCTCTCGGGTGGAGATGAGGTACTGCCACTTAGCTGGAGCAAAACCCAGATTAGGCCAACAGGTGTCACCTGTAGTGGGTTAGACTCAGTCCCTTACACCGCAGGCGATTCTGTCAGTCAAATCCAGTAGTCTCATTAGAATAATGAGAGCCTACGTGAAACTTCCACTACTGAGTCTTTCTTTAATGAAGATAGCTACTTCCAAGAGGGCACATTAGTGCATGCAGTTGAAAAATCCGGAAGAAGTTATGAGACAAAGGATTGTAGTCCTTTTTTAAAAGAGGAGATGGTAGCTAGAAATGTAGAAGAATTGATTGTTGAAGGGGCACAGGGAAGGCATAGACAGGCCCCTGTATACAAATGGAACCTGTAGAATCTATTGATGTATTAAGAAATTTCCTGCATATGTTTCCCTGTAGAAGTCTGACAGAAAATAGGTATGTCGCAAGGATTAGATCCATGCAAAGTAAGAAAGTACTCTACTTTACAGGGACACTCATTAGCATGTCTATCAAAAAAATTGTGAAGAAGCACCTTTCATTATTTTAGAATGTTAGATGTACACCACTCGGAAATGCGAACTATAATTAGGAGTCTTTACTATGTCAATAATCCTGCACTATGTTTAGGAGAAATTAATGGAGATATTTTGCATGGTACAATAGCAGAGGTGGAAAAAGTTTGTGATGATGTTGAATTTCGATTCTTTGGTCCTGAATAGCAGTGTAGGGAATAAGGAGTTAGTATGTGCAAGTGTGGAGGAAAAGGATGCAGCTATTAATGTTTATCAATTTACAGAAGAGATTAGGAAGCTCAACACAGTTTCATTAGAGAAATCAAACTGTGTTTGTACCTGTTGTTGACACACTCACTACAAAAGTCAAACTCAAAATGTTCTTCGGTACTCAAAAACTGAAGAAGAGAACAGAGTGACAAGAATTTGCTGCCTAGTTATTTGTAGAGGAAAGCTTTGATTTGGCCATACGGCAAATTATATGTAAGTACTGCTATGATGAGTTAGAGGATAATAAAATGTCAGGTAGAGCAGTACATAACAAGTTAGAATTATTTTTGATTCCACAAGAACTTCAAGGGCTAAATGATTACAAATCAGTTTATCAATTTTCACACATTATGGAAATTCTTAGTTCATTTAAAACCAACAACAGGAAAATTATCTCAAACAAAGCTACAGAAATGTCTTAAAGGTAGAGTTGTGTACTTGCCATTAGATTTCAAGGAGAATATTGAAACTACAGGGGTGCAGAAAGATTTGAATACCCACTTATTATTTCAGTAAATAGTGTCCCTACAAAGAACAAAAAACATGACAATAGGTAGTGGGTGTTCATAAAGTAAAAAAGAAATGTTATACCTGGTACAAAATAACATTTATTATAAAAATGCTGATGTTGTTCGAGATATAACACAAATGAAGGATGAAACATTACCGTCAAATGGTCAGATTGAAAAGGTGGATCGATTGAGATCAGAAGCAATTTATGAACACTACAGCATCCATCCTGTGCATTCTGAAGAAGTTTTTGGTGATGCAATTGATCTTTTTCAAATGAGGCAAACAAAAAGTACTCCCATGAGTGTGGGAGAAATGGTTAGAGGCTTGCTGTTTTTCACAACTGTTACCCACTGGAGAAGGTGGACTCTATGATAACCATTCCATATAGATACCAGCAGCTGAATACCAGATTATAGTCAGAGATTCCTAGATTTCACCAGTGTATTCCATACATATTCCACCTTCTGTTTGAGAGTGATGTGTCTGGATTCATACAATGTAAACCATATAGTGAAGTCAGAAGTAAATATTGAAAACCTTTCTACAAAGGAATTTATTGAAAAAGCTCATGGAAAGGATGAAAAGTTGGAATACAGCTTGATTAATTTGATGGCGTGCCAACGTGACATCAACAAGTATTGATATTGTCATCAATTGAGCTGAAATGCATGTTGTAGAACCTAGGTGTCCTACTTAGTTATTGACACTCAGTTGTGCTTAGTATGTGTGGGATGACCGGCCTGAATTTTATAGAGAAGCAAACTCTAATATTAAAGACATTAAGTGAAGACAGCAGGAGAACTTTGTTCCTTGGATCCTGCAAATGTTTGCAGATATTTTAACCGCTGGTTTCAAGCTATAATGTCTTTCATCTGCAACAAAACCAACACTCCTCTTGCTAAAGTAACTGATTTCTTTTGGTGTAAAGAGTACCAAGCAAGAGGTGCTCCTCATATTCACATGCTGTTATGAATAAAAGATGCACCAAAATTTGGAACAGACAGCGATGAGTCTGTCCTGTCCAAAAGACAGTGGTGAAAAAGGTTTGAGACATCAAGTTCTGTGCTTCCAAAATCATAGATGTGGAAAGTACTGTCATCGAACAAAATCAGCTGTAAAGGTACACCTTATACAAAATGTTGTTTTGGATTCCTTTGACCCATCACTTCACAAGGAAGAGTAAGCAGCTTTCTGTCTGCAGTCAGACATGAAAATGACTGAAAAATACTTACTACCTGAGAAGAACAGAGGCCTCAGAGTACATCAATGACTATAATCCAGTCATTTTGTAGATGGGGAATGCGGACATGGATACAGTTTTTTGCAGACATTTCCATTGCTGTAGCTCAATACGTCAGTTCATAAATCACAAAGTCTGAGAAGAAAGAGATGAAGTAGATGTGGGAGGAGATTTCTGCAGGAAAGAATCTTATTAAGAAATTGTGCAGTCTCAGCTTGAAAATGCTTTCCCACAGAGAGACAGGCTGCTATGAGTGCTCGGGTAGGTTGAGCTTGGCTAGTTTGTTCTCAAAGTCAAGGGGAATTGTTTGGGTAAGACTAGGGCTTTCAATCATGTGAAATAAAGTGTTAAAGTATTTCCCTGAAACTCAGTACCTAGCAGGGCTTGTTGAATGTAGAGACTAATCTAATATGTTGGACACATACTACCCAAAAACATGTGCCTTTACAAAGTATTTCAAAACTACAGATATAGAAGCAATGTAGCAGGAACACAGAAGAAGAAAAATATGCGGTAGTTGGATGTGACAGTTGTTTGGTCAGAACACTGAAGAAAATCAAGTTAACCACACAAAACTTAGAGTCAGATGTATGAAGATAGTTTGCATTTCTTAGTAATCGCTTTTAGGAAATCGGTATCTTAGTACATTGCATTTAGCATTTCTTAAATAGCAATTTCCATGTTGCTATTTAAGAAATGCAAAATTGCATTTTTGTACATCTGGCCCTTAGTTGCCAAACAGCAGACAAAAGAGAGTATTTCTATTTGGCACTTTTAGAACTGTTCAAGTCTTGGTATGCTGAATCAGAATTACTTGGAAAATATGACTGCTATGAAGACTCAGCGTTGTGAAACATTAAGGCCCTCATTATGATTTTGGCAGACGGAAAAGCCCGTCCGCCGAAGCAGTGCTGTGACCTGACAGTGATGGCTTTTACGAGTTTCCCACTGGTTCGGTGCGAAGAAACAGATTTTCCGCCCATCAGTCAGCAGGAAACCACCCACAACATTGATGCCGGCTCATTATAGAACTGGAGGCAATGTTGTGGTGCTTTGGGTGCAGCAGTACCTGTCTCGCTTTTCACTGTCTCCACCAGCTTTTACATGGCGGTGGAACTGCCATGTAAAAGCCGGCAGAGAGGGGACTTGTAATCCCAGGGCATTAAGACTGCCTGCACCACCAGGCTGTCGGACGGCGAAAAAGTGGCAGTGCCCGTGGTCCAATCGTGGCACATTCACCACGGTCGTAATGAGGAGGCATTGACGGCGGTGACCACCACTGCAAGTCTGGCAGTACCAGGACTGCCAGACTCGTAATGAGGGCCTGAGTGTTCAGTCTTTTCAAACTACTTGCAAATATTGAAAGATGAGACTGAACAGGAAGAAACTATTGCGGCTGAGACAGCTAAGGAGAGTTCACAAAGCAGCCAGAGTTCTAGATCACTGAATCAAGATTCTGGCTCACAACCTGATGGATGATCTCAGTATTCTTAATCTGACCATGAGTAACTTTCTTCCGACCCATCAAGTCGGCCAGCTGCTCAACCCTATCTTTCCAAACGTACTGGAAATTGAATTGAGGCTGATTTACCTATTCCTCTTACCTGGTCTGATCATAGTGTCATTCCTTTTACCATCACAGACCCTCGTGTCCCTGGTTTTAGGCATCACAATCTTCCCACTGTGGTCAGAAAATGGTCAAAGCTGGACGTGGATGCTTTTAAACATCAGTATTTCACCACCAGGCCCTGCTGGCTGACTTGCCTTGCACAGATGAGGTTGTAGTGAATGGCTGGTTATGCAGCACTCTAGACGTGCTTCTCCCCATAGCACCTAGAACTTCAGTTAGAATACTTCCACCTGCCCCATGGTTTAAAGAGCCTTTGCGTATGGAGAAAAAATGCTGTAAGGTGTTGGAATGTACGTGGAGAAGGTCCTATGATATATCTGCCAATGATTTCTATTAGACAGCCTTAAGGTGCTATCACAGACTCTGTAAAAAGGCATGTGCTTCCTTTTTTTGCAGAGAAGATTACAAAGGCTCAGAATTACCAGAAGGTTCTTTTTAAAGTGGTAAAAGAACTGTCTGGTCCCAGCCACCTTTCTTCTGCACCTCGGCTATCTAAACGTCAGTGTGAGGGGTTGGCATTATTTTTCATAAAAAGGGTAGCTGACATACATTCTAAATTTGTTAAGCTGACAAGCAGCCCTTTAACAAACACTCCCTCTGGCAGCACAGATCTAACAGTGAATTCCATCCCAATCCTTTCTGACTTTATGGTATCTGAGGCAAAGCCGTACTCAAGCAAATTGAGCTAGTGGTTAGTGCTGGACATACCCTCGTTTCTGAGACTTCTTCTGTCCTTTAAATCAGGCTAACTACTGAACCATTTACCCCCTTCTATTTATCGATCTATAAACTCAGATATCCTTCAGATTATGGTCAATCTGCTCAACTCTTCCTTGCAGAAGGGTTTTGTTCCAGAAGCAATGGAACTGTCACTACTGAAGAAGCCAAACTTAGACCCTAACATCTGGTCAAACTAAAAGCCTATCTCTCTGTTTCCTTGCCTCTCGAAAGTCCTGGAAAAACATGTGAATGTCTCCCTGACATTGTGTATGGTAAATTTAAACATACTCTACCCATCTCAATCAGGTTTCAGGGCTGGATACAGCACAGAATCTGCAATTCTTGGAGTAACTGACCATCTTAGACAGCTCCTGGATGACGGTGGTTCTGCGCCCTCATTCTTTTGGACCTGAATGTTCAATACTGTATCGCATACCACTCTCCTTGAGAGGCTGACATCTGTGGGGCTTGCTGGTTGTGCTCTGGCGTAGCTGAACTCTTTCATGCATAATCAATCCTTTCAGGTGTTTTCTGCCAATGCTGTGTCTGACAAGCAGTGTCTAACATCTGGCGTTTATGTTCAGTTACTGGCAAAAATTGTGGAGAAGTGTGGTTTGACCCTTTTCTCATATGCTGACGATGCCCAAATCGTCTTCTCTTTGTCATCTTCTCAGACACTCAGACACAGGACTCCTCCAACCTTAATCTGGGCCTGAAGTCCATTTAAACCTGGATGAGAAGCAATTTGCTTAAATTAAATGGGGAATGGAGACATGATTGAGGTGATGACCCTCAGTAAGAATACCCAGCCTTGGGGTCCACAGCATTGGCTTTCTTCCCTGGGTCCGCTTCTGACTCTCTCTCCCATGGTGAAGAATCTGGGTTTCATCCTGGATGAAAATCTTTCTACGAGCCCTCAAATGATCAAGGTGATGTCGTCCTGTTTTGCTATATTAAAATGGTTGAGGAAGATTATTTGGATCTTACCCTTCTCGGCTCAAAAAACTGTGATCCATGTGCTGGTTCTGTAACGGTTGGATAATGGAAATGCCCTTTATTTGGGCATTGACCATATTTCCATTCGGCATCTTCAGACGGTCCATAGCGCAGCTGCTCAGCTTCTGTTCTGCCTACCACGGTCCACTCCTACCTCCCAGCTCATTTGTGAGCTTCATTGACTCGCTGTTCTGAAACTTATACAGTTCAAGGTACTGTGTTACGTGTTCAAGAGCACAAGTCGGCCCATGCTATATTCAGAAGCTAATTCAGCCTTATTCTCCTACTCACTCCTTGGGATCTCAATACATGGCATTGTGCACTGTTCTCAGGTTCCTTCAGTCTCGCTTGGAAGCAGGGAGGCCAATTTATCTTGGTTCTGGGTTCCAAACACTGGAACTCCCTTCCTTTCACTCTAAGGAAATGTTCTACTTTATCGGTCTTCCATAAGAACTTGAAGACTTGGCTGTTCTAGTCTTGGGTTTATTTGATCACTGTTTTCCAAATAGAGATGAGGTTGGCTATAACATTTTATCAGATGGATGGCATGAAGCACATTGGCTGATGTACTGTACGTTTTCTGCTTGAAAAGGACATATATTTCTGGTAACAGTTCCCAGTGTCTTTAGCGTATGCTGTAACTATCCATAAATCATGAGGTTTAATTTTAGACTCAGCTTTTATTAACATTGGAAGTAAATTTTTTAAAGAAGGTTTGTCATATGGAGCATTATCTTGTGGTAGAACATTGTCCGGTCTGTTTTTGGATGAATTTGATAAAAGCAAAGTAAGTGCTGATGTAAGCTGTGTGACAGAGTATAATCAGTTAAGAAGAGTGTATAAGCTCCTCACTTAGAAGAATATCCTGTTTGTGAGAAACAAATAATTTGTCTGAAACAGAAGCTTACAAAAGAGTCAACAGATGTTCAAGAAACGATGAAGAACAAGGGCAAGCTTGAATGTGTTAAGAAGAAAAAAGTAGAAAATGAGGGAGATATTGTAGGTTACCAGTTGGAAAATCGTTCAGGTGTCAACTGCTATGCAAATATTATTCTCAATGTACTCTTTCATTAACTAGGTGTTATAAATTAAATTCAACAGGAAGCAGATAAGAGATTGTGTTCTGCACTGTAGCATTTGTTACAATGTTTACTCAGTTACAGAACTGATATGCATTCTGCTTCAGGAATTCAAGACCCTGTAGATACATGTAGTGGATCAGTAATATTTACTCTCAACAGTCAATAAGTTGCACAAAAAATCATAATGGCAATCCTTAGAGTATTAGAAGAAGAAGTAAATATTAGTGAGTTATCTGGAGGGAGTGACTTTACAAATTGAACCATGACTGTGAAGATTGCTCTTTTACATCCACTGCTCTGTAGTGATATTTATGTTTTGACCACTTACTCCATGTTGCACCACTTTGCACTTGGCGTAGCTGTCCACCGTCACATTAGCGGTCACAGGTTACAGACTCCATTTTGTATTCAACTTAGCCTAAGCTTCACCGCCACGTTAAAGGTGCAAGTATTTTTCCTTGCAAAAGATTTTATGCCACATGTTTTCTCATTCATGTTTTTATTCTGCGTGTCTGTGTGTTCTTTCTCAACAAGGGCCAGGACATAACATGGAGGAGTCAGTCAGTCAGCAATATAAGAATGTACTAGGATGATGTTTATGGTACGGCAGGGAACGGTTTAGGTTTGGAAGGGACACCTTGGGAACTTGGCCACTTCAACGTGTTTCTTTCAAAGCTGACCTTAAGTAGCTTTGAATAACAGGGAGTGGGGGGAGGTTTTCTAGAACTCTCCCCTCTGGCTTGATTAAGGTATATAAGAGACCCAGGAATGACAGTCGGAGATTCAGAGACTTTGGTCGGGATATTGACATCAAATGCCTGACACTCCATGAGGGTAGAGATCTCTCTCTCACAGCTGATCTTTGGAGTCTACGGCTTGAAGTTACTGAGAGAAAGATGAAACACCAGATAGGCCCCATGGTGATGAATTTTTACTGAGTATTTGCTTTGCATTGTGTATGAATATATATATCAATATAGGTATTTGTATCTTTGCATGTATATATTTGCTGTTTATAGATTGAAGATTCTTTGAATATGTTGTCACTTTATTACTGTGCACATTTTAAAGGTGCACTTTCAGTTGTACTGAGTTACAACGATGAAGAGCAGATAGATCAAAATTGGAAACCGAAATTGCGACTTCAAAGCCGGACAATTTTCTATTCCAGAAAAAACCTATACAATTATAGCTAATATTTTTCACAAAACAGTTAACATAACATCTGGACACTACATTATCCATTTAAGGAGTGAAACTGACTGGACTGAATGCAATAACAGCAACCTTATATTCAAACCAAATCTGCCTTTCAAACTACCAAATTCTTACCTTTTGTTTCTTCTACCAAAATTCTAAGGAGTATTTCTTGAAAAAAACTAATGTACAATACTTTTTCTACTTGGATTGCCAGTGTTTTAGACATAATTTATCCTACCAGGGCTGATGGCTCTAAAACGTTCACCAAAATGGAGGAATCATTTTATCTTTCCCAAAGGAGTTAATATAACATCTGGACATAATACTGTCTAATGAAAGAGTGAAACTCGATAAACACAATGCACTCACTGCAAGCTTAAACTGTTTCAAACACTGCCATTCAAACTACAAAATTATCACCTTGTGTTTTTTCAATCAAACGTCTATGAAATATTTTGGGAACAAAAGTAATGTCTGATATTTCTTTGACAAGGATCATCAGTGTTTTAGATATCATTCAGCCTACCAGGGGAAAAGGTCTCCAAAATACAAATCTCCTTGATATGTATTAGTACTATTGTAACAAGTATAATAATAAGATAATGTTTATTTGTGTAGATTAGTGTAGAAATTGTAAGTAAAACAATTGATTAAATGTTTTTAGTGAGTGCAATGTGTAGTGTCACTTATTAATAGTGATATACTGTGCAGTTTTGGGGGTGGGGTAGGTTCTACAATCTATATGATTGTTTTTTCCCCACTGTTCAAATATTCTTCATACAAAGCAACATTTCGGTTGATCAAGTATTAAAGCTGAGCCGAGAAAAAAGGGTAAATCAAATGTTTTACTATAATGTTATATACTGTTGCAGCTTGAATAATGTGCGCTGTTCTGTTTCTAGAATGTTACAATACTAATTTAAATTTATGCTCTTTTTCTTTTTCAGCAGTGGTTTGAGTTATATCTCTTCAGATGTCAACATACTTGTAATGCAATATGAGTATTTGTTTGAGGTACTTCTGGAGAGGGTCTTCTTGCAGAGAGAGCACTTTACATGCATTGCCATTATTTAATGCTCCCTAGATGGCATGGTGAACAACTTCCATGTCATTTATTTCCACTTTGCTAAGGGTCTGTACTCCAAAAAACTATGTTCAACAGAATGAGGCAACTGATTTTCCCTGATACCAGATGCCAGTTGATTGACACATGATGGGAAAAGCACCAAAATGTAATATACAGAAAGAAAAAAGGAGGTGCTGAAATGACAAGAGGGTTTTTTACAATCTTTAAGATAGTTTCCCCCACTGTTCAAGGAAGAAACTTTATACAGTACATTCATTCGTGTACAAGTAAAAATGCTGCGAACAGTAAAAAGGGAAAATGAAATGATTTACTATAGTGTAGATTATGGATTAATATATCTAGTATGAGCTTGGGCATTGCAGAAGCTAAAACTTTATTAAGCACTTTTGCAAAAGAAATGCTAACTTACATTTCTGTTCTCTTTCTTTTTAAACACATCAATAATAGTATCTACTAAAGTCCATTCACTTCTTAATCACTGCCTTGGCACTACTTCTACAAAGTAAAATTATAAAGGTGTACAACAAGGTAGAATTTCACACAACCATACAAATGCCCAGTAACAGACTGATACAGACACTTATACTTGCAGCCACTCACACATTCAATCACCCACAACCCCAATCTGTCACTGATGTAGTTAGGAACATATGCATTCACTTATAAATACATCTAATACTACATGCAGTAACTTATCCTTAGAGATTTTCACACACTCAATTAGTCACTCTACAGTAACTCACAGACCCACTCAGTCACCCACACAGCTGCTCACACATCCAGTCACTCTTCATATAGCCACTCACACAACTAATGACTCACCCACACAACTACTCACACCCCCAGTCACTCACCCATACAGCCACTGACAGTCCCAGGCACTCACCCATACTGCCACTCATACATCCACTCAGTCACCCATACACCAACTCACACTGCCAGTCACTCACTCATACAGCCACTCACACACCCAGTCAGCCACCCATACAGCCTCTCTCACACCCCCAGTTACTCAACTATACAGCTGCTCACACAGCCACAGTTGGTCACTCACACAGCCACTCACACAGCCAGTCAATCACCCGTGCAGCCACTTACTCTTCCAGACACTCACCCATACAGCCACTCACACAATCAATCAATTATACAGCCTCTCACACCCACCAGTCACCCACCCATACAACTGCTCACACCCAAATGATCAGATCGGCCTCTTTTTTGCCACCCCCCCCATATTTTACACCATGTTGGTTGTTGTTGACTTATTTGTCAAGGTATTTTTAATAGGCAGGATTATGTGTAGCTGTAGGATGACCACTCGGCAGGCTGTAGGTATGCTTTTTGCATCTTCCTTTGACCATGATTATGAGACTGACTCCACATCAGGCAGAAGAGGAAGTGCAATATTCTGGCAGTGAATTTTCTGTCAGAGAGGAGTCATCTGATGATGAAGCCACTCTGTGCAGATGAAGTACCTCTTTTAGAGCAGGACACTGATGTGCCAATAGTGTAGCAAGAGGCATCTGGATTGCAGCCTGGGGTTGAAAGACTTCTCATTGGAAGAGCTGAACTCTGGGTTGCCTCAAACATGGTGCAGCCAGCATTGCCTATCTTTACTGGTGTGGCAGGGGGTAGAATGAAAACTGAAAAATGTTTGCCGTCCTGCTCTAGAACTACCCGGTGTACTCCCACAAATCTGTAAGAGTTGAAGAAGTTCTTGGGTTTAACTTTTTGATGTATTTGATAAGGAAGCTGTTGCTGTCTTCATATGGTCTACCAGTCCTATAATGGAAATGGCTATATTTCCTGCATCATGAGTTATAATAGGTATTTGCTTCTGCTTCAGATGCTACATTTTGTTGTTAATGCTTTAGCATTGTCAGAAGATCACCCTGATTGTGACCGTCTTTTTAATATTTGGCCAGTCCTTAATCACTTTGTAGATCTATTTTCATAGATCTATATTCCAGGGAAAGAAATAGCTGTTGATAAGGCTTCAGTCCTGATCAAGGGCTGTTTGGTTTTTAGGTAGTAAGTTTCTAGCAAGAGGGTACGTTATGAAGTTAAGATGTATATGTTGGCTGAGAGTAGGACAGGATATGATTATAATTTCTGAGTCTACACTGGTAGGGATTCCACTTTTGACCCCCCCCCCACTTGATGTCCGTCCACTTTTGGAGTTAGTGACAAAATTGTGTGGGAACTTGGTAGAGGGCGTTTTAACAAAGGTCACCATTTGTACTAAGATAACTTCTACACTGGTTTGCAATTGTTCTGGGAATTGTTCAAAATGGACACTGTTGCTTGGGGCACAGTCCACTTTAACCGTAAAGGTTATCCAAAAGAGCTTGTTTGTAAAAAACTTGAAAGGGGACATTGCAGTGATGAACTGCTAGCTGTGAAATTTGTAGGGATATCTACATGCTATGAAAGTACTTCACCAGTGAGTGTTTGGGGTCAAGTTGCTGAAGTGTGCAAACCTGTGTCCATTTTGGCCTACAATAAGCAGATGGGTGAAGTAGGTCAGAGGTTGGAACTTTACATTGCTGTTCGTAAGGCTTATGTTTGGTATAAGAAGGTAGCTATCCATCTCTCCCATTCAGCAACCTTTAAAGCTTTTGTTGTCTTCAAGGATTGTTCTCCAGGGTCAAAGATGACTTTTGCTCAGTTTCAGGAATCTGGAATAGGCAGCCTTGTTATAGTGGAACAGGCAAATGTTCCTACAGTTGGAGTGGTGGAGGATGTGGCTAGATTGAAAGATTGCCACTTTGCTGATCACCTTCCTTCCACGCCCAAAAAACAAATCCCTGTCAGTGAAAAGGCATACGGAAGGAGAATCATATGCACTGCCCTGATTGTCCTTCTAAACCTGGGATGTGTGTCCTCTTATTGTAGAATGTTCCACATGCAAAAGAGTTTTTGGGAGCACCAGTGAATGTATCATTTCTTTTTTGTTCAGTTTCATAGTTGTCATTAGTGTGATGTATTTAGTTAGAGCTGTTGTGTTTGTTATTTTGCATTTACTTACAGTTGGTTTGTGTCTTCTTTTTAGTTAAAAAAAATGTGATGGCAGTATGTATGAACTGGCACTTGATTACGGTGTGCGTGGACTGGCGCTTGGCTAGCGGTGTGCATGGGCGGGTACTTGGTTGGCGGTGTGTGTGAGCTGGTGCTTGGCTGGCGGTGTGTGAGTAGTGACTTGCTGCTGGTCCCTAAACACATTGCTAGCCAAACGCTGGTCCCCACACTCCATCAGCCATTGTGATTGCTTGTGACAGGCATGTGGGTGTATGAAAGTGATAGGCCCTTGAATAGCGCTTTCTGTTGATGTGAGTGTCGTAATGTGCTGGACCCACGGCTGACAGCATGAATGGTCTTGTATATGTCCCATATGAAAGGTGTGAGTATGGACTGTAAAGCGGTTGGTGCTTTGATGCGGCTTTACAGCTCAGGAGCTGTGAGTAATTGGCTCAGTTTTCAGGCCTTTCAATTATTAACAGTACATTTCATTTTTGTGAAATCTCTTGTTATTAAAATTTGATATATTGAACCATCACTCACCCTTGTGCCACATCCAACCAGTATGTGTGTGTATCTGAAGAATATATGGTTGTGAGGTAATAATTGTGTTTTCCGTCTTTCTGTGCCAGGGTGTACATTGTTTCTACATTGTCTCTTGTTATGAAAGTTGTAATGTGCTGGAACCACAGCTGACCATGTGAGTGGTTTCTGTGTGTCAAGTATGAATGGAGTGTGAGGGGCCTCTAAAGTGGTTGGTGCCTTGTTGCACCTTTACAGCTCATGAACTGTGAGTCATTGATTCCATTTTTTGGCCTTACAATTAATAACAGTGCATTTCATTTTTATGAAATTCTTTTTAATAAAACTTTATATATTGTACCATCACTCACCCTCATGCCAAATCTAACCAGTATGTATGTGTAAGAATAATGGTGGGTAGACACAATAGGTTTTTAGTGCACTTCTCCTCTCAGTTGAGAATTCAACTCACAAAAAACTATTTGCTGTCTTCAGGCATCAAAGCACACCCCTGACATGATAGGTGGCTTGGGTGGGACCCCAAGATGAAACATGCCACCAACTAGGTTGGTGGGCGAGGGTTTTTTTTAACTAAAACTAAGGCTGTTCTTTTCACAATTTGAGTGTTTGGAACATCACAGAAGTAAGAGACTTGGTAGAGTGTCCGCTTCTTGCCTAGGGAAAATCTGCCACCTCTAGATATGTTTGAAAACTAAACACCTAGGGGAGTACAGGGTGTTGTGTGTCTCATGGATCCCGACAGGTTTTCCTATCCACAATGCCCTGCAAACCTCAAAATGTCACTTACATCACAAATTTCCCTTGCATTTCTGTGCCATATTCGTGCAGAAACAGAAATAAACCACACATTTCCTACCACCCAGTGTACCCCTCCATCTCCTGATTAAAATGATACCTCACTTGTGTGGGTGCCCAAAGCAGAGTCAGCCTAAAAATGTATTTAAAAAAACTGCATTTATGAACACGCTTTGGTGCCCCCTTAATCCCTACAAATGTTTTGGTCCCTTCCCTGTTTCAGGCAACTGGCCCACCCACACACGTGAGGTATCAATTTTATTAGTAGACCGAGGGGAATGTTGAATGGTAGTGAATTTGTGACTCTTCTCAGACTCCAGAACCTTCCATCACAGAAATATGGGGAAAATTTGTTTTTTTAGACAAAGTTTGAAATTTGAAAGGGATTCTAGGTAGAAACATCTGATAAGAGCCATACAAGTCTCCTCATCCTGGATTCTCCTAGGTGTCTAGTTTTAAAAAATATACAGGTTTATTAGGTTTCCCTTGGTGCTGGCTGAGCTAGAGCCCCAAATCCACAGCTAGGCTCATTGCAAAAAATAAGTCAGTTTTCAGTGGAAAAATGTGATGTGTCCATATTGTGTTTTGGGCCATTTCCTGTCACCAAGTGAGGTACCATTTTTATTGGGAGACTTGGGGGAATGCTGGGTTGAAGGACGTTGTGGCTCTCCTAAGATTCCAAACCTTTGTGTCACAGAAATGTGATGAAAATGTGTTTTTTATACAAATGTTAAGGTTTGCATGAGACTCAGAGTAGAAAAATGTGGCAAATACTACACAAGTCACCCCAACCTGAATTTACCATGGGTGCCCAGTTTTCAAAAATCTACCGGTCTGCTAGGTTTCTATAGGTGCCGAATGAGCTAGATCAAAAACTCCACAGGTAGGCTCATTGCAAAAATCAAGTCAGTTCATAGTGGATACATGTGATGTGTCCATGTTGCATTTCAGGGCATTTCCTGTCATGAGCACTAGGCCTACCCACACAAGTGATGCGCCATTTTTATCAGGAGACTTGGGGGAATGTTGGCTGGAAGGAACTTTGTGGCTTCCCCTAGATCCCAATACCTTGGATCACAGCAATGTGAGAAAAATGTGTTTTTTATACAAATGCTAAGGTTTGCAAGGGACTCTAGGTAGAAAAATAAGGTAAAAGCCACACAAGGCACCTTATCCTGGATTCCCCTAGGTGTTTAGTTTTCAAAAATCTATAGGTTTGCTAGGTTTTTCTAGGTGCCGGCTGAGCTAGAGCCCAAAATCTACAGGTAGTGTCAGTTTTCAGTGGAAAAATGTGATGTTACCACATACCGTTTTGGGGCATGTCACAGGCATTAGGCCTACCACACAAGTGAGGTACCATTTTTATCAGGAGACATGGAGGTATGCTAGGTGGAAGGAGGGTTGTGGCTCCCCTATAATTCCTGACCTTTGCATCATGGAAATGTGAGGAAAATGTGAGAATCTGGGCAGAAAAATAAGGTGAGAGCCACACAAGTCACCCCATCCTAGATTCCCCTAGGTGTCTTGATTTCAAAACTCTACAGCTTTGCTAGGTTTCCCTAGGTGTCAGCTGAGCTAAAGCCCAAAATCCACAGCTTATCACTTTGCAAAAAACATGTCAGTTTTCAATGGAAAATGTGATGTGTCCACATTGCATTTTGGGCCGTTTCTTTACACTGGCACATGGCCTACCCACACAAGTGAGTTTCCATTTTTATTAGGAGACTTGAGAGACTGCTGGTTAAAAGGCATTTTTTGGCTCCCCTCATATTCCAGAACTTTTCATCACAGAACTGTGAGGAAATGTGTTTTTAGACACAATTTGAGATTTGCAAGGGATTCTGAGTAGAGTAATATGGTAATAGCCACACAAGTCACCACATCCTGGATTCCACTAGGTGTTTACTTTCCGAAAATGTTCAGGTTTGTTAGGTGTTCTTAGGTGCCAGCTGAGCTAGAGGCCAAAATCCAAAGCTAGCCACATTGAAAAAAGTCAGTCAGTTTTCAGTGGAAATATGTCATGTGTCTACATTGTGTTATAGGGCATTTCCTGTTGCTGGTATTAGGCCTACCCACACAAGTGAGGTACCATTTTTATCAGAAGACTTAGGGGAATGGTGGGTGGAATTAAGTTTGTGGCTCTCCTCAGATTCCAGAACTTTGCATCCCAGAAATATGAGGAAAATTTGTTTTTAGACAATGTAGAGGTTTGCAAGGGATTCAGGGTAGGAAAATGTGGTAAAAGTACCCCATCCTGGATTCCCATAGGTATCTAGTTTTAAACAATGCACAGGTTTGCCAAGTTTCCCTAGGTGAGATAGGCCACAAAATCCACAGTTAGGCATATTGAAAAAACAAGCCAGTTTTAACTGTAGAAATGTGATGTGTCCACGTTGGATTTTGGGGCATTTCCTGTCACAGGCATTAGGCCTACCCACACAATGAGATGACACTTTTATCAAGAGACTTGGGTGAATGCTGGTTGGAAGGAAGTTTGTGGCTCCCCTAAGCTTCCAGAGGTTTCCATCACAGAAATGTGAGGAAAATGTGTTTTTTATACCAATTTTGAGGTTTGCAAGGGAATCTGGGTAGAAAAAGGTGGTAAGAGCCATACAAGTCACCACATCCTGGATTACCCTAGGTGTCTAGTTTTTAAAAATCTACAGGTTTGCTGAGTTCCCCTAGGTGCCAGCGGAACAAGATCTCAAAATCCACAGCTAGGCACAATGAAAAAAACGTGTCCACATTGCGTTTTGGGTTGTTTCCTGTCACGGCATTAGACCTACCAGCACAAGTGAGGTACCATTTTTATTACAAGACTTGGGGTAATGCTGCTTGGAAGGAAGTTTGTGGTTCCCCTAAGATTCTAGAACTTTGCGGAGAATGTGAAATGTGAGGAGGAGAAATGTGAGTGTGTTTTCAGACAAACTTGAGGTTTGCAATGGATTCTGGGTAGAAAAATATGGTAGGAGCAACACAAGTCACCCAATCCTGGAATAACTTGATTTCCCTAGGTGTCTAGTTTGTAAAAACCTACAGGTTTCTAGGTTTCCCTAGGTGCCGCCTGAGCTAGAGCCCAAAATCCACAGCTAGGCACATTACAAAAAAAGGTAATTTTTCAGGGCAAAAATGTGATGTGTCCACATTGCATTTTGGGCTGTTTCCTGTTGCAGGGACTAGGCCTACCCACACAAGTAAGGTACCATTTTTATGAGAGACTAAGGGGATCACAGAATAGCAGAACAACTGCTATGACCAATTGTTTTTCTCTACATTTGTGCCTTCCAAATGTAAGACAGTGTGTAAGAAAGAAGTAATTTTGAGAAATGCCCTCTAATTCACATGCTTGTATGGATACCCACAAATTCAGAGATGTGCAAATAACCACTGCTTCTAAACTCCATTTTTTGTGCCCATTTTGGAAATACATAGATTTCCTTGATAACTATTTTCTATTTTACCAAATTAATTGCTGTATACCCGGTACACAATGAAAACCCATTGCAAGGTGAGCTTATTTATTGGCTCTGGGTTCCTCGGGTTCTTGGTGAACCCTCAAGACATATGTATCCCCGCAATCAGAAGGGTCCAGCAGATGTAACAGTATATTGCTTTCAAAAATTTGCCAGAGCTAGAAAAAGTTACAGATAAAAATTTAGACAGTAATGGCTGTTTCAGCCTACTGAGTGACAGAGCAAGACATTGGCCATTAGGTCAGAAGTGACTCTGTTCTGCTCTGCATCCAAACGTAACTATGACGTTTGGCATTTGTACTGAACATCTTGCCATTCTGACTCTGTGAAGTCATTACCTGGAGAGACCATTAGAAAGACAATCTTTCTCTCTCTCTTCTGTCCTGTTATGGGTTGGAAAAGAGAGTGACATGACCGCTAGGGAGCCTCAAGGCCCTGCGGTCCTAACCTGCTCCCCATGTTCTGTGGGAGCCAGCAATGCTCCCACAAGCAGAAAGCTGCTTTAAATGTTTTCATCTGTTTCCCTGCACATATATTTGCATGCTTGGAAACAGATGAAAACTTCACTGTTTCACAGCTCTCACTTGCAGAAAGTGAACTGTTTGCTCTGACTTAGCGGAAGTTGTCCAAGCTCCTGCCAAGTCAGAGCATACAGCTATGTCCTGGGTGGTGACCCTTCCTGCACAAAAACAATCTCTCCCACAACTGAGTCATCCTTGCACCATGGTGCAAGGGTGGTTGACTTGGGCTCACAGCAAATTTAGTGCTGGTGCAAAGGGCAACACATGGGTATGCCGTATTCTATTAATATGGTGTACCCCTGCATTTTAAAAATGATGGAGCGCAGCTCTGCCAAATGTGGCACTGCATCACACTACATCATTTTCCTTTAAATCTGGGCCATAATTTGTAATTACAGTGTTGTAAAGGCATGCGTGGTAATGGCATCTTGGATCAATCATACAACCGTTTGGATCCCACCTTTATGGTTGTTATATTGACAGGGAATGTTGATCTGCTGTCTAAGGCTCTTGAACTTACTTGGGGGTCTTCCCTTTCAAAAGTAATTTTTGGGCTGTAGTGGATGTAGCGCAAGCAAAGCCTTGTGCAAGGTGATTACTGTAACATCAGTTAATGATGATGCTGTGTACAAGCAGCACAATGAAAAACATAGGTACAATGGAGCGTGAGGACCCTGCACCTGTTGCCATCAGCATTCCTGAAGTAGCAGTCATGGAGGAAAAAAAAAGGGAGGGCCTAACCTGAAACTTCTTTATCTTTAAAAACAATCTCCAGACGCAGCCCCTCTTCCCTAGCACCCGCCAAAAGGCTGTGTTTAGAAAATATTAATCCAGAGTACCTTTCTAAAAACCCTTCTGAAAATTTCCAAGGATAGGCCTGACTGAATCCTCATTCACTTCAGTGCCAGGATCTTCTACCTAGATGCTCAAGGATGCAGGCAATACACATCCACTGTCTTGGGAGCTGTATTTCATCCTCCATTTTGTGTTGTTCCATTTCAGGGGCAATCCGTATTGAGGCCCACTAGTTAAGCATTTTGACTTTCAACACATGGTCTGGTTACCACACATGCCATACTTATGCCATGAATGCCCACACGTCACGGACACAAAATGTCAGTGCACAAAGACTTGGTTCTATGGCTAAGTGGAAAAATGTTTGGCTCCCAAAGGCCTAACTCCCCCTGAAATAGAATAAGAATTCTGCTTAGAACAGAAAATCCTTCGAAAACGTTGTACCATGCCACCACCACTTTATGTTACCACTTTATGTTAACAGCCTAGGTGCAGTAGGAATCATGCTTGGTGCACCAAAATATAAATATTTACTGCAAGAACAAGTGCTGACATTGGTAGCCAATAGGAGAAAGCAAAACAGAGCAGATCTCCTATCAGTAGCTGGATGTGTGGGTAGAAAAGAGTGCAGATACCAAATGCCCTTGAAATGCTCAGAAACACAGAGGCATCTTTTTATAATCTGAACTAAGTCCATCATCAACCTTAACTTTAACTATTTTTGCTTCCAAATTTAATGCTGTAGAATGCACAGATCTATTTTGTTTTGAGGGTTTGGGTGTATTATATGGTATAATTGTGTGACCTTACTATGTAACACACTCACATAAACTTCCTTGGGTCCAGTCAAGCTCATTTGCAAAACCTTTAGCTCAACCCCATCTAACTGTGGTTCGAGCAGCAAGGATTCAACAAAGGAACTTAGTGTATAGAGTTTAGAAGAACCAAACAATGAAATCAGAAAGTCACACAACATAAAAGAAATCCAACACCAATTTATAAAAATAATTATATTTTAAAGATTTAATTAGACCAAGATGGGGAATATCCACCTGAGGGTTCTGGAAATATAGCTTTTAAAGAAAATCTAAATCTCAGGTCTTTCAGTTCTAACCACAAACAAGCATTAGTAACTGTAATGTTTGGAAACTTTTGAAAAGTTTGAAAGAGTTGTGTTCAGCTACTCCGGCCTGACTAGGACAGTGAAATCCAGAGTGTAAAGAAGGTCAGGGGAGCCACTAAAGAGTACTTGGACAGTTACCTGGTCACCAAAGCTTTCTCCAGTCCAGTTCTGAACATTACACCATGGCCACCATAGACTTTAATAGAGTGGTCCTGATGCTCAGTATGCAGAAGATGGAGAATGTTTAAGGATTCTCTGGGTGGTTCATTGTCGGCACGGGTTTCCTTGCGATTACTCTTCGGTCCACAAGTCAGGTGGGGCAATCTTAGCCACAGAGGTTGGAGTCCCTCAAAGTCCTTTTTGAGCCAGTAAAGGCCAGCTACAGCTGGACTAGCAGTCTCTGGTCACACTAGGTCCAGCGGTATCCTTTGCTGGAGACTAGTGTCCCTCTTGGGTGACCCATAGGGTTTCAGTTTGGCAGACTCAGGTGCAAATTTTGGCTGTTGAAGACTGGTGTCTTAGGGCACCCAGCAGCAATCAGTAGTGATTCTCTAGAAGTGGCTATTGACTTGCCAAATTGGGCTACGCCAGCTTTGTTTGCCCCGGTACTAATTTCAGGGGGTCAACCAACTGACCCTTGGAGTCACTTCTTTGGTCTGGGGCTTGGGAGCAACTTTTCCTTAAGCCAGGAGCCAGAGGTACAGACCTTTTTTCCCTAGCCCAATGTGTGGCAGGTGTAGTCCTGCAAACATTGCAGCTTCTCCTTGCCAGGTCTAGGGGTCAGCAGGGCAGTACTTCTTCAGTCCCTTCTCCAGTTCCACAGTGATCTGAAGTTCAGGGTGCCAGGTATGCTATATTTATGTCCAGAAAGAGCCTTGCAGGATAATGCGGTCACTGGCCAATGGGCTACTATGATCCTTCCTGCTCTTTAACGACTTTCAGCTATGTATAGCATCTAGAAATTCCAGGGTGCTCTATTCTGTTCACTCCCAAAATGTATGAACCCTTCTTTGGATGATAGGAACTTGGCAGCCCACCTTAGACGTGTGGCTACCTGTGGGCTACACGCTCACAGGAGCACAGGCTTGGGCACTGGTCTCCCCTCTCTGTTCCTGCCTCCAGTTTGTCTACTTGAACAAGGGGCCAACCCCATGAGTGTGATAGCCACTTGTACACCAAAGGAAGCCTCACCTGTGAAGCTCGCCTTTTGGGACAGCACCCTGAGTGGCTTCCTGCAAGAGGAGGTTTGTTATACCTGGCATCCTTGGCATGGTCTCCCATAACATTTTGCCTCTGCTTCTCAGGTTGTTGCTATGTGCTGGATTCTGTTTTTGCTGTTTTTGTTACTCTGGGCACTTTACCACTGATGACCAGTGCTAAAGTGCAAGTGCTCCCTATGTGAAATTGTACGTGTAATTAGTTTTTCTATGATTGGCATATTTGATTTACTAGTAAGTCCCTTGTAAAGTACTGCGCAGGTCCTGTAAATCAAATGCTACTATTGGACCTGCAGCACTGATTGTGCCACCCACATGAATTGCCCTGGAAACATGGCTCAGGCCTGCTACTGCAGTGTCTGTGTGTGCAGTTTTAAACTGCCAATTTGACCTGGCAAGTGTACCCACTTGCAGGCCCAAACCTTCCCTTTTTTACACATGCACGGCACCCATAAGGTAGGCCCCAGGAAGCCCCATGGCCAGGGTGCAGTGTATGACAAAGGTAGGGCATGTACTTGTGTGTTTTTACATGTCCTAACAGTGAATTACTGCCAAATTCGGTTTTCACAGTTGCAAGGCCTATCTCTCTCATAGTTTAACATGGGGACTGCCTTTAAATATCCTTATAGTGCAGTTTCCCTTTGAGAGCATATGGCGATATGGAGTTTGGGGTCTCTGAACCCACAATTTAAAAATACATCTTTTAGTGTAGGTGGTTTTTAGATTCTTAGTTTAAAAATTCCACTTTTAGAATGTAGGTATTTTCTTGCTTTCACCATTCTGTGACTCTGCCTGTTTGTGGATTCCCTGTCTCGGTCAGACTGACAGTTGGGCTGTTTGTAATTCTCCTCTGGACAGTGACACAAAGGGAACTGGGGTGTAGCCTGCATATCCTTATGAGCCACATGGGCTAGAGTGTAGGGAGGGGTGGTCACTTACACCTGAATGGGCTTAGCCTGCCCCCACACAATGCAGTCTCCAACCCCCTGGTGTGTGTCTGGGGCCTGGCCTGGGCAAGGCAGGATCCTGTAACCAACAGAGACTTTTCTTTGAATTTTGGGAACTTTAAAGGCAGAAAGGGGTATAAGTATTGAACCCAAAACCCCAGATTTTGGATTTCTTCAAGATTTGCTTCCGGACCAAGAGGAACCTCTGCCAAAGAAAAGAGCTGAAGATCTGAGGAGAAGTGCTGCCTCTGCCTTTGACTGTGCTTTGTTGGGCTATCCTGCAGTTGCTGCTTCTGCGTGTGAAAGGGGACAAAGACTGGACTTTGTGGTATATTCCTGCTTGAGAATAATTAACAAGGGCTTGGATTGAGCTTGCCCCGTGTTCTGATGTCTCAGACAGTCAAAGACTTCCTCAGCAGCACTTGTATTCTCTGCTGATACTCCTGCCCTGCCAAGTGGTGGCTAATTCAGTCCCTGGACCCTTGAAAGGAGAAGCTGGTGGAAAATCAAGAAGATCCAAGGAAACCGACTTCGGTCGGCTCCGGACTGATGCCGCTGCCGAATCCCCTGACGTCGCCTGAAACTGAACCAGTGGTCCTAGCAGAGTGAGATGACCCTGGAGACCCGATGCCGCTGCAGCCTCAATGAGGTCCACAACTCTGTGGAAGCTGCCCCACCACATGGTGACCGGCAAGTATCGGCTCCGCCGGAAGTGCGCGGATCCAAAGCTTCGCACGGATGCCACCTCACCTCCACTTCTCTGCAGCAAGGACCAGAGGCCTCTTTGTGATGCCTCCGCTCCTTTGCTCCGCAGCACCAGAACCGACGCCATCTCGGATCCAGTGACGCCACGATCCCCGACTCCGTGCACAAGCTTGTTTCCTCATTTTCACAAGGTACTGTACCTGGAGGTCCGTGTGACTCCGTGACTGGTGCCATTGGCGTCGGATTGTTGGTAACGAATCCGTCATGACGCCGTGATATCACCAATTCGAAGTATTTGTGTTTTGAAGCACTTTATTGAAGTTTAATCTTTAGAAATTCATAACTTTGCCTCTGTATATTGGATTTCTATCACTTTGCCTTTGTTTTGCTCAGATAAATATTGGCTATTTTTCTAACCCGGTATTCAGTCATTTTGTAGTGTTTTTACTGTATTACTGTGTGTGTTGGTACAAATACTTTACACATTGTCTCTGGGTTAAGCCTTTCTGCTCGTGCAAAATTACCAAGGGGGTGAGGCGGGGTTAACCAGATGTGTTTCTCCTTTGCAGTGACTAGAGTGAGGGCCCTTGCTTGGACAGGGTGCAACTGACTGCCAACCAAATACCTCATTTCTAACAAGGGGGTAAACATCTCCCACTGTAGCAGGCTACCGTTGGTCCTCAGTTTGGAAGTCATTCACTGGACTCCCAGAAGGGCAGAAAGCTGTTGGGTGGACAGCAAACTGTGTGATGCCATTGGACAAACTGGGCTTCAGGGTGGCAACATTCTAAAATTTTCCTTTCCTCAAAAGTGACATTATATTCGACATGGGCATCACATCGAGCTTAATGTCATAGTTAATTTGATACCTTGAAGTACCCACTTTAGTAGTCCCATTCAGAACTTAGCCAGGCTGAGAGGTCAACCTGTAACTCTGTGTTAGCCGATGGGGATACCACAGCAAAATGACAATTTATAAAGTGTTGCTAACAGGACACATTAATATCAAAAATCCTACTTATAAATGTATGGTCCCTGCCTCAAAGCTCACAAGGCTTTTATAAGGGGAGACTTACATCTATGGTTAAGGGACGTGTTGGCCTTGCCATTAGTTTAAATGAAAAAGTCGAACTAGCAGTTTAAAACTGCTCTTCCAGGCTGCAGTGGCAGGCTAGGAGCCATTTTGTACTTTGTCCCACACAGGGTGGCACAACCAGTGCTGCATCCTTGGGGAGACTCTCTGTCTTACATGCCTTGAGTACACTTGGTACCATATGCTATAGACCTATTAGTAAGTTAGTTTATACCAACTAGGGATCGCCAGTTCAACATACACCTTGAAAGGGGTGAGAACACTGGCACCAAGGTCTGATTAGGCCTTTGTGCACTCTCAGAGTAAAAAAACAGCAGTATCAGTGCTAAACGTTTGGGGTGATCATGCAAAAAGAGGCATTTCCTTACATTTAGTAATAAATAAACAAGACAGAGTAGATGAGCGAAACTCTCAGACATAATGTTTCTTTGCCTTACAGTTCTGCTGCCAAATTAGGATTAAGGTTTGGTATACCAACACTGTTGATTTGTATTTTGTAAACTTGTGTCAATGCCTCAGGTCTGCTAGTGAAGGGTCAATTAAATATGTAATTTGGAACGAGCATAAAAACTCATGCACGAATCAATTACATGCATGGTCTGAAAACCGAGACATAATTTTAACATGCTTGAAAATGGCTAAAGATTCAGCCCGAAAACCTAGATATTTCATGTTTAAAATGAGTAAATGAAAAGTTAATATTATTGTTTTATGGGAAGAACACAAAACGATTATTGCAGCTCAGAAGGGAAGAGGTTGTGCTGGACCCCTCCTCAGGGATAGAGTTGCCGCCCTACCTACAGGATAGGTCTGGGACAGAAAACAGGGCAATGCATCAAAATAAAAGTTTCCCCATTCTCAATCCATTAAAATTGGGGCAGTTTTAAACTTTCAAAGACGTGCTGTTTTGTTGTTTTGCTAGGTAAGGGAGACCTCCTGCATTTGTGCTAGCGGCAGTCAACGTTTATTGTAGTAGCAAGGAAATACTTATCAGGGAAAAGCTAAGAGAGTTTGATAATTATCCACACAACTGGTAATTAGTTCTCTGTGCAAACGTGTTTGCTTGTGTGGGGATTCGAATTTAGCCCTTTCTTTGTACATGAGATCATGACAAAGAGTAAGGGCCATATTTATACTTTTTGACGCAAAACTGCGCTAACGCAGTTTTGCGCCCAAAAAATTAGCGCCGGCTAACGCCATTCTGAAGCGCCATGCGGGTGCCGTATTTATTCAATGACGTTAGCCTGCGTTAGCCGCCGGCGCTGTCTGGTGTGCGTTAAAAAAAACGACGTACACCAGGCAGCGCCGGCGTAGGGGGAAAATGGCGTATGGGCGTCCACAAATGGTGCAAGTCAGGCTGAGGCAAAAAAATCGCCTCAACCCGATTTGCGCCATTTTTTTACGACGCCCAACCCCCATTGAAATGACTCCTGTCTTAGCAAAGACAGGAGTCATGCCCCCTTGCCCAATGGCCATGCCCAGGGGACTTCTGTCCCCTGGGCATGGTCATTGGGCATAGTGGCATGTAGGGGGGCACAAATCAGGCCCCCCTATGCCACAATTTTTTTTAAAAAAAAATACTTACCTGAACTTACCTTAATGTCCCTGGGGTGGGTCCCTCCATCCTTGGGTGTCCTCCTGGGGTGGGCAAGGGTGGCAGGGGGTGTCCCTGGGGGCAGGGGAGGGCACCTCTGGGCTCATTCTGAGCCCACAGGTCCCTTAACGCCTGCCCTGACCCAGGCGCTAAAATCCGGCGCTAATGCGGGTTTTTTAGTCCCGCCCACTCCCGGGCGTCATTTTTGCCCGGGAGTATAAATACGACGCATATGCATCGGAGTCATTTTTTAAGACGGGAACGCCTACCTTGCATATCATTAACGCAAGGGAGGTGTTCACGCAAAAAAATGACGCTAACTCCATGAACTTTGGCGCTAGACGCGTCTAACGCCAAAGTATAAATATGGAGTTAGTTTTGCGTCGAATTTGCGTCGAAAAAAACGACGCAAATTCGGCGCAAACGGAGTATAAATATGCCCCTTAATCTTTTCGACGCTGGATCTTAGACATCTTCTTCTCATACTTTAAATCCTACAGCTTTAGTTGTAGTTCCTGAAGCCTGGAGATTTTAGCAGTCATTGGTATGACTGTAGGTTATTTTTCCGTTTAAATTTTGTTTTATGGTGAAGATGATGTATTTATATATATATCACTTTAATTAATTCACTATGAAATATTATATTTTGGAAATTGACATCTGGCACAACCGTCTCAGCTCGTCACCATTCAAAGGTCCCTAAAATGAGTACTACAGTTGAAACATACTATTATAATTATTATTGCATTTCTTAATTCCAAAAGAAGAAGGATTAATTATTAAGCAACAGCTTGAATTTATCTGCACTTATTTATTGCCAGAACAGAAAGAAACAATAGAACGAAAGTAGATGTGTAATACAACATAATAACTGTTTTTGTGTAGCAGTTTTGTTTTACGCATTTTGCAGCACACATTTCAAACATCCTTGATGGCTGAGGCGGCTCAATGACACCTTGTTATGGCCAACCAGCCTGACTTATTGTCCTAGCCGGGCCTCTAATTGAAATCCAAATATATTAAATTGCCGCATCTCGACTCCTGCGATTTATACATAACAGATGAAGGAAACAAAAGCTATTACAGCCCATACACTGAAGATAATAAAACAGTCCTTAATTTTGTTATTCCACGCTAATTGAATTGCATGTGCATCGTGCTAAGTAATTAATTGAAACTTGTATCGAAGACTGCCTATTACATTTCTGTATTGTGCCATCTCAATTGATTAATAGCTAATCTAGCTTTAACTGTTTAATTACAACGATTCACTGTCCCCGGTGCATTACGTTGGTTTTTAGCTCCAGTATAAAGACTTTCGCCATTTTTCGTTTTTAACACTTAGGTGGTATAGTGAAAAATAACACTTACGGAGAAATATAATGAAAGAAAACCAGAAGGGGGAATTATAGGTAGGAAAATGGAAACTCACTAGCTTACTTTTTTCGAAAAGTTAGGCCCGAATTACTAACGCATAGCTTGGGCGTTCGCAAGACGCAAAAGGTACCTTTGTGTTTGTTTACCTCGCATAGCCAAGACTCACATGTGCAGCACTAAACAGCTCTGCAGAGCACCTTCGCATTTAGGGGCCTATATATATATATATATATACACCTGGTTTGCGCTGAATTAGCGTCATTGTTTTTTACGCTAATTCAGCGCCAACCTAACTCCATATTTACACTTTGGTGCTAGACCCGTCTAGCGCCAAAGTAATGAAGTTATCATTTTCTGGACGTGAAAACCTACCTTGCGTCAATGAGATGCAGAAAATGACAATATGACCTTAACTCCATCTTTACCCCCCCTTGCTAAATTCAAGCACGGGAGCCTTAAATAATGGCTCCAAGCTTGCTTAGGGCCATTACTTAATGCCTGGATATGGGCAGGCGTTAGGGGACCTGTAGACATATTTCCTTGGTCATAGACCATAGGCCATAGGTCATAGACCATGCCCTTCCCTGGCCCCAGGGACACCTCAACTCACACCAGAGGACCACCACAGGATGGGGGACAAGTCCCGATATGTATTTTCTTCTTTCGTTTTAACCCGCTCGGGACCCTGACTTGGGGGCCCCTGCATGGGGCTGGTCCCAAAGGGCATGACCAGGGGACATATCTACAGAATGGCGCTAGCCGGCGATAAAGCCTGGTTAGCGTCATTGTAGATGGTGTTCACCGGGTGGGGGATGTGTAGGGGAACCAGAGGTCGTGCGCCAGGAAATGGTGTTACTCTGCTTAGAGGCATTTGCAACAGTGTAGCACCATAATCCAGCGCATAAACTCCAGTTCCCCTACACCTCCCCCACCCAGTTAACATCATCCACAGTGACGCTAACCGGGCTTTACCACTGGCTACCGCCATTCCATAGATATGGCGCCTGGCCGGCGTCCAGGAATGGTGCTAGATGGCGCTATACTTTTACACACAAAACTGCGCTAACGCAGTTTTGAGTGTAAAGGTATAAATCAGGGCCTAAGATTCTTTGCTAGGAGACGCCTTGCACAGTATGTAGTTCAGTACATTTACTAGTAGACAAATCAGTGCCTCTCTTTGTACTTCTTAAGTCCCTAACAATAAGGCTGTTCCATCCCATTGCTGAGCCCTTTCTTGGCTATTCAGTGTACATCATGCTTATGGCATCATAACTTTTTTCCACCTATGGGGGCAGTTCAGCAGCAAGTCACCTTGCTGTGCTGCATGATAAGGAAAGGACAGGAACATGCAGTACTCAACATTGTGTGGAGCATTCCGGTGTTTTCCATGCGCTGGCGCACAATGTGCTGTCTAGTGCCAATGAAGGCACCCTTGCACCATGGTGCAAGGTTGCTCATGTTGTAAGCAGGGTGCACAAAAACAATCCTGAGAGGCATTCCCCTTTTTCTGTGTGTACTGCAGAATGTAACACACATAGAAAGAGGAAGTCATTAGGAGAATTAAAGATGTTTCTCCCCATTACGCCTCACCTGGGGAAGCGTATAATTTTGACACAATCCCAGGTCTACCAGTAATCGCAAGTCTAGGGATGTGCCAAGATCCATGGGTGGATGCATGGGAACCCCCACGCTCCACCCATGGAATGCCTTCCCAGGGCAGAGTAACACAACGAGTTGCGCTGCGTTGCATTCCTCTAGATTTAACAAACCCGGCATGTCCAAGCATGGTGGCCTTGCATGACTTGGTAAATCTAACTTACGAGTTGTGTCACTCTTGTGCCCCATTACATGGTGCAAGGGCCACGAACATCTTTAATAAATATGCCCTAGGGTATCCAAGGCAAATATGTGTACTTTTTCCCAACATCACAGGAATACTAGGGATACCCAGAGTTTCTGGGTTGCCATTGACAAGACTAAACTAATAGAGAAAAATTTGGCTACATTCTGGGGTTTGCTGCAAAAGTGAGAAAAAAGTGCTACACAAGGAAGTGTTTTTTTCCATAAAAATGTCATAAACAAAAGGTATGCTGTGCTAAAATCACTACCTTCAGAGCTTTCATGAACAAGCAGAGCTGAATAAAAAGAAACAGTTTTTGCATTTTTCTAAGAGGTAGTTCATCTTTCCTAATTTTTGTGCTTTCAACATACTTCCAGTTTGAAGGAGAAACAGGTGTGAAACCCTATGAAACCCATGTATGATCCTGAAAAGCTAGACATTTCTAAAAAAGTAGACAAAATTCTGAATTCAGCAAGTGGTCATCCCTAAATCCCTTAAGCCCAACTGTTGAAATAAAAAATGAAAATGAATGGGAAAAACTCCATGTGTGACAACATTCTTATCTGTGCTTCCTGACACAATGACTTATTTACAAAATCAATATACCATTATATGGGCTAGGCCTTTTTGGTCATAGGGATATATAGGGTTTATAGGCTGTCCAAGAACCTGAGGTACAGAGAGCCAAAAACTGAGCTGTACATCAAAATGGTTTTTCATTGTGTACCGAATATAAAGCAATTCATAAGATAAATATAAAGAGTGAAGAATTGATCTGGAAGAAGCATATGTATTTCTGAAATACAGGGTCAGATTGGATGAGCGGGCAATCAACCTGGGCCTGAGGGGCCCTGTGGCAGAGGCCAACTAGTGGGCAGTGTTTTTTTGTTTGTGGATCAAGCAACTTCATATACCTGGGCTGATTTTTCTAATTGACTACTGCAGTTCAGGTGAGAGGTAGTCTGAGCAAGCCACAATATAGGCCCATGAATTGTTTCCTGCAGAATGACAGTAGGACAGCTGCAGAACACACATCATGTGGTGCACCTCCTTCCATCCAGGTTCTCACAAGGCGACAGTGACCCTTTGAGGGAGGGACATCTTATAAGCAGCACAATTAACAAATCTTCAGTGTGAGGGGGAGGCTTTTGTCCCCCACAGCAGGTCACAGTGATTTGTCAGACAAGCCAAAGGTGCCTGCTGCCAGTTTTCTTGGATTGAGATTAGGAGTTTCATTCAAATACTGTGCAATGGAATGAGAGAAAAAAATTCCAAGAACCACAAAAGCTTTAAACAACTTTGCAATTAAAAAATTCTGAATGGAAATGGATAAAAAGAAAACACCTTTTTCGGCAGTGTTGCTGTAAAAAAAAAAAAAAATGAAAAAAAAAAAATCACCCTCCATGCTGGGTGAAAGGGGAAAAGAGAGAGGAAAAAGAAAACGAGAGAAAGAGAAAAAAGTAAATGAGAGACGGAGAGGAATGGAGAGACAAGCAGAGAGCAAGAGAGGAAATACTGGGCGGAAAGAAGGGTTAAATAATAAACTGGTATAGTGAGAGAGTGAAGGATGGGAAACAAAAGTGGAGAGAAAGAGATGGCAAAAGGAGAAAAAGAGTGTACAGCGAATGATGAAACAAAGCGTGGATGAAGAAGAGAATGTGCGACGTTCTCTGGTCAGTGAGAATAAGGAACAGATGGATTAGTGCTACATACACACTGTTTAGTTCTCTTACAGTTCAGTAGTCTATGGATTGATTTAGAAGTTGACAGGGATCTAGGTGACGTGATCAATCTACAGTTTAACCCACCAGTAGCATTTCATTAAAAAAATATTCTCCTCTGGTTTTAACATTACCTCCAGAAATACGACTTTTCCATTACCACCCAACTCAAAATCATACTCTGGGTCTATCCACTACCAAAGCTAACACAAGATCACTCCACTTCCGGAATCACCTATGGAAGATTGCAGACCTCAAAATACTCACAAGGACTGACATAAATTGCATTTCTATGGAGATTGGTGGTATTCTGCAAAAGTTGAGGTTTGCTAGAGCAGGTAGCTGCTGACTACAGCAAGCTAATAAATAGAACACAACAAAATATAACATTAGGTGTAGTACAGGACATATTGGAGTTCAAGGGATGGATGAAAATGGGTATGAGTGACACAGAAAAGCACAGCTGAAGAAAACAAGAATTTGCAAGACAGTAGAAAGTAGAAAGTAGAACTGAAGGAAAACCCAAAGTGTGGACAAATTGAAAGAGTGGAGAATAAAGACATTGGAGTTAAAAAAAGAATGAAAGAAAGCGTACATGGCAGACAGAGGAGTGAGAGAGAGGGTAGATTTATAGACTGAGAAAGAAAGTGAGATAGTGAAAGACATCAGGGTGAGGGTAATGAAAGAATAAGGGAGAGAGAGGCAAGGAAAAAGATGGAAATGTGGGAGAGAGGACAAGTGGAGGGGAAAATGATAAAGGGAAAGAGTAAAATAGATAGAGGGGAATGAGAGAGAGGCTGTGAAAGGGAGACAGCAAACTAAAAATTGCTATTATATCTGGAGAGGCATAAATAGAAAATCCAATAGATGCACTGGGTGAAAATGAAAGAGTAGAGGTGAAATGAGGGAGTAAAGAAAGAGGAGAGAGGGATGAGTGCCAGAAAAAGGAGAGAAAGACTGTTCATATAATTGGCTCAACAACAGTGAGCAGGGTACAGAAAATATGTCGAATTTATAGTAAATGAAATAACAGATTCCAGTTGGAATTATATCCCCTAGCCTGTCAAGCAGGTTCAGATCATGTTTATTCTCATTGCATAGAAGTCATCAAGTACCAAAATGTTTTACACCCCCAAGATATAATGCTGACATGCCTCTCTGTATGACTGATCAAAACAGATATGTACAACTATCAATGCCTGCAGGGGGGTTTCTGACTACCTAAGGATTGGCAGAAGCCTCAGGGGAACTCAGAGTGACCAGGAAAGTCAGTGTACATAAGGTAAACAAGAGCGTTTGGCAAAGGAACTGAGGAAGAATTTATTGGCCTGGAGATTAACAGGAACCTCAAGGGCTTAAGGTTAGAGGGTGTTTCAGTGATCAATATCCTCTGAGAAGAAACTTCTGGGCTCCTGAGTAGGGTAAGGAGCCACACATAGATGACAGTCATTGGCACTTGGCAATGTATGGTAGGCAGAAGTCATTAGTGTAATCAGGAGCCTTTAAAACCTGAGACTGAGTAAGACTTTGGAGAATAGGGAGTTAGTACAAACCTCAGGAAACTGAGGTTGAGCTGCAGACTCGGGCACCTAAATGAAACAATATGCTTGAAGCAAATATTCTCCCCAATGTTCACTGAGAATATCAAGATCATCAGAGATCTGTTGGTGACTATGTACCAAGCAGCAAGGGAAGTACCTGGAAATCTAAACGTTGCAAAATCTCCAAGTGTACATGGTTTTTGGTGAACTGATGGTATTCTGAAGCTTTTAGGTACGAGTGAGCAAGAGGTACTGAGCCTAAGGGTAAACAGGGAAATCAGCCACCAAGAAGAGGAGCTGGAATCCAAAAGGCACCTGAGGGTGAGCTGGAGCCTTAGGATCTGAGCCTGAGCAGTATCCTCAGGGGTCCAAAATGTGGGAATTAGCTTAAGGGTGATAAGTGGGTAGCTTAGGCACCAACTGATAGGGATTAAAAACCTCAAGTCCTAAGGATGCGCACAACCCATGGTTCCTTGAGGTGAGCAGAACACTTAGAGATGAGTGTGAACATCTAAGGCCATGTTGATTAGAAGTGACTGAGAATCCCTAAGGATGACCAAGTGTTTTAGGTCCTGATAGGGGATCCAGAGATACAATGATGAGCAAGGGTTTAGGGATCTAAGAGAGAGCAACACTTTCACCTTCCTTATGGTGAGAGTTTTATTGACATGGAGGTATGTGTCAGAAGACAGGTGGTTGATCTCTAATGGAATAATGTGTTTCCAGTCTTGAATGATGCTACTGGACTTTCAAGCTGTACCACAAATTTCTCCCCAAAATAAGCTTCTGATGCTAGCCACACAATGATCCAAGAAAGGCTGCAATCTGCAAATCTGGGCAACTTTTATTTTAGGTGCCTAGGCCAATTTCTCATCCCAATCTGACCCAGTAAAATGTACAATAGATACTGAGTTTAGTAGCTGTGTATATTTGTTTCATCTGTGAATTTATGAGCACCGATGCTAGCATGTGATTCAGAGGGTATTTTGCAAAATGTCCTCTTTTGTAGCTTAGATTTGGAAGGCACAAATGCAAAGAATTTGAATTGGTAATAACAAATGTTCTACTATTATGTGTTTCCACACATTTCTCTATAAAAATGATTTCTCACTTATGTGGCTGGGCTGACCACCTGGACACAATACACTCCAAAATTTAACCAGGAGACATCATGTTTTACCCAGCGGAACATATGCTATTTTTTAGAAAGCTCAGCTGCCACTCAGGAAAACCTACCTTACCAAGACATTTCTGAAAACTAGACATCGGAGGGTGTCCAGGTTAGTGGGACATGTGTGGTTTAAAGAAGGTTTCTTTTTAACCTGAAGCCCTTCAAACCTTAAACTGTGACTAAAACTGCCCTTGAGGGCAAGTTCTGGAATCTGTAGGGAGCCACAAATGCCATAAAACCCAGAGGTCTTCTAAGTCTCCCAATAGAAATGGCACCTCACTTTTGTGGGTGGGCTTAGTGTGATAGGAAAAGGCCCATGTGCAACATGGAGAGATCATGGCCCATATTTATAAAAATGGCGCATAACTGCACTAGCGCAGATGTGCATCATTTTTTTTTTATGTGAGCTAATGTCATTCCCTAACGCTATCCGTATGCCATATCTATAAAATGACACACTATGTTGCTAAAGAATGGCTAGTGTCTCAAAAAAAGACGCTAGCTGGTGACGGATGGCATTAGGGGAATTCGTGCTAGTGGGTCCAAAATGACGTTAGGCTGATTAGCAGCAAAATATCTGCTGCTAATCAGCCTAATGTCATTTTTTGAAGCACAAGTAGCCAAAAATGACTCCTGTCTAATTATAGACAGGAGTAATTACACTACCCCAGTGCCCACCACAGGGCCAGTCCAACACAGCCAGTGCCAGCCAGGGGGCACCATGTAAGGGGCCTTCAGTGGCACACCACACACATACACATACGCCCACCTGCAACTTACCTGGGATGGGCTCCCTCCTCCTTTAGTGTCCCTTCTGTGTGGGAGGTGGTGATACTGGAGGTTGGGGTGGGTACCTTTGTGCCCATTTCATGGTGTTTCCCGATGGAAATGGGCCTACCTGCACATTAACGTCTGGTCTGACCCACAACAGGGCAAGCCGAAGACAGCCAGTGCCAGCCAGGGGGCACCATGTAAGTGGCCCTCAGTGGCACACCACACACATACACATACGCCTACCTGCAACTTACCTTGGATGAGCTCCCTCCTGCTTTAGTGTCCCTTCGGTGTGGGTGGTGGTGATACTGGAGGTTGGGGTGGGCACCTTTGTGCCCATTTCATGGTGTTTCCCAATGGAAATGGGCGTACCTGCACATTAACGTCTGGTCTGACCCACCATAGGGCAAGCCCAACACAGCCAGTGCCAGCCAGGGGGCACCATGTAAGGGGCCTTCAGTGGCACACCACACGCGTACACATACGCCTACCTGCAACTTACCTGGGATGGGCTCCCTCCTTCTGTACTGTCCCTTCGGTGTGAGTGGTGGTGATAGTGGAGGTTGGGGTGGATACCTTTGTGTCCATTTCATGGTGTTTCCCCATTGAAATGGGCCTACCTGCACATTAACGTCTGGTCTGACCAAGCATTAAATAAAGGTGCTAAGCAGGCTTAGCACCATTATTTAGGTCCACCTCCTACTTTCACATAATTTCACCATCTGGAGTTAAGTATGGAGCTAGGGGCTAGCGTCTTTTTTAGAAAGAGAACGCCTGCCTTGCATTTCATTGACGCAAGGTGGGTTGGCGCTTCCTAGAAATGGCGCTAACTCCAATATTTAGATGTTAGACGGTTCTAGCGTCAAAATATAAATATGGAATTAAGTTAGCGCCACTTTAGCATCAAAATTAATGACGCTAAGGTGACTCTAACCCTCCGTAAATAAAGGCCCATGTTTTTCCACCCAAACACAGACCATTTTCCCCAATGTTGGTGGCTGCAGAATTTGGGCCCCTGCTCAGCAAGTACCCAGAGAAAAATACCCAGGCTGCACATTTATGAAATCTGACACCTGGGGTGTCGTGGAAGGTACATACATGGCTTTCACCAGGTTTTGTTTTACCCAGAAATATTTGCAAACCTCAAACTTTGTATAATATTCATATTTCCCCATATTTCTGTGACAGAAAGCTCTGGAACATGTGGGGAACCACACATTTCTGCCCACTCAGCATTCCCACAAGACCCACAATAAAAATTATACCTCATTTGTATGGGTGGGCTTGGTGCTCGTGACAGGATAAGGCCCAAAAAGCAACTTGGACAGATCACATTTTCCCCCCTAAAAAAGGACCTTTGTCTGCAATTTTTCTGGCTGAAGAATTTGGGCCCTAGCTCAGCTGGCATCCAGGGAAACCTATCAAAGCAGCACATTTCTGAAATCTATATTCCTGGGGGTGTCCAAGGCAGTAAGACTTCTTTAGCTCTCACTATTTCCTTTTTACGCAGAAGCGCTTGCAAAGCTCAAACTTTGTCTAAAATAAACATTGTCCTTACATTTCTGTGACTGGAAAGTCAAGAGGCTGTGGGGATCAACAACTTTCCTACCAGTCAGTGTTTTCCTTAGTCTCCCAATAAAAATGATACCTCAATTGTGTGCGTGGGTTTAGTGTGATTAGAAAAGGCCCACATGCAACATGGACTGTTCATGTTTTTCCACCCCAAAACAACTGTTTGGCTCAGCCGTGATACAGGAAAACCTACCAAAGACGCACATTTCTGAAAACTATACACCTGGGGCTGTCCAGAGTGGTGAGACCTGTGTGGCTCTCACCAGAGTTTTTACCCAGTAGCACTTGCAAACCTCAAACTTAGTCTAAAAATACAAGTTTCCAGCATTTCTGTGACGGAAAGTTCAGGAATCCATGGGGAGCCACAAATATCCTACCACTCAGCATGTTTCCTAGTCTCCTGCTAAAAATAGTGCCTTACTTTTATGGGTGGCCATAGTGCCCACGACAGGAAAAGTCCCAAAACGCAATATGGACACATCAACATTTCCTGTAAAAAAATACCTGATTTGGCAATGCGGGCAGCTGTGATATTTGGACCTGGGTTCGGTGGCTCACCAGTGAAGTTAAGCAAACCAAGACAGTTCCGAAAACTAGACACCTTTGGGAGTCCAGGGCGGTGTGCCTTGCATGAATTCCACAGTTGTTTCTTACCCATAATGCACTGCAAACCTCAAACTTTGCCTAAAATCTCAAGTTGTATTTCATTTCAGTGATGTAAACTTCTGGAATCTACTGGCATCCACAGAATTCCAACCACCCATCATTCCCCTACTTGTTCTCATAAAAATGCTACTCACTTGCGTGGCTGGGCTTAGAGCCCACAAAAGGAATGGCTCAAATCAACTTTAATGGGAGTGCCCCACCCCCGAGCAGATGTAAGCAGAACTACTGGTTTTCTTAAAAGGTCAGAATACCAAAGTATCAAAAGCGGAAGGACTAATGGCTTTATCAAGGAGTCAGTACATAAACATGTATATAGCAGACCTTTTTGCTTCGTCAAAAAGTCACCAATAAATGTAATTGAATGTATATTTAATAAATAAACACATTGTAATGTTTAGTGATTGACATAAAATATGTCCAATAAAGTATTCTCTTTCAAAAAAATAATTAAACATGTTGTTGAGGTTTTTTTCCCCATTTTTCAAGCCACAAAGTAAAAACATAGAAGCAACCACAATGAGTCCCTGCACTCCAGCTGTAAAGCATATATCCCTAGCTCAGAGTACTTCAAAATAATATTGCAATCTCTCCTGGGGTCATGGATTCAGTGATCCAGGAGACTTACTGTGTTTTTTGTAAGTTTCTGGGGAGCTGCTGTTCTCCCTGCAGCCCCCCACAACTTAAAAACATTTTTGGTGATGCCCCTCCTCCTTCTAGGGGCACCACTAGGATCCAAATATTTTACTAAAAAGCCTGTGCAGAACAGTATGGGTGACATTGCATAGAACAGTGAATATTAAATGAGCGGTTCATGACACTAATTTATTATTTTTTTCATATTTTTTCTGAGACAGGGAACCAACAACATGGCCAATGTTTGGGGCCATGGGGGAAGCACCAATGCCCCTGCAGTCCCTGCTGGTTCCGAAGTCAGCACCCAATGTGGGTGCAGACGGAAGATGGCCATTTAGCTTTTACTGCTGGTGTCCTAGTGTTCATCTTTTATTAAGCTTGGGGCCGCAGGCGGAGCGGCAATACCTCCTGGCCTAATCTGCTCCCTAGCCAGCCCCCATTGTGGGTGCAAATGGGAGCCAGTAATTTAACTTTTACTATGAGTGCCCTAGTGGCCATCTGTGACACCAACCCCTTTTTTTTAGGTTGGGTGCTGGTGAGGAGCCCCAAGATTATTGCAGCCCCTCTCAGCTCCCCAGCCAGCAGCCATCCAGGGTGTGGCAGTGTTAACACTGAATTTTACTAAAGAATGCTCATGTATTCTGAGGGTTGAATGTGCATAGAAAATGTATTAACTTAGAGAAAAATAATGCATGCATTTTAAGTTGCGCCCACCCGAGTGGCCGCCAAAGTTCACAAAGTCTTCTTATTAATGGCTTATAAGTGTAAAATGTTGAGCTTATGTTTGATTAATGTAGTAATATGTCATATTAAGGGTAATGCATTATATATTAGCTTTATTAATCATAGACCTTAACTTAGCGAGGTCTTGGCCTAGTTGCAAGGCCTCATGTCAAGTTGCATTTCTTAGGCGACTGATAAAATGGTTGCTAAAATAATTAAATTGTAATTTTCCACTGTACTGACCATGTGCTCGTAGCTGAAGTTAGTTCTCATGAGAAACTGCTTGCTATAAGATGCTGTACTAGCTAGGGAAACATATATCATAGTATGTGTAACCTTCCCAGGAGAAGACAATGGATGCACTAACTGGAGTATAAGTTGCAACAATATTGATACCTGACAAGCCGAATGAAGGGAACAGGAGAAGAGGAGCCCATCATCGACAGGTGAAGCATGTAGTAGTAAAAACTTTAGATTTGGGGTTTTGTTTTCATTGGACTAAATGTAAACATGTGATTCTTTGATTTGGGTGCAAAATAGTTTTAGGAAATCTAAGTTAGCCGGACAACACTGAGAGGAGAGAGCCACTTCGCCATTATTTTCTTGGCAGTCCAGAGAAGAGATGTGCTTAACTTTCTTGGTTAAAGAGACTTTGCTTTTTCTGAACTTTGATGCTGAATTTTGATGTCTTGCTGACCGAATTGATGTCACATTGACGAAGACTGTTGCAGCTTGCTGAACCATATTGAGTACAAGTATGGGATGACCTTACCGCGTGTTATGTCTATTTGCTTTTGTTTCTAGGTACCAGCCGCTAATTTTGGTAGAGCCATAGTTAGATGTTTTTCCAGATTTGTGTGACAAAATTGTTTTGCATGAAGCCCAAACATGCTATTCTAATTTGATGATAGATAGAGTCCTCACTGATCAATTTTGCTACATGCAATAAAAGTTGATGTCTTTTCTTTGCTGAATCTAAATGTACGCTATTTGGTTTGCGCAGCTATTCGTATCATTAATTTGTACTGTAACCTTAGAATGTGTGGTAGCTCAAGTTTTGATTAGATTGTGATTCTTTGCCACTTTGGTCAGCCAGTGTTGTTTCTGTGTATTTATCATTTGATTTTGAGATTAAGTTATGTGAAAGTAGCATTGTTAATATAGGGAAATAAACATTCTAACTTTTACATAATGATGGGTATTCATGACTCCGAGGTCATGGTGTGTGAAAAGTACTGACTCCTATTGATTATTGATGTCATTGATTGTTATTGCTATAGATTTGTATTTGTACGGGGTTATATGGTGGGAACTATTCGAAGCGCATTCAAAGGTCCTTCAGCCTATACGCATCTCCCTTGTAGGTTTACTTAATAAGGTCTGATGCGCTAACAGAGATGGGAGCAGAGATTGATGGTTCGTCTCCTTAAGAGCCCACCATAGATGCCCGGTCCATGGTTTGTCTCCTTAAGAGCCCATCACATAGTCCAGAGACAGGTAGAAGGGTATTTGATCCCAGAGGTTGTAAGCAAGTAATAACAGGTGTTCCCAGAGATGGTGGTATGGTAAGGGTTAATATCCTACAAAGAGCAAAATAGTTTGCAGATTTGGGGTGATTTTTTTTTTTTTTTTCAGATTTGATGATACAAAGTAAAGAGAAAATGTGCCTCTAAGTACTTGAAATGACTTTCCCAGAATCTTGGAGCTTGCCAATGATTGTTTGAGGATTTTCTCTGCGGTCTAGTGACGGTGTGAATGAAGTAGGTTTTGCGCTTGCACAGCTTATGCAAATCACAGGTGAAATGTGATGTTTGTGAGGGTTTAGGAAGTTTGCATACTCCAAATGAAGTTGTAGAAGGAGTGTGCGTTCTCTGAAGTGTGAGAGTAGGGAAGTTGTCGAACTTCACATGTGTGTGGCACTTTGTGCTAAACAATTGTCCACATGGTTGTTGGCATATGGACCCTGCATGGTCTATGACTCCAGAGTGTACTGAAAAGTGTATGAGACACTTGGTTTTTGTTGTAATTTGTCTGGTTTAATAGGTCGATTGGGAGTGGTCGACGAGTCAGAGTGTGAGTCAAAGTGAGAGAAAGAATTTTCGACTGAGATCTGGCAAGTCCTATGTGCACCAGGACAGACCCACTGATCAGTTGAGAGTGAAATTTTCGGGTCGAATTTTGCTTGTGAATCAGAGAAACTGAGAAAGGAGTGGCTGCTAGATAGAAATGCCGTCAGTGAAAAATCTGTAAAGTTTCTGAAGCAATTGTATTACCTTACCTGTAGTAAATGGACAAATTGGGTTTTTGACTTTGTTTAGTGCTTGCAATAAATTGCATTAATTTAGTGTGAATCTGAGTTTGGGAGGACAAGCCACAAGACTTTGAGTGCATGTGAGTGGGACATCATTGGAGCCGCGCTGGGATAGGTTGGTTAGTGAAAAGGGTTGAGCACGGACTGGCAGCCATCCGTGAAGCGCAATTGGTTGAGAAGGTGGATGAAGAGAATTCTGGGATTAAAACTCACTTCCTGATTTGATTTTGGATTACTTAAAGGTCACAAAAATGACATTTTTCAAAGTTTCAAAGAGTGCTTTAAGGGGAGTTACGTACATTACAACAAGTATGGGGGATATTGCACCACCCGAAGGTACACCAGTTTACATTGTAATTGAAGAACAGGGCGTCACGCCATATCTTTGGTTGAAACAGTGGTGCAAAGTGACAGAGAAGGATGGGATCTTAGAGTTTCCTGCCCACTGAACATTTAATTTGAGGAATTTAGAGGAGGGTGCTGTATGATCTGAAACCCTCTCCGAGACCAGCACAGTTTGAGGCATTAGCAATCTGGGAATTAGTAGCCAGACAGCAACAGAAATTCAACAGGATGAGAAAAGCAGAGAATACACTAGCGGAGGGACAGTGACCAGAAATTATGGAAAGCTGAGACCTTTCAGGGGATTAAATTGTTTCCAGTGATTACACGGGACAGCAAGAGAGAAGGAAGGAAAGCTACCAGAAAAACAAACAGAAGTCCTTCCGAGAGTACGGAGTGGAGATCAAAAGAGTCTAGAGGATCATTTACACTTGAGGAAGAGTCAGATGATGATGAGTTTATTTTGCAGTTTTTGAGAACTCATCCCCAACCATATGCAGCACAAGACAGTGGTCCAAGCACTAGTGTCAATCCTTTGGCACCGACACAGGTTAATGTAACAATGAGTCCAGTGCACATTAATCCTAGCATGACACAGAGCCCAATGCAGAGCAGTCTTAATGCACCTATTACTCCAGTAGCACAAAATCAGGTGCCACAGTCAAGTGTCCCAAGAATTTACCCTGATGTACCCATTGCGGAAACTGTCACAAACCTAATAGTGTCGACAAGACAGATTTTCCCAAAACCGATGCTGGTTCATACAGAGCCAACTAAACTTTTACTTCCTCAAGTGCAGTCACTAGCAGTGCCAACATACGCGCTGATAATAGGGACACAGTCAGACAAGTCCATACTGATGAGCCAGAATGCAGGAACTATAGACCCACAGAATTTCAGTGTTAGACCAAACCCAGACACTGTATCTGTACCTGTCACCATTGGTCCAGTTGCACCTTAGTTTGCACAAGAAAAATACAGTGCAAATGGAAAGGGAGTCCTGAGTCAGAATTCAGTAAGGGGAGGTCTTAATTAGAATATCTGAGTAGTCTCTCCTAGAGGACAGACCTTTGATGGCTCAAGATCATTGCTAGACCTTAGTCCATTCGGAGTTCCTCCGGATAGTGTCATAGGGTCAAACGTTAGTCAGAACCTGAAATTCCTGGTGCCGCAGTCTCCAAATACAGTGGTGCAACAAGTACCACATGCCCAGGCCAACAATATTTCGCTGTAAGGTTTGACTGCCCAACAATTGCCTGAATGATTAGGCAAGCTGAATACCCACAGAGTGCTACTAGGGGAGAGGAGTACTTGAACTATACGAGACTAGTAATTGAAGTGGATGAGCTTATTGAAAGAACTATGGGTGTGGACAGACCAGAGTTCTACACAGAAGCCGAAATGAGATATCTGTTCCCGAAAATTACGAGGGACGTGAGCAACGTGCTTCAAAGGTTAAAAGACTTGGCAGAGAAGTACGACATAGAAATAGAGAAAACAAAGCATTTGAAAAGGACTTACAGGTTAGATTTTGACACAAAAGATTTTGAACACATGAGTTCTGCAGCAATGAAGGCACAGCTTAGGGAGCTACTTTAAAGTGTCCAGACATGGGGAGCCTTAGACAAATGGGAAGGCAGATGGGTAAAGAAAAGAGATAAAAGAAAAAGGGATTCTGCGGAGCTGACTGCAAATGTGGAGCAGAGCAAGGATCCGGTGAAGATCCTACCAATGAGGCAGATTCCAGGAGGGAATTTTGTCCATGTACCTTGGAGCAGAAGTGACATTCTGTCTTTTACAAATTATTATCCCAGGTTGAGAGAGAAGCCAGTAGAATGGTACCAGCAGACAGGCAGGTTTGTGAAACTTACAAAGTACCTGTGAGAACACTTGAAGACTCCACTAGAGATAATATTTCCAGCTGATCTATGTATGGAGTGTAAGAGGAGTATAGATTGGCCGACAAAAGAACCAGAAAAAGATTTGAATATGGGTGCGCCATCTCCTGAAGTAATGAAATACTACTACAAAGTGATAGATTTTTTTGAAAGGAAGAATTTCTCCCAAAAACATTGACTGGCAGAGCATAGACAGAACAGCTCAGGAAGCCAAGGAATCGATACCTGCATATAATGAGAGATTGCTGCAGGCATTTAAGCATTTCAGTGGTACAGAAACAATCGATCTGAAAGGCATGATTTATTTTGTGTTCAGATTTGTGGAAGGATTGAGACCTGAAATTAGCCAGATGATTAAGAGTCATTTGATTTGCTAGCAAGCAAAGCCAATTGATGCGGTGTTGCAGTATGCAAAATACTCTAGTGATTAAATTGAGTTGAAGCAGAGAAAGTTGAAAAAAAGGTGATGGTGATGCAGATTAAAGCGGCACAAACAGGAATGCAGGGACATTTTCCAAAGCAGCAGCAGAGAAATATGTTGTTTCAAAATCAGATGAGAGGTAGAGGTCGTGGAGGAACTGGTAATTGAAACCGTAGTCCTGATTTGAATACTGTAGTGGTTCAGAGTGATGTGCAGGGAATGAAGAGAGTGTTGCCTTGTCACGCTTGAGGAGCGGTCGGACATTGGAAATGGGAGTGTCCAATGATGGTGTAGAAAGGTGTTGTTCAGCAAACAAGTGACATTAGCTCGTTCCAAAACATGAGAGGACTAAGAATGAGAGGTCATAATCCAAATTTTCATAATGATGTGAATCAAATGCGAAATTTTCAATCCGTACAGCAGGTACACATGCCACATGTACAAATGACATAGTTGCAGCCAATGCAACAGCAGGTTCAAATGGTACCTAGACAACAAATTCAAATACATCAAGCCCCAATGAAACAGCAGCAGGTGATGCTTCCTCAACAGGTCACTGGTCAGAGGTCTAACCAAAGTAGAAACACAGTACACCAATTCCCATTACATAGTCAGAATCGAATAAACGATTATTGGGTGAGCAAGAGTTCGGATGGGGAGGAATGTATACTTGCAGCTTTTTTAAATGTAGACTAGAAAGGCCCATATGTGAAGGGAAAGGTAATGGGTCACAGAGTTTAAATTTTGGTTGACACAGGAGCTACACGCTCTTCAGTGAGAACTGCAGAGGTTCCAAACTTGCCCCTTTCAGGAAGGACAGTTCAGATTGTGGGAGTAGCGAATCAGTATTTGACCAACTCAATTACAGAACCAGTTCAGGTTAAAATTGGCAACTTTAAAGGATTGCACAAATTCGTAGTCTGTGACTCAAGTCCAGTATCCCAACTGGGAAGAGACTTACTGTGTCAAACCAGGTGCTCCATTACATGTTCAAATGATGGAATTGAGATACAAACGAATAGAGATGATGAGGATGACCTAGCTTTAGAGACCGAGTGTGAGACGGTAAATGAGGAGTACACCCTGATTAATTTCTTTCCAGTGTTCACAGTGAAAGATCTTCCTCCTGATTTACAGGGAATGGTTAAAGAGAGAGTGTGGGATTTGACAGGGAAAGAGATTGGCCTGATAAAGGGAAGTGAGCCAGTTAAGGTTCCTGTAAATGGGAACACAATTTTTCCTCAGATTCCCCAGTATCACATGCCACAAGACATCCTTATGAAGGTTGCTCACATAATTTCAGAATTTGTGAACCAAGGGGTATTGAAAGGAAGTGTTGAGCAGCCCATGTAATTCACCGACAATGGGATTGAAAAAGCCCTGTGGGAAAGTTCGAATTGTCCAGGACCTGAGAAAGATAGTTGACATTGTGATCAAGTGTTGCCCCGTGGTGCCAAATCCAGCTGTGAGTCTGTTTCAGATTCCATGTGATGCTGAATGGTTCACCGTCGTAGGCTTGTCACAATCCTTCTTTTCTGTGCCTCTTCACACGGATAGTCAATTTCTCTTTTGTTTCAAATTTTGAGATCGAGTTTACTTTTGTTGTAGAATTCCTCAAGAGTTTTCAGAGTCACCTTCCATATTCAATCTGATCTTGAAAAATAATTTGGAGTCATTGGAATTGCCTTTCCAATCGACATTGGTACAGTACATTGATGACTTTCTGATTGCATCTAAAACAAGGAACGAGTGCAAGTATGACACAATTGCCTTACTGAACCATTTGTGAAAGAATGGTCATAAAGTGTCCTCGCTTAAATTACAATACTGTCAGAAAGAGGTGAAATGTGTGGGTCACCAGATTGAGAAAGGACCAAGGAAAATATCCAGTGAAAGGGTCATAGCCATATTGCAGATGAGTCCCCCAGCCACACAGAGAGATGTCAGGATGTTTCTGGAGATGGTAGGCTATTGTGGCTAATGGAGCCCCAATTTTTCAGTCATTTCCAAACCATTGCAAAGCTGACCCACAAGGAGGTTACCGATCCCCTAGTGCTAGACCAGGCTTGCATGAAAGTATTTTCTGAGTTGAGAGAGAGTCTGTGCAGAGCTCCGGCTTTGGGTATGCGTGACTACACTAAGTCCGTCATGTTGTTTTGTCATGAGCGTGATGCATGTTACTCGTCTGTCTTGACACAGGTCCATGGAGGTGTGAACACCCCAATAGCATATGTTTCAGCTACTTTGGACCCAGTTGCAGCAGCTTTACCAGACTGTCTGCACGCATTTGCAGCGGTTGGACAAAGCCTCACACTGTGTAAAGGCATTGTGATGGGACATCCCCTAACAATTATGGTCTCTCACTCAGTTGACGTTTTACTTACCTGAACCAAAACCCAGTACCTGACTGGTGCAAGTTTGATGTGTTATGAGACAAAAATTCTAGGGTCACCAAATGTGTCATTGAAAAGATGGACATTGCTTTTGGAAGACATTGAGCATGATTGTCTTGAAATAACTGATCTGTGCAGAAAGCCGAGATGTGATATTAGAGACACCCGATTAGAAGAAAATGACCAAATTATCTTTGTTGATTTTTCTTGTCTCAGAGACAATACAGGAGTACTGAGAGCGGGATATGCTGTGTGCACAATTAATTATTGGTATCCTGGAAGAGTCCTGGCTTTGAGGAGTATATTCTGCACAAGTAGCGGAATTGGTAGTCCTTACTAGAGTGTGCCATGTTTCTGCCCAGCTTAAAGTTAGCATCTATATGGAAAGCCAGTATGGGTTTGGAATAGTCCATGACTTTGGCCAATTATATTCACAGAGAGGTTCCATGACCTCTTCTGGTCCACCGGTGAGAAATGGTGAGAGAATTCGGGAGTTGTTGCAAGCTATCCAAATGCTTGAGAAGATTGCCATTGTCGAGGCGGGCCACTCACCTGAAAAGCAGGATGTCTGCAGGGGCGATGGTATGCCCACCGACCGTAGTACGCTTCTCGGAACCTCCTGGTGGACACAGAAACTCCAGCAGGTGTCCCAAAAGGAAAGGGGGAGTGGAAGAGAAAGAGAAGAAAAAACACTGCCACGTCTTGCCGGTCCAGACAGGCACCCTGTATCTTCGGGGGGCAGATCGTTGTTGACAGAGTGATTGTAGAGTTAGTGCACTCAACTTCCTTGAAATGGAATCTCTCTTTATGATATGGGCACAGGAGTGGTAGAAGAACACCGGGATGCTCCAGTACTTTTCTTCGATAATAATAACTGCTGGCACAATTACTAACACTGCATTACCAAAAACCCAAACTGAGTACCATAACAATAAGTACTGCGACACTAGGGCTGGCTTCACAGAGATTCACTGTTGCACAGTACAATTAGAACTGTGGTTGCACTTATCATGCACAAGAAAGACAAACAAGGGCATTAATTATATCACATATAACTTTAAAGCATGTATAGGGTTAAGCAGGTAGGTCGCTTCCCCCCTCACCTACGCTGCCAGCTGCCTTTCTCTTGTTGGTATCCTTTTTCAACTCCCCGTGCATTTTTTTATTTTTTCCTCGTAAGCAGCTGCGCCCCTGTGGCCCTGCCCCCCTCCCTCCTCGAGTCTCTTTCCATTCTCTTGCCTCCCCTGTGGTTTCCCGCCTCGGAGTCCGGCTGCCCCACCCCGCCCTTCCATTGGTCAATCCACCCCCTCCTCCCAGCTGCCACTCCCTCCCACCTCCACTCTTATGCCGGCCGCAGCACGGACATGCCGCTGGCACACCAAAGGTACGCCAAAGGCAAGCCCGTCTGCACCCTTCCGTGCCAAGACCGCCCCCAGTACCAGACCCCCTGGCCAACCTGCGCCACCAATCACCATTACACTGCCGACGAATTCCACGCCCTCAATCCAGGACGCTCCTTTATCTGCTTCCAGTCCACACCAACGCGCACCAGAGGACCTTTCTCCTGCAAAGCCTGCAACTTCACCTGCAAACTAACCCCCCAACACCATATCAAAACAACAGACAGCCGCCTAAGATGCATCCTGCTGAACACCCGCTCCGTCCACAAACATGCAATTGAACTCTGGGACCTACTGACCACACACTCGCCCGACATCGCATTCCTCACCGAAACCTGGATGAACTCAGCCTCTGAACCAGACATAGCCATAGCCATACCAGAAAACTACAAGATCACCAGAAGAGACCGCAGCAAGAAACCAGAAGGAGTAAACGCCATAGTCCACAAAAACACCATAAGAGTCTCCACCAACTCTGATGACACCATCAAATCCACCGAGCACCTTCACTTCAAAATCCACATCAACGTCAAAACACACTCAGAGGAACACTGGTCTACAGACCTCCTGGCCCTAGACTGCAGTTCTGCGACGACATCGCCGACACCATCAGTTCCCAAGCCCTCGCAGCAACGACTACATCCTCCTCGGCAACCTGAACTTCCACCTGGAAAATAACAACAATACCAACACCACCAACCTAATCGACAACCTCACCAACCTTGGCCTCAAGCAACTCGTCACTTCACCCACCCACTGCGCAGGCCACACACTCGATCCCATCTTCTCAGCCAGCAACCACGTCTCCTTCAGCCACAGCACCAAACTCAGCTGGACAGACCATGGATGCATCCACTTCTCCTACCAGAAACCAGTCACTCACCACCACTGCACACAACCCCCCCGACGCAACTGGAGAAAAATATCAATGGATCTCCACCCTCGCCCGGGCCCCCCCACCCTGGGACCCCGGACCCCAACACAGCTGCCACCAACCTGCATCGCTGGATAGAAGACTGTGCCAACACCCTCGCACCGCTCAAAAAAAAAAAAACAGCCCCCACAGAATCAAGGCCAGCTGGTTCACCCCAAACCTACAGGAATCCAAACGGCTATGTTGCAGAATGGAAAAAACCTGGCACCTTGACCCTACCAACTCCAATCACATTGCCTTCAAGAACGCCCTACGCAAACATCACCAACTGATCCACACCACCAAAAAGACAACTTAAAAAACCGCATTGACACCAACGCTCACAACAGCAAAGAGCTCTTTGGCATCATCAAAGAGCTCTCCACCCCCAGGACCTGCTCCAACGAACCCCCTCCATCACAGGAGTTCTGCAACTCACTTGCAAACCACTTCCGTCGAAAGATAGTAGAAATCCACAATAGCTTCAACCCACCAGCTAACTACAAACACATATGAACCCAACGCTCCAAGCAATGCCCAACTCCTCCACACCTGGACCCCCATCAACATAAAAGACACTGCCAACGGCATGGCCTCCATCCACTCCGCCTCACCATCGGACCCCTGCCCAAACCATATCTTCAACAAAGCTAACACCATCATCGCGCCCCATCTCTGCAACACCATCAACAGCTCCTTCGGGTCAGCCACCTTCCCAAAGTGATGGAAGCATGCAGAAATCAACGCCCTGCTGAAGAAACCAAAGGCAGACCCTGACGACCCCAAGAACTACAGACCGATCTCCCTCCTTCCCTTCCCAGCCAAGGTCATCGAAAAAATCGTGAACAGTCAAATATCCCAGTTCTTGGAAGACAGCAAGGTACTCAACACCTCCCAATCCGGATTCCACAAAAACCACAGCACCGAGACCGCACTCATTGCTGCCACAGACAACATCAGGACCATGCTTGACGAAGGAGAAACAGCAGCACTCATCCTTCTGGACCTCTCCGCAGCTTTCAACACGGTATGTCATCACACTCTTCGCACACGCCTCCACAACGCTGGAATCCACAACAAGGCACTGGATTGGATCTCGTCATTTCTCACGGGCAGAACCCAGAGAGTCCGCCTCCCACCGTTCCTGTCAGAAACCTCCGGAATCACCTGTGGCGTCCCCCAGGGATCTTCGCTCAGCCCCACACTCTTTAACATTTACATGGCCCCCCTCTCCAACATCGCACAAACCTACCACATCAACATTGCTCATCCTCTCCCTCAAGAAAGACCCTACAACTGCAAAGGACAACCTCCACAACGGACTTCACGCCATCGCCAGCTGGATGGAATCAAGCCACCTCAAGTTAAACACAGACAAGACAGAAATACTCATCTTTGGCACCAATCCCTCAGCTTGGAACGACTCCTGGTGTCCCACCTCCGTAGGATCCGCACCCGCACCCAGCACCCACGCACGCAACCTGGGCTTCATCTTGGATTCCACACTCAACATGACTCAGCAGGTCAATGCCATCTCCTCTTCCTGCTACAACACCCTCCACCTCCGCTTGCTCCGCAAAATCTTCAAGTGGATTCCCGTCGAAACCAGGAAAACCATCACCCACACCTTGGTCAGCAGCTGATTGGACTACGGAAATGCCATATATGCAGGAATAACAAACAAACGCCAAACAAAGCATCCAGAACGTGTCCGCCCGCCTCATTCTAGACGTCCCATGCCGCGACCACATCTCACCCCACCTCAGAGACCTACACTGGCTACCAGTATCAAAGAGGATCACCTTCAAAGTCCTCATCCACGCAAACAAAGCCCTCCACAACACAGGCCCTGCCTACCTCAACGACAGACTCAACTTCCACACCCCCACCCGCAACCTTTGCTCCGCCACCTTGCCCTCGCCTATGTCCCCCGCATCCGTCGCACCACCGCTGGAGGAAGATCCTTCTCTCACCTAGCCGCCAAGACCTGGAACTCCCTACCGCTCCACCTCCACCTCCGCCAGACCCAAGACCTCCTATCATTCAGGAAATGCCTCAAGACATGGCTTTTCGACCAGTAGCTCTCCCCTTCCCCCAAGAGCCTTGAGACCCTAACAAGTGAGTAGTGTGCTCAATAAATCCTTGATTGATTGATTGATTGATTGAAACTAAAAGGAACAAAAACAATCCAAGAAATACAAATTTCCACTCTGGTTTCCAACAGTTAGGGTGGCACAGTTTGGTTTTGTTTCACTCTGTGTGTGAAAAACCCTTCACAAAGCAAATTCCTCAAACCTGAAACAGAGGCAAGAATGACACAATTTAAATCCAAGAGTTATGCTATTAGAGAAAGAAAAGTCATGTAGATGCTCTTTTAAAATTGCACTGTCACTTTTTGTAGTACTTGAGCTCAAACAGATTTCCTGAAGCACATTTAGGCAAGTAACTACAATAATAATGTAGGATGTTCAGAAATGCATTTGTCTCTTCAAGATAAGCACTCTGCCAAAATACGAGGTCTGAAATACACCAGCTGTTCTAGGAAAGCACGGCGCTCAAAGAAAATCTCCCTGGAGAATACTATTCACTTAGCAGCGGTCTTTTCCAGAGTGCTGGAGGGATGCCTGGTGTCAGCTGATACAGAAACAAAGAAAGGAATTGACTCAAAAGTCCTGAGTTCGAGGATGACAGCAGGGGCTGGACTGCCAAATCAGATGCTGAGATCAGGAAGCAAAACAAAGCCAAGCAGGGAGGCATGCTTCACTCTGCCATTTATAGCCAATCAGGAAATGTGGATGGGTCACCACACCCAATTAGAAGCACATGTCTACACCACACCCAATTAGAAGCACATGTCTACACCTGCTCACATTAGCAAACAAGCATTGGTAAAACAAGCATTGATAAAACCAATTGTGTAACACAGCACATTATGTTTACTTAGAAACATGAAGGTTAAACCAAGAACAGAGATATGATTTAACTCTAATCCCTCAGGATGCTGACAGATAACGCAGGAGGCACCTTGTGGATTCCTGACAGCCGTGGTAAAATGCAGTGTGCATCTGAAATCACAAGATTTTGTGTCAATGGGAAATGGATATGCGGATCAACTTGCAAGGTTATTGAACTGTATATAGTTCAAGGATAAGTGAGAATTGTTACCTGACGGAGATGAAAAATGTCCAAGTTATGCATTACATGTGATAGATACTTTGGAAGAATTGAGAACTCTGCAGAATAATGTTGACTGGGAGGGAAAATGATCATGGAGCACAATTAAATGTGTACAGCAACAGGATGAATTGTGGTTTTCAGAAGATGGTCAATTGGTTTTACCGAACAGTTTGTTGTCTCAAATGGCTGGGTATTATCATTGTCAAGCATATGTTGGGAGGGATGCCATGATTCACATTTTTAAACAGAATTGGTTCAATCCAAGGTTTAGAGAAGTTGCTGAAGCAGTTTGCCATTGTTGCGTGATTTGTCAACAAATGAACGTGGGAAAAGGGACAGTGGTCAATATGAGCCGCACTGGAAGAGCAGGAGGCCCATTCAGCAGAATTCAAACGGATTTCATTGAGATGCTTGTGTGTAGAGGTTTGAGATATGTGTTGGTTATTGTGTGCATCTTTAGTCATTGGATTGAAGCGTACCCTATGTGAAGGAATGACAGCCTCACAGTAGCGAAACTACTGCTTAGGGAACTGATACCACGTTTTGGGTTTCCGATCTCTTCAGAATCAGATAGGGGAAGTCACTTCAACAATTAAATAATTAAATTGCTATGTACAGCCTTAAACATTGAATAGAAGTTGCATTGTAGTTACCGCCCTGAAGCATCAGGACTAGTTGAACAGATGAATGGTACCTTGAAATCAAGAATAGCGAAAATGTGTGTGGCCACAAATCTGAAATGGCGTGATGCACTGCTGTTAGTTTTGATGACAATGACAAACACACCTGAAAGGAAGACAGGACTGTTACCGCACAAGATCCTTATGGGCAGAGCAAAGAGGTTGCCAGCAGGTCCTGCAAATGCTCTTGTGAACATACCAGATGATATGTTGGACTACTGCAAAGGTCTGGCTGATGTTGTTCGCTCTTTCTCTCACCAGGTGGAAGTCACCACACTGCAACCATCACATGATCAAGGATACAGCCTGAGAGCTGGTGACTGGATTGTGGTCCAAAAACATGTGAGGAAGACGTGTTTGGAACCTTGGTGGAAAGGCCCATTAATCACTTCCACAGCCGTGAAGTGTGCTGGAGTTCCAAACTGGATACATGCCAGCCACACGAGAGAAGTGGCATGTCCTTTTGGCAATGAAGAGGAGTAGTTGAAAATACCAACAATGATCAGACAAGCCTCAGAGTTGGAAGGAGAAGAAAGAGAAACTGAGACCGGATCTGAGCAAGTTGAGAACTGTTCAGACACTCCTGAGAGAGATGAAGGACAAGACCTCCAGGAGAGTGAATGTGATCAAATCTCGATTGAGGCAGCAGGAGAGCCTAGTCAGAGGAGGTCTTTCTGAGAAGTAGATGAAGTCGAGAGACATACAGAGCAAACGCCAGACCCCGAAGGGGAAGGAGTTGAGGCGGATCAAAGCCAATGTGGTCTGACTCCTCATGACCCAGTTGCAGGTCTGTCAAGAGAAAATCCTGCAGAGCAAGAAGAAGTTTCAAGTTCAACACTGAAAAGAGCATCGACCAAGAATCCACTAAAAGGAGATATGTGGCTGGAGTCACAAGCAAAGAGAAAGGAAGAAGTTGTTGTGACAACAATCGAGGAATATGTTGACACAACTAGAAGAGAAGACCTAAGTGAAGGAGAATTGAATGGAGATCGAAAGTTGAAAAGTTAGAGAATAGTAAGTCGAAGGTACGTAGGTGCTGAATGGGCGTATGCAAGAACAAGTGAATGGCAAAGGGAATTTTTGTCTTTTTGTTTTGATCGAGACATTCAAGGTCAATATATAGGCACTTGAAAGGAGCTAATGAACTGAACTGTTGAGACAAATTCAGAAAGGTACAAAGAGCAAGAGACTGTTGAAAGTAATTGGAAAATAGTTTGATAACCTGATTTGACAAAGAAAACATGTTTTGACAAGCTGCTAAACCGATGTTTGACAAACTTACAGATTTTTTTACAAAGGATCCTGTAAGTGAAACTGAAAGCTGTAAATAACTGCTGAAAGATGATTTTTGTTTTTAATTTTGCTGCATAGAACTAAACTTTCTCTTCTACTTTCTGATTCTTTGCAGATTATGGGTAAGATTAGCCAGCAGGGTAGGAAGAACAGGTGCTGTAAATACATGACAATAGTTTTGGCAATTGTATGTGTGATATCATGTGTGATATTGATTGTGGGTATGACTGTTCTTGACAAGAGTAAAGACAACCATAATTCCGCTTTAGAGACGACTACCTCATAAACGGAGATAGAGACGTTTAGGTTAGAAGAGAAGTTTCTGCATGTAGGCAATACACAAATGGGATGTTCTTCTAATGTCTTCTATAGCTTATTGAGTGAGAATGATGAGATGATGGAAGCAAGGAATTGTTATGTGTGTACGCAGATTCCTTTATCAGTCGAAGGAGTTACCTATCATAGTTTGCCTCTTAATTATGGGATAAGTTGTAGTCTGTTACTAACAAGATTCTATAGTCAGGCGTACATCCAGTATTTCTATTCAAACCACTATGTTGTGTTTTTGTTTGTCCCCATAATTAGGTACCTGAGTGGAGTAGCTAAGGGCAATGACATAGTATTAGTAAGGGGTTTCTTTGAGCCTACCTTATCTTTTGAGACAGCCTATGTGCACAAGAATAATCTGACATGCTTGCTTACGCTTTTAGAAAAGAGCTTCTTAGATCAGACAGATGACAGGAGAAAGGCATTAAAGGAGAAGTTGGAAAAGGGCTTAGAGAACAGGACTTATAAGAATGATTATGATTTTAGTGAAATAAAAACATAAGGGAAATTAGCTTTCGACGCACAACATGTAGGGAAGCTTTGTACATATAGACCTAGATCTCGTACTGACACTTAGTTTGGTGGAATGAGTGAATGTAGACATATGTTTTGTTTCTGAGTAAATGGACATTTAAGTTGAATGGACAGGATCCAGTGATTTCTGGTATATATTATATTTGTGGACCTAATGCTTATTACCGTCTTCCAAGAGGATGTTAAAGGCACATGTTACTTGGGGATAGTTTTTCCAAAGATATTCCAACTTGATGACTTGAAAAGATTACAGAAAATGACTGAATTACATCACATTAAAGAAAAGAGAGGGTCTCCTTCTGGTATAGTGGGAAATATATTCGGAGCAATGATTTCGTCAGTAGGAGTTGTGCTGAATTCTATAAATATTCAAAGTTGTCTACCATTGTGGATAACATGCTGACAAATTTTTCAAGAGCCATGATCCTGATGGATAGGGAATTGGCCCTTAAAAGAGCTATGACTCTTCAGAACCGCCTTGCGTTAGATATTCTTTTAGCAAAGGATGACAGAGTTTGCAAAATGCTTAATTCAAGGCATTGCTGCTCGTATGTTCCTGATAATAGTAAAGAAATTAGAAGCCTACTTACTAATCTGACTAATGAGGGTGCTGATTTGAAAGAATTGAAAGAACCAGGGCCCATATTTATACTTTTTTGGCGCCCCATTTGTGTCGTGTTTTGACGCACAATCGGCGCAAACTTACAAAATACAATTGTATTTTGTATGTTTGCGCCGTTTTTGCCTCAAAAAGCGGCGCAAATGCGGCACTAAAAAAGTATAAATACGGGCCTAGGTGTTTGGGAGAAAGTTGGAAAAGGATTTGCTTCAGTTGGAAATTGGCTCAGCAGCATTGGGAAATGGATAATATTGATAATAATACAAGGTATATTCATTATTATGCTTTGCATAATTGGAGCATGGGGAATGTGTAAATTATGTAGAATTATTAAATTGAAGAAAATGAAAAGTGATCAGAGGAGGGAAGAAATTAAAAGGGAAAATGTGTTTAGGGAAAATGTGAAAAGGGAACGAAGATTTAAGGGACAGAGATGACAATATTTCAAGCTGAAGCAAAGGAAAATTTTGTGTGGGAATATTTGGTATGATGACACATTTAGTCATCAGAAGAGGGATTGTTAACGCTGAATTTTACTAATGAATATTCATGTGTTCTGAGTTTCGAATGTGCATAGAAAATATATTAACTTAGAGAAAAATAATGCACGCATTTTAAGTTGTGCCCACCCGAGTGGCCGCCAAATTTCATGAAGTGTACTTATTTATGGCTTAATAATGTAACATGCTGAGCTTATGTTTGACTAATGTAGTAATATGTCATATTAAGTGTTATGTGTTATGTATTAGCTTTCTTAATCATAGGCCTTAACTTAGCGAGGTCTTGGCCTAGTTGCATGGCCTCATGTGAAGTTGCATTTATTAAGGGACTGATGAAATGGTTTCTAAAATAATTAAATTGTGATTTTCCACTGTACTGACCATGTGCTTGTAGCTGAAGTTAGTTCTCATGAGAAACTGCTTGCTGGAAGATGCTGTATTAGCTAAGGAAACATTGTATATCATAGTGTGTGTAAGAGTGGCCTTCTCAGGACAAGACAATGGATGCACTGACTGGAGTATAAGTTGCAACAATATTGATACATGACAAGCCGGACGATGGGCACAGGAGAAGAGGAGACAATCATCGACATGTGAACCATGTAGCAGTAAAAACGTTAGATTTGGGGTTTTATTTTCATTGGACTAAATGTAAACATGCGATTCTTTGACCAATAAGAGCGTGGGAAATAGTTTTAGGAAATCTAACTTAGCTGGAGTGCACCGGGAGGAGAGAGCCACTTCGCCATTATTTTCTTGACCGTCCCGAGAAGAGACATGCTTAACTTTATTGCCTAAAGAGACTTTGATTTTTCTGAACTTTGATGCTGAATTTTGATGTCTTACTGACTGAACTGATGTCCTATTGACGAAGATTGTTGCAGCCTGCTGAACCATATTGAGTACAGGTATAAGACAACGCTACTGAGGGTTATGTCCATTTGCTTTTGTTTCTAGGTACCAACTGCTAATTTTGGTAGAGCCATAGTTAGATGTTTTTCCAAATTTGTGTGACAAAATTGTTTTGCATGAAGCCCAAACATGATATTCTAATTTGATGATAGTTAGGGTTCTCACTGATGAAGTTTGCTACATGTTACAACAGTTGATGTATTTTCTTTGCTGAATCTAAATGGATGCTATCTCATTTGCGTAGATATTTGTATTATTAATAATTTGTACTGTAACCTTAGAATGTGTGGTAGCTCAAGCTTTGATTAGATTTCGACTCTTTCTCTGCTTTGGTCAGCCAATGTTGTTTCTGTATGTTTATCATTTGATTTTGAGATTAAGTTATGTGACAGCATTGATAATATAGGGAAATAAACATTCTAACTTTTACATAAAGGTGTGGTTATTCATAACTACAGGGTCATGGTGTGTGGAAATTACTGACTCCTTGATTATTGATGTCACTGATTGTTATTGCGATTGATTTGTTTTGGTATGGGATTACATGGTTAGAACTACTCGAAGCGCAGTCAAAAGGTCCATCGGCTTATACACACCTCACTTGTAAGTTTACTTAATAAGTGTGGGAAAACAGGGCTGATTGCAGAGGCCCCCTACCTTTTTGCCCCCATTTTCCACTTTATGCTGGTGTTTTCCTGACTCTGATGGTGCCCTGGGTACTGCTAACCAGTCCCAGGGCCTGTGCTCTGTGTAAAATCAATATGCAAATTAGGCTAATTATAATTGGCTAAGTTAACCTACCTATAAGTCCCTAGTATATGGTAGGGCATGTAGGTTTAGGGACCACAGCATAGGTGGTGCACACCTAGGTGCACTGCTGAGGTGCCCAGTGTCATTTTAAAGGCAGGCCTGCTTTGCTGGCTGCTTTTAAATTAAAGTTATATGCAAATTCGACTTTGGAATTAAAGGTACTTCCAAAGTCTTAAACTACCTTATTTTTACATATAAGTCACCCCTAAGGTGTGCCCTATGTGCCCCTAGGGCTGGGTGCCATGTAACTATAAGCAGGAACTTTATAAAAATAGATTTATAAGCCCTGGTGAGGTAAAAACAGCCAAATTCGTTTTTCCCTCATGGAAGTAAATGGCCTTCATAGGCTAGAATGGGCAGACTTTATTTTAAATTTTAAAGTCTCCTTAAATGTTACATACCAAGAATTTGGTATCAAATTGATTGTTGTAATAAATCCCACAACTTCCAGTTGTTGGATTTAATATAACTTGTCCAGGTAAAAAGTTTAGACTTTACCTAAAAAGTTGCCAATTTCAGCTCTGCATTGTTTTTTCTGCTGTGCTCTGATTGGCCAGCCTGCAGCAGCTTCTGCCAGGCTGCCTTGATGAGGTGTGAAGTGGCCTAGCTTCACACAAAGGAATGTGCTTGGGGGAGAGAATCTCCCCTCAGCAGATGGTGAGGCAGGAAGGGGGAGGGCTGCCAAACTGGTCTTCAAAGGCAGAGAAGGACATTTGGAGCACCCAGCAACACCCCCACATCCTGCAACCCCAGACAACTAGGTGCCCCCTTGATTAGATTAGGAGAGGGCAGGAGAGGGGTGTGTTTATGATTTTTAGCCACACCAGTGGGTGGGCTCAGCCAGATGTAACCTCAAAAAATCAGATTCAGCCATGTTGGATTTTTAGAGACTGTTGCCTTTTGGGATGGATTTTTGCCACACTTCCCAGGAAGTGGTCATCACAGGGGGACGACCCTGTACCTGATTGGAGGATCAGGACCCCCCTGCTTTTCACCCAGGAGCAAGGATAAAACTAGCAGACCTGACCCCACACCTCAGATCCCCTCCAGAATTCAACAAGAAAGGAACTAAAGAAGAAGAAGGACTGCCCTGCTGGACCCCTGGCCTGCACCTGGAACCTGCACTCAGAAGGACTGCACCAGCTGCACACTTGGGCTTCACCACAAGAAGGACTTTGCCTGGCTTCAACTGGTTCAAGGAGGGACTCCCTGTTTGCTACAGGTGAAAAATTGCTAACCAGAGTCCCCTGCACCAACTCCTGAAGAAAGCGACCAGCTGACCACTGTCCAGTGGCCAAAAAGGAGTTTGCGCCAGGTGCATTCTGGGAGTTGAAGTCCGCACCCCCCAAGGACCATCACAGAACTTCTGGACCCTTGGGGTGAGCTGTGGACCCCAAAAGAACCTTAAAAGAACATCTGGGTGAAGCCCCAGAAGTTTGGAAAAGATTTGAGAATTTTTGGAAAAAAGCTCCAGAGAGGGACCGACCCGCCGCGGAAATTCTAGCCGGCTTGCCTCAACCGCGACCCGGCCTGACTTCGTGGTTCGTCCCGGTAAAGAAAAACATCCAAAAAAGAGACTAAGTCCGAACGTAAAAAGTTGACCGGGACCTCCCAGCCATCGTATCCGAGAAGGGCTCCATGGACGTCGGATCAAGATCCAGGTTTACCCCGGTCGAAGGATTTTCATCTCGAAAAAACGACTAAGTCCGAAGGTAAAAGTCTCCACCGAGGAAACCCACATCGCGTATCCGGACAAGGGCTCCAGGAGGTCGGATTCAACTGGCAGGTTCGTCCCGGTGAAGAAAAACTTCAAAATAAAGACTAAGTCAGAAGGTAACTTTTTAACCAAGGCCTCCCGCGACCTGTAGCCGAGCAGGGCTCCATCGCGGTCGGCCTGAAAGTTTGACTTTGCCCCGGTCGAGGTGCAACCAGATGACCCGATTGGCGCTTTTTGTTTCTAAGTGCTAGAAAAGTAATAATTCTTTAAAAATTCATATCTCCGGTTCCCCTGAACCGATTTTAATCGTTTTTGTGTCATTTTAAAGATAAAAATATAAACTATTTTTATAAATTGGTTTTGGATTTTTAAACTGTTTCCTGTGTTTTATTTAATTACTGTTTTGTGATATTTGAATACTTTACACTTTGTCTCCTAAGTTAAGCCTTGACGCTCGTTGCCAAGCTACCAAGGGTTGAGCTGGGATTAATTTACTGAGACCTAACTGTACCTATGTGGAGGTTAGTGGCTTGTTGCTAGGTGTAGGTACCTACCTGCCCTACCAATAACCCATTTTCCAACAATAAGCTCTGATGCGCTAACCGAGAGAGACAGCTCTGTCCCTTTGCTCCCACAGGGAGGGAGCAGCTTTTTTGTCTGCTTTCTCCAGGTGGGATCAAAGCTGTGTTCTCTGCCAGGGAGCAGAGAATTTTCTCACCAGAGTCCCACAAACACAGCTTCAGAAATAAAATGCCTAAGCCCTGCTGGTGCCCAGCCATGAGCAGTGGGAGGTTGGATGCAGGGCTTGAGCCCAAACTCCAGCGAATGTATATGGCTAAATGTAAGCAATGTTATTTTAAGTAACACAGAGCTACTGAATTTGTCAAAGGGTCAAAACAACAATATATAAAAAGTGGGCCTAATGGCTTTAGGAATGGGTCAGTTTATCAACATTTATAAAACATATGTATTGTCTGTCAGAAAATGACCAATAATTATAGTGACATGTACATCTCATTAATTCACACAGTCCAATGTTTAATAAAAGTGATTCCCATTAAACACAATATCAACAGATTTACTAAAACAAATCAACATGAGTCTTTTTAAAAACATTTTCAAACTACAAAATGCTGCCATAGAACCGATGACAAGAAGGCTCTGCATTCCAGTTGAAGAGCGTACAGCTCTAGCTGGCCAGCTGGGAGTGCTTTAAAAATATGGTAAGCTCCCCAGGGTCATTGATTCAATGACCCTGGAGTCTTACTGTTTTTTAAATGTCTCTGGGAGGCTTCTGCACTTCCTGCAGCCCCCTTCAACAGTAAACAAAATGTTTCTTGATGCCCTTGCCTCTTCTCTGGTCACCACAGCATGAGAATATATTATATTAAAATGTAGTAGAGCATTATGGAGGGCTCCGTGCTAGGAGCAGTGAACAGTAAATGGACATTTCTGGACACTTATTTATCATTCATTTTCATTTTCTTTCATTTGTTTGGTGTCCCGGCACCCACCCGGGATATCCAATGTTTTTCTTTATTTATTAGGGATTGTAGTGGGTGATCTCCAGGGCACCCACATTCTGGGTGTCAGCGCTTGCCGGTAATTCTTTCGATTTTTTCTCTTATTTTAGAAGGAGGGAGTGTGCCCCCCTCGCAAAGCCTTTACAGGCCTTAAGTACCCCATCCCCAGGGGATGCTTTTTTTTTTTGTAAGTGGAAGACGGCCACCAAACCCCCTCCGTGAGCCTTTATAGGCCCCGGGACCTAACCAGCAAGGACAGTTTTTTAAAGAAAGTGGGGTTCATGGCCACCCTCTCCGTCCCTTACCGGGCTCCAGTGACTCCATACCCCATGGTTATATTTTTTGGTTAAGGGGATGGGTCACGCTGCCCCCATCAATATGGGCCCTGGGATCCATACATACCCTGGGCCATAATGTGGGTGCCTCAGTGCCCACCTATGGCACACACAAAAAACAATGTTGGGGGCTGACGAGGAAGCCTCGAGGCCCCCATGGCCCGACCGACTCTAGAAATTCATCTGTCCTCTCTGCAGCTGGAGCTTGCATTGCTCCTGCCTGGCAAGAACAGGTATTTGTCCATGCTTCTTCCAAGTGGGTGCAATCTCTGATATGCTGCCCTCAACTGCGCAGCAGAGAAAAAATGTGTGCTCCCACCTGGCAGGAGCTTTTCTGCAGCTCCCACCGGGTGATATTGCAAATTTTTTCCCTGCCTGCTCTCTTGCGGGCAGGGAAACTGTGTCCAGCGAATGGTCTTCAATAGAAACATAATTGGAACCGGCCCCTAGTATTGGGTCCCAGGGGCCTTCAGTGGCTCAGGAAGGGGGGCTGCTCACCCCTTCCCCTTTAAATACATGTGTTAGCCCTTGGGGATGGGTGCCTCAGGGACTATGCAGGCTCAGGAAGGGGGGCTGCAGGCCTCCCTCACCTTTAAATATAAGTGTTGGTCTCAGAGGATGGGGTTCCCGGGGCCTTGGATAGACTTAGGGAGGTGAGCTGCACACACCTTCCCTCTATCTTGGGGGATGGGGCCACACAAAGACTAGAGAGTCAGGGTATCCCTACCCTGCATTTTTATATTGTTCTTTTTAAACATCTGCAGGGCAAGGGACTAAGGATCAGATTTATACTTTTTGACGCAAAACTGAATTTGTGCGGGTTTGTGTAAAAAAGTATAGCTCCGGCTTGCGCCATTCCAGGATGTCAGGCGGGTACCAAGTTTATGGAATGGCGCAATCTGGCGCAAAGGGTGGGCTAACGTCATTGAAAATTACGTTAGCCAGGTGGGGATGGCGGTATGGGAGAATGGTGTCTTGCACCAAATAATGGTTAGAGTAAACAAAAATGACTCTAACCTGCCTAGATTCATTTTCTGATGCAAAACCATCCATACCACATGACTCCTGCCTTGTAAAAGATAGGAGTCATGCCCTCCACCCCAATGGCCAGCACAGGGCACAAGGGTCCTCTGGGCATGGCCGTTGCACCCTGTGCCATGTAGGGTGGGCGGAGCCACAATGGTACTTTAAAATGTTGTTAAAAATACATGCAATACTTACCTATACTTACCTGGGATGGGGGCCCTCTGGTGTGGATGGGGGTGTTCCCGGGGCTTGGGGAGGGCACCTGTGGGCTCCTTTCAGGGTGTTTGACCATGGAAATGGGTCCACAGGTCCCCTAATGCCTACCCAGACCCAGGCGTCAAATAATGGCGCTAAGCAGGCTGAGCACTATTATTAAGGCCCGCCTCCCTCCCGTGCACCATTTTTGCATGGGAGGATAAATAAGGTGCTGGGGCCTTAGAGTCATTTTTTGGATGGGAACGCCCACCTTGTATCTCATTGATGCAAGGTGGTTTCACGCATCCCAAAAATGGAACTTGCATGAGGATTTTGTGTTTTGGGACTCCCCCATGTCTCCCGCCTGACGGATCACCCTGACACTGTCCAGGAAGGAGCTGAGCAAAAAATAGAATTTTGTTTGGAATGTTTCATGAAGATTAAATAGCATCTTGAAAAATTATATATATATATATATTACACACTTCTCTTCCGTGGATATAGGAAAAAGGCAGCACTCCACAGCCATAATGAATTCAATCATGTTTATTCACCTACAGGGACGCGTTTCGGCGTTGCCGCCTTCATCGACCAGGTCGATGAAGGCGGCAACGCCGAAACGCGTCCCTGTAGGTGAATAAACATGATTGAATTCGTTATGGCTGTGGAGTGCTGCTTTTTTCCTATATCCACGGAAGAGAAGTGTGTAATATAATACGCGATGGCGTGCGTATGAGGAATAGCACCGTTGACGTTCAGGTGCCGAAAGGGAACGCCACAAGTGGAGTGTTTTATATATATATATATATATATTTTTTTTTTCACTTAAAAAAACAAAGGTTATAGGGACGTTATAGCTAGGCTCACATTTTAAATTTAATTTTCATGACTATATGTTAATCTAACCACCGCCGCGCACAGTGGCCAGATGCTGCAGCAAACCCCCCTAACCACCCAACCCATGCTGCGCACAGCCTTTGGCCATGTGCAGTGGGAGTTGGCCGCGGCCTGTCTCTCTGGGTGTGAGAATAGGTGTGCTAGGTGTGACAGAGTGTATCTGGGTAAGAGAGTGGCTGTGTGAGTGTCTGTCTCAGTGTGAGAGTGAGTGTGTCAGTGTCTTAGTGGTTCTGTGAGTGGGTATGTCAGTGTCTGTGTGGGTCTACATGTGGGTGCATGACGATTTCAGTGGGTCTGTAGTGGGTGTGTGAGAGTCTGAGTGGGTCTGTGACTGGGTGCATGAGGGTCTAAGTGAGGCTGTGAGTAGGTGCACAAGGGTCTAAGTGGATCTGTGAGTGTGTGGGTAAGGGTCTGAGTAGGTCTGTGAGTGGAAGAGATTGAAAGAGAGAGAGAGAAATAGAGTGAAATGGAGAGGGATAGAGAGTTTTTAGGTTTTGATGGGTGATGTACTTAGAATGGGATATTGCTGGACAAAATGAAAAGAAAAATGTATTTGTCAATTAAAAAGAATGAGATCACCTCTCAGTATGAACCTTAAACTTTTGAAGTTAAAAAAAAAAACACCTGCACACCTGGAGTAGAACCCGTAACTTTCAGTGGAAGGGTATTTGACATTAACCTTTAGGCCATAGGTGACTCCTTACTGTTGTGCTTCCAGATATACCTCTGACAGTCAAACCATGCATGTGGTTGGAAAGAAACTGAATGTTCCATCACTGGGAAGGTTTAACAGTCAAAACACTAGTACATGAACAAACATACTGCCAAGTGATACTAGGATCTGAACCTTCAGCCTACTGAGTGACAACACAAGTCCTTGACTATTAGGCCAGAAGTGACTATGTTCTGCTCTGCATCCCAATGTAACTACAACATTTGTAACAAACATTTTGCTAGTCTAACTTTGTGAAGTCATTGCTTGGAGAGACCATTGCAATGACACTCTCACTCTCTTTTCCATCCTATTATGGGATGTAAGAGAGAGAGTGACAGGACTGCGGAGGGAGCCTGAAGACCTCTGTGGTCTTAGCCGGCTCCCCAAATCCTGTGGGAGCCGACATTGCCCCCATAAGCAGGGAGGTGCTTTAAATAGCAACTCCCTGCTTGTGGGAGGAACGTTTTCATCTGTTTCCCTGCACGCATATTTATGTGCAGGTAAACAGATGAAAACTCCAATTTCTGTTGGCGGGAGATGTTTGACAGCACTCGCTGTCAGAAAGCAGACTTTGTTTGCTTTTGCTTGGTGGGAGCTGTCAAAGCTCCCACCAAGCTAAAGTAAACAGCTGTGTCCCGAGGGTGGGCATCCTGGGACATAGCAAGAGCCGGCACTGGAGGTGGCGGTCCCCAGGGCCATCAATGGCGCCTCGAGGGGTGCTTCACTGCCTCCTCTAATGTAATCTAGCCCCAGAGAGGTGGTGACCCCTGGGTATTGCGGGTCCAAAATAGACCCCCTCATTCTTTTATTGAAACCCCAGGGAGGTAGTGGTCCCCAGGTCTACAGGCGGACCATGCGCCCCCGCATTTCATTTCATTAGGGCCCGGAGAGGTGGCGTTCCCCGGGCCTGTGGGGGGCTGCACGGCTGCCACATCACATTACATTAAGGCCCTGGGTAGGTGGCGGTCCCTAGGTCTGCAAGGGGCCACGCGTCCCCCTGAACAGAATTACAATGAAGCCCCAGGGAGATGGTTGTCCCTGGGGCTGTGGTGGAGGCTGTGCAGCCACCACACACTGCATTACAATCAAGCCTCAGGAAGGTGGTGGTCCCTGGGGCTGTGCTGCTCCCCTGCATATACTCAAAAAAAGTCCCAGGGAGGTGTCAGTCCCTGGGGCGCAAGGGGGTCTGCAGGACCCCCCCCTCCTATATTAGTTAAGACATTTTGCCCCAGGTAGAAATATGAACAAAGACCTGGGGAGGTGATGGTCCCTGGGGCAAATATAAGCCTTGGAGGGGGGCCCCGTGTGCCCCCTCCTTATATTTTCCATGCCCCGGGACCTGGCCCACCTGGGGGCTTAATTAAAAAAAAGCATGGGAAACTGTGCTTGTTTTTTTTATTACAGTGAATTTGCGACTACGTCGAAAATTAGTTGTGAACATTTTTTTAAAAGTGTTTTTTTGCTCTGGCAAGGACTCCAGCATCTGAACTAAGTGGTCAAGTTGTCTCTATCCTGGCCCTTTTTCCTTTTTTTTGCATTTATTGTTGGGACTCGGCTGAAGCATAGTCCAAAGATGGCTGCCAACCCTTTCTGATTGAAGTGTTGCCAGTCAATCAGAGCTCTGCAGTTGCCTGCACAAGCTTTCATTATTTGCGAAGTTATTGTAACCAGAGATATCCAAATGTATGTTTCCTTTAATTTCTCACAAACTAATGAACTGATTTACACCAAATAAACGAAAGCACAATCTATGCACCAAAAGCCAGCTTTCTGCTAAATTTGTTGCATTTCCGTCCAGTGGTTCGGGCTGTAGGCATTTTTAACCCCTTTGTTGCCAGGTCCTTTTACCCCCAAGTGCTGAGCCTTTTTTTGGCTATTTGGGGCAGTTTGGGCTTAGGCCCTCATAACGTTTTGTCCACATAATCTATCCACACCAAATTTGCATCCTTTTTTTCCAACATCATAGGAATTCTAAAGGTACCCAGACATTGTGGGTTCCACTGGAGGAGACCAAGAAATTAGCCAAAATACAGCTAAAATGTTGTTTCTTTAAAAAAACATGGGAAAAAAGGGCTGCAGAAGAAAGCATGTGTTTTTTTGCCTGGAAATGGCATCAACAAAGGGTTTGTGGTGCTAAGATCATCATCTTCCTAGCTTTCAGGAACTGGCAGACTTAAATCAGAAAAACACATTTTTCAACACACTTTTGGCATTTTATTGGGACATAACCATTTTTTACTATTGTTTCTGCTTTCAGCCTCCTTCAAGTGACAGAAATGGGTGTGAAACCAATGATGGATCCCGGACAGCTAAACGAAAGCGAAAAGTAGACAAAATTCTGAATTCAGCAAGGCGTCTTTTATGTAGAACCTTCAAGGTCTTCTTACAGAAAGTAACAGCTAATATAAAAACATATCAAAATTGAGGTGAAAAAAGAGCAATTTCTGTCCACATTTTCTTCTATCACTTTTTCCAGCTGTAACAAATGTTTACAACCAATATTCCATTACATCTGCTGGACTCTTCTGGTTGTGGAGATATATGGGGCTTGTAGGTTCATCAATAAGCCTATGTACCCAGAGCCAATAAATGAGCTGCACCTTGTAATTGGTTTTCATTGTATACCGGGTATACAGCGATTCATTTGGTGAAATATGAAGAGTGAAAAATAGGTATCAAGGAAACCTTTGTATTTCCAAAATGGGCACAAGATAAGGTGTTGAGAAACAGTGGTTATTTGCACATCTCTAAATTCTGGGGACCCCTTAGTAGCATGTGAATTACAGGGCATTTTTCAAATAGACTTCTTTTTTACACACTGTCTTACATTTGGAAGGAAAAAATGTAGAGAAAGACAAGAGGCAATAACACTTGTTCTTCTATTCTGTGTTTCCTCAAGTTTCCCGATAAAAATGGTACCTCACTTGTGTGGATAGGCCTAGTACCCGCGACAGAAAACGCTACATGGACACATCACAGTTTTACATTGAAATCTAACGTGTTTTTGGGAAAGTGTCTAGCAGTGGATTTTGGCCTATAGCCTTTTTGAAAACTAGGGAAATCCCGGATGGGGTGGCTTGTGGGGCTCTCACTAGGTTCTGTTACACAGAATCCTTTGCAAACCTCAAAATGTGGCCAGAATACACTTTTTCCTCACATTTCAGTGATAGAAAGTTCTAAAATAAGAGAGGAGTCACAAATTTCCTTCCACCCAGCATTCCCCTAAGTCTCTCGACAAAAATGGTACCTCACTTGTGTGGGTAGGCCTAGTGTCTGTGACAGGAAATGCCCCAAACACAACATGGACACATCAAATTTTCCCCAAAGAAAACTGACCTGTTTTTTGCAAAGTGCCTAGCTGTGGATTTTGGCCTCTAGCTCGTCTGGCACCTAGGAAAACCTAGCAAACCTGGACAATTCGAAAACTAGACACCTAGAGGAACCCAGAAAGGGGTAGCTTGTGGCGCTCTCTCCAGGGTCTGTTACCCAGAATTATTAGCAAACCTCAACATTTGGCAAAAAAAACACTTTTTTTCTCAGATTTCGTTGCTGCAAAGTTCTGGAATCCGAGGGGGAGCCACAAACTTCCTTTTACCCAGCATTTCCCCACATCTCCCGATAAAAATGGTACCTCACTTGCATGGGTAGACCTAGTGCCCGCGACAGGAAATGCCCCAAAACACTACGTGGACACATCAAAATTATCAATTACAAAACTATCTGCTTTTTCAGAGGGGGGGCACCTGTGTTTTTGGTCCTGGGCTCAGCAGCCACCTAGGGAAACCTACTAAACCCAGACATTTCTGAAAACTAGACACACAAGGGAGTCCAGGGAGGTGTGACTTGCATGGATTCCCTAGTGTTTTCTTGACCAGAATTCTCAGAAACCCTCAAATTTAGCTAAAAAAAATTATGTTTTCTCCACATTTCTGTGTGGGATCACCACACCGGTACTTATTTCCTACCACCCAGCGTTCCTCCAGTCTCCTGATAAAAATGATACCTCACTTGTGCAGGTGGGCCAAGTGCCTGTAACAGGGAAGAGCCAAAAATCATGTCTAAATTGAGGGGAAACCAAAGTGGGTCCAAAAGGGCAGTTTGAAAAAATTTTAGTTTAGGCTGACAAGTGGGGCAGAATTATTATCGGTATAGATGCAACAATGCTGGGTGGTAGGAATTTTGTGGATTCCTGCAGATTCTGGAAGGTTCCATCACAAAAATGTGGGGAAAATGACTGTTTTCAAGCAAAGTTGGAGGTTTGCAGGGCGTTGTGGGTAAGAAAATGGTGCAGGGTGTAATGGAAGCATAACACCCTGGACTCACCCAGATGTTTAGTTTTCAGATGCGTCTAGGTCTCCTAGATTTTTCTACATGGCACCGTCTCAAAGTCCAAAAAGTGCAGCCCTCACCATTCCAAGTGGTACAATTATGAGAGTTAGCCAAGCTCTCATGGCCCAAATGTAAAATCAAAACCGCACATAATCAAATGTCCTCTTGATTGCCATTGGGATAAGATCTTTTAGTGTACGGGGAGAGAGCTGAAAGAGTGTTACCCCCTTCAGTTGGGGTGGGGGCATAACCATGCCCATCCTGGTTGGTAGCCATCACCCCACTATTTTATTTATTGTTTTAATTCCCTGGCATTGAGTAGGCTTTCTGCCCCCCAGGGAGTGGATCGGGGGTAAGTGCCTCATCTGCCTACCGGAGGGGAGAATAACTTTGTCCCCATTTATTTGGGGTGGGGGTATGGCCATACCCTCACTCTCTTTTTTTTCAAACAAATCTTCTCTGGTGTCTGGTGGGCTTTCTGCCCTCTTTGAGGGCAGATAGTCTTACAAAAATAGGTCGATCTGACCCCAAGGGGGGGCACAAATGACCAACAGTAATGTGCCCCCCTCGGGAGTGCGAACCTTGCCCAAGGGGCTGCCCCCCCAAACAAAACACACACACACCAATCCCTGGTGATTAAGTGGTTTCAGCCCCCCTTGGGAGTAGATGGGCCTAATAGAAATAGGCCAAACTTCCCCCAAGGGGGGTAGAAAGGGCCTAACAAATTTGCCCCCCAGGGGAGCAACCATTGCCTAATGGGTCGCTCCCCATCTGTAAAAAAATAAAAAGAAATCCCTGGTGGTTTCATCAGCCTAATTAAAATAGACCGATCTGCAGAAATGGCCAAAATAAATTTGCCTCCCAGGGGAGCAACCCTTGCCTAAGGGGTTGCTACCCTTGCGTGAAATTGTCATAAAAAAATAAATACCTGGTGTCTATTGTGGTTTCTGCCCCCCTTGGGGCAGATTGCCCTAATAAAAATAGGACGATCTGCACCCAAGGGAGCAGAAATGCCCTCAAATAAATTTTAACGCGATTCCCCTTCCACTCCTGCCCAGGGAAGTGGGGTGGGAGGCCCACGGGGGAGCAGTAGCACTCCCCCCATGGGCTGGGTCCACAATGAGCTGGTTATGAGCGCCGTGGTCAAGAGTGTAAGCAGCTCATCGCCGGCACCCAAGGGATTAAACATCCTATGGGAATTAAAATGGGAAACATAACTTTTTTGATCCTCCCTTCTTCCCCACGCCCCCCCCAACCGCTTGCCTGATCACCTTGAAACTTTCCATGTGCAACAAGAATAACTGGGGTACTTTTTTGAGGGAAATCCATGAAGATTCGTCAAACGGTACCAAAGATATAAGCAAGTAAAAAAATGTTTTTCCTATGGAAACATGGTCCTATGTTTATATATATGTATACACACACATACACACACACACACACACACACACACACACACATATATATATTGGGTGCATTGCAGGGGGCTTGGCCACAGGGCGACAGTGGTTGTATTAAAGAACGGCAATTATATATTACTTTAAGTAAAAAAAACATACAAATTCACTGAAAAGAGCAAAGGTTACAGGGACATTATAGTTAGATTGAAATTTTACACATACAAAACCATAGGAGTTCAGCAATTATAGTAATACTTATGGTTACATTTATCTGAAGAAACTATAACTCATGCGATTAAGTAACTTCATGCCACAAGTTATAGTTTCTTAACATAAGTATAAGTATAACTTCCGAAGTTACATGGTTTTGCAAGGGTAAACATCAACCCATATATATTTATAGGTACTTTCATGATATTGTGGAAGTCTATGTTCTAGATACAATATTTGGGCTGCCTGGTATTTAAAATTCAATATTCTAGTACACCCCAAAGCATAAGATAGCGTTGTCAGAAAAAGATTTATCATAATAAAAATGCCTCTGCATGATCAATAAAATAGCACCCACAGCAACCAGTGCCCTCTGGCACAAAGGAAATACTAAAAACTATACATCTCTACAACCTGGTAGGGACTATTATTTACAGAGCAGCTTAAATATATTTTGGAGTTGTGTTCATTTTGTTTTCAAACATCAGCCTACCAGTTTCTAAAAATATATGGGTTTGTATCAAATATGCACTTTTCTCTTGAAGTAAACATACCTTGTCTTTTTCTGAAAGCAAAATATAAATTTGCCTAACAAATTAGCTATAATGTGTGACCTCTCAACATCAGCTTGTAATTTCCATAGTAAAACTAAATCACAAAGAGTAGACAGATTCTGCCTCACCTGTCCCAATTGTTCCATCACATGCTAGCTATGCCCAACAAAATACCAAATACACCTACATTATATTTAGGATGCCAAACATTATGTCAGGGCCTCAATTGTGAGATTTCTGCCTACCACAATGCTATAAACCCTCACGTCATGTCAGCCATTGCCATTATAATCCCAAGGATGTCAATTATTTTGTGGCAGATTGCCACAATTAGGCCAAGCATTCTCACAATTAGGCCTGTGTGAAATTTAAATTACACTAGTGTAATAAACATTATCTCAGAAATTTTGCTTTACACTTGTTATGGGAATTCCCTGAAATGACGCTGTTAGGCCAATTTTTGTATTTATGCTTCATTTGCTGTAAAATTTACTATGAATGTGCAATTCATGGTAGAAAATGACTGTGAATGCCCGAGAAAAACAGATCACGAGTGGATGTTGTTCATGGTGTTTTTGTTTAAAGGCACCCTTGCACCATCAATTACTACAAGATCTCACTTTGAAGTAAGATAAAGCATGATATAGCAGGTATGCATTTTGTGGGATTACACAGAATTTTGATAATGTTAACATAATTTAATTTGATTATCCACACCAGTTTCACACACCCCTACTCACAATATGACAACAGATGCCTTTATACCACGATTACCCTGCGGATGCCCAGCAATTGCCCAGGTTCACCACTATTATGCCATTGCCACCATTATGTCAGAAATAGACATTATTGTGCCAGAAATGAAGCACCAAGATTGGGTTCGCCAGATACATTTGGGGTTCCCTGATATTAGGAATGATTTCCCAGAACAGGCAATATCTTTCAAAAAGAGACACAATAACAGACACATGCATAAATTAAAAAATATGCCTAGACATGCACACAAAATCATTTAAATACCCATCCATACCGTCACACAACTCTCCAACCATCCAAAATAAACAAGCCACACACCTATCTTCACTCTCAATCCAGCCTATCCTCTCATTGAACACTGGATTGCTAACATGTGGTTCCCATACACTTCCACGCTGCCACAATCCAGTGACTGCAGTTTGACTATTGCTGGCACTTCTTTTCTGGCTGTGTTTTCACACACTTTGAATGAGTGATAGAGTGGAGCTTGTAAGGTGATCATTCTCCATGTTACTGCTAAATTGAGAGTTGAAACAGGTAATTATGTTGCAGGTACTACAGGCTCTCACATTATATGTTTGTGGGGAAGCATGCCACCCTGCTATTAGTTTGGCTGGAAGTCACTCCAAGGTTACTGAACTGTTTAGTATTGTTCTTTTCAACACACGCCAGACCCTTTGAATTGCCTACTGGGCGGAGCTTCACTGATAGTATCCGGGTATCCGAGGTTAGATGTGCATCACATTTAAAGCCCAGATTGCTGAAGGTTTTAAAAGTGGAAGATAGAGGTCGGAATTCCGAGTTGAGTGATATGTATCACACTCTTTTAGTTTTGTACTGACAAGCTCCAGCAGGACAAACCTTTTGAAATGTATTGGGGTAAAAGATTTGGGAAAAAAAGCAAGACATACAGAATTCAGCGAGTTAAAAACAATTCTACACATTATGCTTTATTTTCCAGTTGAAAACCTGGAATATGAGGTGTTGGACCTGGCTTTTTGACAGGGTCATCCCCAAACTTTTTGCCTCCTTCCTCCTATTTTTTCTGACCTGTTGTTGTCGGCTTTTGACCTCTGGGCACTTTACCACTGCTAACCAGTGCTAAAGTGCATATGCTCTCTGTGTAAATTGTACTATTGATTGGTTTATCGATGATTGGCTATTTAATTTACTTATAAGTCCCTAGTAGAGTGCACTATATGTGCTTAGGGCCTGTAGATTAAATGCTACTAGTGGGCCTGCAGCACTGGTTGTGCCACCCACTTCAGTAGCCCCTTAACCTTGTCTCAGGCCTGCCATTGCAAGGCCTGTGTGTGCAGTTTCACTGCCACTTCGACTTGGCATTTAAAAGTACTTGCCAAGCCTAGAACTCCCCTTTTTCTACATATAAGTCACCCCTAATGTGTGCCCTAGGTAACCCCTAGAGCAGGGTGCTGTGTGGGTAAAAGGCAGGACATGTACTTGTGTAGTTATATGTCCTGGTAGTGTCAAATTCCTAAATTCGTTTTTACACTACTGTGAGGCCTGCTCCCTTCATAGGCTAACACTGGGGATGCCCTCATACACTGTTGAAGTGGCAGCTGCTGATTTGAAAGGAGCAGGAAGGTCATATTTAGTATGCCAGAAAGGTAATATAAAATCCTGCTGACTGGTGAAGTTGGATTTAATATTACTATTCTAGAAATGCCACTTTTAGAAAGTGACCATTTCTTTGCACTTAAATCTTTCTGTGCCCTTCAATCCACATCTGGCTAGGTTTAGTTGACAGCTCCTTGTGCATTCACTCAGACACACCCCAAACACAGGGTACTTAGCCTCACTTGCCATTTTTTATTGACCATTTATTTATTTATTTAATTGTTATTAGCCTATCCGGCCTTAACAATAATCACACAATAGATATCAATCCCTCGAACTCAATAAAAATCACATTAAATAAAACATCTCAATAAAAGGAACTATGCTTGAATTTTTGATTTAACATGTGCCAAAATGTATCCAATTTACCATGCATTATCGTAAAACCTGATTTGACCATAATTTACATAAAAACTTAACTTATTCTAGAAAAACATTATGAGTCTAATATTTAAAATGTCTTATTAGGGGACGAGTCATTTGGGGCCTTGCATTGCCTTCCAGCCATTTAATAAAAGCCCGAGGCCTAACCCAGTTTACAGTACCCTGCACCGATTTCCCAAGCTAAATAGGTACGGGATAACATAGGCTATTGTGCCTGTGCGAACTGTAGGTGCATTGATAGACGTAATTTCCATGCTTCCAAGATATAGGTTGAGACCTTTGTCACAATGTATTTCTCATCTGAACGCATACATAGCGCTTCCGCCTCCTTGCACTTCCTAACTCCGGAAGTTCTGAAAAGTGGACGAAGGTACAATTTACGGAGTCTGAGCGTAAAGTGGCATAGTAAAAGGAAGTGGGAAAGTGTTTCCGGACCACCATGAAGGCATGGACAACATTCTAAACTACTCGGAGGAGCGGATTGCCATCTGTTGACCACCGCTGTCACTGGTAGTGTGCCCATACGGAATTTAAAGTAGAGAGCCCTTTTTTCCTCCGGATAAATACTGTCTATGAATAATGCTGGTTTAAGCTCTTGGTTAAACAAAATATACCGCTTGAATAAAGGGCTAAATGACTCGCACATAATCTCTGTCTTTCGCTCCCAATATGCCTTTTTTATGACAGCTAGACTAGGCCTTCCGATTTTTTCTGGATGGAGCCAAAAGTCATCCTGGCCGATAGCAGCCAGGATAGTTGAGATATGTTTGAACCAGGGCAGTTTCCGATGGTTTTGCAGCTTCATGATATCCTTAAGTACGTCTCTGAATGGTTTAAGAGCCTCTTTTGTCCAAATACGGATCCAGTATCTTACTGGAGCCAGAGCGATGTAGTCCTCAACCTTTCTCATCTGTAGATCAATTCTTATTGCGTTCATTGGTGTAGCATTACCTAGACAAAGTAATTGGCGTAAAAATTTGTTCTCGGTTACTTGTATTGATGGAATCTTTCTGAATCCCCAGATCTCTGCGCTGTAAAGTGCTGCGGCTCTTGCTTTTGTTTTGTATGCAAGCAGTGCAGAGCTCACGGAGTGATTGCCTGTAGCCTTTGCAAATCTGAGTACTGCTCCGGCTTGTTGGGCCAAGGAAATTCTGCTTTTGTAGATTTGTGGTTTCCATGTCTGTTTTTCATCTAATCTGCAGCCCAGGTAATCATAGGTGGCCACTCGGGCCAAAGGCTTATTATTTACCCTAAAAGTCGATTGCAACGTCTGTTTTTGGTTGAGAATCATAAACTTTGTTTTCCCCTCATTGATTACCATGCTCCTTGAGGTACAGAAAGATTCGAAGCCCCTAAGTAGACCATGCATTGCTATCTCTGTTCTTGCCAGTAATACGGCGTCATCAGCAAAGAGCAAGATAGGTATACTTTCATTGGCTAGTTTTGGCACGTCCAGATTTAATTCCTTCAAAACTTGACTTACTTTATTTATATAACAATTGAATAAGGTTGGGGCCAAAACGCAGCCTTGTTTTACACCTCGCTCAATTGGAATTTTGGCCGTATAATCATTTCTCGTAGAATATCTGACCCTGGCAGTGTTTCCTGTATGCAATAGAATTAGCAGCCTTAAGATTTTTCCCTGTATGCCCATGTCCGACAATAGCTGCCATAATGTTTGGCGATTTACGCTGTCGAAGGCTGTTTGGAGATCCACAAAGACCAGGTATAATGGACAGTTTTTAAGGGTGGCGTATTTAGCACAGATCATGTTTAGCTTAAAAAGTTGGTCTGTTGTACTTTGGCCTCTCCTAAAACCAGCTTGGTGTGTTGATATTAAATCTCCGTCCTCTAGCCATTGGTCTAGACACGACTGAATCAATTTGGCAAAAATCTTTCCAACACTATCAAGCAGTGAGATAGGTCTATAATTGCTCACCGTGTCCCGAGGCCCTTTTTTGTGAATTGGAACGATTATTGATTCCTTCCAAGAAGGAGGGATTACCTCGTAATGCCAAACACTGTTGAATAGACGGGCTAGAGCAGGTAACCATAACGTTAGCTGGTTACGGTAAGCATCTGAAGCAATGCCATCTGGGCCTGCAGCCTTATGCGGCTTTTGAAGGAGGATAACTTGTTTAATCTCTCTTTCACTGAATTCCGGTATTAACTTCATTGCACGTGGAATGACGTGGGCTACTTGCGTGGAATTTGTGCTGGAAAATTCGTTAGAGACTAGTGCATTCTGGGTTCCGTTTACCGATCTAAAAAGACAATTTGAAGATGCTGCATGGGTCTTTTGAAGAGGAAATACTTTGCTTAATCTTTGATTTCTGCCTCCCAGCCCTTGAGTGAGGATGTTTGGGTTAATGGTCATCCCTGGTTCTGTCTTGGCCACTTCCTGATACAAGGCAGTAAAGTGCTTTACCCAAAGTTGAGGGTTAATATTCAGTTCTAGGTTTTTCGGGGGGCCTTCGCATCCCCACCTGACTATCTCCCAAAACTTTTTGGGGTTCCCTGCCGTTATTGCTTGCAGTAAAGTTTTCCAAAGTTTATGTGGAAATATCTTCCTTTTGTATCTTAATAATTTTTTGTACTGTTGCCTACATCCATGAAAATGTTGCTCGTTGGAATCATTCAAGTGCCGGTTCTTCAGTGCTTGTGATAAGGTCTTTTTTAGCTTTAAACACTCTTCATCGAACCAGCCCTCCATCATTTTAGGATTGATTTGAGGATGCTTGATCTTTTCCTTTTTTGTTTGCAGTAGCAAATTATTAAAGTTATGCAGGAGGGGTATAGCGTCATTATCTGATGGGTTTAAGAACGTGCTAAGTAATGACAACCAGGTTTGGCTGGGAACACTCATATAAGGTTAATCCTCATTTGACCTTAATATGTTTTTCCTGTTTGGTCTCATAGTTATTGTTAGGCTATTTCCGTTGAATGGAGACTCCGCCTTCCCTGGGCTCGCGTCCGGATGGACTATCTCCATTAGCAGTGGGTCGTGATCACTCTCGATTCTGTCCCTTATTTCCATATCGATGACATAATGCCAGGCTTCGATGTTTATTGCCATATAGTCAATTATGCTTTGCCTTTTTCCAGTTCGAAAGGTAGATTTAAAGGTTTTATCTGACTTTGTTCTCCCATTTAATGTGCGAAGTCCTCCTTCTATTAATGCTTCAAAGATTAATTCTCCTTTCTTGGAGTCATTACAACGTTGGATAAGAGGCGTTGGGATATTCCAAGCATAATCTTCCTCTGCTACTTGTTCGTCCCAGAGGATAGAATGAGGTTTAGTGTTGAAGTCACCACATATCAATAAAAAGGTTTTACAAGGTTGGAGAGAGCGATTGTTCGTGTGACCTGGTACTGGGTTCCTCCGATCCATGGTTCTTTTGTTTAGGATATGTTCTTTAAGGAGCCGCACCCCTGGCATAACTTGAGCCCGGCTGATAGGTGGGAAGTACACATTTACTATTTCGAGTGACCATTCCTCGTATTTGACTGCGAGCGTCTGGATTCCCTTGCTTTGTACGGTGTGAGTTACTACGGAGTTCCTCAGTAATGAAGTTCTAATCCAAATACTCAGACCTCCCAAGGGTCTTCCTTTTTTTTGCTTAATTGCAGGTGAGTGGAAGGTGGCGAACCCGTCTAGGTCAATAGCATGAGTAGACCAAGTTTCTTGGAAGCAGCTGATGTCTTGTTTTTTAATAAATTCAACCCAGTCTTTATCTTCCATTTTGTTTTTTAAACCTGCTATGTTCCAGCTTAGAATTTTTAATATGGGACTGATTTTATTTTTTATGTTCGAGTTATCCATTTTTTGCTACGAGCTTTTAAATGATTGCTCTTTGCAATTCTGTAACTGTGGGGGATTACCCCTACTGTTTCTAGGGGAATTAGCTACCAGGCAGAACCTCATATTACTCAAGTTTGTTCGTTCAGGGAGTTGTTGTTTGGAGCTGATTGCTCCCTGAAGTATCGAGCCAGAATTGCCTTTTGCCTCTTGCCTACGCATCATGTTTCGGTCTGTAGCTTTTTCAAGAAGTATTGTTGGATATACAGGGAGTGCAGAATTATTAGGCAAGTTGTATTTTTGAGGATTAATTTTATTATTGAACAACAACCATGTTCTCAATGAACCCAAAAAACTCATAAATATCAAAGCTGAATATTTTTGGAAGTAGTTTTTAGTTTGTTTTTAGTTTTAGCTATGTTAGGGGGATATCTGTGTGTGCAGGTGACTATTACTGTGCATAATTATTAGGCAACTTAACAAAAAACAAATATATACCCATTTCAATTATTTATTATTACTAGTGAAACCAATATAACATCTCAACATTCACAAATATACATTTCTGACATTCAAAAACAAAACAAAAACAAATCAGTGACCAATATAGCCACCTTTCTTTGCAAGGACACTCAAAAGCCTGCCATCCATGGATTCTGTCAGTGTTTTGATCTGTTCACCATCAACATTGCGTGCAGCAGCAACCACAGCCTCCCAGACACTGTTCAGAGAGGTGTACTGTTTTCCCTCCTTGTACATCTCACATTTGATGATGGACCACAGGTTCTCAATGGGGTTCAGATCAGGTGAACAAGGAGGCCATGTCATTAGATTTCCTTCTTTTATACCCTTTCTTGCCAGCCACGCTGTGGAGTACTTGGACGCGTGTGATGTAGCATTGTCCTGCATGAAAATCATGTTTTTCTTGAAGGATGCAGACTTCTTCCTGTACCACTGCTTGAAGAAGGTGTCTTCCAGGAACTGGCAGTAGGACTGGGAGTTGAGCTTGACTCCATCCTCAACCCGAAAAGGCCCCACAAGCTCATCTTTGATGATACCAGCCCAAACCTGTACTCCACCTCCACCTTGCTGGCGTCTGAGTCGGACTGGAGCTCTCTGCCCTTTACCAATCCAGCCACGGGCCCATCCATCTGGCCCATCAAGACTCACTCTCATTTCAACAGTCCATAAAACCTTAGAAAAATCAGTCTTGAGATATTTCTTGGCCCAGTCTTGACGTTTCAGCTTGTGTGTCTTGTTCAGTGGTGGTCGTCTTTCAGCCTTTCTTACCTTGGCCATGTCTCTGAGTATTGCACACCTTGTGCTTTTGGGCACTCCAGTGATGTTGCAGCTCTGAAATATGGCCAAACTGGTGGCAAGTGGCATCGTGGCAGCTGCACGCTTGACTTTTCTCAGTTCATGGGCAGTTATTTTGCGCCTTGGTTTTTCCACACGCTTCTTGCGACCCTGTTGACTATTTTGAATGAAACGCTTGATTGTTCGATGATCACGCTTCAGAAGCTTTGCAATTTTAAGAGTGCTGCATCCCTCTGCAAGATATCTCTCTATTTTTGACTTTTCTGAGCCTGTCAAGTCCTTCTTTTGACCCATTTTGCCAAAGGAAAGGAAGTTGCCTAATAATTATGCACACCTGATATAGGGTGTTGATGTCATTAGACCACACCCCTTCTCATTACAGAGATGCACATCACCTAATATGCTTAATTGGTAGTAGGCTTTCGAGCCTATACAGCTTGGAGTAAGACAACATGCATGAAGAGTATGATGTGGTCAAAATACTCATTTGCCTAATAATTCTGCACTCCCTGTAGTTCTTTTTGCGGAGTAGCAATGGATATTCCCCAGGTCTTCATCGGGTTTGAACATTTTAAGATCTGTTCTGCTATCCAAGGTGAGGCCCAGACTGTTTCTGTTGATTCCCCGTTCTCTAATTCTTTTTTTGGTATGAATCTTACTGAAAGGAGATCTTTAGTTGTTACATTCTGTAAGGCTGGCAGGGAGTTGACAAGACATAAGATGTTAGACCTGTTCAGGATGTCGTGACTTCCTCTTGAGGAGTACTCAGGCATGAACAAGATCGTGGCTTCTGGCTTTTTAGTTGTTTCAGACCGGATCACAGTGTGCCCGCCACCTTCCTGCGACAGTCTTCCTTGGAGTTGGGTGTCCTCATTTTGTCTGTCTTGAGTGGTAGCTGCACGACTAGTAGGTGTTCGATTTACCTGGCCTTTTTCCCTCCCCAGTTGCACTTCTTTGTTCCTTTGTTCTTCGTAGGGTTGCCTTTTTGGAGGCCAATTGTCCCTTTTTCCTTTGATTTCATTGGTTTCCAGGTCCAGTGCTGGGCGCGATGGTGCAGGCGAATCAGTGATCCACCCAGGCTGGTTGCTGAGATTATAATTTCCAGGGCTGCCCTGAGAACAATATTTTGCCTTTGTCCGGGGTGCGGGAACTGGAGCTGTTGTGTTGTCCACGCACATGGTTGTTCTTATACTTTGTTCGTTTCGTATATACTCTCGGGTCTCTGCCCTTCTATTTTTGCCTTTGCTATTATCTTGTTCTGCCCCCTCACTAATGGAGTTCGGAGGCTGCTGGCATTTTCCGTAGTGGTCTTCTACTATGTTTGAGTAGTGTACCTGAACTAAATGTTCAGTTTTTGTAACTGGGAGGTGCTTATCGATACAAATGCTAGGTTTGGATGTTCCTGGGCTCCATTTGGGTTGTTCGTTGGCTGGAGGATCATTTACCTCGTTTATCCCATGATTTGTTCCAGGGTCTTTTCCGGACCACCTTTCTTTGTCTAAGTCATGCCCAGATGCTTGGTGTCCCCTGGGGCCAGTGGGTATGCGGTTTATATGGGAATGGTGAGTGCAACTTTTGTCGCACAATAATCCGGGATTTTTGTTTATAAAGTTAAAAACTTTATCAGTGGGTTTCTCAAAACTCTCCGACTTAATGCTTTTATCTTTATACTGACGTTGGGCGCTCTCATCACCTGTGTTCCTGATTTCTCCTATTAGGCCTATCTGTTGTAACATGTTTAAGGCCTTTCCTGCTGGTGCTTTTTTTTTTTCCTCTAGCTTTCTTCCATGTGTTTTTCCATCTGCCTGTTAGTTGAGGCCTTTTACCCGGAGGCCTTTTTTCTACTGTGTTTGGGACTTTGCTTCCAAATTCAGGACTTCCATTTGTTCTCTCCCTCTTAGGTGTCTGATTTTTTGCATCTGGATAGTTCTCTCGTCCTGGGCCGAAGTGCCTTTCTATATTTTCTTTGTCTGCTGGCCCTTTAATTAAACTAGATTCTGTTTTTCCTAGCTCGTGAATGCACCCCTGTGTGCTTTTAAGGTTGTGTTTGCAGTCTTCGATTATGTCTTTGATTACTTTTGGGACTTCCAATAGTTTTTCCAGCAGTGGTCCACAAACTTGTCCATCCAACTTGTCCATTTTATCCGCCACTGCTTGATGCAACAGGTTTTCCCTAATTACGCCCTCTACTAGGGCCATCCTGTAATCTATAGACTGTATTGAGGATGTAAGTTGTTTGGTCAGTTCAAGTTGATCATCAAATTTTTGAGACTGGGCCATGATCGTTGTTGCGATTGAGCCCAGTGTTGCACATATAACTTTCATGATACTAAGAATTGGTTGGTCTAGTGAGAGGTCATCTCCATTTCCACTTTGTTCGTTGGTTATCTGACCTTCTGGATTTTTACCTTCCTTTCCTCTGTGGCCTATGATTATACTACCTTCCAGGAAGTTTAGATCTTCTGATGTTATGCTGTTTAGTTGAGGGTCTGTGTTGCCAATAACGGAGTTGTCGAGTGAGGACAGCTCCAGACTGAAAGAACTACTGTTGAGTCTGCCCAGCATTAAATTAGTTTTAACAATTTGTCTTCCGCAGTGAAGCTGTGGCGCTGGGGTTTTATGGGTCTGTTTAGATGGTGAGCAGTCTGTTTCTGGACCCATTACATTTTGGAGTGCTGTGAATTCTGCTTGGGCACATTGTGGAGAGGATGTTAGTGAAAAATTCCCGGAGTTCAATAGTCCCGTTTGGGGGTCAGGATAAGGTGAATCGTTGCCTTTTCTTTGCTCTCCCGAAAAGTTGCTCCACTTTGGGGGGTTATTTAACTCCACTTCACCATCCCCAAGAGGATTACTCATTGGGCAGAATAATTGCGATAAACCAACCGGTTGCTGTTGCTGCTGAAGTGGGCGAGTATCCTGGAGCCCGGTCGCTGGTAGCTCCAGTTCACCCCCCCCCATGTTGTAGCCACCCACTTCCCCCGATGGCTGTGATCGGAGGCCACTGGCTTTAGGACTTTGCGTTTGCGGATGTTCTGAGTTCAAGTTCACTTGGTTGTAATAGTTAGTGATAGTGTTTGTTTTTGGTCTAGTTTTCCTTACTCCCGTAGATCCACCCGGGCCCGGGAGCGTCGGTGTATACTTATGTCCCCTGCACAGAGGAATTAGAAGGCCCCCCACAGTTTCGCCTACAGTTTCTCCTGCATTCGGTAGGGCACCCCCTATATCGTCAGAGTCAGTATAGGCTGGCAAGCAAGGCAGTGTCACCACTTCTAATGTCCCGCCTGACTCTTCTCCTGGCTCGGAATCGCTTTTGTTGGCGGGAGACCCGAATTGGACACCCTCTGCTGTGTCTGCTGTGTCTGCTGTGTCTGCTGTGTCCTCACCTAGGTTTGCGAATCCCCCCTGGGATTGCTGGATGGTTCTGGGGTCCTGGTCCTGGTCCTGGTCCTGATCCTGATCCTGGTTCTGGTCTAACCCTAGGCTTTGTAGACTTTTGAGCTCCTGCTCTGATCTTTGGGAATCCGCTAGGTGAGTGAGCGCCTTGTTGGCCTCCCTAGCCTTCTTTGTTTTTCCTCTTGTCCCAACCATCCTCCGGTTACCGTTCACTGCTCACCGTTCACCACTCCCCTTGGCTCCTTGGTTCCTTACTGGGTTCCTTCCTTGCTTGGTCTTTAGAAGAGACCACCAACAACAACGACAAGTCCCAGTCCAAGTCCAAGGCCAAGGCCAGCTAGGGCCAACTAGGGCTATGGCTAGAGCTGTTGCTGTGGCTGCGGCTGGGTGAGGCTGGGTGAGGCTGGGTGAGACGACGTGGCGCGGCGCGGTTGAGTACCGATGCCGGAGCCGAGGGCAGGGGCAGGAGCAGGGGAGGAGCAGGAGCAGGAGAGGGGTTCAATGGCCAGGATGGACTCCCTCCCCCCCACGAAGTCTGCTTACCCGGTCTCTCCCGGTCAGTCCCGGTCAGTCCTCACCCGGTCTGCTCTCCCGCTCAGCGTCTTTTCCAGGAGGGGCTGCAGGAGGTCACAGGGGTCCACAGGGGGACGGCAGGGCTCCTTCTCCTTCTCCTTCTGGCTCCCTTTGACTCTGGCTTCTGGCTTTTCCGGCTCCTCCAGCGCCCAGGTTACGCCTGGTCCTGCCGGAATGCCAACCCACAGCCGGGGCGCACAGAGATCCTCTGACCCCCCAAAGGCCGCGGCAACGCCGTGCTCCGTGCGTGAGCCGACCGGCAAGAATTCTCCTCGGGCCCCCAAAGCAGCAATAGCGGTTGAGGCAGTAGCGGCAGTAGCGGCTGCGTTCGGCAGCGTTCGTGCTCCGCGCTGCACTCAGCGCGACGTGAACCACCCGGCGCCTACGTGTATCCAATCTTGAGCTCGGCAATCACGCGAATCAGCGAAACTTCAGAAGCAAGAGCTGTGGGCTGGCGTTGCTGGCAGTTGAAAGAGATCCTGCAAATTTGTGTCACTGATGCTTCAGTAGGATAGCCTACACCTGAAAGAATAACTCGGTTGGTTAGCTTATCACTTCAAATGTCTGTGGCTGTAACTGGATGGTCACAGATTTGAATCCTGGCCCGTGATCGAAGTCAAAGAGATATTGTAGAGGTACAGTTACGCTAAACCGCGAGACCGCGAGACCTTTACACCCGCAGATTCTGTAATACCAACGGGAGAAGTCCAATAGCAAATCCTTTTCTCCCTCCAACAACCCTTCCTCACTTGCATACATCTGCATTTTGAATGGGTCTTCCTGAGCTGGGAGGGTGGAGGGCCTGCCCTCACACAAAGGACTGCCACACCCCCTACTGTGACTCTGGCAGACAGGATTGAACTGAGAGGGGGCTTGGTGCATTTCTTAGACACTCTTTGAAGTCACCCCCACTTCAAAGGCACAACTTAGTATAAAACAGGGCCTCTGCCCTATCTCATCAGACACTTGCAGGAGAAGAAACCTGAACCAGAAACTACATCCTGCCAAGAAGAACTGCCTGGCTGCTCAAAGGACTCACCTGTCGGCTTTTCTACAAAGGACTGCTGCCCTGCTGTTGGCCTGCTGCCTTGCTGAACTCTTGTCTGGCTGTAAATGTGCTCTCCAAGGGCTTGGATAGAGCTTGCCTCCTGTTCCCTGAAGTCTCAGGACCAAAAAGACTTCTCTCTTTCACTTGGACGATTCGTGCGCCGAAATTTTCGATGCACAGCTTGTTCCGCGGCAAGAAAAACACAGCACACCAACGCTGATCGACGCGACGCCTTCGGGACGACCGGAACTTCGCCGCACGGCCTTGCAAGGACAACGCCGCCCGACTTCCAGAGGAGAAATCTATGCGACGCCTGCCGTGAGAGAGAAACTTCAACGCACAGCCCCGCGGAACGACGAGGAGCCGGAAAACAAGCAGGAGAATCCATGCACAGACCCGGGACATCTGGTAATCCCCGCGACCCATAGAAAGAGACTGTCCGCGCGCCGGAAAATGACGCACGACTTCCCCGCATGAAAAATAATTACGCAAGTCCGTGTGTGCTGGGAAGAAATTGACGCACACACAATTTTTCCACGTATCTCTTCTTCTGCGGCCCTTTGCGGAGATTTTCCACCAGAAACCAGGTACTTTGTGCTTGAAAGAGACTTTGTTTGCTTTTTAAAGACTTAAGACACTTTATATCACTTTTCAGTGATATCTTTACAAATTCACATTGCAACTTTATTCGTTTTGACCTACAATTATCCTGATAAATATTATATATTTTTCTAAACACTGTGGTGTATTTTTGTGGTGCTATATGGTGGTATTGTATGATTTATTGCGCAAATACTTTGGACATTGCCTTCTAAGTTAAGCCTGACTGCTCGTGCCAAGCTACCAGAGGGTGGGCACTGGCTAATTTTGGATTGTGTGTGACTTACCCTGACTAGAGTCAGGGTTCTTGCTTGGACAGAGGGTAACCTGACTGCCAACCAAAAACTCAATTTCTAACATGAGGTATCTACAAGCTCTAGATCAAGCCCTTGGATATTTCTTCTCAAGATGGAAGGCACACAAAGTCCAGTCTTTGCCCTCTTACTCTGGCAGAAGCAGCAACTGCAGGATAGCTCCACAAAGCACAGTCACAGGCAGGGCAGCTCTTCTTCCTCAGCTATTCACCTCTTCTCCAGGCAGAGGTTCCTCTTGGTTCCAGAAGTGTTTCTAAAGTCTGTGGTTTTGGGTGCCCTTTTTATACCCAATTTCTCCTTTGAAGTAGGCCTACTTCAAAGTAAAGTCTCTTTGGAATGTGAAATCCTGCCTTGCCCAGGCCAGGCCCCAGACACTCACCAGGGGGTTGGAGACTGCATTGTGTGAGGGCAGGCACAGCCCTTTCAGATGTGAGTGCCCACTCCGCCCCTCCCTCCAAGCACAGATGGCTCATCAGGATATACAGGCTATACCCCAGCTCCCTTTGTGTCACTGTTTAATGTGTGGTGCAACCAGCCCAACTGTCAAACTGACCCAGACAGGGAATCCACGAACAGGCAGAGTCACAGAAATGGTATAAGCAAGAAAATGCTCACTTTCTAAAAGTGGCATTTTCAAACACACAATCTTAAAATCAACTTTACTAAAAGATGTATTTTTAAATTGTGAGCTCAGAGATCCCAAACTCCACATGTCCATCTGCTCTCAAAGGGAATCTACACTTTAATCAGATTTAAAGGTAGCCCCCATGTTAACCTATGAGAGGGACAGGCCTTGCAACAGTGAAAAACGAATTTAGCAATGTTTCACTGTCAGGACATATAAAACACATTACTATATGTCCTACCTTAACCATACACTGCCCCCTGCCATTGGGCCTACCCTAGGGGTGTCTGACATGTAAGAAAAGGGAAGGTTTAGGCCTGGCAAGTGGGTACACTTGCCAAGTCGAGTTTACAGTTAAAACTGCACACACAGACACTGCAGTGGCAGGTCTGAGACATGATTACAGAGCTACTTATGTGGGTGGCACAACCAGTGCTGCAGGCCCACTAGTAGCATTTGATTTACAGGCCCTGGGCACCTCTAGTGCACTGTACTAGGGACTTACTAATAAACCAAATATGCTAATCATGGATAAGCCAATTACATACACATTTTGTAAAGGAGCTCTTTAACTTTAGCACTGGTTAGCAGTGGTAAAGTGTCCAGAGTAACAAAAACAGTAAAATCAGAGTCCAGCACACAACAACAACCTGGGGAACAGAGGCAAAAAAGTTAAGGGAGACCACGTCAAGGAAGAAAAGTCTAACAGTCCACTAGGAGAGGTTTGGGAGGTCAGAAATCTTTGCCAATAAACAGCTATCTTTGAGCAGTATTTGAGCCCACCTCACACAACATGTGCTTCATCACTGAATTGAAATGTGGGTGCTGTTCAGTCCTCAAAGGCACAAGAAACAGATGATGGGCGGAATGCTGAATAATGCAAACATTCTCCCCCAGTCACAAAGATCTGGGTTTAATTCATTGTTTTTTTGTCCACTATGCAACCCCAATTTGGACCAAGCCATATGCAAATCAGTCTTGACCCTGCTCCCCATGGGAACAGTCCAGCCCGAACTGCCAGGCCAGGTCCTCCCTGGACCGGAAACAAGCATCCTGGGACCCGTTTTGGGGGTATCATTAACACAGTAACACAGTGAACACACTGCAAATGGACACCACACCAGTTTAGAAAAATAGCCAATATTTATATTAGAAAAGCAAGACCAAAACAACATAAATCCAACATACACAAGCAAAAAAAAAAAAAAAAAAAAGATTAAATCCCAATAAAGCACTTAGAAACATAATAGCTCCAACTGGGGCTATCACAACGTCTTTGATGAAGTTGTTCCCAACAATGACACCACTCACATGGGAGATGCATGGAACCCTTGGTACAGTACCTTTGAAAACAATGAAACAAAGACGTTACACGGAGTCGGGGAGGTTATGCGTTGCTGGAGCCTGTGCAGCATCGGTTTCTTACTGCTACCAGGGAGGTGAGGCGTTGGTTCCTTGCCATTGCAGGGTAGGTGATGCAGCGTCATTGGTGAGGCGTTAGTTCCTTATGATCTGACTGGGTTGATGAATCCAGGGGGTCAAGACGCAATTGGGCGACCTCTAAGGGTCATGGTCACACCACAGGGCCACAGATGCCACAGCGGAGTCGGGTGTCACATACTTCGTTGACACGGCACTCGGGACCCATGATGCTAGAGGACTCGGGAGGTGCTGCGGCAGCTTCAGGCCAGCAGGTCGGGTTTGCGGCGTTAGTCGCGGTCGTTGCACTACAGCAGGGACCACAGATTCGGCTGCAGGAAGCTGCGCAGTGTCAGGCAGCAGAGCTGTTTCTGGAAGCGTCCAGAGTTGAGGTGTCTGGTTCCTCTTGTTTTTAGGCCAGCTTTCACTCCCAAGGGTCCAGGAACTGGAATGGGCACCACCTAGCGAGTCAGGGTCCTCAGCAAGAGAACTCAGAGGCTGGTAGGTGAAGTCTTTGCTGTCCCTGAGAATTCTTTACAGGAGGCAAGCTCAGTCCAAGCCCATGGAGAAACTTCACAAGCAGGATACACAGCAAAGTCCAGTCTTTGTCCTCCCCAAAGCAGAAGCAGCAACTGCAGGCCATCCCAGCAAAGCACACACAGCAAAGGGGCAGTACACCTCCTCACATGTCTTCAGCTCTTCTCCTTGGCAGAGGTTCTCTTGAACCAGAGGTGTTTTGAAAGTTTGTGGTTTTAAGTCCACTCCTTTTACTCATTGCTGCCTTTGAAGTAAGTAAACCTCAAAGGAAGGTTTCTGTTGTTCACAAGATCCTGCCTTGCCCAGGCTTGGCTCTAGATGCACTCCAGGGGGTGGAGACAGCACTGTGAGAGGACAGGCACAACCCTAACAAGGTGTCAGTGACAATTCCTCCCACCACTCTAGCTCAGGAATACCCATCAGCCAGTTGATGAGTCATCAGCATATGCAGGCAATACCTCAGCTCCCTTTGTGTGACTGTCTAGAGTGTATGCATGACCAGCCCCTGTCAGTCTAAGCCAGACGTTGATTCCACGGGCATGCAGAGGGTCAGAATGGTTAAGCAAGAAAAAGCCCACTTTCTAAAAGTCGCATTTTCAAACTTACAACTTAAAAACCAACTTCGTTAAAAGATGTATTTTTAAATTGTGAGTTCAGAGACACCAAACTCCAGATCTCTATCTGTTCCCAAAGGGAAATTACACTTAAAAGGTATTAAGGCAATCCCATGTTAACCAATGGTAGATATAGGCCTTGAAGTAGTGAAAAACAAATTTGGCAGTATTTCACTATCAGGACATGTAAAACACACCAGTACATGTCCTACCTTTTATATACACTGTGCCCTGCCCCAGGGGCTACCTAGGGCCAGCCATAGCAGTGCCTTAAATGTACTAAAAATGAAGATTTGGGCCTATCACGTAGATGCACTTGCCAGGTCGACATGGCAGTTTAAAACTGCACATATGGACACTGCAATGGCAGGTCAGAGATATGAGGGCTACTCATGTGGGTGGCACAATCAGTACTGTAGGCCCAATAGTAGCACCTGGTTTACAGGCCCTGGGCACACATAATGCACTAGACTGACTGATGAGGGGTGATCCCCCGAAACCGGTCCTAGGATGCTTGTTTCCGGTCCAGGGAGGTCCTGGCTTGGCATTTTGGGCAGGACTGTTCCCATGGGGAACAGGGTCAAGACTGATTTGCATAAACCCAGATCTTTGTGAATGGGGTGAATGTTTGCATTGTTCAGCATTCCGTCCATCATCTGTTCTTTTTGGTTCAGTCCTAAAAGGCATCCAAAATATTGTGTTTCTGTGTGCCTAGTAGCCGATTGGATAAACATGGGCCCACAATCGTGAACACAGTTCTAGATGACAATGGCTCAGATATGCAACCTGCAACAAACGCAGAATAGAACAAGGACAGGTAAATCAGTAGTTAAAGTAATTCTTCTAATGCACCATTTTCAATGAGGTGACTTACAATGGCCAATTTCCCTTACTTCTTCATCGGAAACACCTAGCTTGTTTGCTTACTGACACCTCTATTCTAAAGTAATACATTCAAAACTGCATTGATGTAAAACATTACTGATTAAATGCTCTCCTCAAAACAGCCAGAACTTGGAAAAACGATCATGCTACTCCCTTCCTCTTGACAAAAACCTTCACCCTGAAAATCACTCTAAACTGTGAGAATCGCTCCCAAGCCTTTACCGGGCATATCAGACCATTTTTAATACTTTTGCAACCTAATCCAGTGACCTTTGCCTAACTGAACTTTGTTTAATGTCTCAGCTGAATACACATAAACCAATTATATGTTTCACTTATTAATGTAATAGCCCACATCTATGCCCCAAATCAAGTAACTTGGAAATTCTAATCACCCCAAAAAATTGCCAAACCATGCAAAAGCAAAATAAAAGAACCCCAAAGTGTGAATAACATCAATCCACAAAAATTCAAAAAATGCTTCTCAACATACCAACTGTAATTGTATGCCAAAGTCCCTTCCCCACTCCCTTTTCTTATGATCAGCCTAACAAAATTATCTTACTCAACTCTCCAAATGGAGGTTCGTACCCCTTGAAATGTTTATGATTCAAAGCAATATCTGCTAAGGTACCCACAATTGTCACCACAAATAAATTCAAACCCATAATTAAACTTGCCAAATCATCACATTTTCTTAATAAATCTGCCACAAAAGCCCCTCTCTTTCAAGCTTCGCTGTTCGAAAACTTACTCCACGCTTGCATATACATTTTCCTGCAGACACTGTCAGTGGGTTCTCCAAAGGCTCTTGAACCCTCAGGCCTGTAGATCCCAAAGTTCCATGGGCATCCTGTTCTGCATTGTGTCTGCTCCTGGTACCAACCCATGGAATCTCTGCCATTGCAAACAAGACGAAGCATCCATATTGTTAATGTCCATACCCGGCACAAGCTTTGCTCTAAACAAAATAAACGTAGCACATCATCATATTTTCTTAATAAATCTGCCAAAGAACTCCCTTTCCTTCAAGCTTCACTGTTGAAGAATTCACTCCACGCTTGCGTAAAAATCTTCCTGGTAGACTCTGCCAGTGAGTTCCCTAAAGGCTTTTGAGCCCTCAGTCTTGAAGATCCTAAAGTTCCATGCCCTTCCTGGTCTGCATTGTGTCTGCTTCTGAAACCAACCCATGGAATTTCTACCATTGCAAACAAAACAAAGTATCCAAATTTGTTATTGTCCGTACCCGGCACATGTTTTGTTCTAAACAGAATATAAAAATATAAATAAGCCAGCATATTATTTTCAACAACTTTAAACTTGCCCTGGCCTTTGATCATTTACAGAGACACTACTGTTCCATTGACCATGTTAAACTTAACTTTATTTCCAGACAACTGGTTTCCCCAGAACACTAGAGCGTTTAGCAAAGGGAAGAATCAAAAAAGGCAATACTCCTTGTTTCTTTCATCCATCATTTTGACCATTCCTCCCCTCACCATCAACCAGCGCAGAACAGGCCAAACTCCACAGCACCAGGGGCATCTGAGAATAATTACACCTGCCAAAGCATTTTTTCCTCCAGTCCCCGCCTCCTCATACCATTCAACTCTTTCCAAACGAACTTCCAAACTTTCAAATCAGCCCACAAACCTGCAGAAAATTCACTTTATGGTGTGCTAGTAGGGCACCCGACACTGAAAAATCCACCTGTTTGAAAACTATCCTACCCGACCTAACCATTTGAAAAGAAAAACTCCATTACTTACTTGACTGCCAATATGGGCTCCATTCTTATCCAACTGGATAGCCAAAATGATCAAAATAGTGCTCAGCCCTTCGGTCTTTTCTGGGGACAAAGGCACCTATAGATCACTCATTAGAATCTGAAATTCAGCAAAAAACGATTCACGCATCCGGTTCATTGTTTGTCAATGAAATGAATCTCAGAGCACCTCTCCACAGTCACCTGTATAGTGAGAAAACATTTGACCCTTCTTATAATTCTGTCGATAGCCCTCTTAGAGCATCCCACTGTAACAAGGGCACTCACACAATTTCTTACTATTGCAAGAGTTTATGGCCACCTTTCTTCTTCAGTAGTGGTTCATTATCACTTTCTTCCTGAACATATGCTCCCCTTAGTTCTCCCACCTTCTGTGATACACACATACGTCTGCAGTGCGATTACACTCACGTGCCACATGACGCCATTGAAGGTGCATTGCACCCTCCAAGACCTGCACGGAAGCACCTCATCTCTCTGGCTGTCTGCTTGTGCTGCCCACACCAATTAATATATTTCCTTCTTTGACACTACCTGCGACACCTCAGTAGCTGGTTCCTCCCACATCAGTAACTCTATTTACTGAGATCTCGAAGTCTCTACGCCCAACCTGTGACGTCCCCTCAACACTCCCACCCACCATGCAATCATTAATCCTTAAATCTCATGGTAAGCCACCTTCTGATACCCTGCCAAGCACCATCGAAACTCTCTTCTACATAGGCTGCCCCTAAAGACCTCCTGTGTCCCCTGAAACACCTGCCTCTTCTTCCTGCCGGGGGTAGGGGGTGGGAAGGAAGGATGCAGACCAGCACCTTGAGAGCTACACCGCTCTCCTTCATCTGCTCAGACCCACCCAAGCCTCATTTAGTACCCTCTGTTTAAGAAGGTCCTCCCTGCCCATCGCCAGAAGAGCTCTCATCCCTGATCAAACGATTACACAACAGAACACTCGATGGAACACAGAATTACAGGAACATTCTAAGATATCCCTGATATGTTCATGACTCTAAAAGACTAATACAGCTGGGGCAGACTCAAGTGCAAAATTGACCCGTGAATGACTCCTCTCCAGTTCAAGAACTCTTTAGAAGCAAACTGTCTTGAGATTTCACAATTTTCCTATAGTCCAATTCGTCTCTGAAGACGCCGCGTCTCCTAAAATATTCAAGTGTCAGATCACCACCAGTCTTGCATCTAACGAGAGAGGCCCTGAGGTAAACCAGGATGCTGTCAACACGAAAAGCATCAGCACGAGCAAACTGGTAATTATTCTAGAACAGGCAGAAAACAAAAGCGTGCCACGACTGCAGGAAGCACAGGAAGGGAGCAGGTATCCCTGGGGATAGCGAAGATGTGACAGACTCTCGGAGGAGGGGGCAGCGGGGCTGGTGCCGTGACAACTCCACTGCAAGAGCTGTCATCTGCTGGGATTAATTAAGAGTTCAACCCATCTGCTTCGTTGGAGAGAAGCAATCTGTTGCAGGTCCAGCTAACAGGTGGGTGCTGTTGACTGTGAGCTGGTGAAGGGTTAAGATAAACATTACCAGCCAGTTTGGCATCATGAGTTCTGCGCATACCAAGGCGTGGAATCTGAATTTGAATCCGCTGCGAACCCGGTAAACATTCCTGCCGTGAACAACATTTGGGATCACTGGCTGGAATACGGGGCGATAGCATGAAGGCAGAACCGCTTTTAACCCTGGTAGCACCTAGTGCGACAATCTTTTTTTTTGGCGCCCCCAACCATGAGCTCTTCCTTGGATGGGATTCCCTCACTAACACACGGCAATGCGACAATCTTTTTGGGTGCCCCCAACCACGAACTCTTCCTTGGATGGGATTCCCTCACTACCGCGTCCAAGTCTATCCACATAAAATACAGATATCTGCTCTTTGCAGCGGCCATATTTACCCTATGCGCTACTTTATTGCGAGTCAAAACTGCCACTATACACACCTTTGATCTCTATGTCTAGCAGGGACATTCATTTCAAGAGTTATCTTGACATTTATATTGCGCCTGAAAGCTGGACCACAAGGAACTCTGCAGCAGGTGTTTTTAAATGGTAAGTGTTAGACCTGACAGCCTTAGGGTAGTCACCCCTAACTTTTTGCCTGCCTCCCTCCTCTTTTTGGATACTGTTTTTGCTGGTTTTTAGACTCTGCGCACTTTACCACTGCTAACCAGTGATAAAGTGTATATGCTCTCTCTCTGTAAACATGGTAACCTTGGATCATACCTGATTGAACTATTTAATCTACTTATAAGTCCCCAGTCATGTGCACTCCAGGTGCCTAGGGCATATAGATTAAATGCTACTAGTGGACCTGCAGCACGGATTGTGCCACCCACTTAAGTAGCCCCTTTTCCTTGTCTCAGGCCTACCATTGCTAGGCCTGTGTGTGCAGTTTCACTGCCACCTCGACTTGGCATTTAAAAGTACTTGCCAAGCCTAGAACTCCCCTTTTTCTGCATATAAGTCACCCTTAATGTGTGCCCTGGGTATCCCCTAGAGCAGGGTGCTGTGTAGGTAAAAGACAGGACATGTACCTGTGTAGTTATATGTCCTGGTAGTGTAAAACTCCTAAATTCGTTTTTGCACTACTGGGAGACCTGCTCCCTTCATAGGCTAACATTGGGGCTGCCCTCATACACTGTTGAAGTGGCAGCTGCTGATCTGAAAGGAGCAGGGAGGTCATATTTAGTATGGCCAGAATGGTAATACAAAATCCTACTGACTGGTGAAGTCGGATTTAATATTACTATTCTAGAAATGCCACTTTTAGAAAGTGAGCATTTCTTTGCACTTAAATCCTTCTGTGCCTTACAATCCACGTCTGGCTAGGTTTAGTTGACAGCTCCTTGTGCATTCACTCAGACACACCCCAAACACAGGGTACTCAGCCTCACTTGCATACATCTGCATTTTGAATGGGTCTTCCTGGGCTGGGAGGGTGGAGGGCCTGCCCTCACACAAAGGACTGCCACCCCCCCTACTGGGACCCTGGCAGACAGGATTGAACTGAAAGGGGACCTGGTGCACTTCTTAGCCCCTCTTTGAAGTCTCCCCCACTTCAAAGGCACATTTGGGTATAAAACAGGGCCTCTGCCCTACCTCATCAGACACTTGCTGGAGAAGAAACCGGAACCAGAAACTACATCCTGCCAAGAAGAACTGCCTGGCTGCTCAAAGGACTCACCTGTCTGCTTTCTACAAAGGACTGCTGTCTTGCTGTTGCCCTGCTGCCTTGCTGAACTCTTGTCTGGCTGTGAAAGTGCTCTCCAAGGGCTTGGATAGAGCTTGCCTCCTGTTCCTTGAAGTCTCAGGACCAAAAAGACTTCTTCCTTTCACTTGGACGCTCCGTGCGCCGAAAATTTCGACGCACAGCTTGTTTCGCGGCGAGAAAAACGCCGCACACCGACGCTGATCGACGCGACGCCCTCGGGACGATCGAGACTTCGACGCACAACCTCGCAAGGACAAAGCCGCTCGACTTTCCAGGAGAAATCGACGCGACGCCCACCGTGAGTGCGAAACTTTGACGCACGGCCTCGCAAGGACAACGCCGCCCGACTTCCAAGGAGAAATCGACGCGACGCCTGCCGTGAGACCAAACTTTCGACGCACGGCCTCGCAAGGACAACGCCGCCCGACTTCCAAGGAGAAATCGACGCGACGCCTACCGTGAGATCGAAACTTCGACGCGCAGCCCCGCAGAACGACGCGCAGCCGGAAAACAAGCAGGAGAATCCACGCACAGACCCGGGACATCTGGTAATCCCCGCGATCCACAAAAAGAGACTGTCTGCTCGCCGGAAAACGACGCCCGACTTCCCCGCGTGGAAAAGAACGACGCAAGTCTGTGTGTGCTGAGGAGAAATCGACGCACACACCCCTTTTTCCACGCATCTCTTCTCCTGTGGCCCTCTGAGGAGATTTTCCACCAGAAACCAGGTACTTTGTGCTTGAAAGACACTGTATTGCATTCTAAAGACTTAAGACACTTTATATCACTTCCCTGTGATATTTCTACAATTTTCCATTGCAACTTTATTCTTTTTGACCTACAATTATCCTGATAAATATTATATATTTTTCTAAACACTGTGTGGTGTATTTTTGTGGTGCTATATGGTGGTATTGTATGATTTATTGCACAAATACTTTACACATTGCCTTCTAAGTTAAGCCTGACTGCTCGTGCCAAGCTACCAGAGGGTGGGCACAGGATAATCTTGGATAGTGTGTGACTTACCCTGACTAGAGTGAGGGCTTTTGCTTGGACAGGAGGTAACCTGACTGCCAACCAAAAACCCCATTTCTAACATTGGTGATCAGCGGTGAGGATAGGACTTGTATTTGTGCAGTGACATACAGTAGCTAAGTATTTCACTACCTACCCACAGTTGAAGGTCAACTTGGTTTTTATCTCTTTTTGAAAATCCGTTTTTTCCTGACAATTTTCAAAAACTAAATCCTCACTCAACATGTCTCTGACTGGGTCTCAGACAGGGGACTTTGACCTAGTCCAGTTGGATACATACACGGTCAAACAACTAAGAGGATTCTGCAGGGCATTAAGGGTACCCACCCAAGGGGCCTCCAGAAAGGAGGACTTTCAAGTGGCGCTGAGGGCCTGGGCAGAAGCCCATTTAGAGGATGATGAGGAAGAGGAGCCAGAAAATGGCCCCTCAGAAGGATTTTCACTATCTATGGATGGTGTTACCACTGCAATTGTGCACCCTTCCAGACCAGGGAGCAGTGTCTCCATGCAAAGCCTGACCGCAGAGGAAAGGAGAGAGGAAAGGGAGTTCCAATTGCAAATGGCAAAACTGAAAATTGAGGCACAACAGGAGGAGAGGAGGGCAGAAAGAGAAGCCAAACAAGCTGAGGCTGAAAGAGCAGCCAAACAGATTGAAGCTGAAAGAACAGCCAAACAGATTCAAGCAGAAGCTGAAAGGGCAGCCAAACAAGCAGAAGCTGAAAGAGCAGCCAAACAAGTGGAAGCTGAAAGAGCGTTGGCTGAAAAGAAACTATTGTTGGCTCATGAACTGAGTCTCAAGGAGCTGGAGATCAAGGCAAGACAGTCTGAATCCAGCAATAATGGTGGCAGCATACAGACAGGACCTGCTGGAGAAAAGAAGGTTCGTATACCCCAAAATGTGGTGCCCAGTTTTGTGGTGGGAGATGACATAGATAAATGGTTAGCTGCTTATGAAGTTGCACTAAGGGCTCATGAGGTTCCTGAAGGGCAATGGGGGGTAGCTATGTGGGGTTATGTGCCGCCATTGGGGAGGGACACACTTCTCACATTGGATCCACCTGATCAAAACACATACCCACTCCAGAAAGCCACTTTACTTGCCAAGTTTGGGCTGACCCCTGAGGGATACCGTCAGAGGTTCAGGGACAGCACCAAACAAACCACACAAACATGGGTAGATTTCTTTGATTTCTCTAGTAAGGCACTGAATGGATGGGTGCGGGGCAACAAAGTAGCAGATTATAAAGGTTTATATGACTTGATCCTGAGAGAGCATATGCTTAATGTTACTTATACCGATTTGCGCCAGCACCTAGTGGATAGTAAGCTGACTGATCCCAGGAAGCTTGCTGAGGAGGCGGACCTCTGGGTTAGCACCAGAGTGTCCAAAAAGGTACCTGGGGGGGACTCCCACAAAGGTGGTCAGGGTTCCCAACAGAAGAAAGAGGGGGGAGATAAACTTACAGATAAGGAACTCTCTAAAGGCCCCCAAAAGAATTCCCAGGGAGGGGGTGGCAACCCTTCCTTTTCCAAATTTGGGAAGAAGCCAGGGACATTTGACAGGTCAGGAAAATCTAGCCCCAAATGCATGGAGTGTTACCAATATGGTCACTACAAAGGCGATCCACAGTGCCCCAAGAGGGCACCGTCCACTACCGGACAGGCACCTGGGTTGACTAGTGTAGCACTCGGGGGGGAGATGGACCCAACTAGCTTTGGGGAGCAGGTAGAGATTTCCCTAGTGTCCCTGGGAGAAGGAGAAATGATGTCCAAGGTCCACATGCCTAAAAATACTTCCAAGTACCGGCAGTGGGTCCTCATTGATGGGCAGAAGGTGGAGGCTCTGCGTGACACAGGAGCCAGTATGACTACTATCAAGAGTCAGCTGGTGTCCACAGAGCAGATAATCCCTAATACATTCCACCAGGTCATAGTCGCTGACAATCGCGAGAGTCACCTACCGGTGGCTCGGGTTCCCTTTGAGTGGGGGGGGGTCTCTGGTACTCTGAAAGTAGCTGTGAGTCCTGCCATGCCTGTAGATTGTCTGTTAGGCAATGATCTAGAGCATACTGCTTGGAAAGAAGTAGAGCTCAGATCTCACCTGGAGATGTTAGGGTTACCTGAGTGGGTCTGCATGACCACCCGGTCCATGGCTGACCGAGAGGGAAGTCAAGGGCATCTGGAGCCTGGAACGATGGCCCAGGGAGCTGCCAAGAGGAGGGACAAGGGGCGCGGGAAACCGGCCCCAGAAGTTCCCACAGTGGCTGACGGGGCTCCTGAGGAGGAGACTCCCGAGCCAACTGGGGAAGACATTGCCACCCTAGGTGACTTACCGGAGCTTGCTGGCTGGCAAGTTGAGGGTGGACCCACCAGGGAGGAATTCTGCAAGGCGCAGAAAGAGTGTCCCACTCTAGAAGGGTTGAGGAAACAAGCCTTAAACCAGGCAGCAGGTGACGCCTCTGGCAATCACCACCTATATTGGGAGAATGATCTCCTCTACAGTGAGCCTAGGGTTCCGGTCTTTGGGGCAGCACGTGTGCTGGTGGTCCCCCAATGTTACCGAGCCTTCCTACTGGGTCTGGCTCACGACATTCCCCTGGCAGGACATTTGGGACAAGACAAGACCTTCAACAGGCTTGTCACCCACTTTCACTGGCCCAAAATGAGGACACACTCAGACAAATTCTGCAGGGCTTGTCCTACCTGCCAGGCTAGTGGTAAAGCAGGAAAGAGGGTTAAAACCCCCCTGATTCCACTTCCTGTCGTTGGCACCCCCTTTGAAAGGGTGGGCGTCGACATTGTTGGCCCCTTGGACCCCAAAACTGCCTTAGGCAACAGGTTTATCCTGGTTTTGGTGGACCATGCCACCCGGTACCCAGAGGCAATCCCTCTGAGGACCGTAACTGCATCGGTGGTAGCCAGAACCCTGATGGGGATATTTACCCGTGTGGGATTCCCCAAGGAGATAGTGTCTGACAGAGGCACTAACTTCATGTCCGCGTACATGAAGCATCTGTGGGATGCGTGTGGTGTAACCTACAAGTTCACCACACCCTATCACCCCCAGTCTAATGGGCTTGTGGAGAGATTCAACAAGACCCTGAAAGGCATGATTGGTGGCCTCCCTGAGGCCATGAGGCGTAAATGGGACGTCCTCTTACCATGCCTTCTCTTTGCTTACAGAGAGGTCCCCCAGAGGGGGGTAGGGTTCAGTCCCTTTGAGCTTCTCTATGGGTACCCCGTCAGGGGACCCTTAAGCATTGTCAAGGAGGGATTGGAGAACGCTCCAAAGACACCCCCTCAGGACGTGGTCAGCTACATGTTGGCCCTCCGCAATCAGATGACCCGCTTCTGGAAAGAGGCCCAAAGTAACCTGGAGGCCAGTCAAGAGGTGATGAAACAATGGTATGACCAGAAGGCCACTCTGGTAGAGTTTCAACCTGGAGACAAAGTGTGGGTAATGGAGCCAGTAGAGCCCAGAGCTCTCCAGGACCGCTGGTCTGGCCCATTTGAAATAAAGGAGCGGAAAGGGGAGGCCACTTACCTAGTGGACCTCCAAACCCCTAAGAACCCCCTAAGGGTGCTCCACGTGAACCGACTAAAAGCTCATTTTGAGAGGTCGGAGATCAACATGCTTCTGGTCACAGATGAAGGAATGGAAGAGGAGAGTGAACCTCTCCCTGACCTCCTCTCTGCCCAAGAAGGTGATGGGTCCGTAAGCGGGGTCATTCTGTCTGACTCCCTGACTCTAAACCAGAAAGGAGACTGCTATGAGCTGTTGGAGCAGTTCTCCCCCCTCTTCTCCCTTACTCCTGGACTGACCCACCTCTGTGTTCATGATATTGACACCGGTGACAGTCTCCCTGTGAAGAACAAAATTTACAGGTTGTCAGATAAGGTGAAGGCCAGCATCAAGGAGGAGGTCTCCAAGATGTTGACGCTAGGGGTTATTGAGAAGTCCAGTAGTCCCTGGGCCAGCCCAGTGGTGTTGGTCCCCAAGGCTACTGCCCCAGGCGCGAAGCCAGAACTCCGGTTCTGCGTGGACTACCGGGGTCTCAACTCAGTCACACGGACTGATGCTCACCCCATCCCCCGAGCTGATGAGCTCGTGGACAGGCTAGGCGCTGCCAAGTTCCTGAGTACGTTTGATCTTACTTCAGGGTACTGGCAGATCGCCCTGACTGAGGGGGCTAAGGAAAGGTCCGCCTTTTCCACCCCTGACGGCCATTACCAGTTCCGGGTGATGCCGTTTGGATTGAAAAATGCCCCCGCTACCTTCCAACGGTTGGTTAACGGGGTCCTGGCTGGCAAGGATGCCTTCTGTGCAGCCTACCTGGATGACATAGCTGTCTACAGTTCCAGCTGGGAGGAACACCTGCTCCACCTCAAGGAGGTGCTTCAGGCCCTGCAACAGGCAGGCCTGACCATCAAGGCTAGTCAGTGCCAGATTGGGCAGGGTTCCGTGGTGTACTTGGGACACCTAGTAGGTGGTGGCAAGGTGCAGCCACTCCAGGCCAAGATCGAAACTATCAAGGCCTGGCAACCACCTCGAACCCAGACTGAGGTGAGAGCCTTTTTAGGCCTCACCGGATACTACCGCAGGTTTGTCAAGGGCTATGGTACCATTGTGTCCCCCTTGACAGAACTCACGTCCAAGAAGCAACCTAGGTTGGTGAATTGGACAGAGGCTTGTCAGAAAGCCTTTGACGCCCTGAAGGAAGCCATGTGCACGGCCCCCGTGCTCAAGGCCCCTGACTACTCCCAGGAATTTATCGTGCAGACAGACGCTTCAGAGCATGGCATAGGGGCAGTCCTAGCACAGCTAAATGAGGAGGGCCAAGATCAACCGGTAGTCTTTATTAGCAGAAGGCTATTACCACGGGAACAGAGGTGGAGTGCTATTGAAAGAGAAGCTTTTGCTGTGGTCTGGGCACTGAAGAAGCTGAGGCCCTACCTGTTTGGGACTCACTTCCTAGTTCAGACAGACCACAGGCCCCTCAGATGGCTCATGCAGATGAGGGGTGAGAATCCAAAACTTCTGAGGTGGTCCATTTCCCTACAGGGGATGGACTTTACGGTGGAACATCGCCCAGGGGTTGACCACGCCAATGCTGATGGTCTCTCCAGGTACTTCCGCCTTAGCGCTGAGAGCTCCCAGGAGGTCGGGTAGCTCTCCCCACTTTCAGCTGGGGAGGACACATGTTAGACCTGACAGCCTTAGGGTAGTCACCCCTAACTTTTTGCCTGCCTCCCTCCTCTTTTTGGATACTGTTTTTGCTGGTTTTTAGACTCTGCGCACTTTACCACTGCTAACCAGTGATAAAGTGTATATGCTCTCTCTCTGTAAACATGGTAACCTTGGATCATACCTGATTGAACTATTTAATCTACTTATAAGTCCCCAGTCATGTGCACTCCAGGTGCCTAGGGCATATAGATTAAATGCTACTAGTGGACCTGCAGCACGGATTGTGCCACCCACTTAAGTAGCCCCTTTTCCTTGTCTCAGGCCTACCATTGCTAGGCCTGTGTGTGCAGTTTCACTGCCACCTCGACTTGGCATTTAAAAGTACTTGCCAAGCCTAGAACTCCCCTTTTTCTGCATATAAGTCACCCTTAATGTGTGCCCTGGGTATCCCCTAGAGCAGGGTGCTGTGTAGGTAAAAGACAGGACATGTACCTGTGTAGTTATATGTCCTGGTAGTGTAAAACTCCTAAATTCGTTTTTGCACTACTGGGAGACCTGCTCCATTCATAGGCTAACATTGGGGCTGCCCTCATACACTGTTGAAGTGGCAGCTGCTGATCTGAAAGGAGCAGGGAGGTCATATTTAGTATGGCCAGAATGGTAATACAAAATCCTACTGACTGGTGAAGTCGGATTTAATATTACTATTCTAGAAATGCCACTTTTAGAAAGTGAGCATTTCTTTGCATTTAAATCCTTCTGTGCCTTACAATCCACGTCTGGCTAGGTTTAGTTGACAGCTCCTTGTGCATTCACTCAGACACACCCCAAACACAGGGTACTCAGCCTCACTTGCATACATCTGCATTTTGAATGGGTCTTCCTGGGCTGGGAGGGTGGAGGGCCTGCCCTCACACAAAGGACTGCCACACCCCCTACTGGGACCCTGGCAGACAGGATTGAACTGAAAGGGGACCTGGTGCACTTCTTAGCCCCTCTTTGAAGTCTCCCCCACTTCAAAGGCACATTTGGGTATAAAACAGGGCCTCTGCCCTACCTCATCAGACACTTGCTGGAGAAGAAACCGGAACCAGAAACTACATCCTGCCAAGAAGAACTGCCTGGCTGCTCAAAGGACTCACCTGTCTGCTTTCTACAAAGGACTGATGTCTTGCTGTTGCCCTGCTGCCTTGCTGAACTCTTGTCTGGCTGTGAAAGTGCTCTCCAAGGGCTTGGATAGAGCTTGCCTCCTGTTCCTTGAAGTCTCAGGACCAAAAAGACTTCTTCCTTTTACTTGGACGCTCCGTGCGCCGAAAATTTCGACGCACAGCTTGTTTCGCGGCGAGAAAAACGCCGCACACCGACGCTGATCGACGCGACGCCCTCGGGACGATCGAGACTTCGACGCACAACCTCGCAAGGACAAAGCCGCTCGACTTTCCAGGAGAAATCGACGCGACGCCCACCGTGAGTGCGAAACTTTGACGCACGGCCTCGCAAGGACAGCGCCGCCCGACTTCCAAGGAGAAATCGACGCGACGCCTGCCGTGAGACCAAACTTTCGACGCACGGCCTCGCAAGGACAACGCCGCCCGACTTCCAAGGAGAAATCGACGCGACGCCTACCGTGAGATCGAAACTTCGACGCGCAGCCCCGCAGAACGACGCGCAGCCGGAAAACAAGCAGGAGAATCCACGCACAGACCCGGGACATCTGGTAATCCCCGCGATCCACAAAAAGAGACTGTCTGCGTGCCGGAAAACGACGCCCGACTTCCCCGCGTGGAAAAGAACGACGCAAGTCTGTGTGTGCTGAGGAGAAATCGACGCACACACCCCTTTTTCCACGCATCTCTTCTCCTGTGGCCCTCTGAGGAGATTTTCCACCAGAAACCAGGTACTTTGTGCTTGAAAGACACTGTATTGCATTCTAAAGACTTAAGACACTTTATATCACTTCCCTGTGATATTTCTACAATTTTCCATTGCAACTTTATTCTTTTTGACCTACAATTATCCTGATAAATATTATATATTTTTCTAAACACTGTGTGGTGTATTTTTGTGGTGCTATATGGTGGTATTGTATGATTTATTGCACAAATACTTTACACATTGCCTTCTAAGTTAAGCCTGACTGCTCGTGCCAAGCTACCAGAGGGTGGGCACAGGATAATCTTGGATAGTGTGTGACTTACCCTGACTAGAGTGAGGGCTTTTGCTTGGACAGGAGGTAACCTGACTGCCAACCAAAAACCCCATTTCTAACAGTAAGTTATTGCTAAAAACGGGACACTACTGACGTCAGTGCCCCCCTCCACGTCAGCGCCCAGTGCCCGCACTGATAGCATTGTCCTAAAGCCGGCCCTGTATGAAGGCTCCCAGGAGTGTGAAAGTATCCAGAACAGAAACTAGCGCCACGATGAAGGGAAGATCGAGGAATATCAGAAACACGGAATTTGCTTCCAGATGAAGACAGGTTAGGGCTTTCTACTAGTAAATGTAAGACTGAAATATCCTGTCAAGCTCTTATTCGTCCCATTGTATGTGTTTTTGTGTATGGAAAATAGGCCATGTTCTTTGTCTGGCCCAGTCAATATATCCAGTATTATGGTCTTGTTTGTACAACTGCAATAAAAAGATTTATTTAAAAACAAAAACAGTCTCTGACTTGGGAGACGTGGGTGGGTGGGGGGAGAGGAGAACTTAGCGAGAAAAGACAGACGCTGATGCAGCAGCACCCAAGGGCTAAGATAAGGCCCTGGAAGAAGCAACTGTGGCACCCATTGACCAATGTCACCAGCTCCAGGTGTTATTCTAGCCCTGTCTGGTGGCTCTGTAGAGTAATGCACGTACTCCAGAAATCTGTGTTAGACCTCACTGTCACACGTTCTAACCTCAGCTCGTACATTCCGTCGTTCATCCTCCCAAAGACGATAAAATTGAGTGCCGTTAATTCGGGTAGGAATAAATAACAAATGTTGCCTTTTTATTGAGCGTTCTGTGGCACCTCTTGGCTTCTATAACAGAACCATGCTGGTAGAACTGTCAAGCAGAGTGTAGGGCGACCCTTGTTCAAGACCGAACACTGCTATGTGCCTGGTTAGCTTCACAAGTGGAGAAGAGTTTGCCCATATGAAAGGCCCAGGGGTTTATTTACAAGCCCCTAGCGCCACCGGAGCGTCACTGTCAGCTACACTGCGGTGGCGCTGTGCACATTTACACTTTGCGTGGCTTAAGATGGCCTTGTAAATAGGCCCCCTCATGTAGTTTTCTGGGGCAGGGATGTGTGCATTGGGTGATGCTGTGGGTGTTTCCATGCAACACCCATTGCTTTTGACAATACCCCAGATTTACGAGAAATCTTAAACCTGAGGCAGCATCAAAAATTAACGCCACTCCAGGGGTGGCGTTAGAATGGCGCAATTTGCGTATTTGCTTTTTCTATGTGTGCTGCATTCTGCAGCACACATAGAAAGAGCAAAACACCATTAATGATTGTTTATGTGTCATAAGGTGTCCCTTCCTGCACATAAAAAATCATTAAATAAAGATGATTTGCTACTTCTATGTTTGCTGCATTCTACAGCACACATAGAAGCAACAATTCACCATTAATGATTGTTTAAATGCAGGATGGAACACCTTCCAGCACATAAACAACCATTCCCTGCAATAGAGCCCCCCTTGCACTATGGTGCAAGGGCGCCTGAACCGGCGCTACGCAGATGATTTTAGTGCCAGCTCAGGCGGAGATGTCGTAAATTTCTGCCTGTTCCCAGTGACGAAGGGCGGCACAGCAAGACACTTGATGCGCCACAGGGGAGGGGGGGATAGTAAATAACCCCCCCCCCAGTGTCTTGGTCTGCAAATGTCCCTGACCAGGCTTTCAGACTGTAAGTACACTAACAGAGAAAATAAAATATTTCATTCGGATCAAACACATGTACAGACCACAAATGTAGTTGCAGCTTCACAAAGAGATGCAACTGTAGGGAATGGACCTCTTGAGTTGTTTTCCCTATGTAAAAGAGCGCACAAGGACATTGAATACAATATACAACATTTTTAGACCCACAATTAGGATGTTGTTTCATGGTCCACCGAACATCATTAATCTTACAGGTTTTTACCACATCTGTTGCACTGCATGCATTATAATTACAACAAGGGTAGTGCCCAGTGACCAATTCTAAACCCCAGCATTGGCGCAGAGAACTGGATTCAGGATCCTTGTGGTCTCTAACCAGCCAGTCTCTTAGATTTTTCCCCCTTTTAAAAGCAAACTGGGGCCTGTCTTGAAAAATCTGACCAATGCTCAACAGATACCAGATGCATTACATAACTCCAGTCAAGAATTTGTTGCAAAGTACACAATGCTCCTCTTGTCAAACATTATTTGCAAATGTCACATGTAAATTAAATTGTAAAATGTTCTAAATGCAAACATGATATAGGTCGTCTGCTAACAATACAAGAGAATAGATGTATTGGGCTGGCCAACACAGTGCTTAAAGGTTTGAACCAACAGGGGGAGTGGCAGTTGTTGTCCACGTCGTAAGCTGCACAGTGTTGTGTTAGTAGTATCCTGGGTTATAGGTAGTGTAGCATTTTGAGATTTTATTGCGTACAATACCCAGTCCCAATCCTTGGGTTGTAACTTGCTTTTTATATATTGATGATGACGTGGCCCGTTCAATAGATTTGCTCCTACTGCTATTCTCAATATGGAGGCCAGCAACTGTGAATTTATTTGGGAGTATTTTCTGTCATATAGTCTAGTTGAATAATTTTTGCCCAGTATGTGTGTCTGGCTATGTCGAGATGAATGAGGATCAATAAATATCATGTTCTCCACTCCAAGATGGCAGCCATGGTTTTCACTTGAATCATGTGACCCTTGGAGGGAGGGACTTTTGACTGGGAAGGATATATATATAATGTGGCTCTGGCTGGCCACATATTTGAGTCATCGCGACTTACTGAGCAGAGCAGATCTGTGTACCCCGCTTGTAACCAGGATGATGTAAGTTTATGTTGCCTCAGTATTGCAGCGTTTTATGGAATGATGGCAGATTGGGTTGTTTTTCCTCACCAGGGTGTTCAGTCATGTTTAGTTAATAGAAGCAGTATTAAGGATTCCCCACGTGTTCTTAACTGTGGGTGGAAGTATGAGGCATATTATGTTGAGATGAGAGGATCTTTGGACCACAATGAGAAATTGGATGAAGTAAGTTTAAGTTGTCTCTGTTTTTAGTAATTGTTGGCAGTGTGTCAGATTTAGTGGTTGAGCTTTATCCTTTTTTATACTTAGTTAATAGTGTCCTGATACAGTGTCACGGGGGAGGACTCCCCCACATGTCCCTCACAGTGGTTGTTATTGTGGTATATCTAAATATTATGTGCAGCTGGGTTGGAGGCTTTTCTATTCGGCAGCAGTGGCACTGGTATTAGTGGGGAGATTCATCACTCCTAATGTAGTTCAGGACTCGTTGTAGGCACAAGGGTATAGTTCGGCTCATGTTTGCATGAGATGCTTTGATTCCATTCACAGGTGACTGTATGTGGTGTATATTGTGAGCAGGCGATCCACATTTATGGGTGACGTGTTTTGAGTTTTGGTTTGTTTTTACATGTACATATTGGTTTATTAATATAAGGTATTTATTATGTTGGAGAGCAACAATTGTTGTAATTAATTCCTTCATGACACGTCCTGAGGATAGTCTCAGGGACTGTTTGGTCCGTTTGAAACCAAAACTTTGACCATAGACCCTCATGACAAAACGCATCGCATTTCTGCTGGAGTATTTCATGAAGAATTCTGATTGCCTGTGTGGCATCAGACACAACTGATTAATTATTACCTAATTGTAAGGAAATGCCTCCTTGGCATGGTTACCCCCTGACTTTTTGCCTTTGCTGATGCTAAGTTTTGATTTGAAAGTGTGCTGAGCCCTGCTAACCAGGCCCCAGCACCAGTGTTCTTTCCCTAACCTGTACTTTTGTTTCCACAATTGGCACACCCTGGCATCCAGGTAAGTCCCTTGTAACTGGTACCCCTGGTACCAAGGGCCCTGATGCCAGGGAAGGTCTCTAAGGGCTGCAGCATATCTTATGCCACCTTGGGGACCCCTCACTCAGCACAGACACACTGCTTGCCAGCTTGTGTGTGCTAGTGGGGATAAAAAGACTAAGTCGACATGGCACTCCCCTCAGGGTGCCATGCCAACCTCACACTGCCTATGCAGTATAGATAAGTCACCCCTCTAGCAGGCCTTACAGCCCTAAGGCAGGGTGCACTATACCGTAGGTGAGGGCATAAGTGCAAGAGCACTATGCCCCTACAGTGTCTAAACAAAACATTAGACATTGTAAGTGCAGGGTAGCCATAAGAGTATATGGTCTGGGAGTCTGTCATGCACGAACTCCACAGCACCATAATGGCTACACTGAAAACTGTGAAGTTTGGTATCAAACTTCTCAGCACAATAAATGCACACTGATGCCAGTGTACATTTTATTGTAACATACACCCCAGAGGGCACCTTAGAGGTGCCCCCTGAAACCTTAACCGACTATCCGTGTAGGCTGACTAGTTTTAGCAGCCTGCCACACACCAGACATGTTGCTGGCCACATGGGGAGAGTGCCTTTGTTACTCTGTGACTAGTAACAAAGCCTGTACTGGGTGGAGGTGCTTCACACCTCCCCCTGCAGGAACTGTAACACCTGGCGGTGAGCCTCAAAGGCTCACCCCCTTTGTTACAGCACCCCAGGGCACTCCAGCTAGTGGAGTTGCCCGCCCCCTCCGGCCACGGCCCCACTTTTGGCGGCAAGGCCGGAGGAGATAATGAGAAAAACAAGGAGGAGTCACTGGCCAGTCAGGACAGCCCATAAGGTGTTCTGAGCTGAGGTGACTCTAACTTTTAGAAATCCTCCAACTTGCAGATGGAGGATTTCCCCAATAGGATTAGGGATGTGCCCCCCTCCCCTCAGGGAGGAGGCACAAAGAGGGTGTACCCACCCTCAGGGCTAGTAGCCATTGGCTACTAACCCCCCAGACCTAAACACGCCCTTAAATTTAGTATTTAAGGGCTCCCCAGAACCTAGGAACTCAGATTCCTACAACCTAAGAAGAAGAGGACTGCTAAGCTGAAAACCCTGCAGAGAAGACGGAGACACCAACTGCTTTGGCCCCAGCTCTACCGGCCTGTCTCCCCACTTCTAAAGACACTGCTCCAGCGACGCTCTCCCCAGGGACCAGCGACCTCTGAAGCCTCAGAGGACTGCCCTGCATCTAGAAGGACCAAGAACTCCCGAGGACAGCAGCTCTGTTTACCAAAAACTGCAGCTTTGCAACAAAGAAGTAACTTTGAAACAACTTGCATTTCCCGCCGGAAGCGTGAGACTTGACACTCTGCACCTGATGCCCCCGGCTCGACTTGTGGAGAACAATCACTTCAGGGAGGACTCCCCGGCGACTGCGAGACCGTGAGTAGCCAGAGTTGCCCCGTCTGAGCCCCCACAGCGATGCCTGCAGAGGGAATCCCGAGGCTCCCCCTGACCGCGACTTCCTGCTTCTAAGATCCGACGCCTGGTAAAGATGCTGCACCCGCAGCCCCCAGGGCCTGAAGGATCCGACCTCCGGTGCAGGAGCGACCCCCAGGTGGCCCTCTCCCTTGCCCAGGTGGTGGCTACCCCGAGGAGCCCCCCCCTTGCCTGCCTGCATCGCTGAAGAGACCCCTTGGTCTCCCATTGCTTTCTATTACGAACCAACGCTTGTTTGTACACTGCACCCGGCCGCCCCTGTGCCGCTGAGGGTGTACTTTCTGTGTGGACTTGTGTCCCCCCCAGTGCCCTACAAAACCCCCCTGGTCTGCCCTCCGAAGACGCAGGTACTTACCTGCTGGCAGACTGGAACCGGGGCACCCCCTTCTCCACTGAAGCCTATGCGTTTTGGGCACCACTTTGACCTCTGCACCTGACCGGTCCTGAGCTGCTGGTGTGGTAACTTTGGGGTTGCTCTGAACCCCGAACGGTGGGCTACCTTGGACCCAAACTTGAACCCCGTAGGTGGTTTACTTACCTGCAAAAACTAACAAACTCTTACTCCCCCCAACAAACTGTTGAAAATTGCACTGTGTCTAGTTTTAAAACAGCTATATGTGATTTATGTGAAAACTGTATATGCTATTTTGCTAATTCAAAGTTCCTAAAGTACCTACCTGCAATACCTTTCATTTGAAGTATTACATGTAAATCTTGAACCTATGGTTCTTAAAATAAACTAAGAAAATCTATTTTTCTATACAAAAACCTATTGGCCTGGAATTGTCTCTGAGTGTGTGTTCCTCATTTATTGCCAGTGTGTGTACAACAAATGCTTAACACTACTCCTTTGATAAGCCTACTGCTCAACCACACTACCACAAAAGAGAGCATTAGAATTATCTCTTATCTTATCTCACTATCTTACCTCTAAGGGGAACACTTGGACTCTGTGCATACTATTCCTTACTTTGAAATAGTGCATACAGAGCCAACTTCCTACACTAATGTTTGTATTTGATGGTAAGGAGGTTGGTGCCTTCCTTAAGTCTCCTAGATGTGGATTTAGTGGGACTGGAGTAGGTTACCTGTGTTTGTATACATGATTAATCAGTGTTGTTGCAGCTCTAATTTCTTGTATAAACTTGATGATCATATAAAATTGACATCCATTTTATATCACACTATATGTGGATCTATTCAAATATAGACTTGGTCCATGCTTGGACTAGTACATTAAATGTTGATATTCATCTATATTGATTTAATTATGAAAATGACTACTCCTTGAACATTTGTTACATTAGAACACTGGAGAGCCAGCAGCACTGATTGTGTCACCCACATATGTAGTTCCTCAACCATGTCTCAGGCCTGCCAGTGCAAGGCCTGTGTGGGAAGTTTCACTGCCACTTCAACTTGGCATTTACAGCTACTTGCCAAGCCTTAAAACTCTCCTTTTTCTACATATAAGTCGCCCCAAAGGTAGGCCCTATGGAACCCATAGGGCAGGGTGTTATGTAAGTAAAAGGCAGGACACGAACTTATGTGTTTTACATGTCCTGGTAGTGAAAAACTCACACATTTGGTTCTCACTACTGTGAGGCCGTTCCTCCCATAGGTCAGCATTAGAACTGCCCTTATATACTTTTAAGTAGTAGATTATGACCTGAAAGGAGTAGCCCTGTCATGTTTAGTATGGCCCGAATGTTAATAGAAATTCCTGCTTACTAGTGAAGTTGGATTTAATATTACTATTTTAGAAATGGCACTTTTAGAAAGTGGGCATTTGTCCATACTTATTGGCTTCTGTGCCTTACAGCCTGTCTTCAATACAAGTCTGGGCTGTGCTGATTGGCAGCTCTCCCTGTGCATTCCACCCAGACAACCATAAACACAGGACACTTAGCCACATCTGCATTCATCTGCATGCTGAATGGGTCTCCCTGGGCAGGAAGTGTGTAGGGGTTCTCACACTTCAAAGGCCAGTGGCCTGACCCCACACGAAGGACTGATAATCCTTCACAGGGATCCTGGCAGACAGGGCTGGGTTGAAAGGGGACCTTGTGCACTTCAAAACCACTGTTTGAAGTTACCCCCACTTCAAAGGCATTTTTGTGTGTATATATACTGGGTCTGGTACCCTACCAAATCAGACACTTCTGGATCTACAACTGGATTCTGTTAGAGGGACTGCCTGGCTGCCCAAAGGACTCATCTGGACTGCAATGCTGGAAGGACTGCTGGCCTGCTTGTTGTCCTGCTGTTTGCTGTCCCCGGATTCGGCTGGAAGGACTCTGCCTTCCCCACAAGTGCTTTCCAAGGGCTTGGATTGAGCTTGCCTCCAGTTCTGACATCTCAAGGCCACCAGTCTTCACCAAAGAGAAGAAAATCCAAGTGTGTCGGAAAATTGACTAAAATCCTGCAGAAATCGACGCAGCTCCTGCCTCGCAGCTGAAAAATCACTGCATTGCCTACCGGATCGACGCAGCGCCTGCCCCTTCTTACCAGCGAGTCAAGGATTTTCCATGCATCATCCCTGGGAATCACAATATCCCCGCATCACAGTGAGGAACCAAGGCTGCGCTCCTGGGAATCGACGCATCACCTTGCAGCGTGGAAACAAACAATGCATCATTTGTGTCGCGCCAGAAAAAACAAAGCAGCACCTTATTTTTCAATTCATCTCCTCCTCTGTGGCGCCTGTGCGTTGTTATTTTTGATGCATCCCAGGTACTGTGTGTTAAAAGGATACAACCACTGATTCTTAAGGATTGCGGCTCATTTAAACCTTTAAAAAGTGATATCTTGACTTGTGCATATTGGATATTTGTTGTTTTGGGCTTATTTTATTCAGCGACATATCTATTTTCCTAAACTTGTTACTGTGTGAGCTGTTCCACAAAAACTTTACACACTGCCTTTTAAGTGAAGCCTGCCTGCTCTGTGCCAAGCTACAGGAGGGTGAGCACAGGATAATTTGGATTGTGTTGTAACTTACCCTGAGTAGGATTGTGGTCCCTACTTGGACAGGGTGCATACCTCTGCTAACTACAGACCCAATTTCTAACACTACCTGAGAATGACTGCACCATAAGTCTTTCCATTTTGAAAGTTGGAGGTTCAAGCAGTACATACTCAGCATTTAATGAGTGTCTAGACAGGGGTGACTGGTGCATTGCCCTTCCACCCTCCGGGAAATAAATGTAGATCAGCTGAAAATAAATCACTGCCCTGAGACAGTGTGCTGACTCTCCTGGGTGAACTCTAGTGAACTTTGCAGATGTCCTAATGCACAAGTGCCAGCTGGGCGAGAATTTCTTCGAGCTGCAGGCACAAGCTTCAGCAGTTACATCACAGAAGAGGGAGTGCTGATTTAGAATGCAATGGATCCAGTTGCTTTTGGGGTTCACAAACAGTGGCCCTGGAGGAGTTACAAAGCTCCATTCACTTCGATGGGTGGGGGTGGGGCAGGCTGATGAGGACACAGAGAGGGTGGCAATTAAGTTGGTCATCATAGAGGGGCAGGCTTTAGGAGGGGTGGAGGGGGCTACTCTTCTGGCACTTACAGGTGTTTAGCACTGCATTTGTTTTCACTCTGAAAAAAATGTTATGGAGCTGAGCATGACAGAGTGCTCCTTACATCGACTTTGAAGAGGCCCAAGAGAGAGAAGGAATCAGCTGCAGACAATTGCACTAGTGAACTAAGAGGTTAAGGGGCATTGTCAACCAGCCCCTTTAGCAGCTATGGGGGTCTTGATGGCTCTGCAGACAAAGGCTCATTATTAATTTGGGAGGGTGAGTGACCGAAAATAAGGATGGGTTGGATGAAACGGTGGCATGGGTAGATGCATGGGTGAATGAGTGAAAAGATGGATGGAAGAATGGAAGAGTGAAAGGAAGAGAGGATGTATGAGTGAAATGGAGAGGGTGTATGAGTGAAAGGGAGCGCTGATGGATGGATGGATGAAATGGTGGATGGATAGATGTATGGATGAAAGAGTGAGTGAAAGGATGGATGTAAGAATGGAAGAGTGAAAGGCAGGGAGCGTGTATAAGGGAAAGGATGGATGGATGGATGGATAGAGTGAAAGGATTGGTTGATGGATGATGAGAGAAAGAATGGATGGATGAGTGGAAGGGTAAATTGATGGATGAGTGGAAGGCTAAATGGATGGATGAGTGGATGGGTGGATGGGGTGAAAGTATGGATGGATGATCGAAAGGATGGATGAGAAAAACGATGTATGTAAATATGGATGAGTAAAATAAAGGATGGATGAGTGAAAGGCAGGGTAGATGGGTGTCTGGATGAAAAGATGGATAGATCGATGAGTGAAAGGGTGAATTGATAGAGGAATTAATAGATAGATGATGAGTGAGTGACTGAATGGATGGATGGCTAAATGAAAGGGTAAATGGATGGGTGGATGGATGGATGGATGGATGGGACGATGGGTGAATGGATGGGTGTAAGGAGGGATGGCTGAGTGAAATGGTGGATGGATGGATGAGCCAAAGGGAGGATGATGGATGGATGGAGTGAAAGGGTGGATAGTTGGAGTGAAAGAGTGGATGGATGAGCAAACGGATGGATTAATTGAATGGATGGATGAAAGGGGGTGAATAAGTGAAAGGATGGATGATTGAGTGGATGTATTGGTTTGATAAATAGGTGTCCCTGGAACAATGGTGGCTCTCCTTTATGGGCTCCACAGCTGCACTACACCTTCCTTGTGTGTTTGTGGACCATTTTTACTGTATCAAGACTCTTGATATAATAAAAATAAAATGCTGACCCACTTTGGGTCCAGCAACAAACTGAGGCAGCTAATGACATTGTTTGATTGCTAACACAGGTGCATGAAGGTGCATCCCCAGGCCATCAGAGTGATTGTTCAGAACTGGTGAAATCCCACACTCGGAGGATGTCTGTGTGACTATGTGTGTGAGTTAAAGTGAGAATCAATGAAGGATTACGTCAGAGTGAGTGAGATTGAATGACAGTAAGGACAAGTATGTGTGAACGAGTGAGGGAGGGAGAATGACTGTGAGTGTAACTGAGTGTTACTGTGTATAAGACTGATTTGCAGTAAGACTGAGTAATTCAAAATGAGTGTGACTGAGTGAAACAAAGTGGGCCAGAGTAGAATGAGTTAGACTGTGAGTCAGAGTAAGACAGTAAACTTAGTGAAAGCAAGTGTGAGAGAACCCTTCAAGAAACATTTCTGTGGAATTCGTGCCAAAGATTACGCACCACCACTTTTAAAGGTCACAAGCCGCCACCAGGTCTAGAGTCACCAGATAACTGGGGTTTGTTTGCTAGGTAACAAAGGGTGGAGGTGTGAATGACTTTATGGGTGATGCAAGCAGTCTTATATTAGTCCTAGTTTCAACAGGAAGCCAGCAAAGAGTTATCAACAGAGGAGTGATATGGTAATTTCTTTTGACCGCATAGATGAAATGCGGAGCAGAGTGGAGGGTGAACTCTAGAGGAGATAGGTTGGTCCTAGGGAGGCCTGAAAGAAGAGAATTACAGTAATCTGGAGAGTATCAAAGATTGGAAGTGAGTTTTCAGGTCTTGCTCAGGAATTAAACATGCAATCCCCCATAGAAGTTGCAGTTTAAATTGTGCAGTCTTGGAAATGGTGCTGACTCTGGATTGGAGGTTGAGTCTATTGTCAAGAATGACACCAATGGATTTGGCACTGTCAAGGAAGGTAGGTTTACTATTAAGAATGTTCACATTATCCATTCATTGTTTAATAGGGGATGGGGAGTCTGAGGTAGAGATTAGAAGGAGGGAGGGAGTCAGCTTTTGGTGATGAGATGTCATCCATCCTTGGATGGTTTTAAGGATGGTGGCGAGAAATGAGACGTCATGTGCAGAGGACACTTTGAGTTAGATTTTGGTGTCATCAGCATAGAAGTAATAGATGACCCTGGCTTCTTTTTTAATAGGGCTTCTTGCAATTCAACATAAATATTGAATAGGGTCAGAGCAAAGATATAGCCCTGAGGGACACTTTGGTCTACAGACCTTATCAGGATCACCTTATTAATAGTTCACAAGCTTATTGGAAGGTGTAAAACTTGATGCCAGGCCTCTGTTGCAAACAATTCTAAGTATCACTCTGTCTCTGTTGCCACTGGTAGCACTGAGTGTTCCCCTACCAAAGCGCTATTCTCCATCGTAGGGAACCCTACATGCAATCCCAGGTCAAGGAGTCACAGCCACAGTAATTCTGCCTTCATGAGAGTGAAGATGGAGGCCTATCTAGGTGTACTGCCTTCCTCTGCCACATTCCCTGGGACAAGCCGCTCCTCCACTCCTGCCGTACACAGAACCTCAGAGCCACTGGCCACCTCTAACCCTTATGCCTTCCACAGCTCATAGGCCTCATCCATCAAATGATACAAAGACGCAACACCATGGTGAGGCCCAGACATTTTTTATGTAACACTTCGTACCACACTTCTGCTATTTCTAGGCACTGCAGATAACTGGTGTCATTATTATCCAATGTAATAGTCCCTTGTTGACCAATGAAAGTCTGAAATGATCTTGCTACGATTTGATCCTGCCTAATTTCTCCTCAGCTCTCCAGGGCGTTTCCTCCTCTTGACGTCCCCTTGATTCATACACTGTCCATGGTGATCACTGGGAAAAGAAGAGTGGTGCACAGAGTATATGAAAAAGCAGCCATATTTCAGCGCACACGGCCGGACAATAATATTTATAAGACACACATTTCAAAGGTGAGCATGCGCACCTCAACTGTATGCGTCACTAATTGTGCATGGCTCATCCATGAAGATTCTTGAAGAAGCAGAAAATAAAAATATACTTCAAGGCAGACTGGAAAAGTGCCACTTTGTAACCCCTTGCACTACATTATGCCTGCACCAGGCATAATGTATGCAAGGGGAGTGTTCTGGCACTAGGGGGGCCGAAGAAAAGGCACAAAGAAATCTAAGAGATTTCTTTGCATCGTTTTTATCTGGATTTTTAACGCCTGCTAGGAGCAGGCTTTAAAGAGAGGCTCCCATTGTTTTCAGTGAGCCTCTGGGTGCTTTGCAGGATTAGCGCCAGCATTTTTTACGCTAATCCTGCAAAGCGCCAGACTAGCGTCAAAAAATTATGATGCTAGTACCCCTGACTACTGCCATGGTGGGCCGTATTTTAAATATGGTGCACACATGGTGGCACTAGGGCGGCGCTAAGGGCCGCAAGAAAAGTGGCGCTGCAATAGGTGCAGTGCCACTTTTCATAAATCTGACCCTAAATATTTTAAGTTTCAGTTAACTGCATTTTAAGGAGTCAGGTGATCACTTTTATTTCTGTTTAGGGACACGTATCTCATGGGTGTCTGTTCATGGACATTCCCCTTCACAATGGGCTTCAAGGACATTGGTGCCCAAGAAAAGAGAAACACTAAGGTCCATATTTATACTTTTTTTAGCGCCGTATTTGCGTCATTTTTTGACGCAAAAGCGGCGCAAACTTGCAAAATACAATTGTATTTTGTAAATTTGCCCCGTTTTTGCGTCAAAAAGCGGCGCAAATGCGGCGCTAAAAAAGGATAAATATGGGCCTAAAGTACTCAGAGAATGAGGATGACGAGTTCGAAAATACAATGAATCTAAAAACAAACTAAGACGATGAAAAGTAACATTAAATATCAGAAGGAAAGGAGGAAAAATTGATGCAAGTTTTAAATAGATGGATTCCTTTTGTTGCCTGTCCTTTGCGTTGTTATGTGCATTTACCTTTCAATTCTTATTATTGTCAACATATAGAATGCCTTATAAATGTGGTCAAGGTTGACCTTTGGGTGAGATTTATGGCAAGGGAGAGGGCAAGGATTAAGGATGGAGAGAGCCTAGTTTCTGTAATTGCAGATTATGCGCATCGGCACTCATTCTCAGGAAACCAGAATGTATTTATCCTCATCAGACTTTGGCTCTGAGCAGGAGAGAGCAAGCTGAAATGCAGAAAAGAGATAAATAGGAGAACAGCGACAAACGGAGAGAAGGGAAGAAAAATAAATGCAAGCATGACATAAAGAGACAGGAAGTGTATGTTGTGGTAAGGCAGAGGCAGAGTGCGGATTAGGCAGCTCTGGAACTGGGCAACCCTAGTATTCTTTCTAGACGTCTGCGTCAGGCTCCTAAAAAAAACTTTGGGCCTCGATAAGAACTAGGATGAAGTTAAGGGTAAATGGTAGGCTTACTGTTGAGGTTAATGTTAAGGTTACTATTAGGATTACAGTTAGTAGTGTATGATACGAGTGACCAGTTAAAAGATACGACAGGTGATGGTGTCGTTTTATAAAGATATTAGGCAGAACATTTCGTTATATTGGCCCATGGGCGTAACGCAGGAGTCTCGAGCAGACACACACTAGCGTCCTACATTTACTATATTGCATATGAATATTTATGATACAGGAGTCTCACGAAACCCACAAACCATTCGACTGACGGTAGTCGGGGGCGGAGGGTTGGAGGGGAGGCATTATTTTGCTTTAAGCCACTACACTGTCCCTTTAAGAAAATGCTTAATGAGCAGTATTTTTTTTTTTTTGTTGCTTTAGTGCAGCGCTGACACTTTTGCCCCAGTGATATCAAGCCTGCACCGCCTCCTTGCAGCATTTGTAGTCCCTTCACATCACTGACTCGTCTGATAGGGAGCAGGCAGGAGATTGATGGCTGCCATGTCCTCCCTGGCCCAGCTGCCACCTCGGTGATTGCTTCTTGTCGCACCGGTACGTAGATGTGCTTGGGACCGCCGAGGTCAGGGCTGCGCTGCCTGCTACACGCCTGCTATCATGAACTCTGCCGATGAAAGTGACGCTGGGTGCAGCCACCGAGCAGAATGTAAATGGGCCTGGCTGCAGGTGCCCACGGACTCGGGGATATGGAACGCACCTCCCATCTGCGGCTCAGAGTCCTGGGAAGGCCTGGTCAACCGCGGGCGCAATCAAATCGAAAATACCCTTAGGGTCGTACATTACCTTCTCACCAAACACCAAGCAAAATTTGTTTTACACTCGAACAATTGCCAAGTACAAAATATGCATCATTTCTGCCCATTTTGTGCAGACAATGTCACTGGGCCCTGCTATAAGTGGTTTAAAAAATGTCATAAAACCAGTGGCATAACACAAAATATGGAGCCCCCTGCAGAATGCGGCAAGCCACCCGGAGTCTCCAATATCTCACAAATTCCCCTTGTGCTGAATAGGGCCCATTGAAGGGTTATGGGGCTCCCCTGCACAGTTGGGGCTGCAAGAGACTGCTTATGCCCCAGTTTAAAACGTGCAAATTAAAATCCTGGGCTTTACACATCGAGACACCTCACAAAGTATGTGGGTGCCTCTGTGGGTTTTCTGTTACTGCATCTAGACCATGTCAACAACAAAAGCTTATGTAGCTAAAAGTAGGCGGACCCATTGGCTTTCCCACTGGTTCTTAGCTGTTTCGTTAAACAAACAACAAGATTGATTTTGTTGTGAACAATTAGAATTGAAAATGTTTCAATTCTGAACATTTAAGACTGTTAATTTAACATTACAAAGGTGGAAAGGCGTTTCTCAGATAGTCCCATTATCTTCTTCACACCACCCATATCTTCAGTCTCTCGGTTAGACACACTCCTTTTCTCACAACATCTTTATGAAGCACACCTGCATGTCTCCCAGTTTTCTGCAGTTATAATTGACACATAATGCCATCGCTCTTTGTGCCCTGCAGATAAGCCAGCAGAAGCATGTGCGTATAGACTGCACAAATGTATGGCCCACTAACAGACACTTTGAGAAACTCCAACTACATTAATCCTTAACTTCAGAGTTCTATCCTGTGCTGTCATTAAAATGAACCCAAAGCCTGAACTCCCTAAGACACCTGGAAGTGGTTCAAGTTAAATAATGCATGGGACAAAAGTCATGTGACATGAAAAGAAAGTACAGAAAAATGGACCGAATGTAAGAAAAGTGGTGCTGCATCCAATGCAGCACCACTTTTCGTGCACCCTTTAGCACCTACTAACACCACCATGTGTGAGCCGTATTTAACATTCAGCGCGTCATTGCGGTAGTTAGGGAACTAGCATCAAAAATGTTGTCGCTAGTTTGGCACTTTGGAGGATTAGCGCCAAAAATGTTGATGCTAATCCTGCAAAGCACATTGAGGCCCACAGAAAACAATGGTGTGCCTCCTTTTAACGCCTGCTCTGCTTGCTCTTTTAGATTTCATTGCACCATTTTTCGGCCCCCTTAACGGTGTGGACACCCCCCTTGCATACATTATGCCTGGAACAGGCATAATGTGGCACAAGGGGTTACAAAGTGGCGCAATGTATGCACTTTGTGAATACAGTGCAGTGTTTTTGCCATAATATGGCCACATTAGCATTAGAAAAGATGCTGCTGTGGCAATATATTACTTTAGGCCCTTCTTAAATTCAGGCCATAATATTTAGGAACAAGCATTATCAAAACCAATAGGATTGGCTTTAAGGCACCAACAAATGTAAACACAGGAGTTACCAAATGGTGTTTGTTGATTGTATGCACAAATGTTCTTTATCAAACTGGCACCTGCCCTATGGGCTTTGCCTAAAGTAGCAAAACATATTGCTTTTGGTGTAGAATGCATATGGGAGATTAAGAACTGCATGTTACAAACAGCAATATTGTGACCTGTCGTGTCCAGGCTGCTGACAACGAACAGGGTATTTTAATATAGAGAAGGCCCAAAGACAATACCTCAAGAGAAATAATGGAAACAGACAAAAGAGGAGAAAGACTACTTCAGACAGTCCGCTAGCAACAGCAGTTCACCTCAGAGGTTCTTGAGATTACTCTAAACTCATGGTCTCAGATGCAGGCAGCAGTGGACCATTCTCTTAGAGAAAATTGTAAGAAAAGCAGATGGCCTCAGTCTCACTCTTATTGTGGTGCATCGGAGTTCAGGCTCTACAGCAGCAGCAAGTCTCTGATCGTGGCCATGCTGTTTGGCCTCATGATATCGTCCTTAGCTGAGCTTTACAGGTTGTTCTATAGGAGCTGAGAAAGGCAAAATAATGCTTATATTGACTTCAAATTCTTTTAACAGCAGGTTTTTCTTCTTTGTGCTAAAGTCTTGTTATGATTTTCAACGGACAACAACTAAATCCTACGCTGTCTCTGTTCTTTTCCATGTGCTTGAACACAGAGAATCACTGAAGTCAAAAGCTTGAACTTCATTCTTCAACCATGTGAAAAGCTTATCTTCAGATTTAGTGGCAGACGGTGCCAGGGCATCCAGTACTCAAAGAGTTTGTGCACCACTTGAACATGGGCGGGAACCAACTAAATCAAAGTGTAGCTATTCAAGTACACACGTAGTTCAGTTATAATCCCTCTGGTTCAGTGGTTCAAAGGAGATGACTAACATGTTGTATGTTGTGAGGGGATGTATATCTCTTCATGCAATATTCATTCAATCAGGGAGCTGGGATTCAGCTCTTTTGACCGAGCTGGATAGGCAGGTAGCACATCCCTATGTTCTGGTGAGAGCAAATGACAATGGCCAGGTCGTTCATCTGAGTGCTGCTTTTTGCAGACCACAGTTCATTCTGCTCATACCTTCACAAATGAGGTGGTGAACACAAAGTGCCCATCTATTCGCCATTGAAGGGTTTGTTGATCTGAACCATAAGCACTACAGCATAAGCAATTTTTTAAACACAGGTTTAATGTGTTTTAACAACACCCTTAACATAGCACTTGTTGCAGTCTTTCCACAGTCGCTGCAATAGCCATCAACCTGTCTCACAAGTATATTACATTGTACTTCCATTATCATCTTCACAGTATTTTGCGGTTACAGAGCATAGAGCTCTATTGTGTCATTGTTTCATTCTGTGCTTCCATATAGGGTCGGGGATGCATGGGGGCGAGGGATAGATAGTGAGTGGGGTGCATAGGACATATACATTCCCACTTCGGCATTACCTTGTGCATTAACTTGTGCATTTCTCTGTTCTCTTCTATTTGGGGGTGAGTTGCACTGTTATTCGTCTAGTTCCCAATGGAATTCGCTAGAGTATCACATGCTGTAGCGAATTCCGTTGTTCTCAAGAGCGACCCTTTTGCTTCTGCCCATTTTCAAATTCTCTCAGCAATGCACATCTGTTTGTGCCTCTGCAACTCTTCCAGTTGCTGGTGATCTGTCTCTTAGCTAGCACCAGTGCCAGGTCTATAAATCAATGTGTTACTCACTTGGCCTTGGCGTATAATGCCTGTAAATACCCTTTTGGAGAACTGGGTACGTTTCTATCTATTCAAGGTTTTATTACCCTGTCCATTTTTCAAAATATTCCTCTAATTATGGGCAAGTTCAGACCATATCATAGAATGCAACATCTCGGTCAGTGCACCTAGGGCACTTAGCCTGTGCTTCAGGGTAAATCCTATTTATTCTTTTGGACATTAAGTAGGTGCTCTATACAAAAATAATAATAATAAAGTATCCCCCGGGATATCACATTCCCCCTGGAGGTCTTCAGATTATTTTGCGGTTACCACAATATAGGCCACTCATGGTCTCTCTGCCTTGTTCTATCCATCTCCACCTTCTTCCCCACCCTCCCTGATGTCCAAGACTTTTGTTATGACATGTGGCCCCCGAAACACTAAGTCCAAACAGTTTACTATGGGGGGCAATATCATTAACAAGGTAAAGAATTTTTGGTCTTTAGGTATGTATGTGAGTTCTTCTACGTCCTGGAGTACTCACCTCGATTTTAAGACCCAGCAGATGGTAAGGAATATCGAAGCGATTTTCAGTTTTACTCATAAATTAGGCCAGAGACCTCCCTCTCAGATTAAAACGCTTTATAATTCTAAGTGTGTTTTAGCAGCCTTATATGGGGCAGGAGTCTGGGGCTATAACAAAGTACCCTCTCTCCAATGTGTTGAAAATAATTTTTTGCACAGGTTATTGATGGTACCTAAGTGTACAGCAAATTTCATCAGTCATGAGGAAGTGGGTCAATGTTTTCTGGAGGACACGGTTTCTATTGCCCCTCTATTGCTCTGGATTAGATGCTGGCTGAACCCAGCGGCAAGCCTTGTCCAGGATTGTATTTCTGATTTTTTACAGTTGGACAATTCAAATAGGATTCCCTGGCTTTCGTACTTGCGAAAATCTTTTGGAAAGCTGGGGCTCCGGTATATGTTTGAAGAACCCCAACTGTTAACTACAAACTTTAGGTCTGTTCTGAAATCATATCATTTTGAGTATACTTCGGATCTGAGATTTTATAGTTCCCTGAAACTGAAATCTTTTGACCCTTATGTCCAGATTGCTACGGCTTCATACATGGAACCTTATTTGACCTGGTTTTCATGCCCTAAAATATGCTCTCTTTTAACTCTTTTTAGATTGAATTTGATTCATTTTAAGGTGGCCTTTCCTAAACAGTGTATTTGGCAAAATGATTTACCACCCTGCCCTTGTGATTCTAGATCAAAGCAGAGTACTTTTCATTTTTTTCTTTTTTGTTCTTTATATGCTATTTCTAGAAATGCTTTTATTTTACCCATTTTACGTCAACAAAGACCCATTCATTACAAGGAAGCTCTACTATACTTTCAGAAACTGTCAGACATTCAAACCTGCTATCATGCATTAAATTTTATCAGAGCTTCTATAGGTATTAGGAAACGGAATATTTTGATCTAATTTTTATATGCCTGTGACAGTTTCCGTCACATCTTAAGGTAGTTGATATTAGCCTATGTCCTGAGAATTTGTTTTGTAAATTTGCACACTTTTAGTGATTTTAAACTGTGTCTAGTATGCCTATCTGCTACCCGTAAAGGGAAACTTGGATTAGATGATTATGTGCTGTTTAGGTAAATTTATTTTACGGCATTTAACTGTGTTTTAAATCATTTTATGGATTTGTAATATGTGTTTTTGTTTGTACTTTTATTGCAAGTGCCAAATAAAGTTTCTTTGACTGACTGACTGACATGTCAATCTATCCTCTCCTTTAGTTCTCCCTGAGGCTTAAGTATGATTGCATATGTCTCCATCAGCGTAGGGTATCAGTCATTCCATTTCACCTCTCAAGTAAATTCTCATTCACTCACCTTGCGGCCCACTGCAGCTGCGCTGCTAAATAATACTGCTCAAATGCCAGGGCTAACATTCTCCCTTCTTGCATTGGCAGCAGCAGTTTTGCTAATGAAAGTCTGCATCGCCCTGCTTCCCACAAGAGATCCACTAATCTAGAATCTGTTTCTCTGAACGTCTTTCTTTAATCTCACCAGGACAGGGGAGAAGTAGTACAGCAAACATTATTGGGAGACTTTTTTTCTAGGACCGTTCTTCCCGCCACTCAGAGCAGCAGTGTCTTCTAGATGGACACGCTATTCCTCATTGCCCCAACAGCTGACCTAATGTTCTACCCCAGCAGATCTGTTCTCTAAATTTGAACTCTTAGGACCTCATGGTACTGCATTTCCATGTTAATCCTCCCACCAGGGAAGGTGGTTCCACACCTATCCCCGCGTATGGGCCGGAAACACCTTACACTTTATCCAATTCACTTTGAGTTCAGACACTCCTTCAAACTAACATCACATTTGTCAGGAGATGGAGTGGAGGGAGCAGAAAAAGGAACACAATGGTTTAAGTTAGACAGATTCCTAAACGATCTATAACTGTCCTTATGGCAACCCATTTTCAAGTTTTATTGTCAGTCAGTCAGTTGATAAAGACCTTTACTGAGATCAACAACAATGTATATATATTTCCAACATAGATATATATATATATATATATCTATGTTGGAAATGGCATTTCTGCAAGGTCAGCCCCAAACTTTTTGCCTTCCTCCTGCTCTTTTTCTGACCTTTTTGCTGGCTTTAGGACTCTGCTCACTTTACCACTGCTAATCAGTGCTAAAAGTGCATATGCTCTCTCGTTAAAACATGGTGACATTGGCTCATACCCAATTGGCTTATTTAATTTACTTGTAAGTCCCTACTCAAGTGCACTACATGTGCCCAGGGCCTGGAAATTAAATGCTACTAGAGGGCTGCAGCACTGGTTGTGCCACCCACATAAGTAGCCCCCTAACCATGTCTCGGGCCTGCCACTTCAGTGCCTGTGTGTGCAGTTTCATTGCCACTTCGACTTGGCATTTAAAAGTACTTGCCAAGCCTTAAACGCCCTTTTTTCTACACATAAGTCACCCGTAATGTAGGCCCTAGGTAGCACATAGGGCAGGGTGCTAGGTAGGTAAAAGGTCAGGACATGAACATGTGTGTTCTATATGTCCTGGTAGTGTAAATCTCCTAAATTCGTTTTTACACTGCTGTGAGGCCTGTCCCTTTCATAGGATAGCATTAGGGCTACCCTCATATACTGTTTGAGTGGTAGATCCTGATCTGAATAGAGTAGCCAGGTCATATTTAGTATGTCCAGAATGGTGATACAAAATCCTGCTTAGTGGTGAAGGTGGATTTTATATTACTATTTCAGAAATGCTACTTTTAGAAAGTGAGTATTTCCCTACACTTAAATCTTTCTGTGTCTTCCAATCCATGTCTGGCTAGGATTAGTTGACAGCCCCCTTGTGCATTCACTGAGACAACCCCAAACACAGGATGCTCAGTCACATTTGCACACATCTGCATATTGAATGGGTCTTCCTGGACTGGGAGGTTGGGGTGCCTGACACTTACATGTCAAAGGACAGTAGCCTTCCCTCATACAAAGGACTGCCACACCCCCTCCCTGGCAGACAGGATGGAACTGAAAGGGGACCTTGTGCACTTCTAAGCCGCTCTTTGAAGTCTCCTCCACTTTAAAGGCACATTTGGGTATTTAAGCAGGGTCTCTGACCCTGCCAACTCACCCACTTCTGAGGTAGACACTTCTACCTCACAGACACTTCTGAGGTAGACACTTCTACCTCACAGACACTTCTGGGCAAGATACCACTGGAGAGGAAACCCTGAACCAGAACCTGCAACCTGTCAAGGAGAACTGCTGGGCTGTCCAAAGGACTCACCTGGACTGCTTTTCTGAGAAGGATTGCTGCCTTGCTGTTGTCCTGCTGCCTTGCTGCTCTCTGGCTGTGCTGAGAAGTGCTCTCCAAGGGCTTGGATAGAGCTTGCCTCCTCTTCTATGAAGTCTCAGGACCAAAAAGACTTCATCTCTGCAAAAGAACTCCTTGTGCCAACGAAAATCGATGCAGACTGCAAGAAATTACCCACAACCTGCATCGCGGTGAGAAAATCACTGCATGCCTAACCCGAATGGCGCAGCCCGACTTCGCAAGGAGAAGATCGACGCAGCACCAGCATTGCGACCGGAAATTAAACGCACGACCCACTGCTGACCCGGAACAACACACCCAGACTTCCTGAGAGGAATAGACGCAGTGCCTGCCTCGCGGCCGAAATTTCCACATATCGCCCACAGGATCGACGCAGCCCCTGTGACTTTGTCCTGCACGACCAGGATTTCGACGCATCATCACCGGGGCGTCTGAAAACACTGCAACCCGAAGAGGATCCCAGTCTCCGCCCCGCAAATTGCCGCAAAGCCTGCCATGCGTGAAAACTCAACAACGCATCGTCTGTGTGCGCCGGAAAAATCGACGTATAACTCCCCGTTTACCATGCATCTCCTCCTCTGTAGACCCTTGCGGGGAATTTGAACGCAAACCAGGCACTTTTTGCTTGCAAGAAACATTTGTTGCTTTTTAAGAACTAAAGACACTTTCTATAATTTTTTACAGTGATATCGCAACGTATACTTATTGAATCTGGATCGTTTTGACCTGCATTTTACCAGATAAATGTGATATATCTTTCTAAACACTGTGCGGTGTATTCCAAGCTACCAGAGGGTGGGCACAGGATATTTGGATTGTGTGTGACTTACCCTAACCAGAGTGAGGGTCCCTGCTTGGATAGGGGGTAACCTGATTGCCAACCAAAGACCCCATTTCTAACTATATATATATATATATATATATATATATATATATATATATATATACATGTTACATGGTGGTGTTTGCCACTAGGTGGTTATAGTTGGGATCATGTTTCCAAAAGGAAGGATAGACTATATCTTTGGCACCGTTTGATGAATGTTCCTGAAATTTTTCAAAAAAAGTGTTGCAGTGATTCTTGTTGCACATGGAAAGTTCTGTCAAGCAGGGGCCAAGAAAAAGGGGGTGGTCGGCGGTAACATGGCGGTAAGTACTGCCAACAAGCTGGACGTACTTACCGCCATATTATGACATCATGACATTGGCGAGTTGGCTGAAGCCAACCCGCCAATGTACCACTCTGACCACCACGGCGGTAACAGCCGCCGGACTGGAGATATCGAGCTCCAGCTCAGCGGCGGTCACTGTTCCGCCTGCGGGATTAGGCCCCCCCAACCCCCATTGTTTTCCACAAAAACCATGGCGGTAGGCACTTTCAGTGACAGGGAATTCCTTTCCTGTCACTGACAGGGTTCTCCCACCCTCCCTCTTCAGTTACCCCCCACCCCCTGACTCTACAAAGCCCCATCACCCCCTCTATATTCACACCCCCCCTTGACACACACACACACACATACACACACCTGTTTCCCACAAACATCCACGCATGCATACATCCACTCACATAACACCCGCACACACTTTCAAACATACATGCACACACACAGTCACAAAACACAACATACACTCACTCACACCTCCATACATGCACACTCGCATCCAACACGAAACGCACACACCCGCATCCACGCACATACAAACATACACACACACACCCACACACACCCACACACACCCACACACACAGCACCCCCCACCCCCCTGTCGGAGACCCGACTTACCTGTGTTCAGGGGGTCCTCCGGCATTAGACGTGATGGGGTGCTGCTGCCACCAGCAGCATCCGCCAACAGAACACCGCCAGGCCGTATTATGCGTCATAACGCAGCTGGCGACGGTCTACTGGTGTGGTGCTGCTGGTGGCAGCAGCGCCAGCTTACCGCCATCCGCTTCAGCCAACCAACCAATGTCGTAATAAGGCGGTAGGTACTGCCAGCCTGTTGGCAGTACTTACCGCCATGTTACCCCCAGGGTTGTAATGACCCCCTAAGTAAGGAAGTAGGTAAGGGCAGGTGGTCCTTCGCCACATGCCCCATATCTTCACCCACTACTCCCTTTGGTGAACCTGTTGCATCACTGAACTTCAGTGGCGGAAAATGAAAACAAAATGGATTTCCCTATTTGACTAGGAGAACATCATCAAACATACAATACAGAAATTTACAGTTAAACTACAGGCAACAAGAAGAAAGAAGGATTATTATTTGACCCATGTCAAACATACCATCCTTGACTGTGAGTACATGTTGTTCCAAATGATGATGGGGCAAGGCATATTGAGTTTGATGTGTCCTTGACCTGGATCAGTTTCTATTGCAAGTGTGCATGTATAGCTTTCTCTGTGAGAATGGGATGGTGACAGAGGGCAGGGGGGGCTACCAGCATTTAAAGGTAATAGTATGCATGGTCGCCTGTCATGTCAGTCATCTCCAACCACCCAAACTGCATTTTTTGTTTTTTTTTAAACTTCATTGGGTTTTTTACACAATATTTTCCATACCACAATGGGTGTGTAAAAAAGAGTGCACGAATGATAATTAACCTTCATCCTAGATGGATAGAGAAGCATGTATCAAATATTCATGGATTTGATTTTCGTTTTGTCTTTTTCAAATGTTTTCCAGTGCTGATGCAAGTTTAGTATAATCTTGTAAACTCATGATTTTGTGTGAAACAGATTATTGTGCCTTGCTCCTGAACAGCCTAAAGTATCTCATGCCTGACTTTGTAATTAACGAAGGAGGTCTTTGCATGAGGGCTCTGCCTGCCTGCTCAATTATAAAGCATGTGCAAAGTCTTTCTTAACCCCTTTGCTGCCAGGCCTTTTCCCCCTCCTGTGCCAGGCCTTTTTTTGGCTATTTGGGGCAGTTTGCGCTTTTTTTCCACATAAGCTAGCCAAGCCAAATTTGCGTCCTTTTTTTCCAACATCCTAGGGATTCTAGAGGTACCCAGACTTTGTGGGTTCCCCTGAAGGAGGCCAAGAAATTACCCAAAATACAGTGAAAATTTCGTTTTTTTCAAAACAATTGGAAAAAGTGGCTGCAGAAGAAGGCTTGTGGTTTTTTTCCCTGAAAATGGCATCAACAAAGGGTTTACGGTGCTAAAATCACCAGATTCCCAGCTTTCAGGAACAGGCAGACTGGAATCAGAAAACCCAATTTTTCAACACAAATTTGGCATTTTACTGGGACATAACCCATTTTTACGATTTGTTTGTGCTTTCAGCCTCCTTCCAGTCAGTGACAGAAATGGGCCTGAAACCAATGCTGGATCCCAGAAACCTAAACATTTCTGAAAAGTAGACGAAATTCTGAATTCAGCAAGGGGGCATTTGTGTAGATCCTACAAGGGTTTCCTACAGAAAATAACAACTGAAAAAGAAAAATATTGAAATTGAGGTAAAAAAACAGCAATTTTTCTCTACGTTTTACTCTGTAACTTTTTCCTGCAATGTCAGATTTTTTAAAGCAATATACCGTTACGTCTGCTGGACTCTTCTGGTTGTGGGGATATATAGGGCTTGTAGGTTCATCAAGAACCCTAGGTACCCAGAGCCAATAAATGAGCTGAACCCTGCAGTATGTTTTCATTCTATACCGGGTATACAGCAATTCATTTGCTGAAATATAAAGAGTGAAAAATAGCTATCAAGAAAACCTTTGTATTTCCAAAATGGGCACAAGATAAGGTGTTGAGGAGCAGTGGTTATTTGCACATCTCTGAATTCCGGGGTGACCATACTAGCATGTGAATTACAGGGCATTTCTTAAATGGATGTCTTTTTTACACACTCTCTTATATTTGGAAGGAAAAAATGTAAAGAAAGACAAGGGGCAATAACACTTGTTTTGCTATTCTATGTTCCCCCAAGTCTCCCGATAAAAATGGTGCTCTGACCAGGATCTGTTACCCAGAATCCTTTGCAAACCTCAAAATTTGGCTAAAAAACACATTTTCCTCACATTTTGGTGACAGAAAGTTCTGGAATCTGAGAAGAGCCGCAAATTTCCTTCCACCCAGCGTTCCACGAAGTCTCCCGATAAAAATGATACCTCACTTGTGTGGGTAGGCCTAGCGCCCGCATCAGGAAATGCCCCAAAACACAGCGTGGACACATCACAATTTTTGACAGAAAACAGAGGTGTTTTTTGCAAAGTGCCTAACTGTAGATTTTGGCCTCTAGCTCAGCCGGCACCTAGGGACACCTACCAAACCTGTGGATTTCTGAAAACTAGAGACCCAGAGGAATCCAAGATGGGGTGACTTGTGGGGCTTTGACCAGGTTCTGTTACCCAGAATCCTTCGCAAACCTCAAAATTTGGCTAAAAAAACACGTTTTCCACTCATTTCGGTGACAGAAAGTTCTGGAATCTGAGAGGAGCCACAAATTTCCTTCCACCCAGCGTTCCCCCAAGTCTCCCGATAAAAATGGTACCTCACTTCTATGGGTAGGCCTAGTGCCCACGAAAGGAAATGGCCCAAAACACAACGTGGACACATCACATTTTTTCATAGAAAACAGTGCCTACCTGTGGATTTTGGCCTCTAGCTCAGCCGGCACCTGGGGAAACCTAGCAAACCAGCGCATTTTTGAAAACTAGAAACCTTGGGGAATCCAAGATGGGGTGACTTGTGGGGCTCTAACCAGGTTCTGTTACCCAGAATCCTTGCAAACATCAAAATTTGGCCAAAAAAACACTTTTTCCTCTCATTTCGGTGACAGAAAGTTCTGGAATCTGAGAGAAGCCACAAATTTCCTTCCACCCCACGTTCCCCCAAGTCTCCCGATAAAAATGGTACCTCACTTGTGTGGGTAGGCCTAGCGCCCACGAAAGGAAATGCCCCAAAACACAACGTGGACACAGCACATGTTTTCAAAGAAAACAGAGGTGTTTTTTGCAAAGTGCCTACCTGTGGATTTTGGCCTCCAGCTCAGTCGGCCCCGGGGGGGGGGGGGCAGAAATGGCCTAAAATACATTTGACCCCCCCCCCACCCCTCCCCGGGAGCGACCCTTGCCCACGGGGTCGCTCCCCTTGCGTGACATTGGCGAAAAAAAAAAATCCCCGGTGCCTAGTGGTTTCTGCCCCCTTGGGGGCAGATTGACCGAAAATCGGCCAGTCTGACCCCACGGGGCAGAAATGGTCTAAATAAAATTTGCCCCCCAGGGGAGCGACCCTTGCCTAATGGGTTGCTCCCCATCTCTAAAAAAACAAACAAAAAAAACCCACAAAAATAAAATATGCCCTGGAGCCTAGAGGTTTCTGCCCCCCCTGGGGCAGATCGGCCTAATAATAGGCCGATCTGCCCCAGGGGGGGCAGAAACCTCTAGGCTCCAGGGCATATTTTATTTTTGTGGGTTTTTTTTGTTTGTTTTTTTTCGCCAATGTCACGCAAGGGGAGCGACCCCGTGGGCAAGGGTCGCTCCCGGGGAGGGGTGGGGGGGGGTCAAATGTATTTTAGGCCATTTCTGCCCCCCCCCCCGGGGCCGACTGAGCTGGAGGCCAAAATAATAATAGGCCGATCTGCCACCAGGGGGGGCAGAAATGGCCTAAAATAAATTTGCACCCCCACCCCTCAACCCCCCCCCCCGGGAGCGACCCTTGCCTATGGGGTCACTCCCCCTGCGTGACATTGGCGCCCCCAAAAAAAATCCCCGGTGCCTAGTGGTTTCTGCCCCCTTGGGGGCAGATTGACCTAAAATCGGCCGATCTGCCCCAAGGGGGGGCAGAAATGGCCTAAAATAAATTTGCCCCGCAAGCCCCCCGGGAGCGACCCTTGCCTACGGAGTCGCTCCCCCTGCGTGACATTGGCGCCAAAAAAAATAATCCCCGGTGCCTAGTGGTTTCTGCCCCCTTGGGGGCAGATTGACCTAAAATCGGGCGATCTGCCCCCAAGGGGGGCATAAATGGTCTAAATACAATTTGCCCCCCAGGGGAGCAACCCTTGCCTAATGGGTCGCTCCCCACCTCTAAAAAAACAAACAAACAAAAAAAAAAACACAAAAAAAAAGAAAGAAAGAAATAAATGACTTAAAGGAGCTAGAAGAGAAAGAACGTAAATTACAGGTAACTGGCCAATATACCGTTAGGCAACCTCTCTATACTATCCTTAATAAACCACATGATGATTTTTTGTTACTAGATCGCCCTCCACCTCCGTATGTCGTTCCTTCTGCCCCTCATGAGTTAGCTAAGGTCTCCAGTTCGGAGCAACAGAAGATGCGAGACAGTCACTCTATGTTGCCTGCTGACCTTGCGTCTGAGCTTAGATCTATAGCTTGTAAAACAATTCGTAGCGTTGTCTCTGCTTCTGAACTTTTAGACAACATGAAAGGGTGGACAGAAAAGGAGCAGCTATATTTTACTGAGGCATTTGGCTCATAAGTTATTGAACTATATCGGAAATATTCTGATGAGTTAAGAGCCCGTTGATGTAGCAGCTGATCATAAGCAAATGCGTGATGGTCTTTTTGTTTTCTTCCAAGGTGGCTGATGCAATCAGGCATTTGGTGAAATTATGTGTTACGGCAGTCCGTTTGCAAGAGGAGAAAAGGGCTGTGGACGTAGTTGCACGGACATCTCAGACTGATGGGGTGCAAGCTTCCATCTTCGGCACAGATAAGACTATGATAGTTCACGCGAAACCAATGCGGGAGGCTGCGCCTTTGTATGCTCCTCCTAAAGGATTGGGTACAAGTGATGATAAAACTTCTGTTGATGCTAAGGGTTATTTTATTTATAATTGGGTGTATACTCCTTGGAATAGGGCAGATGTAATGGCACTTAAAACAGCATTACCTGACCCGTGGAAAAATCCAGCCGCCTTTTATGAGGAAGTTGAGGGAGCAATTAGTTCTTGTACTATGACTTTGGCTGACCTTGATTTATTTTTCAGATTGATATTACCGCCAGATATGTGGAGAACTGTTCATAAAATTGATGATCGTGCAGTTTTTGGGGCGTCATGGAAAGAATTAGAACAGATGGACGGGGATAGGGAACCTGCGAAAAAGCCATATCAGTTGATTCTAGATCTTCCTGCAGCCATATTAGTTAAGTTAAAAACGATTATTCCCCCTAAAAAGATAGATTGGACTGCTTTAGCGTCTTGTAAGCAAAAGGCAGATGAATCGGTCTCTGATTTCTTTACACGCTTTGAAGAAGCATTTCATGATTTTAGCGGCCAGTTATTGTCAGATGATACGGGCAAACATTTGTTTGTCGATAAATATGTCGCAAATATGTTACCAGGAATAGCTAGTCATCTAAAAGCTAGTGAAAGTTCATGGACTACCTCTACTCCGGTTTCTCTTTTGAATATGGCTCAGTATTATGAACGTCAGGAATTAGAAGCAAAAGGTAGCGAGGAGAAAAAGATTAAAGAATTAAAGACGAAGGTTATGTTGGCTCAAGCTTATGGTCTGCCTTTTAGAGGTAGTGATAGAGGTGGACGTGGATCTTATGGTTCTTCTTACACTCGTTCAAATTTGTCTGTTGATCAGTGTGTGTATTGTAAGAAATTTGGGCATTGGGCTGCCGATTGTCCAGCACTACGTGTTCAGCAGTGTTCACGTGGTCGGGGACGAATGAGAAATCGCTCAGGATATTCAGGACCTAGAAGAAGCACGAATGATCATGCTAGGGTTGATGCTAATGTACGAGGGCAGGATGGGTTTAACACTTTTGATAAACGGAACCAATACCAGATGTCTAACCATGTGCAGCCTGATTTCCAAGATTCTGCTTATGCATAGGATTGCCTAGGATGGGGTATTTAATCAGTTGCAGTTCCAGTAGATCAGAGGGGTCCCTATGTTACAGCACATGTTTTGGTTCTACTGATCAGTTTCTGGTTGATACAGGAGCTACTCGTAGCGCCTTGTCTAAACAATTGATTCCAAGGGCTCCCCTGTCTGGCTTAACCATTACATTGATAGGTTTCAATGGAATACCTTCCCCTAGCCCATTGTCACAACCACTTGCATTCCATGTTGATAAATTTACTGCTCCATGTCCATTTTTGCTTTCTCCAAATACACCAGACAATATTGTGGGTCTTGATATGCTCAAGTATTTCAGGACTACAATACGATGCTCTCCTGAAGGGGTGCATGTTATTTTAAATGATAATCATCCTGTGATGGAAAGAGTTTGTCTTGTTAAAGAGGATATTGTATTAGCTTCACTCCCTAGTACTTTGTGGGCTACTTCAGATACTGATGTGGGACAAATGATTATTCCACCGGTACTTATTAGTGTCAAGGAGGGAGCTGTATTGCCACGTTTGCCTCAATACAAAATTTCACAGGAGGGCGAAGAAGCACTCACACGAATTGTGCATGATCTTATTGCACTTGGAGTTGTTGAGGAAGTTCTGTATGATGTTTGTAACAGTCCGATTCTTCCTATTCTGAAAAAGGATACTGATACCAGGATTTACCTATTCATTATTGATTACGAGAAGTCAATAAGATTGTGATACCACAATATCCTGTGGTATCTGACATCACAACACTTCTTACTTTGGTTCCCCCGACAGCAACTACGTTCTCTGTGATAGACTTGAAGAATGCTTTCTTTTCGATCCCTATTCATCCTGACAGCCGATATTTGTTTGGTTTTACTTTGAATAAACGATCATATAGATTTTGCAGAGTTCCTCAAGGCTATACTGAGAGTCCAAGTATTTACAGCCAAGCGTTAAAACGACATCTTGATTCTTTTGTTTTGCCTGAAGGTGTGGCTCTCATACAATATGTCGATGATATTTTGTTTGCGGCTGATACCCCTGAGCAATGTGAAAAGTGAACTTTGTCCTTACTTTCTTTTCTTGCTTCACACCATCATAAAGTGTCACAAAAGAAATTGCAATATTGTAGACCAAAGGTAACCTATTTAGGTCACCTTTTGTCTAAGGAGGGCCATGCACTCACATCAGATCGTATTTAAGCAATTTTAGACAGACCAGTACCCTCTACTCAGAAAGATATTTTTGCATTCCTTGGTCTTACCTCTTTTTGTAGGCAATGGATATTAGGGTTTTCACACATTGCCAAACCTTTGCTAGCACTTTTGACTAAAGATACTCCAATGCCCCTCCCATGGACAGATGAATGTGAGACTGCTTTCAGGCAGCTGCGACAAGCCCTTTGTTCAGCACCAGTGTTAGGTACTCCAGATTACATGAAGCCTTTTGCACTTTACGTACATGAGAAAGATGGATGTGCATTGTCAGTTTTAGTACAGACACATGGCGATAAGCAGCGTCCCTGTGCATATTTTTCAGCAGTACTTGATCCTGTCGCTCGAGCGTTGCCTGGGTGTTTTCGTTCAGTTGCCGCAACAGCTGTGTCAATACGTCAGAGTGAAGGGATAGTTTTGTCACATAAGCTGTTGGTGTTAGTACCCCATGCGGTTGATGCTCTTTTAAATCAAACAAAGACACAACATTTAACTAGCGCTCGTATAACAGGATATGAATTGACTTTGCTGGCTCCTCACATTACACTGAAGAGATGTGCAACACTAAATCCAGCCACTTTGTTGCCATATCCGGTGACTCAGCCTCAGTCACAAGAAACACATGATTGTATATTCCAGACCGAAGAACAGACAAAGGTTCGTATTGATTTACAAGATACGCCCCTTCCAGATGTAGACGTGGAATTGTGGGTTGATGGGTCTTGTTTAAAGTTGCCAGATGGTACGACCTCAGCTGCATATGCAATCACCACAATATACACGGTAGTGGAGACAGCTCGTATACCACAGAAGTCAGCTCAAGCTGCTGAACTAATAGCTTTGACACGTGCATGTGAGCTTAGTACTGACTTATGTGTGAACATTTATACAGACAGCCGCTATGCTTTTGGAGTGGCTCATGATTTTGGTTTGCTTTGGAAGGAGAGAGGCTTTTTCACATCCCACGGGATGCAGATAATGCACGGAGAATTAGTGCATAACCTCTTGACTGCATTGACATATCCAAAGAAACTAGCTATTGTGAAATGTAGTGCACATAAGAAAGTGACCGATAAGATAGGGCAAGGTAATGCTCTTGCGGACCGCGTAGCACATGAGACTGCAATGCAGCGAAGTACTACTTCTATGTATGTATTGAACTCACAAGCTGAACGTTGGCATAATGCTAGACAAGACGTATTAGATATACAGAAATCTGCTTCTGTGAAAGAACGTGAGCAATGGTCTGAAGATGGAGAATTGGATGATGAGGGCTGTTGGCTGAATAAGCAGATGGATATATGGAAATTGCCTATAGCTTTTGTACAACCTATGGTTCAGATGGCACATGGGCTGGCACATGTTGGAGCTTCAACAATACCAAAGTTGCTTACGCAAGTTTGGGAGCATCCAGAAATTTCCAGTACAGCTAAGAGAGTAGTACAGTCTTGTTTGATCTGTTTACAATACAATCCTGGAAAAGGGACACGTACTCCTGCGGGAGGGTTTGCTACACTAACTGCACCTTTTGAAGTTCTACAAATGGATTATATTCAGCTTGAACGCTGCAACAATTTAAAGTATGTCTTGGTAGTGGTATGTGCCTTCAGTAAATGGATAGAGGCGTATCCCACAAAGGATAATACTGCCATTACCACAGTGAAGGTGCTTTTGAAAGAATTATTCCCTAGGTTTGGTGTTTGCAGACTTTTATGGAGTGATAACGGACCTCATTTTGTTGGGGAAGTTATTAAGTATGTCCTGAAAGGCTTAGGGATCAAACAGAAGTTCCATGCAGTTTTCCACCCACAATCAGCAGGGTTGGTGGAAAGGTATAATGCTACTTTGAAGCTGAAGTTAGCGAAGATACAGGCTTCCACATCCTTAAGTTGGCCGGATGCATTACCGTTGGCATTATTGTCTATTAGGTCAGTGCCACACTCTCGACTCGGCCTTAGCCCATACGAAGTGGTTTTCGAGAGGCCAATGAACATTTGGGGAGTTCCTAAACCAAAATCTGTATATGATGTACCTTGTGTCCTGATGAATGATTATTTGGCACAGTTAACCGACAATTTGGTTTCTATTCATCAACAGGTTCGAGAAGCACTTCCTGACAGATCTACAGGTGAAGGCCATGAACTCCGACCTGGTGACCAGGTGATGATTAAGTCCTTTAAAAGATCAAGCAGCTTGGAACCAAGGTGGCGAGGCCCAGAACAGGTGCTCCTTGCGACAAGGACAGCAGTTCGAGTGACGAACCGAAAGAATTGGGTCCATAGTACTCACTGCAAGAGAGTGCTACCTACCTTGGTGGAACCTGCTGTGCTGACCGATCATCGAGAGATTTTGACTACGGAGAAAGGCTGTGCTGTGTCACCTGACGAATCTGCAGAGGTCTTCTCGGACCATACGACTTCTGGAGTGTCGCAATATAATTTGAGACCGAGGAAAGAATCTGAATTTTTTTTTTTTTAAACTGGTTGAGCTACCGCCCTGGGTTAGTGAAACGGAGAGCCAATGTGGCAAGGGGGGGGGATCAGCCATGGATTAGAGTAGTGACACCCGTCTTGGCCCGTGGTGAAGAAATCAGCGGCTGCCCAGGGATAAGAGCTCCAACGATTGTTTTTAATTCATTTCTGAAAGGGTCGATTATCACTGTTGCTAAAATGAATAACAAACTGATCATTAGTACTATGGGGTTTGTTGTTGTTTTGGTGGTTATAGCAATAATCACCTTGTTTGTTGAAAAGAAGGCTCCTGCTCGTGAGTTTTTGTTGCCACTACTCCAGTACTAGAGGATCACTATTACTTTACACTTCCCTATCAGGAGCAGAAGCACCGTCAATCGTACTTCAATAATACCTTAATTCAGATGTTGCATCATACTCATAATGCTACAAATACTACTAACTGTTGGGTTTGTGGAATGATACCTGCGCATCAAAAGAAAGGAGGAACACCTTTCATTCCTCTTCCTTTTTCACACAATGGTTCTTGTCAAGCTTGGTACACGCTTTTGTTTGCATCTGGAAAACGTACAGAGGGCGGACTTCTTTTTCGCCTTAATAAAGTATGCTACCAAGACAAAGATGGGTATCCCCAAGCCAAAGGAACTAAATGGGAATGGAAAGAGTATCAACGGACAATGTTTCAATACCATATGTCTTCACAAATATAAGAGACTCTGACAAGAAAGAACAATTTGTGATTTCTGTTGCAAAAACTGAAGCAGATTTATTTATACGTAGCATTGGGCAAATTCCAGTAGGGATAAGCGATTGTACCTTGATTTTAACTATTGAGGGTGTAAATAATAGTAGTTTTACAGCTTCACATAATACATATTTTGTTTGTGGTAACTATGGATATTACCAACTACCTTTTGGGTGGTCAGGTGTGTGTTATGTATCTTTTCTATTACCCCCTGTGTTTTTGGCCCCTGCATCATATCACTGAGATTTTAAACTGTTCAATGACATCATTAACAATAGATATAAAAGGGCAATAAGTACAAATGAGGTAGACCAAACGGATACTATCCTGCAACAATATGTTGATTTTAATTTAGGGTTGTTCCCCTTTGTGGGTGCTGCGTTAAACAGTAGGAAAATGAGATGATTGACTAGGGTTGTGGAAGCTGTTACCAATCAGGCAGCTCTGGCACTTGGGAATATTACTGAGGAGCTCCAAATTGCGAGGATTGTAGCGCTCCAAAATCATATGGTACTAGATGTGATATTAGCTGACCGAAGTGGTGCATGTCGCATCATCGGTAGTAGTTGCTGTGTTTTTATTCCCGATCATTCACGTTAAGTATATGATGCAATATCTAAATTGCATACAATTGCTGAAGAATTCCACACAGAAACTGGTACTTGGACTTTTTCTGGATGGTTTTGGGCTCTTGTTTCCGCCTGGGGCTGGAAACTACTGACTATCCTTTGTGTAATGATTGCAATATTTTTCACATGCTGTATCTGTATTCAGTGTGGTCCAATGTTCTGCTCCATGTGTATTACTGCTTGTATGCCTACTAAAATAAATATTACAGAAATGAAAGCACAACATATGTTAGATAAGGAAATAGCTGAAATGATGAGCATAAATATACAAGATGAATATTTAGATTATCCTAGAAAGACGAATGTCTTCAGCTAATGCTGAAAGGGTCATCTGTTGTAGTTTAGCAGCGATTAGATTAAGCATTAGCAGAAGACATCTTATATTTAGTAACTATTGTGAACATTTCGCGGAATCCATTTTGTATTCATGGCAGCCATTTTCTTTGCCACATGCTGCCATGTGCTCACCATGTGCTCTGTCCTACATTTCTGTTAACTACTCTTGAAAATCTGCCTAGTGACAAGTTATATTTAGCATCTCCCACTTCGCACATGCTCAGTAAGGTCTGCAGCTGTTAGTCCTTGAAAACTGTCAGCTCCTCCTACCTGTCGACTGCGCATTTCCCCATGACCTTACATGTATGCAAGTCTTGCTTCTATAACTGTACCACTTCCTTTTAGCCCCTGCGTGGGTATAAAAGGACCATGCTCTCTCAGTTCAGTGTGCTACTTCAAACATTACCGAAGGGTGCTGTTTGAACTGTAGTACCACCTCATGAGGTTAATAAACTTTGAGGGTCACTATGAAGTAATGTAGCGTCCGTACCGCCAACAGGCTGGCGGTACGGAGACCCTTATTACGACCGCGGCGGTAGCGCCGCGGTCGCACTGCCGGGGCCGGCGGTTTCCCGCAGTTTTAGCCCCGGTGGTGATAATCCGCCAGGGCAGCGCTGCAAGCAGCACTGCCCTGGGAATTATGACACCCCTACTGCCAGCCTGTTTCTGGCGGTTTGCACCAACAGGAAGAGGCTGGTGGTAAGGGGTGTCCTGGGGCCCCCTAACAGGGCCCCGGCCAGCTTTTCACTGTCTGCATAGCAGACAGTGAAAAGCGCGACGGGTGCTACTGCACCCATCGCACGGCCGCAACACCGCCGGCTCCATTAGTTCCTATGTTGAGGCATCATCCCCGCTGGGCATGGCGGACGCAAACTAGGTTTGCGCCCGCCGGCCCAGCGGGGATGTCGTAATGGGGTCCGCAGGAGTGCGGCCCCATTGGCGGCCGCACGGCAGTTACCGCTTGGTGGGCAAGGTCGTAATGACCCCCTTTGTCTTTTATTTCAGTTTCTGTGCCAACTTCTTCCTACATGGTCTGAGGACTTTGTGCAGAGAAAGGTGAACCCCTTGCACTAGCAGGCCTTGCTGAGGCTTACTTCAACAAAGGGGTCGCTCCCCATCTGTAAAACATAAAAAATAAAAAATCCCCGGTGCCTAGTGGTGTCTGCCCCCCTTTGGGGCAGATCGGCCTAATCAAAATAGGCTGATCTGCCCCCCAGGGGGGCAGAAATGGCCTAAAATAAATTTTCCCCCAGGGGAGCGTCCCTTGCCTAAGGGATCGCTCCCCTTGCGTGCAATTCACGTAAAAAAACCAAACTCTGGTGTCTAGTGGTTTCTGTCCCCCTTGGGGGCAGATTGGCCTCATAAAAATAGGGTCGCTCCCCACCTCCAAAAAAACTAAACAAAAAAAAAAGATCCCTGGTGCCTAGAGGTTCCTGCCCCCCCTGGGGGCAGATCGGCCTAATAATAGAAAAGGCCTTCCCAAAAAATGCCCCCCCCCGGGAGCAACCCTTGCCCAAGGGGTCGCTCCCTCATGGCAATTTCACAAAAAAAGAAAATCCCTGGTGTCTAGTGGGCGTTGCAAGCAATCCGGCTTTTGAAACGCTCAGAGAGACTTCAAAGGGGAGGAAATTGCTTTCCTTCCCTTTGAAGCCTCTCTGGACCCTCCCCACGTGATCGAAATCTTCCAGCGCGATGGGAGGAGGCCCTCTGTGATTGTCAGTGCGCAATACGTGCTGACGTCACGGGGGTTGGGGGGGTCGGGGTGGAAGGGGAAGGGCTTCCCCTTCCATCCCTGCCTTGGGGGGGTGGGGGGGAGCACATGGGGGGAACCGTCCAGGGCACCGTAGGGGTTAAGGTATCACCTTTGGAAACTATTGGTCTAGGGATCGGTCAGGGATGGCTCCCTCACAGGTCTCAGGAAGGCCCACAAACCGCAGATTATTTATACAGGTTCATCCCTCTGTGTCCTCTGCTATCACCTTCCACTCCCTTGTCTTTGTAATCAACCTGGCTACTGTTTATTGTAAGGTTGACATTGTTTCTTTTAAGTCTGACACTCAGCCTTTTGCTTCCGTAATCCTATTGACCAATTGTCTCAAATCTTGGGTTAGTAGCATAACAGTTAGCCTCCAGAGCTTCAATATTTGAGTTTATGGCATGCAAAATAGTGGTTTTCTCCAATGTAAAGGACATGTTTCTTATACTGTATCTTGCCTACAGTAGCTGCATTTGGCTGAAGGTTTTGGTTGGCACTACTATATTGAATGTATGTATACATGGTTCCTTGTTTAGAAGTCATAGGGTTTCTATCTTTTGCCATGAGCAGTTGGAGTGAGCCGAGGGGCACCTGGTTAAAAGAAGAATAGTCATAATTTGAAAAGGTCACTTCAACTCTCCACTTCTAATGTCTCCACTCATCACCAACCCTCCAGCCTCCGGATCGTTCAGTGCAGCACAATCAGTTTGAGAGCACCAACAACAGAGGAACTACTTGTCTATGTCCATGGTAAATCATTGACAAGGGGAAGGGGTGGACAGTTTCTCCTGTAACATGTTTGTACAGATGTGTCTCTGGTCCAGAAGATTCTTTGGTAAGTATCAATAATTCCTTACATCACAGTTGAGGGCAAGGCCCCATCCAGCTCCAATGCCAACCTCCCCCTCCTCCAGCCACTATCTGCCTTGCAACTTCAGAGATGTGGTACCTCAGTGTAGTCTAGCTTTATTAAAGCCAGTGCAGACTGAACACGGTCTGCCCTTCTGAAAATCAATGAGCTCACAAATCTCTGTGCACCCCGTCTGCTGTGGTTCCCCCTGCCTCCCATCCTGGGCTAGATGTACAAAGTGGCATCACAATGTAATGACCCAGAACTTCTGTCAGCTCTGAGTAGTTATTATCAGGTCAATGGCCCCAGATCTGGATCGGGGTAGGCAACAAGGGAAAGAGCGCCAGAAGACATCGCCAACCTGTACAGGTCAGCAACTTCACCCTATTTATATTGTCCCCACAAATGGCACCTACAGACTTTGTTGCATTAGTAAGTTTGCAGGCACAATCATAGGCCTGACAATCAGAAAGATGATAGGGCCTCCTCTGGGGGTTATAGATGGCTCCATACCAGTACTAAGAAATGGAGGGCCTCAGCACCCCATCCACCCCCTTCTCCAGCCGGGGCTTCAAGGGTGCCCTCTTCACCCCAAAACACCCCTCCGTGTCCCCTGTAGGTGCACCACTGCATCCCTTGACTTTCCAGAATGGCTGCACTGCATTAATCCAGCCACCACTGGTCCCCTCTCCAGGCTCCAGGACAACACTAAGTCCTTAGGTCCATGGGTGAGACAGTAATGAGAGCAATCCTTTCCTCCAGATGTGGCTGTAGTCGGTTTCAAGGGATAGGATTTGTCAGCTTGGCTTCTTCCATATGTGTTGGCTCCTGTCTGTGTGGATGAGCATCATAAGCACAAGTTCTCCTGGGGCCTGGCACCTTTTATCTGCTCACTGGACCTGGCACATTGGGTCTCCATTGTTTGCTGTCCAGTCAACCTGTGCCCTGTACTGAATTTCATATCAGGACATATTAGAATGTAGCAGGATTCATAAAACGGGCACATGATGGAAGTAACTCAGTACATGTTCCCCAAGTTCAATGGCTAAACCACATCCCTCCAAATCAATTTTTAAGGTCACATTGAAAACCTTAAGTCATTGCAAATCACACCCAGGTCCTGGTTGAGTCATAGAAGGTCCATGGTGTTGTACACATACACATGGGCTAAAGTACCCTCTATCCTAAATTATAGGAATATTTCTGGTAAGTGAGGATTTACGTGATTGCAATACATGAATGAGGTCAAAGGCCCACTTCCTTTACACAGGCTTGTAGCCAGAAGTATATCTTTAGGGGAGCATGGCTGTCAGCTATAACCAAACATTAAAACTGTGCACTCTAGGTGTATGCTTTCACAAGTACTGGTTGTACTACTAAATATTGAACCCCAGAATATTGTGGTACAAAAATATCAAGGAAAAGATATCTAAAAGTAAGTGCCTATAGAGGAAGTACAGATTTACTATTTCTCCACGTCTTCGTACCTTGAAGCTATATATACTGTGTAGTTGCATATTGGTGTAGTAAGGAAAAAAATATATAATTACAGGGCAATATTTTGGCTTCGTTTTTCTATTCCCTATATCCTTTGCCATTTATATTCTGGTTTCAATACTAGGGATGTACACTATGTGATTCTATGTGGAGGAATACATGGATTTCTGTGGTATGCGTTAAAGCATACTTAATCAACTTTTCCACAACCAAACTTTGAATCCTATCTGTTAGATGGCATTTCAAATAGAGGAGCTCTGTTCAAGCTCTGTGAAATGCAAAGCTTTTGAAGTTTGTTTAAAAAAAAATTGGCCCCAGCTCACAACCCTCCCCCCTACATTATGTACCTGAGGTGGTGGATGTCCAGCCTCAACACTGAATATTTTCTTTGCTTGAGGGTGTCATACCAGGGGCATTCTGCATCATCAAATCATCACACCCGGAACGCTCAGAGACTAAACCTTACCTTATGTAAAATTGGGACACTTCATCCGCTTTGTAAAGAGTAGTGTTTTCCTAATTTTGTAGACCATCATATGTGAAGTTTGAATTTAACTCGCCACCAAGAATGTTTTGCAAAATTAGTTGCAAACATTGCGTTTTAATGATTTGAGGGCAGCAACCATGGTGAAAAATAAATAGAATTCAAATGCCTTTTTACAGGGGAAGTTGGGAAGGTCCCACATTGCATTTTATTATAAGGTTATGACAAAAGATGTATAGCTCAATTACATTTGATCAACAGCAACAGTCAAAATTGCTTGGACTTGAAGCAGGCTATGGCATTGACATACACCCTTCATAGTGTTGCGTAGGCTCTCATTACACTAATGAGACTGCTGGACTTGAGTGGCAGAATTACCTGCGCTGTGGGGAACTGGGTCAAACCCACTTCAGGTGACACCTGTTGGCCCAGCCTGGGCTTTGCTCCAGCTAACTAGCAGAGCCTCATCTCTCCCCAAGAGCAGGGATGATTGGGCAACCGAGCGGATGACACAATTGATTCTTCAGGGAAACGTGGTCACTCAGATCGCATCTGTTTCTCTAATTTACATTAGTCTCACATATACAAGGACAATCAGAGGCAGTGTATGTTTCAATAAGGTTTTAATGAAGCAACTACATCCTAGATAATAAAGCATGTACTGCAATATCCAGAATGATAAAGCACGACAGGATTAAAATAGTGACGAGGAGAGTAAAGCATAAAAATAACACTACCATATTGTTGCTAGAATCATTAGAATAATTCCTACCTAGGCTATGTTAGAGCACAGCATGTTAAGCACTAGTTCTGCCCTTCAGGTTCCTCTGGGAAGACACCATCCCTCATACCTGAGCAAGAGGCCTGTAGCCTACAGAAGCAGCTGTAGCGAAGCATTCAGCAATCAGCATACAATCGTGGTCATCTAGCTAGGTGTTTTTATAATAAAACAGCTGATGTTCTGAGAAAATGTCCCATCGTAAGGATGTGTATGTTTCTATGAACACCAGAGACAGAGCGTTACCACATTTGCTGGCAACCTATCTTACTGCAGCCTTGAGAGAAGCACAGAGTGAAAGAAATGTCTTGTTTAAGAACGCAGTGCTGATCTAGGCAAATAGCCGCTAGAAAGAGAAAAATAAAACAATGATGGAAGTAACTCAGTACATGTTCCCCAAGTTCGCCTATAGCCTATAGCCTGGATGAGGACACTAATTCAAATCAAATCAAAAAACATTTATAAAGCGAGCTACTCACCCGTGAGGGTCTCAAGGCGCAAGGGGAGGGGGGTTACTGCTGCTCAAAGAGCCAGGTTTTGAGCTGCCTCCGGAATGCGAGGTGGTCCTGGGTGGTCCTGAGGTTGGCGGGGAGGGAGTTCCATGTCTTGGCCGCCAGGTAGGAGAAGGATTTCCCACCTGCCGTAGTGCGGATGCGAGGGACGGCGGCGAGTGCGAGGTTGGCGGAGCAAAGTTGACGGGTGGGTGTGTAGAAACTGAGGCGACGGTTGAGGTATTCGAGTCCCTTGTTGTGGAGGGCTTTGTGTGCGAGGGTGAGGAGCCGGAAGGTGATCCTTTTGTTTACGGGAAGCCAGTGCAGGTGTCTCAGGTGGGCGGAGATGTGGCTGTTGCGGGGTATGTCGAGGATGAGGCCGGCGGAGGCGTTTTGTAGTCGCTGAAGATGTTTTTGGAGTTTTGTGGTGGCTCCTGCGTATGGGGTATTTCCGTAGTCCAGGCGGCTTGTGACGAGGGCGTGGGTCACAGTTTTTCTGGTGTCGGCGGGGATCCAGCGGAAGATCTTTCGGAGCATGCGGAGAGTGAGGAAGCAGGAAGATGATACGGCGTTGACTTGTTTGGTCATGGTGAGTAGTGGGTCCAGGATGAATCCGAGGTTGCGTGCGTGGTCTGAGGGGGTTGGTGCGGTGCCAAGGGCCGTGGGCCACCAAGAGTTGTCCCAAGCGGACGGGGTGTTTCCGAGGATGAGGACTTCCGTTTTGTCTGAGTTCAGTTTCAGACGGCTGAGTTTCATCCATTCTGCAACGTCTTTCATTCCATCTTGCAGGTTGGTCTTGGCGCTGGTGGGGTCCTTGGTGAGGGAAAGTATCAGCTGAGTGTCGTCGGCGTAGGAAGTGATGTTGATGTTGTGTTTGCGTACGATGTCGGCGAGGGGGCTCATGTAGACATTGAAGAGAATCGGGCTGAGCGAGGAGCCTTGTGGGACGCCGCAGATGATCTCGGTGGGGTTTGAGTGGAACAGAGGCAGGTAGACTCTTTGGGAATTCTGTCTCCAGTTAGAGGAGCCATAGGTGGGCAGGCAGCAACAGGCTATGAGTGGTGGTTTCACAGTTTGCATCTAGGATCCTGCTCTGTGATAACTTCTTCTTGGTGCTGCTTGCACTGTACCTCCCATTTGTATGCTACAGAGTACGTCACTTCTGGAATTATAGACAGTCTTCTCTCTTTCACATGCACTGGAGTCCATCCACAGAATCCTCAAGGTGGCACCCTCTATGTTTCAGACATTGCTTGGCCCAGCATTCACTTTCATGAGTGGAAAATATAGACAGCATGGAAGCCTGCCATGTTTACTAGAAATGTAAAAGATTTACTTGCCAAAGGATTGTTGGGCACTAATACAGGTGCATATAGAAGTCAAGCTTTATGTTATAAAAAAGTTAAGACAGTATCACATTAGAAAGCCAAATCACCTCCAAGTTAGACCTTTGGCATCTCAGCAATTAAGTTATACTTTCAAGCAAAAATACCCTCTAATGTAGACATGGTTGGTATGCACACAAAGAACATTTAGTAACAAACAGCAAGGGTGTCATTGTTAAGCAGTTTGCAAAAAACAATGTGGATCAAGTAAGAATGGTTAGACCTTAAAGGTCTATAAAGACCGCTATGCAAGGTGATTTTTGGATTTTACATTAAGACCCTTATCGAAAATAGAATCCTAAATTGTGAACTGAAATCACATTGGGCCAGGTTATTGGCCAAAACACAGTAAGCTATAAATTCCGGTTAAAATCTCTGGTCACCATTTCCTCACATGTATCTAGCTCTCATTTTGTTGCTTTAGGCTCTCTTTTACTTTTTCTCTCCTCTCTCCATTCCGTAATCTTTGTCCCCACTCCCGCTCTCAACCTTTTCCCTTGTACCCCTTTCTTTTTGCCCCTGCTTCTATCTTTCCCTTTCTGTCTCTCCTGGTCTATCTTACTTTTTTCTATTTAATCTTGTTTCTTTCTCTCCTTCTACTCTCATTTTCTAGAAACACTTCTCTCTATCTTGTCTTCTATTTCTTCTGTACTTCTCAATATTTTATATTCCCTCACTAGTCTTTTTTTCCATAGACTATGCATGGCAAATGAAACTTCCTCTTGGCTGTGCATGGCCATGAGCTGTAGCTGCCAACTTTATTTGGCCACTGTGCTTTTTGTAGTTCCCTATTCCAGGAAGCATAAGAACTTGAGAAGTCCCCTATGGTCAAGGAACAAAGACGTTAGAGCAATGTGACAATTATACCCGTGGAGCTTGTCCTTTCTTTGTTGAACAGGACATCGGGGTACATGGATTTGTTGGGATTTAGCTTCTCTAGGGTGGATGATGACCTATTGATGTCCGCCAGACTACTTTCGCAGTGGAGTAGACTTAAATGGGTAGTCCACAGTACTGGAAAAGAACATGCTTCTCATTTTCTGACAATAACACCAAAAACATCTACTTTTCCAAAATAAAAGTCTAGGCAGGAGGAAAATGCTTCACTCAATTCCTGAGTTTCATTTTTGTTTTTTTGCTACACTCTTCCTAAAACCAAAAGTATTCCACTTGTGTGACTGGGCTATCACCCATGAAAGGAAAGGCCCCAACCCACAACAAAGAAACATCAAGATATTACCTTGCATAGTGACCAATTTTGGTGATGTGGGTAGTTCCAGTATTTCAGCCACCGCTCAGTCAGCACCTAGAGAAACCTGCTATGCCCAGACTTTTCTGAAAATAAGGCACCTAAGATAGTCTGGTGTGTTGTGGTGTGGCTTGAATGGATCTCAATACCACTTCTTATGCAGAATACCCTGCAAATACTAAACATTGGCTCAATCACAAATTTTCATCCTATTACATCAAAGCAAAATTTTGGAGTGTGTGAGGATGCATACATTTCCTACCACTGAGCGTTCCCACACTTCTCCCAATAAAACAGTACCCCAAATGTTCGCCAAGTAATATTCATTTAGTACAATAATTACAGAGGTCCTAACAACAGCAATTTATTTGTTATGAAAACAAATTAGATAAAGATAAAGCAGAATTTCAAATGAATCAATACATTTCAAAAAGCAAATACATTCTACACAGATCTTAGTAATTACAATATATAAAAATCACAAAATGTTAATTGATGTTGTGCATAGATATCTAGAGGGATCAATTACAATGCAAATGCTGTCAGCCTCAGATCCCCTGATTATGGTTTCCACAATATTTGGTTCAAGTAGATGAACACTTAGCGTGTTGACCCTGACTGGCTTATTAAATCATTTTTGGAAGATAGGTAATCCGTTATTGCAGCCCTTTGTAACATAGCAGGCTATATTAGGCCATTTCAGATTCACACTACTGCTAGTTAGGGTATTTGTAGTTCTCTACAGCAGGCACACTAACCTAAGAAACTATTTGGCTCTCTAGAGCAGATTCAATATCTCAACAGACTATATTTCACAACAGGCCAATGTAGACTGGAGCAATGTAAGTCAAATGTAAGTTGTACCTGAGTTATAATGACTCTTCCCCAGCCCTAAAGCTAATCAAAGCTCTAACTCACATTGGATTCTCTAGATTTCCTGGGTGGACATTGCTTCTGAATAGTGACAAGCACTTGTGAATCAGGAATAGGAAAGGTCATGAAAGTTGTTGGCTTAAGAGCAACGTGACTCAGTGTCCTGCACAGTTGTGTAATCTTTTCCCACACCAGCTTCTTCTTTGATATACTCTATATGAAAGATGAAAAGCAAGTTCAGCCAATGCCCCTTGAATACTTGGCCTCTCAGCTGTGACTGAGAACTAGTGTTGGTACCAGCTTTCACATCAGCACCTCACACACACAACACTATGGATTCCCTCAGAGGTCCATCATATTCCCTCTTTTATTCAACATCTACCTAACACTCTTATGAAAATGTGATTAAATCATTAACTCTCACCTGTTACAACTATGCATTAGACACCCAAATCATGTTAAAAATGGATGGCCTGGAAGACATTTACAATTTAAAACTTGATGACTGGCTCGTGCCAAAAACCCATGAATGTTTAAGAACCATCTAAAGCTCAATACCTGAGATTATGACCTGTGGACAATGGCAAAAATACCAGCCTACTGCTATATGGCCTAAGGATCATGAGGCCTCACCAACAATATCAAGAGAGGTCAGAATCCTTGGTGTGCCCGCACTCATGTTATATAAAATACAATGCCAAAATGCTGCTGCAAGACATTTTCTCGGTCTTGACTCGAGAGCTTACATTACTCCAGCCTCGCAATTACTCCACAGTGTAGCTATAGCTAGAAGGGCAATGTTCACAACACCTTACGTTATCCACAGAGTGTCACGGTTTCGGGCAGGTCTGATCAGGACCATGGTTGGGACACCCCTTGAGAGTTTTCAAGTCTTTAGAAACTGGATTAACATCTGAAAATGTAGAAGTTCCACAAGCTAATTCTTTAGGGTGATCTTCAGACAAGATTGAGATTTCTTAATTGTAAGTGCTCTGTGGTGTATTCGTGGTATCAGAAATGGTTTTTTTGCAAAGCGTTTCTACTACAGGTAGTTGATCTTCAACTCTGTTAACATTGAAAGGTTGTTCTTTGGAAAGAAATAGAACTGGAGTCTCTCCAGAAATCACCCTTACACCTTTACCTAAATTTTCAGCTCTAGCCTTTGACTAGATGATGATTTCTTGCAATAAAACACTAAGAACAGTACTTATCATCAGATCTTCGAATACAAGATTCAAATTCAAGTCTTTAGTTTTAGTGGGAAATATTACATCTTTCAGTACTTGAGCTTCGGTTTCAGGTTGCTGGTTTTCAGGAGTCTTTAATTTCAGGGACACATCAGGTGACATAGGTATGGCTGGTTTTACATCAAGATCAGATACCGGTAGATCAGAGATCTGTTCTTCTCTAACCGTTGAGATGGAAACAGGATACACATTGGCAGGGATCAGCAGGTCAGGGTCAGTGGTTGAGGCTGCAACTGTGTCCAGTTCTAGGAGAAGGCTATCATTTCTTATGACATGCTGTTCAGTTTCAGATTGCTGGCTTTCTTCCTTGTCTGAAATTTCTATTGCTTGCTTTGACACAGAAGAGATTTTTAGACTTTCTGAGAAGTCCATTACATTCTTAGTAACTGCAGGTATTTCTTCACAGTAAGACAAATCCATTAATTCACTTGAAACAGGAACTGTCTCTTCATTATCTGAAAAGTCTATGATATCATTTGAAAGGGCAGAGGTATCCCCACAGTCTGAAAATTCTGGTGTGTGTGCCATTTGAACAGCACTACCTGCAGGTTTGTTCACCGCAGGGCAGGAACCACTGTCATCACTAGATTCAGATTTTTCAACACTGTTGCACAACTTGCCTTTAATCTCCAGTAAAGTCATATCTTGGTTTCTTATGGTGCAGCTATTGGAGTCTGCATCAGAACTCTCTTCTTCCTTTGGCTTTACTTGTTCCGATAGAGGGGCTGAGACACTTACTTCTGAAGGCTCGGATTCATCCTTTGAATCAAGAGGTGTCAAATCTCTCGGAGATGTCAGAGATTCAGTCAACTGTACAGGAATTTTCTCTTGAGAACTACAAGCTGAGAGAGAGTCTGAAGAAGAGGTTGATATATTTATAATTGGAGCTGTCTTTTGACTGTCATTAATAGAAGGGACAATCTGCTCTATAGTAGTCTTTGAAGAGGCACACGAAGTAGCATACTGTTCTTTAAGCCAAAGCTGGTGATCATTTTCTTTTTTCAGGTTTTCAAATTGCCTTGCATTAGATTCCATCAGCTGCTCTGTTACTTCATCTACCTTACAGATAAACAGAATGTCTGGTTCTGGTAACAGTGAAATATGCATTGATGACAAGAGCCCACATGCAAGATTTCTAGTATATGTTACAACATGTTCATCATAGAAGTCCAATATTTGACTTTTAATCTGCCAAAACTGCTCTTTTAGTGTGTGTATGTGCATATTGTTATCAAACCCACTCACAATAGAAAAGGGTTTAGCAGAGCTTTTAGGGATTGAGACTGGTGTATTATCATCCAGTTTGGGAAGAGCACAAGCGTTTTGAGTTGAACTAAGGAATCCCACAGTCTTTACTGATCCCTTTGATATAGAGTCTATCCTGCTGACTTGAAAGCTATGAGGGACTGGTAGGCCTTTACAAGAGTCAGCACAGCACTGAGGAATTGATACCGATGTACTGTCATCCAATTTGGGAAGAGCACAAGCCTTTTGAGTGGAACTAAGGAATCCCACAGTCCTTACTGATCCCTTTGATACAGAGTTTTTCCTGCTGACTTGAAAGCTCTGAGGGACTGGTAGGTCTTTCTAAGAGTCAGCACTGCACTTCGAATTCTGGGAAACTGGCCTAAATGGGCCAAAGCACTGAACGGAAAACAAGGGAATCCCGAGTGTGGCTTCTTGAACAGTGTCAGGGTTCTTTGTTTTGGCAGAGTCCTGGAGGTGAACTTGGGATGCACTAGCATGAGGCAAGGAGTTAACCAATTTTTCTTGAGGGTAAGTGTCTTGTGCAGAGGTAGCAAGAGCTCTTTCACTGTTAGGAACATTCTCCCCTGTTTGAGGCAATAGAATCTCCCAAAACTCATTATTTCTTTGTAATTCTTCTACAGACAGGGATTGGGGGTCATAATCACAGATATGATAATAGTTGAACATTTATGGATCAGCAAGCCAAGCAATGTAGTACTGAATTTGCAATTCTTTGATTTTCTTTAACAAGTCTATCCTTTAAACTAAGGCCTTTTTTAGAGGTCTTCAGAGAATGTATAGGTTTAGAAAGGGGTGCCTTTACATGATAGGAAAACATTTTAGGTCTGTGCGTGCCTTTACTGCTTGGGGAGCTTGAATTGTTTGGGTCGTGCATTCTGTCACGGTTTTGGGCAGGTCTGATCAAGGCTCTGGTTGTTACACCCCTTGAGGTCACCGAATATCCTAAAGAAATAGTATACTGGGGCAGAAGAGCAGCTAAAGGCATACACGTAAAGGACAGCTATGGACAGGCACAGGAAAGTAAAAGCAGAGCAATCCTTGTGTGAACAAACCGGAAACAGATTACTAATGGACAAACACGCTGGGCTTGTACACAGAGTAAGGCGCAGAACTTCCCACAGTGACAGGGAATGTCAATGCCTCTGTGCAGTTTGCTCTTACTGATAGTCACCCTGCCAGCCCCATAGAAAGGAGGCAGCAGAAGTGATTCTGTCTCTGGACCCTAGAACACAAACAAGGATAGTACTTACATACACAAGACACGCACTTGTGGGTCCAGCTGGAAACATAGTGGCGATTCCTAAGAAAACAGCAATAGCTCACTGTTAGGCACGAAAGACAACATATAACACTAGACAAGGATGGGGGGCTGGAATTAACACCTGGAGACCAGGAGCCAACCCCAGTACAAAGGAGGACACTTATACACTGGTGATGACTGAAAGAACACTTACAAGACACAAATACCCAAGAAGAAACGGAAACAGAAGGGAACAAACTAAGAGGCAGAGGCAAGAACTGGGAACAGGCTCAGGCTGAAGCAAAGGCAGTACTAGGACTGGAAAACAGGGCACAAACTTCTGGCTGGAACAAACAGAGACAGGACTGGGAAAAAGAGAGCAGGCCCTGGCTGAAACAGGCAAAGACAGGGCTGGAATACAGGGAGTAGGAATAAGCAGTAAACAGGACTGGGAAACAGAGAGCAGGTTCAGGCTGAAACAAGGCAGGAGCAGAACTGAGAAACAGGGAGCAGGCTCTGGAAGAAACAAACAGGTACAAGGCTAAGAGATAGGGAGTAGACTCTGGCTGGAACAATCAGGAGCAGGGCAGAGAAACAGGAAACAGGATCAAGCTGGAACAGAACAGGAACAAAACTGGAACACCATCCAATAAGGGGTCTGTGACTCAAAGGAATCGAACTCCAATGTACAACGGGGATCTTGAGGAAATGGCTGCTTATAAGCAGTTCCAAGCTGGGCTGCACAGGAGAGGTCTCCAGTGTGTGTAGTTTCAGACAGTTGCAAGTCCTGGGGGAGGGGATCGGTGAAAAGGAGCAACTGGATTTCTCCTATAAAAAACAATGGGAAACATAATCCAGGCTTTCCTGACTACCAGGCTGTGCATTATGGGATTTGCAGTCCCAAGAAGCAAATGTAGTACTACTCAAGTGTATCATGGTGAAAAGAGAAACAAACAGGAGTCAGCAAGGGACTCTAGAGAAGTGTTTAAGGTGATTCTCAGGCTTCCGACAGTCCCCTTACAGCGCCCCCTAGAGATGCGATGGCAGAGTCGTAACAGTATACCCCCCTACCAGTCTGCTCAAGAAGAGAAGGCGATCCTTTGGCTGAAAAAAGTCGAAGAGGAAAAGCCACAGCAAGAAAATGCAACACCAATCTTGGTAGATAAGTTTACAGTCCTGCCATAGGTGAATCTTCCAATTAGCAAAGCATGTATTAATACCCATATGGGCTCCAATGTCTTTCCTCTTTATTGTTTGATTGATATGGGAGTAGTACATGGAGTTGGTTTCTGGTGAAGTGGATTCAGGAGCAAGGAGATCTGGAATGGCATTATGGGCGGTATTCTTTAGGACATTAGTTTCCTGTTTAATACTTTCTTCTTTGGAGGAGATAATTGGCGTATTTGTAATTGTCAGGTCTGTAACACCTTCTGACAAGCAGGATATGTCTGTTTCTGCAGCAGTATTTGCATTGGTTGTGGTCTGAGGTTTGCAAAGCATAGAGACTTGAGAGACATGGGGAACTGGTTTTCTCAAGGTAAAAAAGTCCGAATTTTCTTTCGTCTTGGATGACTTTGGAGTATCAAATTCAGGACCATCAAGAGTTTTCAAGTCTTTAGAAACTGGATTAACATCTGAAAATGTAGAAGTTCCACAAGCTAATTCTTTAGGGTGATCTTCAGACAAGATTGAGATTTCTTCATTGCAAGTGCTCTGTGGTGTATTCGTGGTATCAGAAATGGTTTCTTTGCAAAGCGTTTCTACTACAGATAGTTGATCTTCAACTCTGTTAACCATGAAAGGTTGTTCTTTGGAAAGAAAAAGAACTGGAGTCTCTCTAGAAATCGCCCTTACACCTTTACCTACATTTTCAGCTCTAGCCTTTGAATTGATGATGGTTTCCTGCAATAAAACACTAAGAACAGTACTTATCATCAGATCTTCGAATACAAGATTCAAATTCAAGTCTTTAGTTTTAGTAGGAAATATTATATCTTTCAGTACTTGAGCTTCGGTTTCAGATTGCTGGTTTTCAGGAGTCTTTAATTTCAGGGACACAGCAGGTGACATAGGTGTGGCTGGTTTTACATCAAGATCAGATACCGGTAGATCAGAGATCTGTTCTTCACTAACCGTTGAGCTGGAAACAGGATACACATTGGCAGGGATCAGCATGTCAGGATCAGTGGTTGAGGCTGCAACTGTGTCCAGTTCTAGGAGAAGGCTCTCATTTCTTATGACAGGCTGTTTAGTTTCAGATTGCTGGCTTTCTTCCTTGTCTGAAATTTCCGCGGTTTGCTTTGACACAGAAGAGATTTTTGGACTTTCTGAGAAGTCCATTACATTCTTAGTAACTGCAGGTATTTCTTCACAGTCAGAAAAATCCATTTATTCACTTGAAACAGGAACTGTCTCTTCATTATCTGAAAAGTCTGTGATATCGTTTGAAAGAGCAGGAGTATCCCCACAGTCTGAAAATTCTGGTGTGTGCGCCATTTGAAAAGCACTACCTGCAGGTTTGTTCACCGCAAGGCAGGAACCACTGTCATCACTAGATTCCGATTTTTCAACACTGTTGCACATCTTGCCTTTAATCTCCAGTAAAGACATATCTTGGTTTCTTATGGTGCAGCTATTGGAGTCTGCATCAGAACTCTCACCTTCCTTTGGCTTTGTTTGTCCCGATAGAGGGGCTGAGACACTTTCTTCTGAAGACTTGGATTCATCCTTTGAATCAAAAGGTGTCAAATCTCTCAGAGATGTCAGAGATTCACTCAACTGTACAGGAATTTTCTCTTGAGAACTACAAGCTGAGAGAGAGTCTGAAGAAGAGGCTGATATATTTATAACTGGAGCTGTCTTTTGACTGTCATTAATAGAAGAGACAATCTGCTCTATAGTACTCTTTGGAGAGGCACAAAAAGTAGCATACTGTTCTTTAAGCCAAAGCTGGTGATCATTTTCTTTTTTCAGGTTTTCAAATTGCCTCGCAGTAGTTTCCATCAGCTGCTCTGTTACTTCGTCTACCTTACAGATAAACAGAATGTCTGGTGCTGGCAACAGTGAAATATGCATTGATGAAAAGAGCCCGCGTGCAAGATTTCTAGTATACGTTACAACATATTCATCATAGAAGTCCAATATCTGCCTTTTAATCTGCCAAAACTGCTCTTTTAGTGTGTGTATGTCCATATTGTTATCAAACTCACTCACAATAGAAAAGGGTTTAGCAGAGCTTTTAGGGATTGAGACTGGTGTATTATCATCCAGTTTGGGAAGATCACAAGCCTTTTGAGTTGAACTAAGGAATCCCACAGTCTTTACTGATCCCTTTGATAAAGAGTCTATCCTGCAGACATGAAAGCTATGAGGGACTGGTAGGCCTTTTCAAGAGTCAGCACAGCACTGAGGAATTGAGACTGATGAACTGTCATCCAATTTGGGAAGAGCACAAGCCTTTTGAGTGGAACTAAGGAATCCCACAGTCTTTACTGATCCCTTTGATACAGAGTTTATCCTGCTGACTTGAAAGCTCTGAGGGACTGGTAGGTCTTTATAAGAGTCAACACTGCACTTTGAATACTGAGAAACTGGCCTAAATGGGCTAAAGCACTGAACATAAAACAAGGGACTCCCTAGTGTGGCTTCTTGAACATTGCCAGGGTTCTTTGTTTTGGCAGAGTCCTGGAGGTGAACTTGGGATGCACTAGCATGAAGCAAGGAATTAACCAATTTTTCTTGAGAGTAAGTGTCTTGTGCAGAGGTAGCAAGAGCTCTTTCACTGTTAGGAACATTCTCCCCTGTTTGAGGCAATAGAATCTCCCAAAACTCATTATTTCTTTGTAATTCTTCTACAGACAGGGATTGGGGGTCATAATCACAGATATGATAATAGTTGAACATTGATGGATCAGCAAGCCAAGCAATGTAGTACTGAATTTGCAATCTTTGATTTTCTTTAACAAGTCTATCCTTTAAATGAAGGCCTTTTTTAGAAGTCCTCAGAGAATTTATAGGTTTAGAAGGGGGTGTCTTAACATGATAGGAAAACATTTTAGGTCTATGCGTGCCTTTACTGCTTGGGGAGCTTGAATTTTTTGGGTCGTGCATTCTGTCACGGTTTCGGGCAGGTCCGATCAGGACTCTGGTTGGAACACCCCTTGAGGTCACCGAATATCCTAGAGAGATAGTATACTGGGGCAGAAGAGCAGCTAAAGGCATACACGGAAAGGACAGCTATGGACAGGCACAGGAAAGTAAAAGCAGAGCAACCCTTGTGTGAACAAACCGGAAACAGATTACTAATGGACAAACACGCTGGGGTTGTACACAAAGTAAGGCGCAGAACTTTCCACAGTGACAGGGAATGTCAATGCCTCTGTGCAGTTTGCTCCTACAGATAGTCACCCTGCCAGCCCCATAGAAAGGAGGCAGCAGAAGTGATTCTGTCTCTGGACCCTAGAGCACAAACAAGGATAGTACTTACATACACAAGACACGCACTTGTGGGTCCAGCTGGAAACATAGTGGCGATTCCTAAGAAAACAGCAATAGCTCACTGTTAGGCACGAAAGACAACATATAACACTAGACAATGATGGGGGGCTGAATTAGCACCTGAAGACCAGAAGCCAACCCCAGTACAAAGGAGGACACTTATATACTGGTGAAGACTGATAGAACACTTACCAGACACAAATACCCAAGAAGAAACGGAAACAGAAGGGAACAAACTAAGAGGCAGAGGCAAAAACTGGGAACAGGCTCAGGCTGAAGCAAAGTACTAGGACTGGAAAACAGGACACAAACTTCTGGCTGGAACAAACAGAGACGGGACTGGGAAAAAGAGAGCAGGCTCTGGCTGGAACAGGCAAGGACAGGGCTGGAATACAGGGAGTAGGAATAAGCAGTAAACAGGACTGGGAAACAGAGAGCAGGTTCAGGCTGAAACAAGGCAGGAGCAGAACAGAGAAACAGGGAGCAGGTTCTGGAAGAAACAAACAGGTTCAAGGCTAAGAGATAGGGAGTAGACTCTGGCTGGAACAATCAGGAGCAGGATAGAGAAACAGGAAACAGGATCAAGCTGGAACAGAACAGGAACAAAACTGGAACACCATCCGATAAGGGGTCTGTAACACAAAGGAATCGAACTCCAATGTACGACTGGGATCTTGAGGAAATGGCTGCTTATAAGTAGTTCCAAGCTGGACTGCACAGGAGAGGTCTCCGGTGTGTGTGTAGTTTTAGATACTTGCAAGTCCTGGAGGAGAGGATCCGGTGAAAAGGAGCAACTGGACACAAACAATGGGAAACAGAATCCAGGCTTTCCTGACTACCAGGCTGTGCATTATGGGATTTGCAGTCCCAAGAAGTAAATGTAGTACTACACAAGTGTACCATGGTGAAAAGACAAACAAACAGGAGTCAGTAAGGGACTCTAGATAAGTGTTTAAGGTGATTCTCAGGCTTCCGACAGTCCCCTTACAGTGCCCCTTAGAGATGGGACGACAGAGTCGCAACACGGCACCTCCCAAGGAAAATTACAGCAATACCTACAAGTTCAAATCAATTAATACAAACAAATAGAGCACTGCTCTCCAGGCATCGCTACTTACCACCATGCCATCTTACCTTAAGAAATCCTTTGGAAGCACTGCTTTATTAGCACAGGCAGTCATAATCTGGAACTTACTATCTGCTGGTATTTGAAGCATTCAGGAGCATATACATTTCACAAGACAGTTGAATACATGGCTGTTTTTAAAGCAACTACAGCACCCAGCATCCCAAAAATAAAGCCTAGAAAGACAGTCGCAGCTCCAAGCACAATCCTCAGCTTACAGCCCTCAGACTGGTAACAATGTAACCAGCAAACTGCTTTTATATGTACCTACCTTAATGAGGGCTGACACATGGTTAGCCAGTTATTATGTAGCTACATAATTCCAGATATGGCATTTCAGGCCCACACTAATTCTGACACCATAACACTTAGTGGTTGGCAGTCAACTGATACCTTAACATTAACATAAGACATATCTTCTACAAGGGTTGTCCATCTCCAGTATTGTGCAGCCAATAAACTAGACATCACCAAATGAACAGGCATGGAATACCCAAAGAGATCTATGACGCTGCTGGTCAATCGAAGGACTTTAACCGAGTACGCCACTGGTGGTCAAAATATCTATACACCATGGCCACTTCTTTATATCTCACAATGACACTCAGATATGGGATGAGAATAACAATTCCCATCCTTGCAGATCTCTTTATTTCTGTATCCCTCCAGTCATGCCAGCAGAGGTCCACAGCTATATACAACATTTCTGATTCAACAACCTGGTACAGTAACCAGCTAAGCAGACTAAATAAAGGAACCTGCAGAGTTGTTTAAAGCTGCTAGCGTACTGAAATACAAACTACGCCTCTGTGTCTCCCACACCGCATCATCCACCACACTGCTGTATGCTGCACCTCATTACATGATAACCACAGCTCGGTAGTCATCACGCACGACATGAAAATACTTCCCACATAAGATCACGTAACAAAAGCAACACCCTTTGAACCACACACCCTGTATGGTGTAGCCTGCTGCACATGTAGGCGGGAGCTGCAGTGTACCACATAGGGGTAGTAAGTGCTATAGAAATACTGCAATATAATACAATACACTATATATCCTTTGTGCATTAGCAAGATGTGTTTTCATCCTATTATAATCTTTGTCTCCATCACACTTGAGAAATACAAAACAAAATGTGCTTCATTTGTGCTGTCATAACTTTGATATAATTTGAAAAATGTGTGGAGTTTATTTACAGGTATTTCATGTCTTGTGTATTAGAAACAAAGTGACATCCTGTAGTCTTTGTCACAGTAAAAACTCATTTCACTTTGCAGCTGGAGAAAGATAAGTAAACAGCATCACCATGCTAAAAGAATAAGCAACAATTTGGAAGAAGACATGCAGCCTTATTTATATCTTGGCAGTAACTGTCCTGCTTTCAAATTTTCGACTGAAACCCATCCGCTGCCATAACAGTCCAACCTGCGTATTTGAATGTTGGCAGTCCCATAGACGAAAAACTGCATTCAAACCGCTGTCTCTGCCAATAAATACCAGCTGTGTTGACGATGGGGAGGGAAAAGGGAATGCCGGATGTCTATCCTTCTCACCATTGAGATTTGGATGTGCCTTACTGCCAGGAAAAAAGTGCGATTTGACCTGCATGTATTGGTTGGCGGATTCGGGGGAAAAGGGGTGAAAACTCACCTTCTTTCCTCATTACACCCCTGTCTTTGACAGGACATGACTGGACAACATCTGCTGTCATTGCAGCCACCAGCCCACGGAGCAAACACAACACCCCTCCCTGTCATTGGACTTGAGGGTAGGGACGCCATATTTCCAGGGTATGTTGTGTGGGCACTGCAGACCACTGCAGGCATATTCATGTCATGCTATTTTTTTTTTTAAATCACTGTGACATGCATATGACAGGGACACAAGTGGGTCAGATATGGATGGGGACACACTGGTAAACAACACATATTGCACACATACACAACTGTCATTATGGTGCCAGTATTCTTTGGCAAATGAATACTGGCACCACAACAACAGTACATTCACACCTGTCAACTGTGCCCATGTGTGCAGGACCTGTACCTGTCCAGTTGTGCTGCGAGTTGTGTGTATGAGTCAGTACGTGTGTATGCAGTGCGATTGGCTTGGTGAGGGGGAAGGAACTGGAGTGGGTGGTTGTCACTTGCAAGTGTGACTGACGTTATTGTGTATGTTGTGCTGCTGTGTGACACATTCAGGTGAGTGTTGTAGGTCTGTGGTGGACATTGCCATGATATGTATAATTGTGCATGTGTGTGAGTGTGTCTGTGTATATGAGTTGTGGTTGTGTTGTGTGTGGGTGCAGTGTGAATGGTGTTTGTATGTTGTGTCATGGTAGATTTTCTACTCAAGCAGCACCTTCCTCAACTTGAGTGGAAGGTATCTCAATGCGAGAGGTAGCGACCTTCCGCAACCACCCGCGTTGAAAAATTTCACTGAGCAGTGGTCTGAGTAAGATTTTCCATGCTCACCAACTTAACCTTGGTGATCGGTAAAGAGGAAAAAAACTCAGCTCTGCTCAGCTATGTGGAGTTTTTCAGAAATCCGCACTCTAAGAAGTGCCCAGAGTGGGAAAAACTCTGCAAACTCCATGAGTGAAGCAGAGTTTACTGCCCACCCCTTGTTCTGTATTTTCAGAAGAGCAATAGGTTATTGTGTGAATGTGGTGTGTTGTGTAGTGTGGGGTAACACATATGGCTAAGGTAGAGTGTGTGTGTGACACTTACCTCGCTTCCATGGCAGCTGCCATTACATGAAGTCAATTGGGTTCCACGGGCATCTCCCTCCATCAGCAATCCGTTACCAGTCAATCTGCTTACAGAGCTGTAACATCTAAATATGAGAGGCGGGAGATCATGGACCTGACGGTCTTTTTGGGTCTGCAGCCGACGTGGCTTGGCGGTATGACCAACAAGATCTAAATCAGGGGCATAGTCTGACATCTTTTGAACACAGCAAAAGTGACAAGGTAAAAACAAAATTTAAAGTCATTTTTATTGCTCATTCACCTTCTGAACTTCATCATGCTTATTTTGGCAGTGCTGCAGCACCCCTCACCCCCACGCCTCTACTCGTCATCGAAATTGAGTTTCTGATAAATGATGTGCTAACTGCTTTTATCATTTGGTGGTGGGGGGGGGGCAAAGATTATTATGGGTTGGCCAGAACCTCAAATGCCCCCGTGGCTATGGACCAGCTTTTCACAAAGTCAAGGAACTCTGAGATGACTTAGAATATCTTTTTAACCTACAGCTGAGGGTTTTATTAATTGTAATACATGATTGTCCCATTATCCTTTTCTCAAAAAGATTATTTCTTCGGTCTTCTGCTCCTGCATATGATGAGTTTGGTTACTAGTGATGTCACAAATAGACTGTAATAGGAACATTAGAGAGAGGTTTTTATGCAAGGATTGCAGGCTCCCATGTACTACATAAAGAACTGCCACATGGGTTGTCGAATAAAAAGTGCAAATGCATTGGACGCCTGCACTCCTATGGCTGTCAAATAACACAGACTGAGAATGGCATTCATGGGGCATAGGAGATACTGTCTGCTTCACTCTGCTAAATATATTGAACTCAGCCTGTGTCTGAACCATGATGCTCTGCATGGAATCCAGGAGAATCCATCAGTCGTATCCACAAATACAGCAGTGAGCTATATGCCTAAAAGAACACACTTTCTGGCAAACTCTCCTTGACCACATCCAACATTTTGCCACTCCTGAATCAAATCTCAGCAAGGCCCTGAATTCACCTCCCTCAACATTAGTGAGTGCTGCCTGAAAGTGGGACAGCAAGATATGCTACTCATACCGGTTGTGTAAGACTCTCTTGTCATAGTAGATCTTTGTAGATCCTAAGCTGAGTGGGTGTGCCCTCAGCAAGTTTAAAACCCTCTTTTAAGATCATCCCAGCAGGTCACCAGTTAAAAGCACCTGCCACATGACGTTGAATGCTGTTGCAGGGTTCTGCCCTATAAGGGAAAGTAACTGGTTACCTAATGTGATTATGAGTCACAACCTCCACAAAACATATCCAATTTACCTATGATGCTTTCCTATATTACTAGACTCTTAAAACTAAATGTGAATACACTTTGTATTCTTTTTTATAAAAATTTTATTTTTACTAGACAATACAATCATTGATTGTTATATGTGCTTCCTGTATTTGGGATTATAAATATACATCACCCTGTTAGGCTCAACTGCTCGACTCATGTAGCCCCTAAAGTCAGAAGAGGTACTAAGCACCCCAGTCAGTTTGCTGTAGAATACAGTTCCCTGAGAGTGCAGCGAAGAAATTGGACAACATTTGTTACAAGGATCATCTCTTTGCCATGGGTGTCATTCCCAGGCCATTGAGAACTGGCCTGAGAATGGTGGCAAGTGGTCAAGAATCAAGAGTCCAAACTTCATAACAATCAGTAAAGTTCGGTACATTCATTCATCAGCGGTGGCCGCCACAAATCTCAAGAGGAGGGGCGGGGGGACAGAGACAGAAGGGGAAAAATAAAAAATAAACAAATAAACTTACCTTACTGCCGTCTCCATCTCCTGCCACCTCTCTCTTCTTCCCTCCATGTGGTGTCCCAGCATTCACTGGGACAGTAGGACAGGCTCCCCAACAAACCAGGTGCTGCTTTCATGCTAAACATAGCATGAAAGCAGCATCAGGATTGGTCTGAGTGGCAGTGACTGCCGCTCAGACACAGCCCTGGGGTCTGCGCAGTTTCTCAAGCCCGGCTGTGCAACACAGCCGAGCTATAGAAACCTTTGTGCGTATGTGTGTTTGGCCATCTTGAGACGGCCGGCCAAACACACATGAACACTTGGGTGTACTCTCTCCTCTCCCTCCACCCACCTCCTAAGGCCCTGCCCCTCCCTGTACTGCTGGATGAGCCAGAAGATGAAAAATAAAATGGCAGTGCAACTATTGTTTTATTTGTAATCTCTGGGCTCTTGCCCAGGGGGCGACGCTTCTTCACCATAGCGAAGGAGTCACCCATGTCATTCATTTGTATATACTAAAATAGCAGATAGCCTTGCGTTGAGGAGGCTAACTGGGAGGCTTTCAGTTGAAACCAAAAATGTGATAGAGGTAATGCTTGGGTGTATACCTTAAATATCAACAGCAGAATATTGATGGAACATAATATCAAGGACAAAATATCTAAAAAAAAACATCAACAGGTAAGTAAATCTGGATTTTCTATTCCTAACTCCATATATATGTACCTTGGCAATGTATATCTTCAAGGTAAGTAGATTATGGAGTTAGTAATAATAAATTTATACATCACTATATGGACTTACCTTTCTATATTTTGTCGCTTGATATTCTGTTGATAATATTTTTGCACCACGATATTCTGGGTGTTGATATTCAGTAGTAAAACCAATGCCTTTAATAATCTCAGCCAGTAAGTAGTCTGGGCACATACCAGTGCTCACATTCCAGAGCTCTGTTATTTGCTCACTGCATGGTTGAGAGCCTGTAGAGGTTGCGCTAACCAGTCCAAGAGGATCTGATGGTCCCTCAGAGAATGGTTATGCCCAAAGACATGACAATGCACCAGAAAGGTCTAAATACAGGATAGACACGGCTGCCTCACTCTGAGATACTCTATCTGTTGTGTATTTCTGGAGAAGGATGAATAGAAAATAAATTGTTGAAGAAGAAAACGCAAAGATTGTTGCCCTACAGTTTTAGTTGTATCTATCTTCTTTTTATTTTGAACACTGTTCATATATTTATGCTTAATGTCATTTTGTTGAATCAGTTTCCTTAGGATGCTTATTTAATTGGGTGAGGATTGAATTGCACATGTTCCATAAAAATAGTCATAACAAACATATTTCTTTAAAAAAGCAACAGAGCATCACCCATTGTGATCAATATTACAAAGCATCAATGACTATAGGATATAATACAATTATAGATTAGTAGGTCCAATGTATGTTTCAGGGACACCAAGGCCCTCATTACAACCCTGGCGGTCGGTGTTAAAGCGGAGGTAATACCGCAAACAGGCCGGCGGTAAAAAAAAAGGGATTTGACCATGGCGTTTACCGCCATCCAAAACCGCCACTTTAACACAGCGACCTCCAGGGTGGTAATGGCCGCTGGGCTGGAGACTACGGTCTCCAGCCCGGCAGCCGCCACAATCCCACACTCGGAATTACGACCCGGACTACTGCCATGGTTTTCATGCCAAATGTACTGCCACGACAACCATGGTGGTAGGCACCATCAGTGGCAGGGAATCCCTTCCCTGGCACTGATAGGGGTCTCCCCAGGCCCCCTCCCCAGAGTCCTCCCCCTCCTGCCCCCACACATATACACACCCACACGCATACCCATATACACCCATGCACACACGCATACCCACCACCACCCATGCATGCACACATGCATACACAAACACCGCAACACACACCAACATACCTTGTCATACACATGCATTCACAACACTCAAAATCACTCATTCACGCATGCATCCTACACGACTCCCACCCGCATGCACGCATACCAATACATACATACACACACCCCCCTCTCCAGTCGGAGAACCCAACTTACCTGCTTGCAGGGGGTCCTCTGGCTGGAGACAGTCTGCGGTGCTGCTGTCAGCAGCAGCGTCCGCCAGCAAAACACCGCCAGGCTGTATCATTGCTCCTGATATGGTCTGCAGTGTTTTGCTGACGTGGCAGCGATGCTGTCAGCAGCGCCACCTTACCGCCGTCCACCGCCATGACCGTCGGCGGTGTTCCACCAGCATTCTGGTGGAATACCGTTGGCGGTCATGATACTGGTAGGCGGCTGGTAGCCACAGCGGCGGTATGTTGGCAGCCGTCGCTGTAGCAGTAGGCAGTCAATACCACCAATGTTGACATGAGGGCCCAAATGTCTTCCTTTTACCTGTAGCAAAGAGAGAAAGACAATGCCATCTTGACAAGTGTTTCTTAAGCCACTTGGGCGCATTATATATTAGTTAGTACATTTCTGTTTTGTAATTATTTCTGTTGGCCATCATTTTATCTTTTGGACCTTTAAAATATGATTCTGAAATTGGGGTATACGAATGCCTGTATGCTAACATCTTAGTAATAAAGAAGAATTTAATATATGTTCAATTATTTTTAATTACAAAAATACAACACCTAGACCCTCAGTATAACTTTGGCGGTCATGGGACCACCACGGTGGCGATGGCGGTTGCACTGCTGCTGGGCTGGCGGTGAAGACCGCCATATTATGACCATGGGGGTGTTCCCAACAGAACACAGCCAAAATACCGCCAGTACTGCCAGTGAGGTAGGCATCTCCAAACCAGTGGGGACCATGTTTCCGCCGACCACATTATGACCCAGCACACTGCCAGGATTTCCAGGGCAGTTTCACCGCCACAAAAGTGCTGGAAGAAACAAGCAACATAAAAGGAGACACTCACCTTCAGATACACAGACACGTCCGCAGCCGCCACAGAACCTGAACTGGAAGTCTTCCTACTGCTCCTGCTGGCCATACAGCTCCAGAACTAGCTATGGCGACGAAGACAACACCCGTAAGTACAGCCACCAGGCACACACTGGAGGGAAGGCCATTAGTATGCACCCACACACAACACACAACTCCTCCACAGCTAGCCATGCCAACACACCCTCAAACATACACCGTTACCAACACAAAAACACATCTACATACACACACACAAACAACACACACCACGGCCAACATACAAGTGTCATACACACACCACACTGCACACTCACAGACACTTTTGCCACTGTCAGACACATCCACACATAGCACCACTGCGTCACACAACCACAACACCATCGTAACCATACAAACACTTTGGCAGAGAGGCACAACGCACACCTCTACAGGAAAACGCATACTGCCAGCAACACGGAACAACAGCACACAACCAATACAACCAATAACACTGCCAAACAACCTGTCACATCACACGCCACATCCACTGAACACACAAAGTACATCACAGATGCATTACAACACACACACCGCCATCATGCCACACAGAACTAACACAACACATCACAAGTCCATAGCACAACTCACCCACACAACTCATGCCGATCCCCAATCACATCACATACACTGAAGACACACACCAAATCGCACATATAGAACACATACATCTGAAAGGAAAGGCAGGACAAGTATGCAGACCTCAACACCAACGGGTGACTGGTGAAGATATATTAAAATCATGTCCTCATGATATAGGTAAACTATATACAACAGAAGCCTACTGGCCAGTCCAAAAGTCCATTGGCCCAGACACACTGGGCAGAGTTCCTGGCCCCAAATTGACTCCTGATTGTAAAGTGGCCTTCATATGGCAGGGACATCAATGGGCATGTGTCTGTTGGCAGTGTGCAGGGCAGTGGTGAGATTTGTGGTGCCTCTGTTTGTCTTTGCGAACAGTGTCTATTGAGGTGGATGAATATTGGTCTGACTGTGTGCTCTGGATGGGTGTGAGGAGAGGGGCGTGGGATTGGGCATAGGTAACTGCACGGGGACGGATGATGAAGGGACACTGTCTGCCATCAATGAGGAAGCCAGAACCTGAAAGGTTCTCTACAGGCCAGTCAGGGCACCGTGAATGCCTTCCAGGGCGGCATTGGCCTGCTGCATCTGTGATGCCAGATCCTCAATGGCATTCACAATGGTTGATTGTCCCACAGAGATGGGCCTCAGGAGGTCATTAGCCTCCTCATTGAGGGCAGCAGGGCTGACGGGGCAGAGGTGCCTGTGGTGAAGAAGATGCCCCTGGGTGGTGAGCTACAGGGAAGGCAGTGCTGGTAAGGGGGGTGGCAGACAAGGATGGTGCTGGGCTGGTCCCAGATGGGTCCGCCACCCCCAGGGAGCGTCCATCGGAGGAGGAGGAGGAATCTGAAGAGGATGTTGTAGATTCAGTCTCCCCTGTGGCACTCCCTTTGCCCTCCGTTCCATTGATCACATCGGCTCCGCTGGGCTGTACCTCCTGGCTCCCGTGGGCTGCAGCTTCCCCACTTGCCGGAGCCGAAGCCCTTTCTCCTTTACCTGATGATGCAGATGCACACAAAGACAGAGGAGGAGAGGGAGGGAGGGTGGAAGAGAAAGAAAGGGTGCAGTGGGTCAATACCTACATATCATTCACACAAACTGACAACCAAATGAACTGCTGGTATCCCATACCACTGCATAACTTTACATTGTAATGCTCAACTTTGGGAAATTAGAGGGGAACTAGAAGCTATGCACTTTAATCCAAATAATGTGGGAACATTGGCACCTTTGACTACATGAAGGGTCATACAATGCACGGTAGCACAGTACTTGGCACACACCCACTGTCGTTTACATAGACCTACCTTGTACTCCTTACTCTAACGATTCCTCCAAGGCAAGGTATCACGCTAACAAATCCATCAACAATTTGGCCAGTAACATTTTGTCCCCTGCAGCCATCTGCATCTGAGGCAGCTGATTGAGATCGCACCAATTACCTCTGTCATAATGGCAGAGTATTAGTGATGGCAGTGCCCTGACACGTCAGGTATACTGATGCTGATGGAAGAAGCTGGTCACCCAAAAGATGACAAATGTCAGGAGACAATATCCAAAACATAAGCTCCTACCCGCATGAGTCACAGTCGGCATGGATTTGGCACACATAACTGATACAATTCCTTCAAGGGTGGTCCATACCCATAGTTGATGTGCAACTACCAATGACTAGTAGGCTACCCAAATCCATACATGCCTACCATTAGGGAGGTGTGAGTGTGTAATTACTCTCTTGTGGCTTCTGTGCTGTCCTTAAGCACCCACCCACCTCAGGGTGGGCCACAGCCAAAATGCAGGCCATTAGGGAGGTCAGGGTCTGACTGGCACCCCTCCCTCATTGGGTGAACCTCTCCAGCTGGGCCTCCCCAGTCTTCCAGGCCCAGCGTCTCAGGTGCTCCCACCGCTTTCTACAGTGGGTGCTCTGCCAGACATGGACCCCCAGGGTCTTCCCTTGCTTGGTAAGAAGAAAGTTATGTAGAGTGCCATCACACCAACAGCAGTGGGCATCACACATCAGATACATCTCATGCCCACTCAAACGTGTCTTCATGGCACTTCCATACCTACTCCCTTGCCATCTACATGCATCCACTCTGTGTGCATTATCTCCACGCCTTTCAACCCTACACACATATCACCATCAGACGGGACAGGAACATTTGACTCACCTGCTGCTCTGGAGCACCATACAACTGTCCACACAGGAGTAGGACCTCGTCCACAAGCTTTTCCAGTTCCTCCTGGGTGAAGGCAGGGGCCCTACCTCCTGCAGGATGTGGTATAATGGCTTCCAGAGACAGAACACAACAGCTCTTGCAGTGGCGGTCTTGCTTGCACAAGAGACAGGAGTCAAGTGAGCTATGCAACACAAAATGGCAGTTACAGCTGCTGCGTACATGACCGCCACCACCGGCAGTGATCATCATTGGCCCCAGTCTCCCATAGGCAGCAATGTTAGCCAATGAGGATCTGCACGGTGGTTGCGACAGCCTACCGCCATGATGACTAACGCCGGCAGAATAAGGTCACTTCCATCTGTCCTGTGCTTGCAGGACAGGCGGCTGCCATTTTACATGTAGCTAGTGTATTGTAGGTGAATGATAAGTGAGTTGTGTGATTTTTAGTGGCATGTGCATAGATTAACCATGTTCACACATCAAAGCAAGGTTCCCACATGTGACATTTAGGGTTAGTCAAGTGTGTGCACTGATAACTATGACACAACATGTGCAGTCTCTTGCTGCATCATTGATGGCCTAACCAAATGTGTGTGTTTCCAAGCTACATGTATAGTTTTAGGTGGCATGTGAATTGTCGACATCAACATGTGGCCTTTCTTCTCTCTTACTTCTAGATACCTTGCAATGGTGAGAATGAAACATGCACTGATGTACCGGCCCGTAGTAGACCCTGCTACCCTGGAAGAGAGACCCAATATTCAGATCTATTTCTGAACCGTCAGACCATCATGGAACTGTGTACCCAGTTGGAACCAGATCTCTTGCCAGCCATCTGTAATTCCTATGCCATCCCTCCCACAGTACAGGTCTTATCTGTACTACAGTTCCTTGCCTCAGGCACGTTCCAGATGACAGTGGGCTTGGCAGCAGGGATGTCACAGCCTATGTTCAGTATAGTGTTGAACAATGTACTGTGTGCTTTACTGAAACACCTGGACAGCTACAACAGGTTCCCCCATCGTGCAAATTTGGCGACTGTTAAAACTGACTTCTATGCTATGACACATGTCACTCATGTGATAGGGGCCATAGATCGCACCAACATTGCTTTGGTACCTCCCAGGGTGAATGAACAAGTGTACAGGAACAGGAAAAGATTTTACTCCATCAAGTCCAGGTGGTGTGTCTTGCTGACCACTACATCTCACAAGTGGCAGTCAAGTTTCTTGGATCTGTGCATAACTCCCACATCCTGAGGAAGAGCAATGTGCCACACATGATGGCACAACTACAGAGAGAGAGGGCCTGGCTCATTGGTATATATCCAATAGTATGTGTGCAACTGTTATGACACCTCTCTTCAAATTCTACCCTGTGTCTCCACCAGTTTTGTGATAGGTCCAACCTTTGTGCACACAGGTGACTCTGGCTATCGTAACCTTTTGTGGCTAATGACACCAGTGAGATATCCAAAAACAGATGGTGAAAAACATTTCAGTAAGGCCCATGGCAGGATGAGACGTGTCATCGAGAGGACCTTTGGCTTTCTAAAGACCAGATATCACTGTCCACACTTCTCAGGAGGTGCCCTGCTCTACAGACCTCTGGAGGTCTGCCAGATTGTAGTTGCCTGTTGCATGCTACACAATCTGGCTCTGAGACATCACATACCATTACTGGATATTGAGGAGGTGGCGGCTGGACCTGTGGCTGATGATAGTGACATAGGCACTGATGAGGAGGTAGATGATGAGGATGTAGCTGACTCTAGGACAGAGTTGCTCCAACAATACTTCCAATGATCTACAGGTATGTGTTGTGTCTTGTATGTAAACTGTACTCCTGTCTGCCTTGTGACATAGTTCATCCTAGTGTGTGCCATCAATGGAGGTGCTAAGTGCAGCTATCCCTCTGTGTAGGTTTGTGGCAATGGCATATTGCCCATCAGGGGAGGTGCCACTGTTTATATGCCAGTGCTATGTTTACTGTGCTGTTGGCTGCGATCACATCTGCAAGGCAATGGCCAAAATGTATGGTCTCAGTAATATAGTATAAACTGCTAAAGGACTGGCAACCAAGGTTGTGTCAACAGTATAGCGACTCATTCTCACTGAATACAATGGACGGGTATAGTAGGTAACTCACTTTGACTGTGTACTCGGCTAGTTGGGTAATGTGAGCTGTGAGGGATGGACCATTGGGAATGGATTTCTAGAAAATGTGGATCTGCTATGGTCATTTGTGTTCAAATGCCACTTGGGTACTCGCACTAGGGAGGACAACAATGTACTGCATGTGTGTTGGCTGGGCAACAGTGACTCCTATTGTGATGGTTATCCCTGTCTTGATGTATTTGCAGGTATTTTGGGTGGTTCTACTCTGGTTCGTGCCTTGATTGGTGGCTCCCTTGACACATGATTTGAGGATGAGTCTGTTCTAATACCAAACTTGCTGCACGTTTCTCCCCCTTCTGTCCATATTTCAGACATTTGCTGATCAATGATTTAAGTAAGCTAACATATTGTGCAACAGTTATTTCATACATGTTACAATAAAGACAGTTAAGCAGTAGTTGTGCTCAAAGGTGTTTATTATGATTTACAAGTGCAATGGGTGATGAGTGGGGTCATGGTGGTTGAAATCATCAGAGCAGTTGGCCCAGCTGAAGTTAGTTAAGGCCCAGTATCCAAGGACCATGATGAAATGCAGAGATGACAGTGGACAGATAACAGGGTGTGTCAGTGGCACACAAGGGAGAATATTCAGGAGAGCCTCACTTCCTGGCAGTGGTCTTGGCATCAGCTCTTGCAGTATGTCTGGCTGGATGACCTTGTTTGTTGGGGGGGTTCCTCAGCTGCAGAGGGAGGGTACCAGTGGCCTGTGAGTCCTCTGGCAGGGCCTCCATTCTATTAGCTGAGGCCGATGTGGATGGGACAGACGGTATTTGGCTAGTGGAAGGGGCCTGCTGGTGGAAGGGGGACGCACACTGGATGGATGTGAGTTCCTTTAGCACCCCTGCTATGGAGGCCATGGTGGCATTGTGAGCCTGCCACTGCTGCATGGCCTCCTGTTGGTATACCTTCTGCAGTCTCTGGTTCTCCTGCAAGGTGGAGAGTATCTGGCCCATCTTGTCCTGGGATTTCTGGTATGCTCCTAGGACTTAGGAGATGGCCCTCTGACCAGTCCTTTCCCTTGTGGGCCTCATCCCTTGGCCCAAAGGTGCCCTCTCACTGGCCCTGGCCCTCTGTGCCTGTGTCCCTGGCACGGTGTGCCCACACCCATCTACACCAGGACCTTTATCATCTTGGATGTGAGGGGTAGACTCAGGTCCCGGTACTGTGGGGCACACTGCTATTTGAACATTCCTTGAGACACAGGTTTGGGGACAAGGGGGTCACCTGTGTTGTTCTTACCACAGGGGTGGGGGCTCAGATGTGAGCAGGGTGAGGCTGGTGGTGGTGGACTGACCACATGTCCCAGATGGGTCAGGTAAGTCGTCAATGTCCAGACATCTAGATCTGTAGTCCTCACTGGGGCCTTCATCCTGGGGAGGGCTGTCTGTCTCTGGCATCCTCTGCAGAGTGGCAGTGGCAGGGGTAACTGTGGGTGGAGAAGGGGAGAGTTACATTGTGGAGGTGTATTTGTTTGTATCATTGTATGATGCATACAGTGACTTGCTTCCCTGTGATGACAATGACAGATGCGGCACTGCATACACTGTTAGTGGGTGATGGATTGTGGAATTGGTCCATGCTCCATGGAGGTTCTGGATTGTGGCTAGTATAGCTGTCATTGCCATGGAGTGGTGCGCAGTCAAAGCATCCAATTAATGTAGCTGGTGGGATGGTTTTAGGTGCAGGTGCTCCACTTTGAAGTGGGACTGGCAGCTTCTCATGTGTGGGCAGTCATGCATTATGGGAGTTGAAGTGATTGTCATTGTGAGTGTTATCCGTGCAATAGGGGTAGACTGTGTGGTGATGGTGGCAGTGGGGTGGTGTGGCATGCAGGTGAGGGGCATTCGGTGGGGTGAGGAAGTATGAGGTGGGTTGAATGAGGGAGTGATAGGGTGGTGGGGACGCATGCTGTACAGGAGTTGTCAGTGGCAGCGGAGTGTTGGTGACTTACCGGACTCCAGCCCTTCGATTATTCCAGGTATGCTTTCTGGATGCAGTATGTCCAAGACCTTCTCCTCCCATGATTTGAACTGTAGGGGAGGAGGTGGGGGCCGACCGCCAGTCTTGTTGATGACAATGTGGTGTTGTGATGCCATGGTACACACCTTCTCCCGTAGGTCGTTCCACCTCTTCCTGATATCCTGCCTTGTGCGTGGATGGTTGCCCACTGAATTGACCCTGTCCACGATCCACCGACATAACTCCAGTTTCCTGGCTATGGATGTATCCTGGACCTGTGCTTCAAACAGTTGTGACTCTACCCTGAAGAATTAATCTACCATGACCCTCAACTCTTCGTATGTGAATCATGGGTGCTTTTGAGGGAACATGGTGGTAGTAAAGTGGATTGTATGGGGGAGTGTTGTGCACAAGGGTGATGTGTTTGGTGCTTGATGGGGTATGTTGCGTGTTTTGATTGGTGTGGTGGTGGGTTATGGGTATTGTGTGCAGTTGTGCTTTGTGTGACGTGTGTGTGTGAGACAATGGTGTATATGGGCAATATATTGGGTATAGCAGTATCTCCAGGTCTGTGTGAATTGTTTCTTTTGCAAAGGATTGTGGGATGTACGGGGGGGGTGTTTGCTAGCGGTGTGTGCGGTGTGTTTGATGTGTCTCAGGTGTAGGGTGTTCGTTGTGTCCAATGATTCTTTGAGTTTTTTTAGGTGTATTTTTGAGTGCGGCGAGTTGCACCACCAATGGTTTACCTCTGTGGAAGGACCACTGTGCTGATTTGTGGGTCATATTTTGGAGGGGGGATGTTGTTGGTGTGGCGGTGCTGGTGGTGGGACTGCCTCTATCCCGTCCTCAGCCGGCTTGGCGGTGTCCGATTTTTGGCTGGTTTTGGTTGATCTTTGTCTGTGACTCGTAATACGAAGGTTGTGAGACCGCCAACACTGGCGGTCTTTTGGCAGCTGCCACCACGGCAGTCTTCAGAAGACTGCCAAAGCCGTAATGAGGGCCTCAGTTTTTCTCTTAAATTTTTGGGTGTATTCAAATTAACATATACTTATTCCATATTAGCGCTCATTAACACTCTTTCACTATAGATGGGATGGGGTGGCACAAAAATCAGCCATCTTGGAAGTTGGTCTAAAATACCACCTATTTAAAAGGGCAAGAGCTGCCAGCAATGGACGATATCCTGACTAAAGGAAGCCTGGCAGAGTTACTGGCATTGGTGGATATTGATTTTTTCAATTATATTTTTATTGCATTTAAAAAAAAAAAGGCAATGTTCTTTAGCAGCAGACAAAAAATACATTACTAAATTAGTGCAAATAGCTAAAAGTGCAAATGCATAGCAAAAGCATAGTGATTCAGAACAATATACACAAACTAAACAGGAGCACAAATGCTCATCAGCTTAACCTCCGTGGGATGTATAAAGTGCAGGTGCATGATCAAAGCACCAAGGGCCAGATGTAGCAAACAGTTTGCATGTCACAAACAGCAAATTTCGCTGTTTGCGACGTGCAAACTGCCCTTGGCAATGCACAAAACCCCTTTTGCGATTCGGTAACCTGGTTACCGAATCGCAAAACGGGTTTGCAAGTCGCAATTAGGAAGGGAGTCCCCTTCCTTATTGGGAGTTGCAGTGCAATGCCAGATTACTTTGTGACCGCGAATGGGGTCGCAAACCAATCGCAGTTAGCACCCATTTCAAATGGGTGCTAACCCATTTGCAAAAGGGAAGGGGTCCCAATGGGAGCCCTTCCCCTTTGTGAATGGCATTAACAACATATTTCCAGAGCAGGCAGTGGTCCTATGGACCACTGCCTGCTCTGAAAAAATGAAACGAAAACGTTTAATGTTTTAGTTTTGTAATGCATCTCATTTTCCTTTAAGGAAAACGGGCTGCATTACAAAAAAAATAACTGCTTTATTTAAAAGCAGTCACAGACATGGTGGTCTGCTGTCTCCAGCAGGCCACCATCCCTGTGAGTGCCGCGAGTCTCAAGGGGGTCGCAAAGTGCGACCCACCTCATTAATATTAATGAGGTGGGCCTTTGCGACCCCCTTGAGAGTCGCAGATGGTGTTAGGGACCCCATCCTACATTCCAATTTGCGACTCGCAAATTGCAAGTCGCTCTGACTCGAATTTGCAAGTCGCAAATTGGAATATACCCACATCTGGCCCCAAGTAGCTACCAGATTGATAAATATAGAATTCCCATCCTGAATATAAAAATATAATGCATTCATCTGCCATTTTCACACAATGTGGGAGCAATCATGCTCCATCTATAGTTAACCTTCTTCCAATATGTCAGATACCATAGAAATTTCAAGTCAGCAGGTTTTAAAACAAGATCAGACTAAAAGAAGTGTTATTGAGTAAAACATATGCAATTAGCAGCAGAAACAAGAATTGCATGGGTCAGGGCAAGCTCTAGTCCTCCAGAGCACAGCAAAATCATGTCAACCGAAAAAAGCCTGCAGCTTATCCTGGTCCCCTCTCTGCTCCAGTCATATCTCCAATTCATACTCTCCATCCACTTTAATATAGGAGACCAGATCCAGACTCCCAATCTCTGCGCCTTCCGACACTTACATTCATAAATGCTAGTTTCCATATCATACAATGCCAAAAGCCCAGACCTCTATTCTGAAAAAGTTGGGGACCCCGGGCTTAGCCAGCTTGATGCAGTTGATCTGTGCAACTGCCATAACAATAAATAGCAAAGACAGTTCCCTCTTTAGGGACCAGTGCTATCAGCCAGCCATAATAGCATAATCAAAGGGGTCATTTAAATCTATTCACCAATAATTATATTGATGAAAGTCCCAATATCTCGTAAAAAAGGGTCTAATATGGGACATAAAAAAACATTTGCACAATGTCATCCTGATCTGCCCCACATCAATGGCAGCTGCCACTGAGTCTCTTGCCCTATCTTCACAACTTAGCCCAGTGATAGTAAAAATCGAATATGGTTTAGAATACTGGCTCTTTAACCCATCCATCAATAATCATTTACTGCTGATATCCAGTGATTCCTGCTAAAGCAGGCTTTCTAATAAAAATACTAATGAATATTCATGTATTCTGAGTAATGGATTTGCGTAGAAAATGTATTAACATAGAGAAAAATAATGCACGCCTTTGAAAATGTGTCTATGTGAATGGCCGCCAATGTTCACAAAGTGTACTTATTAATGGCTTATTAATATGAAATATGAAGCTTATGTTTGATTAATGTAGTAATATGTCATATTAAGGGTTATGCATTATGTAGTAGCTTTATTAATTGTAGGCCTTAACTTAGCGGAGGTCTTGGCCTAGTTTCATGGCCTCATGTCAAGCTATATTTCTGAAACGATTAATAAAACGTTTGCTTAGAGAACTAAATTGTAATTTTCCACTGTGCTGACCAAATGTGCTCGTAGCTAAAAGTCTTTCTGAAGAGAACCACTTGCTAGAACATGCTGTTCTTGTAAAAAGTAACATTATTAGTGTAATGTGTGTAAGACTGACTTTCTCAGGAGGAGAACAATAGAGGCACTAATTGGAGTATAATCTACAACAATATTGTTACCTGACAAGCCGGACGATGAGGACATTACAAGAGAAGCCAGTCAGCGACATCTGAACAGAGTACTAGAAGAAATTATTGATTTGATATTTTAGTTTTATTGGACAAAGTGTGGACATGCAATCCTTGACCAATAGGGACTTTGGAAGTAATTTTAGGAACTTTTGCCATTGCCTATTTGCCTATTTTCTATCTTGACAAAAGGCCATTACTTTACTGAGCATCCAGAGACGTCCTTTAATTTAATGCATAAAGACTGAGCTTTCCTGAACTTTGACGCTGAATCCTGATGCCTTGCTGACCAAACTGATGTCCTGATGACAAAGACTATCTTAGCTTGCCAATCCAATTGAGGAGAGGTATACTGATACGCATGTGTTTTGTTATGCCTATATGCTTTTTATCTCTAGGTACCAACCGCACAAGTTTGATCGAGCCAAAGTTAGATGTTTTCTAAATTTGTATTGACTAAATTGTTTTGCATGACCCTCAACATGGTAATGCTAATCTGGTGTTAGATAAGGAAACTCACTAATAAAAGCCTGCCATACGGAGTGACATTCAATTTCTTTCCTTTGCTGAATCTAAATGTATGTGATATAGTTTGACAATTGTTCTTGTTATTAATTTTCACCGTAACCTTAGAATGTGTAGTGATTCAAGTTTGAATTAGATTATGTTTCTTTCGCAGATTTGGACAGCTAGTGATGTTTCTGTATGTTTATCATTTGATTTTAAGATTATTTTACACAACATTCGCATTGTTAAAATAGGGAAATAAATATTCGAACTTTTTCTAAAAGGTGTGGTTATTCATGACTGAAAGGTCAAGGTGTGTGATAATTACTGACGCCAATTGATTACTAATGCTATTAATTGTCATTGATTATTGATGTTATTGATTATTGATCTGCATATCTTGGAATCTATGGTGGGAACATCCTAAATGCGAGTCAAAAGGTTCATAGACCTATTTGTGTCCCCTTGTAAGTTTACTTACTAAGGTCTGACGCGCTAACAGATGTGGCATCAGACTGATGGTTCATCTCCTTAGGAGCCCAACATAGATGCCCGGTGTAGGTATTGGATTTATTTTTCAATGATACAAATTGGAGAGAAAATTTTCCCTTGAGTCCTGAAATTATTTTCCCAGAATCTTGGATCTTGCCAATGGCTGTTTGAGGATGTTATTAATTCTAGTGATAGTGTGAATGGAGTAGGTTTTGCGCTTGCATAGCTTATGCAAATCGCAGGTGAATTGTGAGGTTTATGAGGGTTTAGTTAGTTTGCGTATTCCAAATGAAGTTGTAGAAGGAGTGTGTGTACTCCGCAGTGTGAGAGTAGGGAAGTCAGTGAACTTCACATGTGTGTGGCGCTTTGTGCTCAAACATTGTCCACGTGGTTGATGTACAGACCCTGTGTGGTCTAAGACTCCGGAGTATGTTGAAAAGTGTATGAGACACTTGTTTTTTGTTGTAATTTGTCGGGTTTAATAGGTCGAACGGGCATGGTCGACAAGTCAGAGTGTGAGTCAAAGTGAGTAAAAGAGAATTTTGACTGAGATCTGGTGAGTCCTATATGCACCAGGACAGACCGACTGATCAGTTGAGAGTAAAATTTGCGGGTCGAATTTTGCTTGCGAATCAGGGAAACTGAGAAAGAAGGAGCAGCTGAAAGAGCAGGAAGAGCCCTCTGTGAAAAATCTGTAAAGTTTCTGAAACGATTGTGTTACATTTCCTGTAGTAGACCAGCAGATTTTGTTTTTTTTGCACTAGTTTTGTGTGAAATGAAGTTTGGGAGGACAAGCCGTGAGACTTTGTCAGCCGCAGTACGTGTGAGTGTGACGTCATAGGAGCCGCGCTGGGATAGCTTGGTTAATGAGAAGGGTCGTGCACAGATTGGCAGTAGTCCGTGAGGCGCAATTGGTTGAGAAGGTGGGTGAAGAGAATTCTGGCAATAAAAGCCACTTCCTGATTTGATTTTGAATAAGAAAAAGGTTGAAAAAATGCAATTTTTCAAAGCTTTAAAGAGTTCTTGAAGGGGAGATATGTACATTACAACAAGTATAGGCGAAGCTTCACCACCAGAAGGTACACCAGCTTAAATTGTTATGGAAGTGAAGGGTGTTGTGCAATGTCTTTGGCTAAAGCAATGGTGCAAAGTGCAAGAGAAAATGGAAGCTTAGCATTTCCTACAAATGGATCATTCAGTTTGAGGGTTTTACAGCATTTAAGGATGGTGCTATACGAGTCGAAGCCCCTTCCGAGACTAGCACTGTTTGAGGCATTAGTGATCTGGGAGCTCGTAGCTAGACAGCTACAGCAACAGAAATTCGAGAGGAGAATGAGAAAAGCAGAAAAGACATTGACAGAGGCTAGGTGGGGAAGCTCTCAGAGAGTTTGGAGAGACAAGACATTCCATGGAATTAAGCTGTTCCCAGCAATTACACAAGAGGTGGAGAAAGAAGAAAGGATAGCTACTAGAAAAGCCCTTCAGAGAGCAGGGAGGCTATCCTGGACAGTGGAGGAAGAGTCAGACGATGATAAGTTTCTTACACAGTTACTGAGATATTTTCCACCGCCATATGCAGCAAATGAGAGTGGTCCGAGCACCAGTGCTGATTCTTCAGCTCCGACATAGGTTAATGCGACAGTGAGTCCGGTGAAGGTTAATAATAGCCTGACACAGAGTCTGATGCAGAGTAGTCAGAGTAGCCTTAACGCGCCTACTACTCCAATGGTACAAAATAAGGTGCAACCGCCAAATGTTCAGAGAATGTACCCTGATGTGCCTATTGTGGAAACTGCCACAAACTCAGTGGTGCCTACAGAACTGGTTTTCCCGAGACCGATGTTGGTTCAGACAGAACCATCTCCACTTTTAATGCCCCAAGTGCAGCCACAAGCCATGCCGAGGTTCACTCTATTAACAGGGACATAGTCAGATATGTCTTCAATGATGAATCAGAACGTGGGAGTTACTCTCCCGCAGAACTTAACTACCAGACCAACCCCAGATGCTATATCTCTACCAATTACTGTTGGTCCAGCTGTATCCTTATTTGCACAAAAGAAACATAGTATAGGTGAACAGGGCGTCATGACACAGAATGCAATGAGGGGAGGACATAACGAGAACACTTGAGTAGTTTCTCCTGTGGTACAGACGTTTGGCAGATCAAGATTGCTACTGGACCTTAGTCCATTCGGAGTGTTTCCAGACACTACGATAGGGTCAAACATTAGCCAGAGCTTGAAATTACTGACACCACAATTCCTAAATGCAGTTGCACACCGGTACAGGTTAGCAAAATCTTGTTGCAAGGTTGACTGCTCAGCAGTTGACTGAATGGTTAGACGAGCTGAATACCCCGCAGAGTGCTCCTCAGGGAGAGGAGTAATTGAATTACCTTAGACTAAGCATGGAAGCGGGTGAGATCATTGAGGGAACTATGGGTGTGAACAGGTTAGAACCCTACACAGACGCAGAGATGAGATATCTGTGCCTGAAGAATACAAGAGAAGTGAGCAATGTTCATCAGAAGCTTGCAGACCTGGCAGAGAAGTACAGCATAGAAATAGGGAAAACGAAGCATTTGAAAAGGAGTTACAGATTAGATTTTGAAACTAAAGATTTTGAACACATGAGATCTGCCGGAATGAAGGCACACCTTAAAGAATTACTTCAAAGTGCCAGACCTGGGGAGCATTAGACAAATGGGAAGGCAGATGGTTAAAGAAAAGTGACAAAAGGAAAAGGGATTCTGTGGAACTGACTGCAAATGTGCAGCATGACCAAGATCCAGTGAAGATTTTAAGGGAGGGGGGAATTTTGTTCATGTCCCCTGGAGCAGAAGTGACGTTCTATTATTTACAAATGATTATCCAAAATTGAGAGAGAAGCCAGTAGAATGGTACCAGCAGACAGAAAGGTTTGTAAAGCTTGCGAAGTGCCTGTGGGAGGACTTGAACACTTTATTAGGGATACTGGTCCCAGCTGATCTGTGGATAGAATGTAAGAGGAGTATAGACCGGCCAAAAAGGAGAACCAGATGGAGGTAAAACTACAGGTGCACCATCTCCTGAGGTAATGAAATATTACTATAAGGTGATTGAATTTTTGAAAATGAGAATTTCACCCAAGGACATTGATTGGCAGAGAATTGACAGGACAGCACAGGAAGCAAAGGAGTCAATACATGCGTATTTCAAGAGATTGTTACCGGCGTTCAAGCATTACAGTGGTACAGAGACAATTGAGGCGAAGGACATGATTCATTTTGTGTTCAGATTTGTGGAGGATTGAGACCTGAAATTAGCCATATGATTAAGAGTCATTTGATTTGTTGGCAAGCAAAGCTGACTGATGAGGTGTTGCAGTATGCAAAGTACTGTAGTGATGAAATTAATTTGAAGCAGAAAAAGCTGAAAGAGAAGGCAACGGTGATGCAGATTAAAGCTGCACAGACAGGCATGCAAGGGAATTTTCCTCAACAGCTACCACAGCAGCAGCAGGATAACATGATTTTTCAACCCCAGATGAGAGGTAGAGGTCGCAAAGGTAATATGAATTGTGGTCCAGACTTGGTTACTGTAGTAGTTCAGAATGATGTGCAGGGGATGAAGAAATTGTTGCCTTCTCACGCTTGCGGAGCCGTCGGACATTGGAAATGCGAGTGTCCGACGTTGGTGCAGGAAGTTGTGGTTCAGCAAAAAAATGGTGTCAATTCATTCCAGAACATGAGAGGACCAAGAATGAGTGGTCCTAATCCAAATTTTCAAAATAATATGAATCAGGTGCAGAATCTTCAACCCACGCAGCAGGTGCAAATGCCACGTGTGTAAACGACACAGTTGCAGCCAATGCAGCAGCAGGTTCCCATGGTACCTAGACAGAAGATTCAAAGACCTCAAGCCCCACTGGAACAGCAGCAAATGATGCTTGCTCAACAGGTCACAGGTCAGAAGCTTAACCAAAGTAATAACACAGTACACCAATTCCTGTTACACAGTGAGAATGGAATAAACAATGATTGGGTGAGTGAAATTTCAAATGAGGAGCCATGTGCTTGCAACGTCCTTAGAAGGAGAACGGAGAGGTCCCTATGTGAGGACAAAAGTCATGGGTCACAGAGTTTCGATCTTGGTTGACACAGTAAGATCAGCTGAGGTTCCAAACTTGCCCCTTTCAGGTAAAACTGTTCAGATTGTAGGGCTAGCTAACCAGTATTTAACCAACCCGATTACAGAACCAATTCAGGCTAAAATTGGCAACTTCCAGGCATTGCACAATTTTGTAGTCTGTAATTCAAATCCAGTATCCCTACTGGGAAGAGACTTGCTGTGTAAAACACGATGCTCAATTACTTGTTCAAATGATGGAACTGAGATTCAAACGAATAGCGATGATGAAGATGACCAAGCCCCAGAGACATCCTGATTTACAGGGAACAGTTAAGGAGAAGGTGTAGGATCTGAGAGGAAAAGAGATAGGTCTGATAAAGGGAGTTGAGCCAGTTAAAGTTACCTTAAAGCCAAATGTTATTTTTCCTCAAATTCCCCAGTACCACCTGCCACAAGATGTCCTTATGTAGGTCGCTCAAATAATTGCAGACTTTGGAGAACTAGGGGTTTTGAAGGAAGTATTGAGCAGCCCATGTCATTCACTGATAATGGGTTTGAAAAAGCCCTGTGGGAAAGTTTGAATTGTCCAGGATCTGAGAAAAGTAAGTGACATTGTGGTCAAATGTTGTCCCATGGTGCCAAATCCAGCTGTGATAATGTTTCAAGTTCCATGTGATGCTGAGTGGTTCACTGTCATTGACTTGTCGCAAGACTTCTTTTCTGTAGCTCTTCATGAGGACAGCCAATTTCTCTTTTGTTTCAAATTTTTGGACCGAGTTTACTGCTGGTGTCGAATCCCTCAAGGGTTTTCAGAGTCACCTTCCATATTCAATCAGATCTTAAAAAAGAATCTGGAGTCGTTGGAATTGTCTTTCCAATCGACCTTGGTACAGTACATTGATGACTTCTTGATTGCGTCCAAAACAAGGGACTAGTGCAAGTATGACACGATTTCCTTAATGAACCATTTGGGATAGAATGGTCATAAAGTGTCCCCAATTAAATTGTAATACTGTTAGAAAGAAGTGAAATATTTGGGTCACCAGATTGAGAAGGGATCGAGAAAGATATCCAGAGAAAAGGTTACAACCATATTGCAATTGAACCCCCGACCACACAGAGTGATATCATTATGTTTCTAGGGATGGTAGGCTACTGCCGTCAATAGATTCCCAATTTTTCAGTCATTTCGACACCATTGCAGAAACTGACTCACGAAGAAGTCACTTATCCCATAGCATTAGACCAGACTGGAAGGAAAGCGTTCACTAAATTGAGAGAGAGTCTGTGCAAGGCTCCGGCTTTGGGTATGCCTGACTAGACAAAACCATTCACATTGTTTTGTCATGAGCGTGATGCATGTTCTTTTTCTGCCTTGACGCAGGTCCATGGAGGTGTAAACTGCCCACTAGCATATTTTTTAGCTACTTTAGACCCAGTTTCAGCAGCCTTACCAGCTTGTTTGTATGCAGTTGCAACGGCTGAACAAAGCCTTACACAGTGTGAGGGCATTGTGATGGGATATCTCTTGACTATAATGGTCCCTCACTCTATTGAAATCCTACTTACAAAAACAAAAACCCCAAATTTAACAGGTGCAAGATTGACCAGATACAAAACAAGTATTCTAGCATTACCAAATGTGTCATTGAAAAGATGTACAGTGCTGAACCCGGCAACCTTACTTCCAAAAGAAAATGTTGAAATTGAGAAATTGGAAGACATTGAGCATGATTGTGATTGTCTTGAAGTAACGGACTTGTGCACAAAACTGAGACCTGACAGTAAAGATGCCCGATTGGAAGAGAATGACCAAATTATCTTTGTTAATGGTTTTTGTCTACGACACAATACAGGGACACTGAGAGCAGGATATGCAGTGTGCACAGTTACTGGTATCCTGGAAGCTTCTTGGCCTCGAAAAGTGTATTCTGCCCAAGTTGCGAAACTGGAAGCTCTTATTAGAGCATGCAATGTTTCTGCTCATCTTAAAGTTACCATCTATACTGAGAGCCAGTATGGATTTGGAATAGTCCATGATTTTGGCCAGTTGTGGTCACAGAGAGGTTTCATTACCTCTTCGGGTTCACCAATGAGAAATGGTGAGAAAAATAAAGAGCTGTTGTATGCTATCCAAATGCCTGAAAAGATTGCTGTGGTGAAATGCAGTGCACATCTGAAGTCTCAGGACTTCGTGTCAATGGGAAATGAACATGCAAATCAAGTCTCGAGGTTTTGCACATTGAACTGTATATCGTTCAAAGATAAGTGGGAACTGATACCTGAAGAAGATGAAGCATGTCCGAGTTTTGCATTGAAAGCAATTGACACATTGGAAGAATTGAAAATGCTGCAGAATAATGTTGACAGGGAAGAGAAACGTTCATGGAGCATAATGAAATGTGTGCAACGACAAGATGAATTGTGGGTTTCGGAAGAAGGGCAATTAGTTTTGCCTAATAGTTTGTTGTCTCAAATGGCTAGGTATTATCATGGTCAAGCACATGTTGAGAGGGATGCCATGATTAATTTGTTCAAGCTTGATTGGTTCTACCCAAGGTTTAGACAGGTTGCTGAAGCAGTTTGCCATTGTTGCGTAATTTGCCAACAAATGAACGCGGGGAAAGGGACAGTGGTTAATTTGAGCCACATTGGAAAAGCAGAATGCAGATGGCTTTTATTGAGATGACTGTGTGTGGTGGTTTGAGATATGTGTTGGTGATTGTTTGTATCTTTAGTCACTGGATTGAAGCTTACCCTACATATAGAAATGACAGTCTCAGCAGCGAAACTACTGCTTAGGGAACTGATACCACGTTTCGGGTTTCCGATCTCTTTAGAATCAGACAGAGAAAGTCACTTCAACAATGAAATAATTAAATTACTGTGTGCAGCATTGAACATTGAGCAGAAGTTGCATTGTAGTTACCACTATGAAGCATCAGGACTAGTGGAACAGATGAATGGTACCTTGAAGTCAAGGATTGCAAAGATGTGTGCGTCCACAAATCTGAAATGGCCCGACGCACTGCCTTTAGTTCTGATGACAATGAGAAACACACCTGACAAGAAGACAGGATTGTTGCCGCATGAGATCCTTATGGGCCGAATCATGAGGTTGCCAGCGGTGCCTGCAAATGCACTTGTCACATTACAGATAATATGGTGTTGGACTACTGCAAAGGTCTGGCTGATGCGGTATGCTCTTTCTCTTAGCAGGTAGAAGCCACCACGCTGCAATTGATCCATGACCCAGGGCACAATCTGAGGGCCAGAGACTGGGTTGTGGTTCGGAAACAAGTGAGGAAAATGTATTTGGAGCCTCGTTGGAAGAGACCTTACCAGGTAGTTCTGACAACTACCATAGCTGTGAAGTACGCTGGAGTTCCAAACTGGATCCATGGCAGTCACACAATGAAAGTGATATGCCCGACTGATAAAGAAGCAGAGTTGTTGAAAGTACCAACAACAGCAAACTGAGACCAGATCTGAGCCCGTTGAGGACAGTTCAGTCACTCCTGTGAGAGACGAAGGAGAAGACCTCCAGGAGGGTGACGGTGAGCCTATCTCAAATGAGGCACTATGAGAGCCTCATCAAAGGAGGGCTTTCCCAGAACCAGATGATTTTGAGAGACAAACAGAGCAATTGCTAGGCCCAGAGGGGGAAGGAGTTGAGGTGGATCAAAGTCACTGTGGTCTGACTCCTCCTGACAGGTTGCAGGTCCTTCAAGAGAAAACACCATAGAACAAGGAGAAGTTACCAGTTCAACAATGAAAAGAACATTGACCAAGGATCCACTGAAAGGAGATACGTGGCCGGAGTCACAAGCAAAGAGAAAGGAAGTAGTTGTTGAAACAACAATTGAAGAAGTAGTAGATACAACAAGGAGAGAAGATCTAAGTGAAGGAGAATTGAATGGTGATCGAAAGTTGAAAAGAAAGAGAATAGCAATTTGAAGTTTCGCAGGTCCTGAATTGGCGTATGCAACTACAAGTAAATGGCAGAGAGAAATATTGTCTTTGTTTTGATCAAGACATTCCAGGTCAATATTTTGGCACTTGAAGGAAGCTGATGAACAAAACTGTTGGAAACATTTTAGAGAAAGAGACTGTTGAAAGTAACTGGAAAAGACTTTGATAACCTGATTTTACTTTTTTTTTAAACCTGATTTTGAGAAGCTGCTTACCGATTTCTGACAAAGGATCCTGGAAGTGAGACTGAAGCTGTAAATAACTGCTAAAAGAAGATTTTTGTTTTGATTTTTGCAGCCCTTTTTTAAATTTCTCTTCTGCTTTCTGATTCTTTACAGATCATGAGTAACATTAGCCAGCAGGGTAGGAAAAATAGGTGTGTAAATATATGAGTACTGGTTTGTATGTGGGATATTGTTTGTGGTATTGATTGTGGGAATGACCATACTTCTGCTTTTGAAACAACTACTGCACTAGCAGCAATAGAGAAGTTTAGGTTAGATGAGAAGCATTTGCATGAAGGTACTAATGCGCCAGGGGGACTTTCTTCTAATGTCTTCTATCTCTTACTGACTGAGTATGTTGAGACAATGGATGCAAGGAATTGTTATGTGTGTACGCAGATTCCTTCATCAGTAGAAGAAGGAGTTACTTACCACAGTTTGCCTCTCACTTATGGGATAAGTTATAGTCTGTTTCTAACAAGATTCTGTAACCAGAAGTACATCCAGTACTTCTACTCTAACCAAGATGTGGTGTTTTCGTTTGTCCCTATAATTAGGTATTTGAGTAGAGTAGCTAAGGATATTGACATAGTATTAGTTAGAGGTTTCTTTGAACCTACATTGACATTTGGCACGGCTTATGCACTTCGCAATAACTTGACATGCTTGCTGACACATTTAGAGAAGAGCTTCTTAGATCACACAGATGATAGGAGAAGGGTGTTGAAGGAGAAGTTAGAAAAAGGCTTAGAGAAAAAGACATACAAGAAAGATTATGCTTATAGTGCAACGAAAACACAAGGTAAATTAGCTCTAGATGCGCAACACGTAGGGAAACTTTGTGTATATAGGCTTAAATCATGCACTGACAATTTATTTGTGGGAATGAGTGAATGTAGACATGTGTTTTTGTTTCAGAGTAAATGGACATTTCTGCTGAATGGACAGGATCCAGCGACTCCTGGGATATATTACATCTGTGGTCCTAATGCTTATTACCGTCTTCTAAGAGGATGGTATGGGACATGTTATTTGGGAACAGTTTTCCCAAAGATTTTTCAAATGGATGACTTAAAGAAGTCTCCTAAAGTGACTAAATTACATTATATCAAACAGGAGAGAGTCCGCTTCTGGTATAGTGGGAGATATATTTGGAGCAATAATTCCTTCATTGGGAGTTGTTCTGAATTTTATAAAGATTAGAAAGTTGTCTACTATTGTGGATAGCATGCTGACAAATTTTTCAGGAGCCATACTCCTGATAGATCCTGAATTAGCTGCTGAAAGAGCTATGACTCTTCAAAATCACCTTGCTTTAGACGTACCTTTAGCAAAGGATGGCTGAGTTTGTAGAATGCTTAATTCTACAAATTCTGTTTGTTTATTCCTGATAATAGTAAAGAAATTAGGAGCTTACTTACTAACCTGACTACTGAAAGTGCTGATTTGAAAGAAGTGAAGGAACCAGGTGTTTGAGAGAAAGTTGGCAAAGGTTTTGCTTCAGTGGGAAATTGGCTCAGCAACATTGGGAAAGGGATCTTATTGAAAAGTTTACAGGGGGTGTTAATTATCATGGTTGCCTAAATGGAAAATGGGAAATATGTAAATTGTGTAAAAGAATACAATTGAAAAGGTCAAAGAATATTCAGAGGAGAGAAGAAAAGAAAATGAAAAATTGTTAAGGGAAAATTCAAAAAGAGAACAAAGATTTGAAGGTATTGAAATGACAGAATTTTAGCTGATACAAAAATTTGTGACTGATAGTTTAGTGTGATGACACATTTAGTCATCAGAGGAAGGATTGCTAAAGCAGGTGTTCTAATAAAAATATTAATGAATATTCATGTATTCTGAGTAATGGATTTGCGTAGGAAATGTATTAATATAGAGAAAAGTAATGCACAAATTTGAAAATGTGTCCATGTGAGTGTCCGCCAATGTTCACAAAGTTTACTTATTAATGGCTTATTAATCCGAAATATGAAGCTTATGTTTGATTAATGTTGTAATATGTCATATTAAGGGTTATGTATTAGCTTTATTAATTGTAGGCCTTAACGTAGCGGAGATCTTGGCCAAGTTGCAGAGCCTCATGTCAGGCTGTATTTCTGAAATGATTAATAAAACGTTTACTCAGAGAATTAAATTGAAATTTTCCACTGCGCTGACCAAATGTGCTTATAGGTAAAAATCTTTCTCATGAGAACCGCTTGCTAGAAGATGCTGTTCTTGTAAAATGTAACATTATTAGTGTAATGTGTGTAAGAATGACTTCCTCAGGAGGAGAACAATAGAGGCACTGATTGGAGTATAAGCTTCAACAATATTGTTACCTGAAAAGCCCGACGATGAGAACATTGCAAGAGAAGCCAATCAGCGACCTGTGAACCGAGTACTGGTAGAAGTTATAGATTTAGGGGCATATTTATACTCCGTTTGCGCCGGAATTGCGTCGTTTTTTTTTACGCAATTCCGACGCAAAAGTAACTCCATATTTATACTTTGGCGTTAGACGCGTCTAGCGCCAAAGTCCATGGAGTTTGCGTCCTTTTTTAGCGTGGACACCTACTTTGCGTTAATTAGATGCAAGGTAGGCGTTCCCGTCTAAAAAAGTGACTCCGCGGCATGTGCGCCGTATTTACACTCCCGGGCAAAATTCACGCCCGGGAGTGGGCAGGTCAAAAAAAATGACGTACGGCCGCTTTTGCGCCGTTTTTTAGCGCCTGGAAAAGGCAGGCGTTAAGGGACCTGTGGGCTCGGAAGGAGCCCAGAGGTGCCCTCCCATGCCCCCAGGGACACCCCCTGTCACCCTTGCCCACCCCAGGAGGACACCCAAGGCTGGAGGGACCCATCCCAGGGACAATAAGGTAAGTTCTGGTAAGTATTTTTTGTAAAAAAATTTTGTGGCATAGGGAGGCCTGATTCGTGCCCCCCTACATGCCACTATGCCCAATGACCATGCCCAGGGGACAGAAGTCCCCTGGGCATGGCCATTAGGCAAGGGGGCATGACTCCTGTCTTTGCTAAGACAGGAGTCATTTCTATGGGGGTTGGGAGTGGAAAAAAATGGCGCAAATCGGGTTGAGGCGAAAAATTTGCCTCAGCCTGACTTGCCCCATTTTTTCACGCCCAAGCTCCATATCCCCCTACGCCGGCGCTGCCTGGTGTACGTTGTTTTTTTCAACGCACACCAGGCAGCGCCGGCGGCTAACGCCGGCTAACGTCATTGCTTAAATACGGCGCCCGCATGGCGCTTCAGAATGGCGTTAGCCGACGCTAATTGTTTTGACGCAAAACTGCGTTAGCGCAGTTTTGCGTCAAAAAGTATAAATATGGGCCTTAATATTTTAGTTTTATTGGATGAAGTGTGGACATGCGATCCATTGACCAATAGGGCCTTGGGAAATAATTTTAGGAAATCTAACTTATCCGGACTGCACTGAGAAGAAACCACCAGTTGCCATTGCGCATTTGCCCATTTCTTTCTTGCCGAGAGGCCATTACTTTACTGAACATCTAGAGACGTGCTTTATTTTAATGCTGAAAGACTTTGGGCTAGATGTAGCAAAGACTTTGCGAGTCGCAAACGGCGAAAATCGCCGTTTGCGAGTCGCAAATGCGTCTTTGCTATGTTGAAATGCATTTTGCGAGTCGGAACCGACTCGCAAAATGCATTTCTGACTCGCAAAATGGAAGGGGTTTTCCCTTCCTATTTGCGAGTCGCAATGCTATGCATTTTCATTTGCGACCGCGATTGCAGTCGCAAATGAAAGCGCAGTTACCATCCACTTGAAGTGGATGGTAACCCAGGCTCAAACGGGAAGGGGTCCCCATGGGACCCCTTCCCCTTTGTGTCTGGCAAATTTTTTTTTTTTCAGGGCAGGCAGTGGTCCAATGGACCACTACCTGCCCTGAAAAATACCGAAACTAAAGGTTTCGGGTTTTTTTCAAAGTGCAGCTCGTTTTCCATTCAGGAAAACGGGTTGCACTTGGAAAAAAAAAGGCTGCTTTATTTAAAAGCAGTCACGGACATGGTGGTCTGCTGTTCCCAGCAGGCCACCATCCCCGTGAGTGCCCTGAATCGCTATGGGTTCGCAAATTGCGACCCACCTCATTAATATTAATGAGGTGGGTCTTTGCGACCCCATAGCGACTCGCAGAAGGTGTCTGAGACACCTTTCTGCATTCCAAATTGCGAGTTGCAATTTGCGAGTCGCTGGGACTCGCAAATTGCAACTCGCAATTTGGAAACTTGCTACATCTGGCCCCTTGTGCTTTCCTGAACTTTGATGTTGAATCCTGATGCGTTGCTGATCAAACTGATGTCCTGATGAAGAAGACTATCTCAGCTTGCCGATCCAATTTAGAAGAGGTATACTGTTACGCAAGTGTTTTGTTATGCCTATTTGCTTTTTCTTTCTAGGTACCAACCACACTATTTTGATAGAGCCATAGTTAGATGTTTTCTAAATTTGTGTTGACTAAATTGTTTTGAATAAAGCCCAACATGCTAATGCCAATCTGGTGTTAGATAAGGATCCTCACTAATGAAAGCCTGCTACATGGAGTACCATTCAATGTCTTTCCTTTGCTGAATCTAAATGTATGTGATATTGTTTGCACAATTGTCCTTGTTAGTAATTTGTACCATAACCTTAGAATGTGTAGTGTTTCAAGCTTTGATTAGATTACATTTGTTTTGCAGATTTGGACAACCAGTGATGTTTCTGTATGTTTATCATTTGATTTTGAGATTATCTTACGTGACATTAGCATTGTTAATTTAGGAAAATAAATATTCTGACTTTTACTAAGAGGTGTGACTGAAAAGTCATGGTGAGTTATAATTACTGACTCCAATTGATTACTAATGCTATTGATTATCATTGATTATTGATGATAGTGATTGGTTAATAATTATTGATCTGCATATACTGGAATATATGGTGGGAACATCTTAAATGCGAGTCAAAAGTTTAATCGACCTGTTTGTGTCCCCTTGTAAGTTTACTCATTAAGGTCTGACGTGCTAACATTCCTATAGTAGGATTCCTTCTGTCTAAGCTCCCACTAAGCATTCTGGGCATTGACAACTGTTTGTAAGCCATGTGGGAGTATTTTATGTTAGTCAAAGCATTTCTTCCTTGTAATTATTTCTATTGGCCATCGTATTACCTCTTGGACCCTTAAACTCTGATTCAGAAATTAGGGCTATATTAACGCTTGTATGCTAACAACTTAGCAATAAAAATAATTTGATATTTGTTCAATTATTTTGACAGACAAAAATACAACACCTGTTACCTGAGTGTTTCTCTTAGATATTTTTATGTTTTTAAATGAACTTATACTTATTTCATATCAGCACTCAATAACACTGCTATAACTAAGATGGGGTGGCACAAAAATCAGCCATCTTGGAAGTTGGTGTAAAATACCACCTCTTAAAAGGGTCAGAGCTGCCAGCAGTGGACGAGATCCCGGCCCAAGAAAACCTTGCAGAGCTACTGGAATTGGTGGGTATTGAAGTGTTGATTTTGGTCAGTCACTTTGTCCTACAAGATTGTTCTGAAATGCCCAGGTACAAGCCACAGAATGAGAAATTGATTGCTTCACTCACAGTTACATTTTAGGATGAGTCCTTTGATCCAGACTGTGGAGCTAGAAAGAGACTTGTAGTCCCTCCAGACCATCTTAACACCTTAACATAGCTGGCCTATGATGTTCTACTTTTCAGATACTTGGGCCCAGATTTATACTTGCTTTGCACTGAATTCTCATTTTTTTTACGCTAATTCAGTGCAAACTTAACTCCCAATTTATACTTTGGCGCTAGACCTGTCTAGTGCCAACGTTTTGCAGTTAAAGCCTCTCTTATAGCCAACATAATTGATTGGTTTCTTATTGTAAATTGGATTCACCAGAAAGAGGATTAAAGATAGTGGAACAAATACCATCTCGACCTACATGAGGGTGCTAGAGCGTGCAAGGAAGTGATAGTTAGTCTTCTTCTAGATCATTTGAGAGTGCTTGGGGACAAATGAGTTAGCATCAAATTTGCATTTACAATTCTGTGAAGTCCAGTTGGCTACACGAAGAGGACAGAGAATCACTGATGATGTTTAGTAGGTTTATTACAAAGTAGTAATAACTTCAATATATGAGCATATCAAAATCAGATTATAAAGGTACAAAATCAGAAGCAGCAAGTTGACACGCCAAAACAATTCAGTCTCTTCAGTATAAGGCATATTAGAATTACCATCACAGCAATGCAAAAGCTAAGAAATAAGAATTTATAAAAGAGCTCAGATATCTTCTATGCAGTAGGAATTAAAACCGAGACATCTAGTTCAGTTCTAGGCTAAATAGGATTAAGTTCAAGGATTTTGGGATAAAGAAAGGGCAGTTGTCAGCATTGTACAGACCTCAGTAGGAGTCCTCAGAAAGTAAGGAATCCAGTGTTAGCATGAAGCTATGCCAGTGAGGGCAAGGGCTCTAAGAGGTGTTCACCTCTCAGATTCTAAAGAATAATGATTTTACTCTAACAGCGTGAATACTAAATTAATGTGGAAAGTTCCAGGAGCATCTGTATTTCGTGCCATTTAAACACGAATTATTTTTTCTTCTCACAGGGTGCACTTGCAACATGGAGTGATTCTCCCATCCTAGGGGACACTACAGAACAGACCAACCTTGATTTTCTTCTTCCCAGATAGACAATTGATAGCATGCACACTAAATTGTCCTGTCCGGTCTTCTTGCTCAGCCTCTCGATCTCTAATACACAATTCTCCTTTTGCCAGCTAAGCAATGAAGAATGTGCACCTGCAAAGGAAAATCATGTAAAGTAAAGTCATTACATTTCACACTTTAAAATATAGGCCTACCTATGCTAACTTAACAAGTCACAACTATTGTGCACCATTAACATTTGATTATCATAGAAAGCATAATGTGAGGATAAACGCAAAGCATGAGAAATAAATCATTTTAATAAATGCAATACTTCAAAATACAAGTTAAAGCTAGACATGAGGCTGCACAGGTTTAAATGAAAACACTAATTTCTACAAGGGGACACTTTCAATAATGTGGTTTGATGCTTCACTTCACATTAATAAGACACACAATATATATATGATGTTGACTACATTGTTAGACCACTTTTGTTACATGTAGGGGTGCAGCTAAAATCATGCTGTTCCAAGGCTCATGTGGTATGAGGTTGTTATAGCGTTCAAGGTTTCCACCTCATTCATACGAAAGATTAGTAGAGGTCTTAAGAGATTTACTAATTATCTGAAAAATGTGAGTGGTGCCTCACAGCCAGCATTGTGGTGGAAGTGGGATAGCCTCCTGCCATGGCTGCTTTTAGTACAAGTCGTACACAGGGAAGTGCTATAGAAGGGGATAGGTTTTAGCCAATTTAATTTTTTATGGGCACCCTGTCTATGGCTGCTTCACTTTGGAGAAGAAGAATTGAGAAGGTAATCAGAGATATGCTACACATTATTTAGCAGACTTTATGCTGAATCTTTAAAGGAAACTGATCAAACTATTGCACAAAGAGAAGAACAAACTGTATGTGAGTAAAATGTTACTTAAGGAATGGTAGGGCCTGAAAGCACACCCGGCTTACTGTGTTACTGAAGGAATGTCATGGCCTGAAAGCACAGCTGACTTACTATCGGGAAGGCTAGGAAATTCTGATCATGAACCTGGGAATTCAATAAGCCCTGGCGCACCCGTCACTGTTTTGACCTTCATGGGCCCCAGTTCTTGTTGCACTTTAGACTCACAGAATGTCACCACCACCTTCCAAAGGGCCTTTAATTCTGTTTTAATGTTTTTTAGACTTTCTGAGTCACGGTCCTAGATGATATAGTGGTCTTGAGTTTTAGTTTACAATAGTGAAGAGATGCTGATAATGATGTTGGTTCCTAACTCCTAATTCGCCAACCTTAGCCCCCTCTTAACATTGTCCATCTATCAAAAATACATTTACCAATTCAGAACTTTTAACAGGCACAGTGTCTCAAATGGTGAAAAAACCTCAAGGGACAAAGGGCACTAAAAAAGCAACATTGCGGCCATAAATATTTGATAAACTGACCCATTTGCCACACTGCTAGCCCGAACCGAAATCAAGAGTGAAGGGAAGCTGTTGGGCACTGCTGAGTATTAAAAAACCTTCTCTGCACTAGCTAGATTTCAAGGAACTCTCAAGATGGCTCTCTATTGTAGGGATTTTGAATTTGTGAAGTGAATGAGAACCACAGTAAAATAGTCACCTCTTCTACCGCAATCAATCAATCAATGAAATAATTTCTTAAGCGCACTACTCACCCGGTAGGGTCCAAGGTGCTGGGGGGGCGGTTTGCCGGTTACTGCTCAAAAAGCCATGTTTTAAGGGGCTTGCTGAAGGTTAGGAGGCCCTGGGTCTTGCGTAGGCTGGTGGGGAGGGAGTTCCAGGTCTTGGCGGCGAGGTGGGAGAAGGATCTGCCGCTGGAGTTGGTGCGTTGGATGCAGGAACTGTAGCGAGGGCAAGGTCGGCGGAGCAGAGCTGTCGGGCTGGTTTGTGGAAGTTTACTCATTCGTTGAAGTAAGCCGGTCCAGTGTTGTGGAGGGCTTTGTGAGCGTGGACGAGGACTTTAAAAATTATCCTTTTGTTGATGGGCAACCAGTGTAGGGATCTGAGGTGGGTGGATATGTGTTTGTGGCGAGGGAGGTTGAGGATGAGACGTGTGGCTGCGTTCTAGATTCGCTGGAGTTTTTTCTGAAGCTTGGCTGTGGTCCCTGCATAGAGGGCGCTGCCGTAGTCCAGTCTGCTCCTAACGAGTGCGTGGGTGACTGTTCCTCTTGTTTCTAAAGGAATCCATTTGAAAGTCTTACGTAGCATGCGAAGGGTGTTGAAGCAAGAGGATGATATGACGTTGATTTTCGAGTCATGGAGAGAGATGAGTCCAGAACGATGCCAAGGTTGCGTGCGTGGGTGGTGGGTGTTGGGTGTGGTCCGAGGGTGGTGGGCCACCAGGAGTCGTTCCATGCTGTCTTGTTGGGGCCGAAGATGATGATCTCTGTGTTATTTGAGTTTAATTTGAGGTGACTTGCTGTCATCCATTTGGCGATGTCGAGGAGTCTGGCGTGCAGGTTAATCCTGACGGTGGCTGGGTTCCTGGTGAGGGAGATGATGAGCTGGGTGTCGTCGGCATATGAAATGATGGTGATGCCGTGGGGGCGGAGGATGTTGGCGAGAGGAGCCATGTAGATGTTGAAGAGGGTAGGGCTGGGGGAGGATCCTTGGGGGACTCCACAGATGATCCTGGTGGTTGTAGATCAGAAAGGAGGAAGTCAAACTCTTTGGGTTCTTTCGGAGAGGAAAGAGGTGAGCCAGTCCAGGGCCTTGTGGCAAATTCCGGCATCAAAAAGGCGTGCGCGGAGGGTTTGGTGGCATACAGTGTCAAAAGCTGCAGAGAGGTCTAGGAGGATGAGGGCGACGGCCTCGCCCTTGTCCACTCTGGTCCTGATATCGTTTGTGCAGGCGATGAGGGCGGTCTCAGTGTTGTGGTTCTTGCGGAATCCAGACTGGGAGGCGTTGAGTATGTTGTTTTCTTCTAAGAAGCGAGACAGTTGTGCGTTTACTATCTTCTCAGCGACCTTTGCAGGGAAAGGGAGAAGAGAGATGGGTCGGTAGTTTGTGAGGTCTTCTGGGTCTGCTTTGGGTTTTTGAGAAGAGTGTTGACTTCGGCGTGTTTCCAAACGTCTGGGAAGGTTGCGGTGTTGAAGGAACTGTTGATGACGGCACGGAGCTGGGGAGCGATGATTTGGCTGGCCTTCTTGAAAATGTGGTGGGGCAAGAGTCTGTTGGGAAGCCTGAGTGGATGTAGTTCATGGCTTTGCCGATTTCTTCGTCATTGGTGGGGGTCCAGGAGTATAGTTTGTTGGTGCAGCGGGGTGTTGTGGTGTTGGTTGTGTTGGTGGTCGTGATGGTGGGTGCTGATGATGTGAAGCTATTGGGTATGTCTGTGATTTTGCGGTGGAAGTAGTTGGAGAGGGAGTTGCAGAGTTCTTGGGAGTGTGGGGGGTCGATGGTGTTGGATTTGGGCTTGGCGAGTTCTTTGACGATGGCAAAGAGTACCTTGCTGTTGTGTGTGTTGTTGTCTTTGCGTTCTTTGTAGAAGGACCGTTTGGTGGTCCGGATGAGTTGGTGGTGTTTGCGCATGGCTATTTTGAGGGTGGAGAAGTTGCACATTGAGGGTTCTTGGCGCCAGGCTTTCTTAATTTTTCTGCATTCTCGTTTGGAAGCCTGGAGTTCTGTGGTGAACCAGGGGGCGGTCTTGATGGTGCGGGTGTTGTTGTATGTTTTCAAAGGGGCAAAGGAGTCTGCGCAGGTTGCTAGGTTGTGGCGGCGGTGTTGGGGTCGTTGGTGATGAGAGGTGGAGCTTATGTGAGGTTGGAGATCAGGTGTTCTTTGGGGATCTTGTTCCACTTGCAGTAGGGTGTGGTGTGTTGGTGGTGGTGGTTGGTGGGCTTCATGAAGGAGAAGTAGTGTGAGTGAAGGTGATGTGGCTGCTGGAGGTGAAAATGGCGTCTTGGTTGTCCTGCTGAGTGGGTGGGTGAGGTGACCAGTTGCTTGAGGCCGAGGTTCGTGAGGTTGTCCAGTAGGGCTGTGGAGTTGCAGTCGTGGGTGCTTTCCAGGTGAAAGTTGAGGTCACCAAGGAGTATGTAGTCTGTGGAGGTGCGGGCGTGGGAGCTGATGGTATCTGCGATGGAGTCACAGAATGTGGGGCGGGCCTGGTGGTCTGTAGATGAGGGTTCCTCTAAGGGTGGTGTTGGCGTTGATGTGTATTTGAAAGTGTAGGTGTTCTGCATTGTCTAGGGTGTCGTTGGTGTTGGTGGAAATTTTTATGGTGTTTTTGTGTATTATGGCAATGCCTCCTCCTGGTTTGTTGATGCGGTCTCTACGGGTGATTTTGTAACCTTCTGGGATGCTATGGCGATGTCGGGTTCTGATGAGGGGTTCATCCATGTTTCAGTGAGGAAGGCGATGTTAAAATTAAATACAGTAAACAAAATACAAGCTATGGAAACTAAATGCAGAAAAACGAAATACAAGCTATGGAACGAAAATACACCACAAGACACTCTTACCACTAGGCACCAGGGATGAGGCGCAGGCGGTTGCCTGCGGGTTGTGGAGGGCCTTGAACTTCTTTTGCAGCGGCAAACGGCGGGGTCAGGGGCACAAAGGCAGGCTGGTGGTGCCGAAGTGGACTCCTGGCCTAAAGCAGGTCAAGGGGTCACACCGCAGGCGTCGTGTAGAGTTCAAAGGAATTGTAGTCCCTGCTAACTATGTTTGTATAAGAGTGCTACAATCTATTTCATTGTTTTTCTCCATTTGAGCATTGATGAACTGAATAATTACCTGGTAATAAATAGTAATTGTGACTTCCCTCGAACACCCGAGGCCTACAACACTTCATAGACATTAATGCCCCATTGTCTTAGAAGGTCTGTACTACGATATGCTATTTAAAAATTGCTTTGGCATTTAGCTTACAATCAGAATAGGCCTGAGGTCGCTAACATTCACCAGATGTCATTAGTAAGCAAAAAGAAATCGAACAAGAAATCCACTGGCCACTGAAACACTGACTAGTCAAAAGTAGAACATTGGCCTAGATGTCCTAATTAATCTCTTTGAATCTAAACCACCACCGTTGACTTCTACTTACCTTGATTTCTCCTCACCGGCAAACTCTCTACTATCTACATATTGATATGTCACCAAAACCCTCCATGAAAATGCTCCCTTGAAAAATATCTGCCACCCCTTCCAAAAAACAGGTATGCCAGCAATTTATCGAGAAGTTTGTAAACTGAAAAGGATATATCAAATCAAGTGAAATGAAGATCTAAATGTGTGAAACAAGACAAAATACTCGAAGTGCAAGGCAGACACAATATGTATAGTCTACAACACATAAGGAGCACCTAAACTGACCAAACCTTTTCACCACATACAAAAAAAAGATTTTTACTATGAATGCTTGACTTTTTATATTATAACCTGCTCAAGGTTGTCTGAAATCAAATAAGCTTTATTTTTTTATTTCCACCACCCGGGGACCGAGGAGCAGGCAGCCATTGTTGAAGGGCAGGAGCCCTTTAAATCCTGCACAGCGCTCCCGCCTCGTGGGACGCGCTTTATTTTTTTATTTCCACCACCCGGGGACCGAGGAGCAAGCAGCCATTGTTGAAGGGCAGGAGCCCTTTAAATCCTGCACAGCGCTCCCGCCTCGCGGGACGCGCTTTATTTTTTTATTTCCACCACCCGGAGACCGAGGAGCAGGCAGCCATTGTTGAAGGGCAGGAGCCCTTTAAATCCTGCACAGCGCTCCCGCTTTGCGGGACGCGCTTTATTTTTTTATTTCCACCACCCGGAGACCGAGGAGCAGGCAGCCATTGTTGAAGGGCAGGAGCCCTTTAAATCCTGCACAGCGCTCCCGCTTTGCGGGACGCGTGCGGGCGGCGCCCGGGGAAAGCCCGGGCCAAGGGCGGGCCCGTCATGTGCCTGTCAGAGACCGGAGGAGACTGGGCTGGGCCCCCCCTTTTTCATCTATAGTAAGGGACCAGACTGTTACCCAGTGTTGAGACTTTACATAATTTAATTTGGGCTATAGTAGTTCTAGGCAGCTTTATTAATATTAGCCTCTCCCTTTTAGCTCTCCTGTTGTCAACATAATTTGGAGAGCTTTATTAAATAAGTATATAACAACAAGTGGGGCGTTGACACCTTTTAGAGAGGGTGGGTAAATAGGGTCAGATATTAAGTGGCAGGACACCCATCTGAAGGGAAAAAAAGAAAGGGGGGTTCATAGAGGATACAAAGGAGCTGACATATTTTAGTTTACCCAGGGGTCTAGAATCCCGTGTCTGATACCTAGAATAATCTAAATAGTGTCTTTGAGTAAGAGCTTAGAGCCCCCATATTAGATAATAGATTTAGTAAAGGTGAAGAACCAAATATTTGATAAAGAGTTAAGGGGAAACGCAAGGCACTAGAACCACCACGGGGAAAAGAGAAAACCACAAAAAAACTTAGAAATGCGGGTGAAAATTGTACGATATCCGAAATTGATGACCTCATAGAGGAGGTAGAGTCTTTACTAAGTAATAGGACTACATCTCGGGAGGGTTCGGATAAAAAGATAACCTCATACTATACAAAGAAAACAGAAGTAGGGAAAGCGGAACCAATTGATAAGAAAAAGAGTGGCAGCCAGCAAGAGGAAAATGTATCCCCCGATAATAGGATAGCTAGCCACAAAGATGACCTAATTCGGGCTAAGCGCCATCCTCTAGTTACACTAGGAAGCATTAAAAAAAAGGGTCATGTGCAGAAGAGTGACATTGTGTGTTCTAACAAGTATGCAGTTCTGGCTGAACCTGTTATAAGTAAAGCGCACAAGGCCCAAGAGAGGAAATCTGTGGGTATGCATGATCAATCCATTCCCTTTGAACAGAAAGCTATAGAGAAGACATCATTAGCTAATCAAGATCTAGAGAACTGCTCAAAATGTAAAACAAGGAGTTTATCAGATCTCTATGATCTGATGACTGGATTAATGCAGGAAGTTAGAGAGCTTAAATTCGAAGTGGGAAAATTATCAGCTCTTGTGAAAAAGGGGGGGAATACAGGAACTTTTAGAGACCAGAGCACAGAGGAGACTTCATTAGTATCATCACATGTACAAGGTAGACGCATGTCCCCCCGAAATCTGAATGCTCAGCCTAACTCTATTTTTACTACAGCCAGTATAACACATGTACCACAAGAATATGTGAGAGGGGTAAATGAGGATAATAGAGGGACGCGTATTCACTCTGCAGTTAAGGCAGGAGAGCTACAACAAGAACTTGTGAATCCCTTAAGGGAGTCATGTTGGGAATAGGGTCACAAGAAGAGAAGATGAGAAGCACATTTAAACCCTATACTCCATTACATAATGGTAGCATGCATTCTTTTATAAGGAGAAGACACCATGAGGGAAAAACAAGGTCCCTTAGGACTGATGTAGTTTATTTGTTAAATGTTCCGAAACTGGCTCAAAACTGTATTAAGGATGAGGATTCCCTAAAGAATAAACTTACACATTGGATCAGGCATAAAATACATTGCTTATCCTTAATCCGCTCGGATATTACGAGGGCGGAAAGGATTCTAGGAGAGGCTGGGATGAAAGACGTTGTTGTTCTGACATTAAGGGAAGAAAGACTAATCGAAGGGTTGATCACTATGGAACAGAGAGCCAGGGCATCCACTGAAAATGCTATGAGATTTAGTTTGGACCCTTATATTTGTAAGTCTATAGCACAGAGGAGCAAACTCAGGGATGGGGGAACGCTATTGAGAAAAGGAGACTCTTACTCTGAAACAGTTGATTGACTGAACCAAGTATATTTGAGATCAATCAGAGACCCAACAGTAGTAGAGATCCAGGAAGAAATCAGTAATCAAGTTATAGGGGGAGGAAGCATTGAGGAGCACTTACCCTATAGAAAGGAATTGACTTTATCTCAGAGCCCTACTACTAATGAAATGTCTGCAATTGGAAGGGGGTTGGTCTCTATGGTCTCCTGGAATGTAGCAGGCTTAAAAAGTAAGCTTATAGACCCTGATTGGCATGATTACATAGAACAGTTCCATGTCTGTCTCTTTCAAGAGACTTGGTTAAAGGATCCACCGCATAAGCTGGGATACAAATCCTTTTTTATTAGTGCAACTGCTGCAACGAGAGGAAGGCCGTCTGGGGGGCTGGTTATATGGGTACAAATTTCCCGTAATATTGAGATATGTAAACATGATACATAGTCTGCTGACATTCTGTGGCTAGAATTAGGGGATAAAAACAAGGTGATATCCCATTTATTTAATGTGTATATAAGGCCCAGAAGATCAAATTTGGAGTCATATGAAATAGAAATTTTAGATGGCACGCTGAAAAAAAATCTCTGTAGGAGAGTCAATCATGATTGGGGGAGATTTTAAATGTAACTATGAGCCTATAATTGGTCTTGAACATCTGGCAGAAGAGGAAGACCTAGCAAGAGCAGTCCCCCATCTTTCAATCGAAGACTCGGTTCCGGGTACGGTTGCTGCGTTGCAACTTATGGGTCTCACATTAAAGCATGGAGTGAGGGAGTGTAATGGTAGAGTGGGCCAAGGTGGTCTTAATATGGACACTTTTCAAAGAGGTAATAAAGGTTCAAAACTAGATTACATTATGCATAGCACTATTACGTGGGAGAGAATAGTGACTTTCAAAATAGATAAGAGGAGGGAGAGTGATAATTTTCCGTTAGTAGTTGAACTCAGGGGTTACCTTACAGAATTGAATTGCTTGGAAAAGGATAAGGTGGAGCTGAAACCCATTCTTAGTAATAATCGAAGGGCAGTAAAATGGCCAGTGATATTGGGCAATTTGGGTGCCATGACCAATATTTATAATACATATATAGAATTAATGGAACCCCACGCCCATAAAATCTGTACTGATATCCCTATCTTGGATATTCATCAAGCCATGAGTACTGCACTAAGACCTTATTTTACCAGATACAACAACAAAATAAAAAGGGCAAGGAGCAAATCACTTCATCTAATCCATGGTATACCATTGAATGCAGAGAGAGGAAAACATTATTGGTAGAGGCCCTTAAACAGAAAAACCCAATAGCCGTGCAAAAGGCAGGGGCTGGTTATAAGAAAATTTTGGCTATAGCACAAAAAAACTGGGAGGTTCAAAAATGGCGTGACCTCTTAGAGGCAGCCAAACGCAATGATACAGTTGCTTTCTGGAAAATAGTTACTCACGGTAGGAAGGAGGGGATATTTAGTACTGAGCATCATATAGACCCCAGTGCCTGGGTCAATCATTTTACGTACCTCTATTCTGATTTGCCTAACCATGATGCATATCCTTCCTGGTCCAAAGAAGTATCCTCTTGGAGTGTTTTACCTGTTATACAGTTTAGTCTGGAAGAAACAGTGACTGCTATTGAAGCGATTAAATTAGGCAAAGCCCCAGGTTTGGACAAAATCCCTGGGGATTTATTCAAGCATAATATAGAAATCTGGGCACCTTATGTAAATTTACTTAGTAATACCATTGCAAGGGGGGAGGCAGTTCCTGAGACACGGAAAGGTGCAGAAATAATCCCTGTCCGCAAAAAAGGATCTAGGGAGGACCCTGGGAATTATAGGCCAATGAGCCTTATTGATGTTATGCAAAAAATGTATGCCAGGCAGCTGTTGAATAGAATAGGTTGTTGGATAGAGGAAAAAAACATCTTGACAATATACCAAGCAGGCTTCAGGCAGCAGACAAGCACAATTGACCAGGTCTTCAGGCTACTAGCAATAATGTGGAAATATACTAAACTAAAGAAGGGCCATTTGTACATTGCGTTTGTGGATTTGCGTGCGGCCTTTGATCTGGTTCCAAGAGACTCTCTATGGACTGCATTGGGAAAGCAGGGTATGCCGGGGAGACTTCTGTTCCAGTTAAGTATGTTGCACGAAAATACTTACGCAAAAGTACGGTGGGGCCCAAATGGTGAGTTGACAGATCCAATACCTATAAAACGGGGAGTGAGGCAGGGCTGTGTGCTTGCTCCAACTCTCTTTTCATTGTATAACAACGACCTGGTAGAGTACCTAAAAGAGAGTAATCATGACTCGCCAAGATTGAATGGAGACCCAGTCCCTGCTCTCCTCTTTGCAGATGATACTATCTTATTATCGCAGACTCCCATGGGCCTACAATCCTTACTAGGAATGTTTAGCAAATACTGTAACCTGAAGGGGCTGGAGATAAATGTAAACAAAACAAAGTATTTGACTGTTAATCCCCATAAAGCCCTTAAAAGGAGCATTGTGATCAATGGGCATGAACTAGAACGTGTAATTTTTTTTAACTACCTAGGGATATTGCTGGATGCTAACTTGTCCTGGACGCCGCAAATCAACAAAGCTGCAACTTCATTAGTTCACAGCTCCACGGCAATAAACAACAACTATAAAAGTTCAAGAACTAGGATTGTTTCACCAGTGTTTGAGGTCTACAGATACAAAGTGCAGGCCACTGTCTTCTATGGTGCCAAACTCTAGCGAATTGTAAATTTAAACTCACTAGTATCCCAAGAAAACAGCTTTTTGAGGAGGCTATTGGGACTGCCACCATCTACTCTGTTAATCCCTCTCACTTTTGACATAAATATGAAGCAAATATGTAAATTGGCAGTCTTGAGGCCTTTACTGTATTGGTGTAGACTTTGGACAATTCCAGAACTGATCCATTATAAGCAAGCACTAATGGAGTTAATGGACCTTGACAAATCAGTCTCTCTCCCGTGGCTACATCATGTAAGATATTGGTTCTATAACCTAGGGCTGAAACCCTATTGGGACGAACCTCATAAACTCACGCTACAATTTAGATTCGACTAAAGCAAGTATACTGGGAATTTTCCTCGATTAGTCTTTTCCGTAATAAGGATTTGGGTAGATTGACATGGAGCTTTTTGGATATTAAACCAACACCAAGAGCTGAGGACTGGTTAGATACAATCCACCCTAGGAGAGCGAAAACATTATTTATGAAGTTTCGATATGGGATCCTTCAGACTAAGGCTTTCACTATTAAATGTAGTCCCCAGAGTGAGAATAATCATGAGGCGAAGTGTGGGTTGTGTAATATGGAGACTACTGAAACGGAGGATCATGTTTTGTTATTCTGTAAAGCCTATGATAAACCAAGGAAGAAATGGATTCGACCTATCTGTAGGAATTAAGGAATTAGAAATTATAATGGAGCAACTAGATTGCTTAGGTCTACCGTTACCCCATCCATTGTCTTTGGAATAAGTCGCTTTCTCTTAGTGGCTTCATTTATCAGGGACAAGGTGGGCCTGAGGTTTTAATAAGCCCAGATTTAATAAACATCTATAGATAAATTTGATGATGATTCAAGGGGTTATTAGGTTCTCCTCCAAGTAAATTAACAGACCCTGGGAAGTTACCTTATTTAAGATGTAATTTTAGTTTTTTATATGAAGAAATATAGGCATTTATGTATTTTAAGAATGTTCTTCTTATCTATTTATTGTTTTATATAATGGTTAAATAGCTCCTATTAGCTAGCTAATAAAGTAGTGGTATTACTTTGGGCAGGAGACCAATTTTAGAAATTTCTTTTTAACTCACAGTCAAAGTAATGATGAAAATGATTGTTATTTATTGATTTTAGGAGCGTCTTTGGTTATTTATTCATTTATGTAAATTGGTTTTACTATTCATGTGATTATCTGCTGTTGAAATGATGTTTTTTTTAAATTGTATTTTCCTTTTATGGCTTATAGCCGAATAAAGGTGTGTTGATGATGATGATGATGATGAAATAAGCTTCTTCTCACGATATTTTATAATTCCTGCACAAAACATAAATGAATCATGTCCATCCAATAGCTATATTCGTCTACATTCCCAACTCCCTTTTTCAAATGACATGTTCTTAGACAACTCCTAAACAAAGCTGCTGGCATGCATTCCCATATGTGTCTGTGTGAACTGCTCTCTCTCGACCCATGGCCCATAACTCTTGCTTCTCTCAAATTGGTGATCACTTGCCTGCAATCCACCAATCCTCTAATGCCTTTATTCACCCCACCAAACATTCCCACAAACTAACAAGCAACTGCCCTCTAGCTTTGACACCTGACTGCCTAGTAAGAACCTCCTCCTCTCTATTAACTCCAGTAATAATTTGTATGAACCAACATATATAGCCATGGCATATAACCGCTCTATTTCTACCACAAACAAAACTACTGGACCACAAACAAACTGGGATAAAGCATGTAAAGGCTTCTTCTGAGAACACAGGACAAAACCCACGACCCAAAAAACATTAAAATAGCCACTAACCTTCTGGCCTTCTACTACCTCAGGTTAAAGCCAACAAAGGAAGTAAACAAATAACCTGCAGTTCAAACTGCCACATCCTAAGTGACTCACTGCCTCAGAGACAGATGGTGATCCACAGCCATGGGAACAAAAAGGGATATATGAGGAACAAGGACGTAGAGGTAATGGGGCTGGGATACATGGGAAGAAAGCAACAGACACATAGACATAAATTGGGCAGAGAGAAGCAGCCACAAGAACAGAAGACATTCGATATGCATAAATCATCCAACCAACGAAGCTCCTGAACCTGCTCAGAAGACTTTTTGTGTGAACTTAAACCTACAAGTGCTGGCACTTGTGACAATCTGGAGCACTTGGAGAGTTGGAAGACACAACCACTAAACAAACCTAGCAAAAAGAGGAAAGCCATTAGAGAACTTTCGGATAGATATGTGTACTGAATTAGTTTGCACACTTCCATTAATGGTATCAACAGGTGAACACAGGCTGAGGCAGAAAGTTACACAACGCATTTTTCCCCTGTTTTCCTCCCTCAGTTGGCCAACCCATCACTGGGTTACTAACATCCCACCAGAACCCAGGAGCCATTAGAAATGATAAAGTTCCATAACAACGCATCCTTATATTACTCTCCGACCTTCAAACTCCCATTGAAGTCATTTTCTGGTTCCATCTCCCTTGCACCTTTGTGCCCCACATACATTCCCTTCCTATCACCATCATTTAGCACTCTCTGTACTTGTGTTTGTAGCCAGCATTTTGTGCATATCACTGTCTTCAAATTATTGCATTGTTTCTGCTTGTGTCACTACCTAGATAAACAAGCCTAATGTGAATTTGCCCCTTTCTTGTAAGCGATGCTCTGGACCTCTAATCCGAGCGTCCTAAATGCCAATGAGGCAGATGAGAAATCCGAACGCTGCCCCCAAACAATTATGAGGTGTACACCATAGACGCCAACAGATCCCTAACACTACATGTTTGATACAGCACTCGTTCATGCAACCACAACAGTCTAAATCCTTCAAGACCAAATTGGTTGGCAAGGCTTCGCCCTCCAACAACACACAAACTACAGATTTGTTGCTACATGCAAGAGGCCGGGCCGTGGGCTGCCATATTCATCTGTGCTCTGAAATACAATGGCTATGCCCCCAGAATTAAGCATAATTATTATTAATCGTTATTATTTCTTGGACTGGGACAGAAAATAAAAGCAGCCCCCATTGGATTAGAAAGCTAAAAAAATTGGTACATGTTAGCACACTAGGGCAGTTCTCGACTTGTAAAGACACGTTGTATAAGTGTTTTGCAAGGCATGGAAGATTGCATAGCTTTGAGCTTGCTGCAAGTAATGTTTTTTATTTATATCAGGGAAATCAACATTAAACTACTGGCCGAGCAGATCAAAACACAGGGACAGAAACTGCCACAAAACAGGCCCACGTGCTCACCTGTCAGACAAGCACTACCAGGTGCTGCCTGATTGCCCTATAGGCTAATCCGATTCTGCATCAGCACAAACTTTTCACTGAGGCCTGCCACATCAACAGCACATGATTACTCACACACCTCTCTTCACAGAAACAGCAGACCATATGCAAATCACAAATAACCTTAGACACACAACTTGGCATCATAGTCAACAATCAGAGGATTCCAGCCGAAACATACTACTCTGAAACAAGAAACAAGTTCCTTAGATAGGTAACAGTGTACAATGCTATGATACAAGACAAAAGGCAAGGTCCCATGGAACATATAGCCACTCAGATAGTTCATCATCACTAAACAATTCACTGAACAATGTAACCTTCTCTTCTCCGGCAAACTCAATGACTACAGAGCAACTCTAGCCTGAGCAAATGAGAAATCCCACGCACCTCTGAAAGGTACCTAGTTTTGGAAAGCTCTAACATAACATAGCGTTACAATCAAAGATAGATGCTTGGTAGGCAGGTAACGTATGTTTTACAATGAAGTTTATTTGAAGAATAAGGCCTTAGTTACAGGTAATAAGTAAGATGGTAAATGCCCATGTAAATGCTGCACCAGGAGCAGCATCCTTGCTGCTCAGCCCACTCTCTCTAACTGACCATCTTCCCAACCATGCACTCATCAACATTCTATTACATCACCCTCAATCTGGCTGAGCAGCAGGGAATTGGTAACGAAGGAGAGGAAGCATAGCAACAATTCAAGTCACAACCCATCTCCCCTACTTATGGAAAATAATGCAAATATATAATGGGTATCTTTGAACCTTCATCAAAGAAGTAAGCAAAAGGTCTCTCATAACCCAACTGCTTGGGGCATGGGCGGGCCATGAAGGAAGATGGCCACCTAAGCTCCGTGCTGCGGCGATCCTGGGGAGGCAGCGGGGGCTCCATAGTGGCCGTGACGAACACCCTGCCTGGCGTCGGAGCTTTCCAGAAACTACCGAGCCCCTGACCCATGAGAGCAATGGCCCGCAACTGTGACCCTGAAGGCCTGCGACCGTCTTGTAAAGAAAGGGCCTACCCAGAGGGCAGAGTCGCGTCGTCCCGGCCCCACGATCGGCCCTCCGAAGAAGCAGAGAGAAAGAAAGAAAGAACATCGCTGTGAAGGGCCTCAGGACCATTCTAACGTCCGGGACCCTCGGCCCCCGTGGAGGGACCTGCAGCGGAGCCCCGGAGGACCCGCGTTGATCCTCGGCGTTGGAAGCCTTGCTGAGGGGGCAGAGCCGCGCCCTTGAGTTTGAGGAGGAGTGGCTTTCCCGGCCTTACAGTGTCCAGTACCGCAGGTGAGGGTCTCAGCGCCCCCGCACCAACATCGGCGGAAGACGACGTATTGGGTAATCCCCCAGCCCTAGGGCCAGATACCAGACACTGAGCTTCACCCCCCAAGGGAGAAACGGGAGGGGGGCGGAGAGGAGCGAGAAGCGACAGAGGTAAATGGGTGAGGGCTACGAGGACAGCTAGTAACTGGGGTGTCCCGCGCCTCCCCCCCCTCCTCATAGAACAGGAGGGAGGAGGATGAAGAGGGGGCAATGAACTACAGTGACGAAGTGAAGCAGTGAAGCAGTCAATAAATAAATAAAACAATAAACAAAAAATATACATACAAGGAGAAGGGAAAAGAAGACCAAAGAGAAAGAAGTATTAAAACAAAAAAAAAAGGGGGAGGAGAGAAAAGGGGAGAATAATTGGACAGGAAAAACAAATAAAAGAACAAAGAAGCAGGCTATGCGCTGCCTACCTCTGTTTCTCTCCCCCAGACATTCGAACACCTGGACAGGAACAAGTATCTCCACCACCACCTGTAGGCATCGATGGGGCCCTGGCGACAATAGAAAAGGAACCCAGGAATATGCACCACCAATTACAACGGGCTGGTGGTAAAGCAACAGAAAGAGGGTCTCACCTGCCCCTCCTTTAATATGCTCCCCACGACCCACTTTAACAGGAGGAGTGTTCTCTAACAGGATACAAGGAGCTGTAAAGAAGCCGACTAGTAACGACAAGTAACCAGCGCTGCTATCACAGTATACCCCGGATTGCTACGAGCATCACATTCGCCTCACTGTCTTGGTATCCTTATCACCGTAACCCTCTTACCTACTGACAACAGCAGATCGCCGCTCCCTGCAACGGCCTCTGGGACAGTATAAATAAAGCGGGGACAAAGAAAGGAAAGAACAGAATCCAGAAGGAAAATAAGAAAATGAGCAACAACGATCGAAAAACAGAAAGGTGAAGAAATGGAGGCGAGTACCGACTGACCCGTACACCTCTACCCCCATTGAACCCCGAAGAAGATCTCGGGCCCAATCGGGTAGCCCTCATAGACCAGCAAGGCAATGCCCGGCAGCAAACCGAACCATAATCCCACTGGCAAGCCGGCATGCCAGCTATTATTTTCAGAGGCGCTCCACCAGAAACGACCAACCTCCATGGCAGCAGAGATCCACACATCACCACCCCCAATCCAGCCCGCCACGACATCTGACAAGGAACAGTCTGCAACTATGGAACGGATACTACACGAGATCGCTGCTGTCAGCCGTCGAATAGAGGGAATAGATGCTTCCATATCCTCGCTGACCCTAGAAACCAAATCCATGCGATTAGACATTGCAGGTTTTCAATCTAGAGTGACAGGTTTGGAACGTCGTATGGGATCACTGGAAAAGCAGATGGCCACATCCCAGGACAGAGACCAGGACCTTCTCTATCTCAAGAGAAAACTCACAGACTTGGAGGACAGGAGCCGAAGAGACAACATTTGCTTACTGGGGATCCCGGAAAATGAAGAAGGCACAGACATACAGGCCTTCCTGAGCTCTACTCTTTCCAAACTGACCTCATTGAACTTTGACCCACCTGTAGAATTCCAACGAGTACATAGAGTAGGTCCGAAACGCTCTGACACATCTGTTAGGCCCAGTCCGATCATCGGCTGTTTACTACGCCATAATCAGACCCGGCAAATACTACAAACAGCGCGCAGCCACAGTCCTTTTCAGCTAGGCCAACATGACATTCGAATAACAGCCGACTACTCTAAAGACACTAACAAGCGCAGGAAGGCCTTCCTAGCTTTAAGACCCCGACTTCGCCAACTAGAGATGAAATATGGCCTCTTCGATCCCGCAAGAATGTGGGTTACCAAAAACAGAGTATCCAGGGACTTTTACAACCCGAAGAATTGAAACTATTCCTTGAGTCCTTTCAACATCAGCCCATGGACTCAATCAGCACAAGTCGCCCACTAGATGTCTCAGGGGACAACGAGGGCAATGGAACTTTACTCCCAGGCCTGGAGAATGAAAGCACAACTCACCATGACACCGACACCTGTCAAAGGGGCAGGGATCTAGAGATACTAGCCAGATGGTACATTGATAGGGGTCTGGTTCTACACGCCGTGGCAGTTCACACCCAGTTATCGGAGAGAGATAAATCCCGCTCACCCCTGAAACCAACGACCGCATCCCCCTGAGACGGCGACCCACTGCAGTGCATACATGAGACAACTACGAAAACACTGAAGTATGACTGGCGACAACCCCATGGACGAATGAGTACACATTTGGATTTTGCATTTGTGTTTACCCTATGGCTATTATTACCATTTTCAATAATAGACGTTTAATATGCCTATACCCTCCATAGAGTGACATGAGGTTCTATACTGTAACAATATGGCATGGACTGTCTGTTAAAAGGCACAAGGTACACATATTAGTGCACAGACCAGATTTTATCGCATCCCATAGGTCGCACATAAGCCAGGTCCTTGCCCTATAAGGACGTAATCAAGCATGTAACCAAATTTCTAATAAATAAGTTGGCACTCCCCTTACCGCACTACAGAACATCCCGCAGCAATAATGCAACACAGCTACATCTGACCTAACATGTAAACCATATTAATAAACTCTCTCGCCAGATTCCGTTAACCCCCCAACTTTCACACAGAAACCAAAATAAAAATAAACTAAGCTATGCACAGGGACAGGGACACAAACCCTAACACTCAACAGGGTAACAGAGCGGCGTGAGAACTTGTCACAGGGGATATCATACCACAGAAACATGTTGCTATCTTCCACAGAGATACTATACAACGCCGGAAGCACAACAATTTAATCAACACATACGAGTTCATTTTCAAACTTCCTTCCGGTGCACCACAATCTTGCCATGCGTACATGACTGCATCTGGCCCCATGGATGGACAGCAGATCAACCACCCAGACATGTAACCAATGCTCCCCTTTATAACTGTCGATACTTCAACAGGCAACAAACACGCTCCTACCCTTCATAATGCAATTCAGCAAACCGCAGTACCATAATATAAAGTATTAAGAGCTTATACCGAACACGCATATTTGTACCTAGACCAACCCTCGATGACACGCACAACCCCCACACAAAACAGGGCTTCGCACAACCATGATCACATCACCGGATTAGCTAATAAACCAACAATCCCTTAATGTACTTTACAGTATTATGACGCAATAATACGATACAAGACACATACGTCGTAGTAAGAAGCCCACACTGGATACACAGATCAGGACTCACTAACTCTCACCATCTACTATAAGATATGCTCTATGATACACGACCTAATAGACAATGACACAATTGTATGACAGGGAACTATGTTATATTATGTTATGTTATGTTATAAGAATTAATAGGTTATAGCGATACTATGATATATGTTGCTGTGATATTATATAAGTATGGAAGCACCTAAATTGCTATGTGCAAATATATCCCATAGTCTTCACCCCGCTCCACACCGTACCGCTCTATACCCCCACCCTCCCGGTCTTACCCCCCCTCCCTCTTATCTCCCTGGTCCTTCTCTTCTATCTCTACGAACTCCGCCACCCCCTTTTCACCACAGCACCCCCACAACGCAGAATCCAACATGACGGCACTAATCAAGCTCGGAGGCCGCCCACTACCCCACAGGCATGAGTATGTCAACCGCACAAGGCATTACATTAGATACCGACGGACACCAGACAGACCTCCTCCCCTATATAAGGGCGAGCCTCTTTTCCCTGCTACCCCCATACTACCCACGATGTTAAGTCTCCAATAATATTCGGATATCTATATCTAAATATTAGGCTCTCTTCACTGCTCGCAAGTTGTCCTTCCTCCCCCCATTTCCCTTCCCCCCTCCCTCCCACCCAGGACAGTAAATCCCAACCATTATTACTAACATGGCTATTATCCCTCCTCGAGCTCCCTCCACGGCGCAACCACGCCCCCCCCTTGGAACTCGGAATCCGCACATTCTTCTGTCATAAACCAATATCGGCTGCCCTCTGCCCTTCCGCCGCCTCCCCGGCAGTGATCGCATCGACGGCACTGGGAGCTCCAATAGGAATCGGACTCGCCGTCTACAGATCTACCCACAGGAGGCTTCTGACCCCTAGCCTTTACCTGCCCCTTCCTTCTTCTTTCCTCTTCGACCCTCTCTATTATTCCACTTTATCTCATCCTATATATTAACGTTAACACCCCTCTTCCCCTCCTTCTTATTATTTCCTCGCTTTCTTCTCTCCCTTATTTAACCTTTTTTTGTTTTTTCTCCCCCCCTTTCCTCCTTCTGGAGTGTCAGCCCCCACCGGCTACCCCCACTCCCCCCCCCCAACTTACCATATTCCAGCGAGCATAGTCCCGACCCCAATGGCCGAAGCACCTCCCCCCCCTTTTCACGTCTGCTACCCACAGGATCGCTGAGATCTTGCTCTACCATTTAGCATGTCAGGGAACGCCTTGAATATGTCGCACCCACTACGAATCCTTTCCTGGAATGTTCACGGCATGACGAATTATATCAAACGGAAAAAGATTTTGTCATATCTCCAATCCAAGAGAGCGGATATAGCTCTGATCCAAGAGACGCACCTTGATAAACCAGAATCTAGTAAACTCAGACGTGACTGGGTAGGAAGGGTCGCCTTTAGCTGCTGCCCAACAAACCGGGACACCGGGGGTAGCACGTCTCGTAAATGCGGTGTAGCAATCCTAATACGCAAATCCCTCCCGATTACGATCATCAAAACATGGAACGACACGGAAGGGAGATAAATATTCGCTAAATTAAAAATAGGAAATACCTTCCTATGCGTGGGCTCTGTCTATGCACCAACCGGCAAACAGCGCTCCTTTTTCCTGCAACTAAATCGCCTACTGACCGAAATTGGAACTGCCCACTACATTATAGGGGGAGACTGGAACCTCGCCCGAGACGCCACACTGGACAGGCCCCATAGACGTGGGTAATAACCACAATAGGGCACTATTGATGGACCTAACCACGGATGCAGGTTTAGTCGACTGCTGGAGACTAACACATCCAAAGGACAAGGAACACACCTTCCTATCATCAGTTCACAGCACCCAATCACGCCTGGACTACTTCTTTGTATCGCACACCATAATCCCCCAAATACAAACCACTGGTATTCTAGATAGTGGACTCTCAGACCACTCCCCGATCCTTCTCTTGATGCAAACAGGTTTAGCCTCCCACGGTCGTAAACCATGGCGTTTTGCTATACACAGATACCGCTCTCCCTAATGGAAAGAACAACTCAAGGCCCACATATCTACGTATATGACCGAAAACACGGGTACTGTGGCGTCCAAACGGGTCTTATGGGCAGCGGCGAAGGCCACTCTGAGAGGGAATATGATGCGTGATGCGGCACTAGCCAATAGAGAAAGGAAGGCCCGTCAACGCACCTTAGAAAATGAGATCCAGAGCCTCACTAAACGATATACCGCCCAGCCATCCCCCGAGTTACGCCGCTCACTCGAACAGGCCCGAATGGCACACAATGAGCTTTACACAACGCAGGCAGAATACGCGCTGCAAAGACTGCGCGGTCGCCATTACGAACAAGGAGAGAAGGCTGGAAGCCCCCTTGCGGCACAGCTCCAGCAAAGAGATGCTGCCTCCGCTATCCCAGCCATACCATCCTCCTCAGGGGCGGTATTGACCCGCCCGCAAGACATTGTGAATGAATTTTCTACATACTATCAGCATCTTTACACTCCCGAAACATTGACTAACCATGGACGGACTGAGGCATTTATCACCGCGGCCAAAATACCCTGCCTATCCGAGGCCGGACGAGCTCTCCTAGAGGGCGATATAAGCAGGGAAGAAATAACACAAGTTATTGCAAACCTCCCCTACCATAAATCCCCGGGAGAGGATGGGCTCCCTGCGGAATTTTATAGATGGGCTGGAGAAGAGGCAATCACGGCAGTGCATGAGGCGCTCACGGAGGCATGCCAGAAGGGTTCGTTGGGCGCCCTATCCAACAGAGCCACAATTGTCGGCCTACCTAAGCCAGGGAGAGATCCCCTACTTTGTGGCAGCTATCGCCCTATCTCACTCTTGAACGGGGATGTCAAACTACTAGCCAGCGTCCTAGCAGCACGTCTACGTAAAGTGATACCGTCCTTGGTCCATAACACCCAGGTGGGATTTGTACCAGGTCGCACCTCCAGAAATCATATGCATACCCTGTGTCATACATTAATCGAATCACTACACCTACCAGAGGAAGCTTTGGCCTTATCCATTGATGCAGAGAAAGCATTCGATCACATCAAATGGCCCTACCTATTCACCACCATGAAACACTTCGGCCTCGGAGACCAATTTATCTCCAAAGTTCGATTACTGTATGACCATCCCAAGGCACAAGTTAACTGCGGGGGCTTTATGTCAGACCCATTCCCCATTGGAAGAGGCACCCAACAGGGTTGCCCTCTTTCACCGTTTTTTTTCTTTCTGCTAGCAATGAAACCTCTGGCAGCAACTATACGGAATTCCCAACAAAGAAAAGGTATCCCTCTACTAGGGGGCTCCTCCAAAATGTACGTATACGTGGACGATATCCTATTAACCCTGTCTGACCTGGAAAGATCCTTACCATCACTGCTCCCTATCATAGAGGGCTTTGCGGCCCAATTGGGACAATAGCAAATCGCTGCCTCTATCTCGCGTAACAACGAGGGCCGCAATCCACGGCCTTCCATTCAAATGGACCCCGACCCGCCTTAAATATCTAGGAATGTATACAGGGAGTGCAGAATTATTAGGCAAATTAGTATTTTGACCACATCATCCTCTTTATGCATGTTGTCTTACTCCAAGCTGTATAGGCTCGAAAGCCTACTACCAATTAAGCATATTAGGTGATGTGCATCTCTGTAATGAGAAGGGGTGTGGTCTAATGACATCAACACCCTATATCAGGTGTGCATAATTATTAGGCAACATCCTTTCCTTTGGCAAAATGGGTCAAAAGAAGGACTTGACAGGCTCAGAAAAGTCAAAAATAGTGAGATATCTTGCATAGGGATGCAGCACTCTTAAAATTGCAAAGCTTCTGAAGCGTGATCATCGAACAATCAAGCGTTTCATTCAAAATAGTCAACAGGGTCGCAAGAAGCGTGTGGAAAAACCAAGGCGCAAAATAACTGCCCATGAACTGAGAAAAGTCAAGTGTGCAGCGGCCACGATGCCACTTGCCACCAGTTTGGCCATATTTCAGAGCTGCAACATCACTGGAGTGCCCAAAAGCACAAGGTGTGCAATACTCAGAGACATGGCCAAGGTAAGAAAGGCTGAAAGACGACCACCACTGAACAAGACACACAAGCTGAAACGTCAAGACTGGGCCAATAAATATCTCAAGACTGATTTTTCTAAGGTTTTATGGACTGATGAAATGAGAGTGAGTCTTGATGGGCCAGATGGATGGGCCCGTGGCTGGATTGGTAAAGGGCAGAGAGCTCCAGTCCGACTCAGACGCCAGCAAGGTGGAGGTGGAGTACTGGTTTGGGCTGGTATCATCAAAGATGAGCTTGTGGGGCCTTTTCGGGTTGAGGATGGAGTCAAGCTCAACTCCCAGTCCTACTGCCAGTTCCTGGAAGACACCTTCTTCAAGCAGTGGTACAGGAAGAAGTCTGCATCCTTCAAGAAAAACATGATTTTCATTCAGGACAATGCTCCATCACACGCGTCCAAGTACTCCACAGCGTGGCTGGCAAGAAAGGGTATAAAAGAAGGAAATCTAATGACATGGCCTCCTTGTTCACCTGATCTGAACCCCATTGAGAACCTGTGGTCCATCATCAAATGTGAGATTTACAAGGAGGGAAAACAGTACACCTCTCTGAACAGTGTCTGGGAGGCTGTGGTTGCTGCTGCACGCAATGTTGATGGTGAACAGATCAAAACACTGACAGAATCCATGGATGGCAGGCTTTTGAGTGTCCTTGCAAAGAAAGGTGGCTATATTGGTCACTGATTTGTTTTTGTTTTGTTTTTGAATGTCAGAAATGTATATTTGTGAATGTTGAGATGTTATATTGGTTTCACTGGTAATAATAAATAATTGAAATGGGTATATATATTTTTTTTTGTTAAGTTGCCTAATAATTATGCACAGTAATAGTCACCTGCACACACAGATATCCCCCTAACATAGCTAAAACTAAAAACAAACTAAAAACTACTTCCAAAAATATTCAGCTTTGATATTAATGAGTTTTTTGGGTTCATTGAGAACATGGTTGTTGTTCAATAATAAAATTAATCCTCAAAAATACAACTTGCCTAATAATTCTGCACTCCCTGTATTAACCGAGGCCTGGAACGCATGGTTAGGGACAACCTTGATCCTCTTATATCCCGGTTGAAACAGGACTTCGCCAAGTGGTCACTACTTGGTTTATCCATGTGGGGCAGGACACAGGTGCCTGGGATGGTTACTCTGCCGCGTTTTACATACGTACTAGGTATGCTCCCTTTGCAGGTACCTCTCTCCCTCCTCCGAATGATCGATACCTCAATACGGTCTTTCCTCTGGGGCTCTACACGCCCAAGACTGAAACCTGCAATAATATTGGCACGACGACACTATGGAGGATTAGGTTTACCCTCAGTAGAACAATATTCTTTAGCCCTACAATTATCGCAACTGGCATATACATTACCAGGTATCCCGGATCCCCAACAATGGGAAACCACGGAGAATCTTTTGCGGGGACAGCACACAGAGCTAGGAGGGGTATACACTGATTGTACCCATTCGGTTAACCCTATCCTCATGGCCACAAACGCAGCATGGCGTAGAGTACATCGCCTACCGGGCATACATCCCTTCCTACACGCTCAGGCTCCTGTAGCAGGAAATAAATGTAAAAAAATAGGAGGAAACATTCTTAAGTGGCCCCAATGGAGTACTGCTGGAATCCACAATATATCCCAAATAGCGGATGGCGATCGCCTCCGAACCTTTGACTCCCTGCGGAAAAATTCGGCATGGGCAGCAATCAAGAGTGGTGATATATACAGCTAAGCACTGCATGCGCAAGGCACTAGGAAACCCCCCGTGGACGGTCAAGACTTCACCCATTGTCACTTACCTGCAGACGTTGGGTCGACACAGAGGCATCATGGCCGGCCTATACGCAGAGATAACGAATCACCTTTACTCGCAACCCCTCCTAGAACGACTGTGCCTAAAATGGCAAGAACGGCTGGAGATAGCCTATACTGAAGAAAAGTGGCCCGACATAATTGAAGCCCTTGATAGGGGGGTCCGCGAGGCCCGTCTGAAATTCTGTCTATTCAAAATCCTTCAAGATTGGTACTGGACCCCCATGAAACTCTTCAGGGCAGGCCTGATACCACACGCGACGTGCTGGCGATGCGCAGACCTCCACTGTGACCTACTTCATATTCTATGCCATTGCCCAATGATACAACCCTTATGGGACGTGGTGCGCCACACACTCGTGAACTCTATACTGATACCAGACCCGACACCACCATCACTCCTTTTTCTACATGACATGCGCCCGTATCCCTCCCTATCACAACCCCATAAACGGCTGCTCCATACGGCAATTGCCACTGCCAAAATCTGCATACTCCGACATTGGAGGTCTAGCGTCGCCCCAACGACAGCAGAATGGATGACAGCCATGTTCCAAACTGCCACTCATGAGCGCGTAATCTACAACTTACAGGACCAAGGGGCTCTATTCACGGAAATCTGGACACCCTTCCTGACAGGATCATGAGGCAGCTGGGGGAAGGTCGGTGGACAGCAGTCGACACTCCAGGATCCCCTCCTTCCTTCTTCCCTCCCCCCATCCTTCTACCCCTTTCCTCTACTCCCCAGATCACCCATTTTGGGAAACGCCCTCCTCCCCGATCTGTTCACTTATGCACCAGATGACTTTCTTCCTTCCATCCTACCTGGTCAGTTTCTGACCACCTAATGCACTTAGAAAGATCTCGACCCCTTACACACCCAGACCTATGCCAACACAGACAGCCCCCTGCTTATTTTCCTTCAGCATTTTCCTCCCTCCAGCACACGAATCAATACCCCACATTAAAATTATCTAGACGCACACACCATTTCATATAAAAATATACAATAACTCACATCAGACAGGAAATAACCAGAATATTTACTTAATACCATAAAAATACTGCCCCTTGGGCCCCCCCCTCCCGCCCCTACCTCATCTATTCTTCCCTTTCCCCCCCTTTTTTCTACCCTACTTCTCTCACCCCATCCTCCTTTCCCATGGTTTCTCTTCCCCTTTTCCCCCACCCTTACTCCTCATCCACTCCTCACTCTTCTAATCATCACCCTATCACCTATTATTCAGCATATTCATCAGATTGTACTCATCCATATATACATTGTGTAATCATTTGTTGCAAAGTGGAAAGTTGAAAATATGTTTATGTATATTCTGTATCGTCTTATAATCTCCCTTAATAAAAACTTTGATAAAAAAATAATATTAACCCAACTGCATCTTACGCATAATAAAAGAGTATCTTATAACACTTGCTGCAGTAGACCAAGTGAAGGTATCTTTCAACCCTCACTGTAGTAGGCAAAGTAAATGTATCTTTCAATCTATATTCATCCACAAAACTCAGGGCATCTTGTGACCATAGAAAATGTATCTTTCACCCTTCAGTCATCCCTGAAACTCTGGGCATCTTGTGACCATAGAAAAGGGTTTCTTTCACCCTGATATTCATCCCAAAACACAGGGCATCTTGTGAGCTCAGCTAGCAATTCATAAAAAGGTCTCTTTCAAACAGGTAGCAATTCTTAAAAGGTTTTTTTTTCAACCATACTCACACATAACAACAGCAGGCAAAGGGTATCTTCCAATCCTCAATCATCCTTGCACCACAGAATACTACATCCTTGAGTATAACAATAGTAGGCAAAGGGTACCTCAACCCTCGCTCATCGAAACTCGGAGATACTAAATAAAATTAAACTTGATGGGGTGTCTTCGACTCACCCTCACTCAAACAGTAGGCAATGGGTATCTTTCAATTCTCACTTATCTCAAACTACAGAACACTACATAAATTTGGAAATAGGTCCCTTTCAAACCTCATTATAATAACAAAATGGTATCTTTCATCCTCAGCAGGCAAAGGGTATTTTCCATCCTTCACTCATCCCGAATCACAGAATACTACATAAATTTGGAAACAGGTCTCTTTCAACCCTCACCATAATAACAAAATGCAGCATGCAGCAAATCCAGAATAGCATTGAAATTATACTCAGGCAGGGAATTCAGCCAAAACACTAAGGGCCTCATTATGAGTTTGGGGGTCCCACCACGGGACCGTCAAACTGACGGGGAGGCCGCCACTGCCATAACAGTGACTTTCCCCTGAGCATATTACAATGTTCCCATCAAGCTGACCGGCTGGAACATTGTAATACGCATTCCCAGCAGGCTGACTGGCGGGAACAGTACTAGGATATTGGTCTCGGATCCTTTAAGGGAGTCAAGGCCAATATCCTAACACTTCAGCACCCTTAGAATGCGCACTGTCTGTGAACCAGACAGTGCGCATTCTGACTGTGCTGGGCAGGGGCTAGTTTTCTGACACCCTTTTCATGGCAGGGTCCACACCTAGAAAAGGCCGGAGGAAAGAGGGGTTGTAATAAGTCAGATGGCACTGAGTTCAGTGCTGGACTGGCTGGTTAAAATCCTGACCGCGTCATCACGTCAGGAACCATGTTCTCGGCGGGGACGGCAGTGCCATGGCAGATCTGCCCGCCAGGATTGTAATTGGGCAGTCGGACTGCCAAAGTTTCAGAGGTCCGACCGCCAACACAAGAGTGGCAGTCTGAGGACTGCCACACTCTTACTGAGGCCCTAAAACTAAACATCCACTATAGCATCACCAAGATCATGTGCAACTTTCCACATAGCACTGAAAATAAGACTTTAGCTTAACATTTTCAGATAAGCATCAAAACACTTGACAGTATATATAAGAACACAACATTAGAAATTCTTCCTCTGGCAGGTAATTCATCCTTTACCCCGGTGAGTGACTTCTCACCCAAACACATTGCAACTTGTCTGAAGATACAGTATCAGAGTACCATTCTGTCCCTTGCTTTCAGTGAAGTCAAAATATACACCTTACTTGAATGCTCACAGTACCCAGGATGGCGTCGAAATTCAATCCAGTGATGTTTCCTCACACTAGCTTGAGCACGCTATAGCATGCAATGAGCATGCAGCCAATCACACACTTTATAATAAGCTCATTCAATCACAAGGCTGCTGTGAGGAGCCAATAGTATTCCTCATCTTTGCACAATAGATACACCCGAAGCACTGTGTCAAAAGAGATGACTTGTTTGACACACAATGGACATTTGCCCAGTTCTCTTGACACTCTGCGTTGTGTAGTCTATGTTATAGTCTTCCTGTCACTTTGTGTCAAAGTTCCTGTCCATGGCAGAGCGTGACACAACAAAGATACTGCTTGGAACATCCCTGGAACACCGCTTGAACTGCTGGTTGCAGATAATTTTTAATGGCAACATCCAACCTTAGGAAGCACGCGCTTAATCCTCAGAGTATAAGGTAAGCCTTCATTTTGAGCTCAAAATGCAGATTGAGGTGACAGTCAGAACACTTACCTTTCCAAAAACTGCACTGCAACTCCTGCTCCATTAACAACGCTCTCATACTGGCACCCCCGTTAATAAGTACACAAGCTCCAGATAATGGCTTTTCCTGAACAGTACAAAAAATCTCTCACCCTGGAACTCTTAAAGAATTAAGGGGCATATTTAAGAGCCCCTAGGTCCACCGGAGCATCACTTTTTGTGACGCTCTGGTGGCGCTAAGCACTGCTCCATATTTGAAAGGAGGTGTAACACCACTTTTGTGTGGCTTTACGCCTCCTAGTAAATATGGGTCCCTCCGATGCAGTTTTCTGCATCAGAGGGCGTACAATGGGTGTTGCGGTGGGCATTCCACCCTATTCAGCACCCGCTTAGGAGGAAATGCAGGGGTGTGCCATATTCCATTAAATACAGTCCACCTCTGTGTTTCTAAAGTGGCACAGCGCTGCTATTTTCAGTGCAGCACCGTGGTGCGCCACTTTAACATAAATCTGGACCTAAATGTACTCACAGTCTTAGCGCTAATATCATGCTGCCTGAGTCAAGTTGCTAGTTCACTTACCCTGATGTTGTATAATGTTGTCTGAGTCAATTCCAACCTTGTTGGAAAGGATGCTGCTCCTTGTGGGGCATTTACATAGGCATTTACCGTCTTATTACCTGCAACTAAGACTTTATTCTACGAAGTTCGTTACAAGCCTATAGAGGATCTATCTTTGATTGTAACACTTAGTTATGCGTAAGGAATAACATAACATAATATCGCACAGCCACTTGTAACATAATATGGTATAACAGCATAACACAGAGGAACATCACATGTATGTAACTACGATACATGGTTTATTGGTACTAGCCGTTGATAAATATAGACTATGATAACCTGCGAAAATGACACAAACCTTGTCATCTCTCTTATGAGTTAACCTTAATTACTCACCCACAGACACCGTCAGAGATGTAAATAAATTTAGGGGGTGTTGGTTGGACTGCAGTCCAAGTATTCAGCATCCTCAGCCACTTGGCATGCCCACTTCATGTCTAGATGTAAGCTCCATACAAACCACAGGATCTGGACAACAAGCCTAACAGGGATCCTTTTAGAGAGAATGGCAGATCGTGAAAGAGTTAGAGAAGGTGTCACTACTACATGCAGCATAAGAACTACATATTTTCCTAGAGAAAATCCAGTCTTCCACCTCACAACAAAAATCAGTTCTCCCACGCTAAAACGCAAACACCGCAATGATCCACAGCACAAGATCAGTTGTTTCTATACCTTGCACAACAATCATATTCACATTGTACTAGTGCAGCCACTGTACACATGACAAGTTCCCAGTATCTCCCAAGAGACAGCTCTGCCAGGAACGATCCCTTTCAACTTTAACTCCAGCGCAAACCTCAGTCCTTTTCTACAGAGACGATCGCCTCCTTTGAGGATTCATTCACAGTGAGTGATGGCATGCTTTTACTGTGATTCCAAAGTTGCATTAACTAAGCATTTGCATGTTCATTACGGTAATTAACATGCAATTTTCATGCCACTTTTAAATTGGATGCGTAATCACAATATTTGCAGCAGAAAAATCGCCCAATTTGCACAAATAAGACAAGTAAGGAATCTCATATTTCTCAGTGAGAAAACAGCAAATAATTTTCTACGTGGAAATCAAGGGATGAAAGAGTATGTCATCTATGCCTTCCAATGTTATGGAGCTGAGAAAACTCCAGAAAAGAAACGTCAAATGAACTTTATGTTGTTTATAATTAAGGAGTGAACAGGAAATAGAAAAATACACAAATATAAAAGTGAGAATATTTTATGGCAAAGGAGGCGGGAAGTTAGCCGGGCTTTTAGGATGGTACAGTGCCTCTGAGTTCAATCGCTGGCTCCATTTTCTTGTGTCCATTTTAGGAAGTCTGGACATCCACTTACAGGTACAATGGAAAGTGTGGTATTTCCAGTTTTTATTTACTGTACTGGCCGCTTATTTTCAGCCACTACTCAGCAGTCAGGTAGACACTGCTGGTGGCCTGGACTTTGTGAAGTAATCCTCGATGCAGAAAGATTAAGTATAGAGTTCGGATGATCTAGCATACACGCTTAGGGTCAATTTTATGAGGGGTTTTCACCATGCTTGTAACACACAATATGGTACATGCATGGAGCAAACTACTGAGACATATTTTTGAAACACGCAAAGCCACATTGTGTGGCTTTGAATGGTTTAAAAAATATGGAGTAAGGCAACATAGCGCAACACAGTGTGTTGCCTTACTCTGCACTAGTGAGACATTCCTTGGGTGTTGTGTGGGTATTCCCTCGCAACTCCCATGGTTTTTGATGCATTCCCAGATTTACCAACCCTGGGAAACCTGGGAATGCATCAAAATCCCACACCTCTCTAGGTGAGGCATAACGCTTACAAATATCTTTATATCTCCTAATTTTTTCCTCTTTTTCCCCTTCCTGCACAAAATCAATCCTGCATGCAACTCAGGCACCCTTTATGCACCCTTGGACCATAGTGTAGGGGTGCCTGTAATGGCACAAAGCAGCTAAAAGGGAACCAGCACAAGGAGAAAGGACAGGAATGTGCTGCATTGGATAAATGCAACTCATCCCTGCCCTTTCCCTGTGAGTGACGCAAGGCAGTACTGCAAGGTGACTACTGTGCTGCCCTACTGCACAAAGCTCATAAATCCAGGCCTTAGGTATTTGGTTTTCTTGCGAGGCAATGGATCGGTTGTAGTCTGTGATAATTTTCCAGGTCACTTTTGTTGATTTGTTAGGTCCTTGTCCATGTTTCTGAGATCAGATGAAGTGCATTGATACCTTGTCCAGGACCACAGGTTAGAGTCCCTGTTTTTGATCGTTTGAGCTTGAGGTGGCTGAGTGGCATCCGGAGGTCCACTTCTTGAGGGTACTAGCCTAGCAAAGGAGTCTAGGTCCCAAAGAATTTCAAGCTTTAAGATAACCTGAATCTAATTGCATACTAATGCTCAATTATTTGATAACGCCTGGCACAGGGCACTGAAGAACAGAGTGAAAATGTTGAAACCTTGTGGGATGCTGATGTTTGTGCAGAAGGAAGAGGAGGGGACAGACAGATGAATGGTAATGTTGAATGTTTCAATAAACCATGAATACATCCTGTGCAAGATAGAAGCTGGAATATATAAGTTGCTCCGTTGTTCATATAGGCTGTGGAGATGAACTATGTAAAAGGCAGAAAAGAAGTTCAACAACATGAAGGCAGAAACTCTATTTGTGTCAGTTGTCGTTTTCAGATCATCCCAGGTCGTGGTTTTGGGGGATTCTGGTCCTCTGCTTGGGCAGAACCTTGTCTGTTGGTCCTAGAGAAAGTTATTTTTGTCAAGGAATGTGGACATCTGGGGGGTGGCTAACCATTTTGGTAAAGGCTAATGTGATCACTGACACAATATCTAACCTGCCCTTGTTTTTCCTAACCTCTCTGGTGGGTGGCCAGTTATTGATTTTTTTGGTGTGGTGGCACACACGTCCCCGCTTCCCGGGACGGTTTTGTGCCTCGGGGACCCCATACACCACGGCCTGATGTTTTTTTTAAGCGGGGGCACACCCACCCCCTCCTTGGGCTGATTTCAGCCTGAATCCCCATCCTCAGAGGTCCGATGACTTTTTCAGAGGGATTTTCAGCACCAGGGACCCCATCCCTTTGGGGCCTGGCCCTAAGATAACTATAATTCACACCCTCCCCATGCACTCTTAATTACCCCACGTTACATCACTCATGACATCATTGATAATATCACTGCAACATTTGCAGTGAAATTATTGCTGCGAAAAATGTGCATGGTGGGGCATGAGTTATAATTACGTTAGGGCAGGAGTTATAGTTACTTGAGAAAACTATAACTGGTGAATTTTCAGTGGTATTTAGAGTTTAAAACACTACATAGTTAGGGAACATTTCACCTAACTATAACATTACTTTAACCTTTGGTTTTTCAGTGAAAAAACTATATATATACATATATATATATATATATATATATATATATATATATATATATATACATATATATATATATATATATATATATATAAATATATGTATATATATATATATATGTATATACACACATATATATAAATATTGAAACTCCAACAGCTGCCTAACAACCGAGGCCACTTATATGGTAGCGGTCCGGGCGTGGATCTGGCTATCCACAAAATATACGCAATTCTTCTAATACCGTGTAGAAGATTACCCAGACAACAAATGGAAGTACAAAATACACTAAACACCAATGCTTCCTCCCAGTACAACACGTTTCAGCTGTAGCCTTGCTCACGTACAACTTGGGAGTTTGCTTCACACAATCTAAATAACCCTACCTACCATGACACAAAGAAAGGACTACATGGAACACATGATTGCATTGCACTACGGAAGACTGGGCGCCATCTTAGAGTGTCCAAAATGCATAGTAATATTCTATACTGATGTCATAATTGTTAATCCATTCATATTCTTTGTTCAATAGATATTATTTAAATATTTTATAAACATATTCTTTAGAAAGTCATGCAAATTTTGGTTCAGAACTCAAATTGCAATTACTTTATGAAAAGATGGAAAAACTGTCTAGAAAGGAGATTTGTAAGTGGTGGGAGATTGAGTCTCTTCAAAGGTACATTGATGTAGAAAGAGTACCTAGAGGTTTGAGAATATATATTATACCTACTTATGAAGATCCGGATCCTGATATGCTTGAGGAGTGGGCAGAAAATTCTAAAGTTAGCTCATTGAATATGATGAAAATCCTGTTCAAGTATGCATCTAAAGATAGAAATAAGATTCTGGAGGAGATTGAGAAAGTATCAAATGAGATTGTGTCCCTTACATCGGAGGATGTTATGGAAGAATTTAAGAAAAATCTGGATAAGAAATTGAGTAGATTTGAAGAAGATATTATGGGGGTGATTCTCACCCTGGCGGGCGGCGGAGGCCGCCTGCCAGAGTTCCCCCCTCCAAAATACCTCTCCGCGGTCGCAAGACCGCTGCGGGTATTTTGGGTTTTGCACTGGGCTGGCGGGCGACCGCCAAAAGGCCGCCCGCCAGCCCAGTGCAAAACAGCCTTCCCACTGGGACGCTGGCTCAGAATTGAGCCAGCGGAGTGGGAAGGTGCGACGGGTGCAGTGGCACCCGTCGCGTATTTCAGTGTCTGCAAAGCAGACACTGAAATACAAAGTGGGGCCCTCTTACGGGGTCCCCTGCAGTGCCCATGCCATTGGCATGGGCACTGCAGGGGCCCCCTGGGGCCCCACGACACCCCATACTGCCATCCTGTTCCTGGCGGCAGAGCCGCCAGGAACAGGATGGCGGTATGGGGTGTCAGAATCTTCATGGCGGCGCAGCGAGCTGCGCCGCCATGGAGGATTCTACAGGGCAGCGGAAAACCGGCGGGAGACCGCCGGTTTTCCCTTTCTGACCGCGGCTGAACCGCCGCTGTCAGAATGCCCTGCGGGGCACCGCCAGCTTGTTGGCGGTGCTCCCGCCAACCCTGGCCCCGGCGGTCCATGACCGCCGGGGTCAGAATGACCCCCTATGTCTAAAAAACAACACAAATTTATACGGGACTTTAAGGACTATCAATCAGGAAGGATTTTAACTTTCCATCGCAAATATGATCAGATGTATGTGGAAAATGAGAAGGAATTAATGGTTGAGAATAAGAGTAGGGAATTCACGTCAGAGGTGGAAGAGAGCGATATATCGGATGGCAACCACTCCGATGTATCTGATTCCCTCCTAGAGAAAGGACCGGTTGCGGATAAGAACACAAATAGGTCTAATTTTTTAAAGCAATTTCGCCTTCTAAATCAGGGAAGGACAGACCAAAGAAAAGAAGTATTTCTCCAAAGAGGTCGGGGCACAAGAGGCAGAGGAAGAGGAACCGGGCAACAAAGATACGAGCAAGGAAAAGAAGAGTTCAGGCAAATAGGTGTAACAGCCAGGGCCTGGAAAATTATATGAAGACGGTGGTAAATCTGTCGGTAAGAGTGTTAACGGAGCAAGAGATGAGCCTTTTGGCATTAGGCTTATCCTTTTGTCCCAGGACTGATTTTGATTACGTACAGACAAGAACTGACCTTTTTCATTTGGTTAGAAAATTGAAATTAAAGAAATGGTTTCTTACAAGGGTTACACCAGAGGAACATGTTGGGGATAAGCAATTTGCCAGCACATTAACTACTTCTGATGTTGAGTTGTTGCATACATTATCATGTCTGCATGATGGTGTTGAAGCCCATGAAGATCCTATGTTAATGTTAGTGGACTCAGGCATTGAATTGGATACCCCGTGTCCTTCTTCGTTTAAACCGAAATCAGTGTTTTTACCTGCTATACAATTTGAGGTTATTGATGTTTTTGAAAGGGATGTCATCAAACAATTGAAGAAGAACAGATACCAAATGAGAAAGAGTGAACAGCATAATTTGACTAAGGTGCAAAGGGAGGCATTACAAGGATTAAAGGACGATTTTAGTATTGTAATCAGAGAGTCAGATAAAGGAGGGAATGTTGTTGTTTTGGATAAGGACGTCTATTTAGCAGAAGGATGGAGACAAGTAAATGATGACACATGTTATACACCAGTGAAACTGATTGATGTTAAAAAATCCAACACAAAATATTTTGATATGTTGTTTGATTGGAAGGATAAGGGCTATTGAATTGGGAGGAATACCAGCTCTTGGAATGTGATTCTCCTGTGATTCCCATACTGTATCTATTACCCAAAATACATAAAAACAGTGCCACTCCTCCAGGTAGACCTATAGTATCTGCTATAGGTTCGCTATTGGAAAATATCTCCAGATATATAGATTATTTTTTTAGACCTTTTGTAGAGAGTCTTCCATCATACATAAAAGATACAACACCGTTTTTGAGGATAATTGATGGAGTCCAATGGGAAGGTGGTTATCTTCTCCTTACCATGGATGTCACTTGCATTTACACCTGTATTCAACATGATCTAGGGCTTGCATCAATTCAACATTTTTCAGGGCAGGATCGCTCTCATTTTTGATGCATACAGAGATGATCTGTGATATGATCAGTTTTTGTCTCAATAACAACTTTTTTCTATTTGATGATAAGCTGTACAGACAGATTCAGGGTACAGCGATGGGGACATGTTTTGCACCCAGTTATGCGAATCTGGTTATGGGCTGGTGGGAGGAACAGATATCCACCAGTATACCAGATTATGATGAGAAGGTTGTTTTGTGGTGTCGATATATAGACGACATCTTTGTGATTTGGAAAGGTGATAAGAAATCAGCAAGGAGCTTTGTGGCATGCTTGAATAGGAATGACTACAATTTACATCTGAGTGAACAATGTAGTAAGAAACAAATTCCACTTATGGATGTGGATGTGATGGTCTATGAGGAATCATTAAGGACCAAATTACATAGAAAGGCTACTGCTGGGAATAACCTATTAAATGCGTATAGTGCTCATCCACAGTAGCTTATTGCCAGTATACCTTTTGGTGAATTTTTGAGAGCCCGTAGGATAGGCAATACATGGGAAGGTTATCAGAAAGAAAGTGAGAATATGGTTAAATGTTTCCATGAGAGAGGGTATAAGGGCAAAATTATCCTTCAAGCTAAAAGATAGGCAGATAATATAAAGAGGGAGAGTTTGTTATACACAAGGCTGGAAACGGACAGTAGTGAGCAAAGTGTGAGATTCATCACCACACATTCCAATCAATCACAAATTCTGAGACAGATTTTGAACAGAAGCTGGCACATATTACATAATGACTCTGTTTTAAGTAATGTTATTTCCAACATGCCCTTGATCACTTTTCGGAAGAGTAGATCATTAAGAGAGGATCTAAGTCGCAACATGGTGACTAGTGATAATGTTAGGGCTATGACATCGGACTATCCTGTTGGTTTCTTCTGCTGCAAACAGTGTAAAGCGTGTAAGCATAGTGTGAATTGCTTTGAAGTGGTTGGTGATAATGGACATTGGGCCCATCAAATTCGAGGTCATTATAATTGCAATACTGATTTCTATATTTATTGCTTGAAGTGCCCTTGTAATAAACCTTATGTGGGCAGTACAATATACAAGGCCAAGAAGAGGGTTCTGGGGCATATTAGAGCCATTCGCAATCATGACCGAAACTATCCAGTGGCAAGGCATTTCCATCAGAAACATAATGGGGATGAGCGGCTGCTGAGCTTTGTGGTCATTGATCAGATCAAGCCTAATGTGAGGGGAGGTAACCGAGAGAAAAAGATGAGGATTTTAGAATCCAAGATGATCATTAGGCTTAGCACCTTGAGCCCGGGGGGTCTGAACTCTAGTGAGGAAATGAATGTACATTTAGGCTGATTTGAGCTGCTGATGATGCTTTGGAATAATTTTTTTAAACATTTTGTATTTCATACTGTTTTATACCATATTTATTTGATAGATGTGTAGGCTGGGGGTGTGCTCACATGATAGTAGGTAATAAGATGGTTCTTTGATAGGAACACATTGGCATAAAGGAATATGCACATTGCAATGTAATCAAATTTTCCATGCAACAGTGATGATTTGTTTTTATAATATTCTTACAAATGGTTTTTTATTCATATGATAATATTATATAATAAAATTGTTCTAAAGAATATGTTTATAAAATATTTAAATAATATTTTTTGAACAAAGAATATGAATGGATTAACAATTATGACATCAGTATAGAATATTACTATTTATTGTGGACATTCTAGGATGGCGCCCAGACTTCCGTAGTGCAATGCAATCATCTGTTCCATGTAGTCCTTTCTTTGTGTTATGGTAGGTAGGGTTATTTAGATTGTGTGTAGCAAACTCCCAAGTTGTACGTGAGCAAGGCTACGGCTGAAACGCATTGTACTGGGAGGAAGCATTGGTGATTAAAGTATTTTGTACTTCCATTTGTTGTCCGGGTAATCTTCTACACGGTATTAGAAGACTTGCGTATATATATATATATATAAATATAAATATATGTATCTATATATATATATGTATATTGATAGATAGATAGATAGATAGATAGATAGATAGATAGATAGATAGATAGATAGATAGATAGATAGATAGTTAGATATAGATATAGTAAATCTGAAGGATTTTAATATGTAACATTATTATCATGTAAATTATATAAATTCCACTAATAATTAAATTATATATATCTACTTATATAAACATTATATAAACATGCACACATATAAATATATGTGTTTTTATTATATATATATATATATATATATATATATAGGTGTGTGTGTGTATATATATATATATATATATATATATATATATATAAATAATATAGTATTACAATTATTAAAAGAATATATTTTACATTATCTTCAATTAATTAATTAATTGTTTAATTTGTGTGTATGTCTATCTATCGTTTTATCTATTTATCTATTTATCTATCTATCTATCTAATTATCCATATCAATATATATTTAATTAAAACTTTAAAAATATTAACAATTCTGTTACAAAATATTAAATACATGATCAAAGAAATAAAATGTAAAAAATCTAAAAAACAAAAAACACAATTACAAAAAATATTGCAACCATTTTTGAAAAATTAAAATTATAGAAAAATATACAATAAAAATAATAATAAAAAATGTATGTAACCAATATTAGGAAACATATTGAAGTCTGGAAACAGTAGATATACTATTCTAACTCCAGTTTATGCAACAGCAAAGAAAATGTAGTGCTTTGGAGGGGTTAAATGTATCATTCCCACTCCAAACAGCGCAATAGTAGGCACATTTTAAAATAAATCGAGGATTTGTAAAGCGTGACGAATCACACGTAAGGGTCTAAAGGCGCTGAATTGTAGGCACAGAGAGATTAACTGATTTGCCCAGTATCACAAGATGTTCAGACAATGCTGAGACTCAACCCTCGAGCCTGGTTCCCCCAGCTCTGAAGTTGGCATCTCAGGACGTTACGCCACATCCTCTCTTTTAGACTTAACTATTCCCACTCCAAAAAATGCAACACTAGGGAATGCGTTAGACTTTGGAGGGGTTACATTTACTATCCCTACTCCAGGCAATGCAACAGTAGGAAAAATGTAAGACTTTGCAGGGGGTAGATTTACTATTTCTACTTCAGTCTGTGCAACAGTGGGGAAAGTGTTGGACTTTGGAGAGTTTAAATTTATTATTCTCACTTTAACTTATGCAATAGTCGGGAAAGTGTTAAAGTTTGGAGGGGGAACATTTACTATTCCTACTCCAGCTGCCAGAAAGGTAGGGAAAGTGTTGGACTTCAGAGTGGTTACATTTACTATTCCCCATCGAAACAGCACAATAGTAGGGAAAGTGTTTGACTTTGGAAGGGTAAGATTTACTATTCCCACTCCACTCTGTGCAACAGCAGCAGATGTATTGGACTTCGACGGGGTAAGATTTACTATTCTCATTCCAAACTGTGCCACAGTATGGAAAACACTGGACTTTGGAAACATTAACTTTACTATTCCCACTACAGTCTAAGCAACAGTAGGGAAAGTACTTCACTTCAAACACATTATATTTGAATAACCCTATTTATTTACAAAAACAAAGAAACTCCAATTCAATTCCAATTCTTTATTCTGTTATATAATATTAATCATAAATCACATAAATACATTGCATATAAAATACAAAACATTTAAAAAAGAATAAATCCTCTCATATTTAAAATCTTAAAAGCTTCTAATTTCATTTACAGTCAAAATTCGAAAAATATAAATATTTAATAATTAAAAAGAATTTACACTTTTCCACAAACTTATAGCTCCTGTTAAGAAGGACCCCACCCCCGACACACCAACACGTCCGGGACCATACGCAACTACAAATAGGGTGAGCGGTACTGCACGAAACCCTTTTTTCTTAGTAGGGGGATTAAAAATATTTGTCTAAACACTACACAAAAATCACAAAATATGGTAAAATGTATTAAAGTTAAAGACGGAAAGGACATCCCATCACACGGGCAAATTTGTATGGATTTCAAATCATACTGGCCAAGCGGGAAGCACAAATTACTTCTAATTACTCCTAATCGGAAGCAGGTAATGAGTGACATTTCCCACACATTTTGTACCACCAAAAGATACAGCTCCTGACCCACCTGCCCCTTTAGCACTAAGAAGTCCCTCACCATTGGTTTCCTTAATTCCTCTGCTTCCCTTTTTGCTCCCAGAATTTTAAAAAAGTTCTCCTTGGCCCATCGTTTATCAGTACGTGTTAGATATTGTGGGGTATTAAACATTTCTGGGCAACCAAGGGATGCAGCGACCTCTTTTATATATGCCAACCAGGGGATATCCAGAGCTCGATCAAATGCCCAACAGTCACGCAACAATTCCCTATTTAGGGAGGCACAATCATTTGACCAGATGGAAATCCACAGTATAAGTGGCGCAATCTTAATCCCATCCTCCACGAACTCCAAATTCAATCCCTCGTGTATGCAAAATCCGGAGATACTTTGCCCCACGTCCAATAACCTTCTGCAGAAGCAATTTTCCTCTATCTGGGGGGCCGTGCTACCCGAATAGCCTCAGAGTGGTGCCCCATACATAAGAACCAGGAGGCATTTACGTCTATACACCTCAAGCAGAGGCAGAGTGTAAATCTGATGGCCAAATTTAGGGTATAACCTGCCAGCTCATCCATTTCCTCCCTTTAGGTTTCTGCCCTGCAAAAATGACTTACCCACATGTCAGGGGGAATATTACAGCCCAGCCCTTCTGATATTTCTGTCTCAAGGATACCTGTGTTAACTATCTTCCAGAACAGGCTTGAGATTTTAGTGCATGACACATGCTTCAAATCCTCCCAAGCCTGCTCCTTGAGCTGTTGTTTTCTTTCCTTCAGAGCAAATTTATACTGAGACTGCACACTACTCACATAGGCCTTATCCCTGGGCTGTGCCTTCAATGCCTTCTTCAGGGTTTTCCTCGCCACATAACAGGGTTTGCTAAAACATCCTCCTTGATGCTTAGGAATGGCTTCTTCATTTTTGGTCATGAATTCCTTGATGGCTTCATTTACTTTATTCGCATTATCAATCACTTCCCCAGGTGAAAGGGATTCAGCCAAAGGAATCCCTATTATCAGATTTACATTTTATCTCACCACCCTCTTTACTACCTGTCAGATGCTCACCTGTCTCCAATTAGTTCTCCTGCCCTGATCCTTTTTTCTCAAACCTACTGGCCCACCAATCACTGATGTGCACCTATTGCATGGAAAGTTTAGGGAGACCGTGAGGGGGCTGTGATCACTAAAGTACTGCCTTTTCACCTCTCAATGCTGGACCAGATTTCTCACTGGGTGGACAACAAGGATAAAATCAATTATCGACCCGGCCCCTCTCCTCACAAAAGTTGGTACCTGATTTTCACAAGCAGATTCCAGGTTCAAAGTATTCTGCAAACCCAGGCTCTGTATCCCCTTAATAAGGGACCTTCCCCTAGCATCCTGTATATCCTCAGGTGCAGGCACACTATAATCCTGCTAAAAAGGATTTCCAACAGTATAGTAGCCCCCATCTTTGCATTAAAGTCTCCAGATACAATTGCATGGAGTTCCATACCACAGGCCTCCAACTTTCCCTTCAAATTCTGTACCACCGAGAAAAGGGCAACCAGAATCCCATACTGCATTATAGAAGTTTACTAAAAGGACGTTATACTTATTTGGGAATTTTTGTATTATGATATTTCATTTCTGATATTTTTGTCTCCCAATATTTGCAACTTGACATTTTGGACATTCCTTGATGTGGAACACCCAGAAATCACTAAGAACTTTCTGGAATTGGAAGGTTCATTGGTGATAACTGCGCCTAAGCAGATAGGTTAGGAAGGAAGATGTTCTTAAGTACTTACAGTATTATACACTTGGATAGCCAGTTTTACCGCTGGCGTTTATGCATTCCTGGGAAGCAGTGAAAGAAAAGCTTGAGGGAAATTATATTACAGTTAAAAGCAGAGTTTCTTGTCTCATGGAGAAAAGATTAGTGTTTGACCTTGGATTTGCTCAAGAGGTAATTTTACAGGCTCTTGGCTTTGGAGGTGTACCGGTCTTTTTGAGCACCGCATGGGTCTTAAGAGTCGGTGATGCAGTAGGCAGTACATAAGGTATCACAGAATTCAGAATGATTTTGTGTAATTGCTTAGATGGACTTTCTGAGAGAAATTAGATTACAGTTAAAAGCAGAGTTTCTTGTGTTTAGGGGAAAAGATTGGTGTTTGTCCTTGGATTTGTTTGAGAGGTAATTTTACAGACTCTTGGCTTTGGAGATGTAGCGGTCGTTTCGAGCATCACATGGGTCTTAAATGTCGGTGATGCAGGAGGCAGTACATAAGGTATCACAGAATTCAGAATGATTTTGTGTAATTGATTAGATGGACTTTCTTCTTCAGAGATGTGATGGGAGTAATAGAGTCTATTGTCTTCTTATTGACAGCTTTGTAAATTCTTCAGTGTCGTTGTAGTCAGATTTTGTAGGTGCCACTGTTTGTTTTTCTACCACTGCTGTGCAAGGTTTCTGGTTTCTGCCTTCAAAATATGTCTGAGTAGAACAAAAAGAACTTCATTCAGAGTTTGTGGGCATATACGGGTCTTGATGGGGAGCAGTTTGCAAAGGAAGCTAACAGCCCTTCTCAAATTGTTTAGCATTCGTACAGGTTTGTTTGGTGGACATCCAACAGCAATGATTGGAGATCAGTGAAGCAAGGTTGTTTCAGATCCTGTAGGAGCCCTGAAGAGGGTGTTGTTGATTACTCTTTGTGGAGAAATGGGACTGTGGGGTGGAGCGTCTAGGTCAAAGTAGATAATGTAGTGATTGTTTCAAATGATTGGTTAGTTTTCTGTTGTAGTGTGTGTTGCATCAAGGTGAAGATTACATTGAAAATTCATCAAGCTGTATGCAAGGGGCAAGAGATACATTTGAGGATGTTAACAAAATCAGAAATGGAAAGGAGGGATTTTGTTTGCAGCCTTTCTGATATGATGAATCAGATGTTCAGGTAACTTAAACTGTTGATGACACTCTCATAGATTTTGCATTGTGCCAGCCTGAAATGCCGCCCTTTACCTTAAAAGAAACAGAGTTGGCAATCTGCGCTCAAAGATGTGGTAGGGCCCCTGGCCAACATGGCATTCCTTCGGATCTGTATAAATCAGATCTTTCTGTATGGACCCGGTACATCAATAGGGTATCAAACACTGCCATGACAAAACTATCTTATCCGGTCTCGTGGAAGAAGGCAATTATTGTCCCCGTTCATAAAAAAGGAGACAAGAGTTTGTGGTTCTAAAAATTCTGGACCCATGTAATTTACTTTGCCACAGCAGTACGATTTTAGTATCAAAAGACCGATAATGACTAGTACACTAAGCATGAGCATTTTCGCTCAATTCCAGCAGCGTTTTCACCTCGAAATCGCCATTTTCGTCCTGCACTCGTGGCTCCCATTTTATACACGGCAGCCATTTTAAAAGTTGCCCTCACATAGGCTTATAATACAGTCAGATTTGATTCCAAGGACACGTACACCTTGATTGACTTTTCTCTGACCTGGGCAAGCTGGAACCATTGCCTCAGGCCAAACCTGTTTGGTCAGTCCCTCTCCCAGTGGCCGAATCAGATAGCATCAAGGCACACCATGCCATAAAACCCTTATTATCGCTCACACACCCTGCCGAATCTTGCTCACACCTGCACCTGCTCTTTTCTTTTTCTTACTTTACGAGGGGGAGGTGCCCGTTTTAATTGGGGGTCCACACTTATCTGATGTAAAATACTAGGCCTTGCCGGGTAATTTATTATGGGTTGGATGACATGAAATATGAGGTTTCATCATGACACTGTTTTTTCCTTTGTAGTGAAAACATGTGAATGACCAACCAAAATGTCAAGAATGTTTGCCTGAAGCTTAAAAAACTGTATATAAGGAAACCTGACTTTGCATTGAAACACAGTCTCCTGAGAACATACAAATCGTGCTGTTGTACTTCTAGGACACTTGTCAATTGGTTGCAGCCAATAAATTCGATCTTTGACTTCACCTAGAAGACTCTGAGTTTCTGTAGTCTGAATCAGGAAAGTACCCGAGGTCTTTGGGTGTACCCTGGCACCGCTGGGTTACCGGATCAGTACCGGTTCTGAAAAACCCAGTACCTCAGTTGGCGCCCAAACGTGGGGCGATACCAGCGGTACCGGTCCAAGCCTGAGGTCCGTGGGGAGCTTCGTGTGAAAATTCTGGAGGAAGGCCGCCACTTCATCGACCCCTGCATGTCGACGTGGTCCGAAAGTCTTTGTTGCGAGGTTCCCCGCTTCCCGACGGCTATGAAGGACTGCTGCCCTGGCTATCGCCCTGATTTGGACCCTTGATTTTTGGTAGAGCGAAATGATAAGACGAGTCTTCTGGTGACGTCATTGATATTTTCAGTTAAGTATAAGTGGAGCGTCTCCCAGTCCTTAGTTGGACACTTGGTTTGGTCCTTAGTTGGACACTTGGTTTGGTCCTTAATTGGACATTTGGTTTGGTATCCCTTTGGGATCACTTTGATTTGGAACTTGCAAGTACCAAAGCCGAAGGACTCGTGTATTCACGAGACTATCGTAAACGATAATCCTTTGAAGTTTGAAGCTAGACTAGTGAGCGAAGATGCCTGGTCTTAGCAGACTTGGAAATTTGTTTTGTCTTGGTTGTAAAAGGGACTCCCGGTTGGAGGACTCATGTCCGGTTCCTCCGATTGGAACTCCAACCTATGAACTATATGTGAAGCACGGAGTGGGCCCCATCACCTTTAATAAAGTATGGGTCCGCTATTCTTGGAAATAATTGAGAAAAGTTTTTTTTTTTTTCTTGTAAATATGACTTACAACTAGGATCTGCAAACGGTTCTGTAAGTAAATTGCGACGGCGCTATTTATGAAAAATGGCTAAAGCGCGCTGTATTGTGTGTACTGAGTGTTTTCTGTTTATATCTGAAATGAGCTCAATGTGTGTTTGTGGGTCTTCTTGATGTTTACAGTTTGTTAAGTAAAATGTTGGTTAATTAATATTAAGTAGAAACTTAGAAAAAATCCAGAAATGAACCATGTGATGTGCTAACATAGCTATATGTTGCTCTTTAATTTATAGAATGAGCAATTGTGCACATATACAAAACTGCCGTTAAATGCTTAATAAATTAGAAAACACATTCAATAGATATAAATAGGGCCCCCCCAAAAAAAACGAAATTATCTATTTTCAATTCAGCCAGCACTTTCCCAGTTAAACATGGGTGGAATTTTGCATAACCTTCCTTTTAAATGAAAGTGGCGCAAAAATGTGACGCATTTCAAGTTAGGCTTATGCGCTTAGGCTTGTGAGTTAATGTATCCCAAATAATAGGCAAGGGATGCAGCTTGCTTTTATATGTGGAATTATCACAAAAAAAAGAATAATTGATTTTTTTTTTTTTTTTTAAAGAAAATTATTAATTATGGAAAAATTATTAAAAAATAAGTGCCTTTCAAAATCGTTTTTCAATATTTATAAAGCTTAATACCTATACTATGACCTCCTAACATTAAAATTTAATTTAAGTTATGTTGCACCGCTAAAATGACATTTGTATGTGCAATTTTCCCTTGGCGCAGGAGCAAACAAGCTGATTTCTATAAAGTATAAGTTAATATTTTCAATGGCTGACTCATGGATTGTGTAATAGACATTCTGGTAATGCATATTATGCAAGAAAATTGTAGGATATTGATTTTTTAATGCCTAAAATATCAAAGTCGATTTTGGGCAAAAGCACTGTTTAAACTGCATTTTCTTTCATTCAGAGTACTTTTTAAAGTGTCTCAGGCTTCAGTAAATGCATACATTTAGGTTTGATATATATTTGCAGGTTGTGCCTTCTTATGATTCAATGAGTCAATGTGCCAGTACAAAGGCTTGTTTTAATATCAAGGTTGAAGGTTCTAACTTCAGCTGGGCCTACTGAGACGTTCATTCATTCGAGGTTGATGAAATATGTACCATTGCATGGGATTGCAACAAGCATTTATTCTAACAACTGGTATGTGTGTTATTAAGGTTTGTGAATTATTCACAGTAAATGTAGTTTAATAATCTGGAAATAGAGATAAATTTTTTTAGCGCCTAAAAAGGAATGTTTTTTTTTTTTTTTTTAAATAGAGTGAATTATTGCAGGTTAGAAGGAAAATAGAAAGGCCTACTGTCTTTGACAGATTCAGAGTGGCAGAAGCTAGGAGAGCTACAGAGGCTGGCTCAAGTCATGCTGCTGAGATGCTATCTTTAGTTTTCCCATAAACAATGGAGGAGGCTGTCATGTTGACACTTGTGACCTTTTAAATTAGGGCCTTGTCTCTGTGAAATGCAGAATGACCCTACCTGGCCTCTAAAAGTGGGATTTCTGGTTTCTCCAGAAGAACATCAATACAATTAAAGAACTTAATTCCAAAGGGAAAATATAAAAAAAGGGGTTTCTTCGAAAGTCCCAACATCATGTTAAATGCTCTTCAGAACTGATACATTTGCGTCTCCGCTCTAAAAAAATAAAATTATGCCTGCTAGTTGCTTTTATTTGACAGAAAACAAAGTGTTGCATTAAGTCTTAGACAGAAAATAAGATGCAGACCTTTTCTAAAATTTTTAAGGCTACATGCCTTAATGAGAACGATTTGCCAATTAAGACTTATTTTTCACAGTGGAAATTGTAGGTGCCAAATTAATATGGAGTGTCAGTGTAACAATTTTTACTTTTAGAAAGGTAAAACTAAGGTGGCTTGATGTTGCGAAGTAACTGACAAGAGGGTAACAGTTAAGTAATGGAAATTTATTTTCATGTATTTGGTCCTATCATGAATTGTTCTTGCTGGTCCTGTATGTTAGAAGAGAAACAGTAAAGTTATATTTGACAGCAGATTTCCATTGCCTGGTGATCTACTGTCAAAAGGAGGGTAAGGATTTTAAACCTGACAAATTAAACAGGCCCAAATATTGGGTTTTGGGCTGCAGGTTTACAGTGCATAAAGTACATGACATGGTGTTGTGTGTCACCGCTTATTCACACATGCTATTGTTTTGTCTATGCTTTTTGTGCTTGATACACAGCAAGTATATCTGATGGCTTGACGTTTTGTGCGTTTTTATTATTTTTTTAATTTGTTTTTTGCATGTTTGTTGCTGCTTTTGATACTATTACAAGCTCCCCTGTGTTGTGAGGGGATGGTCATGACGATGCCCATCGCTACGTAACAGTTGGTTGAACTTGTTCTGGTTACTAAATTCCACAGATAATGATATTTCATGCTGTGAACATAAAAGACAACACTTCACCAGTGAATGTCTATTTGGCTATAATGGTATTGAAGGAAAATAAAAAGAGATATACAGGATCAAAGTGTGTCACCTGCAGTTAGTCACGTTACTGCCCCTTCCCATAAAGGAACAGGCAGCCCTACATTTATGTATCCTTGATTGGACCTAAGGATGAAATTATAGATCTGTGACTCAAGGTGGCCTAATTTCTATATTACATTAGTTAATGATGTTCTGTTTCCTAAGTAGCATATGGCTTTCGTTCCTTAAAAGAAAACCAGGTTTTCATTTTTTCCTGAAGAAGGAACTGAAACATTAGCTAGGAGTACCGTATATGGTGTAGTCGCAAACGGTAGAGTTAAAATTTGTGTAACTTTGGCCTTTGTGTATCACCCGTACTCTTGGTGTTGTGTCACATGCCTGACTATCACCCAAATAATTTTTTTTGTTCTTTCTATAGATTTTTTCTTTGGTTACTTCCCCTGACCAATGTCGCACCATGCTTAGTTATTGAGATTTTAGCTATGTCCTAGTCCCATTTCTCTTTTTCGAATTCCTTTCACCAGTCAGCCCTTTTATTATTATTGATGTATTGTTCAGGTTCACATTTCCAGACTGCAGTGATGTACCAGGGACCCCCATGTTATATATAATTCCCTTTGGTATGACCAGACTGGTTTTCAAGAATTTGCCTGCTTCAATGTTTTCCAGCCTGACTGTCAGGGTAGCGATAGACTGGTTAACTGACTCAATATTATAGTAAGACAAGTTTTCCATCTCAATAGGAGATATCTTATGTTTACCTTTTTGAACATGACGAATTTTCAATGTCTATTTTAATTTGGTTTTCGGTTCCCTTCTGTTCCTGCTACTTTAATTTTTTGTGGGATCAGATGTGTCCTAATCATGCAAATATCAGGACCCTCTAGTTCTTGTCTTTTTGTTTGCACATTTGACTATTAGCCTGTGTATTGCATAGTGCACCTGATGCACAGTTTTTAAAGGAAGGTTTCTACATGTCCCTGATAATCGGTATCATGTGATTTCTCTATTGAGATGTTCTAAGGTAAGGAGGAACACCTAGACTTAATCATTGAGGCAAATATGTGTTTACCCCATTAGACAATGCCACTGTGTGAGGAAATCCATTCAGATAGAATTCTCATGTAGCTATAGATGGCAGAGAATAATGGAGAGAACTGAATTAAAGATGCTACAGACCCTGTTTTGCCCTTCTGCCTTTGTCTTTGTATTTTATGCCCATGGTGTATGGCTACTCCTTTGAAGATTGCAGACCACCTGCTTGCAGTCCCCTTGTTAAAAACCATGAACTGTTTTTGTACTAAATTGAAGGAAACTAACAGCTGTGGCACACTTCCTACGTCACTAGATTCTGCGGGTATCAAGTCATAATAACCTGCAGGACATTGATTTAAGCCTAATTCCCATCAGTGACAGCTACAGATGAAAGACGGACGTCTTGGCCCTACAGTCTCAGCACCCAGGAAGTAGCCAAGCTGGACAGCGATCGCCAGCGCATGGTATCGTACTTGCTCCATCAGACGGCGTTGGACATCACAAAACCAAAGTTTCAGTGTAAAAGAGCTAAAGAGAAGGATTCCTGTTGTTGATGGCAGAGCTGTTTTGAGGTTTCATTTCTCTACCTGTCATGTGTTGGTAACCTCTGACAGTGTGCAATCCCTTGAGCCCCTTGGCCTGAGTTTTGGCCACACACCCCCTTTTCTTTGCTCCAACGGAAGAAGGGCAGTGCACCGGAGATTTCAAGTTTGGAAAAAGGCACTATATTTTGGTGCCCATGAAAGAGCAGCTTGAGCGTCCTCTGACACTAAATAATGAGTGTTGGAGTCTGAAAGTGCTGCTGAGCTTGAGCTATTTCCCAATTAATGGTGCTTGGGTCTGCACGAGATGATTTGTGCCCTTGATCAATGAAGAGCACATTGTTTGTAGTATCTGCCACAGAGGAGAGACACTGGTGCATTGCTTTAAGACATTGAGACTTTCGAGTGAGCTGTGGGTGTTTGCCAGGAGGGCACTCCAACTAAGCAGTACTTTTCTCACGAAGAGGCCTGAATTGAGAGGCCCATGCGAAAGAAAACAACAAAAGAAAATTTGATGGACAATAGAAGCCTGCCAGAGAGGCTTTTTGATGGGACTCTGGGCATAGTTGGTTTCACAAGAGGTTTCCGTGTGATTGTATAGACTAGGTGTTAGGAGACTGATTGTTTTGCTGGTATTGTTTTAAAGTACTATTCTGTTTAGTAAAAGCAGAATAAAGTCAATTTTCTGTGGAAAGAATACCCCCTTTTCACCTTAGAGCATTGATGAGAGTCACCACTGTTCCACCTGAACATACAAAAATTACTGAAATGCAGAGGAGCCCTAAAAATGTTACTAGATAATTTTAGGATTTGCTTTTTGGTTAGGGTTGTGAAAAATTATTATTTCATTTGTAAATAGTGGTCACTACTTTCTCCCGTTGTCTATATGTTCTTAATAACGTGTTTTCTAGTGTCTTTTAAACATGACGTTGTCATTTATGGGTGGGATTGTTTTTCTCTACTCAATTGACTTCTGCACCCACTTCCCAACCTATGTCTTTTCCTACTATTGTTTCTTTGCACTCTTTTCACCCTTTTCCTGAACATGAGCAGGTTAGAAGATCAGAATTTGTAAGCAATTCTTTTGTACAGCTTCTGCATCAACACTAGTTAGTAGTGAACATCACTAATTGTTGGGTGTGTGATCTTATGCCACCTACTGCAGATAGAGGTATTCCTTATTTTGTCCTGCCATATGTGGCCTTTTGTGCTACTTCATGTTCGAGGAGACCTGTCCAGAGAGAGTTACCAAGTACTAGAATTTTGCTCCAGCAACATCTCCATGGCCTTATAAACATAGACCTGGACTCAGATTAGCATGAGAATAGGTTTATTGCCTATGTAAGGGCAAAAGGAGGGTTTGTGGTTCTAAAAATTCTGGACCCATGTAATTTACTTTGCCACAGCAGTACGATTTTAGTATCAAAAGACCGATAATGACTAGTACACTAAGCATGAGCATTTTCGCTCAATTCCAGCAGCGTTTTCACCTCGAAATCGCCATTTTCGTCCTGCACTCGTGGCTCCCATTTTATACACGGCAGCCATTTTAAAAGTTGCCCTCACATAGGCTTATAATACAGTCAGATTTGATTCCAAGGACACGTACACCTTGATTGACTTTTCTCTGACCGGGGCAAGCTGGAACCATTGCCTCAGGCCAAACCTGTTTGGTCAGTCCCTCTCCCAGTGGCCGAATCAGATAGCATCAAGGCACACCATGCCATAAAACCCTTATTATCGCTCACACACCCTGCCTAATCTTGCTCACACCTGCACCTGCTCTTTTCTTTTTCTTACTTTACGAGGGGGAGGTGCCCGTTTTTATTGGGGGTCCACACTTATCTGATGTAAAATACTAGGCCTTGCCGGGTAATTTATTATGGGTTGGATGACATGAAATATGAGGTTTCATCATGACACTGTTTTTTCCTTTGTAGTGAAAACATGTGAATGACCAACCAAAATGTCAAGAATGTTTGCCTGAAGCTTAAAAAACTGTATATAAGGAAACCTGACTTTGCATTGAAACACAGTCTCCTGAGAACATACAAATCGTGCTGTTGTACTTCTAGGACACTTGTCAATTGGTTGCAGCCAATAAATTCGATCTTTGACTTCACCTAGAAGACTCTGAGTTTCTGTAGTCTGAATCAGGAAAGTACCCGAGGTCTTTGGGTGTACCCTGGCACCGCTGGGTTACCGGATCAGTACCGGTTCTGAAAAACCCAGTACCTCAAGTTCCCCCGGGAATTACAGACCCATTAGTTTACTTGATAACTTGCAGAAAATCTTTTCGTACCAGTTGCTAGCTAGACTAAAACACTGGATAACGAAAAACCAGGTCTTAAGTCATCTTCAGGCGGGATTTAGGGACAAGGTCAGTACCATCGATCAGATCTTCTGATTTATTACCATCAAGTGGAAGATCGTAGACGCAGATAAAGGCCACTTATTTGTGGCCTTTGTCAACTTGAAATCTGTGTTTGACCTTGTCCCGCGTGCCAAGCTCTGGGAGGTCCTCAGTACTACTGGTGTTCCGGGTTCTATGATTAATATTATCAAGGATCTCTATTCTGACAACTGTGCTAAAGTCCGCTGGGGTGCCACTGGCGACCTGACTCCAGCTTTTCCAACTGCACGTGGTGTGAGGCAAGGGTGCGTTTTGGCACCCACCTTGTTTCTTTTGTTTATTAATGCTTGTTTGCCATATCTTTTAGATTGCCAAAGCGATGCCCCTAACTTGGGTGGGCAGAAGCTCCCTTGTCTCTTATTTGCAGACGATACTTTATTACTATCACGTACTGCCATGGGCCTTTCTAGATTGCTCTCCAGATTTCTGGAGTTTTGTACTGACCATGGGCTATCAATTAATTCAGCAAAAACAAAATATATGGTCCTTGGGGACATTAGGCATAAAATGGAAAGGCCTGTACATTTAGACGGTGTTCCCTTAGAAAGGGTGGGCCCCTTTGACTATTTAGGCATGAAAGTGGAAGATTCACATTTCTGGCATGCTCAACGCCAAAAATCTTTATTATGCCTGAAGCAGAGGGCGGGTGGCATTGTTAGATTTGCCTCCAGATCCCCCAAATTTGCAATATCCCCTGCCCTTGAAATATATAAATCTCAAGCTAGGGGGGGCGCCTTATATGGCGCCGAACTCTGGGGCCACTGCAACTTGGCGAATTTGGCAAGGGCAGAAAATCAGTTTCTAAAAATGTTGCTAAAGGTCCCATCGAGCACTCCATCTCTGCCTATTCGACTGGACCTAAACCTCTTTTCAATTTCACAGATTGCTGCTTTAAGGCCTCTGTTGTTTTGGATTCGGTTATGGCAACAGATGCCCTAATTCCTTTTCGCTGTGGGCTTCTTAATTTGGTGGGCCGTGATTCTATTATCAAAATCAAATGGTGCGCCTTTGTCGAACAATCTTTTTCCCAGCTAGGCTTAGGGTCCTATTGGCAGGATCCTATCTCCATTCCTAAAAACGCTGCACGGCTGTTAAAGGATGCTTTCTGGCATGATGTTCAGGTTGGCCAATTTGCTAGTTCTATTCCATTGTCTATGTCTGACAATTTCTTATCTGTCAAATTTCATTATGAATTTGAGCCTTTTATGGATGCAGCATTATCGCCATTTGCTCGTGCCCTTTTTATTAGGTTCAGGATTGGGTCTCTCCCCTTGTGCTGCTTAACGTACAAATGGTCCAGCTCAACTAACAGATCTAAGTTATGCCCGATGGGCTGTAAAAGTGAAGAGACTGGTTTACATGTTTTTTTTCACTGTCATGCGTATCACAAACAAAGAGCATTTTGGCTCATCCCGCTTTGCAAACGAATAGGTGTTAGATCTAGTTTCCATGCTGAGAGAATTTTAAGATGCGATCCGTCCGTCCAGATAGTTTTACCAGTGGCAAAATTTCTTGAGTCAATCTGGCGGTTGAGATTAGCAGTTTTAAGGAAAAAGACTAAGAGGGTCATTCTGACCCTGGCGGGCGGCGGGAACCACCGAATGACCGCACCGCGGTCAAAAGACCGCAGCGGCCATTCTGGCTTTCCCGCTGGGCCGGCGGGCGACCGCCAAAAGGCCGCCCGCCGGCCTAGCGGGAAACCCCCTGCAACAATGAAGCCGACTCCGAATGGAGCCGGCGGAGTTGTAGGGGTGCGACGGGTGCAGTGGCACCCGTCGCGATTTTCACTGTCTGCACAGCAGACAGTGAAAATCTTTGTGGGGCCCTGTTAGGGGGCCCCTGCACTGTCCATGCCAGTGGCATGGGCAGTGCAGGGGCCCCCAGGGGCCCCACGACACCCGTTCCCGCCATCCTGTTCCTGGCGGTAAAAACCGCCAGGAACAGGGTGGCGGGAAGGGGGTCGGAATCCCCATGGCGGTGCTGCAAGCAGCGCCGCCATGGAGGATTCCCTGGGCCAGGGGAAAACCAGCGGGAAACCGCCGGTTCCCCTTTTCTGACCGCGGCTTTACCGCCGCGGTCAGAATGGCCCAGGAAGCACCGCCAGCCTGTTGGCGGTGCTTCCATGGTCGTTGACCCTGGCGGTCGATGACCGCCAGGGTCAGAATGACCCCCTAGGTAGTTAATCCCTAGTTTTATTTACGTATATTTATTGAATTTGGATGCATGATTGTAGATTCTGTTTTATAGGATATAGATATTGTTTTTTTATATTATTGATTATTTATTGACCCATGGAATAATCAATATTGTTTTATGTTGTGAGAATTTTAAAATGTGATTCATCTGTCTAGACAGTTTTATCAGAGGAAAATGTTTTCTTTCGGGGAGTTAATTTTTAGATTTATTTATGTATATTTATCAAATTGGATGCGTGATTTTAGATTTTACTCTATAGGATATAGATATGGGTTCATTATATTATTAATCATTTACTGATTTATGGAATCAGTCTTTTTCTGAGTGGACCTTTTTTATATCAAGAGGTGTACATCTGGTTGTTTATTTTGTTTGATTCCTAAACTTCTTTATTACTCTTTTCTAAATTTCTATTGAGTTCTTATTTTTAATATCCTCTTGTTCTCCAAAAAGTTTTTTTTTTTTCTCCTTGATGTGTATTGTACTTTTATATTATGTTTTTTTACTTACCAAAATAAAGTTAAATGAAATTAAATGAACTTAAACTGTACATGTTGTTGTAGATGATGACAACTTCAGTGATGACAATGGGGAAGGCATGTGCAAAGGGTGGAATATTTGGATGGTTTGTATATCAGTAGAAATGGCAAGCAGCACACTGGGAAAAGGAGCAGTGGATGAGTGAGGATTTCCATTCTGCTGTCAAAACATCGTTCAAGCTGGTGGTGGGTAAGTATTCCTTGAAATCAACAGCTACTACTCCATTGGTCTTCTTATAGGTCAATTTCTTATTAGGATTTGATAACCAGATGGGGTGGCTTTGTGAAGCATGACAACAGCTGACCTTAGCCACATTTCAAATAGAAAAGGAGGGTGTTGAGGTATTTTTTGTTCATTAATCTTGTATTAAAGTAGCTGCATGATTGTCAGTGGAGAGAAGAGGGGGTTGGCAGCAGTGGTGGCTGGTGAAATTTGAAAGTGGTGGGTTGTAAACGTTCGGTATGACTTCTGTAGCGAACAAAGCGAGCAAGTTTAATGGACAAATATGGGATCCAGGGTGAGTCCTCCTCCTGAGAAAAATTTAAAAAAGATTGGCAAATAGTGCATTTTAAAGCAAATGATTTTTGGGATGAAGCCAGGCTTGTAAAGCAATGGAAACCTATAGTCCTGAAATATTAAACAAATAAAAACTGCTCCATATCTTACTTCATAATATGTTTAACAGTAACTGTAATGTACAAATTGTACAATGCAACAATTTCAGCCCTTTAATGCTTGCCCAGTGTCTTGCACAGCAAGCAGCATCAACTTTGGAAGAAAATGTTCTAACCAGACTTTAGGAAGCAGCCACAGCCTTTCCTTGCTGCCTTGTAAATATTTTGACATCGGTGTACCCCCTTTACACACACATTTCCACAGAATTTCAATTGAAACTGGAGCACATGACCAGTGTTCTGTGTGCCCTGCAGATAGGCCAACCAACTGACAGGCACTTTACTTTGGCTTCATCCTTAGTATCAGAGCTCTCAATCAAAGCCCCTCATAAACACCTGGCTCAAAATATGCACTATGCAGAAGGATAAATAAAATGTACAGAAAAAATATAGAACTAAACCATGATAAAATGGCTAACATGTTTGGTGAATGCAAGAATAGGTAAAACGTGAAATAAGGGAGGAACTATATCACTGACATGCATGCCGTACCGTTTTTAGCATTCATTGTTCATAAATCAATCCATGTTTTTGGTATTAAGGGAAAGGCATGAAGATATGGCCAGAAGAGGCTTCGCAAAAGGAAGACATACATACTTACGGCCAGATTATGAGTCATGCTGCCCTATAGAGCAAAGACTGCCACAGTCCTGCCGCCACTGCTAGGCAGCACAGACCTTTACAGTCACAAGGCATCCCAAACAGGCTGGCGGAGACAGTGTTTCCACTGGACACAATATGAGGATGCACACCACCAATGTGACCATGGAGGTCAAACCACCACGTCTCAGCAGGCTGAAATAGCGACTATAAAGGGAAACACTCACCTGCAGCCAGCCTTACAAGTCCTGTCCCACCATGGAGCCATCACGCATGACTTGCTGCTGCTGCTGATCATCCAAGATGCACAAAATCAATGCCGCCATGGACCCAACCGATCATAACTACACACACACACACCTAACTGTTTTATTAATTGCACCAACAGATCATTGTGCCATCGTCCACATGAGATGGGGGTCACGCCATGGGCACCAAGTACACAACTCACTGTGTCCTGGGTCAGAATTATACAAAAAGAAGGACACATTCACAGTCACAATGTGCCTCCTTTGGGCAAGTCACTCACATTGCACTGCAACACTACACAAAAATATATGTCTGACCATCTCACTCACAGGGACAGGGAAGTGTAAACATCATTGCCTCACACAACACCAACAACACACCAACATCACATCTACAAATACAACTCACACACTCACATTCCTCACATGCCATGGACTCTTGTCACTTTCAACACACATATGTAGGAATGTGGCACGGAACAGAAACACCACTGCCAGTAAACAGCTCTGCAATGAACACAAACATCACACACATTGCAACACAATGGAAGGACAACAGGATGCACAACAGTTAGAAAGACAAATATACAAACATCACTGTGCAAACAATACTTGCACAATAGGGATGGGGCCAGCGGGAACTCCCAGGGAAGGAGGCTGCACTGAGACACATATCAACTTGCAACTGCCCTTAAAACAGCTATTGTATGGGAATTGGCCATTCAAGTATCTCTGCGACAAACAATACTAGACCCAAATGACATGCCTATCTGCACAATGTGGAAGTCCAAGTAAACAAAACACATACATCTTTAGCTGCATGGGACGTACCTCTACATGAAGTAGCAGAAAGGTACATACAGCTAAACGGACACATGCACAGCTAAATGTAAACAAAGGTAGCACAATTGTACACACTCCATATCTGCACACACAAAACTCAAATTGACACACATCGGCTGAATAAATAATCCATATTAGGGGGACAAGTTTTAACACCATATATGCTCACATTGGACATCACAAGATGAAATACTCACCATATCAAACAGTAAACAATGCCATGACACCACCAATGCAGTAACACCCACATATCCATACACACAACATATACCCTTGCTTGGGGGACACCAGCACTGCCCACAAAGTCAGATACTGCCCAACAACAGCAAATGGAACAGCAAGCAGGCTGAAACAAGCACAACTGTAGGCAGACAACACAAGTTACTCATGAACAACGTAAAGGTAAAAAAGGAATTGCAGGACAAATGTGTAGCCAAAATAACTAATTGGGTTTTTTAACTGGATAGATTTAAAAGTCCAAGGCCATTGGCCAGTCCATATGCTACAGCACAGCAAATCGTAGTGCTGTCACTTGACTCCCAACTGCCAGGGAACCTCCTCAGGAAGGGGCATCAAGTGGGCAGGCAGGCACTTCAGGGATCATCCTTAAGGGTTGGCGGGGTCAGATTTGGGAGGGGGAGATTGGTCTTGGATTTGTGAGGGCTGGGGGAGAGTTATCGGTGCTTGAAGGGGGCAGGGGAGGCCTTGAAGATGCAAGGGAGGGGCTTTGTCTCTTGGGTTTGGGAGAGGGAGCGGAGGGATCAGGACAAAGGTGAAGGTCAAACAAAAAAACTTTCTTAGAGACATGGGGATGGTCAGCAGAAGGAGTGGGCAGTTGGAGGTCGAGGGAGTGGTTGTCTGCTGTGTAGGTCTGGATGTCGCTGGTGCGTGCTCCTGGGAGGTATGCTTGTGTTTGGTTGGTGTCTGTTAGGTGGATGAGTGAGTACATTTGTGTGACTTGGGGGACTGGGAGGTAGATGTGCTGGGGGATTGAGTTGTGCAGAACATTCCTTTAGACATATGTGCCCATACTGCAGAGATGGCTTCCATCAAACAAGGGCATATGTTGTACAGTTTCTACTGTGTGATTAAGCTACTGAGTCACATATCAGGGCCTCCCAGGAATCAACACATTGCCTGTACTGTCGGGCTGCCATTTGTGCAATAAGCCTGTACAGGACAATATGACCTGTGGGAAGGTGATAACAGAGCTGTGGGAAAAAGGACCCTGTCCTGAGTCAAACATACACATTGACAATGATGCTAAGTGCACAAGTGGCTTAGATTAATGACTTGCCTCTGTACCCATTCCTTATCTACTCAAAGGAATGAGGCATTCTGGGCAGGATGTGCCACCAGAGCCTCATATTTGCCACCTGACAGGAACTGCTGGGGTACAGAGAGTGGACACCGTGCCACATTTTCATAGCCACAGTGACTGTACCTCAGAACAGACTAGGCCCCATACTGGGAGATACATGTGACAGGCCCTGGTCTCTGCAGGCTGAGCTGACAGAACCTACATGACTCTCCATTTCCACCACTTCCATGCATGACAGTACATCCTGTAGCCAACAGCAATTTGGCATGTGGTGTGTGTGGCAACCTGAAGGGCAGAGTGAGTCACGATATGCCTTCCCCACAACAGTTTAGCAAGGGCAGATGTGTTCAGAAATCTGTGGCACCATACACATTGCTCACACACAACACTCTCAACTGACATACCACATGCATACTCAGCTCATGCTGTCATGCACATACATATTGTCGAACATGTGCAACAATCATGAGAAAAGAGATGTCAGTGAACTGCAGTAATGTCTCCTCACCTCGTTATGTGCATTCAACACAAGGAGGATCGAGGAGATCACAAACCTCACACAACACAATGTGACTGAACTTAACATATGGCACTGGCCACCAATACCTGTACTTTGTCCCTCCCATTGATGCCACACAGACTGCAACAATAGGCACATCAGTAGTCAATCTGGCACACATGGCCTCATTCTAGCCTTTGAGGAGGGAAAGTATGGTTACGTTCAAAGACAATTGTGCATGAGGTACTTACCTGTTCCTCTTTTGAACCATAGAGCTGTTCATACAGAGGTAGGACCTCAGTCACTAGCCTCTCCAGCTCCTCTGGAGAGAAAGCAGGGCCCCTATCACCTGCTGGATGTGGCATAATAGCTCCCAGAGGCGGTACACAGCAGCTCAGGTCCTGGAGGTCTTGCTGGCAGCAGTGGCAGGAGTCAGGTGAATGAATCTGCAGAACATGGCGGTCACATCCACCACATACTCGTTCATCACCACCAGCGGACACAGCCATTGGCCTGTGACCGCCACTGAAAGCAGCTTTAGCCTATAGCTGTATCCACTGCGGTTGCAACCATCTACCACCATGATGATGTCTGCTGCCGCAGCATGTCAAGATGGAGCTAGGTAGTCAGAGACATCTGAGAGTTGGGCAAGATCTGTATCCTGGTCACTCCCAGATGATTAAACCTCAAAACTGACTTAGCAGGCAACTGCATTTGACAATAACATAACCTAATGTGATCTGTTCGGAGGAGTGAACGTGGATTTATTCCTATGCCCCCTGAGTCTCTCTATCCATGGGTTTATCTTTAAAAAGGCTCTTAGTTTGATCTTCCCCGATGAACTCTATTATCTCACAGCTAAGCCTAAATTTGTCCAAAGGGACAGACCGGACAAAACCCAGACCCATCTCTAAATTTTGTTTTTGATTGTCCGTACGCAGTTCTTCACTGAGATTTACTACTAGGCTGGTCGGCTGCTCCACCTACCCTGATAATTCCTCTTCATGCCCGTAGATGAGTCTGAACCACTGGAACCAGCATCTGATAAATCTGAGTCTGTGTTGTAGCCTGGATTCCTTCCTGTGAGGATATAGTCATCTCTGATGTAGGGATGAACACGCTCGTATGTAAACCTGCTTGTTACACTTGGCATCCTTGGTGTGGTCGCCCCTAACTTTTTGCCTCTGTTTCCCAGGTTGTTGATGTGTGCTGGACTCTGTTTTTGCTGTTTTTGTTACTCTGGGCAGTTTACCACTGCTATCCAGTGCTAAAGTACATGTGCTCCTATGTAAACTGTATGTGTAATTGGATTTCCATGATGGACATATTTGATTTACTGGTAAGTTCCTAGTACAGTGCACTAGAGGTGCTCTGGGCCTGTAAAACAAATGCTGCTAGTGGGCCTGCAGCACTGGTTGTGCCAACCACATTAGTAGCCCTGTAAACATGGCTCAGACCTGCCACTGCAGTGTCTGTGTATGCAGTTTTTAAACTGCCAATTCGACTTGGCAAGTGTACCCACTTGCCAGGCCTAAACTGTCCCTTTTCTTACATGTAAGCCACCCCTAAGGTAGGCCCTAGGTAGCCCCACGGGCAGGGTGCAGTGTATGTTTAAGGTAGGACATATACTAATGTGTTTTATATGTCCTGACAGTAAAATGCTGCCAAATTCAGTTTTCACTGTTGCAAGGCCTATCTCTCTCATAGATTAACACAGGGGCTACCTTTAAATATGATTAACGTGTAGAATCCCTTTGGGAGCAGATGGACATGTGAAGTTTAGCGTCTCTGAACTCACAATACATCTTTTAGTAAAGTTGGTTTTGAGATGGTATGTATGAAAATGTCACTTTTAGAAAGTAGCATTTTCTTGCTTAAAGCATTCTGTGACTCTGCCTGTTTATGGATTCCCTGTCTGGGTTGGTTTGGCAGTTGGGCTGTTTGCACCTCTCTCTAGACAGTGACACAAAGAGGGCTGGGGTGTAGCCTGCATATCCTGATTAGCCATCTTCTCTAGGAGGGAGGGGAGGAATGGTCACTTACACCTGAAAGGGCTGTGCCTGCCCTCACACAATGCAGTCTCCAACCCCATGGTGTGTGTCTGGGGGCTGTCCTGGACAAGGCGGGATCTCGCAAAAAAGAGAGACTTTCCTTTGAAGTAGGCCTATATCAAAGGCCAAAATGGGTATAAGAAGAGCACCCAAACCCCTGAAAAATTAGATCACTTCTGTAAATCAAGAGGAACCTCTACCTGGAGAAGAGCTGCCTGTGACTGTGCTTTGTGGAGCTATCCTGCAGTTGCTGCTTCTGCCTGTGCAAGGGGACAAAGACTGGACTTTATTGTGCATTCCTGCTTGTGAAGAACCTCTAAAGGCTTGAACTGAGCTTGCCTCCTGTTGTTGAAGTCTCAAGACCATCAAAGACATCCCCTGCCGGCACCTGCACGCTCTGCTGGGACTCCTGCCCTGCCAAGTGGTGTTCTATCCAGCGCCTTGAAAGGTGAAGCTGGCAGGCCAAGACTGAAAATCCACGCACAGACCGCCGTGCAGGGAAAATGTCAATGCACCTTCGAGGCATGGCTGAGAAACGCCATCCCACCAGCTTTGCAGCAGAAATCTACGCTCCACCTGCATCGCGGCTGGAAGATCGACGCACACGGATGGAGAAACAATGCTCAACACCCACTGACGGAGGCTGATAACGTCGCAACCCACATTGCGTGTTTTTTGTGATACCGTGCAGCAGGATTTTCAACGCATACCTCGCTGGGAGTGAAAAATCAATGCAAAGCCTGCACGACCCGAGGTGCCTGTCCAGATCGACGCATTGCTCTCCTGTGGAGAGGCAAAATGACGCATGCCGACCCGACAGGAGGAGGAATGACACACGGTCTTACTTGCGAGTGAAAAATCAACACATCGCTGGCCTTTTCCGATGCACACTTGCCCTTGCGGTGGTATTTCGACGCATCCCAGGTACTTTTTCAAGCTAACAGAGTTAGCACTGTTATCTAAGGATTTAATGGCCATATGTACCAACAAATTTTCCCAGAGACACAGATTGGGTAAAACCCTTTGCTACATCTGGCCCTAAGACTCTTTTTTGCTTTTTAATTCAGAAATTGACTTGTGTATAGTGGATTTTTGTTGTTCTGGCCTATTTTTGTTTAGATAAATATTACCTATTTTTCTAAACCTGTGTTGTGTAATTTTGTTGTGTTTTCACTGTTACTGTGTGTCTTGGTACCCATACTTTACACCTAAATGTGAAGTTAAGCCTGCCTGCTTGTGCCAAGCTACCAAGGGGGTGAGTGGGGGTTAACCAAGGGTGATTCTCCTTTACCCTGACTAGAGTGAGGGTCCTTGCTTGGACAGGGGGCAGCCTGACTGCCAACCAAAGACCCCATTTCTAACACTGGTGATCAGTAGTTGGGATTGGACTGATATTTGTACTTGTCATACAGTGATTACGTGTGCACTACCGTTTTCAGTGCAGACCACTACGTGACCACATACTACTTGTCTTGTAATTTTGCTTTTTATTTTTTTTTGTATTTGTACCTACTTCTATTTTGTGGTAATCCTTGATTGACTTTTGAACTCCATTTAGGAACTTCTTTCCTGCCTTTGGAACTTTGCACTTTTAACTCTCCATCATGTCTCAGTCTGAGGGTGCATCAGCTGGAGCTGCTTTTAATTTAGGGAAACTGGAGTGTCACACAATGGTCCAATTGAAACAGTTCTGTAAGGACCTTGTCTGCCCCATTAAGAGCTCCACCAGAATGGAGGAGCTTCAAAAGGCACTGAGGGGCTGGGTGGCAGCCAAGGAAGCTGAGAGGCACACAGAAGATATGGATGATGGTGAGGAGGAGGAGGAGGTGCAGAGTATTCACAATGGTATTGCGGGTGGGCCTGGTCTGTCTGAGGGACGATCTCCAGGGCAGGTAGCAGTGTCTCATCTAAGGGTTTAACTCCTGAAGAGTTGTAGGACAGACAGGCAGACAGGGTTCACCAGTTGGAGTTTGAGAAAATGAGGATGGCCATAGAGGATAAAAGATTATTGTTGGCTCATGAGCTCAGCATGAGAGATCTGGATCAGAGGAGCCAATCTAGTAGGGATGGTGGAAGCAACATCACTGTGCAGCCTGAGAGGAGAGTGCACATTCCAAAGGACCTTGTGAAGGATTCAAGTGGGAAGATGACATACTGTTGTGGTTCAACGGGTATGAGTCTTCTCTCCATATGAATCTGGTCCCTGAAGCTCATTGGGGAGTGGGTTTGTGGAAGCACTTTGAGGTACAGGGAACAGTTACTCTGACATCCTTAGGGGAACCCCAGGGGCTTACTTACTCAATCATGAAGGACACCCTGATCACTAGGTATGGTCTCACCTCTGATCAGTATAAGGACAAGTTCAGGTCCTATAAGAATAAGGAATACCAAACATGGTTGGAATGTGTTGATTCATTCTGCAGGTCACTGGATGGTTGGATGAAGGGCAGTAAGGTGACAACATATGAAGGGCTTTACAATTTGATTGCTTGGGAACACTTGTACAGTTTATGCTTTCCAAAGCTGCACCAGCACCTAATTGACAGCAAGTTGACTGACCCCAGGAAGCTTGCGCAGGAAGCGGACCACTAGGAGAGCACCAGGGTTCAGAAGATGTATGGGGGAGACCATGCCAAAGGTGGGCAGGGTCCCTCTTAGAAGGAAGGGGTGGTAAGGGTAAACAGGGGGAGTTCTCTAAAGGGCCCCAACCTATTTCCCAGGGGACAGTGAGATGGTCCAGTGAACTCTAGTGCCTGAGAACACTAAGAAGTACAGGCAGAGGGTGACCATCAATGGACAGAGGGTGGAGGCTCTGAGAGACATAGAAGCCAGTGTGACTACAGTGAGGAGTCACCTGGTGTCTGAAGAGCAGATAGATCCCCTGGTACTTCACCAAGTAGTTGCAGTGGACAACTCAGAGCGCCTTTGCAGAGTGGCGCAGGTTCCCTTTGAATGGGGGGGTCTCAGGTTCCTTGAAGGTAGCTGTGAGTCCAACCATGCTTGTAGATTGTTTGCTTGGCAATGACCCGGAGGATTCCCCTTGGAAGGTGGTAGAACACAGGTCACACTTGGAGATGTTGGGTCTGCCTGGGTGGGTATGCTCATCCACCAGGTCAATGGTAGCCCGTCAGGGTGGTCAAGAGCCTCTGGAGCCTAAAACAGTGGCACAGGGGACCTCCAAAAAGAGGAAGGCCAGGGGGCACGGGAAACCGGCCCCAGAAGTTCCCACGGTCCGGGAGGAGGCGGAGCATGAGGGCAACGCCCCAAAGCCTACAGGGGAACAGGTGGCTGAACTGGGGGAGGTCCCTGAGCTGTAACAGTGGCAGCAGGAAGGGGGACCCACCAGGGAGGCGTTCTGTGAGGCTGAGAAGACATGCCCTACTCTAGAGGGGTTGCAACAGCAGGCTGCAGCTGAGGCAGCTGGCGAGGAGCTAGAATCTCACCTGATCTATTGAGAGGACGGCCTCCTATATAGTGAGCCTAAGGTGCCTGAGCCTCACTTAGCCCATGTGCTGGTGGTACCCCAGTGCTTTAGGACCTCCCTACTGGGTCTGGCTCATGATGTGCCTTTAGCTGGACATTTGGGGCAGGACAAGACCTTTGACAGGCTTGTCACCCACTTCTTTGGGCCCAAATGCGCAAGCACTCTGATGTCCACTGTAGGTTTTGCCAAACTTGTCAGGCAAGTGGCAAGAGTGGGGGGAAATGTAAGGCACCCCGCCAACCTTTTCCTGTTGTTGGTACCCCCTTTGAAAGGGTTGGTATTGACATTGTGCGGCCTCTGGATCCCAAGGCAGCCATGGGCAACATGTTTATCCTGGTCTTGGTGGACCATGCCACCCGGTACCCAGAAGCCATTCCTTTAAGATCAATTACTGCCCCTGTGGTGGGCTGTGCCTTGATGGGAGTTTTTACACGCATGGGGTTCCCCAAGGAAGTGGTGTCTGATAGGTGTACCAACTTCATATCAACATATATGAAGTCTCTGTGGAAGGTGTGTGGGGTAACCCACAAATTCACTGCTCCTTACCACCCCCAAAGAAATGTCTGGTTGAGAGGTTGAACTGCACCTTGAAAGGCATGACCATTAGCCTGTCAGAGCCCTTGAGGCGGAAGTGGGACGTCCTCTTGCCATGCCTTCTGTTCGCTTACAGGTAGGTGCCTCAAAAGGGAGTTGGCTTTAGTCTTTTTGAGCTGATATAAGGCCACCCTGTGAGGGGACCTTTAAGTCTGGTAAAGGAGGCTTTGGAAAAAGCTCCTAGTACCCCCCCCCAGGATGTATTCAGTTACTTGCTGGCTCTGAAAAACCAGACTGCCTGCTTCAGGGGTCTCGCCCAGGAGAACCTAGAAGCAAGCCAGGAGTATATGAAACACTGGCATGACCGGAATGCCACTCTGGTCGAGTTTCAACCTGGTCAGAAAGTGTGGGTGATGGCACCAGTGCAGCCTACCTGGTGGACTTGCAGACTCCCAGGAACCCTTTGAGGGTCCTGTATGTGAACCGGCTCAAGCCACACTTTGAGCGGACTGAAGTGTCCATGCTCCTAGCGACAGATGACGGGGTGGAGGAGGAGAGTGAGCCTCTTTCTGACCTCCTGTCTGCAGGAGAGAAAGATGGGTCTGTGGAGGGAGTGAACCTCTCCCCCTCCCTGACTGAAGAGCAGCTGAGGTACTGTCGCCAGGTGCTGGGACAGTTTGCCCCACTGTTCTCCTTGATCCCAGGGGGGTCACACACTTATGCACACATGATGTGGACACTGGGCACAGTACACCCATTAAACAAAAGGTTTACAGGGTGACTGACAAGGTCAGGGCTAGCATCAAGGAGGAGGAGTCCTAGATGTTAACCCTAGGGGTTATTGAGCATACCAGCAGTCCTTGGGCAAACCCTGTGGTTTTGGTCCGAAAGGCCGCTGCACCTGGTGCCACACCAGAACTCCGGTTCTGCGTGGACTATCGGGGACCCAATGCAGTCAGTAAGACTGATGCACACCCCATCCCCCGAGCTGTAAGCTCAGAGATCGGTTGGGAGCTGCCAAATACCTCAGCACATCTGATTTAACGTCTGGGTACTGGCAGATTGCCTTGACTGAAAGGGCCAAGGAGAGCTCTGCATTTCCTACCCAAGATGGGCAATTTCAGTTTAAAGTGATGTCATTTGGGATGAGGAATGCCCCTGCCACTTTTCAGAGGTTGGTCAACCAGGTGTTGGCTGGACTGGCTGAGTTCAGTGCCGCCTAACTGGATTGCCTTGCTGTTGCAACACCTCTGCAAAGTGGTGAAGGCCCTGCAAAAGGCAGGCCTCACTATTGTGGTGTTTTGAGCTGGGGAAACAGGGCATCCTGAGAGTTACAGTCATGTCACTGTCTCTACTGCATACACTTGACAGGTGTGTGGAGTTTATTTGGGAGTTCTCTTCTAGATGGATTTGAGCAAGTGAAACAGGTTTGGTTGTTGGAGTTAGGTAACCAGGGCCAATTGGGATTTGCATACTAGTCACACCCTCTACTTCCCACTATTTTCCATTTGGTATCCTCCCAGGGGAGTGAACTTCAATTGGGATTTCACCAACATGGCTATTTGGGCATATGGACCCTGGGCTTATGTCTGGAGTAAGGGATACTGGCCTTAGCAGTCAGGTCACTCCTTCCATTACACACACTTTACAAATGTGATACTCACATCTGATTAAACTTACTCTGTGATTTGCCAAACTGGGTTCTTTGATCTAATGTACACTCTTATGGTGTTTGGAGTCAGAGAAACAGTGGCTCCTGTGAGTTGCAGTCAGGTTATTCAATCTACTTCACAAACTTGAGCGATGTCATCCCCTCAGGTGAGTAAACTTTTTGAGTTGAGAAACAGGGGTATGTGAACACGGGAACACTATGTTGGTGTTTGGGGTTATGGAAACAGTACCTCCTGGGATTTGCAGTCATGTCATTTCCTCTACTACGCACACTATACATATGTCAGCCCCCTAGGTGTGCTAATGTCATTTGAGAGTGAATAACAGGGGTAGTTGGACAAGGGAATAATATGCTGGTGTTTGGGTTTATGGAAACAGGGCCTCTTGGGCTTTGTGGTCGTGTCACTCTCTCTACTACGCACACATGACAAATAATATCTTCTCAGGTGAGTACACCTCATTTAAGAGTTCACTAACAGGTGTATTTGGACAAGTGAACACTGCTCTGGTGTTTAGGTTTGAAGATACAGGGGATATGGGACTTTACAGTCATGTCACTCCCTCTACTACCCAACAGTTGGCCCATTGTATCATCCTATGTGAGTAGACTTTAATTGTGAGTTCACAAACAGGAGTATTTGAAGAAGAGGACACTCTGCTGGTGGTCGGAGTCATTATGACAGTGGCTCCTAGGAGTTGCAGTCAGGTCACTCTCACTACTCCCCAATACTTGACAAATGTTATCCCCCAGGTGAGTAAACTTAATTTGGGAGTTCACTAACAGATGTACTGGGGCAAGTGAGCACTCTGCTGGTGGTTGGAGTTATAGAAACAGGGCCTGTTGGGAGTTGCAGTCAGGTCACTCTCTATACTCACCAATATTTTACAAATGTTATCACCCCAGATGAGTAAACGTCATTTGAGAGTTCACTAACAGATATCTTGGGGCAAGTGAGCACTGTGCTGGTGGTTGTAGTTACAGAAACAGTGCCTGCTGGGATTTGCAGTCAGGTCACTCTCACTACTCCCCAATACCTGACAAATGTTATCCCCCCCGGTGTGAGTACACTTTAATTGAGAGTTAAGACACATGGGTCCTTGGACAAGGGTACACTGGTCTGGTGTTTGGAGTTACAGATACAGGATATCCTTGGAGTTGCAGTAATGTCACTCTCTATACTACACACACTATGGAATGTTATCCTCCCAGGTGAGTCCACTTCAATTGAGAGTTGTCAATCAATGGCATTTGGACAGGAGTACACTGTGCTGATGGCTGGTTTTATAGACACATGGCCTTCCTGACCTTAATAGATACTTCACTCTCTCTAGTACACACACTTGACCAATGTCCTCCCCCCAGTTGAGCCCACTTCAAATAAGAGTTCAATAACAGATGTATTGTAGCAAGTGACCACTGTGCTAGTGTTTGCAGTTACAGTCATGTCATTCTCTCTACTTCCCACACTTGACAAATGGTATCCTCCCCGGTGAGTGAAGTTAATTTGTGTATTGCCAAACAGGGGTATGTGGAGAAGTGGACACTGGTCTGGTGTTTGGAGTTGTGGAACTGTGTCTGCTGGAAGTTTTAGTCATGTCAGTCCCTGCACTACACACACTATACAAACATCATCTCCTCAAGTGAGTACACTTCAAAAGTGGGTTGCCAAATAGTGGTCTTTGGACTGGTGCACACTGGGCTGGGAAGTACAGTGACAGTAACAGTGGCAAAAGATGAGCTGTGGCTTGCATGATATAGCATTTCGGTGACATTTTTAGTGTTGTGACTTACCAGACTCCACTCCCCCAGATATTACTGTCAAGCCTTCAGGATGCAGGATGGCCAAGACCTTCTCCTCCCATGGAAAGAGATGTATTGGGCATTTGGAGGGCCACCCCCAGTCTTCTTGGACTGCAGCTGGTGCCTGGAGACCAGGAACAGACTTTGCCCCTGAGGTCATTCTACCTCTTCCTAATGTCCTCCTTTGTGCGCAGGGTAGTGCCTACAGCATTGACTCTGTCAACTATCCTGTCCCAAAAATCAATGCAGCCCACATAGAAGTAGCATATCGTCATTATTGAATGATTGTTTATGTGCAGGAAGGGACATATTCCTACACATAAACAATCATTCATGGCGCTTTGCTCTTTCTACAGTATGTGTGCTGCAGAATGCAGAACACATGGAATAAGCAAAAACAAGGAGAAATAAAAGTATTTCTCCTCATTGCACCATGCTAACGCCACTCCTGGCGTCAGTTTTTGGCACTGCCACAGATTTGCGAATTCTTGTAAATCTGGGGCAGCATCAAAAGCAATTGGTGGTGCTTTAGAACTCCCACAGCAACACCCATTGCACACCCCTCTGCTGCAGAAAACTGCATCTGAGGGGCCCATATTTACAAGGCGGCATTAAGTCACAAAAAGTACCTTAGTGCCGTCTTGTAAATATGGCGCAGTGCACTTACCACCGAAGCTTCACAAAAAGTGAAGCTCTGGTGGTGCTAGGGGCTTGTAACTATGCCCCTAAAGCACTTGAGCCTTGACTGCTAGGCGCAAAGTCTATCTTGGGTTAGCTTAGAATAGATTAAAGCGTAGCCCCCCCCCCTCTCTCCCCCCAAGAATTCTCTAAGTGTGAAGGGCCTCACGCTCTGTGCCTAAAGTTGTCCTATTCTGACATAGTTTTCTCTCTGACCAGATTGACGTCAATGCACTCGAAATCTGTGAGGGGCTGGGGTGCCCCACTTCTCTTTGTTGCTTCTGCTGAACTGAGGGTGCACCCACTGCCCCCTCTCTATAGTGAGGCTGGCTACTGCCACGTCCTGGTACTCTGGGCTTTTGCTAAAAATATCTGGTGCAATGCCTCCTCTTTTGGCTCTGAAGTTGGCAGCTCTTACCTGTCCCGGAGGAGCAGTCGCCCTCAACAGATTGGTGCCAGCAGTCGATCTTTTATATCCACGGCCCGTCCGACTCTTTGAAATCCGCACCTCATGTCTGTGAAAAGTCCAGCATGCATGGTGAGCGAGCGATATAAGACTAAAACACCATGCATCTCAGCCAATGAAAGCATTGCTCTCATGCTGTTTACAACAGGTAACAGCAGAGGAGCAGTGTGAGGATTGGCTGGAATAGGTGACCACAGCACTCCATCTGAGACTGATAGGGATGTGTTGCTTGTCCAGCTCATGACAGCTATGTCCAGGGAAACCATAAACTGCACATGTCTGGTTGACCATAATCAAAAATACTGCCCAATCTGACATGCACAGTACAGTCAAACAGCCTTTGCTGCCAGCAGGGAGTAATGTCACATCTACTACTGTCTTCCAGGAGAGGCAGCTCCGTATGGTGACATACATACAGTTTGTATGTATTGTGTTGCATGTAGGTAATGTAAGTGCTGCAGTCAAGGGGTCAATGTCCCCACACTCATATATATAAACTGCTGCTGGTTGGCAGTGATTAATAGTTTGGGGACAGGAGGAGGGAGAAATCAGACAAAGAAAAATTGTAGGATTCTTGTTTGCGATGTTGAAAGGGGAGTAGTGATTAGAAGAGGTGAAGAAGGACAGCAGAAGAGGAAGGGTGGGAGATTTTTATGTAGGATGACTAGGGAAGTTCAAAATGCGGTACAAGCCATAAAAGGGGGTGGGAGGAAGGGTGGCAGGTGGAGATGGAAGGGATTCAGAGAAATCAGGGCAAGAGGAAAGGTATGAAAAGAAGGATAGAGGGTTTTCAACTCTTGGTCATGGCTGATGAGATGGAGCATGACGCAGGAGTGGTATGTGGGAAGTGTGGATGGTCTGGGAAGATTTAAAGGAGTATATGAAAAAATAGGTTGGGAGTTTAGAGTGTAGGTTTGAAGAGCTCAAGCTAGATAGAGAGGTTGGGTTAATGTGGTGAAAGGAGGTGTTGTGGCGGCTTGGAGAGAGAAGGACCTGGCAAACTGGGTATGAATTAGGGAGTGGGGCATGGGGTGATGAGCATAAGGGTGGTAAGTGAGATATAGTGAAATGGGGCGGTTAGAGTTAAATGGAAAGGGAAAGGGAGAGAAGAAGATGATTTATGAAGAGATGAGGAAAAGGAGAGAGGAATGGAGGGAGACATAGGACGAAGTAGAGGGATGTATGGACAACTACCTCTTTGAGAAGAAAACCTCCCATCTTTATATTACATGCACACCTTTGAGGTATACCCTGGAGAAGCAGAGGTGCAACTCACTAGAAGATAGAAATTCTCTAAACAATCAACTTGGTAAGAGGCTATGGGACTCACCTAATAGTTGTAGATGCAAACCGTTGGAAGATGCAGCTTCCCCAAACCACCAATTTTATTATGAGCCTGAGATGCAACAGAACTGCAATCATGCAAATTTATGGCTTCCATAAACTGAAAACTTTCTAAAGAATCTCTGTTGTTTACTAGACCCGGGTAAAATTAAAATTATGCTGGCATAGTTTGCTTAATTTCACTAATTTCATGTTATGCTTGTGATGTGAAATTCCACAAATTATGCCATTAAGCCAGTTTGTGGAATTATGCACTTCTCGCTGTAAATATTTACAGCCAATGGCACATTTTACAGTATTTCAATTTTCTGTGAACGCACAGGAACATTAGAATTTGAGTGCCTGTTGTTCTCAGTGCTCTCATCCTTGCACCAAAAATAAATGCAATGATGCATTTAATTCTAAAATATAGCTCCAGATTTGAATTTTGCCTAATTTTTCAGCATGTTTCTCTAATTTTGTGGTATTACATGAAAGCAATCTGTACAACCCTAGATCAACTTCTCAAAATCACCAAGTTTATTATGCATACACAGTGTTCTTCCAAGTGTCGGAGCTGCATCTCCTCAAAAGCACCAAGGCCCAGATTTACAACGGCGGCCCAAAATTTGAGCCCTATTTACAAAGCAGAGGTAGATCTGTCTAGAGCCACTTTCCTGGACCTTGCGCCATTTTTAGTAGGGCCACCTAACTCTGTGCCCTTTAAAGAAAATCATATGCAGGGTAGCTGTTGCCTACTAAAAAATTTTACCAGCCACCTAACACGAAACTTACAAGCCTGTCGAAAAATCACGCATGGATAACAAAAACAGTGCAGATACCCATTAGCGCCAAAAATATAGTGCCTGCTCTGACCAGGCATTAAAATAGTGCAAAGGCACAGGTGTAAAAGGAAAACACACAGAGAAGCATGGACCTGTTACTGCTTCAGTTAGGGACGAGGAGAAGAGAAGACAACAACGCCAAGCACTGCCAGTCCCTCTATCACCACTACACCAACCACAAAGGCAGCGCATGAGGAGACAACAAATTTATTGACAACAATACCCATCCTTGGTCAAAGAGAGGAAACAATCATCAAATACTACCGGCTGAAGCCACAGTCCATTGTGCAAGAATGCAAAGGTCAGCCAACATACCACCCATGACCAAGCTCCTGGCTGTGCCGCACATGCCGGCCTCTGGCACTTTCCAGTGAACTGTGGCAGACATGGGAGGATTATCCCAGCCCTCCTTCAGACCTACTCCCAAGTGTGTTGGATGCCATCATCCGCCTCACTCCTCGCCAGATCCTGTTCCCCAGCACCCAGCAACTGCAGCAGGAGACCAAACAGGGAATTTATGCAGTTGCCGGCTTCCCACATGTACTGGGTGCAATGGACTGCATGCATGTGCTACTTGCCCCTCCTGCTGAAACCAAATACCTGTTCAGGAACTGGAAGCACACATATTCAATCAACGTGCAGGCCATTGTGGACCACAACAGACTATTCAACAATGCGCTGGCCAAGTATCCTGGAAATGTGCATGATGCCTACATCTTCCAGCATTTCACCATCAACCATCATTTCCAGGATAGACAATATGGCAATGGCCTACTAGTAGGCAAACACATAGCTAACACTTAACGCCTACAACACACAGCACATATGGTCCAAACTATACACACACACAACACTCCCCACACATGGTTAGGGACACATTGATCAACAATCAGCAACACACATGCAACGTGCTTCACAGCAAACTTGCAAACTTGCAAAACACATCTCCAACACATAAGGACCACTGTACAAGCTCCTAGAGCCACTTAAGTGGCAATTACCATGATGCTCCTGTATAGCAGTGCCTGCTCTGCATTCACAAGTTGGTGTTCAGCAACTCATTTGGCTCTTTAAGCAGCTGTATCAACATAGCCGTATCACATGCACCCCTGACTGTGGAAGGGACTGATGTAGGTGTGCAACCACATATTATATAGAACATTGGAATACATATACAGCAATATGAACGCCTAAGGCAGCACCACAAATTAAGCCCACCATAGGGGTGCAAATAGTAGTGTGCAAAAAGGAGAAACACTCCACACTTCAATTGTTTTTATCCCCCAATGTGTACAGCAGTCTACAGCACATATAGACATAGCACATTTACTACATTGAAATGTCATGTGCAGAAAATGAAACAGGCATACACAGAAGCAAACACACCTGCAATGCAGGCATCATATTATTGAGGTGCCAGGGTGTCCATGTTGCAGCTTGGCAGCTGAACAAGTGTCAGCGCAGTGGCTGAGGCCTGCAATGCTCCATATCTAGTAGCAATGGCACACTACTGATATGTCCCAGTGGTGTAGGGTGGGGCTGCCAGAAAATTCCTGTCACATCCGGTGCCACAGGGGCTACTCCGAAATCCACAAACATGGCAATATTTCCCAAGCTACTATGCCACATTTGCCACATTTCGCATTATGATGCCCACACACCCACATGCATGTGAGTCACAAAATATGGAAAATAGCTATTTGGGCAGGGGAAGAATACCATGCCCAAAGGGGGCTGTGGTTTGCAAGACTACACACAGGGCACAACACCTGTCTCATAGCACAGAACTCACACAAAGACATCAAACTCATACAACATGGCTCTTTAGTAGGTCACTTGTTACAATTAAATTCATCTACATACATCTACAATACACACGTCCATGGTTGAACTGTAATGCCATTCAAATAGCTTAATCCCCATGCCCCTGAGGCTGCACATTCAAGTGAAAGGAGTGCCACTGCACACCAATATAATCATGTATGAAAACAAGAACTCACACAATGTGTGAAGTAAGTGTGAACCCCTAACTCATGCTCCAAAACTGTGCCAGGCCAGTCAAAATGATACACGAGGGCAAGTCTAACATTGTCTCTCCCCTCTCATTGCAGCAGACCAGGGATATGACATCCAACTGTTGGTGATGACCCCATTTGCCAACCCACAAATAGACTCTGAGAAGGCATATAATGATGCACACAAAAATACCAGGAACGTGGTGAAGAGGACATTTGGCATACTAAAAGGGCTGCTTTGGATGTCTTGATTTATCTTGCGGCAAAGTGTTGTACTCACCACCACTTGAGTGCAAAATCATAGTTGTGTGTGCCATATTGCGCAATATATGTGTGAGGACCAATGTCTCCTTGGAGGAACATGTGGAGGTCCCCAGGGAGATGGATGAGGACAATGATGCCTCACCACATGAAAGAGGACTACATAATACTGCTGCTGAGCCACGCAGAAGGGCAGTATTACTGAAAAACAAATACTGACAACATATAACTACTATGCACCACTGCCATAAAATAATCACTTTTCCTCACAACTGTCTTGGAGTAATTTTAGACATAAGTTTGCTTAAGTATGCAACAGTAAATCATCCACAAATTTTAAACAATGAGTAGCCCACAAACATTGGTAGACAAGGACTCACACACTCTAGAAGTCACAACATACACACAAATTGCACTGAGGAAGGAACTTGCAAGTGAAATGTATGCATTGCCATTTGAACATAATTATCACATAGCAACACTCATATCACACAAGTCAGTATAAAACATGACAGCAGAAACAATTAAGATCCAAGTGGTGAATGCCATCCATAGGCACAGGTATGACAGCAGTAGGGAATGCCAGCATCAGTGGGTCACTGTGAGCTATGTAAAAAAATAATGTGCAACCCACACATTTTGAAGAACATGTGAAACATTTCTCTACTCAACTGGCCCAGACACTTTGTGTAGGCCACTCACAGACTGCACAAGTGTTGTGGCTGAAGTCTATAAATGTGTGGACGTCAGCCATCAATCATACGTACAATGGAAATGCCACAGAAAATAGTGATATTCCCGGATGTGAACCAAATTGTATGAGTAAATTATGTGTCAAGCAAATACTGGAAACAGTGGCAGCCAAGTAACTACATACACCAACACTACATACGGTAGCTGCAATGTGTGGGAAGCATCACAAAATGTCATATTGGGTCTCAAAATCACCACTCTAGCCATGTGAGCTCACACACAAGTGTAAACAATGTGTATGTGACTTTACATCACACTTCCACTGTTAGGAAGTACCGCAGTGTGATAGCCGAGCACTAACAAGTATGAGTGAGGCATGTTGGCACTGACACTCATTGTACACCAGGTTGCAACACATGGCCTGTCCCAAAGTCTACTAATGAAGTATAACAGCACAGACGGAAGATATGAAAACCACACATCACAGTGTCCTATAAGTCCCTAGTAGATAATAGGTTATGGCTAACACCAATTGACCACTGACTCACAGGAGATAATGGGTATGGCTGACACCCATGGACCTGTAAATCCCTAGTAGATAATAGTACATGGCTAACACCAATTGACCACTGAGTCCTAGGAGTTAATGGGTATGGCTGACACCAATCGACCTCTAAGTCCCAAGTAGACAATAAGGCAGGGGAGTGTAGGCAATGGTTTCGTGTCACTGTACATCATTGTGCACTGATGTGTACCCTGCACTCCTTGCCTGACAACAGCCCTGCCAAACAGAGTGTGTGTCAAAACTAAGGCCACAGTCAAATTACTACCTAATTGGACTCCCTTGTTGCCCCCTCCATTGTGTGTATCAGTAATTTGAATGTGCATAAATGCAAAGATGCAGCAACAGACCTGGGGGGTGATTCTGACCGCGGCGGACGGCGGTCGCCGCCCGCCACGTGGTTCCCACCGAAAGACCGCTCCGCGGTCAAAAGACCGCGGCGGTCATTCTGGCTTTCCCAATGGGCTGGCGGGCGACCGCCGAAAGTCCGCCCGCCAGCCCAGCGGGAAACACCCTTCCCACGAGGACGCCGGCTCAGAATTGAGCCGGCGGTGTGCGAAGGTGCGACGGGTGCAGTTGCACCCGTCGCGAATTTCAGTGTCTGCTAGGCAGACACTGAAATTCTTTTTGGGGCCCTCTTACGGGGGCCCCTGCAGTGCCCATGCCATTGGCATGGGCACTGCAGGGGCCCCCAGGGGCCCCGCGGCACCCCCTACCGCCATCCTGTTCCCGGCGGGAGAACCGCCAGGAACTGGATGGCGGTAGGGGGTGTCAGAATCCCCATGGCGGCGGAGCGCGCTCCGTCGCCATGGAGGATTCTCAAGGGCAGCGGAAAGTCGGCGGGACACGGCCGACTTTCCGTTTCTGGCCGCGGCTGAACCGCCGCGGTCAGAATGCCCAGCGGTGCACCGCCAGCCTGTTGGCGGTGCTACCGCCGACCTCCGCCATGGCGGTAATTACCGCCAGGGTCAGAATGACCCCCCTGGTGTACGGTCAAACCACCTCTGCACACATAGGTACAGGAGAGATGTCTCAGCATTGCTCAACATGTAATATACCACTATGAGCAAAGATACTGCACAGAAAGACTGCATTGGCCCATCATTCAGTTAATGGATTATAAAATTTTACCCACAGAACACACAACTGTAGTTTGCAGAAGATGAAGATACACGGAGAACAATTGTCATTCACTTGCATGTCATGTTATTAAACAAACACCATTAAACGTTGCCGTCCATAACATCCCAAAACATGTCTGCAGCACTACATGAAACTGACCACCCACCCACCCACAAACTTGCATGATGGCATGGACATGAACTTTAGGATGTTGGACATAATATGTGACATGTGCACAAGTCTACATGTTGATGTAATAATCACATACCATGTCAAGTACATGTCATCCATAGGTGTGACTTGGGCAGTGTAATTTGATGACAACACAATGTCACCACATGAATCGAATATCTGTAGTTCACATGTACAATACCATCACAAAATGTAGACTTTACATGTACATATCCTTGTAAGGCATGTATCATCACCCCTGTAAACAGTTGACACAGACATTGTACACATGCACAGAGAAGTATGTACCATCTGAACGTACGTACGCAGGCCATCAATCCACAAGGCATGGAAAATGTGAGCCTGTGTACTGCATGACACCATACACCTGCAAACACACAATAAACACAATCTACCCAAAAAGGGACACAAATAAGCATGCTTTTTACACACATTGCACATGAAAAATATGACGCATACCATGCAATGCATATTTACTAGCATATGTTTTGATATTGTTACATCGAGGGATAATGACGCATTTGAGTGTTATGTCAAAAAAATGAAAAATGTCCAAAAATTTGCTGCATATACACAAAAAGTGATGTAATAGATCTGGAATGATGCCAAACAGGACTTGCTAACTGAGGTTTGCTGTCATTTTCTACTCACAGTCTTTTAGTCTGTCTTGGAGGGAAGCTGTGATTGTTTTGTGGAGAGATTGGAAGTGAATCTGGAGTGGTGTGTTGTTCTGTGTCCCTGTATTGTTCCTTGTGTCTAGTAATTGTTTTGTCTCCTGTGTGGTCATTGTATTGTGGGGTGTTTGTATGAAGGGTAGTAAAATTGTTGGGTTGGTTGGGGTTAGGGTAGTGTTTGCATAGTTTTCGGGAGTATAGAATGCCATGGAAAGGTAGGTCCCGTCATTTTGGCGCTGAAGAGGTGGGGCGATTCATATGGTTGGTCCTGCATTACAACCCCCACATGGAACTGGATCTTTCAGGTGGAGAGTCTGGTCTGACAGCTGACACATTGATGGGCAGACCTGATAGCACATGGGGGTGACCTGCTGGACTTCCTCGGAGTTCAGGTCAGTGGAACAGTGGGTGAAATGAGTTATTTTATTCCAGCTATGCAAATGCTACTGCATGTCTGTTTGACACATGTCCACATTTTTTAAAGTGAAGCATCAGGGCTGCCCAGTGGGTGGGGTCCATTTTGTACATAATGCAACCATGAAAAGACCAGTGATGCAACATGCTGTTGGGAAATAGCTCATCACTCACCTTATTCTCAGTATGGTATGTAAGATCTCTTTGACACTGAGATGATGTGTAGAAATGTTGGCACAACTGTGTCATGAATGTATAGAACATGTTCACTGGAAGATAGGTCCTTGACCACTAAGCGATTGACAGATGCCATATGTTGTATAGTCATGTACGTGTGATGATAGAAGTGATGCAGGAGTTAAGTAAACATGCTTGAGTGTGTCCCTTGAGTTACATATGTGCTGGGCGACATGATGATTGTCCATTTTTGCTAAATGATGCACTAATGCGACCTTTGCAAAACTGTGTACAATGTGGCTGAGACACGTATGTATCATCCCTATACACATGTTAACATGTCAAGCTGGCCTATCAAAGACATCTCATTTCGCCTTTTTTTGGGTTACCTTTATCCGAAATCCCCTGTGTACTTCATGTAAATTAGTGCAATGTGCAATATGTTTCCATGCTGTTAAGTGATCAACATCCACAATACAGTGTCTCAGGCATTCTCTTGCAGGTGGTCCTCCTCACTATACCATCGGAGAAGTCTCCACTTTTGCTGACCCCGATTCTGCCAGTAAGTTTCAAAGTAGTTAACATCTCCTGTGGTGAGAGTATGGTGTGAGATGTACCATGGTCATCTGTGATGGTCTTGAACAATTGCATTTATGCCATTACAGTCCTCATATGCAAAACATGGATGGGGACTGATTTGTTGCACATGTGTTTGAGATGTGAATCCGTAGTACACAATGCACTGGTGTCAACATGTATCAGTAGAGACTTAAAAAAATATTTGTCATGGTGCAAGAGCCTCAAGAACAGTGTTGACTGGTGTGTAAATGGGCATATTTTTGAGGATCAGACATATATTTGGACAATATTCATAGGTTGTTTCCTAAATATGTCACTGCACTGTGTGTCCCTCGTGGCAAACGTCAACTCTGTACATGGTGAGACATTTTCATTCTTTGATTACTACCCAGATGATGGTGTATAGTTGGCAGGGTCCAACAAATCAGTACAACACACATCTCACCCAACATGACGGTGACATACCCCATACTCAGGTTCGTTAGTCACTACATTAGCAACACATGTGATCCTCAGATATCTTGACCTGTGTGTGGGCTGAGGGTTGTCAAAACAGATTCCATCTTGTCATACATTCTCTGTTAGTGATGAATATGTAAGTGTCCATGATGTGAATCAAACAGCTTTACACCGTGTACAGCTTTAGTCATTGCTGACCCAAATTCCCAGTGCAGAATAGGTCTTTGACATATGTACACCCACATATGAGATGGTGGCGTTGAGTGCTGTAGGGCTTCATGCAATGAATATGTTTTGACCGGTATACAAAGTATGCTACACATAGTGATAAACATGAGGTACTCTTGGATTCTCCCCTCGGTCATGGCATAAGGAACCTGGTACAGAGCTGTGTTGATATTTGAAATGTGTCACCTTCCTCTGTGTGACATGTGCGATTGGTGTTCCCATCAATCTGCGTACTATATGTGTCACAGGCCTTTTCCATGTAGCAAGTGGTCAGACACTATCCATGCCATAACCGGCACTAACTGTTGTAAGCCTACCTGTCGGTAGCGCTCTTTGCTCAGATGGAATTTGTACATGCAACAAGATCATGGGTCTATGTTGCATGAATGAGGGTCAAAGAAGAGCTATCCCACCTGAAGAGTTTGGACACATGGATGCTGTGTATGATAATTGTTGTCAATGGTGTCATGGTTCTTAGGAGATGATAAAGGACGGTGATTTCCTATTGGTCCACAGTTGTTAGCTGAGAAACCCTGCACAAAAACTGGCAATCAAAAGCACAGGATTGCTGGCTGGAACATATGGTGGAACAAATCTTAACTATTGTGAAGGACATACAGGCCAACCAGCAGACAAAATGATCTTGAAGATCAGTGAGTGTGACAGTTTTCCCTTCCCCTTGTTCAAACTGTCATTTTTTATTATTTGGGGTTTCATTAGATAGTTAGTGTAGGTAGGTTAGTTTAGTGTAGGTATTTTAGGCCATAGTTGTACATTATTAGGGGGTGGGGTTGGTGTGCAGCAGGGTGATAATGGGGGCTGCTCGGGGTGATGTTTTAGTTCAATGTTCCATGTATAAAATAAAAAAAGACAAAAAAATACATAAAATGTTTTGCCAAAAATACAAAAATATATATATTTGTTTAGCATATATGTGTAGTTAGACAATGTTTAGCTTTAGTCACTGTTGTCTTTGTCAATGGATGTATTTTAAGGGGGGTTGATGTTCAATTGTGGCGTCTAACGTTTCGAATAGGTTAGGTTAAGCTAAGATAGTTGTAGATATAAGGGAGGATAAGTTAGTATAGGTCAGCATATTTTAGTTAGGTATTAAAGATAGTGTGTACATAGACTTCCGTATGTTGTTCAAAGAAATCTTGTTGTACCATACAGCTTCCTCTCCATCATGTCTATTGTATAGGTGATAGCATGTCTACATAGGAAGTATTTAACACAATTCAGTGACCTGAGCAGCAGTACTTTGTGACATATGTGACAATATGTATAACCTGTGCTGAGGTTCTTTTCAGGTTGCCAATAGTGTGATGTCAGCTATTGGAGACAAATTTCTGCAAGGCACGTGGCACTCTGGTTGTGTATTTATACACACCCTGACACAAGTCATTTCATGTTAATTTACTGTGTGTTAAAGGTATGTGTTGTGCACTGTCAAGAGGATAATTGTCAATGGATTCCCCCTACATCAAGATTTTGGGACTGGGTCACTCATGCCTGGCCCACACAATCTTACACATGCATTATGTCATTGTAATATAGATGGTGTGATGTAACTAACTGACCATCACCCACCTAAGTGTTGTATTTGTGGTCAGGTGACATGATATACACATGCTACAGGACACATGCCATGCTTGGATGGCTCATGTATTATTTGGTTCTCCTCATAGTTCTCAGTGACTGTAATCATGCTGAAGTCAGTATATGTGGCATTGTTCCAGACATATTGACACACATATCCCTTTGGTAGCTACTCAGTGGCATATGTGCAATACAATGACACCACCATGCAGTCATTTATTGTGACAATACAGTGGTGAGGATTTAGTACAGATATGTAGAAACTGGCAATGTGGGTGCCACAACACAAATCTATAGGTGTAGCTCCCTTGCACCAGGGTGATGCGGTTGAGGGGCATTCAATGGATGATGTTTAGGACATACCTAAGCAAAAATCCTGAAGTTTAACACAGCATCAGCCATACCATGATCCATGTACCTGAGGCAATGGATAATTTACTGACACCAGCCCAGGGGTGTAGTTTGCATGGCACATTTGTGGGTAATAAAGTTATTGCTGAACAGATTGGTTTCCACCATGTGTGCCTAGTTTTCCTACACACATGAAGAGTGCAAATATACATTAGGGACTGTTGTATTTCTGAAAGGGACACCTTCCTGCACATACTGCAACTATGCAAGTCTGCTACACATTGCAGCATGATGCTAGGATCCCTGCATTGGTGGGGGCGTGGCTAACCGCCCAAGATGGCGGTCGTCTGATTGCGGAGCTTCCGGTCCAGGCCCGCCAAAACTCAATAAATCTGTGCTAAATCGGGGCCATTCATGGATGAGGGGCCAATATTTGCCCGGGGGTGAAAGCTGAACACCCACTGAAACGGCGACAGCCTCCCGGTCGGTACTGTGCGGGCACCACTGAGCCTTATGCGGAGCCGGGCCTAGCGAGTGGAGAGACGAGGAGGGACACAATGGCTGTCGGGCCGGAGGCGTGTCGCAGCCGTGATCAGTGCCGGACCAAGGGGTCTGGGCAGCGGCGATGTGACCTCCGTCGATTCCGGATGCCTGAACCCCCCCTTCTCCTGTTGGGTGCTGTGCGTGACGCAGAACATGGTGCGGACGCAACTGGGACTGGTACGGAGCTGGTAGGAGAGACGAGACTGGATGAGATGGCCATCGAACAGGAGACGTGTACCCGTGAGAGAGGGGTGTGCCGGCGATACAGTCGCGATCAATGCTGGACTGGGGAGTCTGGGCTGCGGCCTTCATCGACCCCGGATACCGGGACCCCCTCCGCTTGTGATGTGCAGTGTGGAACGAAGCGTAGCATAGAGATAGCATGAGAAGGACAAGAGGCACTGGCGTCCTCAACTGCCGAAGAGTATAACAGGAGAAGAAACACAGAGATCTGTCTCCAATTCTATGAGTGCCAAAAATTGCGCATCACATGCTACAGCACAACCACCAATATGTGAGGGCTATGAGGCTAGAACCAGGCAGTGACTAGAAACAGTGCCAACGCCTATTTTCTACCACAATATTTTCATCGAGGAGGCCAAGTATATGGCTGAGGCTGTGAGGATAGAAACCTTACTTGGTGAAAGCCCCTCTTTGAATTGGCTGTGAGATCGGAGGTGCTGACCTACTGGATCGGCCGCACTTTGTATAGACAAGATCATGGGCCGCACAAAGGGCAAACATCCTGAGGGTGTGGAAACGCTGGCTTCCGGAAATCCAGTGCCGGCTACAGCAGCAGAAGGCCCAATGGATAAACTTGACATAATTTTACAAGAAATCAGGGAATCATGGCTGGCGATAGAACAGAGACTGGGCTCTATCACAATGGAACTGAGTATCCCAAAAGATGATAAAAAAAATTAACAGACAGAATAAAACAGACAGAAACAAACATTGCTGATATCCTCCTTGCCCACAAGGAAAACAAAAATGCTATTGAACACTTGCAACAACAAGTAGAAGCCTTGCAGGAAGGAGTCGAAGACGCAGAAAGGAGATTACAACACAATAATGTCCCCATAGTTGGCCTCCCGGAGGGGAAAGAAGGGCGAGACCCCACACAATATGTGGAAGACTGGCTGAAAATGATAGCAATGGACGGACTATCAGCCCATTTCACAATAGAGAGAGCGCATCGAATACCTGGTAGGAGGACCCTACCAGGGGCACCGAGGCGCCCCTTGATATCCTGAGTACTGAATTACAGAGATCATGATACCCTGTTACAAGTGGCGAGAGAAACAGACCACCATCATCGTGGATAATACTCGAGTCTCCCTATATCCAGACTACACACTAGCAGTCCAGAGACGTAGAGCTTCTTTCCAATCCATAAAAAAGCGGCTCTGAGCGAAGGGACTATCATATGCCTTACTATTTCCGGCCCGATTATGAACCACTCATAACCAAAAGGCACACTTCTTCGAAACACCTGAGTTAGTACGCGACTGGCTGGACATGACCTTCCCACACCTGGGGCCTGGAGGCCAAGGTGATGCCCTACCATTAAGACGGATCCACCAGCCCCGCAAAGACAAGCGAAATTGACAACACGCGACACTGAAAAAAATGGGCCCAACACTGTCGCAGGTACTGGAGGGTCTGAATGATGCAATTCAGTCAGCATACTCCATACAAAGAGCAGACTCCTCTCCTCATGGCATTGCCTCCTCAGTGGATAGCACCATTGCATCCGACTCAGAGGGAAGCCTGGCATTATTCCTATCCATTACCCCACAGACAATGCAGGAACTCTAGTGAATAGCCTAAGCAAAATAGAGCCTCTAAAAGTCCACTCCAAGTGCTGAAATACAAGAAGTATGAACAATCACAAAATGCCCGCACAGACCGGGTAGCAACTTAAACTGATCAGCTCTAACATAGACGAAACACACCCTCGCCAGAACTCTGAAGATGAAGAGTCTGGCTGCAAGGATCGAACTCTAAAGTACACAGACAAAACATCCTCCTCCTTGTTAGTGGATGCGTCCCCATCTCCTGTGGGGATAATATATCTCCCTACTAAGTGGCAGGCCAGGACGGTCGATCTCTGTGATCCCTGTCTTACCTGGGAAACCCAGTCACCACGGGCGAGAACTACTAAACCTACATCTTGCACAACCCCCATTGCGTAGGCTTGTTTGATCGTTTTCATAATAATGGTTATAAGCCACTTAGGTTTTTATTGTGTAAAAGTTTGCCAGAGTCTGTTTTGGCTTTGCCTAGTATTGGGTTTCATTGGAGGAACTGTTTATTATTTCAAAGTTTTGACATCAACAACCACATCATGCATAATACATCTTGGGGGAAGCAGCCTGGCATGGACTGGAGGAGAGATTACTCTATTAATGCTCCATAATGTTGTCAATACGTGATTACAATATTATTACTTGGAATGTGCGTGGAATGGGATCTATCTACAAACGGCATAGAATACTGGCCCAATTGAATCGCCGTAAAACACAAATAGCTTACTTACAGAAACGCATCTCACCACTCACAAGGCAGCAAAGCTCCACAAAAAGTGGCGGGGGAAACTGCTACACACATCATACTCTGCGTTTGCTTGAGGAGCGGCTGTGTGGATACGGGCTGGGATCCCCTTTGAAGTACTGGATACAAAGATAGATGAAGAAGGCAGGTACACTGTGACCAGAGGTAACTTAGATGGGAAACTTGTAGTACTAGGCAGTATATATGCTCTAAATAGCGGCCAGGACGCTTTCCTAGAACGCCTATCAATGGTACTCACACAATGGTCACACATCCCCTGGATATTAGGTTGGGACTCTAATGCAGTGCTAGACACCACCCTAGACCACTCCACCCCCTACTATCAGGCACTAATACACAAAGACGAGCGGAAGCACTGCGAAATTGGTTGCAAGGCTAGGCACTTACAGATATGTGGCAGGCCAGGAATGTAGAGATGAGAGAGTACTCCTTTTATTCCCACCCACACAGAGTGCACATGAGACTTGATCGCGTATTATGCACCACTACTCTGCAGACGCAGATGTCTCATGCTACATACTTAGGGAAAACACTTTTGGATCATAACCCATTAGAATTGACTTTGATGTGGGGGAGGATATCTACACCGATCCCAACATGGCATCTGCAGCCATCACTACTAGAGGATACGGTGTTGAAAGAGGAAATGGCCCGGGTAATAACGAATTTCTTCACAGACAACACCGGTACCGCATCCTCTCCATTGATGGAATGGGAGGCGTTCAAAGTGGTGATAAGAGGAACAATGATGGGAGCAAAGACAGGAGCGCGGATGGTGATATCAAGGGAGTTAAAACAGGTAGAAGACAGACTGAAGCCCTCAGAGAAAGAGGCAATGTTGCAACCCCCCCCCAAGCTGAGCAGTTACAAGAAGCCAGGGCCGAACACGCAGAGCTACCCAAACGACTACAAAAAGTAGACTATGCAAAATACAAGGAATGTACACACAGCGAGGGGGATAAGGTAGGGGCACTCTTGGAGCACCTTATAAAGGAAGAGCCATCCCCCACTCCAATTTTACACATTAATACACCACAGCAAACTAATATAACTACTCAATAGGAGATCAACGCGGCATTTCAAGACTACTACATAACCCTGTGCTCCGCCCCACCAATACTAGATCAGGTGCGCCTCAGCTCCTTCCTTTCTAGCATTGAGCTACCGACACTTAATGACAAAGCCAAGCAAATCCTAGGAGCGCAGATAACACGGGGGTGATACGTGCGGCCATTAAAGATACAGCGCGTAATAAATCACCAGGATCGGATGGACTACCGTCCGAATTCTATTCCTTGTATAGCTCAAAACCAGCCCGTCAACTGGAAAAAATATACTATGCCTCGCTGACGGTAGGACACCTCCCAGATACTACTAAACAAGCAATAGTGATCTCACTGTTAAAGCCTGGAAAGACTGCAACAGATATCTTGTCCTATAGGCCCTTATCTTTACTGAACACAGGATATAAAATACTAGCAAAAATATTAGAGCAAAGACTCCTTAGCTTTATAGGAAACCTGATACATACAGACCAACACGGATTCGTACCATCTCAAAGTACCTCCTTAAATATACGTTGGCTATATGATGTGATAGACTCTGCCAGAGAGAGATACCCCCAAGTGGGCTGTCTCTCCTTGGATCTTCGCCAAGCATTTGACTCCTTAAACTGGGACTATATGTTTGAAGTGTTGAAACGATTTGGGCTTCCCCACGAATAGGTCCGACTGCTTTATGCTGCTCCTACGGCAAGAGCACGCACAGGGCAGAACATTTCAAACTCCTATCATATTCATAGGGGTACTAGACAAGGATGCCTATTGTCTCCCCTGCTGTTTGTCTTAGCGGTGGAACCTTTGGCACACCGATTGAGATGAGACAGCGAGTCCTGGGGAATCGACATAGGGAGAACAATGCACTCGATATCACTGTATGCCGACGACATTATCTTATATGTGAGAAACCTCGGCCACAACCCAGGTACTGCTGCGCAGATATTTCACGATTTTGCACCACTGTCAGGGCTGGTCATAAATCATGACAAGTCCACAGCTTTCTCCTTCTGTGAATCTGATATAGGAGACACAGTAGACTTTGGTGATAGGCAACTGCGAGTAGCTGTAGACACTTTTCGATACCTAGGTATACAGATTTATCGAACTCACTAGACCTGTTGGAGGGCAACTTACGGGGAGCGATGACCTCACTCAAGCCACAGATTCAGTTCTGGATAACATTACCAATATCCATCGAGGGTCGACTAGCGCTGGCCAAGATGGTGATGCTGCCCCGTATCCTATATTTCTCTTTTCTATGTTGCTCAAACCTATTTGGGGGAAGGGAAGGCGCTGAATTGGCTTGGCAAAGCTGCAAATGCTGGTAGACCGGGGGGCATGAGCGCACCTGATTTTAAAGCCTACTGTGTGGTGAGCCAACTGCAATGGCTCGCATACTGGCTGGCCGGGCGAAATTTGCAGGAAATAGAGTTCACCCAGGCAATGTTCGAAAAGGGATGTCTCCACTCCCTGATATGTCCTGGATCCCGTTCCCCTGAGAGAATGTCACTTTTGCTGCGAGTGGCTTTACAATACTGGAAACTTGCGCTTAAATATACAGCTGGTGCGGTTCCCTACACCCCTAATATCCCACTGATGGGACTACCTGTAAATAATGTAACATTAACCGAAAGCCGAATACAAAGATGGACACAGGAAGGAGTAGACACAATTGGGTCGCTATTCAAAGACCATCACTTACTTACACATATGGATTTCATACATGAACACAACCTGCCAACCTCACTATTCCTACTGCATGCAAATATAATACACTACGTAAAGAACCATTGGGCCCCGGATGACATAGAACCCCCCACGCATAACCTTGTACATACTGTGTATACCATAGGACATGGGAAACACATAATAAAATGGCTATACCGGGGACTTAGAATAGACTTACTACAACCCCTGACAGCTCTAAAAGTCAAATGGGAGATGGACGTGGGTAGAGAATTATGGGCCAAGGAGTGATCTTCAATCTTAGAATACCCTAGTCAGGTATCCCGAAACACAAGATTTAAGTTTATACGATATGTTATACTGCGTAGAGCGTATCTCACATCACGTAAGCTACATATATTGTACCCCCCATTACCATCAACATGTCCCAGATGCAGGGTAGAAGAGGCAGAACTACTACACATGCTCTGGAGCTGTCCTAATATCTCCCAGTACTGGAATGGAGTGGGTACCATCTTGGAGAAGGTAACAGGAAGCAACGTTTGGAAAACAGCAGAGGTATGCTTGATTGGGTTGTTTCCACACACAAAAAAAGGGAGAGTCCCCTCTCAGTTGGCAGACTTGGCACTCTTATTGCCAAAATGCCTACTGACCAGGCGCTGGAAGGCCACTCTGGCCCCCTCTGTAGTGCAATGGGGTATGGAAGTGTTGGAATGGGGAAGGGCTGAGAGTGCCGGCCTCAGAAGGGAGGAGAGTAGAGAACTGAGAAGGCTACCTATGGCACTAAACTGGGATGAGATGTTGGACAATTTTAAAACAACATGTGAGGCGGAGGGGGTCCAGTTGCAAGTGTAGAGTTGCCCGTGCTGAGTTACTATGTTCGGCAAGGCCTAGCTGCTGTGGATGATGATTTGCTAATAGCAGAAATATGACATTGAAGTAGTGTCGCTAGGCACAGATGTTCGATAGGATCTCTCCCAAAATAAAATTTAACAGTGACCATGCGGCGTTGATGACTAATGGCTAAATTATGACACACCACTGCTAAATTTCCCCTATGAGAGCAAGATGTCAAGTTAGAAAACGGAGGGAGAGGAGGAATGTTAATTGTTACATGTTAAAAAGTATTAAACAGAACACAATCTCACTTGGCACGATACAATATACCAAATAAACACTATGGTGGTCATTACAACCCTGGCGGACGGTGTTAAAGCGGCGGTAAGACTGGCAACAGGCCGGCGGTAAAAAAATTGCAATTGTGACCGTGGCGGAAACCGCCAACAAAGACAGCCACTTTAACACTCCGACCGCCACGGCGGTATAAACAAACAGCGCGGCGGTCCCTGCCAACAGACAGGCGGAAGACAATGGACCGCCCACAGTATCACAGCCTACCAATCTGCCACCTTTTCCGGGGCGGATTCACGGTGGAAAAAACACGGCGGAAACAGCCATTTCAAAGGGAAAACGCTCACCTCTACACACTCCACGAGGAAGGAGGACACCATGGAGCCGGAGCTCCATATTCTGCCAGCGCTAGTCTTCCTGCTCCTCTACGAGGATCATCATCGCCGGTGGCGAAGACCACGTGAGTACTGCATCTACGACATAGGGGAGGGGGGAGGCAAAAACACAGGGACACTCAACACCCCAACCCCACCCCGACCCTCACCCACTACAACACACACACCAATGCATATCTATACATTACAGTAACACCCCCCAACCCACCCCGGAAGAATGCAAAGACAAAAGGAAATGAGTGGAACCATTGTAATATATCAAAATACAGTAAGCAAATATATACATATATATATACACAATAAACAAAATATACACCACAATTAGTAGTGTAGGTATTGCGCCATTCATAGTCCGTGGACCACTGGGCCCAAAATGCATGGGCGAGGCCCACACAAGATACCCAATCCAAATGGAGAGAACACTGCAGGGGCATCAGATCAAAATACAACAGGCACCTCAGGGGGAAGGGAAGGGGGGGCACCTCAGCCGGATGACTGCACCATGCCAGATCCACGAGGGGGCTCCATGCCCATTGATGTGTCCTGGGGAGTGCAAAGCCACAGTCTCTCAAGTCTCTACAGTGGGTGGCTTGCCCACTGTACCATCCTGGGGAGTGCAAAGCCACAGTCTCTCAAGTGTCTACAGTGGGTGGCTTGCCCACTGTACCATCCTGGGGAGTGCAAAGCCACAGTCTCTTAAGTCTCTACAGTGGGTGGGTTGCCCACTGTTCAATCCTGGGGAGTGCAAAGCCTCAGTCTCTCAAGTCTCTACAGTGGGTGGGTTGCCCACTGTTCAATCCTGGGGAGTGCAAAGCCACAGTCTCTCAAGTCTCTACAGTGGGTAGGTTGCCCACTGTTCAATCCTGGGGAGTGCAAAGCCACAGTCTCTCAAGTCTCTACAGTGGGTGGGTTGCCCACTGTACCATCCTGGGGAGTGCAAAGCCACAGTCTCTCAAGTGAATGCTGTTCTCCACTGGTTCTGGAGGGTGACTGGTGCCCAGAGTGCTTCATCCTGTGCAGGACAGACGGAGTGGATGCTGTTCTTCACTGGTTCTTTGGAGGGGGACTGGTGCCCAGAGTGCTTCATCCTGTGCAGGACAGACGGAGTGGATGCTGTCCTCCACTGGTTCTGGAGGGGGACTGGTGCCCAGAGTGCTTCATCCTGTGCAGGACAGACGGAGTGGATGCTGTTCTCCAGTGGTTCTGGAGGGGGACTGGTGCCCAGAGTGCAGCACACACCCAGTGACGGTCCCAGTTGCATCACTGGCCCTGCCACAAATGGGATAGCGGTGCTTTCCATGGCGGTCTTTGCCCTGTTCAGCGGTCCTTGGCCTGTTCTTCGGTGCTTGGGTTGCCAGTGTCAGACCTGTTCAGCGGTGCTTTCCATGGCGGTCTTTGCCCTGTTCAGCGGTCCCTGGCCTGTTCAGCGGTGCTTGAGTTGCCAGTGTCAGACCTGTTCAGCAGTGCTTTCCATGGCGGTCTTTGCCCTGTTCAGCGGTCCTTGGCTTGTTCAGCCGTGCTTGAGTTGCCAGTGTCAGACCTGTTCAGCGGTGCTTTCCATGGCGGTCTTTAGCCTGTTCAGCGGTCCTTGGCCTGTTCAGCGGTGCTTGAGTTGCCAGTGTCAGACCTGTTCAGCGGTGCTTTCCATGGCGGTCTTTGCCCTGTTCAGCGGTCCTTGCCAAGGCGGTGCTTCATTGCCCAGCAGGGCTGTGGCTGGCGGTCCTTCATGGGTCAGTTGGGCTGTGCCCTCCTGGGCAGTGACGATGAGGCTGGCGGTGGCCTCCTGGGCAGTGACGATGGGGCTGGCAGTGGCCTCCTGGGCAGTGACTCTGGCAGTGGCCTCCTGGGCAGTGACTCTGGCGGTGGCCTCCTGGGCAGTGACGATGAGGCTGGCGCTGGCCTCCTGGGCAGTGATGATGAGGCTGGTGGTGGCCTCCTGGGCAGTGACGATGGGGCTGGCGCTCGCCTCCTGGGCAGTGACTCTGGCAGTGGCCTCCTGGGCAGTGACTCTGGCGGTGGCCTCCTGGGCAGTGACGATGAGGCTGGCGGTGGCCTCCTGGGCAGTGACGATGAGGCTGGCGGTGGCCTCCTGGGCAGTGACGATGGGGCTGGCGGTGGCCTCCTGGGCAGTGACTCTGGTGGTGGCCTCCTGGGCAGTGACGATGGGGCTGGCGGTGGCCTCCTGGGCAGAGACTCTGGCGGTGGCCTCCAGGGCAGTGACGATAAGGCTGGCGGTGGCCTTCTGGGCAGTGACTCTGGCGGTGGCCTCCTGGGCAGTGACGATGAGGCTGGCGGTGGCCTCCTGGGCAGTGACGATGGGGCTGGCGGTGGCCTCCTGGGCAGTGACTCTGGCGGTGGCCTCCTGGGCAGTGACGATGGGGCTGGCGGTGGCCTCCTGGGCAGTGACGATGAGGCTGGCGGTGGCCTCCTGGGCAGTGACGATGGGGCTGGCGGTGGCCTCCTGGGCAGTGACTTTGGCGGTGGCCTCCTGGCCAGCGGGGATGATGGCGGTCTTCTCCGCCGTGCTGCTCCTCCCAGACTTTGGAGATTTCTTCTGCCCCTTCCCCACCTTGGGAGGAGTCACAGCTGAGTCGACACTCCCCCCGGGACCCCTGTGAGCGGCTTTGCTGGCTTCCCCCTCTCCCGCCGGGCACTGTCCAACTTCTGGTGCTTCACAGGGGGGGGACTGGCTGTGCTGTGGCTCTGTGATACACTGGCTGGCCTGGTGGCCGGTGCACTCCACATACCTGTAACAACAGGCACCACTGGTCCCGGAGATTTTTTGGCTGAGGTCCTAGTACGGGACCTATGAGTTGGACGGGAGGGGGTGGTGGGAAATAGGTTAAGGGTGGACAGGAAAAGTTTTTGGGAGACACTGGGACGGGTAGCTGGAGGGGGTTTGGGAGTGGAGGAAGAGGTGGTGGTTGTAGGAGGTGTAACTTTTGTGGATTTGGGTGCAGGTGCATGGGCTGGAGGCTGTCGTGAGGTGGATGGCTGTTGGGTGGGTGTGTGCCTGCGTTTGTGTATCTTCAGAGGGGGCGTCACAGACACACTGAGAGAGGACACAGGGGACGTGGAAATGGTAGTGGGGGTGGTGAGTGCACGTGAGCGGGGTGTGGTGGTGGGTGTGCTGGTGCGGGACGTAGTGGCTGTAGTGGTAGTGCATGCAGGTGTGAGTGTAGACGAGACTGAGAGGGAGGAGGGAGACGAGGAGGAGGGGGACACAGTGGAGGCAGTGGATGTTGGTGTGTCTGTATGTGTGTGATGCTTGCGTTAGTGCCTGTGGGATGTGTGGTGCTTATGTTTGCCTGAGCTTCCCTTGTGTGGTGAGGTGTGTGCAGGCTGGTCTGATGGTGTGCTTGGGATAGGCAGAGGTACAGGGGATTGGGTCTGGGTGGAGGATGTTGGAGGGGGGAGGCTAGACACAGGGACAATAGCTGCCATCAGTGCTGAGGCCAGAGTTTGAAGGGTTCGATGAAGGGCAGCCTGACCTGAATGAATGCCTTCCAGGAATGCATTTGTGTGTCGCAACTCCCTTTCTACACCCTGGATGGCATTCAAAATGGTAGACTACCCAACAGTGAGGGACCTGAGGAGGTCAATGGCCTCCTCACTGAGTGAAGCAGATGTGACAGGGTCAGGGGCTGAGGTGCCTGGGGTGAAGGTGATGCCCATCCTCCTGGGTGAGCGGGCACGGGGCGAAGGCTGAGGGGCTGCTGGGAGGGCGGTGCTGGTAGGGGTGGTGGCGGCTGTACCTGTAGAAGTGGGGGGCGCAGATGTTGCCGCCACCACAAGGGAGCTCCCATCGGAGAATGAGTCCGTGTCGCTGGTTGCAGATCCTGTGACCGCCGTGGTGCTCCCCTCGCCCTCCGTCCCACTGGTGTATTCTGAGTCCATAGTGTGGCCCTCCATGGCCATGTGGGATGCAGCTCCCTCGTGCTTCGGTGCCACTGTACCTCCGCCTGATGATGCTAATGCACTCAAGGACAGGGAGACCACAAAAAGGGGGGGGACGAAAGAAGAAAGACAGGTTGAGCGCATGGCTTACCGCTACCTTTGTCGGACAATACAGACACAGCAGCCCTCTGCACTACGTCGCGCTGTTGGGCTCTACAGATGCAATTCCTGGGAAATGGCCTACAAGGCTATGGACGACATCTGCATACATAGATGACACAGGGACATGAATACCTGTACTTGGCACTCTACAGAGGTGGGGTGGGGTGCCACATGGCCTGCCTTACGGAGGGGCCTAGCCTACTGAACTCGCCCTGGCCTAGGGAAACCCACAGCCCTCCTCCCCCACCCAGACACTTTCACTGCGCGCAAAGTCAGCAGAATGAGAGTATACTCACCCCCTTGTGTCTGCTGTGATGCCCTCAAGCGCCCATCCAACTCAGGGTAGGCCACCGACAGGATCCGGAACATGAGGGGGGTCATGGTTCGACGGGCACCCCTCCCACGTTGGGAGGCCATCCCCAGCTGAGCCTCCGCCGTCTTCTTGCTCCAGCGGCGAATGTCCTCCCATCTTTTACGGCAGTGGGTGCTCCGTCTGTGGTGGACCACCAGGGTCCGGACGTCCTTGGCGATGGCACGCCAAATGTCCTTCTTCTGGTGGGTGTTGACCTACATGACATGTACAGGGGAAGAAGAGAAGTCATTACCAACTGCACCGTCAAAGTGAGTGGCCCACATCCCTAGCCTTGCCATGTGGCACATGCATTCACAGTCCTTCATGCACGCAGAACTGTGTCCCCTTCCTTCTTACAACCAGCCCTCTCCACACAGGCATAGCCCATACAACATTCTCCCTGTGTACTTACCTGTTGGTCTGGAGGACCGTAGAGTAGCGTGTACTGGGGGAGGACCCCGTCGACAAGCTTCTCCAACTCCTCTGCAGTGAAGGCAGGGGCCCTTTCCCCAGACGCACGAGCCATTGTCTCTACCAGACCGAGGTCACAGCAGCACTTGCAGTGTAGGTCCTCTCCTGTCGAAGATCAGGTATTGAGTGATTCAACAGCTAGAAAATGGCGGTCACGTCCGTGGCGGACATGTCCGCGGCGGTGCGTACCATCACCGCCGTCTTACATCGTCATTGGCTCCTGGGACCTATATGGTCCAATGTTAACCAATGCAGCATTGCGCCGCGGTCTTCGACCGCCTACCGCGACGGTGTACAGCGCCAGCGCAGTTACCTCACATCCCATTGTCCCAGTTTAGAGGTCAGGCAGCCGCCATTTCAGGGGCCCACATTGCCTAATTACCAACTGCGTCACACATACCTAGGCCTTGTCTCACAACACAAATACAGGCCACATTTTGTGTATGAATGGTGTTCTGTGTAGACTGTGGGTACATACCTCTGAGTTGTTTGACTCTGTGGTCGCTGTTGTCCTTCATAGGCACCGTCCGCTGGGACATGTGAGGAGATGGCAGCATCCTCCGGTGTACCGACCGCTGGTGGACCTGTCGACAATGGAGGAAAGAAGTTTGATCATCACCTACAGGTTTGACCGTGCCACAATCCAGGAACTGTGTACCCAGTTGGAGCCTGACCTGATGTCAGCAATCCGCCATCCCACAGGAATCCCCCCTCAAGTGCAGGTGCTATCAGTGCTCCATTTCCTTGCAAGTGGGTCATTTCAAACAACAGTGGCCATGGCATCACGGATGTCCCAGCCTATGTTTTCCAACGTGTTGTCCAGAGTGTTGTCTGCCCTTCTGAAACACATGCGGAGCTATATCGTTTTCCCTCAGATGGAGGTCTTGCCTACAGTGAAAGGTGACTTCTATGCCCTTGGACATATCCCCAACATCATAGGTGCCATTGATGGGACCCATGTAGCTTTGGTCCCCCCCCACAGGAGTGAACAGGTGTACAGGAACCGGAAGAGTTATCATTCCATGAATGTACAGATGGTATGTTTGTCAGACCAGTACATCTCCCAGGTAAATGCTATGTTCCCTGGCTCAGTGCATGACGCCTACATCCTGCGGAATAGCAGCATCCCTTATGTGATGGGTCAACTCCAGAGGCACCGGGTGTGGCTATTAGGGGACTCTGGTTACCCCAACCTGTCATGGCTACTGACCCCAGTGAGGAATCCCATGACCAAGGCAGAGGAACCCTACAATGAGGCCCATGGGAGGACTAGGAGGGTGATCGAACGCACCTTCGGCCTCCTGAAGGCCAGGTTCAGGTGTCTCCACATGATAGGTGGTTCCCTATTCTACTCACCAAAGAAGGTGTGCCAGATCATCGTGGCCTGCTGTATGCTTCACAACTTGGCTTTGCGACGACAGGTGCCTTTTCTGCAGGAGGATGGTCCAGATGGCAGTGTTGTGGCAGCTGTGGAGCCTGTGGACAGTGATGAGGAGGAAGCAGAGGAAGAAGACATTGACAACAGGGACTCAGTCATCCAGCAATATTTCCAGTGACACACAGGTGAGAAAGCATTCCTGCCTACTACAAGTACTTTAACACTTCTACCTCTATCCTGTCTGTCGATTTCAACCAGTGTATGGTCACCGAGTTGTCTTTTTCCCTTACAGTTTCACAGGTGTGGTTTCCAACATGTGTCATCTGCTTAGATTCCTCATGGACTTGAGATGTGTGACATAGGTATGTTGACATTACAGCTGAAAAAGCATTTTGTCACTGTCATTGCTAATACACAATTTCGAAATCACAGACTGACTCCAGATTGTTTTGTGCTACAAGGGTGTTTATTGAAGTGCTCAATATTGGAGGGGGTAGTAAAATGGTGAGGGGGGATGGTGGAGGAATATCCATGGCAGAGTCCAGTCTATTAGTCTCACAGGTGCATTGCCCACATGGGCATAGGAAGTGGAGCTGGGGCATTCCAATATAGACAGGGTTACAAAGTGGGACAGTGGTTTGACAATCAGGGTGGTCTCACTTCTTCGCGGGGGTCTTGGCATCGTGCTCTGTCTTGTTCCTGGATCTCAGGGACCGCTTGCGGGGTGGTTCTCCATCTGCAGGGGTGGGTGCTGGTGTGGTGGTCCTGTGGCGGTGCCTCCTGTCCACTAGCGCCGGCGGAGGTGGTGGGCAGTTCATCGTCCATGCTAGTGTCAGGGGCCCCTTGTAGTGCCACAGTGTCCCTCCTGGTGTTAAGTATTTCCTTCAGCACCCCTACGATGGTGCCCAGGGCGGAGCTGATGGTTCTGAGTTCCTCCCTGAACCCCAAATACTGTTCCTCCTGCATGCGCCGGGTCTCCTGAAACTTGGCCAGGACCGTTGCCATCGTCTCCTGGGAGTGGTGGTATGCTCCCATGATGGAGGAGAGGGCCTCGTGGAGAGTGGGTTCCCTTGGCCTGTCCGCCCTCCCAGTTCCCCTGTGTTCCTGTGCCTCCATCCCCTGGACCGTGTGCCCACTGCCACTGCCCTCGGGTCCCTGTTGTTGTTGGGGTGGTGGGTTATCCTGGGTTCCCTGTAGTGGTGGACACACAGCTGATTGACGTGTCCTGGGGACAGAGGTATGGGCCCGCTGGGTCGGTGCTGTGCTGGTATTACCAGAGGGTGGAAGGTCTGTGGTGGGCTGTGCCTGTGTGAGGGGAACCGACTGTCCCGAGGCCCACGATGGTCCGGGCTGGTCATCTAGATCCTGTTGGACAGAGATGCTGTCATCACTGTGGGCCTTTTCTGTGGGTGGGGTGGAGATGTCTGGACCGTCCTGTCTGGTGACGTTGGGTAGTGGTCCTGCAGGGGTGTAAAAGCATGATTATTGCATCTGTGTGTGTCATGGTGTGCAATGGGTGAGTGACCGTGTACCCCAGTGCTAGCATTCCTGTGTGGGGGCTTGTGTGATGATGGTTGAGGGGGGTGTTATGGGTATGTGCAGTGGGCATGCTTTAGTGATGGGTGTCCATGCTTTGTTGTGCCATGCAGGGCTTGGTGTTGGGATGTGTGGTTTGTGTTATTAGTACATTTGTGAGGAGTTGGAGTGATAGTGGAGGGGGCGAGGGTGGGGGTCTGTGATAGCAAGTAGGTAGGGTGGGGGATATGATAGTTAAAGGTTTGACTTACCAGAGTCCATTTCTCCACCAACTGCTGCGAGGCCCTCAGGATGCAGAATCGCCAAGACCTGCTCCTCCCATGTTGTTAGTTGTGGGTGAGGAGGTGGGGGTCCGCTGCCAGTCTGCTGTACCGTGATGTGGTGTCTTGAGACCACGGAACGCACCTTCCCCCATAGGTCGTTCCACCTCTTCATGATGTCGTCCCGATTTCTTGGGTGCTGTCCCACTGCATTGACCCTGTCGACTATTCTTCGCCATAGCTCCATCTTCCTAGCTATGGAGGTGTGCTGCACCTGGGATCCAAATAGCTGTGGCTCTACCCGGACGATTTCCTCCACCATGACCCTGAGCTCCTCCTCCGAGAACCTGGGGTGTCTTTCCCCTGCCATGGGGTGGTGTGGGTGATGTGTGGGGTGGTGTGTGTGGTGATAAGTGTGCTGATATGTAGTGGTGTGTGGTGTTTTGTGCGTGGACGTTGTGTGGGTGATGGTGTTGGGTGCCTGTGGCTGCTAGTTTGTGGATGGTGGTGTCTCTCTCTGGCCTTCTTTCTGAATTTTTGGTAGTAGGGGTTTGTGGGTGATGTGGGTGTGTGTTTTATATTGTATTGGGTGTGTGGGTGTGGTGTGTGTATGTGTATCAGGTGTGTGTATTTCGAATTGTCCAATGTGGCTGCGTTTTGTATATGTGTGTGTATTTTGAGTGTGGCGGTGTGTACCGCCAATGGAATACCGCGGTTGAAAGACCGCCACGTGGATTCGTGTCTCGTGATAGCGTGGGCATATTTCTGTTGGCGTGACGGTGGAGGTTTTGTTTTCGCCAGTTTATCACTGACCTTTGGTGTGGCGGATTTGTGTGGGTGTCTGAATTTTGTCGGATTTCAAGATGTGGGTCATAATAGCTGTGGCGGAATTCCGTGGCCGCGGCGGTGTGTTGGCGGTCTTCTGCACGGCGGTAAGCGGCTTTTACCGCCAATGTTGTAATGACCCCCTATATATCCAAATGGTAGTCAAGAAGGAACATTGGCATAGAATTTGGAAATAGGATTATATACCAGAACTACACAATGTAATACTGTGTCACTGAGATAATGTTGCTATGTATTATGTGCTATGAAAAATGTTATTCTGAATCACTTTGTGAAAGCTACTGTATGACGCATACCGAAATCAATAAAAATGTGTTTATAAAAAAAAAAAAGGATGCTTGCATTGGTGCTGGGCTGTGGATCATACACATTAGCTACTGTAGGCAGGCACTTCGAGTTAGCTCTTTTTCATATGTCCCCACCCTGCACTTGGTGAAAGACACTGCTCAGTATATTTACTTCACTTGTTGAAATTTCACAGCTTCATTTCTGTTTACATAGGCCCGCATTGTTTGAGCATCACATGATGCATTCTGTTCAAATACTTTCAATCTCAGACACAGTTTGGTACGGATCATGTGTAATATGCATGTATTTACAACTTCTATTGTGAGTTATTGGTTCAGTTCATTGCACAGGATATGGACCCTGTGAGGGGTCCTCATTCATTGGATGCCCAGTGAGATACAAGAGATAGGGAATATGTAACCAGGCACATGTGGAAGAGGAGTGCTTCAGTCAGGGGGTTATCAAATTGCCATTAGGTAGGATGGGGCACATTGACAGTCCTTAGGTCTGACTGGTTAACAGTTGGTAGGAAAAGTGGAGATGGAGATTGTTGTATCAACACAGGCACAATCTTAAACATAGAGCTAAAGAGAAATATAGGAATGTTTTACAGGTGAGATTTGTTTCTTCCACATCTTCATCCTCTATTGTGGCCGGTGCCCCCTGTGCCAGGGATTCTGCTGGAGTTGAAGGTGAGGGAGGCACACACACATCAGGGGCAGAAGAGGTGGAATCATAGGTACCAGTAGTTTTCATCTGTGGGAAGATATGAGAGCATGGAAAAACTGCTGGTTACTCAACACAGCAGCAACATTACTGTGGTAGGCAGCCAAATACTCCTTGATGGATACCAGCCCCAGCTGCATGGACTGCAAGACAGCAAGCATTTCCCCCAGCCTGTTGGCAACCTCGCTGGTGTCACTTTGGTAGGGCATTTGTTTGTGCCTCTGCTTAAGGACAGCAGTGATTTCAGCCAGGGCTGCTTCAGTCCATGTAGTGGGTAGTGGGTGCCTCTGATGGCAGCTGACCTGTCCCTATTGGGACTGAGGCACCTTTGTACTTTAGCTAAATTGCCTGCCGTGGTCTCCATCCCCACTCGCACATTTTGTGCCAGCTATCCCTGGACTCCTACTGCTTCATTTTGGAAAACTATGTCTGGGTCCTGGCAGTTCTGGGCTGTGTGTGAGCTGGCAGGTGGTGTGTGTGCTCTGTTGGGTGAGTCATCTGGGGACCCCGCAATGCTGTGTGTCCTTTCTGCACTCAGAGATGGTGACCAGATGGAACCCAGGATCTGCTGGATGGAGTCTAGATTGATGGTTGCTAGCTAGTCATCAAGATTGTTTTAGAAGTCCAGGACAGGCAGCTGGCCAGGAGGGATTTCTTCAGAGTCTGTAATGAAATGGAGATATGTCACTGTTGTCCTGTACTAGCTATTCTATTTAATCCTAGGTTTTAATTTTATTTTTTCCTAATTTCAGTGGCATGGAGCCACACATCAAGTCCCCCATTCAAGGGTCTCTGGCTGCACTCAGTGCCACCAGGACATGAATTTGGATAACCCTCTGTTGACAAATTGTGCAAGTCCACATGTCCAAGTCATATCACCTCTCAGTTACGCAGCTTTTCATTTGCAGCTGCATGTGACCCATTTCTTGTTCTACACCGAATGGCATTTGGATGCCATGGGTGTTGATTGTGGTGTACCCATGCAAGACACATTGAATCAGGGAGCATCTGTTGCATTGCCAGATCTGCATTTTAGGGACTGTGTCAGATCCTTATGCCACACCACTTGGGTTGTAGAATTCATGCAAGGGGGATAACAGTCAATGTGCATCCTCCATGTGATCTCTTGTTTTGTGTACATTATCCTGCATCATCCATTGTAAGATGCACCCACCCTCTGTGTATGTGCCCATACAAAGAGGTGTTCCTTCATGCCCGAAGGGGATCATCCCCTCAACTCAGGCCCCCTAGTATTATGATGCAGATTTGTCTGCATAGGCACATGGCAGCAAAATGTGCAACAAGCCAAGTGGTGGGGGCAGAGGAGCCCCTTCTGTTGTGAGCAAGTTACATTAGTGCCCTTTCCCAGTGGTACAGGCAGGCCTTCCCAGCCCTTGGTGCCCCCCATGCACAACATGCCTGGTCCGTGTTACCCATTCTGAGTCAGAAACGGTTAGATTGTACATTTGACATAGTGAAGGTAGTGGAGTGAAGGTAGTGAAGTGGTCTGTGCATATAGGGGCCTGGGGAGGGTCAGTGGACATTACATGCATTAGATGTTTAGCCATTAAAGTGCCCCATGCAACCCATTAGCATGCATACAGTGCCTCCAAAGTGCCTCCCCCTTATGTAATTTGTGGGTTCCAACATTGCCCCACACTGCACCTTACTCTGTGTTTGTTGTAGCTTCTCAATTGCTGCAGTGTCCTGTCTCTGGACTCCTTCCACCACCTAATCTGGGATGACTGCTGCCTCCATCTCCTCCAGCTTCGGGTGAGAGGCTTCCACCTCCGGCCCACAGTGCTTCCTTTCTGTTGCTGGCCAGTTCCTCTTTAATTCTGCACTTGCAATCATGCCAGCGCTTCTTACAATCCACACAGTTCTTATGACCTCTGCCACACTGTTGACTTTATCTACAATGGTCTGCCATATGGCCTCCTTCCTACCGATTGGCAATTTATAAGTGACAAAGAGCTGGTGTTGGTGCTCTGTCACCTCTGTGATCAGTATTTTATTTTGCTCCTGACTGATCCTGCAATTTCTCTCTTCCTTTTCCCCTTATCCTGTGAGTCTGCATGGACATCCTGGCTTGCACCTGGCTCATTGGGGTCTCTCTGAAGTCTCTTCTGTACGAATTCCTCCATTTTTCAATTTGCAGGCTTCTGTTTGGCATTTCCGTGGGCTTTTTCTGGACGCTTTTCGCCAGAAAGTGACACTATGACGATCAGTGTCAAGTAATGTGCCACAAATCAGGTTAGCGCTACTTTTACGGGATTAGCACCATGTACTTTTGTGACACGTCGCTTACGTTAGCGCCATATTTTGTGGTGCGAAACTTTCCTTACCATCATGTTGCACCATATTGTGAATATGGAGCTTACATGGCGCAAGGAAATGTTGTAGCACGTTATTTTTTTACGCTAAACTGCGCTAACCAGTTTTGTGCCATTTCGTGTAAATCTGGGCCCAAGTTTGCCAAGATTTTATGAAGCCCTTCTAAGTAACAAACATACCATCCACAGGAAGGGGCCACCTCTCACAACCAACAAGAGTTTATAGAACCCACTTAAATGGCAACAATACAACCAACTGGACCGTGGAGTTTCTCAAAATCACCAACTGTGTAGGATTTTTTGAGTCTAACCAAGAACACGTGCATGCCTATAGGGCAGCAGTGAGCAGTATAGGCAGTCCTTGAATGGACATTTGGTAAACAAAAGTAATTTTAAAAAAACACACCAAATAAATATCACCAAAACAATACCACATTATTCAGCTCATCCCATCTCACACTACGAGGCCCCACCATGGTACAATGCACTGTTCAACACCATAAAATGTGACACTGCATAGCTGTTACACCATCTTATGCTACAAGTATTAATGACCACACGTCACCGCCTGTGCTGTAATCATGGCACACTATATCACACAATATTTTAGAATATCGAAACACAGAACAAACCGCACCTCTCTACACAACATACCTCACTATGCCCTGCTATACAAGGCACCACAACACAAAATAATATTCACACCAGACAAATCACAAACTGTCACGCTATATGATTGCCACATATCACTATGCTAACCAAAACAAACCATAGTCAGAAACCTTAGACAAGCAGCAGAGCCAACCCATTTAAAAACTGTGCTACAATCCACACCATGCCTACACAGTTCACATAACAATCCACATGTAAATTGTTAGCTAAACATATTATACCATAACATCCACAATACCACTGCACCACAGAATACAACATACCATTTTGAGAAATTCCACACTATTCTAAGCTGTAAAAAACGGTAGTACACCACACAGAGTATTTATTAAAAGCAAACTTGCATCTCCACAATCAGCCACACCACATCACTTCACCAGACCACTGAGCAGTGTTGCCGCACAAATGTGTCTCTCATTTGCTTTCCCAGTGCATGCCAATGGCTCCCAGATTGGACTCGTCCCTGATGAGATACATCTTACACATTACAATAAAGCTCTAACATTCTTCATAAGATTGACAGACATAGGCTAAAAGTTTACTTGAATAGGAAAGCAAGTTACACAAGGTCAACCATCAATCAAGTTAAAATATCGGCATATAAGTAAAAGACATAGAAAGAACTCAGTAAAGTTCAATAGAGAATCCAGCATAAGTTCGCCTTCTAAAGTGAGGAAAAGGTTATCTCCTCCAACGGTGAAAATCAGGTCGTTTTATTGGACTTTAGAAAAAAGGATTTCATAATTTTAATACACAAGGCCATGGTCCCCGGGATATGCACCAATGGGTAACAAGCAAGAAGAAAATTTTATTACATAATACATTTGAAGATTCTCTCTCAGTACTATTAGATTGGATTCAGAGGGTCTCAGAAATTATTCAGGTAACATGACCTGATTAAAAAAATATGAAATACAGCCTGGAACAGCCAGGCTGTCCTTGAGCAGGTACAACGCGTTCCGTGAGACTGGGAAAGCTCCAGTCTTTTAGTGAAAAGCTCACAATTCTTTATTACAGCAAGGAAAACTACAGAAGCGGCAATCATGTGGTGTATTACAACTGCACATTCAAATTGGAAAGCATGAAACTGGCTTATGTTAGCATAAGCTCAATTTCTAGTACCTTACACACTACTGTTGAAGAAAACAGATTCCACAGCGGCGCACTGTAACACTCAACCACATCAGTCAGGGCAATACCTCTTAAAACAACAAGCCTTCATCACATCACACTACCCCTTACAAACAATGTTGTACCTCTCTCAATAGAGCACACTCATCACACCACACCTTACGAATTCACCATACTATTACACGTCATGTCATTGCATGCAAAACCCATGTTACCCAACCACACAACACTAAGCCACAAACACCATGGCACATCAAAATATATCATAAACAATATCCCAACGCACCATTTCTCACTAACAACTTCATAACAAACTGTAACAGTGCAGTACCGAAACTCTTCAACAGCCACATTGCATAACAATGCTTCTGGCAGAAAACTGTAACATAATTTTGAAAAGGTAGGAAGGAGAGACCAAATGAAACTGAGGCCTGTAGTTCCATGGAAAAAGTATTTATAATAATGCAGATATATAAGGTTTGCAATTCTGTTTCAGCATTTATAGGGCCAGATGTAGCAAAAAGAAAATTTGCGAGTAGCAAATTGCGAGTCCATGCGACTCGCAATTTGCAACTCGCAAATTGGTATGCAGTACGGTGTCTCAGACACCGTCTGCGAGTCGCTATGGGGTCGCAATGACCCACCTCATTAATATTAATGAGGTGGGTCACAAATTGCGGCCCCATAGCGAGTCTAGGCACTCGCAAACATGGAGGCCTGCTGTCGTCAGCAGACCTCCATGTTCGTGACTGCTTTCTCAATAAAGCAGTTTTTTTTTTTTAAGTGTAGCCCGTTTTCCTTAAAGGAAAACGAGCTGCACTTAAAAGAAACCGAAACCTTTAGTTTCGGTATTTTTTCAGGGCAGGTAGTGGTCCCTTGGACCACTACCTGCCCTGAAAAAATAGTATTGGGTCCATTCGCAAAGTGGAAGGGGTCCCATGGGGACCCCTTCCAATTTGCGAGTGGGTTACCATCCACTTGAAGTGGATGGTAACTGCGACACCCTTTGCGACCGCATATGCGGTCGCAAATGGTATTGCATGCCACTCCGAATCGCAAATAGGAAGGGAACACCCCTTCCTATTTGCGATTCTGAAATGCATATTGCGAGTCGGTCCCGACTCGCAATATGCATTTCTGCATAGCAAAGAGGCATTTGCACCTCGCAAGCGGCGATTTTCGCCGTTTGCGACGCGCAAATCCTTTGCTACATCTGGCCCATAGTCTTTAGAACAGCGTTGGTATTTCATATAGTACTTACTAGAACTTAAATCCATACCATGTTGTTCACACTCTTGTGTGCTGTGTTATGACTGAGGGTCAATCAAGGTTGAAATCTGAACCTGATGATTAAGGTTAAGGAAGAAATGGGGGGGGAATCCCACACAACAGGTCTGCACACATCATGACTGTGCCTAAGACGTTGGAGGCCATCTGAAATCAGACATCAGTGAAAGATACATATACTCAGTACTACACTAAGTCAAGGGGAGTACAATCAAGAAACAGCAAAATGGTGATCTGCACACCACATTATAAATGAATCTCTGGCAAATTGCACATCCCTCAACTCTGCCCACCGGCACAGGTTCATAGCAAGTTTAAAGCCATTCTCCCAGTTAAGATTTACAGGAAGATAACCCACAATTTGCTGAAACAGGAAATAACCACTAGACTAAAAGATGCCCAAACTCACTGGACCAGACAGCTCAGTTTAATTAGGAGTACAAACAATATCCGAGGGGGAGGGTTGCAGGACCTAGTCAACTTCTTGAAGTCTTCCCAGTTGGCCAACCCATAACTAAGCTACTAACATTTAACTGAAAGTTAAAATTGTGCTGCACAGCACATCATAAATGTGCAACCCCCTTTTATCAAACTGCTTAACCTTTCTTGCCCAGTTGCCTTCTTCTCAGTGCCCTGCCTAATTCCCTTCCCTCTCCTCTCCTGTCTCAGTCTCTGCATTGGCTGTTGTGGACTTGCTTCCATACTCTTTTTCTATACACCCACCATTGCTTCTGTTTTGAATTTAGGATTGCAGTAAACCCTTATAAATACATAATAAAAAAAGCAACAAGCTCTGCCAGCTCAGGGGCAGAGGGAACAATCAGCACCTTTAAAAGGCTGCGTGGCTCTCCTACTGCCTGCAACTTTGATTTCACTTCCATTTGTGTCTCGCTCATTTTATATGATTGTCTCTGCAGAAGAAGCCTTATGTGACATCCAACAAGGCTCACAAGATGTCCTCCAATATATTACCCGCTTTCGACAGCTAGCGGCTGAGACCACCTGGGTGGAGCGAACTCTGGTGACTTTATTCCGTAGAGGACTTAAAGAAGAGATTAAAGATGAGTTAGTACACTCCACCCGAGTTGAAGATCTTCGTGGTCTGATGGATTGAGCTCTTTCCATTGAATACCGTCTCCAAGAACGACGTATGGAGAAGAAAAAGAGTAGAGGATCTTCCCAGCCAAGCACTTCACGTGTCTTTTTGCATCGTCCCGAGGAACCTCGTCCTCCCACCAGAGACACAGAAGGTGAACCTATGCAGGTGGATACCACTCGAAGCCCACTTTCCGTTAGCGAGCGGGACGACAGACGTAAGAAAGGATTGTGCCTGTATTGTGGTGCTGCCGGCCACCTACTTCGTACCTGCCCTGTTCGTCCTCATAGTCCATCGGGAAATGCCACTTCCCGTACTCTGTAAGAAGGGAGGGGACGGGATCATCTGCTATACCTTCCATCAGTTCATTCAAGGACAATGCCACAACTTTGTTTATGTTACCTGTGACGTTACAGTTACCGGACGGCCGTCAAGAAAGAACAATGGCTTTACTTGATTGTGGTGCTAGTGGCATATATATGGATAAGACTTGGGCCACAACTCAACAAATACCAACACAACCCAAAGAAGTCCCGGAACAAGTTCACACAATGGATGGATCCTTAATATCCTCTGGTCCAGTTGATACTACCACCCTGACACTAAGTTTACAATTTGGGAACCACCAAGAACACATCTCATTTGATCTAATATCATCCCCCAATCATACTATCATCTTAGGAATTTTGTGGTTCATAATACATAACCCTTATGTAAATTGGGAAACCAGTACTATTTCCTTATGCTCACAGTTTTGTCATGAGAACTACTTTGCTTCAGACACATATTGGCCACCCAAGAGGTTGATGCCTACTGAAATTACTATCGGATGTTCCATCAATACAGTCCATGGAATCCCCGATCACTATCTAGAATTTCAATTTGTGTTCCAAAAACCATCCAGACCTCTGTTACCCCCACATCGAGTTTACGATTGTGCTATTCCTTTGGAACCTGGGGCGATCGTTCCCTTTGGGAGGATATATTCACTCACAGAACCCGAAAGAGAAGTTCTGAAGGAGTATCTGCAAGAAAACTTACATAGCGGTCTTATTGTACCATCATCCTCTCCGGCAGGGGCTCCCCTCTTTTTTGTACCCAAGAAGATGAAGGATCTTCGCCCCTGCCTGGATTTTCAAGGTCTAAATAAGATAACTATAAAAGACGGTTATTCTTTGCCCCTCATCAAGGATATACTAGAGGCAGTCAGAGGGGCTCAACGATTTACTAAACTAGATCTTCGTGGAGCCTAATAGCTTTTGCGTATTAAAGAAGGAGACGAGTGAAAGACTGCTTTCCGGACCCCATTTTGTCATTATGAGTACAGAGTAATGCCTTTTGGTCTCACTAATGCCCCCTCAGTTTTCCAAAGATTTATGGACTCTGTATTCTCTGATCTCTTGAACCATACGGTCGTCATCTACTTAGACGATATCCTTACTTATTCTAGAAGTCCTGAACTTCATTCCTCTCACGTGAAACAAGTCCTCCAAAGACTCCGGGAACATCAACTGTCCTGTAAACCAGAAAAGTGTGAGTTTGACAAGACCGAAGTCAAATATTTGGGATATCACCTTAGTCCCACTGGAATAGCAATGGACCAGGAAAAGGTACAAGCCATCCTAGACTGGCCTTCCCCTTCCTCTATTAAGGAAATGCAATGTTTTCTAGGATTGGCTAATTTTTATCAGCAGTTTATCTTAGACTTTGCAGAACAAACCAGCCACATAACTCAAACATTAAAAAAGGAGAACTTAAAGAAAGGTTTTGTCTGGACAAGGGCGGCTGAAACAGCTTTTCAGAGTCTAAAAAAGGCGTTCACTCAAGCACAGATATTGAGACACCCAGATACCAACAAACAATTTATTGTTGTTACTGATGCTTCCGAAAGAGCCATCGGAGCTGCCTTACTCCAACAATAAGAAGATGACGGTCTTGAACATCCTGTTTTCTATTTGTCCCATGTACTCTATATGTCGGAACAACATTACTTAGTACTAGAAAGGGAGTTATTAGCTCTGAAAACAGCCTGCCTAGAGTGGAAACAGTTTCTTATGGGTTCCAAGGAGACTTTCGAGGTGAGAACAGATCATCGTAATCTACAATGTTTACGTAATTTTTTATGCCAGAACAGTCGTCAGGCTCGTTGGGCCTTTTTCTTCAGTCAGTATGACTTTTATGTCACCTATATTCCTGGATCCCAAAACATTCTGGCCGATGCTCTGTCTCGCAGGTATCCAGATTGTACTCCTACCCCATCACAATATCTACTTGAGCCCAGTAAAATCATCGGAGTAGCTCAATCATTCCTGGATGAGGTACAACTGGAATATTCCAACCTGTCTGATCAAGAATTAAGGAAACTAAACCCCCTAATATGTAAACAACAGGGGTATTATTATTATAAGAATCTGTTGTTCCTCCCTACTAATGGAATAAGAGAAAAGGCACTACAAATGTGCCATGATTCTCCGGTTGCTGGTCATAGAGGCATCAAGGCCACACTAGAACTACTCTTGCGGTCTCTCTGGTGGCCTACCTGGAAATTGGATGTCGAAAGATACGTTCAGGCTTGTCCCATATGTGCTCAAGTAAAGAGTACGGGGTGTACCAGACCTTCAGGATTACTACAACTATTACCTGTCCCACCGGCTCCTTGGCACACCATTTCTACTGATTTCATGTGTTCACTACCTCCATCAGCAGGAAACCGGGTTATCATGGTCACCATAGATTCCTTTACTAAGATGGTTCACTTCACTGCCCTGAAAAAATTACCTACTTCCCAAGAACTAAGTCAGATATTTATCCATCATATTTTCCGTCTCCATGGATTTCCACACAGCATTGTATCTGACAGGGGACCTCAGTACATCTCCCTGTTTTGGAAACATTTCTGTAGGACACTGAATATCAATATAGCAATATCATCGGGTTTCCATCCTCAAACCAATGGACAGACTGAGCGTCTCAACCAAGGATTGGAGCAGTACCTTTGCTGCTTTTGTAATTATTTTATTAAGTTCATTCGGTCTAGAAATCTAGTCCATTTAAGATAATAATAACAATCATACTTAAAAAAAGGATGTAATAAAAACATGATAACAATGTAAAACCAATAGACGTCAAAACAGTGTAACAATAAGAACAACAGAACAAAGCATTTCATCAAATATATAAATACAATAAAATAAAACATAAATAGATATAGTAAAAAAGGGAACAGAGCTAAAAACTAAAATATAGGACTTTTTGTCTGGAGGACCAGTATGCACAACCAGAAGACAAAAAAGACAAAAAATAGTCTGATTGGACTAAAAGAAAACATTATCAGAGTACCAGTCAAAAAAAACAACAAGAAAACTATATGAGAAGGCTATATGAGCTTGTGCAGTCTTGGTAGTCATAAGGAAGGCAACAAATTCATAATGGAAATTTCCAACTAAAAACAATACAAAAAGGATAAAAAGAGAAGATTAAAATCCTTCTAAAGACAAGTATAGAAATGGCTCAGGAGCCTTTGGGTGCAATGAACTTGCGACGGATGTACCAGGCCTCCGATAAATATTTGGTAACTGGAATGGCAACCCTGGGAGAAAAATCATGCGTACAGATTCTAATGGCTGTTACTCTGTCCTGAAATGACATGTTTTTACAGAGGGGAATAATCCACCTCTTTCTTGGTGTCTTGTACAAAGGGCAGAAGAATAATACATGCTCTGATGTTTCTTTACAATATTGACAGAAGATACACCTATCATTTGTAGCGATGTTAGATGGCCAATGGGCCGTGAAACCATTGGTAGGCAATGTGCCATATCTTAACTGCAGGTATAGAGCACGGGCATACGGAGGGATAGGGAGGTTCAGGAAAATCTCAGCCCAGGGTTCATGCTTAATTTGAAGAAAATCCATTGTTAACCTACCCGCCCTCTTTTGGTGCAGGGAATCTTCGTTAACTATCTCCCAATATCTGCTCGTAACAAATCTCCTAGCCTTGTCAGGGATTTGATCCGGGTGATTCCAATAATGGGGAAGACCCATTTTGTCCCAGGCAATTTTAATCTCTTTCAGCCAAGGGATTCTCTCCAATGCCTTAGGGGCGGCTATCAACTCTCTTATAGCCAGCCTATATGGTTCTAGTTCAGCAGATTTCCATAGACGAATCCAGTAGGAAAGGGGTCTTAAGGCCGCTATGGTTTTAATGCCATTTAAACCAACGTCAAGCCTTAAAGGGGTCATTGGAGTGCCCGTACCTAGCCTGGACACCTGCCTAAGGAAGATATTTTCCTTAGTTTGCAGAATGTCCAGGTTTTTATGGGACCCCCAAAGTTCCGCTCCATATAGGGCTGCTGCTCTGATTTGAACATTATAAATCTCCGCAAGAATGTTCAGAGGGGGGCTCGGTGCCTTTCTAGATCTGCGGACTAAGGCCCCACCTCGTTGGCTTATGATCAGAGCCCCTTTGTCAATAGCTGCCTTCCATTTGCCTGATGTAGATAATCTGAAACCCAAATAATCAAACTCTTCAACTTTCTCCAATGGGGTCGAATTCATCTCAATATTAGTACGCAGTCGTTTTTTAGAGGTAGTGAATATCATAAATTTAGTTTTCTTAATGTTTACATCTAAACCATAATCACTACAGTAAGCACAGAACTGGTTAATTAGGTGTTGAATTCCCATTGGCGATTTTGATAGTAGGATCGTATCATCTGCATAAAGCAGGCAGGGGATTTTTTTCCCACCTAGTTTTGGAGAATCATTTATGCAGTTCTCTAGGTAGTGGATGCAATTATTAATGTAGAGCAGAAAAAGAGTAGGTGCCAAAACACAACCTTGTCTAACTCCTTTTTTGATAGCTACAGGGTCAGTCAGCTCGCCCCCTTGTCCACACCTGATTTGGGCAAAGGTATTTTGGTGCAACTGGGCTATGAGTTTCAGGAGGCCAAATGGCACTCCCATGTTTGATAATGTTGACCACAGCAGATTCCTGGGGATCAGGTCAAATGCGGCTCTTAGGTCTATAAAGACCACGTACAGGTTACCCCCCCCCCAGGTCGACATTCTTCCATTTTATTGACATAAATCTTAGAGCTTGGTCAACTGTGCTCACAGCGGGTCTGAAACCCGCTTGTAAATCCGAAAGGGCTTCAGACTCAATAATCCATTCCTCAAGGTGGGACAGAAGATGTTTCGCATAAATTTTTTGGAAGTTATCGAGGAGACTAATTGGACGGTAGTTAGCCGGAATGTTTGGATTTCCTTTTTTGAAGATCGGTACAATTTCAGCCCCTTTCCAAGTAGATGGAACTGGAGCGCCTGCTGCAATAGTATTGCAGATAAAATTGAGGTAGGGAGCCCATATATCAGGTCTAGATTTATATAGATCACCTGGAATTTTATCTGGGCCAGGAGCCTTCCCCCATTTCAGGGAGTCTATTGCAGCTCTAGTTTCGGAAAGAGAAAAAGAAATTGGAATGATCTCTTGGTTTGTTGAATCATTGGGGGGCCACAGAGAAACTTCTGGAGGACCTCCATAAAGTTGCCCAAAATGCTCTACCCAAGTTGCTGAGAGGATTGTAGAGCCAGGCGCGGCTGGAGAGTCACTATCATTATCAGCTATTAGTTTCCAAAACTTGGAAGTATTATTAGATGAGGCTGAAACCAGGATAGTGGCCCATCTGGCCTCCTCCCAACTTCTGCGTGCCTTTGAGCATTCCTTCTTATAAGCGCCCCTGGCTATTCTCAGCGTCGCAGCATGGCCTTCTTTAATTGCATCCAGGAGAGCTAGTTGTGCTGTTCTGCAGGAATTATTGAACCAAGGGGCATTGTGTTTTTTATTGAAGTTGTTAACAGTCTCTTTTGTGAAAAGTTGTTTTAAAGATTGGAACAGATCAGTGTGGGCTGTAAGAAGGCTATCGCCCTCCTCGGACTCATCTAACCGGATCATACACTCCATATGATTCGCAAGCAAGCTGTAGATAGATGCTAAATGTTTAGGGGAGGAGATAACAGATTCCCATTTTAGATTGCGTCTATTATTGGTTAGGGCCAGTTGGGACACATTGGACCTAGAGTGAGGCACTATAAACGAAGGGAAAAGACCTCTGGTTGATAGAATCAGGGGGTCGTGGTCGCTCACGGGCTGCTCATCTACCCTCATATCTACCATGTAACACCAAAGACGGATATCAAGAAGTATGTAGTCAATGCGACTGCTATGTTCTCCGCGCCTAAAAGTGGGTCGCAAAATAGCATCCGAGTGTGAGCGGCCATTACAGGCTCGGAGGCCATGAGCTAGTGCGATGTCAGCCAAAAAGCGTGCAGATTTGTTCAATCTTGGTTTTTTGTTGGAGACTAACTGGGGGATGCCCCAATGGGCATCCTCTTCTTTACAAATTCCTTGGACTAAAGGATTAGGTTCGAAGGTAACATTAAAATCTCCTCCAATTAAAACAAAAGAGGGGGGATTACTTTTAAGAACATAGTCCAAGTTTGACAGAACGTCAGACTCAAAGTGGGGACTCACATTCCTGTTATAGATATTAATTAAAAGGAGGGGTTTTTCTTCAGAAATCATTAACAATAGGGCTTGCAGGTCCGGGCAACCAGTGTCTAATTCTTCTATCTTGCACCTGAGAGAAATATTTAGCCACACGAGCAACCCTCCCGAAGGTCTCCCAGAAGATGACTTACGGGCCGGAACCCAAAAGCTTTTGAAACCGAGTCTATATTTGGGTTCTAATGCCCATGTTTCTTGAAAAAGACAAATCAAGTGATCATCAATAAGGTTACCCCAACCTGGGCTGTGTAATTTGCTTTCCAATCCAGCTATATTCCAGCTGAGCACCTTATCGAGATCCTCTGAGCATGAGGACCCAACTTTATTCTGGGCATATAGAATACTAGGGGGGGGACTGTTAAGGACCATGGTGCTTCCCTCGGGTGGATTAAGATCAGAAGAATTCTCACTCTGAGTCTTTAAAACCTCGCTGGGTATATCCTCAATGGTGTTTGGATTTGATGGGTTGGCCATGCAGATGCGACCCAAGGTATAGGGAGCGTTTGACTGATTAGAAATGCATTCCTCAGATGCTTGGCATATTAAACTATTGGGTGAACCCGGGATAACAAAATCGGCCGAGATGTTAAGACCAATAGGGCAAATGGACTCAGCTTCGCAGTTAGACAATACCGCATCCTGAAAGGCATCTCCTAGTCAGTCTGCCTCGGAGAGAGAGGATAGAGGACGTCTAGAACCAATTACGGGGGTAGGCAGTGTGTGAGTAGCCGAGCCGGCCCCGTGTAATGGTGGTGATTGAGTACTCCAGGACGACATAGAAGGAGGATAGAACACTTGTAACCTGCAAAGAGAAGTTTTGCCAGTTGTAGGATAAAGTCTGTTAGCATTTAAAGAAAGTCGTTGGACAAGATCGGGGGAATTAAAATTAATGACGATACAATCCCCAAAACCGATCTTCGCTAGAGGGCCCACCCACCCTACCCTTCTCACCATCAGTATTGAAGATGACATGGAAAAAGCAAACCCCGCATTCACATGCAACCAGTGGATAACCTTATTTTTGAGTTCGGTGAAGGATTCGGAAAAATGAGGTTTGAGTTCAGGAACATTTGATATAATAAGAACATAAGGACATGATTCAGGTGGTAAATGAAGCACTTTGGGTTCTTGAGAGTCCCTACTCTTATTCTTCTTCTGGTATGCTGGCTGTGAGGATTCCCTAATGGGGGGGCCGTCTCCTGGATTAGTTGCTGGATTGTTCCATGAGGCGGTTCCTTTTAATAAGGGAGCTAAGGCCATATGGGGTTTGTTCGTCAGGATGCTGGGGGTTTTAGCAGAACTAGGCCAGTCGTGATTTAGAATAGGAGGAAAAGTTTTGGGAATTTGGCCAGTGTGACTAATGGCAACAGTAGAGTCATGATTAGGATGAATTTCTACAGGTAAAGAAATTGTTGGTAGCTGACTGCTCGTAAGACTTTCAAGTTTGTCCTCAATTATTTGAAGACGATTGGAGATAGGAAGAAGTAGTTTAGAGAGCTCATCTCTTATGAGATCCCTAATAAACTCATTTGCATGGGAGTTATTGGTATTGTGTAAGGAGATTGATGCCATTTCATTAATAGAAGGTTGGGCCAGATTAGAGGGACTCAAGGTTCTAGATCGTTTATTTTTGAGGACAGGTTCCCTACGCTTCCTTTTCCCTTTGGTATTAGATTCAGTTAAAGTAAGGGAACCTTCTATTGGGGGACACTGGACCAATGAAGTTGGTGCGGCACAAATGGCAGGTGCAATTGGAGTGTCATCTTGGATCTCTTGAGGAATTTTGGACGGAGAAGGGGAATGGATAATCGGGACAGACTGGAGCTCTAGTCGCGGGTGGGGCTGTGAGACTGGGCTATCATGGGCTGAACTAATGGATGCAGAAGGAGGGGCAGCAAGACGACGTTGCACTAATTCTATTTCTCTTTTAAGTTCCCCAACGGCCTTTTGTAAAAAGCCGTCCAGGGTTTGGTTAGAGTGCAATTTCCCGTCCAACCCCCCCCCACGTCGTCGACCCATTTTGCTAAAAACCAGGGGCCTTAAATTTAGTGGGAGATTCAAGTAAGATCACAGCGGGGCGAGCAAAGGCAGGTTAATATTGGTAATTGACCACTAGCTAGGTAGAGGCCTAGAGCTTTGGGGGAAAGCTACCCCACCGCAGTGTAAATAGGCTTGAGTTTGTCCTTCGGGCAGTCAAATGGAAAGTGGTTATCTGGGACCACAGTTTAAGGTAAATGTCAGGGGGGTGGCCCTGCCCTGCCTCTTCCTGGCAATGACGGGCAAGGACGGGCCCGCCCTTGGCCCGGGCTTTGCCCGGGCGCCGCCCGCGCGCGTCCCGCGGAGCGGGAGCGCTTACGTGTATTTAAAGGGCTCCTGCCCAGATTGAATGCAGCACACAGCTGCTGCCCACCTCCTCCTCCTCCTCGGCAAAGTTCCAGCGCGTCCCGCGGAGCGGGAGCGCTTACGTGTATTTAAAGGGCTCCTGCCCTGATTGAATGCAGCACACAGCTGCTGCCCACCTCCTTCTCCTCCTCGGCAAAGTTCCAGCGCGTCCCGCGGAGCGGGAGCGCTTACGTGTATTTAAAGGGCTCCTGCCCTGATTGAATGCAGCACACAGCTGCTGCCCACCTCCTCCTCGGCAAAGTTCCAGCGCTTTTGTAATTCTACCCTGACCACCTGGAACACTTACCTTCCTATCGCTGAATTCTCTTACAATAACACTGTCCATAGTGCCTCTAAGGTCACTCCTTTTTTCTGTTCTTATGGCTATCATCCTACCCCCTTTCCTACTACTCCTCAGTCTACCTCTTCTCTTCTTGCTGTTACTTCATTTTCCAGACAACTTTTACAGATCCATAGATTGATTCGATCTAACTTGTTGAACACCAAGAGATACATGAAGAGAATAGTAGACAAAAAGCGTGGGGATGCTCCAGAATATCACCTTCAGGATAAAGTCTGGCTTTCGTCCAGATTTTTGCCTTTACGCCTTTCTCAGAATAAGTTCACACCTCGTTACTACGGTCCTTTCCGTATCCTTCAGCTGAGTAATCCTGTCACTGTCCGTCTTCACTTGCCTCATACCTGGAGGATTCATCCGGTCTTTCATGTTTCCCAGTTAAAACCCCTTGTACCCGATCCTTACTCTCGACAGTTTCCTTGTCCTCCTCCTTTGTTACTGGATGATGTACCTGAATATGAGGTACAAGAGGTTGGTGACTCTCGTATCTTTCACAAACGTCTTCAGTATCTGATTCATTGGAAGGGTTACCCTCTCAGTGAATGCTCTTGGGAAAATGCATCTTCTGTTCACGCATCTCTTCTGATTCGTCATTTTCACCGCTTGTTTCCGCACAAACCTGGACCTTCGGGGAGGGGGACCTACTGTTGCGCCATTGCACGTGGCCCAAGCCGAACGTTCTACTCGGGCCGTAGCACTCAGTCTCAAGACGCTGCGTGTCCCCAGCTTGCTCTGTACCTTACGAGGCCCCAAATTGGGCATGGGGCCTCTTTCCTTTTTAGCGCACTGCGCTCACAGGCAGGTCTGACCTCCCCCACTCACCTGTTCTTCTTTTCTTCTTCTTCTTTTTCTTGTCCTCTTGTTGTGCCTTCCTTTATGTTTTCTCCCTTTCCCAGTTTACCCCTCTCTTCCCAGCATTCCTTGTTCCTTATTCTCTATGGCTCCTAGTCCATTCTGTTCTATGTGTTTTTCCCTATCTAAAATGGTGTCCTTGTACTTCCTGTTGGTCGCTTCCTGTTTGTTAGTATTTAAGGGCTGTGATTCTTTCTCTCCATGCGCTTCAACACTTTCTGCTTGGATGGTGTCTTCGCTCCTGCTTCCTTGTATCCTTTGCTGGTCCTCGTCTGTTCCAGTGTTCTTTCCTGTATTTTTGCTCTTGTTGTTACCTAATCATTTTGTTCCTGTTGCAGGAACCTATATTTTTTTAGGTTTTTTCCCCTTTCAGGTTTTTTTTCCCTCTGGCACTACTTCTGAGGGCCATGGCCTGCTCTTGGCGTACCCATTGCCTGCTGCACCGTGGCTACCAGAAAGAGTCGCCCCTACCTGGGCCAAGGCCGAACATTCAAGAACAAGAGCCTCACCACTTGTTCAACGGACTCCCGGTTCAAGCAGCATGTAAGTCGTGACAGAGATGATGTACACAGAAATAGCACATTGTGGTCAATGTTTTGAAGGTGGTCCCATGTCCTAGGACCACCACAGGCTGGGCTATAAGCAAAAATGTTTAGTAAAAGTAATGTCCTGCAAGGCATTATGGGACAGGTTTTCATGCCACAAATATTTTAGTATGTCGATATGACTGTAATGCTTAGAGCACCTGCTAGAGAACACCACAATAAAAAAATAGCATTTGCAAGAAACAGGGCCTTGTAATTATGTAGTTAGCTCCTAGAGAACATAATCACACAAAACGAAAATGGCAATAAATAATGCAGTGTAACCATATATTTAGCCCCAAGTGATGGCAGTGCTTTGTTCAGGCCTATAACAATGATATATTAAGTAAGACCCTTAAAGCAGAAACTATTCCTAGCTGAAATACAAAAATTCCAGCCATGAAAGCACTTAAAAAGACCATGAATGGTGGGAGGGGTTATTATTTTGGAGTCCCCACTTACCTAGACAGAAAGAGTGAGTCCTGTGGAGCATTATGGTTGTGGCCCCTTTGTCCTAGGACCACCACAGGCTGAGTTATGGGCAAAATGTTTTGTAAAAGTAATGCCATGCAAAGCATTAGGAGGAGAGTTTCCCAAGTGCAGTGAATATTGTTGTATCGACTCTCCCGCTGTGCCGGGAGGGCTGCTTTCACTTTGAGGATTTCTGTTTTACGTAAAGCATTTACCAATTTCAAGTGTTTTAAGCGAAGAGCCACAAGAAATGACTCTGATTAGGTAACTGTGAGCAATGTGACCAGCGCTCCAGTACCACAGATGGAGTTCACCCTGTTGTGCCTGTTCGTGGTATGAGCAACATGGCTGCCAGGCAGCAGGGAGGGGAGAGATAAAAGAAAAAAATAGTTCACCTACGCTGATGTATATTGGCAATTGTCCAATAATCCATGTAACAGAGGCAGTCTGCAAGGCATGACAAAAACAGCCTCAAGGCGGGGCAAACGTAAAGCATTTAACAATGACATTGAGTGATTTTTTAAAGACAAGCCTAGAAACAAATGATAGTGATGGGCATGGTTAAAAGTGGGCAATATTAGCAACCTAAAAAAACACTACAGTACAGGGCATATGCACATGCACACACACACACACACACATTGAAGAAACCCCATAGCACCAAGAGCCTTTCTGATGAAGTGGTGTTACACTCCAGAAACACACACACTGCATATTGCCCACATGAAGGCTACATACAGGAGTATTGCAAACGTCTGCATTTGTACTTGCTCTGAAACCCAAAGGGCATGACCCAGCCATGCAAAACATAAAACACCTTAATACATGATGTTGACAAATCGTTGCTTCCTTAAAAGCACAACCCTTATTAACACAACATTCAATAAAGCTAACAACCAAGTATATTATTCAAACCACATGCACCACACAACACTAGAGCCAGTTAGGCTCATATTATGATTTGGATGTAAACAGGAGTTACATGCCAAAAGAAAAAAACAAAGGTTTTTTGGTATGTACAAATATCGAATAGTGATTCGGTAACACTATCCCAATCCAATTTTGTGTTTGCTATCACATCTTTTCCAAATACCGAATTGGAATGGTATGTATGAATGTTCTTTTGCAAAACAGTAATAATTTACCACTAATTCAAAATTGGGGGTAACCCATTTACAAATGGAAAGGAGTACCCTTGTGACCATTCCCTTTTGGGAATATTAAAATAATATTTTTTAAGAGCAAGAAGTGGTCTCATGGCCCACTGCCTCTTCTTAAATAATTAAACTTAAACATCTCATTTCTTTTTTTAAACACATCCTGTTTTCCTTTAGTTGCATTTAAAAAAAAGAAAAAAAGATTGCTTTATTAAAGAGCAATCACAGACATGGTGGTTTGCTTACCCTAGAAGGCCACCATCGCTGTGATGTCTGTGATTCCTAGTGGGTTGCAGACTGCGACCTACCTCATTAATATTCAAGAAATAGGTTGATTTGTGACCTGCTTGAAATCAGTACTTTAAAAAAAATGCTGCACAAGTGAAGCAGTTTCTGGTCTTAAAATTGCTTATTTTGCACACTACATCGTTTTTAGAATGAGTAGTTTGGAAGGAGAACCACCATTTTTACTCTCAAGTCTGCACCAAAACCGAGATGCCATTTTGATAGTGTATCATATTTAACAATCGAGAAGGTAAAAAAGTTGGGGGGAGCAGTAGTTATTTTTAGGGGCACTTTTGAGGGCACAGCCACCCAACTGGAGCAAAAAGATGGTATTGAGGGTCTGAGCTCCTTTAAATTAGTTCCCTCCTTTTATTTACTCAAGTATTCTGCTTTACAGACCCCCAGACTTCTCTAAGAGAGCCTGCCTAATCTTATTATTATGATTGCCCAAAGGTCCTTACTATATGCAAATTTCTCGGTTCTTGGGACTATAACAGACATATGGATAACTTGAAATATGCGCAAGAAGTTCACCAGGGTAAATAGCAGGTTTGAAACTCCAGCAATGTGTACTAAATCCCACACATAAGGCAGGACATAGCCTTGACTTGATTTTTCAAATAACGATGACCTACCGATGACCAACAGAATGTCTTATTCAGGTGGTACACTTTTTAATCTTTTTTAAGGTGATACTAAATCGAAAGAATGTAACTCCCCTTCTCTATCCAGAGCAATGGCCTAAAATTAGTCATTCCTTTCCCAAAAGCTGGAATCCAAAACACCCTCATTAATCAGGTGTTTGGATCTGGATTTGACCAATTTTAATAAATAGAGTACTAATGCACTGGACTTGATAGCACCATTAAACCTTTAAGAACAAAGAAAAGCAAACATTTAGCCCCTTGGTTCTCAGTAGAACTGATAAAGAGAAAAAAGGTCTCTGTAAAAAATTAGAATGTGCATGGAGAAAGTCCTATGGCCTGGAAGCAAGGATCCAATCCAAGGAAGCATTGAGAAACTTCCGTAAAGCTACACGGAAAGCGCAGAGGGAATATTTTGCCTCTCAAATTTTAATGGTGCCCAATACATTTCAGGGAGTATCAAGAGTTGTTAAGTCCTTTCTTTCCCCGGAGGCTGTCAACAGCCATTTTTTGCCCTTCTAGGGAATTGTGTGATGATCTATAGTGATTTTTTAAATAAACATTTCAAAAGATTCATGCAAGATTCTCACCATGTTCCAGGATAGAGGCTTCAGGCAAAGGGTAAGCACCAAGGCTGCCTTACTAGAAGTAATGGAAATCTTCAAAGAAAATCTGGATGTCGGACGCATGACAATGGTGGTCCTTTCAGACCAATCAGCAGTGTTTGACACAGTCTCTCATTCTACCCTTTTAGAAAGACTCAAAATGACAGGTATTAATGGAAAGCCTTCTTTTGGTTGCGGTCCATTAAGCAGAAGAGGTCATAGAGAGTCCATCTTCAGCCATTCTCATCTGCCCTAAGGCCCATACGTTTTGGAATACCAAAGGGTTCTGCATTGAGCCTAACACTTGTCAATCTTTATTTAACCCCTTTAGCTCACCTGATTGAAGTTTGGGGTTTACAAGTAGTGTCATATGCAGATAACTCACAGCTTCTACTATCTTTCCAGATTAAGCCTAGAGTAAGTTTAAAGAATGCCTCAAGGGAGTTGCAGGCCGGATGAGTGATAAATTTTTAAAATAATACTGAGGTTCTCTTCTTTGGTACAAACTCTCCTCTGTCTTCCACTTTATAATGGCCTAAGCAACTTTGATCTCTGCCGAACCTGAAGACCAGTCAAGAAATTTGGAAGTTATATTTGATTCAATTCTTTCTTTCTCCACGCAAATCAAACTGGTGTCTTAGGTTTGTTTTGCCAAATTGAGTTCTTTAAGGAAGATGTTGATCTGATCCCAGGACAAACACGTAAGATAGTGATATGCACGTTGGCCACCTCCCAGTTGGACTATGCAAATAGTCTATACTTAGGACTCCCTGCATTCTTAATTCACAGATTGCAGATCATACAGAATACAGCTCCAAGGTTGATCTGAAGAGTCCCACATAGACAGGCCATATTCCCTCATTGGAAGCAACTACTTTGGTGACCTGTGATAAATTGGATTAGGTTCAAAGCATTACCAATTGCTTTTAGAGCTTTTTCTGGACAAGACCCCGCATATGTACAAAAAAGATTCCTCCCACATCAACAATGTACAGCACTTAGATCAAATCCCTGCTACTGATTCATTTTACAAAATTTGTGAAGACAAGGCTAGGAGGGAGATCTTTTACAGTTTTAACAGCTAAGCTGTGGAATTCCCTTCCAATAAATCTGCAAACAGCTGCATCAATTTCAATTTTTAGGAAAGAATTAAAAACTTTTCTCTTCAACAAAAGGTAACACTATATTTATCAGAATTGGATTTACTGCCTGTCAACTGTCTGCTTGAACGCCAAAAGCTTCACTGGAAGCAGCTGTGCGCTATACAAATAGAGGATTGATTGATTGATTTGAATCTAGGTTATAATGATCAGATTTACATTGTGCTAGTGCAGCCGCACTACACATAAGAATCTCTCAGGGCCATATTTATACTTTTTGGTGCAAAACTGCACTAAGGCAGTTTTGCCCGAAAAAGTTTTGCACCGGCTTGCACCATTTTTTAGCACCAGTTGGGCACCATATTTATGGAATGGTGCAAGCCGGTGCAAAGGGTAGGCTAGCTTAAAAAAAAATGACGTTAGGCAGTTTTGAGTCAAAATAAATGATTCTGACCAGATTAGCATCATTTTTTGACGCTAAGGGGCATATTTATTCTCTGTTTGCACTGAATTAGCGTAATTTTTTTTAAACTCTAATTCAGTGCAAAACTAACTCCATATTTATACTTTTGTGCTAGACCCGTCTAGCACCAAATCTATGGAGTTAAAGTCATTTTTTGGAAGTGGAAACCTACCTTGCCTTAATGAGATGCAAGGTAGGCGTTCCCGTGCAAAATAATGACTCTATGGCCTTAACACCATATTTATACTCCCATGTAAAAATGGTGCAAGGGAGGAAGGAGGGGTCAAAAAATGGGGCAAAGCTTGCTTTGCCCCATTTTTTAAGACCAGGGTCAGGGCAGGCGTTAGGGGACCTGTGGCCCTATTCCCATGGTGAAACACGATGGAATAAGCCCAGAGGTGCCCTCCCTAGGCCCTAGGGGCACCCCCACTCACACTAGAGGGACTGCGAGGATGGGGGACCCCATTCCAGGTAAGTACAGGTAAGTGCATTTTATTTTTGAAAGTGCCATAGGGGGCCATGAAATGGGCCCCCATACATGGCACAGGGTACAATGGCCATGCCCAGGGGACCCCTGTCCTCTGTGCTGGCCACTGGGGTGGTGGGCATGACTCCTGCCTTTTCTAAGGCAGGAGTCATGTGGCATGGTAGGTTTAGCACCATAAAATGACGCTAATCTGGTTAGAGTCATTTTTTTTTACTCTAACCTGCCTAAAGTCATTTTTTGGTGCTAAACCCTCTTCTTCTATACTGCCAGCCCCACCCGACTAAAGTAATTTTTTAAAACTCTAGCCTACCCTTTGCACCGGCTTGCACCATTCCATAAATATGGTGCCCGGCTGGTGCACAGAAATGGTGCAAGCCGGTGCTAAACATTTTGGTGCAAAACTGAGTTAGTGCAGTTTTGCAGCAAAAAGTATAAATAAGGGCCAATATTTTGTAAGTTTGCGCCACTTTTGCATCATAAAATGACGTTAATGCGGTGCAAAAAAAGTTTAAATCAGGGCCTTGGTGCTAGATGGGTCTAGCACCAAAGTATAAATATGGAGTTAGTTTTGCACCAAATTAGAGTAAAAAAAAATGACACTAATTCGGTGCAAACAGAGTATAAATATGCCGCAGAGTATAAATATGCCCCTAAATATGGCATTAAGGCTATAGAGTCATTTTTTGCACAGGAACGCCTACCTTGCATCTCATTAAGGCAAAGTAGGTCTCCACTTTCAAAAAATGACTTTAACTCCATAAATTTGGTGGTAGAGGGGTCTAGCACCAAAGTATAAATATGGAGTTAGTTTTGCACCGAATTAGAGTAAAAAAAAATGACACTAATTCGGTGCAAACAGAGTATAAATATGCCCCTCAGTATCTCCCAGCAGACAGCTCTTCCAGGCACGTTCACTTTCAACTTTCAAAATATGATAAGGATCCAAGGAATTCTCATACATCACAGACATTCCTTGGCCTTTAGCTGGATCTGGTCCCGCATGAAGGATTAGGGCCCCCTTGAAGGTTTGCCTCCCTCCTGCACCGGAGGGGCTGCTGGGTCCTAAGTTACACCCCTGCTTTCTACTCTGACTTCAGTACAAGCCCCAGTTCTAATACAGAGACAATGAGGATGCACTCACAATGAGCAGAATTCTTTTATTGCCATTCAAATTGTATTTAACTACCATACGCATTTTCATTAGCGGAATTAACGTGCAATTTTCATATCACTTTTAAACTGTGTGCGTAATCACAATATTTGCAGTATAAAAACTTAGCAATTTAAATAAAAAATGCAAATAAAGAAGCTTGTTTTAGAGCGGAAGTATGAACAACAGCAAACAGCTTTCAATGTACAATTCAATGAGTAGACTTGAGGGGTTTCTTCTCAAATGCATTTGAATTTCCGATGATAAGGAATTTTCAGAAAAGAAAGAACTGAACATGACGGAATTTAATATAGGTTACAGGAAACAGCACAACTGCAAAAAGCAAAGCCAATAACTCTGGTTTATGAATGAGCGTGTCCATAAACGGCATGATGTTTTTTCAGGTACTGCACAAAATTCCGGAACAATTACGTGAAATGCGTGGAATTACGGTAAAATGTGTTCAAAACCTCGCAAACTAAAATGGATATGAGGAGGCATGTCATGCTAAAAAATGCACACAAGCAGGTATTTTGGACTAGTATTTGTAGGCTACTATCTGCCTCTTTTGAAAACGTATCACTTCACTTGGGCCCTTTTGATCTCAAACTCTACTAAAATTGTAGTTTTACTTTAGTGTTACTCTCTCCTGTGGTTTTATTTTTTATTTGTTTACTTTTTTAGTGTCTATTTTCAGTCCTCATCTTGATGAATGGCAGGAGAAGGAGATGAGGAGGTGGGGCCACTAAAATTAGTTGCTGCTCCACCAGCCCCCTCATGTCGCAGCAGGAGGGAGGCCCAGGGGACATCGGCATCACACGCTTGCAGTAGTAGGTCAGACACCTCTGGTCAGATGTCCTGGACAGGTGAAGAACCTGCTGGCAATGAGGTGTTAGTACCAGTAAGTGATGTTCAACATTTGTTTCATTTTATTGTATTACTTTGCGGGAGTTCGAACATCGCTTGTACGTATATGTGCGTTTAATACAGTCTTCATGTACTTACATTTTAGCTTTGTCGTGTAGATCCATCAAGTGGCAACTAAAATAAACGAGGAGGAAGAGTCAAAAAAGTGATATTTCCCATTTTAATTGTCATAGCATTCTTTGCTCTCTGATTCAGGAATAAACCGCTGAACAGAATTCTACTAAATGTGCATGAGAGTGATAGAGCGTTCCGTACTAGTAATTTTACCTGTATTGGGACGCTCTTTTAGGCCGATGAATCTTTTGGCTAAGTGGGACCCACGACACCCTTAATCAGACAATTTCGTTAAATCGATAATCAATAACGAACATAAGCAATACCCTGATCAACATAACACTTAACAATTAATCCAGAATACATTTCGGCGAACCCTCACCTTTCAGTCAGGAATAACCACACCAGTTTATTCAAAGTTAGTGAATTTATTTCCCTATATTAACAAAGCTAGCACAATATAGATGTGTCTCAACACCAAATGATAAACATAAATGAACATTAATAGCTGTCCATAACGACGAAACAGATGCAATCTATGTAGCATCTGAATAACAAGGCATTCGATAATAGCAATGCAAATCACTAAAACTATAATCTGTAATGAGCTAATTGCATACATTAGTCAGCATAACAAGGTCTCAAATTGCATCGTGACACAAAAGGAATCCTCATCTAACCTCAAATTAACATCGGCATGTGGGACTTCATGCAAAAACAATTTAGCAACATTAATTTAGAAAAACTCCTAACTAGGGATCTTGTCAAAAATCAGCAGTTGGTTACCTAAAAGAAACACAATGCAATTGTACAATTTCCTTTCATATTTACCAATTACGATCAGCATTCAAGGAAGTCTTCGTCTCACAGGTACCGTTTCTCGATCAGCATGGGACGGGGCAAAGGGGCAGGGGTGGACGGGGCAATTGCCTCACGGCGGCAAAATAAAACTACTATTTCATGCAAAGGGATCAAAGTTAAAGTCTCTAGGGCAAGAATCATTTAAAGTCTCTTTCTCTCGATTAGAGAAAGCATCGAAGTCTCTTTCAAAATGGCGTTGCAGCAAGGTGGGCCATAATAGCTACGAAGTCTGCAAAATGGTGGGTATCGAGCTGGTAATGGCTCCTTTCTTCTCGTGCACCTGGGTTTTATAGACAACAATTCAAATCCACTAGGGTCTTCCATTGGAGGGTTCATAGGTTAGCTTCAAATTATCCAATCAAAAACGACAGTTCTCAAGCTTTTACTTAAGCATACATTATCCTTGGAGATGGGTACGCAAGTTGCAACATTTTATACCAATTAACTCACTTTCAGAGCTTTCATTGTCCGCACCTGCAGATCGACCTTGGAGCAAAGAGAAAAATGCCAAGCTGGCACGAAACTTTAAGATAAGCATGTGAACGATCTCAGTGGAAAAGTACAGCTTCAAGCAAAAATACACGTTTATTAGCACATTGGAAAAATACGAGCATCTAAACCGTGAGACCAGGCAACTAGGCCAAAGCCTCTACTAAAGTAATGCTAAACTAAAACATTTCAAACAAGCAAATCATGGCACACGTTTACGATTATGTCGGATTAGTGCAATTCTAATACATCACGTTATATAAAGCACGCTTATAAACGTTGGCAAACTACTCTAAGGGCACATTTTGTCCCCGTACAATCTTTATTAGTTCGGTTAAAGTCACACATGATTATTGCTACACTACGTTTATGCGCTAATAAATGTAAAACCTTCATTTCAGCTTCATCAAGAGTAGGGGCCAGACGTAGCAAACACTTTGCGACTCGCAAACGGCGAAAATCGCCGTTTGTGAGTCGCAAATGCGTGTTTGCTATGTAGAAATGCATTTTGCGATTCGGAACCGACTCGCAAAATGCATTTCCGAGTCGCAAATAGGAAGGGGTGTTCCCTTCCTATTTGCGAGTCGTAGTGGTATGCAATTCCATTTGCGACCGCAATGGACTCGCAGTTACCATCCACTTGAAGTGGATGGTAACCCACTCGGGGACCCCTTCCCCTTTGTGACTGGACCAAAAAATAATTTTTCAGAGCAGGCAGTGGTCCAATGGACCACTACCTGCCCTGAAAAATACCGAAACAAAAGGTTTTGGTTTATTTTTCAAAGTGCAGCTCGTTTTCCTTTAAGGAAAACGGGTTGCACTTTGAAAAAAAAAAACTGCTTTATTTAAAAGCAGTCACGGACATGGAGGTCTGCTGTTCCCAGCAGGCCTCCACCCTAGTGAGTGCCCTGAGTCGCTATGGGGTCGCAAATTGCGACCCACCTCATTAATATTAATGAGGTGGGTCTTTGCGACCCCATAGCGACTCGCAGAAGGTGTCTGAGACACCTTTCTGCATAGCAAATTGTGACTTGCAATTTGCGAGTCGCACGGACTCGCAAATTGCAAGTCGCAATTTGCAAGCTACCTACATCTGGCCCTAGAACTTTACTCAATTAAATGCATTTGCTTTGTATAGTGTAAATCGTTTTGAGCTGTTTTGAGAAATTTGCATTTTAAACTATTTTTTGGTGAGCTTGCACAGTTTTCTCATTAATAATTTTATTGCAAATGTTGGAGTGAAATTAAACAATGTGTCATAGAAGATGTCATGAGTGATGTAATATACGAGGTAATGAGTAGTGCATCGCAAGGGCATAACTTATAATTCGCTTAAGGCACAAGTTTTAATAACTGGTGAATTTTGTTTTTGTGTAATTAAAACGTACTGAAAAGTTCAATTTTTAAGGTTTTCTTTTTAATGTAAAGTAATAAATAAATAAAATTCCTAACTATAAACTCACTTTAACCTTTGTTTTATTGAGTGAATTTCTAGGGTTTTGTAAAATATAAAATAATATCTTATTACCATGTGTAAAGCCAACCCCCGCCAGGGACCGTCTTCAGCTGTGCACTTTTGCAGGGTTGGCCGCAAATACGTGCATCCAACTGCTCTTGGCAGCCAACCCTCTGCCCCACACGGCCTTCTGCGTGCCAGCAGGAGCAGGCAATTATTATTTCCTTTTAATAGTGGAGAGGGGAAGGAGGAGCACAACCATCCTCCAAGAGCCTTTAGGGCTCCAGGGTCCCTGCCCCAGATGCATGGAGGCGTTTTATATAATTAATTGATGGTGATGCACAGCTACTCGCCCTAGCATCTATGGGCCCATCACCCAGGATCTTCTTTTGGGTTTTAATGAGAGGTGGCACTCATCCCTCTCCCCAAGTCAGTAGTGGCCCTGGGGCCAAACACGTATTTAGAGGGAGGGGCGCATAGCCATCCTCTCTCGGCCAATAGGTGCCCTAGGGGCACCGTCCCTGGGGCCTTTATGTGATCCTGGCTGGGTGTCCCAGTGCCCACCCAAGGCACCCACCAAACAGTATGTTGGAGATATTGCCCACCTATGGCCCGCCGGCTCCCTGTGTGCACTCTTCCTGGGTGCTGTGAGAGCCGGCATTGCTCTTGTCCGGCAGGAGTAGCTGTTTTTATTAGCTTCTGCCATGCAGGAGCAATCTGAGTTGTCTGCCTGCAAGAGCGCAGGCATGGTTACAGACGTCTGCTCCCCCCTCGTGGGAGCATTTTTAAAGCCCCCACTGAGGAGGAGGAAACATGCCGTCTCTGCCCGTGCCCTACAGGCATGGAAAGCATGTCTGCTCCCACCCAATGGAAGATTTAAAAATGTTTCCGCTGCGTGGGAGCAGACATATGTTTCCCTACCTGGGCTCTTGTGGGCAGGGAAACTACTGAGTTTTGGGAGTGGGCTCCCTGGGGCACAGTGATTGAGCTAGCCCCAGGGGATGGTGTCTGCAGAGCATTTATAGGCACGGAGAAGGGGGCTGCACCTTCCACTTTTTTTTTTTTTAAGATTAGCCCAAGGGGATGAGGGTCCCCAAGGCCTATTGAGGCTCGGGGAGTAAGGCCGCGTATCCGCCTCCCTTTCTTAATGATGTTGGACCCAGTGAAGCATCAGGGAAAGGGACTATGGCCCTCATTCTGACCTTGGCGGTCGGCGGAGAGGCGGCGGTCGGACCGCGAACAGACCGGCGGTCAAAAAAATGGCATTCTGACCGCGGCGGTCACCGCCGCGATCGACCGCCACTTCCCCACTCCGACAGCCACTGCGGTCATGACCGACGGGCTGGAGTCTGCGCACTCCGGTCCGGCGGTCGACCCAAGACCGCCAACGGTATCATGACCCTGCTTACCGCCGCGGTTTCTGGCGGTCGGGAACCGCCATGCGAACCATGGCGGTAGGCACTATCGGGGCCAGGGAATTCCTTCCCTGGCACTGATAGGGGTCTCCCCCACCCCCCACTGCCCCCCCGAGTCCTCCCCCCACACCCTCCACCCCCCTGCCACCCCCCAGAGGTGGTACGAACCCCCTCCCCACCCCCACCCCGACATGCACATACACGCACCCCGACATGCACACACCCCCAACATGCACATATACACACCCCCTACACACACACATACACAACGGGGACACATACCCGCACACATACATGCCGACATGCGCACCCGCCGAACTACACACATTGCCCATAGGCACAGCAGCACTCCCCGCCCGCATGCACGCACTCACACACCCCCTCTACACACTCACACGCACACCCCCATGCACGCACACATCACACAACACCCCCCCACCCCCTCCCCTCACGGACGATCAACTTACCTTGTGCGTTGGTCCTCCGGGAGGCGACAGGAGCCATGGGGAGGTGACCGCCAACAGAAGACCGCCACAGAAATGTGGGTCGTAATTCTGTGGGCGGTGTTCTGCTGGCGTGGCGGTGGAGGTTGACCAGCCTCCACTTTCCCGCCGACCGCCAGTGTGGCTGCTGGCGGTTTTCCGGCGGAACGCTCCCAGCGGTCGGAATGCGCACATCGGCATACCGCCGCGGTCGGCGGTCTTCACCGCGGCGGTAACTCAGCGGTCTTGCGAAAAGACCGCCAAGGTCAGAATGAGGGCCTATGTGCCTCCCTCTCCTATTTATCCATATATGGTCTGGCGGGATGGGGCCCCCAAAGTCCTTTTCAAGCTTTGGGAGGAGGGGCACCCCCCTTGAATTTAAGGTCACCTCCGGGGAATGGATCCCCTGGGCCCATCAGAGGCGCGAGGAGGGGGACTATGCACCCCCTCCCCTTTTTTGTTGGTGTCAGCACTGGTGGATGGGGTCCCCGGGGCCTCCCAGAGGCTTCAGGAGGGGAACCACTTGCCCCTTCCCCCAAATAATGTATTGCTCTGCACCCCAGGAATAATGTATTGCTCTGCACCCCAGGACCTGGCTCACCCTGTGATGGGGTTATTTTAGTAAAGCAGGAGCCCATCCTTTTTTTCACTACTTTTGCTGCAGATTTGTAGATCCTCTGCCAATTTGTGGCAGTTTTCTTTTACGTTTTTAGCTTTAGGCAAAGTCTATTTGTGACCCCTCAGGAGCCCTAGAGGGTCAGGATAAATCGTACCCTTCCCCTTTATGTCTTATTTTCGCCTTTTTCCTGGGACTCAAGACTGAGGCCTGAGGGGCAATATGGCTGCTACCACATTCTTGTTGATGTAGTGGCAGTCAATAAGATCTCAGTTTGTGATCTGTCATCCTGCAGCTACTCCACTGAGAAAAGTTATTGGGTCTTAATTGCTCAGGAATTACTAAATCAATTTACACCAAATCACAAAAAGCATGCTCTCTGGACTAAGAGCTAGCTTTCCACCAATTTTCATGTAATTCTGTTCAGCACTTATTTCGGTATTGCTCTTCAATTTTCTATGGAAAAAAGAACATAGAAAATGCGTTTTGGGAAGAAGCTGTGGTGAATAAGGCTTTTTTGCAGAACGTTTTGTGAAGATTCACCAAACAGCACCAAAGTTATTAGGAAAATAAAAAATGTTTTTCCTAAGGAAACGCTGACCACCACTTAATAATTTATATATATTTATAGCGAATCAATATTAATATAATTAGCAAATCAAAAAGGCATTTCCTAAGGAAACACTGACCTAACTTTAACTGCCCAGTGGCAACCACCATTGGGTAATTTCTATATATTTTTATTTGTAATTATATATATATATTTATATATCCAAGAAAAACAGGTTACAAGAACATTATCGTTAGGAAATAGAATAAAAAAAAGATAGAGATTCACTTAAAAACCAAAGGTTACAGGGACGTTATAGTTAGGCTCACATTTTAAATGTACAAAACCATAGAAATTCACCAGTTATAGAGCTACCTCAAGTAACTAAAACTTGTACCCTAAAGTAACTATAACTCCTGCTATCGCCATGCACTGCTAATTACCACACAAATTACGGCACTCATGAAATCTATGATAACATCATTGATAAAGTTACTATAACATCTGCAGTAAAATTATTGATCACATACCTGTGCATGGTGGGGGCACGAGTTATAGTTACCTTAGGGCATGAGGCATAGTTACTTTAGATACCAATAACTATAAATTGTGAATTTCTATGGCTTTGTATGTTTAAAATGTGAGCCTAACTGTAGCTCCCCTGTCATTTTTGTTTTTTTATGTGAATTATATATATTTTCACTGAAACAAAAACAAGGTTACAGGGACGTTTTAGTTAGGTTATAAAGTTGCATGCATCAAACCAAAGCAATTCAGCTGTTATAATTAACCCGTTCGCTGCCAGTCCTTTTCCCCCTCAGGTGCCAGGACTTTTTTTGGCTATTTGGGGAAGTTCGCGCTTAGGCCCTCATAACTTTTTGTCCAAATAAGCTACCCATGCCAAATTTGCATCCTTTTTTCTACAATCCTAGGGATTCTATAGGTACCCAGAGTTTGTGGGTTCCCCTGAAGGCGACCAAAAAATTAGCTAAAATACAGCAAAAGGTTTTTTTAAAAAAAATAATGGGAAAAAAGGGCTGCAGAAGAAGGCATCAACAAAGGGGTTTGCAGTGCTAAAATTACCATCTTCCTAGCTTTCAAGAACAGGCAGACCTGAATCAGAAAAGCACATTTTTCAACACAATTTTGGCATTTTACTGGGACATGCCCCATTTAAAAAAAAATGTGTGCTTTTAGCCTCCTTCCAGTTAGTGACAGAAATGGGTGTGAACCCAATGCTGGATTGCAGAAAGCTAAACATTTCTGAAAAGGAGACAACTTTCTGAATACACCAAGGGGCCATTAGTGTAGATCCTACAAGGTTTTCCTACAGAAAAAACAGCTAAAATAAAACAATATTGAAATTGAGGTGAAGAAAACAGCCATTTTTGTCCATGTTTTACTCTGTAACTTTTTCCTGCAATGTCAGATTTTTGAAAGCAATATACTGTTACGTCTGGTAGACTCTTCTGGTTGCGGGGATATATAGGGCTTGTAGGTTCATCAAGAACCCTAGGTACCCAGAGCCAGTAAATGAGCTGCACCTTGCAATGATTTTTCATTGTATACCGGGTATACAGCGATTCATTTGGTGAAATATAAAGACTGAAAAATAGGTATCAAGGAAACCCTTGTTTTTCCAAAATGGGCACAAGATAAGGTGTTGAGAAGCAGTGGTTATTTACACATCTCTGAATTCCGGGATCCCCATACTAGCATGTGAATTACAGGGTATTTCTCAAGTAGACATCTTTTTTACACACTGTCTTACATTTGGAAGGTAAAAATGCAGAGAAAGACAAGAGGCAATAATGCTTGTTCTGCTATTCTGTGTTCCCCCAAGTCTCCCGATAAAAATGGTACCTCACTTGCATGGGTAGGCCTAATGCCTGCGGCAGGAAACGCAACATGGACACATCACATTTTTACATTGAAAACTGACATGTTTTTTGGAAAGTGCCTAGGTGTGGATTTTGATCTCTAGCTCAGTTGGCACCTAGGAAAACCTACCAAACCTGTGCATTTTTTAAAACTAGACACCTAGGGGAATCCAAGATGGGATGACTTGTGAGGCTCTCACCAGGTTCTGTTACCCAGAATCCTGTGAAAACCTCAAAATTGGGCAAAAAAACATGTTTTCCTCACATTTCAGTGACAGAAAGTTCTGAAACCTGAGAGGAGCCACAAATTTCCTTCCACCCAGCATTCCCCCAAGTCTCCCTATAAAAATGATACCTCACTTGTGTGGGTAGGCCTAGTGCCCGCGACAGGAAATGCCCCAAAACACAACGTGGACACATCACATTTTCCCAAAGAAAACAGAGCTGTTTTTTGCAAAGTGCCTAAATGTGGATTTTGGCCTCTAGCTCAGCCGGCACCTAGGGAACCTACCAAACCTGTGCATTTTTTAAAACTAGACACCTAGTGGAATCCAAGATGGGGTGACTTGTGGGGCTCTGACCAGGTTCTGTTACCCAGAATTCTTTGCAAACCTCACAATTTGGCTAAAAAAACACTTTTTCCTCACATTACGGTGACAGAACGTTCTGGAACCTGAGAGAAGCCACAAATTTCCTTCCACCCAGCATTCCCCCAAGTTTCCCAATAATAATGGTACCTCACTTGTGTGGGTGACCCAGGTGCCTGCAACAGAAAAAGGCCAAAAACCTGTAGTGATTGAGGGGATAGCACAGCGAGTTGATAAGCACATATTTTTCTTTTATACATCTTTAGGCTGACTCTGCTTTGTGGACCGACACAAGTGAGGTATCATTTTACTTGGGAGACTGCGGGGAATGCTGGGTGGTAGGAAATTTGTGCCGGAATGGTGATCCTACAAGGAAAAGTGGGAAAATATGTTTTTTTACGAAAATTTTGAGGCTTGCAGAGGAGTATGGATAAGAAAATGTTGGAGGATCTACGCAAGCCACACCCCCCTGGACTCCTTGGGGTGTCAAGTTTTAAAAAATGTTTGGGTTTGGTAGGTTTCCTTTGATGAAGGTTGCACCCAGGACCAAAAACATAGGTGCCCCTCCCCCCAAACTCAGGTAGTTCCAAACACTAAAATTGTGAAAGGAAACACATTTAGGTTATGTTAAAAAGACCCCTTACCCACCAACCAAGTTGGTGGTATGCTTCATCATCGGGGTCCCACCCGAGATACCTAGCGTGTCAGCAGAGCAGCTTTTGTCATTTTTACCACACATTCTGGTTGGATTTGGCACGAGGGTGATTGATGGTTCAGTAGATCAAATTTTATTAACAAGATAGTTCACAAAAATGAAATGCACTGTTAATAACTGAAAGGCCAAAAAACTGAACCAATGACTCACAACTCGTGAGCTGTAAAGCCACGACAAGGCACCAACCACTTTACAGTCCTTTCACACACCTTTCATACATGACATGCACAAGACCACTCACGCCGCCAGCCATGGGCCCAACACTTACACACGCCCACATGCCTGATACAGCAATCACACCAGCTGATGGGAGTGTGTGGACTGATGTTTGGCTGGCACCGCCAGCCAAGTGCCACTCCACGCACACCGCCAGCCAACCGCCACTCCATGCACACCGGCATCACTTTTTTTTTGTTTTTAAACAACAAAGAAAACACTAACTAATTATAAAAAAGTACAAAACTACAAACACAAAAGCTCTAACTGAATACATGACAGAAATGCCAACTGTGAAACTGAACATATGAAAATATCCGGATACCTCTTTAGGCACAGACTCTACTTTTCTTAGTGGGCAAGTCTTTTTTGGGAGTGGGAGGAATGTGATCAGGAAAGTGTTGATCTTTCAATCTAGCCACATCCTCCACCACTGCTGCTCTAGGAACTCTTGCCTGTTCCACCACAATAAGGGTCTCTATCACTGACTCCTGAAATTTAACAAATTCCATCCTTGACTCAGGGGAACAATTCTTGAACACAAAGCATTAAAAGTTGCCAAATGAAATACATGTATGGCAAACTTTTTATACCATACATAAGACATACAAAGAGCAGTGTAAGGTTCCAACCTCTGTTCTACTCTATCAACACCACTCATATGGTTATTGTAGTCCAAAATGCACGCAGGTTTGCACACTTCGGCAACCTGTCCCCAAACAGTCACAGGGGAAGTACTCTTATCATGGATGGTAGTTAGCATGTACACAACCCTCCTGTCTGAAAATTTCAGAGCTAGCAGCTCATCATTCCGCAAGGCACTGCACTGTCCCCTCTCAAGTATTTTACAGACAAGCAAGTTTGATAGCCTTTCCGGTTAGACCGTATTGTGCCACAAGCAACAGTGTCCACTCTGAACAACTGCACTCCAGTGTAGAAATTATCTACGTCAAATGGTGACCTTTGTTAAACAGTCGTCTACAAAGTTCCCACACAATTTTCTCGCTAACTCCAAAAGTGGGCAGACAACCAGAGGGGTCAATACTGGAATCCCTACCAGTGTAGAACCGGAAATTATGCACATCTCCTGTACTACATTCTGACAGCATATACAATTTAATTCCATACCATGCCCTCTTGCTAGGAATGTACTGCTTAAAAACCAAACGTCCCATGAACAGGACCAAAGACTCGTCCATACTTATTTCTTTGCCTGGAACATACACCTCTGAAAACCGATCTACAGAATGATCAAGGACAGGCCTAACCTTAAAAAGGCAGTCACAATCAGAGTGATCTCGTGGCAAGGCTAAAGCATTGTCAACAAAATGCAGCATCCGAAGAAGAAGCAAATAGCGATTATGATTCATGGTTGTAGGAAACATAGCCGTTGCCATCATGGGACTAGTAGACCAGGAAGAAGCCAGTGACGGCTTCCTTACCAACCCTATCAAAAAAGTCAAACCTAAGAACTTTTTCATCTTTTCCAGATTTGTGGGAACCCAGTGGGTAGCTCTAGTCTCTGGCCTAAGTCTGGCAGCGTTGACCCTCAAATACTGCCCTGCATACAAATTAGTCTGTTCAACAATCTCTTCCCAAAATATATTGTCCATAAACAACTCAAAGAAATTGACAGGCAAAAAGTTTTCCGTATTTACTCTACACCCTGGGAGACCAGTAAAGGCAGGCAAATGTGGCTGCTCTATGTTTGGGGCAACCCAGGTGTCAGGTCTTCCAAAGGGAAACCTTTCAGCCCTAGGCTGCAGCACTATTGGCACACCAGTGTCCTCCTCTAAAACAGACCCTTCATCTATACTCAGAGTAGCCTCCTCAGCAGAAGATTCCTCTTGGACAGAAAACTCCCTGCCAGAATCTCTCACTTCCTCCTCTGCCTCAGATGCAGAGTCAGTCTCATAATCATGGTCAGAAGACGACTCAAAAACATGCCAGCAACCTGCTGAGCAGTCACTCTGCGGCTAGCCATGATCCTTTCTAACAACAAATGGGTTGCCAACAACAACCAGCACTGTCTAAAACAAGTAATAAACAAACTATGGCTTTATCTCAAATAATTATGAAGTAAAAATGATACCACTCACTTGCCGGAAAAAGCTAGACTCACCAGCAACTACTCTGCACATACACAGCAATCACCAAAGATATCCCACTAAAAATAAAAAAGGAAAGCAATTTAGACATAAGACAACACAAATATCATTGTGCACAAATCTAAGGACAATTTCACACACAATCTTGCATTTAGTACACCACCTACAAACATGTCATTCATGCATGTCAACAATACTCCTTTGGAGTAAACTGCTTTTACTTACCTAAAACATAGAACTACGCAAAGCGCAGGTCAACTACTGCCAAAAACACAAGGATCCACAGCAAAGGAAGCAAAAGCTTTGAACTAGAACAAAAAGAAGAAATATACTGTTATAAACACAAATACAAATACTTCGCCAGTTGACAAATACCCCGCCTCCAAGAATTTACAAATTTTCCCTGGTGCCTAAGTGGATTCTGCTCCCCTTGGGGCAGATGGGCCTAAAAAGAAAATAGGCCAATCTTTCCCCAAGGGGGGAAGAAATGGCCATCAGTGATTTGTCCCCTTTGTGGGGTGACCATTGCCGAATGGGCCAACCCCCACACACAAAACACACACACAAACAAGATCCCTGGTGCATAAGTGGATTCTGCCCCTGTTGGGGGCAGGTGGGCCTAAAAAAATAGTCCGTTCTGGCCCCAAGAGGTGCAGAAATGACCAACAGTTCTGTGCCTCCCAGCACAAAAAACCCAAAGGGGAATAAAAAAAAAATCCCTGGCGTCTTTGGGGCAGATGGGCCAAAAAAAAAGGGGCCACACTCCCACACAAAACATTCACACACAAGATCGCTGGTGCCTAAGTGGATTCTGCCCCCCCTTGGGGGCATATGGGTCTAAAACAAATAGCCTATCTGTCACCAAGGGGGGGCAAAAATGGCCAAAAGTTCTATGTCCCCTTTGGGAGGCAACCCTTCCCAAAGGGGGTGCCCTCCAGCACAAAAAAAACCAAAAGGAACAAAAAACAATTCTCTAGTATATTGGTGGCTTCTGACACCCCTGGGGGCAGATAGGCCTAAAAAAAATAGGCCGATCTGCCCCCAAGGGGAACAGAAATGGGCAACACTAATGTGCCTCTTTTGGGGGGCGACCCCTGCCAAAGTGGCCGTCCCCCCCACACAAAACACACACAAGATCCCTGGTGCCTAAGTGAATTCTGCCCCCCTTGGGGGCAGATGGGCCTAACAAAATCAGCCATTTTGCCCCCAAGGGAGGCAGAAATGGCCAACAGTTATGTGCCCCATTTGGGGTGCGACCCCTGCCAAAGGGGATGCCCCAAGCACAACAAAAACAAAAGGAACAAAAAACATTTCTCTGGCATCTTGGTGGCTTCTGCCCCCTTGGGCCGATCTTTCCCAAAGGGGGGCAGAAATGGCCATCAGTAATGAGCCCCCTTTGGGGGGGCGGCCCTTGCCAAAGGGGCCACCCCCTTCCACACACACACAAGATCCTTGGTGCCTAAGTGAATTCTGCCCACCTTGGGGGCAGATGGGACTTACAAATGGGGGGCAGAAATGGCAACAGTTCTGTGCCTCCCAGCACACAAAAACCAAAGGGGAACAAAAAAAAAACCCTTGCATCTTGGGGGCAGATGAGCCCCAAAAAATAGGCTGATCTTCCCTTAAGGGGGGCAGAAATTGCCATCAGAAATGGGCTGCCCCCCACACAAAACACACAAGATCCCTGGTGCCTAAGTGAATTTTGCCCCCCTTGGAGGCAGATGGGCCTCAAAGAATAGGCCGCTCTGCCCCCAAGGGGAGCACAAATGGCCAACAGTTCTGTGCTCCCTTTGGGGGGCGACCCTTGCCAAAGGCGACGCCACCCAGCACAAAAAAAACAAAGGGAACAAAAAAATGTCTCTGGCATCTTGGGGGCTTCTGCCCCCCCCTTTGGCGATCTTTCCCCAAGAGGGGTAGAAATGGCCATCAGTAATGTGCCCCCTTTGGGGGCGACCCTTGTCAAAGGGGCCTCCCCCCCACACAAAACACACACACACACAAGATCCCTGGTGCCTGGGTGGATTCTGCCACCCTTGGGGGAAGATGGGCCTAAACAAAATAGGCTGATCTGTCCCCAAGGGGGGCAGAAATGGCCAACACTGATGTGCCCCTTTGGAGGACGACCCTTACCAAAAGGGTCGCCCCCCCACACAAAACACACACACACTCAAGATCCCTGGTGCCTAAGTTGATTCTGCCCCCAATGGGGGCAGATGGGCCTAAAAAAAAAGGCCGTTCTGCTCCCAAAGGGGGAAGAAATGGCCAACAGCTCTGTGCCCCCTTTGGGACGCCCCCCAGCACAAAAAATAACAAAGGGAATAAACAAAAATTCTCTGGCATCTTGGTGGCTTCAGCCCCCCTTGGGGGCAGATGGGTCTAAAAAGAAATAATCCGATCTGCCCCCAAGGGGGACAGAAATGGCCAACAGTTCTGTGCCCCTTTTGGGTGGTGAACGTTGCCAAAGGGGACTCCCCCAGCTAAAAAAAAACAAAGGGAAACAAAAAATAAATGCTCTGGAATCTTGGTGGCTTCTGCCCCCCTTGGGGGCAGATGGGCCTAACTAAATAGGCCGATTTTTGGGGGGCGACCCTTGCCAAAGGGGTGCCCCCAAGACACAAACACACACAACACAATCCCTGGGGCTTAGTGCGTTTTGACCCCATCCGGGGGCGAGATCCACCAAAGAAACGGCTAATATATCCCCAAGGGGGGCCGAAACATGTAAACAAAATATTGGCACCAGGGCAGCAACCCTTGCGTAGGGTTGCTGCCCTATAACATTAGTTCCAACATAATCCCTGGTGTCTAGTGGGTTTCGACCCCTCCTGGGAGAAGATCGGCCGATCTGCCCCTGGGGGGGCGAAACACAGATATACTTATGCCCCTGAGGGAGCGACCCTTGCCCAAGGGGTCGCTCCCCAAAATAAATGTAAAACAATCCCTGGTGTCTAGTGGGCCTCGTCCACGATTGTGGAGCAGGAATCCACTCAAAACAGGCACGGGGAAAGGAAATACTCATTCCTTCCCCCCTGTGTCTGTTTTCCCCCCTCCAAATCACACCAGGAGAAGGACTCACCTTTGGAGGGTCCTCTCTCCAATCACGCTGTCCGGAGCAGCAATTGATGACATCGGCGCGCTGATGTCATCAGATTGCCGAGTGGGGGTTGGGGAAGAAAGGGGAAGCAATTCCCCTTCCATCCCCGAATGGGGGGTGTGGGAGGGAGGTCCACGGGGGAGCGCTAGCGCTTCCCCTGTGGGCCCGGTGCAGTACGAGCTGGTCTCGTCCCCGGCACACAGGAACCGTGTGCGAGGATGAGACCAGCTCGCCCCAGGCACTGTGGGGGTTAAAGTTATTTCAAGTAACTATAACTCATGCCCTAGAATAGCAGTAACTCGTGCTCCTGCATGCACAGTAATCTCATCAATAATTTTATTGCAAATGTTGCAGTGATAATATCAATGATGCCATAGAAGGTGTCATCGGTGATGTAATATATGAAGTAAATAACTGTGCATGGCGGAGGCGCAAGTTATAGTTACCTTAGGGCACAAGTTATAGTTACTTGAGTTAACCATAACTATAACTGCTGAATTTATATGTGCGTGAGAAAATTCAGAACGTAACTACAGTGTCCCTGTAACCTTTGTTTTTTTCAGTGATTTGCTATGTTTTTTTAGCATGTACAGTCGTAAATATACCCAGTGCCGTGCACGGCCTTCAGACGCGCTCGGCAGGTCTTGACCGCAGGACCTGGCAAATGTCAGGTCTGGCAGCCACCCCTCCTCCATGCACCCAAACCCCTTCTGTGTGTGTTATATATATATATATATGTTATATATATATGTGTTGTATAATATATATATATATATATATATGTATATATATATATAGAGAGAGAGAGAGAGAGAGAGAGAAATTCTATAATTCAAAGGGCTCACTTCATTAGCAAGAACTTTAGCTTTCCTAAAGAAAAATGCTTTCACAACAATGACTGCTCTCTGAGCATTAATCATACTTGACAAGGCAGATCCTTGATGCAAGCACCTACCAATGGATCAGCCCCGGTGTGTGCAAATAAACATAAAAAATGCAGAACCCTGTCAGCAAAATGTGGAATACACTATCTCATACTGCACTTTATTTTGCCATTTTCAGTCTTTCTAAATATACTCTACAATGTACTACACAAGCTAATTTTAGAATACATTAATTTCCTTAAATGTTAATTTACATTTAAAATTTGACATGTTAATGCACACTGATGTATGAAATCTCATTTTAAATATTAGCACATTATCTATTCACCAACAAAAAAAACATATATTTCTCAAATGATTGACAAGCAAGTCTGCAAACAAAAAGCCTAAAAATGAAGCTATGGAGAATGAGGCAATACTGTAAAACATTTTAAAGAGTAGTAGACTTCATATATTTTGCAATTTAAAAAGTACATTATGTCTAAAATGATCCAATATTGCCATTGTGGTTTTTGAAGCCAACAGAAACCCTTGATGGCAATATAGGCACCTATTACACAGTTACCATCTGGCCCAGTACTGGCCTCAAGGGTTTCTGGTGACTTAATGAACCACAATGGCCAAAGTATAGTATTTTATTAGTGTTTGGACGGGCTGAATATATCTTATGTGTGGGTGGATGAGTTGAGTTGAGGAAGTGATGTTTCACTTTTGGGTTTCTAGGTTTGTGGGTTTTTAGGATTTAGGGCCAGATGTAGCAAAGGATTTGCACGTCGCAAATGGCGAAAATCGCCGTTTGCGAGGCGCAAATGCCTCTTTGCTATGCAGAAATGCATATTGCGAGTCGGGACCGACTCGCAATATGCATTTCAGAATTGCAAATAGGAAGGGGTGTTCCCTTCCTATTTGCGATTCGGAGTGGCATGCAATACCATTTGCGACCGCATATGCGGTTGCAAAGGGTGTCGCAGTTACCATCCACTTCAAGTGGATGGTAACCCACTCGCAAATTGGAAGGGGTTCCCATGGGACCCCTTCCCCTTTGCGAAGGGACCCAATACTATTTTGTCAGGGCAGGTAGTGGTCCAAGGGACCACTACCTGCCCTGAAAAAATACCGAAACTTAAGGTTTCGTTTTTTTTTTAAGTGCAGCTCGTTTTCCTTTAAGGAAAACGGGCTACACTTAAAAAAAAAAAAACTGCTTTATTGAGAAAGCAGTCACGAACATGGCGGTCTGCTGACGACAGCAGGCCTCCATGTTTGCGAGTGCCTAGACTCGCTATGGAGCCGCAATTTGCGACCCACCTCATTAATATTAATGAGGTGGGTCATTGCGACCCCATAGCGACTCGCAGACGGTGTCTGAGACACCGTACTGCATACCAATTTGCGAGTTGCAAATTGCGAGTCGCATGGACTCGCAATTTGCAACTCGCAAATTTTCTTTTTGCTACATCTGGCCCTTAGTGAGATGGGCTGAAATTTTGTGGGTGGTGTCGATGGCTGTATTTTTGTAAGAAATATTGATATCTTGTACACATTTGTCTCTTCCTTTATCAGCAGTTAACTTTACTGTATGTTAACTAATAGCATCCAAGATAAGCAAGGGAAGGTCTACATACCTACTGCACAACAGAAGCCCAAACCCAGCCCATCACAAAGAACAAACTCTGTCTCCATGATCTCTCTTGAGTGGTCACCATCAATGTGGCAATCCATTGTTATACAATTTTGCCAGACATCTGACCATTCCCCTGTTGCCCTTGTGACTTGTTATTTAAGCCTCCTTGTGTTAGTAATAGTTGAGTAGTGCCCTTCTATTTGAAGTTACCAATAAGTAGTAGTACACGCACAATAGATGCCACATTGCAACAATGTCCTACAATCCCCTCTCCGTCCCCCTCACCATAGGAGGGATGGAGGGCCATCTCCTATAACATCTGTATTCTGGCACTGTCCATCTTGGGAGCAGGGCTGAACTGCAGAGAAGACACACCCTGGAGGTTCTTTGCAGAAGAGAATAACTGTGGAATGAGCAACTAAAAGGATAATGTTGGAGAGAGTAGATAAACATAGTGTTTAATGCCTCAAGCTCAAAACCCTAAGCTGGTGTAAGTACCGCTAATTAAAAGCCAATCTAGTACACTCGCAGACATCTAGCTGCATGCAATTGGAAACATAGAGCTCCCAAACACTAAATAAAGCAAGCTCACAAATACACACCAAGTCTGACACATTATTCACTTTGCATTCATCATTCAAGCCACTAGTCAACGTTATTTCAACAGTTAGTCTTTCCAGTCCATAGGGGTGTGTCTCTTCGAGTCTTTTCCCATGAATATAAATAGTGTCCTTCTCCTGGATGTAGTTGACAGGACATGTGTATTTTCTTTACTAATGATAAGAAACAGGCCTGTTGAACACGAAAAGAAAAAAAAAAATTGAAACTTCGAATCAAGGTAAACTGAGAAGTCTCACAGGAACCAAGAGTTGCTGATGAGCAGTAACTAAAGGCCAATCAAGCAACACTCCCAGAGACATATAGAAGTCTACACCCAGAGCGTTTACCCAAACATTACAAATACCATGATCAGCTAGGATCCTCCCATGCATCACATTAATAGTTTGGTATTCAGTAATGAATCCATGCCACCTTTTTGCAAACAGTTATCTACATGTGTTAACTTTTTTACTCTTTTTCCTTAGAAGCCAGATGCACAAGCAGTACAGTTTTCTCAGTCTTCAATGGCTGTCAATGGAAGGTAAGATAGAGTGATTTTATGTGACTCACTTACCATGGTTGTCGGAAACCAGACATTGCCAGGAGCAGAGACCATTCACCAAGTATCTATATGGGAAGTGATGCTACCACCCAAGAAGTCCTGGAATTTCATTTCCAGGTGAACAAGGTAGAGAACAGAGATGATGGCAATGGAGGATGAGGTATGGAAGAGAATCATAAGTGGAGCTGGATGAAGAGAGCTGAAGGATTGGAGGCAGAAGGAGGAAGAAACAATTGTGGATGGAAGGCAGATGTTGCAGGAGCGGAGGCAAGAGAAGGTGATCGAACAGAGGAGGTTGGTAAAACAGGAGGCGAGAGGATAGAAACATTACTACTACACAGTTCATACAGGGAAAGAGGTGATTTGTTAACCACTACCCAACGCCATTGTCTCAGGTATGGGCCCTGGCCATGGGCAAGTTCTGCAAACTTTCATAACAGAATTGCACAGTTGGTGGCAGTATTCGTTTTCCTCTACATATTTAGGTGCATGATTGTGAGGTTGAGACATTGTCAAGAAGATAGTCTCTTCTTTATTCTGTATCCTCAAGGGGAGAACAGTAGCATTAAAGTGCAAAACTGTGCACAGTTGTTGGTGAGTTCAGTGACCAGGGGCCAGATGTAGAAAACTCTGATTTTGTGAATCGGAAATTGCGAGTCGTGTGACTCGCAATTTCCGAATCACAAAATCGGATGCACAACGGTGTCTCAGACACCGTCTCAGAATCTCAATGGGGTCGCAAAGACCCACCTCATTAATATTAATGAGGTGGGTCGCTTTTTGCGACCCCATTGAGATTCCCCGCACTCACAGGGATGGTGGCCTGCTGTCCATGTCTGTGACTGCTTTTTAAATAAAGCAGTTTCTTTTTTGTATTGCAGCCTGTTTTCCTTAAAGGAAAACGAGTTTCAATACAAAAAAATAACGAAACCATTTGGTTTCGGTTTTTCAGAGTAGGCAGTGGTCCATTGGACCACTGCCTGCTCTGAAAAAACATTAACGGCAACATTCACAAAGGGGAAGGGGTCCCATGGGGACTCCTTCCCTTTTGCGAATGGGTTACCACCAGTGTGACACTGATGGTAACTGCGAATTGCTTCGCGACTGCGGTCACAAAGCAATTCTGCATCGCGGTGCGAGTCGCAAATAGGAAGGGAACACCCCTTTCTATTTGCGAGTCGCATTCCCATTTTGCAAGTCGGTACCGACGTGCAAAATGGGAATGTGCATCGCGATGCGCATTTGCATGGTGCAAACTGCGATTTTCGCAGTTTGCGCCATGCAAAATGCTTACTACATCTGGCCCTAAGTAACAGTGGGGATTGAGAGCTAATGCTAGCCTAGCCTAAGTTCTGATCTCTCAAAGAAACCATAAACAGCAACTCTCAGGAAATTCAAATTAAATGCCCCAAAATAAGAGGGAGTAGGGATTCTGAAACTCATCTGAAAGATACGAAGATAACCGGAATGCCAATCTGAGCACTTCTGTAGCCAGGTGTGTTTACCAAAGTGAAGAAATCAGGCTTAGCTGAAATATCAAATTCTAGCTGAGCAATTATTTTCTCAATAAATGACCCTGAGAATGTAAGTTGGTTGTATCCTGTCCTCTGCTTCCTGCCACAGGATAAATCTAGTTCTTTCAGGAAATAGATCCGCATCATTACAGACTCAGATGCTTTGTTTATTGCTAAGCCAATGTTTGACCTTGAGGTTGAATTAGTTGTCATTGTTTGCCACCACCCATCAAGTCAAAATGGCTGTGCTCTTGATTATATGTCTGTGCTTTGCACACTAGTCCATTTTCATTTATCTACATCTCTTGGGGCACCAAATATAATACAAACAACTTTTCATGTTTTTTACAGTAGACCTGCTGTTGCTTTTTAGTTTTTAGTCTTCACATTAAGTATTAAAGACTTGCTCTGTAGTACGACCACTTGTGATGTATGAGTAATTACCCTCATTTACTGTTTCATCTCGTGGAGCCTGAAAATGTTTACTGATTACATTTTATTCATTTAGGTCACTGTATTTTGAGGTCTTTCTAACCATGACAATTGTTATCTTTTCAGAGGATATACTTGCTAAGGGTCTTGCTAGATATTTTATTGCCAGCCTGTTGAGGTCTGCTGACTGTTTTATGCCGAAAGAAAAACTGATATTTTCTACTGGTCATCCAAGTTATCCTGGAACAGCTTTACTATTGCCACAGTTGACATTTGCTTTTTCTCAGTTTTCTGTATCTATATAATTGATGTGAGATCAGGAAAAACTAGAATAGAGGCTGATTCCAGTGATGCTGCTGGTGTTGCTTTTGTAGCAGAAGATGTGGCTTGCAATGGTGTTTGTTTAACCAGTGGCAGGCTCTGCAGAAGCTATGACTGTACTCTCCAGAGGCTGATGAAGACAGCACTTTACTTCTTCTCGGCTCTCAAAATTGCATTCCTTTATCTTCCAGTTCAATTGCTTTCTTGACGATCCTGTTCTTATAAGTAGAGTAATTCAGCACTAAAAAATGAATGAAAGTAGACAGCCCATGTTTTTTCAATGAAAGAATAAGCTATTGAACAAGCAAGTTGCTTGGTCACTAGGATTGCTAAATGCTTCTTCAGGGCACAGAAATGGGCTTGCAGAAAGTGTATGATGGGATGGCTTGGCTCATGATCCAAACTAACTTGCTGACGTCCTGTGTCAAAATCTCAAAAGGTTTAAGCATCTTTATTAGGCACCCTAGTAGCCCCATTTGTCAAAATCCATTAAGGTGACTTTAGTAGTCACAGCTCCTCTAATTTATTACAATTTTTGAAGACAGGTACTTCTCAAACAGGCTTTGCACTATGTTTTAAGTTTGAATTCCAACAGCTTGGAACCTCCTAGATGAGGAATTTTATATGGACTTTATCAGTGCACTGCATGGTCCTCATCAACTTCCAAGTTTTAATCCTTTTACTGCCAGGCTCTTTATGGTTCTCTTTGCTGGAGATGTTTTAAAAACTGGCATTAGGTTTTTTAAGCGCATGCATTTCTTTGGTCTATTTGTCCACCCATACAAAATATGTTTTGCCTATCTAAGGCTACGTATTGGTGCAAACCGTGCATCAATATCTTATTGCAGTCAAGAGATAATGAAAACGCTGGTGATACTCTAATTTTTTAACAGCTGTCCTCAATAGTTTGTTTTGTTTCTCAAATGAAAAAAACATAAATCCTGTAATGTTAGCTAAGTAAATGTTGCCCTAAATGTCTGGAGCCCATCAATACCAAAATATGTATGTGTTTTCCTAGTTAATTTAGTCTGCACTATCAATATGTCATATTAGTGCAGACCATGACTTTGCGTCAGAATCATTGTTTATCGTGCAGTGTTAATTTCATGATACAACAATCTCAAGCCTCTATGGAAAGCACATAAACAATATATTCTCTAATTGTGAATTGCCCAAGTAATCTATTGGTGCTAGCCAAACCACCCAATCCTGACTGGCCTGTAAGTAGAACACCCTGCACATTATATTTGTCAGATGCTTAATCATTTTTTTCCAAAGCATGATAATTGCCTTCAGCATCCCTTGTGTAGTAACAGAGCTCTTCAGATTTGTTTCTCTTGTTCTCCTGGGAGCTGGGGTACCAGACAAGTATGGGTTTTCTACGGATTCAGACTACCTACAGGCAACACACTGGATACAGTTAATTTTGGAAATTTGAAAAGGAACTGCAAGCAAAATGCCAGTTTAGACTACCTGCCTTAGGTTATTGAAATCACTCATGGGCTGCGTGGAAAGAGCCCACAACCATATATTGTTAACAAATATACATCTAAAGGTTGTTATCTCGGAGTGCCATCCTTTGTCCTGTTTGCCTGGAATTGAAAACCTTATTCCAAAACATGATAATTCCTTTCTGCCTCCATTGTGTAGGACCATATACCTGCCAAGATGTGCCCCTCAACTTTGCTCTTCTGGATTTCCTGAGCATGGGGGCACCTGTCATGTATTGGTTTCTGTGGATTCAGATCACCACAAACAATAAGCTAAGTGCAGCACATTTCAAAAAGTTGGAAAGAAGCTGAAAGCCAAATTACAGTTTAGGGTACCTGTCTTTTGGTCACAAGTATCACCCCTGGACCCTAGAGAAACATATTGCAACAATATGTGTTTAATATCTACTCCTCAAAGGGTCTATCCCTTGGTGCCAGACTGTCATCATCCTGTTTGGCTGTTTTGGATAACTCACTGAATAAAAGATCTGTCAGATGTTCAACATTGGTTCCCCAAAACATGGTAGTTTCCCTTAGTCTTCGTCACAGAGGAACATATTGTTCCCAAGGCTTGCCTCAAATCTGTGTACCCTAATGTCTTCTGAGTCAGAAGTTATCTGGTATGGATGGGTTTTCCATAGTTTTGAGGAAGGAACCACGCACTATGCACCAGGGATTGTTTTTGATTAGGAAGATTTAATTGGAGATATCTGCAAAATTTGAGCACATGGGCGGCTGGCAGGTAAACAACACCAGCCATTTCAAAACCCTACATATATCAGGAAATCCAAAGTGTTGTGGCATGCGTGAGTGCCAAAATGTTTTAGCATCGACAATTGCCTGCAAATTTCAAAGTAGGTGTAAAAACACATTCTTTTACTTTTTGTGACAAACAATTCTGGATATTCAGGCAAAGAGCCTGGCAGTAAAAGGATTAAAACTTGGAAGTTGATGAGGACCATGCAGTGCACTGATAAAGTCCATATAAAATTCCTCATCTAGGAGGTTATCTTTCACTGTGCCCACACTTCGCCTGATAAAAACAGTATCTCACATGTGTGGATGAGCCTTTTGCACGGGACTGCAGAAGGCTCACAGTGAGGCCATTTCGAAACCACTGTGATCCTATGTTGAATTTTTTTAACGTGAGCTAGCTTCATTCCTTAGCGCCATCCGCATGCCATATTTATGAAATAGCGTAGGATGGTGCTAAGGAACGGTCAGCTTGAAAAAAATGAAGCTAACATCTGTGACATACGCTAATGCTGCAAGAATGGCGCTAGACCATTTTGCGGCAGGTAAACATGTTGCAATACGGAATTCTTAAAAAAAAAAAAATGGGGATCAAGGTGAATTGAAACCGCACCTTCTTCCTTTATTATATATATGCAATTTATGGCACTTTTCGGTGCACAGGTCGTGAGGGCCAACCCCCTAGACCTCAAATAGCCATTGGCTAATAACATTGAAAAGGAGACCCAGCACATCGAAGTGTCCATTGATATCCACAAAATTATCACATTTCTTCAAAAATCACATAATTCAATAGAGTTCTTATGAAAACTTTTTGTTCTTTATTTATCCACAATGACAATATCTAATCCATCATAGACAGAACGCCATCCGATCTCCTTTCATTGTCAGGAGATCGGATGGCGTTCTGCCATGGAGCGCGTTACATCCTGCAATTATGAGCCCCGAAGAAGTCCGTTTGGACGAACCGCATTAGCGTCAAAACAAAATGCACAAGCAGGAAAGTGTGCAATTGCAAGAGAAGATGGATTCATCAAGCCAGGAGAGACCCCAGGGAGACGCCAATCACCCAAGTACCAGCTAGGAGGGTCCACAAAATTCCCAGGAGAAGAGAAAGTGCAAGTGTCGCTTTAGCGAGGAGGAACATAACACCCAGGTCAGAAAGGTGACAGAGCACCAACAGCAGCTCTTCATCACCTCCAAATTGGCAGTCTGTAGGAGAGAAGCAATATGGCAGGCAATAGTGGACAAAATCAACATCGTCGCAGAGTTGAAGAGGACTGTCACTGAGGTCAAGAAGCACAGGCACAATTGCAAGTGCAGAACTAAGGAGAAACTCACGAGGAACCACAAGGCAGCACTGTAGACTGAAGGTGGAAGTCTCGCACCACAAGAGGACCTGGATGAGCTGGAGGAGATGGTTGCAGCGGTCATTCCGGAGAAGCTGGTCACTAGAATCGCAGGACAGGACAGTTCATACTATCAGGAACCACCACAAATGCAGGGTGAGTTGCAGGGGGTGATATCTGGAACTCCACTAATGGCAAAAGGGGGAGGCACATAGGACACACTGAATGCATGCTAAAGGGTTGCACTGGGACACATAGCCCCGGAATCAAGATGCACCATCCCCACCCAAGCCACACATGTACTGATGATTTGTCTGTTCTGTGCACTAACATATACACAAAGTGAACATAGGCCACTCACTCACTATGGTGATACTCCACCATGTAAATATGCACCACATTGACAAGTAGGCATGTGCAAATAGTGTGGCTGTAGCCTTGCCATTACAACACCTATTGCATGTAGTCAAAACCCTGTACCAACACAACGTAGACATCAGAGACTAGGACGTAAGTCAATACCACCACTGGGGTGTTATCAAGGTGATGTCTCTGGCCAAAATGCTTCCCTTCCTCATTGTCACATTGCCTTTACTCATGTGTGCTGCATCCTGCGCACACATTGAAATGCCATCTCAGCAAAATTAGCTTGCACATGTGCAGAAAGGAACACCTCCTTGCACATGAACAAATCATCCCTTCAAGGCAGGCACCCCATCATCATGCTGCCACAGTGCCTGTGTTGGTGCAGGGAGAACAAATGTGTGCAGGCACCGGGGGATTTGCAGGGCTGTACTTTATTCACGTAAATAGGGCACATCACCGCTTATCTCAACTGCTGCAGTGTACTGCAACACATCTTGCAGCTGCCCTGAACCATGCCAAATGAGAACCAATCTGCTTTAAAGCTTTCAACCTGTGGAACACTACCCATACAGGGTGAACCCACAACAATTCACACACAATCATGTGCGTCATATGGGAATGGCCACAAAATAAAATACATACAACACATTGTGCATGTATGTGAACATCATTTGTGCAGCTGTAAAAGTGGCTGCAATCTCACAATCTCACAAGATAGATGGCTAGACCAAACAGGAAATGAGGGTGAGTGCTGCTGTGCAAAATTAGGGAGGATCATGCACCGTCATTTTGAAAAAGCAGGGATGCGCCATACATCGCACATCTGTGTACACCCCTGCACAAGTGGAAATTAGATATTGCGCCCCAATGCAGCCACCCTTGCACAATAGGGAGAGAATATTTTTGTGCAGGAAGGAACACCTGTCTGCACAAGAACAAACTTAAACTGCCAGTTGCTCTTATTCTGTGTGGAGCAGAATGCAGCACACATAGAAAAAGCAATAAATCCAGTAGAAATGTAAGCATTACTCCTAGATGTTGCCATGCTAAACCCATCTCTGGGCTGGTTTCAGATATTGGGCCAGTGTTCGGTATACAAACAGTCCAAAATCTGAGGCAGAGTCAGAACGCAATGGGTGTTGCTGTGGTACCCCCACAGCAACACCCATTGCACACATCTTTCACGCAAAGTACTGGGTGTGAAGGGACCATATATACAAGGTGGCATCAAGGCACAAAAAGTGGCTTCATGCCACCTTGTACATACTGAGCAGGGTATTGCGCCACAGGAGCCTCACCAAAAGTGACACTCAGGTGACGCCTGGGGCACCTACATATGCCCCAAAATACCTAGGGGCATATTTATGAGCCCATAGGGCCACTGAAGTGTCACTTTTTTATGAAACTCCAGTGACGCAATACCCTGCTCCATATTTACACGGTGGCACTTTTTGTGGCTTAACGCCACCTTGTAAATACAGCTGCTTTACACGCAGCGCTTTGCGTGGAAGGGGCATGTAATGGGTGTTGCTCTGGGCATGCCACAGCAACACCCATTGCAATTTGACGCAGCCTAAGATTTGCAAGTTGTCGCAAACCTGAAGCAGCTCCAAAATCTAACGCCACCCCAGAGGTGGCGTTAGCAAGGCGCAATGAGGAGGAATACTTTTATTCCTCTCAGTTTTTTGCTTTTTCTACATGTGTTGCATTCTGCAGCATGCATAGAAAGTGCAAAATGCCAGAGGTGATTTTTAGGGTGTCTTTTCTTGCACATAAAAAATAATTTCAAAGTGATGCTTTGGCACTTCTGTGTGTGCTGCATTGTGCAGCACACACATTAGTGCCAAATCGCCATTAGTGATTGTTTAAGTGCTGGAAGGGACACCTTCCCACACATAAACAATCAAACCCTTCAATGCAGACATCCCTGCACGATGGTGCAAGGATGCCTGCATTGGTGCTAAGCAGCTCAATTTAGCGCCAGTGCAAGGGACACACAGGGGTAGGCTGTATTCACTTAAATACAGCACATCCCTGGGTTGTGAAAATGACGGGGCACGACGCTGCCACTTTTTGCTCAGCTTCATGCTCCATCATTTTCCATTACTAGTGAGCTTGACCCATGTGTGATGCACAATGCTACACATAAGTACAACCACAGCCATGGGTCAGTAACATGTCACTGAGCCTCCATTGGCAAATACATGATGTCCCATGTCAACAGCCAGTAGAATCGAATATTGATTGATATCTCACTGCAGAGGATGAAGGCCGACCTCCTGCTGACCTGCCTGTCCTGGATTTTGCAGATGACATGGATGACCCGCTGCCAATCATCAATGAACATACTCTCTAGGATAACATAGGATCACTCTATACACCACCTCCAGTCGCAGGGAGGACACACAGTGTTGCGGGGTCTGCACATGAACCACCCAGCTACCAACACACGCCACCAGCCAGTACTCACACAGCCCTGGATTCCAAGGACCCAGAGATCAGCTTTCAGAGGACAGTGGTAGGAGTCCAGCGGGAGCTGGCCAAGCAGGTGCGGGTGGGGATAGAGATCATGGCAGGCAGCCTAGCGGGAGTGCTGATGTGCCTCAGTCCAAATAAGGACAACTCAGCTGCAATCAGAGGCACCCACTCCCTACTATGTGGACTACAGCAGTCTCTGGCCGACACAGATGCTGTCATCATCATCAAAAATGCTTTATTCAATTGAATAAAACAATCATAAAAGCAGCTAATTCATATTAAAAACATCACTCAATATTTGAAATAGTATGAAAACAGTAAGTCAAACCGTACCTAAAAGGACCGTATAGCGAGATTACGTTACAAGGAGTTAAATAAATTCACATAAAAGCCACAGCTCAAAAACATGACAGACAAAATCAGTATAAGAGTATGTTTTAAAACAAGAACTATTGTCATTAATAAAATAAGTTTAAAATTTATACAGTACAAATAAGAAAACCCTATCTAGGTAATTTGATAATATGATCTGGCCTTCATCACTGCACATAAAAATAAAGCTATTCCATTGCAAATCATAATTGATGGTAAGGACAGAAGGTAATTAAAGGCAGGGTGACATTGTTTAAAATGCATTGATTTTAAAAATGGAATCACAAACACTTTCCTTAAGTCTGCATAGAATTTACAAAAAAAGAGAATGTGTATTGTACTTTGCTCAGACACTAAGGGCCAGATGTAGCAACGTAGCAAATTGCGACTTGCAATTTACGAGTCCCTGCGACTCTCAAATTGCAAGTCGCAATTTGCTATGCAGAAAGGTGTCTCAGACACCTTCTGCGAGTCGCTATGGGGTCGCAAAGACCCACCTCATTAATATTAATGAGGTGGGTCGCAATTTGCGCCCCCATAGCGACTCTGGGCACTCACGGGGATGGAGGCCTGCTGGGAACAGCAGACCTCCATGTCCGTGACTGCTTTTAAATAAAGCAGTTTTTTTTTTCCGAGTGTAGCCCGTTTTCCTTAAAGGAAAACGAGCTGCACTTAGAAAAAAAAAACCGAAACCTTTTGTTTCGGATTTTTTCAGGGCAGGTAGTGGTCCCTTGGACCACTGCCTGCTCGGAAAAAATATTTTTGGGTCCACTCACAAAGGGGAAGGGGTCCCACGGGGACCCCTTCCAGTTTGCGAGTGGGTAACCATCCACTTCAAGTGGATGGTAACTGCGACTCCAATTGCATACCACTGCGACTCGCAAATAGGAAGGGAACACCCCTTCCTATTTGCGAGTCGGAAATGCATTTTGCGAGTCGGTTCCGACTCGCAAAATGCATTTCTGCATAGCGAACACACGTTTGCGACTCGCAAACAGTTTGCTACATCTGGCCCTAAGTCACAGGGACATTTTACCAAGACAGGGGTCCAATCATTAATACACAGGAAGCTAACAAGACAATGGAAAATCTCTAATCTTAGGCGTGTAAGGACAAACCAATGCCTTGGGTTCAGTACATTACTCAAATATGGTTCCATGCCATCTGTTTGTTGCATAATGAAATTCCTCATTACGCTAGGTTTCTTTGCCTCAGTGGCCCATCTTAAATCGGCTAGGTGAGTAAGACAAATATTTTTCAGTTCTTTCCTGGAAATTGTTTCCAGTTTTTCTGGAGTGGAATATAACTCAGGATAGCCCAGCTCTGTAAAAAAATCTTTATATAATTTAGCCATGTAATTTTGAGCGGGTAAGATAATGGCAATGCATCTTCTATGATGGCCCTATTCAGCCTAGCGGAATCAGAAGTCCATACTTTATGTCATAAAAGGATTGGTTGGACACAAATTAAATCTATAAGGTATGATACCCCCAATTCCATATGGCATGCCAGTGTAGGGGTAGATTTTGGAGCGCTTAAAATAAACTTTAAAAAATCGTTTTCAACTAGCTGTAGGTTGTTGCAGTTCCTATATCCACAGAGTCTTGCCCAGATGCTGTCATGAAGCAGAAGCTACAGCAAATGCCCTCTGTTAGACTTCCTTGGTGTGGTCTCCCCTAACTTTTTGCCTCTGTTTCCCAGGTTGTTGATGTGTGATGGACTCTGTTTTTACTGTTTTTGTTACTCTGGGCACTTTAGCACTGCTATCCAGTGCTAAAGTGCAAGTGCTCTTACATAGAATGTATGTGCAGTTGGATTTCCTTGATTGACATTGATCTATTGGTAAATTCCTAGTACAGTGAACCAGAGATGCCCAGGGCCTGTAAATCAACTGCTACTAGTGGGCCTGCAGCACTAGTTGTGCCACCCACATTAGTAGCCCTGTAAACATGGCTCAGACCTGCCACTGCAGTGACTGTGTATGCAGTTTTAAACTGCTAATTCGACTTGGCAAGTGTACCCACTTGCCAGACCTAAACCTTCCCTTTCTTACATGTAAGATACTTCTGAGGTAGGCCTTAAATAGTCCCATGGGCAGGGTGCAGTTTATGTTTAAGGTGGGACATATACTAATGTATTTTAGATGTCCTGACAGTGAAATACTGCCAAATTCGGTTTTCACTGTTTCGCTGTTGCAAGGCCTAGCTCTCTCATAGGTTAACATGGGGGATGCCTCTAAAAAAGCACAGATTCCCTTTGGGAGTAGATGAACATATGGAGTATGGGGTCTCCGAACTCACAATTTAAAAATACATTGTTTAGAGAAGTCGGTTTTGAGATTGTGTGTTTGAAAATGCCACTTTTAGAAAGTAGGCATTTTCTTGTTTCAGCCATTCTGTGACTCTGCCTGTTTGTGGATTACCTGTCTGGGTTAGTCTGACAGTTAGGCTGTTTGCACCTCTCTCTAGACAGTGACACAAATGGAGCTGACGTGTAGCCTGCATATCCTGAAGAGCCATCTCTGCTAGGAGGGAGGGGAGGAGTGGTCACTCACACCTGAAAGGGCTGTGCCTGCCCTCACACAATGCAGTCTCCAACCCCCTGGTGTGTGTCTGGGGCCTGGCCTGGGAAATGCAGGATCTCACAAACAAAAGAGACTTTGCTTTGAAGTAGGCCTACTTCTAAGGCAGAAAGGGGTATAAGAAGAGCACCCAAAACCCCTGAAAATTAGATCACTTCTGGAATGAAGAGGAACTTCTGCCAGGAGAGGAGCTGAAAAGCTGAGGAGAAGTGCTGCGCTGCCTGTGATTGTGCTTTTTGGAGCTATCCTGCAGTTGCTGCTTCTGCCTGTGAAAGGGGACAAAGACTGGACTTTATTGTGCATTCCTGCTTGTGAAGAATCTCCTAGGGCTTGAACTGAGCTTGCCTCCTGTTGTTGAAGTCTCAGGGCCATCAAAGACTTTCCCTGCCAGCACCTGGACTCACTGCTGCTACTCCTCCCCTGCCAAGTGGTGCCCTATCCAGTTCCTGGGCCATGAAAGGTGAAGGTGGCAGACAAAGACTGAAAATCTACGCACAGACCACTGTGCGGGGAACTTTTTGACGCAGCTTCCATGACGTGGCTGATGAACGACGTGCCGCCAACTTCGCGGCTGAGATCAACGCTCTACCTGCATCGCGGCTTGAAGATCGACGCAACGTGGCCGGAGAAACGACGAGCAACACCCACTAACGGAGGCTGATAACGATGCAAACCCCACGCAGCGCAGTTTTGTGATACCGAGTGCCTGGATTTTCAACGCAACATCGCTGCGTGTGGAAAAACAACGCAAAGCTTGCCCAGACCGAGGTGCCTGTCCGGATCGACGTATCGATCACTTGCAGGAGAGGAGAAACAATGCACGCAGACCCGACTAGAGGAGGAACAATGCACGGTCTTGCTTGCGAGTGAGAAATCAACGCATTGTTGGCCTTTTCCAATGCACACTTGCCCGTGTGGTGTTATTTTGATGGTACCCAGGTACTTTTGCACGCTAACAACGTTCTCACTGTTTTCTAAAGGATGCATAACTTGACTTGAAAGTTTGTCGTTTTGGTCTTGTTTTGTTTAGCTAAATATTCTCTATTTTTCTAAACCTGGGTTGTGTCATTTTGTAGTGTTTTCACTGAGTTACTGTGTGTGTTGGTACAAATACTTTACACATTGTTTCTGAAGTTAAGGCTGCCTGCTTGTGCCAAGCTACCAAGGGGGTGAGTGGGGGTTAACTGAGGGTGATTCTCCTTTACCCTGACTAGAGTGAGAGTCATTGCTTAGACAGGGGGTAACCTGACTGCCAACCAAAGACCACATTTCTAACACCCGCCCTAACTGGAAGCAGCATAACAGGCAACAAGCTGGGGGCTATGCAGAATACCCTGGAATCCATACAGCGGGAAGTGGCCACCCTCAGAGAAAACATGGCTGCCTACCACTGTGATATTGCTGCGGTGTTGAAAAATCAGCAGTTCCTCCTTGCTGCAGTGATGCCTTATGTGTTACCACTAATGGCAGCTGCCCGGGACCTTTGACTCCACATCTCTATCCCATGAAGTGTGGGTGGCCCCCTCTACCTCTACAACAGCATCAACCCTGGCAAGGAGACACCATATACATCAGAGGATGAAGATGTGGAAGGAATAACATTCAGAAGGAAAAGCACCTGGTAGCACCAGTCTGTGCCACACGGACAGTTTCTCCTTAGTTCTGAGCTTAAGATCATGCCATGTAGGAAATGTGCCCTCTTCACCTAACCACGGTTGAATAGTCTGCTATGTGCTGTCATTGTCTCTTTCATACCAATTGGCAATTGTTTAACTCCTCACTAATGCACACTATTCCAAACCATGTCTCCTGACATGTACCTCAACCCTGAACTCCGATTGTGCTACATATGGCTAATGTTCACTCATGGGGTCTGAGAAATGGACATTGTATAGATATCACAATTACAATTGCACCTGAAAATATAGCACCTTGTACACATGTAGCTTTTTTACGTTTACTGTGATCCATCTACTCAGCTAAAAGATAGCATTGTGTCAGTCCATGTCAATGTGTACAGAATATCAGTACAGGAGTGCATGACTTTCAGACACAAAGCCACACACTAGGATATTAACATGAGAAAGGTGAATGATGGTGTTGTCGGCTCAAACAACATACTGAGTATACTATAGGAATTTTAACAGATATACTTTGAAGTAGAGATATGGCATTTATGGCTCTGAACCAATTCAATGATGATTTACCCAGATGGGAGTACCAGTACAACTTATTTGTGTGGTACAGGAGAAGCTAGCCTTAGAAGTGATGACCACCTGTCAGTGTTGCATGATACAGTTCTAAATTTGCCTGTTGTCAGATATACCACACTTACCAAACAATGAAATTGCAAGACCCCACCAATGACTGATGAAGTGCCATATTTATCCATCCAAGATAAAGTATACATACACATTGTGAATGGCTGGAACACTGGATGGCAAATGTATGCACTATCAGATGGTATGTAGCAGACATTATGACAGCTCCTTGGCCATAGGGGATTCACATGATAAACCTGGGAAATCAAGACAGTAAGCATGACCTAGGCCATTCCCCCAACGTGGCCAGTGCACTAATGAGAACCCCCAGACACTCAATCAACTTACAAAATTATTAGGCTAACATAAATAGGATTTATTGTAAAAACAAATACCAAAAACTAACCTAAGACCTACCCTATGCTAAACTGACCTATACCAACTAAACATAACTAACTGCTACACCTATCTAACCTATTCTAAATGTATCTTACAGATGTAAACCACACTCTAAACATTGCCCCCACCCCTTTAAGAGACAAGATACATGTAGGACAACATCAGCTATGACTACAAATGTACTAACCTAACCTATGGCCTAAATAAATATATATTTTTGTGGTATTTTGTTTTTTGTATTTTCTTTTGTTTTTTATACACAATAAAAAAAATTAGAAAATGCCACTCCCCCACTAGACTTAACCTAACCTATACCTACCTTACACTAACTTAATACAACCCATCTAAAACCTAATCTAAAACTATGTAAAACAGTGAAAGGGAGGGGAAGGAATTGGGAGGTTGTACATCATTATAAGTTCATTTCTTGGTTTTCTTAATTTTCTTCTTGATGTATCGCAACATCCTGTGGTTCTCAGCACTCTCCTCCAATTTTCTCAGTGAGACCGGATCCTCGGGGTTTGCACCTGTTCCCAATATGCCCACCTCTTGGCAGCTCCAAACTCTACTAGCCATTATAGCACAGAGTTAAAGAATGGCCAAGTGGGGGATGGGGTTTAGGTTGGGAACAGCGGGGAAGGAGACCTGTGGAAGCAAGAGTTAAGAACACAATAGCAAGGTATTCACATTAATCTTCATGAACTTTTTTAACTCTTAATGCTGTAATAACATGAGAGATCAAGAACTTTTCAATAACGTGACCTTTTTATAATCATATACTCTGAACATTGAACTTTCTCAAGTTAATCCTTAAAATAGCAATTACATCACAACATGAGCCAATGAGTACATTTGGTCCCAAAGAAATAACTGCTATAGGATTCATGAAAGATACTGTAGAATTGGCAAACTGACTAAACTTGTTTTGTCTAGAAAGATCACACTCTGTTTGATCTAAGTTACAAGATTCAATTGCCCAAAAGTGATTGCGCACCATATTGCCAGACTGCGCATCAAGACTTAAGTACTTGGAATGATCCGCGCTCTGCCGATCTGAACTGCAAGGGTTAAGTGCCAAAAATAAATTGCACACGTGGTAAATCACAAAGCCAAACACTCAAATGTTTCTAGAAAACGGAGTCGAGGGCCTTCCTCGAACTCCGCCTTACCGCCCTGCTTGAACATCAGCAAGATAATGAGGACAGGGCCAGGAAATGTCCAAGTAGGCCTCTGGAACAGGAAATGCTGCTGCTTTGCACCGGGACCTCTGAATAGTGAGCACGCGGAGCTGGGCTAGGTTCCTTAAATAAACCCAAGCCCTGCCCACCTGCCACATCCAGCCACACCCAGCCAGGCTGCAGGAAAGGCTTGAAAATGAACAATACATTGCAAACAGTATTAATGACATTTCAAAATAAATACCTGCAATGCAAAAAATGAATATGCAATATCAGCAGACAATGCATGAATTATTACATAGCATAAGGTTTGTCATTTTGCATTATGTTGCCCGTAGAGCGCGCACTGTCCCGGTGTTGACAATTTTTTAAAGTCTGGCAAAAATCTTGACCATGTCCTATCTCATGTCTAGTTCAAACTGGCTAGCAACAACTGCAGCAGGTGGCTGAATTGGTGCCTCAGTCATGACTGGTGCAGCTGACGTGGAGGGCCTTGGACCGACTGTGGCCCCCTGCACCCCTGATGTTTTTGCTCCAGTGTCCTTGTCTGTCTGTGGCTGCTGTGATGCTCCACCATGTGCAAACACACACCATTCCCCAGATGCCTTCTCACTGTGGAACCTCCTTCCCATTTGGTGGTATCCCGCCTCAACCTCCATTATGTGTCGGTAGCGTACGGCCCTCTTGTGAAAAGCGTGCCTCTGGTCTTGTGTCATACTGGCAGCTGAAATATGAGGAGAAGCAAGCATCAGTATCAGCATTGGGTGGAGGTTGTACAGACATGTTATGTGCTCTGCAACTGCAGATCACACATACAGTCCACCACACATTCCTCAACAATGACTTACTCCTCATCTATGACTATTTCCTACCAGCCATCAAAAGTATCATGTACTTGTCACTGGGATGACGGCAATTCTGTGTTAACCAACAGGGCCCAGTGCTGATTAGATAAAATTGTCCATGATCAACATTTTTGTCATCAAACTTGTGAGAATCAAGTCTGGATTTCCTGTGTGCCTGTGCATAAGGGTGGCTGTGCATGCGATCCATCACCTCAACACCCCTGATGAAACATAAAGGCTTGTCCAGTCATCATGAATGCAAGGTGGGGGCCATATGATAAGGGGTCTGGTAACTTCCCACCGGCTATTCTAAGGTTTGGTAAATCATTATTCATGTGTCCTAGTATAAAATCTGGCCTGAGCATAGGTTACAAAGGGGCACGTCATAGCCCATGATGTGCCCACATGTACAACTGATTCAATGCCCCTAGAAAGTTTGACCAAAGGCTGACCTGCACATCAAAGTTGTCAACACATTACAGAACTGAAGCCCCCTACCCTGTGCTATGGTGTGCTACATGTGTTAAATGGAACACACATAGGGCCTGATTATAGCTTTGGCGGAGGGGGTTAATTCGTCCCAAATGTGACGGATATCCAGCCCACTGTATTACGAGTTCCATAGGATATAATCGACTCGTAATACAGCGGGCGGGATATCCGTCACATTTGGGACGGATTAACCCTCTTCTCCAAAGTTGTAATCAGGCCCATAGTGTCTGTATGGGTGCCCTTAGGCCCACAGTGAATTTGGCACTGCACTGGGTGCTGCATCAGTTTCCTGATACATTGTACATCATTTGCAAATGCATGTCAGACGTCATCAAAGTACCAGGTACGCACACAGCATTCACATCATATGCTTATGTGATGTGACTTCCATCACTCACAAATATCATGGTGGCAGGACCATGTTGTGAAAACTGCTGAGATCTGGCGTGGGAAGAATCATAGACTTTTCCCACAACTATCTGGAGATGAGTTGTCTACTAACTGTGTACACTACTGACTGTTGTGTGGCACAAAGTGACTACTTGCAGTACTACAGCTTCATTATATCTGAAAGGTACCGCCCTTGTCACAGCACATAGCAGCAATCACCCCGAGTTGGGACAGTGTTCAGTTTCAACATTACTTAAAATCCATTTGTTGACAACCCCTACCTCATGTGTGCCCCCCTTGCATGCATCCTGTTCCGCATGGTGTTCTGGTGAATGGGCTAGGAATTAGCACCTTGGCCACTTGACAGCTCTATATATGTAGTGGTGCATGGATCTAGGCCTTCCAGAGTCACATACCTGTGAATTGCGTATCACTGATATGTGAGATGGAGGCAGTAGACCCTCTTACATCACAAACGGTGTTGCTACCATACTTGTAACTTTTGTGTTTCTTTCCTCTTCCCTGAGGTTTGAGTCACATTCCAATTGTATCTGTAGTGGAGAATGAGTAGACCAAGGAGAATCAGGTGCAAAGCTTTTTATTTGTGCTATTTACAATGTGCTGTTGTTAGTCCAGTGACTATGTATAGAAGTTCTCTACAATTTGGAGTCTCCTGCGAACTCCTGCAGCAGTGTTCTGTTGTTCCCCTCCAAATTATCTGCTCCATCATCCTCCTCCTCCTAAATAGGGAAATCAACCTGGTCATCCCAGGGGACATTTGTTCTGACACAGATGTTGTGGAGGATTGCACATGCCAACATAATTTTGCTTACGAGTGGTGGAGCATACAAGAGGCTTTCTCCAGTCAGGGCCAGGCACCAGAAGCTTGATTTCAGGAGCCCAAATGTCCTGTCCACCACATTGCGTTTTCTTCTGTGCACTTGTTTGTAGGCCCGCTCTTACACCCTTGTGAGATTGACAAATGGAGTTGTAACCCATGGCTGTATGCTGTACCCTTGATCAGCTGCAAAGGAAAGAGAGAAGATGGGTTGGTAATGCTTGATAGTGGTTTGGAACATACCATGGCAGTTGTTAGTTTTAGTTGGAGTGGTGACTCAGACTTGCTTGTGGTATAGTGTATGTTCCTGTTCTTGTGAAATGGTTTTACTGGACTTGATGGACATGACAATCTTGGGTAGTGGCTCAAGGACCTGGGAATTTTCATATTGATCCTGAAATGATGGTCATAATTTAGAAAAATGTATTGTGTAGTCAATATTTGAAGCAGTGTTCTATTGTTAGACAGAACATACCACCTCCTTGCACCACAATGGTGTCAGATGTTGAGACACCATAGGTGCCCTACAAAGCCAGCCTGTGCCGTCCATGTTACCATGTGGCACTACGCATGCAGTGCAACACTTTGTGACCCTATGTGTCAGATGATGGTTGTGCCAGCCATCAATTGCACCAGGGTGTGTATCACATTAGTAGGATGATGTAATTTGTTGCAGTAGTATCTCCTAGCTTCCAATACAAGATTTCCCACAGACACTTTCTACACATGCACAGTGCAGGCTTTGGGAGGAGGCACAGCTATTTTTCACATGGGTCCCTTTGTATGGTGCATATAAGGTCAGGTATGTTCTCTATACTCCTATTGAGTCCTCCTATGGCATCCATGATTTTTTCCGTTTTTTTGTTACAAACTCTGCACCATGGTGGTCCATTTCTGGTATACAGAACAGATATGGTGGTGTTAGGGGGCACTAGGGGTGCATGCAATGTGGCACTGGAGTAGGTGCTGCCCCATTTCACATGATTCTGCCCCATGGTCTTTAATGGCAGGTAATGTTGTATTCGTATGTGTGTGACACAATACGCCAGGCAGGTGTATGTGCACCTTACAGGTATGTCAGGTATGTGTAGGTGAAATGTAGTTGGATACAGCACTACTTGGGTGGCATGTGATTTAGGTTCTGCCAGAGGCTTGCACACCATGGCTTACGTGGGACTTTGCCTATGTGTGACCTTCTTAAAATGGCCATAGCCAATGCCATTGACATGGCTGGGCCATTCTTTGTTTGGTGTAATGTGCGTGAGATCTGTATTTAGTTGTCAACCTGTGGACACTTGTAGTGTTTGTGAGCAGCTTCTGTATGCAAAGGGGGCTTGGCTTCACCTGTCCGCATGTGGTGTACCAGTCAGGATGTGGCTGTGTTATGTACATGTGGGTGTATATGTTTGTGAAGTGCAATGAATGCAGAGTAGTGTGGTATGTTGCATATGTGTTAATGCCTGTACATCTATGTACCCCTGCCCATGTATATTTAATGTGGTGTTTGCCATGTTTGTCCCAGTTGGTTGGTGTGTTGTGTGTGTTAAGATTGGTATAGTGGCTTACCTATGAGTAGACCATTGCCATATTGGCCATCCTGGAACCGCTTTTTGAACTTTGCATGCATCATGGACGCTATCAGGATATTTTGCTAGGATGTTGGTGAAGAGCCCACGGTGGTCCATGATGGCCTGCACATTGGTTGAATGTGTGTGCTTGCGGTTCCTATATAGGTGTTCCGTTGCTGCAGGTGGCACCAGTTGCACATGGGTGCAGTCCATTGCACCCAGTACATGCAGGAACCCAGCAATTTGATAGAAACCTTGCTTGGTCTCCTTCTGCAGATGCTGGGTGTTTGGGAAGCAGATGTGGTGGGGTGTGAAGCATTTGATAGCGTCCAGGACCTTAGGTAAGAGGACAGAAAAGGATGGTTGGGATATACCAGCCACTTGTGCACCTGGTATCTGAAAAGATCCAGACGCCAGCATGTGGAGGTCAGTGAGGAGTTTTTTCATGGGTGGAATGGTAGGAGGAGTTTGCACCCTTGCTGTGATGTGTGGTGCAATGTGGTGCAGCTGGTGTACTATGGACTCCCGGTTCAGTCGGTCCATCCTGATCACATCTTGTCCCCTGAGGCCAAGGATGGTTGTGCGATGTGTGAATGGTGAAGGGACCTACTCTCTATGCTGACATCTGCAGTGTGTGCCAAGCTGGAGCAGTACCACTTCTATGTTCTCCTGGAGGTTTCAAATGTTCCTTCTGTGTGTTTTCCTTGAGTGATGGTGTGCAGGCCTCTTTTTAACACCTGGTCTGACCAGGTGTTGAATTTTTACACTAATCAGAATTAGCTTCATTTTTTAGGTCCGCTTTCTTGGTTTGCATTGTTTTTGCGTCAGGAGGTAAATATGGCACTAGAGGGCTAGTGTAATTTTTAGGAAGGGAATGTCTACCTTGCATCTCATTGTTGCAATGAGACGCAAGGTGGATTGGCGCTTCCTAAAAATGGCGTTAACTCCTAAATGTTGATGATAGACATGTCTAGCATCAAAATATAAATATGGAGTTATGTTTGTGTCACTTTAGCATAAAAAAAATTACGCTAAGGCAGCACAAACATTTCATAAATATGGGCCACGATATCTTTCAAAGAAACACCACTCAGGACTTTTCCAGGTACTGAATGTTCAGAAACGTCTAGGATTGGTATGTTTTCCTAGGTGTCAGACAACCCCAGCCCCAGACTTGTGCTTCTGTGCCCCAGTGAGGAGCAAGGTGTGGTTTGGATTTTATATGAAAAACTCCAAAGACGCCTTGGCTCAGGTGTTTGAGTTTCTGTGTCTGAGCCCTACCAAGGAGCCAGGCACTATTTCTGAGGCTGAGAAAAAATCCAAACAGCAGCACTTTCAAATACCATGCATCAGAGGTTAGACAAACACATTTTAATGATGGTGTCCTCATTGTTGCACTAAAATGGTTAGTCACGTATTTCTAGCTCTGAGGAGCGCTAGAAGGTGCTACAGGCTCCTCTATGGGATACTGGAATTTAAACAAAGAAGTCAGCACACTTTGTGTGTGCTTCTGCATCATGCAATAAGGATCCAGGCCCAGGTCGTGGTGAAGTGACTAGTTGCTATGATGACCAATGGTGCTCAAACAATTTTTAAAGTGGGGATGCTGGCCAATAACATCACCTCAGGAAATGCATAGAGGATTGCTGACATCATTCTTGGAAATACAAAAATGATACCAAAAGAAAAACATTTGAAGGGCCTCTTTATTGCTCATTCGCCATCTAAAGTATTTCAAGTTTTAGGGGGATGCTGCAAGCACCTCCATACACCTAGATCCAGCCCCACTTATAGTGACTGCCTGGGCCTGTCTAACCTGGTAATAGAATAAATTCATCTTTAAGAGCACTGGCAGATGACCTCTCCAAAGCAGCTAGTATTAGAGCACCATCCCAGCCCTGGCCCGCCAGGCCTGGCCTCTCTGCCTCAGTCTACAATCAACCTCTTACATGGCCCTAGCCCAGGTTAAAGACGTCCTAGCTCAGTCTGCCTTTCACTGGGTAGCAATTAATTATTGGTCTAGGTGAACTAGTTCAACACTGAGAATATTACAACTTAACTTATGACTGGTATTGAATTCTTCCAGGTTGTTGGCAGCTGTGTGTGATTTCTTCAATACTGGATATAGGCCCTCTGCAAGGTCCAGAAAACCCACTCTTTCCATCCCAAAGAAACTTCACCTTATATGAATAGACCTCATTATGGGTTTTGTTACCTCGCTAAACATAGTGGTGATAATATTTCTTTGGTTGACAGAGCTGACAGCGATCCTTCAAGTGACTTACTTCTGTGAAGGAAGTCTGCTACAATGCTTTATGTTAAGGTAATATCCTCTATTTCTTTGTGCTAGGCAGAGGTTGATGCTGTTGCATTCGATGAACAGTTGGATTGCTTGTCTTCATGACACCTTTCTTTTCATATTCCTCATCTTGTCCTATCCGGTAAGGTTCTCCTGCCTCAGCATTTAAAAGTAGTATGGTTCCTATCATGTTATAGCCAAATGTCTTGATTTTACCTTAAAGCTTTGCTTTTAACTTTCTAGTATCTCCTACTTACTCTATAATAGGGGTTATTGCTTTATCCACGCTACCAACTGTAGTTGTGTCCAACTTTGTTTATGAATGTGTTCATTTTATAGTCATCCAGCTCTAACCACTTGTAAATTAATTATCTTATATGATTTTAATATGAAAGCAGATGACACTATGGGCCTCATTACGACCCTGGCGGTCATAGACCGCCAGGGTGGAGGCCGGATGTAGCACCGCCAATAGGCTGGCGGTGCTACATCAGGTCTCCCAGCCGGGTCTGGTTTCCGACCCCCTTCCCGCCAGCCTGTTCCTGGTGGTGTACACCACCAGGAAGAGGCTGGCGGGAACGGGTGTCGTGGGGCCCCTGGGGGCCCCTGCACTGCCCATGCCACTGGCTTTGCAGACACTGAAAATCGCGACAGGTGCCACTGCACCCATCGAACCCCTGCAAATCCGCCGGCTCCATTCGGAGCCGGCTTCCTCTTTGCAGGGGCTTTCCCGCTGGGCCGGCGGGCGATCCTTTGAAGACCGCCCGCCGGCCTAGCGGGAAAGTTGTAATGGTCGACGCGGTCATTTGACCGCGGGTGGTGTTTGGGCGGTTTCCGCCCGGCGGGCGCCACCCGCCGCCCACCGGGGTCGGAATGACCCCCTATATCCCCATCCACATGATGCCTCATTGATTTCGGTTATGTATTGGACTTAACACAACAGACTACTTTCCCCATTCAGCAGGTTAGATACTCTATCGATTTGATTTGATTCTTGACAATTTCTAATTTTGTGACTCACCTTGGTAAATGGTCTTAGTCACCAATTGATTATTTGTAATTTTGTATTTCTTTCTGGCTCTGATTTGCTTAAGAACATTTGTGTTTAACATCTCAATTAAAACTATACTAAGGTCACCTCTGCTATCATGAGGTCTATACTCTTATTTGAGAAGCTGACTTCTACATGCAAATATGGAATTCTCTTTGAGGAACACTAATATTTAGATCGCTAATGCTCCAGATGAGGTTGCTCCCACTTAAGAAAGCAACATCTGTTAGGAAAACATCATCAGCCCACTGGTACACTGATGCACTAAGAGAAGCAAAAAAGTTGTGTAAACTGCTTGGAAGACTCAGGTGCAAGGAGTATTCTTCATGAGGCACAGGACAGTTTACGTGCACCTTATGAAAATGAGGTAGCTTTAGTGGCAGTCATGAACCATCTACGAATGATCGAAGATGAGAGTGCCCTCATTTTGTTGACTCTCTCAGCTGCTTTTGGCTTCATGTCTCACTTAGGTCCTAATTTAAGAGGGCCTAGCTCCACTTTAGCGCCGCCTTAGACTAATTTTTTTATGCTAAGGTGGTGCTAAGGTGCCCTTTTCCCTGTGCCATATTTACAAAGTGACGCAATGCATGCATTGCGCCACTTTGTAACCCTTTGTGCTATATTATACCTGCACCAGGCATAATGAATGCAAAGTGGGCGTTCCACCGTTAGGGGGGCCAAAAAATGGCAGAAAGAAATCTAAGAGACTTCTTTGCATAATTTTTTTTGGCACTTTTAACACCTGCTCAGAGCAGGAGTTAAAATGAGGTCCACCATTGATTACAATGGGCCTCAATGGGCTTTGCAGGATTAGTGTCAACATTTTTCATGCTAATCCTGCAAAACTCTGAACTAACGTCCAAAATTTGGACGTTAGTTGCCTAACTATCTCCATGGTGCACCATATCTTTGATACGGTGCACACATGGTGGGGCTAGGAGGCCGCTATGAGACGCACGAAATGCAACACTTTTCTTTTCTTAAACCTGGCTCCTAGTCCAGTTATCCCAAACTGCAGGAGGCCAGTATCAGATCAAAAGCGCTCAGCTGGATGCGCTCTTCTTTCAAAGCACTAATTCAGGCGGTTTCCATTCTCTTTGATATCCCTCCATTTTGCATGCTTGACTATGGTGTTTCTTTGGGTTTCTTATTTATCACCACGTTCTTTAACATCTACTATTCCTGATTGTGAATCTGATTAGAACTTTTGATCTGAAGTTCAGGGCTTAAGCTGATGACATCCAGATCATCCTCAGACTTGATGGGAACTTACGTTCAGCACAAGGAAACTTTCGGTCTGGCCACCAGGAAGAAGCATCATGAATGACCAATGATTTCCTGAGGCATAACTCTGATAAAGCAAATATGCTGGTTATACGGAACGTTTCTTTAAAGATGGTTTCATGTCCTTGTTTCTTGGTTTTTCTTCTGTTCTTGCAGCTTCAGTATGCAACCAGGTTTTATTTTGACTAAATTGGACTTACACCCAAATTGTTAAAGTCATGATCACGTCATCTTGTTTTTTCCACTTCAAATGTCTGAAGAAAAAAATCAAAGACTTCTTATTAACTCTTGGTCATGGCCTTTTGATCTATTGTGAGTTCGTGCCTTGATTATTGCAATGCGCTTTTCCTAACTGTCCCTAAGAATCAGCTTAAAAAATGATGGCCTCTCACACAGCACAATGCAATACCCAAAGTTGCTGCTCTGCATTTCATGACAGGGAGCGAGCATGGATGCTTGTTGTTTCCGGTGCCAAGCACCAGCACTTATTTTTGAGGGCCGACACTTATTTTTTTGTCTCAAGCATTTACTGCGAGCAAAAGGTACATATGTGAAAGATGGAGGAAGAGAACAACAAAAAAGCGTCACAGTGGGAGAAAGCAGAAAGCTGCAAGAGCGAGCTGAAGGGCTAGGGAGTGGCTTTAAATGGATTGAAGAGGACCGAGATGGCTTCAGGATTATGCTGCCTCAGTATTCAGTGTTCGCACATTAATTGCAGCAGCCGGGTGCTTAAGAGGAGGACTTTGGGCACGGCACGTTTTTATTTACAAATTAAGCACTGGTGTCTTCATAAGGCTAGCATACGTCTTGTACTAGAAAGAGACCTTTCCAGTACAAAATACGAGGACTAGACAAACTGTGAAGCTTTTCCTACTTTGTATTTGTGCTGTACTGCGCAGCACACATGCAAAGTAAGAAAAGAAATGAGAAAAAACATTTTTCGCCTTTTAACGCCTGCTTTCAAGTGGCATTATTTTTTGACACAAAATTCTGTTTACTACTGTTAGTAGCTAGAGTTTTGCATCACAAACCATAAATGCTTAACAGAAACCCCCCTCCCAGTGCAAAGTAACACAAGCATTGCAATACAACGGGTCTCGCGTTTGTTCATGTTAGAGCTGATAGCGTTGTAAACTCCTAACCCGACTTTTCACCTATCGGGCAAAAGTGCATTTATATACATAACCTGAAAAAGTGCAATTAACTATGTAAATCGCTCGACTTCTGCCAAGCGAGATCGCACTCGTAAATTAGAGAAAAAGAAGTCCACGAGCCCGATGGAAAACAGCGAGACTTGCGTGTTTTCTGTACTTGGTCGCTGCGCTCGAGGAGGGCTAGCCACCAGAAAAGGCATGACATATGCGTGCTTTCGACTAATGAAAGCAAGCAGATTTTATTAGGCAAGCCCACGAACCGATAAAAAACACTGACGTGAGGTTGACAGGGCTCCGAGCCCTTTTCTGAATACTAAAGAGTCTCGCTGAGATATGCATGCGCGAGCGCATGCAATGCGGGCTCGACCCTAAAAAAGCAGTGTTTCCCGCTGGTTTACGTTACTTTTTCTTACAAACCAATGCAAATACTAAAAAAAGGATTTTTGGGTCGGGGTTGCATTAAAAAAGTGATGCAAACCCAATGAAAACCCTTTGTAAATCTGGGCCTACTACTTATTTGGAATTTATCAAAACTTTTTATTGGTTTACCTTGCTGGGTTCCTATTGCTCAGTATCTTATACATCTTAACTACCTACCGAAAAAAAATGTTTATGCATTAAATAATCTTTATTTACCACTTTATCTATTCTCTCTGCCCATTCCTGCTTATTAGTTCCTCCTGAGGTTCACAGTTTTAGGGCTGCTGGAGTTTTTTTTTTCATTTGCACCTACAGAAGTTTGGAACTCTCACTCCTGGCACATCGTCTCTGACAACATTGTGTTTTTAAAATCATTGAAAATTTTCTTATTCTCCTACTAATGTAATTTGGCATACTAGATACTACTGTTTTGGACCTCTTGTGCCAGCATAGCAGTTTGGAAGATGGAGCTATGGCGAAGAATAGTGGACAGGGTCAACGCAGTGGGAGAGCACCCAAGAAATAGGGATGACATCAGGAAGAGGTGGAACGACCTACGGGGGAAGGTGCGTTCCGTGGTCTCAAGACACCACATAGCGGTTCAGCGGACTGGCGGCGGACCCCCACCTCCTCCCCCACAACTAACAACATGGGAGGAGCAGATCTTGGCGATTCTGCATCCTGATGGCCTCGCAGGAGTAGATGGAGGAATGGACTCTGGTAAGTAAAATCTTAACTATTACATCCCCCACCCTACTTGCATGCTATCACATACCCCCACCCTCACCCTCACCCCCATCACTCCAACTCCTCTCAAATGCCCCAACATCACAAACCACACATCCTAACACCAAGCCCTGCATGCAACAACAAAGCATGGACACACATTACCAAAGCATGGCCACTGCACATACCCAAACACCCCCCTAAACCACCATCACACAAGGATCCACACAGGAATGCTAGCTCTGGGGTACACGGTCACCCACCCATTGCAAACCATGCCACACACAGATGTAATAAACATCCTTTTATACCCCTGCAGGACCCCTACCCAACATCACCGGACAGGAGTGTCCACACATGTCCACATCACCAACAGAAGAGGCCCACAGTGATGACAGCAGCTCTATCCAACTGCATCTAGATGACCAGCCTGGCCCATCGGGGACCTCGGGACAGTTGATTCCCCTGACACAGTCACAGGGCACCACAGAGCTTCCCCCCTCTGGAAACACCAGCACAGCACCCACCCAGCGGGCCCATACCTCTGTACCCAGGACACGTCAATCAGCAGTGTGTCCACCACTACAGGGAACCCAGGCTAACCCACCACCCCAACAACAACAGGGACCTGGGGGCAGTGGCAGTGGGCACACGGTCCAGGGGACGGAGGCCCAGGAACACAGGGGAACTGGGAGGGCTGCTGTGTGACAGGGGGAGGACAGGCCAAGGGAACCCATTCTCCACGAGGCCCTCTCCAACATCATGGGAGCCTACCACCATTCCCAGGAGACGATGGCAACGGTACTGGCCAAGTTTCAGGAGACCCAGCGACTGCAGGAGGAACAGTATTTGGGCTTCAGGGATGAACTCAGATCCATCAATTCCACCCTGGGCACCATCGTAAGGGTGCTGAAGGAAGTCCTCAACACCAGGAGGGACACTGTGGCACACCAAGGGGCCCCTGACACTAGCCTGGACGATGAACTGCCAACCACCTCCGCTGGCGCTAGTGGACAGGAGGCACTGCCACGCCACGCCACCACACCAGCACCCCACCCCCTGCAGAGGGTGAACCACCCCGCAAATGGTCCCTGAGATCCAGGACAAAGACTGAGAATGATGCCAAGAACCCCACCAAGAAATGAGACCACCCTGAATGTCATCCTTCTGTCCCACTTTATCACCCTGTCCATATTCAAACTGCCCCAGCTCCACTTCCTATGCCCATTTGGGCAATGCACCTGTGAGACTAATAGACATGGACATTCCTCCACCATCACCCCTGACCATTATACAACCCCCTCCACTATTGAGCACTTAAATAAACACCCTTAAAGCACAAAACAATCTGGTGTCAGTCTGTGATTTTGAAATAGTGTATTAGCAATTACAGTGTCAAAATGCTCTCTGAAATGTAATGTCAACATACCTATGTCACACAGCACTAGTCCATGAGGAAACAAAGCAGATGTCACACAGTGGGACCCACATCTGTGAAATCGTAAGGGAAAGTGACAACTCAGTGACATCACACTGGGTGAAAATGACAGACAGTTGAGAGGTAGTAGTGTTAAAGTACATGTAGTAAGCAGGTTTGTATTCTTACCTGTGTCTCACTGGAAATATTGCCGGATCACCGAGTTCCTGTTGTCGATGTCCTCTTCTTCTGCTTCCTCGTCTTCACTATCCACAGGCTCCACAGCGGCAACAACACCGCCATCTGGACCATCCTCCTGCAGAAATGGCACCTGTTGTCGCAAAGCTAAGTTGTGAAGCATACAGCAGGCCACGATGATCTGGCACACCTTCTTTTGTGAGTAGAATAGGGATCCACTTGTCATATGGAGGCACCTGAACCAAGCCTGTAGGTGATGATCACATGTCTTTCCTCCATTGTCGACAGGTCCACCAGCGGTCTGTACACCGGAGGATGCCGCCATCTCCTCACATGTCCCAGCGGACGGTGCCTATGAAGGACAACAGCGAGCACAGAGTCAACCAACTCAGAGGTACGTACCCACAGCTTACACAGAACACGAATCATAATCCGAAATTTGGCCTATATGAGTGTTGAGGCAAGGCCTAGGTATGTGTGACGCAGTTAAAAATTAAGCCAGGTTGGCCCCTGAAATGGCGGCTGCCTGACCTGTAAAGTGGGACAATGGGATGTGAGGTAACTGCGCTGGCGTTGTACACCGTCGCGGTAGGCAGTCGAAGACTGCAGCGCAATTCTGCATTGGTTAACATTGGACCCTATGGGTCCCAGGAGCCAATGACAATGTATGCCGGCGGTGACGGTACGCACCGCCGCGGACGTGACCACCATTTTCTATCTGTTCAATCGCTCAATACCTGATTTTCAACAGGAGAGGACCTACACGGCAAGTGCTGCTGTGACCTTGGTCTGGAAGAGACAATGGCTCGTGCTTCTGGGGAAAGGGCCCCTGCCTTCACATCGGAGGAGTTGGAGAAACTCGTGGATGGGGTCCTCCCCCAGTACAAGCTACTCTACGATCCTCCAGACAAACAGGTAAGTACACTGGGAGCATGCTGTATGGGCTATGCCTGTGTGGAGTGGGGTGGATGAAAGATGGGGGGGGGAGATTGAGGCGTGCATGAAATGATGGTGAGTGCATGTGCCCCATGGCAAGGGTAGGGATGGGGGCCAATGACTGTGACAGTGCAGTTGGTAATAACTTCTCTTTTCCCTCTGTACAATTCATGTAGGTCAGCGCCCATCAGAAAAAGGATATTTGGCGTGCCATCGCCAAGGACGTCTGGACCCTGGGGGTCTACCACAGACGGAGCGCCCACTGCATATGAGATGGGAGGACATTCGCCGCTGGAGCAAGAAGACAGCGGAGGCCCAGCTGGGGATGGCCTCCCAACGTGGGAGGGGTGCCCGTCGCACCATGACCCCCCTGATGTTCAGGATCCTGGCGGTGGCGTACCCGGAGTTGGATGGGTGCTTGAGGGCATCACAGCAGCCACAAGGGGGTGAGTACACTCTCATTCTGCTGATTTTGCGCGCAGTGGAGGTGTCTGGGTGGGGGAGGTGGGCTGTGGGTTTCCCTAGGCCAGGGCGAGTGTGCTAGTTAGGTCCCCTTGTTCTGGCAGACCCTGTGGCACCCCACCCCACCTGTGTACAGTGCCAACTACACCTAGTCAGGCTCCGTTGTCATCCATGTGTGCAGATGTCGGCCATAGCCTTGTAGGCCATGTCCCAGGGATTGAACAGTGGAGCTCAAGTGCCCGGCGTAGTGCAGGGGCTTCTGTGTCTGTCGTGTCCGCCAACGGTAGCGGTAATGCATGCACTCAACATGTCTTTTTTCTGTCTTCCCCCCCCTTTTTGTGGTCTCCCTGTTCTTGTGTACATTAGCATCATGAGGCGGAGGAGCAGTGGCACCGGAGCAGGAGGGAGCTGCATCCCACATGGCCCTGGAGGGCGAGACAACGGACTCGGAGTTCACCAGTGGGACGGAGGGCGAGGGGAGCTCCACGGCGGGGACAGGAGCTGAGACCAGTGATATGGACTCGTCCTCTGATGGGAGCTCCCTTGTGGTGGCGGCCACATCTGTGCCCCCTGCATCTACAGGTACAGCCGCCACCCCCCCTAACAGCACCGCCCTCCCAGCAGCCCCTCAGCCTTTGCCCCGTGCCCGCTCACCCAGGAGGGTGGCCATCACCTTCGCCCCAGGCACCTCAGCCCCTGCCCCAGTCACCCCTGCTGCCCTCAGTGAGGAGGCCATTGACCTCCTCAGGTCCCTCACTGTTGGGCAGTCTACCATTTTGAATGCCATCCAGGGTGTAAAAAGGCAGTTGCAACAAACAAATGCATTCCTGGAGGGCACTCATTCTGGTCAGGCGGCCCTTCAGCAAGCTTTTCAGACTCTGGCCTCAGCACTGATGGCAGCTATTGTCCCTGTCTCTAGCCTCCCCCCTCCAACTTCCTCCACCCAAACCCAATCCCCTTTACCTCATCCTATCCCAAGCACACCTTCAGACCAGCATTCACGCACGTCAACATACAAGGGAAGCTCTGGCAAACATAAGCACCACACATCCCACAGGCACTCACGCAAGCATCACAGACATGCAGACACACCCACATCCACTGCCTCCACTGTGTCCCCCTCCTCGTCATCTCCCTCCTCCTTCCCAATCTCGTCTCCACACACACCTGCATGCACTCCATCTACAGCCACTACTTCCATCACCAGCACACACACCACCACACCCCGCTCATGTGCAGTCACCACCCCCACTACCATTCACACGTCCCCTGTGTACTCTCCCAGTGTGTCTGTGACGCCACCTCCCAAGATACACAAACATAGGCACAGACCCACCCAAGAGCCATCCACCTCACGACAGCCTCCAGAGCATGCACCTTCACCCAAAGTCACCAAACGAACACCTCCTACAATCACAACCTCTTCCTCCACTCCCAAACCCCCTCCAGCTATCCGTCCCAGTGTTCCCAAGAAACTTTTCCTGTCCAACCTTGAACTTTTTCCCTCACCTCCCCCATCCGTCAGTCTCCTAAGGCCTGACTCTCCAGGCCCTCACCTAGCACCTCAGCCACAACATCTCCGGGACCAGTGGTGCCTGTAGTCACCGGAATCTTGAGTGCACAGGGCAGCAGGGCAGCCAGTGTGGCATGGAGCCACAGAACGGACAGTCCCCCACATGTGAAGCATCAAAAGTTGGCCAGTGCCCGGCGGGAGAGGGGGAAGACTCCAGCCACCAAAGCAGCTCCCAGGGGTACAGGTGGGAGTGTGGAGTCAGCTGCAACACCTTCCAAGGTGGGGAAGGGCCACAAGAAAGTCAGCAAGTCTGGGAAGAGCAGCACGGCGGAGAAGACCTCCATCATCCCCGCAGCCCAGGAGGCCACCGCCATCATCCCCGCTGCCCAGGAGGCCACCGGCACATCCCGCTGCCCAGGAGGCCACCTCCAGCACCAGCCCTGCTGCCCAGGAGGCCACCACCAGCACCAGCCCAGCTGTCCAGAAGGCCACTGCCAGCACCAGCCCAGCTGCCCAGGACAGGACCGTCAGCACCAGCCCTGCTGGGCCAGACAGGACCGCCAGCACAGCCCCGCTGGGCCAGACAGGACCGCCACACCAGCCCTGCTGGGCCAGACAGGACCGCCAGCCCCGCTGGGCCAGACAGGACCGCCAGCAGCTGAGTCACTGCCAAGGACCCCGCCGCCACAAGCACCGCTGAGCAGGACACCGCCGCAACAAACACCGCTGAACAGGACACCGCCACCACAAGCACAGCTGAACAGGACACTGCCGCCACAAGCACCGCTGAATAGGGCACCGCCGCCACAAGCACTGCTGCCAAGGACACCCCCGCAACAAGCACCGCTGCCAAGGACACGGCCACCACAAGCACCGCTGAACAGGACACTGCCGCCACAAGCACCGCTGAACAGGACACCGCCGCCACAAGCACCGCTGCCAAGGACACCACCGCAACAAGCACCGCTGCCAAGGACACCGCCGCCACAAGCACCGCTGCCAAGGACACCGCTGCAACAAGCACTGCTGGCCCATGAGCGCCAAGGGCACTGACGCTACTGAGTCCGTCACAAGCAGGATGAAGCACTCTGGGCACAAGGCCCCCTCCAGAACCAGTGGAGAGATACATCCACTACCTCTTTCCTTGTAAGGAAGAAGCACTCTGGGCACAAGGCCCCCTCCAGAACCAGTGGAGAGATACATCCACTACCTCTGTCCTTGGCAGGATGAAGTACTCTGGGCACAAGGCCCCTTCCAGAACCAGTGGAGAGATACATCCACTACCTTTGTCCTTGGCAGGATGAAGCACTCTGGGCAGAAAGAACCCTCCAGAACCAGTGGAGAGATACACCCACTACCTCTGTCCTTGGCAGGATGAAGCACTCTTAGCACAAGGCCCCCTCCAGAACCAGTGGAGAGATACATCCACTACCTGTGTCCTTGGCAGGATGAAGCACTCTGGGCACAAGGCCCCCTCCAGAACCAGTGGAGAGATACATCCACTACCTTTGTCCTTGGCAGGATGAAGCACTCTGGGCAGAAAGAACCCTCCAGAACCAGTGGAGAGATACACCCACTACCTCTGTCCTTGGCAGGATGAAGCACTCTTGGCACAAGGCCCCCTCCAGAACCAGTGGAGAGATACATCCACTACCTCTGTCCATGTAAGGAAGAAGCACTCTGGGCACAAGGCCCCCTCCAGAACCAGTGGAGAGATACATCCACTACTTCTGTCCTTGGCAGGATGAAGCACTCTGGGCACAAGGCCCCCTCCAGAACCAGTGGAGAAAGGCTTCCACCTGAGAGACCGTGGCTTTGCACTCCCCAGGATGAAGCAGTGGGCAACCCAGCCACTGGAGAGACTTGAGAGACTGTGGCTTTGCACTTCCCAGGATGCAGCAGTGGGCAACCCACCCACCTGAGAGACTTGAGAGACTGTGGCTTTGCACTCCCCAGGATAAAGCAGTAGGCATCCCACCCACTGGAGAGACTTGAGAGACAGTGGCCTTGCACTCCCCAGGATAATGCAGTGGGCAACCCACCCACTGTAGAGACTTGAGAGACTGTGGCTTTGCACTCCTCAGGATAATGCAGTGGGCAACCCACCCGCCTGAGAGACTTGAGAGACTGTGGCTTTGCACTCCCCAGGATAAAGCAGTGGGCATCCCACCCACTGGAGAGACTTGAGAGACTGTGGCTTTGCACTCCCCAGGATAATGCAGTGGGCAACCCACTCAGTGTAGAGACTTGAGAGACTGTGGCTTTGCACTCTCCAGGATGGAACAGTGGGCATGTGGCCCCCTCGTGGATTTGGCGTTGTGCACTCAACCGGCTGAGGTGCCTGTTTTATTGCTATCTGATGCCCCTGCAGTGTTCTCTCCGTCATGTTCGGTGATTGAGTGTGGGCCTCGCCCATGCCGTGTGTGCCCAGTGTTCCACGGACTTCAATGGAGCACTACCTGGACTACTATTCTTGGTGTATATATTTGTTAATAGTGTATATATATTTTTGGGTCCTGGATTTTAATATATTACAATGGTTACACTCATTTGCTTTTGTCTTTGCATTCTTCTGGAGGTTTGGGGGGTGTAACTCTAATGTATCATGCTGTATTAGCGTGTGTGTTGTAGTGGGTGAGGGTGGGGGTGGGGGTGTTGCTTGTGTGTGTCCCTGTTTTTTCCCTCCCCCCTCCCCTGTGTCGTAGGTACAGTACTCACCGTTGTCTTCACCGCCGGCGTTCGTGCTCCTGGTAGAGGAGCAAGAAGATGAGGGCTGGCAGGATCTGGAGCTCGGGTTCCATGGCATCTGGATTCCTCGTGGGGTGCGTAGAGGTGAGCGTTTTCCCTTCGAAGTCCTGTTTCCGCCGGGTTTTTGTTCGCGGTGAATCCGCCCCGGAAAAAGTGGCGGATTCGTAGGTTGTGATACTAAGGGCGGTACATTTTCCTCTGCCTGTCTGTTGGCAGTGACCGAAATGTAGAAGGCTGGACTGGCTTGTAGTGAGTACCAAGGGGTACTGACACCTTGCACCAGGCCCAGGCATCCCTTATTAGTGTATAGGGGTGTCTAGCAGCTTAGGCTGATAGAAAAGGTAGCTTAGCAGAGCAGCTTAGGCTGAACTAGGAGATGAGTGAAGCTCCTACAGTACCACTAGTGTCATATGCACAATATCATAAGAAAACACAATACACAGATACACTAAAAATAAAGGTAGTTTATTTTTATGACAATATGCCAAAAGTATCTCAGTGAGTACCCTCCGTGTGAGGATAGCAAATATACACAAGATATATGTACACAATACCAAAATATGCAGTAATAGCAATAGAAAACAGTGCAAACAATGTATAGTCACAATAGAATGCAATGGGGGCACATAGGGATAGGGGCAACACAAACCATATACTCTAGAAGTGGAATGCGAACCACGATTGGACCCCAAACCTATGTGACCTTGTAGAGGGTCGCTGGGACTGTAAGAGAACAGTGAGGGTTAGAAAAATAGCCCACCCCAGGACCCTGAAAAGTGAGTGCAAAGTGCACTAAAGGTCCCCAAAGAGCACAGAAGTTGTGATAGGGGAATTCTGCGGGAAAGACCAAAACCAGCAATGCAACAACGATGGATTTCCAGACGAGGATACCTGTGGAACAAGGGGACCAAGTCCAAAAGTCACGATCAAGTCGAGAGTGGGCAGATGCCCAGGAAATGCCAGCTGTGGGTGCAAAGAAGCTGCTACTGGACAGTAGAAGCTGAGGTTTCTGCAAGAACGACAAGGGCTAGAAACTTCCCCTTTGGATGACAGATGTCCCACGTTGTGAAGAGTCGTGCAAAAGTGTTTTCCTGCGGAAAGACAATAAACAAGCCTTGCTAGCTGCAAAGCTCACGGTTAAGGTTTTTGGATGCTGCTGTGGCCCAGGAGGGACCAGGATGTCGCCAATTGCGTGAGGGGACAGAGGAGGCATCCAGCAAGACAAAGAGCCCTCTCAGAAGCAGGCAGCACCCACAGCAGTGCCAGAACAGGCACTATGAAGTGGAGTGAAACGGTGCTCACCTGAAGTTGCACAAGAGAGTCCCACGCCGCCGGAGGACAACTCAGGAGGTCGTGCAATGCAGGTTAGAGTGCCATGGACCCAGGCTTGGTTGTGTACAAAGGAAATCTTCCTGGAGTGCACAGGAGCCGGAGTAGCTGCAAAACACGCGGTTCCCAGCAATGCAGTCTGGCGTGGGGAGGCAAGAACTTACCTCCACCAAACTTGGACTGAAGAGTCACTGGACTGTGGGAGTCACTTGGACAGAGTTGCTGAGTTCAAGGGACCTCGCTCATCGTGCTGAGAGGAGACCCAGAGGACCAGTGATGCAGTTTTTTGGTGCCTGCGGTTGCAGGGGGGGAGAATCCGTCGACCCACGGGAGATTTCTTCGGAGCTTCTAGTGCAGAGAGGAGGCAGACTACCCCCACAGCATGCACCACCAGGAAAACAGTCGAGAAGGCGGCAGGATCAGCGTTACAGTGTCGCAGTAGTCGTCTTCGCTACTTTGTTGCAGTTTTGCAGGCTTCCAGCGCGGTCAGCAGTCGATTCCTTGGCAGAAGGTGAAGAGAGAGATGCAGAGGAACTCTGATGAGCTCTTGCATTCGTTATCTAAGGAATTCCCCAAAACAGAGACTCTAAATAGCCAGAAAAGAGGGTTTGGCTACTTAGGAGAGAGGATAGGCTAGCAACACCTGAAGGAGCCTATCAGAAGGAGTCTCTGACGTCACCTGCTGGCCCTGGCCACTCAGAGCAGTCCAGTGTGCCAGCAGCACCTCTGTTTCCAAGATGGCAGAGGTCTGGAGCACACTGGAGGAGCTCTGGGCACCTCCCAGGGGAGGTGCAGGTCAGGGGAGTGGTCACTCCCCTTTCCTTTGTCCAGTTTCACGCCAGAGCAGGGCTGAGGGGTCCCTGAACCGGTGTAGACTGGCTTATGCAGAAATGGGCACCATCTGTGCCCATGAAAGCATTTCCAGAGGCTGGGGGAGGCTACTCCTCCCCAGCCCTGACACCTTTTTCCAAAGGGAGAGGGTGTAACACCCTCTCTCTGAGGAAGTCCTTTGTTCTGCCTTCCTGGGCCAAGCCTGGCTGGACCCCAGGAGGGCAGAAACCTGTCTGAGGGGTTGGCAGCAGCAGCAGCTGCAGTGAAACCCCTGAAAAGGCAGTTTGGCAGTACCCAGGTCTGTGCTAGAGACCTGTGGGATCATGGGATTGTGCCAACAATGCCAGGATGGCATTGAGGGGGCAGTTCCATGATCATAGACATGTTACATGGCCATATTCGGAGTTACCATTGTGAAGCTACACATAGGTAGTGACCTATATGTAGTGCACGCTTGTAATGGTGTCCCCGCACTCACAAAGTCTGGGGAATTGGCCCTGAACAATGTGGGGGCACCTTGGCTAGTGCCAGGGTGCCCACACACTAAGTAACTTAGCACCCAACCTTTACCAGGTAAAGGTTAGACAAATAGGTGACTTATAAGTTCCTTAAGTGCAGTGTAAAATGGCTGTGAAATAACGTGGATGTTATTTCACTCAGGTTGTAGTGGCAGGCCTGTGTAAGAATTGTCATAGCTCCCTATGGGTGGCAAAAGAAATGCTGCAGCCCATAGGGATCTCCTGGAACCCCAATACCCTGGGTACCTCAGTACCATATACTAGGGAATTATAAGGGTGTTCCAGTATGCCAATGTAAATTGGTGAAATTGGTCACTAGCCTGTTAGTTACAATTTGGAAAGAAATGAGAGAGCATAACCACTGAGGTTCTGATTAGCAGAGCCTCAGTGAGACAGTTAGTCATAACACAGGTAAGACATACAGGGCACACTTATGAGCACTGGGGCCCTGGCTGGCAGGGTCCCAGTGACACATACAACTAAAACAACATATATACAGTGAAATATGGGGGTAAAATGCCAGGCAAGATGGTACTTTCCTACACAACCCCCCCCAAACGAAGGACAATAAGACTAGCCATGACCTGATGAGTCTTCATTGTCTAAGTGGAAATATCTGGAGAGTCCATCTGCATTGGAGTGGGTACTCCCAGGTCTATGTTCCACTGTATAATCCATTCCCTGTAGGGATATGGACCACCTCAATAATTTAGGGTTTTCACCTTTCATTTGTTTTAGCCAAAGTAGAGGTTTGTGGTCTGTCTGAACAATGAAGTGAGTGCCAAACAGGTATGGCCTCAACTTCTTCAGTGCCCAGACCACAGCAAAGGCCTCCCTCTCTATGGCAGACCAACGCTTTTCTCTAGGGGTCAACCTTCTGCTGATAAAAGCAACAGGTTGATCCTGGCCCTCAGAATTAAGTTGTGATAAGACTGCCCCTACCCCTAATTCAGATGCATCAGTTTGGACAATGATTTTTTTTGAGTAACAGGGGCTTTTCAGGACAGGTGCAGAGCACATGGCCTGCTTCTGCTCCTCAAAAGCTTTCTGACAGCTAGCTGTCCACAATACCTTTTTAGGCATTTTCTTTGATGTGAGGTCATTAAGAGGGGCTGCAATGGAGCCATAGTTCTTTATGAACCTCCTATAGTACCCAGTGAGGCCTAAGAAGGCTCTCACCTGGGTCTGAGTTGTAGGGGGAACCCAATCTATAATAGTTTGGATTTTCCCCTGAAGTGGTGCAATCTGTTCTCCACCTACCAGGTGTCCCAGATAAACCACTTTCCCCTGCCCTATCTGGCACTTTGAAGCCTTGATAGTGAGGCCTGCCTTTTGCAGGGCCTCCAAAACTTTCCATAGGTGGACCAGGTGATCATCCCAGCTGGAGCTAAAGACAGCTATATCATCTAGATATGCTGCACTAAAAGCTTCCAGCCCTTGCAGGACTGTATTCACCAACCTCTGAAAAGTGGCAGGTGCATTTTTCAATCCAAAAGGCATTACTGTGAATTGGTAATGGCCTCCAATGGTTGAAAATGCAGTTCTTACTTTTGCATCTTCTGATAATTTGATCTGCCAATACCCTGCAGTCAAATCAAAAGTGCTTAGATACATGGCAGATGCTAGTGTATCTATTAGCTCATCTGCCCTGGGTATAGGGTGAGCATCAGTTTTGGTTACCCGGTTGAGACCTCTGTAGTCGACACAAAACCTCATTTCCTTCTTTCCATCCTTGGAATGAGGTTTTGGTACAAGTACCACAGGAGAGGCCCATGGACTTTCAGAGTGCTCAACCACTCCTAGTTCAAGCATTTTCTGCACCTCTTGCTTTATGCAGTCTCTGACATGGTCAGGCTGCCTATTGATCTTACTTTTGACAGGCAAGCTGTCTCCAGTATCTATAGTGTGCTCACACCAAGAAGTGGTACCTGGCACAGTAGAGAAGAGTTCAGAAAACTGACCTAGGAGATTTACGCAGTGGTCTTTCTGCTCAGCAGTAAGACAATCTGCCAAAACTACACCTTCCACTAGAGCATCTTGTTCTGTGGAAGAGAAGAGATCAGGTAGAGGGTCACTCTCTTCTTCCTGTCCCTCATCTGTTGCCATGAGCAGGGTGAGATCAGCCCTGTCATAGTAGGGTTTCAGGCGATTGACATGGAGCACCCTAAGGGGACTCCTGGCAGTGCCTAAGTCAACTAAGTAGGTGACTTCACCCTTCTTCTCAACAATTATGTGGGGTCCACTCCATTTGTCTTGGAGTGCTCTTGGGGCCACAGGCTCCAAGATCCACACTTTCTGCCCTGGTTGGTACTGAAACAAAACAGCCTTCTGGTCATGCCATTGCTTTTGGAGCTCTTAGCTGGCCTGAAGGTTTTTACTGCCCTTTTTCATGTACTCAGCCATCCTTGATCTGAGGCCAAGTACATAGTCCACTATGTCTTGCTTTGGAGCTTTTAAAGGTTGTTCCCAACCCTACTTAACAAGTGTTAGAGGACCTCTCACAGGGTGACCAAATAGAAGTTCAAAGGGGCTGAAGCCCACTCCTTTTTGGGGTACCTCCCTGTAAGCAAAAAGGAGGCAAGGTAACAGGATATCCCATCTCCTGCGGAGTTTTTCAGGGAGTCCCATAATCATACCTTTGAGAGTTTTGTTAAATCTCTCCACCAGTCCATTTGTTTGTGGATGATAGGGTGTGGTGAACTTGTATGTAACACCACACTCCTTCCACATGGCCTTTAAGTAAGCAGACATGAAATTGCTTCCCCTGTCTGATACCACCTCTTTTGGGAATCCCACCCTGGAAAAGATTCCCAGGAGGGCCTTTGCCACTGCAGGAGCTGTAGTGGTCCTTAGAGGAATTGCTTCAGGATATCTGGTGGCATGGTCCACTACCACCAAGATAAACCTATTGCCTGAAGCAGTAGGAGGGTCAAGGGGGCCAACAATGTCATTCCCTACCCTTTCGAAGGGAACCCCAACCATAGGCAGTGGGATAAGGGGTGCCTTTGGAGTGCCACCTGTCTTGCCACTGGCTTGACAGGTTTCACAGGACTTACAAAATTCCTTTGTGTCCTCTGACATTCTAGGCAAATGAAACAAGGGGACAAACCTGTCCCAAGTTTTCATTTGCCCCAAATGTCCAGCTAAGGGAATGTCGTGGGCTAGAGTTAGGAGGAACTTTCTGTACTCCTGAGGAATCACCAATCTCCTGGCAGTTCCAGGTTTTGGATCCCTTGCTTCAGTGTACAAGAGGTTGTTCTCCCAGTAAACTCTGTGAGAGTCACTGACATCCCATTTGCTTGTTTGACAGCTTGCTGCATTAGACCCTCTAGTGTGGGACAGGTATGCTGTGCCACACTCAGCTCCTCCCTGGCAGGCCCCCCTTCACCCAAAAGCTCAGCAGTGTCTGCTTCCAGCTCCTCTGGTGTAGGTTCTGCACAGGGTGGAAATTCTTCTTCCTCAGAAGTAGAATCCACTGTAGAGGGAGGGATAGTAGGTAGTGATTTACTTCTACTAGCCTTAGCTTTAGGGAGTACTTGGTCCATTCTTCCAGGATCCAAGTCACCCTGTCCTTTTTGCTTGTTGGCCTGAGCCCTGGTTAAAGCAAAAATATGCCCTGGAATGCCCAGCATTGCTGCATGGGCCTCCAACTCCACATCTGACCAAGCTGATGTCTCTAAATCATTTCCTAGTAGACAGTCTACAGGTAAATCTGAGGCAACCACAACTTTCTTTGGATCAGTAACCCCCCCCCAGTTGAGATTTACAACAGCCATGGGGTGGCTAAGTGTGTTGTTATGAGCATCGGTTACTTGGTACTGGTGACCAAGTAGGTGTTGTTCAGGGTGGACCAGTTTCTCTATTACCATTGTAACACTGGCACCTGTGTCCCTGTAGGCCTGAACCTCAACACCATTTATTAGGGGTAGTTGCTTGTACTTATCCATGTTAAGGGGACAAGCAACTAAGGTGGCTAAATCAATAGCCCCCTCAGAGACTAACACAGCCTCTGTGGTCTCCCTAACAAGACCAACCCCAACTAAGTTACCAAAAGTGAGCCCAGCTACTCCCTTGGATTGGCTATTAGTAGGTTTGCTCCCACCACCACTGCTATTACTAGGGGCACTAGGTGTAGCAGCAGGGGTTGTAGTGGTAGGAGGCTTGGTGCTTTTCTTTGGACAACTGGGATCTGTTGTCCAATGGCCTTTTATTTTACATAAATAGCACCATGGTTTCTTTTCTTTGTTTTGATTTGAAGAGGATTTGGGCCCACCACCCCCACCAGAGTGTTTTTGTGGGCCTGATGAAGACTCATTTTTAGATTTGTCCCCACCCTTGTAAGAAGACTTACCATCCTTCTTCTTGCCATCTTTGTCACCCCCTGTATGAACTTTTCTGTTCACCCTTGTTCTGACCCATTTGTCTGCCTTCTTTCCCAATTCTTGGGGAGAGGTCAGATCAGAGTCCACCAGGTACTGGTGCAACAAATCAGACACACAATTATTAAGAATATGCTCTCTCAGGATTAAGTTATACAGGCTTTCATAATCAGTAACTTTACTGCCATGTAACCACCCCTCCAAGGCCTTCACTGAATGGTCAACAAAGTCTACCCAGTCTTGTGAAGACTCCTTTTTGGTTTCTCTGAACTTCATCCTGTACTGTTCAGTGGTTAAGCCATAACCATCTAGGAGTGCATTCTTAAGAACTTTGAAATCATTGGCATCACTTTCTTTTACAGTAAGGAGTCTATCCCTACCCTTTCCACTAAATAATAGCCATAGGATAGCAGCCCACTGCCTTTGAGGGACATCCTGTACAACACAGGCCCTCTCAAGTGCAGCAAACCACTTGTTAATGTCATCCCCCTCCTTATAAGGGGGAACTATCTTATGCAGATTCCTAGAATCATGCTCTCTTGCAGGATGACTATTGGGAATACTGCTGCTGCCACCATGGGTTTCTAACCCAATTTTCAGTATTTCTCTTTCTATTTCTAAGGACTGTCTATCTAAATCCAGCTGTCGCTTCTTGAGCTTCAGTCTGGATTGTTCCACTCTCAATCTATTGAGCTCCCTTTCTAACACTCTGTCATCAGGGTGGGTGGGTGGGACATGCCTTGAAACAGAAGTATGGTGAGAATGAACAGAAGGAGACCTGTCCCTAACAGATGGCACTCTAACAGCCTGTCTAACAGAAACAGCACTTCTACTATGATGAGAAGGTATAATCTTACTGTGATGTGAGGCAACACTATTACTGTGATGGGACTCTACATCAGTACCAGCTATGCTAGGTGGTCTGCTAATGGGCAGGCTAGGAAGTTTCCCTTCTAAATCTTTTGCTAGGGGTGCCCCAGGGTCAGATTGGGAACCATCAGCTAATTTCTCAATAGAAGTGCCAACTCTGGTCTTATCTTGTTCAATGAGCATATTAACCAATAGTTCTCTACAGGGATTCTTCCCTACCCCTAAACCTCTTTCAATGCAGAGACTCCTTGCTCCTTTCCAGCTAAGGTGATAATAAACAAGTTTGGACAGATCAACAGTTTGGCCTGTGCCAGACATTTTAGAAAGTGTTTAAGGGATAGAAAAAGTGAGAAAAAGTTTTTCAGAACTTTTTGAAAGACAGAAAAAAAACTTTAAAAACGTTTTAAGAACTTTTTAGAAAGTTTAGAGGTACTTTTCAGCACTTAGAAAGGAAGTGAAAGGAGAAAAGCAAAACTTTTTGGTTAGGTGTACCTACACTGAACTTGTTTTGTATATTTTTCTCTTATGAAAAGTACAATGACAAAAGTGGTAAGTAGTTGCAAAGTACTTATCCCACCGCTGCAAAACCAATGTAGGAGGCTGGACTGGCTTGTAGTAAAAGGTAGCTTAGCAGAGCAGCTTAGGCTGAACTAGGAGACAAGTGAAGCTCCTACAGTACCACTAGTGTCATATGCACAATATCATAAGAAAACACAATACACAGATATACTAAAAATAAAGGTACTTTATTTTTATGACAATATGCCAAAAGTATCTCAGTGAGTATCCTCAGTGTGAGGATAGCAAATATACACAAGATATATGTACACAATACCAAAATATGCAGTAATAGCAATAGAAAACAGTGCAAACAATGTATAGTCACAATAGAATGCAATGGGGGCACATAGGGATAGGGGCAACACAAACCATATACTCTAGAAGTGGAATGCGAACCACGAATGGACCCCAAACCTATGTGACCTTGTAGAGGGTCGCTGGGACTGTAAGAAAACAGTGAGGGTTAGAAAAATAGCCCACCTCAAGACCCTGAAAAGTGAGTGCAAAGTGCACTAAAGTTCCCCAAAGAGCACAGAAGTCGTGATAGGGGAATTCTGCAGGAAAGACCAAAACCAGCAATGCAACAACAATGGATTTCCAGACGAGGATACCTTTGGAACAAGGGGACCAAGTCCAAAAGTCACGATCAAGTCGAGAGTGGGCAGATGCCCAGGAAATGCCAGCTGTGGGTGCAAAGAAGCTGCTACTGGACAGTCGAAGCTGAGGTTTCTGCAAGAACGACAAGGGCTAGAAACTTCCCCTTTGGAGGACGGATGTCCCACGTCGTGAAGAGTCGTGCAGAAGTGTTTTCCTGCGAAAAGACCGTAAACAAGCCTTGCTAGCTGCAAAGCTTGCGGTTAGGGTTTTTGGATGCTGCTGTGGCCCAGGAGGGACCAGGATGTCGCCAATTGCGTGAGGGGGCAGAGGGGGCGTCCAGCAAGACAAGGAGCCCTCTCAGAAGCAGGCAGCACCTGCAGAAGTGCCAGGACAGGCACTACAAAGTGGAGTGAAACGGTGCTCACCTGAAGTTGCACAAGAGAGTCCCACGCCGCCGGAGGACAACTCAGGAGGTCGTGCAATGCAGGTTAGAGTGCCGTGGACCCAGGCTTGGCTGTGCACAAAGGAAATCTTCCTGGAGTGCACAGGAGCCGGAGTAGCTGCAAAACACGCGGTTCCCAGCAATGCAGTCTGGCGTGGGGAGGCAAGGACTTACCTTCACCAAACTTGGACTGAAGAGTCACTGGACAGAGTTGCTGAGTTCAAGGGACCTCGCTCGTCGTGCTGAGAGGAGACCCAGAGGACCGGTGATGCAGTTTTTTGGTGCCTGCGGTTGCAGGGGGGAAGATTCCGTCGACCCACGGGAGATTTCTTCGGAGCTTCTAGTGCAGAGAGGAGGCAGACTACCCCCACAGCATGCACCACCAGGAAAACAGTTGAGAAGGCGGCAGGATCAGCGTTACAGTGTTGCAGTAGTCGTCTTCGCTACTTTGTTGCAGTTTTGCAGGCTTCCAGCGCGGTCAGCAGTCGATTCCTTGGCAGAAGGTGAAGAGAGAGATGCATAGGAACTCTGATGAGCTCTTGCATTCGTTATCTAAGAAATTCCCCAAAGCAGAGACCCTAAATATCCAGAAAAGAGGGTTTGGCTACTTAGGAGAGAGGATAGGTTAGCAACACCTGAAGGAGCCTATCAGAAGGAGTCTCTGACATCACCTGCTGGCCCTGGCCACTCAGAGCAGTCCAGTGTGCCAGCAGCACCTCTGTTTCCAAGATGGCAGAGGTCTGGAGCACACTGGAGGAGCTCTGGGCACCTCCCAGGGGAGGTGCAGGTCAGGGGAGTGGTCACTCCCCTTTCCTTTGTCCAGTTTCGCGCCAGAGCAGGGCTGAGGGGTCCCTGAACCGGTGTAGACTGGCTTATACAGAAATGGGCACCATCTGTGCCCATGAAAGCATTTCCAGAGGCTGGGGGAGGCTACTCCTCCCCAGCCCTGAAACCTTTTTCCAAAGGGAGAAGGTGTAACACCCTCTCTCTGAGGAAGTCCTTTGTTCTGCCTTCCTGGGCCAAGCCTGGCTGGTCCCCAGGAGGGCAGAAACCTGTCTGAGGGGTTGGCAGCAGCTGCAGTGAAACCCCTGAAAAGGCAGTTTGGCAGTACCCGGGTCTGTGCTAGAGACCCGTGGGATCATGGGATTGTGCCAACAATGCCAGGATGGCATTGAGGGGGAAATTCCATGATCATAGACATGTTACATGGCCATATTCGGAGTTACCATTGTGAAGGTACACATAGGTAGTGACCTATATGTAGTGCACGCGTGTAATGGTGTCCCCGCACTCACAAAGTCCGGGGAATTGGCCCTGAACAATGTGGGGGCACCTTGGCTAGTGCCAGGGTGCCCACACATTAAGTAACTTAGCACCCAACCTTTACCAGGTAAAGGTTAGACATATAGGTGACTTATAAGTTACTTAAGTGCAGTGTAAAATGGCTGTGAAATAACGTGGACGTTATTTCACTCAGGCTGCAGTGGCAGGCCTGTGTAAGAATTGTCAGAGCTCCCTATGGGTGGCAAAAGAAATGCTGCAGCCCATAGGGATCTCCTGGAACCCCAATACCCTGGGTACCTCAGTACCATATACTAGGGAATTATAAGGGTGTTCCAGTATGCCAATGTAAATTGGTGAAATTGGTCACTAGCCTGTTAGCGACAATTTGGAAAGAAATGAGAGAGCATAACCACTGAGGTTCTGATTAGCAGAGCCTCAGTGAGACAGTTAGTCATAACACAGGTAACACATAGAGGGCACACTTATGAACAGTGGGGCCCTGGCTGGCAGGGTCCCAGTGACACATACAACTAAAACAACATATATACAGTGAAATATGGGGGTAACATGCCAGGCAAGATGGTACTTTCCTACACCGCTGCACTGTTTATTTGTACCGCCGTGGCGGTCGGAGTGTTAAAGTGGCTGTCTTTGTTGGCAGTTTCCACCACGGTCGTAATTGCAATTTTTTTGCCGCCGGCCTGTTGACGGTCTTACCGCCGCTTTAACACCGACTGCCAGGGTTGTAATGACCACCTATATCCTCTTACATCATAAACTATGTTACAACCATACGTGTAACTGTTGTGATTCTTTCCATCTCTCTGAGGCATGGGTTATATTCCAATGGTATGTGTAGTGGAGAGTGAGTAGATCATGGTACAAAGTAATTTATTGGTGATATTTACAAAGTGATAATATTTGTATAGTGAGACTATGTGTAGAAGTTCTGTAGAATTTGCAGTCTCCTGCGAGCTCCTGCAGCAGTGTTTTGTCGTTCCCCCTCCAAATGTGCTGCATCATTGTTATCCTCCTCCTCATTGGGGACATCTACCTGTTCATCCCAAGAACTATTGGTTCGTATACATATGTTCTACAAGATTGCACATAGCAGTATTATCTTACATACCAGTGGTGAAGCATACACCAGGCTTCCTCCTGTAAGGGTCAGGCACCTCAGCCTTCATTTCAGAAGCCCAACTGTCCTTTCCACCACAATTCGGGTTCTTCTGTGCCCGACATTATATACGCGCTTTTTTACCATTGTGGGATTGCCAAATGGAGTCATCAGCAATTGCTGTATGCCGTAATCTTGGTAGGCTGCAAAGGAATGTGAGAAGATGTGTTAGTAATACTTAATAGAGGTTTGGTATGGTATGTACCTTGGCAGTTGTTAGTTTTACGTGCAGTGGTGACTCAGACTTACTTCTGGTACAGTGTATGTTCCTGTTTTGTGAAATAGTTTTATAGGTCTGTGTTGATTGACATGGCAATCTTGGGTTGTGGCTCATGGACTTGGGGATTGTAATATTCAATCCAAACTGATGATTCACACATTGTAAATATGTGTTGTGTTGTCCTTATTTGTGCCAGTGTCCTATTGTTGGTGGAACCTTCAACTTCCTTGCCCCACGGTGGTGTAATATGTAGAGACACCATGGTAGCCCTATAATGCTAAACTCTGGTCTCCATGTTAAAATATGGCACTACGCATGCAGTGCGACACATAGTGACCCTTTGTGGCAGATGATGTCTGTGCCAGCCATCAAGTGTACTATGGTGTGAATCACACAATTGCAGGATGAGCAATAGCTGGTGCAATGGAATCTCCTAAGTTCCAGTACATGATTTATCACAGATACTTTCAACACATGCACAGTGCAGGCACTGGGAGGAGGCACACCATTCTTTTACATTGGCCCCTATGCATGGTCCATGAAAGGTCAGGTATGTCCTCTATACTCCTACAGGGTCCTACTATGGCATCCATGATCTTTACAGTATTGCACAAACTACGTCATGATGGGCTGTTTCTTGTATAAGGCACACACATAGTGGCATTAGGAGCGCTAAGGAGTGCAGGAGGGTGGCACTGGACGAGGTGCTGCTCGACTTCTCTTCATTCTGCCCCATGGTCTTTCATGGCAAATAATGCTGTATTCCTATGTGTGTGACACAATGCAGCAGACAGGTGAATGAGCACACTACAGGTATGTAAGGTATGTGTAGGTGATATATAATTGGTCATTGTAACACTTGGGTGGCATTTGATATTTGTGCTGCCAGAGGCTTGGACCCCATGACTAATGTGGGTCAGTGCCTATATGTGACTTTTTTTACATTGACATGGCCTATGCCATTCACATTGCTGAGCTATAGATTAGTAGGTGTAATGTGTGTAGGATCTGTATTTAGGTGTCAACCAGAGGACAGTAATAGGGGTTTGGGCCCAGCTTCTGTATGCAAAGGGGAAATAGCTCTATCTGTCTTTACGTGGTGTAACAGTCAGGTTGTGACTGTTTTATGTACATGTGTGTGTATGTGTGTGTGATGTGCAACGATTGCAGTGTAGTGTGGCATGTGGCATATGTGTTGTTGCCTGTATATCTGTGTTCCCCTGCCCATGTGTGTTTAGTGTGGTGTATATCTTGTTTGTCCTACATGGCTGGTGTGTTGTCCGTCTACTGATTGGTATGGTAGCTTATCTACAAGTAGGCCATTGCCATATTGCCCATCCTGGAACCGCCCATTGATGGTGGAATGGCGGAATATGTTGGTATCATGTACGCAGCCAGGGTATTTGGCAAAGATGTTTGAGAAGAGCCCATGGTGGTCCTCAATGGCCTGCACATTTATGGAATGGGTGTGCTTGCAGTTCCTGTGTAGGTGTTCAGTTGCTGCAGGTGGCACTAGTTGGACGTAGGTGCAGTCCATTACACCCCACACATGTGGGAAACCAGCAATTAGATAGAAACCTTTCTTAGTCTCCTGCTGCGGTTGCTGGGTTTCTGGGAAGCATATGTGGTGGGGTGTGAGGAGTATGATTGCTTCCAGAACCTTTGGAAGGAAGACCGAGAAGGATGGCTGGGAGATGCCAGCCACTTGTGCGCCCGTTGACTGAAAAGATGCTGACGCCAGCATATAGCGGACGGCAGGGAGTTTGGTCTTGGGTGGTATATTTGTTGGAGTTGCCACCCTCACAGTGATTTCTAGCACAATGTGGTGCAGCAGGCATCCAATTGACTCTGGGTTCAAACGGTAATTCCTGATGACATCTTGTTCCCTGAGCCCAAGAATAGTTACGCTGTCAAAAGATCCTCTCCCACCTTCTGCCCTGCCTTTGTGGCTGCTGTGGTGGTGTTTGGGGTTGCTGCGGTGGTGTTGGAGGGACGCTGACGTCTGTGGTGTGTGCCAAGCTGGAGCAATAACAGTTCCATGTTGTCCAGGAGGTTGCCAATGCTCCTGTGTGTTTTCTGTTAGTGGTGGTGTGTGGGCCTCTTTTTAACGCCTGGTCTGACCAGGTGGTAAAGTTTGATGAAATGTGCCATTGTATCATTTTTTGGGACCGCTTCCTTTCTGTGTGTTGTTTTTGCGTCAGGGTGTAAATATGGAGCTTGAGGACTAGCGCCAGTTTTTGGAAGGGAACGCCTACTTTCCATTGCATTGTTGCAATACGAAGCAAGGTGGATTGGCTCGCTCAAAAAAAGACGCCAACTCTGATATTTTGACGCTAGAAAGGTCTAGCATCAAAATATTATTATGGTGGTAGGTTTGCCCCACTTCTGCATTAAAAAAATTACACAAAGGTGGCAGAAACTTTTCATAAATATGGGCCTTTGTTTTTCTGTGGAGAGCACATAAGGAAGGTTAGAGTTTTAGACTATGCCAAATAGTTTTGGGTGCCACTGGCACTAGACGATACTGAGGATCATCCTACCAGGTTAATATTGTGGGACACAGAGATGGACTTTGTCTGACAAGACTGAGGCCGCTTCAAGATTTACAAAGACTGAGAGAAAAAACTAAAAGTTAAAAGCATATAGCAATTCAAGGGCTCAACAACTTCATGTGCACTATGCTTGCACTTGGGTGAGCCTTTTGCAAGAAGATGGCCTTCCCCAGAGCAAACAGACCACAGAATATGGTAATAATCCTGAGTAGGATTTGAGGGGAATTAGAGATCTGGCAGATTGTTTTGAATTAATTTAACAGTGTTGAAGTGGATACTGAAGATCATCTGGTTAGCTATTTGGCTCACATATTTTTAGATGCTACAAGAACAGACTTTGATCTATACTTGCAAAAGAAATGAGGCCAATAACAATGACCAAACAGCTGGAAGAAATGGAAATAGACCATAGTCTTAAATGAAGTAAACGTTATTGCTTAGTGGCTTATGTACTTATATTGCATTTGTAAAGCACATCATCCATCAGTAGGTACCTTTTTGCTAAGAAAGTTCCTACTGTGAAAGATTGGCCTAACTACTCATTAGAGTTGGTGAAATAAGTAGACTTTCAAAGATTTTTAAATTGAAAGAGGTAGGGATTCGAGTGAAGCTCAAAAGGCAAAGAATTCCAAAGTTTGGCAGCTGTCACTAAAAAGGTGCAGCCATCTTTTGTGTTGCGACAACTTTGGATCTTGGGTTTCCTGCAGGGCCACGCAGAATTAATTTCATAGACAGTCATAGTGGCTTAAAGATGAATTAGACAGTCACAGTGGCTAAAAGATGAATCTTTGCTTTACAGACAGCCAGTGGAGATCTCAGAAAACAGAACAGGATCAAAACACTGAAGGCGCATTTTCGATCAACTGGAGCCTCCTGTTGTCCATGCCCAGAAGATCTAAAATAACTGAAGTACACTAGCCCAGCCTAGAGGCAATAGATTCATTGACAATCTGTAATTTGGGGGGATTGTAACCCCTTGAGTGCCTGGGGCGAGCTGGTTTTGCTCTCCGTCACGTTTGCCGTGGGCCTCCCACCCCCTCCCCTGTGCAGGGATGAAAGGGGAATAGCTTCCCTTCCCCCCTCACTCCCCCCCAGTGACGTCTGATGACGTCAGTCTGCAATAGTGCGCTGACCTCATCAGAGGTCGCCCGTATCGCTCTGGAAGCTCAGCTTCCAGCGCAATCGGAAGAGAAATGCTTGCATTTTTCTAAAGATCGGGGGTGGGGGTAGGCAGAGAGACATGAAAGGAAAGGCCTTTCCTTTCATGTCTTTCTGAGCATTTCTGAAGCCCGATCGTAAAGCGATCGGGCCGCAGACATGCCCACTAAACACCAGGGAGTTTTTTTTTATATATAAACAAGAAAGGGGAGTGACCCTTTGGACAAGGGTCGTTCCCCTGGGGGGCAATTATTTTAGGGCCTTTTCTACCCCCAGTATATAGGACGATCTGCCCCTTGGGGGCAGAAGCCACTAGACACAAGGGATCATTTAAAAAAAAAAAACTTTATAGAGGTGGGGAGAAACCCCTTAGGCAAGGGTTGCTCCCCGGGGGGTAATTGTTTTTAGGACATTTCTGCCCCCCTCAGGGGCAGATCAGCCTGTTTTTACTAGGCCAATCTGCCCCCAACAGGGCAGAAATCACTAGACACCAGGGATTTTTTTTTTACAATAATTTCACTAAAGGGGAGCAACCCTTGCCAAATTTGGCAAATTTATTTTAGCCCATTTTTGCCCCCTTGGGGGCTGATCTGCCTACTTTAATTAGGCCGATCAAAACCACTAATCACAGGGGATTTTTTTTTGTTTTGTTTTTTTTAAGATTGGATGCGACCCCTTAGGCAAGGGTCACTCCCAATGGGGCAATTTTATTTTAGGCCATTTATGCCTACCTTGGGGGCAGATCGGCCTATTTTTCTTAGGCTAATCTTTCCCCAAGCGAGGCAGAAACCACTAGACACCAGGGATTTTTTTTGTGTCAATTTCACGCAAGGGGAGTGACCCCTTAAGCAAGGGTCGCTCCCCTGGGGGGAAATTTATTTTAGGCCATTTCTGCCCCCCTTGGGGGCAGATCGGCCTATTTTAATTAGGCCCATCTGCTCCAAGGGGTGACAGAAAGCACTTAGGCACCATGGATTGGTGCGTGTTTTGTTTGGGGGGCAGCCCCTTGGGCAGGGGTCGCTCCCCATGGGGGCCCATTACTGTTGGCCATTTTTTGCCCCCCTTAGGGGCAGATCGGCCTATTTTTGTAAAACAAAATTCAAAAAGAGAGGGTGGGGGTATGGCTATAACCCCACCTCAAATAAATGGGGACAAAGTTTTTCTGCCCACTGGTGGGCAGGAAGCCTACTGGATGCCAGGGAATTAAAAAACAAATAAAAAATGGTGGGGTGGTGGCTACCAACCAAGTTGGGCATGGTTGTGCTCCTACCCCAACTGAAGGGGATAACAGTCTTCCGGCTCTCCCCCGCACACTAAAAGATTTTATCCCAATGGCAAGCAAGAGGACATTTGATTATTTTGTGTTTTGCTTTTACATTTGGGCCATGAGAGCTTGTCTAACTCTCAAAATCGTCCCACTTGGAATGGTGAGGGCTGCACGTTTTGGACTTTGGGATGCTGCCATGTAGAAAAATCTATGAGACCTAGACACATCTGAAAACTAAACATCTGGGTGGGTCCAGGGTGGTGTGCTTCACATGCACCTGCACCATTTTCTTACCCACAGTGCCCTGCAAACCTCCAACTTTGCTTGAAATCACACATTTTTCTCACATTTTTGTGATGGAACCTTCCGGAATCTGCAGGAATCCACAAAATTCCTACCACCCAGCATTGCTGCATCTATACTGATAAAAATTCTGCCCCACTTGTCAGCCTAAAAATGTTTTTTTTTCAAACTGCCCTTTTGGACCCGCTTTGGTTACCCCTCAATTTCGACATGTTTTTGGCTCTTCCCTGTCACAGACACTTCGCCCACCTACACTAGTGAGGTATAATTTTTACCGGGAGACTGAGGGTAACGTTGGGTGGTTGGAAATTTGGGCCGGTGCGATGATCCCACACAGAAATGTGAGGAAATGTTTATTTATTTTTTAGCTAAATTTGACGTCTGCTGAGGATTCTGTGTAAGAAAACACTGGGGGATCCATGCACATGCCAGCTCCTTGGACTCCCTCATGTGTCTAGTTTTCAGAAATGTCTGGGTTTTGTAGGTTTCCCTAATTGGCTGCTGAGCCCAGGACCAAAAATGCAGGTCCCCCCCGCAAAAGCAGGTAGTTTTGTATTTGATCATTTTGATGTGTCCAAGCAGTGTTTGGGAGCATTTCCTGTCGCAGGCACTAGGCCTATCCACACAAGTGAGGTACCATTTTTATTGGGAGACATGGGGGCATTCTTGGTGAAGGAAGTTTGTGGCTCCCCTCGGATTCCAGAACTTTGCAGCACTGAAATGTGATGAAAAAGTAGTTTTTTGCCAAATTTTGAGGTTTGCTAAGGATCCTGGGTAACAGAACCTAGTGAGAGTGCCACAAGTTACCCCATCCTGGGTTCCCATAGGTGTCTAGTTTTCAGAAATGTCTAGGTGTGATAGGTTTTCCTAGGTGCCAGATGAACTAGAGGCCAAAATCCACAGCTAGACTCTTCGCAAAAAACAGGTCAGTTTTCTTTGGTAAAATGTGATGTGTCCACATTGTGTTTTGGGGCATTTCCTGTTGCTGGTACAAGGCCTACCCACACAACTGAGGTACCATTTTTATCGGGAGACTTGGCGGAATGCTAGGTGGAAGGAAATTTGTGACTCCCTTCAGATTCCAGAATTTTCACTGAAATGTGACAAATAAGGTTTTTGGGGTAAATTATGAGGATTGCAAGGGATTCTGGCTAACAGAACCTGGTGAGAGTGCCACAAGTTACCCCATCCTGGGTTTACCTATGTCTCTAGTTCTAAAAAATGCACAAGTTTGGTAGGTTTCCCTTAGTGCCGGCTGAGCTAGAGGCCACAATCCACAGCTAGGCATTTTCCAAAAAACACATAAGATTTCAATGTAAAAATGTGATGTATCCATGTTGCGTTTTCTGTCGCTGGCTTTAGGCCTACCCACACAAGTGAGGGATCATTTTTATCGGGACACTTGGGGGAACACAAAACAGAAGAAAAAGTGTTAGTGCCCTTTGTCTTTCTCTACATTTTGTCCTTCCAAATGTAAGACAGTGTGTAAAAAAGATGTCAATTTGAGAAATGCCCTGTAATTCACATGCTAGTATGGGGACCCCGGAATTTGGAAATGTGCAAATAACCACTGCTTCTCAACACCCTAAAATATGCCCATTATGGAAATACAAAGGTTTCCTTGATACCTATTTTTTATTCTTTATATTTCACCAAATAAATTGCTGTATACCTGGTACACAATGAAAACCCATTGCAAGGTGCAGCTCCTTTAGTGGCTCTGGTTACCTAGGATTCTTGATTAACCTACAAGCCCTATATATCCCCGCAAGTAGAAGAGGCCAGCAGACGTAATGGTATATTGCTTTCAAAAATCTGCCATAGCTGGAAAAGGTTATGGAGGAAAACGTAGACTGACATGGCTCTTTTTTTCATCTCAATTGCAATATCTTTTTATTTTAGCTGTTACTTTCTGTAGGAAAACCTTGAAAGATCTACACAGATGACCCCTTGCTGAATTTAAAATTTTGTGTACTTTTCAGAAATGTTTAGCTGTCCAGGATCCAGCATTGGTTTGACAACCATTTCTGTCACTAACTGTAAGGAGGCTGAAAGAACAAAAAATAATAAATATGGGGGTATGTCCCAATAAAATGCCACAGTTGTGTTGAAAAATGTGGTTTTCTGATTCAAGTTTGCCTGTTCCTGAAAGCTGGGAAGATGGTGATTTTAGCACCACAAACCGTTTGTTGATGCCATTTTTAGGGAAAAAACTTCAAGCTTTCTTCTGCAGCTTCTTTATTCCCATTTTGTTTTAAAAACTAAATTTTATCTGTATTTTGGCTATTTTCTTGGTCTCCCCCAAGGGAACCCACAAACTCTGGGTACCTCTAGAATCCCTAGGATGTTGGACAAAAGGATGCAAATTTGGTGTAGGTAACTTATGTGGACTAAAACTAATGAGAGCATAAGTGAAAACTGCCCCAAATAGCCAAAAAAAGGCCTGGCACCTGAGGGGAAAAAGGCCCGGCAGCAAAGGGGTTAAAACAGAAACACAAAGCATACTCAGTTGGAAGAGTAGGTTTTCACCACAACATTTATACAACCCCTCATATATGGCTCTGCATCACATTTAATGCCCACATTTTTAACAGGTTGGGTATCAATGAGGATAACATTTCAATATTTTCTCCATTCAATTTCAGCAAATTACATTTCATCCATACTTCAATATGTTGGAGGCAAGAGAACACATTTCTGGTGTGCTGAGCTTTGTCTCCATCATTTCTCAATAGCATGCATTTCATTGGCATCCATAAAGAATTATAATTTGAACAACTGACTTATCTATACCAATGGAACCATGTAGAGGTTGAAAAGAAGTGGAATCAGAACTGCATCTTGTGCCCCCCTACAGACAGTAGGTTTTGATTCAGACAGACAGCACTCTTGACAGTTGGACTTTGGAAGTTCTGTCAGTCAGGAAACCTGGCAGGGAGCAAGCCGCTCTATTCACCCCTACCTCGTCAATCTGTCTCAGCAAGGTTGAATGGTCAACAGTGTCGAAGGCAGCTGATAGATCAAGTAACACTGTGGTGGCTGCAATACCTTGGTCAGCACAATGCTGTAAGCCACATAGTGCTGATGATGCTGCCACTGTTTCCGTACTACAGCCGTGGCTTTAACCGGTTTTTGTGCCTTGGACGAGGTGATCTCAGTGCCTTGGACGAGATCACCTTGTCCTGCACCCACCCATACCCCCCGGTCGTGGATGGAAGGGGAATCCCTTCCCAATCCACCCCCGAACTCCCCTCGGCAATCTGATGATGTCAGCACGCTCACAGCGTGCCGACGTCATCAAGTATTGCCGAAGACGCGCTGGAAGCCATTTGCTTCCAGCGCGTCGAGGGAAAGGAACTCAAACAGGTGAGTCCTTCCCTTTTTGGAGGTTCTGGGGGGGAAAACAGACACGGGGGAAGGAAAGGGTTTTTCCTTCCCCCCTGTGCCTGTTTTCAGTGGATTCCTGGTCCACTATCACGTGGGCGGGGCCCGCGATCGTGGACCAGGAATCCCCACTAGACACCAGGGATTTTTTGGCCGATTAGTTTTGGCAGTGACCCCTTGGGCAAGGGTCACTCCCATGGGGGGCTATTTTCTTTTTCATATTTCGGCCCCCCTGGAGGCAGATCATCAGTTTTTTCGGCCGATCTGCCCCCAGGGGGGGTCGAATCCCCACTAGACAACAGGGATTCTTTGGCTGATTATTTTTTGGAGCGACCCCGTGGGCAAGGGTCGCTCCCATTGGGGGCTATTTTTTTTTCATATTTTGCCCCCCGGGGACAGATCGGCCATTTTTTCGGCCGATCTGCCCCCAGGGGGGGTCGAATCCCCACTAGACACCAGGGATTTAGTTTGCACTAGGATTTTTTGGGGAGCGACCCCTTGGGCAAGGGTCACTCCCCTTGGGGGCAGAAGTAATCTTTTTTCGGCCCCCCTGGGGGGAGATCGGCCGTTTTTTCAGCCGATCTGCCCCCGGGGGGGGGGGGGGGGTCAAAAACCACTAGACCACCAGGGATTATGTTTACCTTATGTTTTTGGTCAGTGACCCCTAAGGCAAGGGTCGCTGCCCCGGGGCAATCATTTTTTATATTTCAGCCCCCCCCGGGGCTAGATCGGCCATGTTTTTGGCCGATCTTGCCCCCGGGTGGGTTGAAACCCACTAGGCGCCAGGGATTGTTTGTGTGTTTGGGGGCACCCCTTGGGCAAGGATCGCCCCCAAAGGGGGGAAAATTAGTTTTGGCTATTTCTGCCCCCCTTGGGGGCAGATGGGCTTATTTTTTTTACGACCATCTGCCCCCAAGGAGGGCAGAAACCACCAATACACCAGGGATTTTTTTTTGTTCCGCTTTTTTTTTGTTTTGTGCTGGGGGTGCCCCCTTTGCCAAGGGTAGCCCCCTAACGGGGGCACAGAGCTGTTGGCCATTTCTGCCCCCCTTGGGGGCAGATTCGCCTATTTTTTAGGGCTATCTGCCCCCAAGGGCGGCAGAATCCCTTAGGCACCAGGGATCTTGTGTGTGTGTGTGTGTGTGTTTTGTGTCGGTGGGGGGGGGCGGCCCCTTTTGCAAGCGTCGCTCCCCAAAGGGGGATACATTACTGATGACCATTTCTGCCCCCCTTGGGGGCAGATCGGGCTATTTTTTTTAGGCCTATCTGCCCCCAAGAGGGCCGAGGCCACCAAAACATGAGGGGGATTTTTTTTGTTGCTCCCCTTAGTTTTTTGTGCTGGGGCCACCCCTATTCACGCCCTTTGACAAGGGTCGTCCCCCCCAAACAGGGTACAAAGCTGTTGTCCATTTCTACCCCCTTGGTGGCAGATCGGCCCATTTTTTTAGGCCCATCTGGGACTTAGGCACCAGGGACAGTTTCTAAGTCCTTGGTGGCGGGGTGTTTGTCAACTGGCGAAGTATTTGTATTTGTGATTATTACAGTTTATTTCTTCTTTTTGGTCTAGTTCAAAGCTTTTGCTTCCTTTGCTGTGAATCCTTGCAGTTTTGGCAGTAGTTGTCCTGCGGTTTGCATAGTTGCATGTTTTAGGTAAGTGAAAGCAATGTACTCCAAAGGAGTATTGTTGACATGCATGAATGACATGTTTGTAGGTGGGGTACTAAATGTAGTATTGTGTGTGAAATTGTCCTTAGATTTGGGCACAATGATATTTGTCTTGTCATATGTCTAATTTGCTTTTTTCTTTTTTCTTTTTAGTGGGATATCATTGGTGATTGCTGTGTCTGTGCAGAGTAGTTGTTGGTGAGTAGCTTTTTCAGGCATGTGAGGAGTATAGGTTTTTACTACATAGCTCTTTGTGATAAAGCTACACTTTGTTTATTACTTATTTTAGTGCTGGTGGTTGTTGGCAATCCATTTGCTAGTGAGGATCATGGCTAGCCGCAGAGTGACCGCTCAGCAGGTTGTTGGCATGATTTTTGAGTCGTCTTCAGACCATGATTACAAGACTGACTTTGCATCTGAGGCAGAGGAGGAAGTGAGAGATTCTGGCAGTGAGTTTTCTGTCCAAGAGGATTCTTCTGATGAGGAAGCCACTCTTAGTGCAGATGAAGGGCCTGTTTTAGAGGAGGACATTGATGTGCCAAGAGTGCAGCAGCCTGGGGCTGAATGGTTTCCCATTAGAAGACCTGACACCTGGATTGCCCCAAACATGGAGCAGCCACAGTTACCTGCATTTACTGATCTCCCAGGGTGTAGAGTCAATACGGAAAACTTTTTGCCTGTCAATTTCTTTCACTTGTTTATGGACAATGTATTTTTGAAAGAGATTGTGGAGCAGACTAATGTGTATGCGGAGCAATATTTGAGGGACAACGCTGCCGGACTTAGGCCTCAGTCTAGAGCTACTCAGTGGGTTCCCACATATCTTGAAGAGTTGAAAAAGTTTTTAGGTTTGACTTTTTTGATGGGGTTGCTAAGGAAGCCGTCACTGGCTTCTTATTGGTATACTAGTCCCTTGATGGCAATGGCTATATTTCCTGCAACTATGACTCGTAATCGCTATTTGCTTCTTCTTTGTATGAGGCATTTGGTAGACATTGCTTTAGCCTTGCCACGAGATCACCCTGATTGTGACCGTCTTTTTAAGATTAGGCCTGTTCTTGATCATTTTGTGGATTGTTTTTCAGAGGTCTATGTTCCAGGCAAAGAGATAAGTGTGGACAAGTCTTTGGTCCTTTTCAAGGTGCGTTTAGTTTTTGAGCAGTACATTCCTAGTAAGAGGGCATGGTATGGGATTAAATTGTACATGCTGTCAGAAAGCAGTACAGGATACGTGTATAATTTCCGGGTCTACACTGGTAGGGATTCCATTATTGACCCTCCTGGTTGTCCGGCCACTTTTGAAGTTAGTGAAAAAATTGCATGGGAACTTGGTAGACGACTGTTTAACAAAGGTCACGATTTGTACGCAGATTATTTCTACAATGGAGTGCAGTTGTTCAAGGAGTTGTTTAGAGTGGACACTGTTGCTTGTGCACAATCCGTTTGAACCATTAAGGCTATCTAAGGGAGCTTGTCTGTAAAAAACTTGAGAGGGGACAGTGCAGTGCCTTGCGGAATAATGAGCTGCTAGCTCTGAATTTTTCAGACAAGAGGGGTGTGTACATGCTATCTGCCATCCGTGATGAGAGTACTTCCCCTGTGACTGTTTGGGGCCAGGTTGCGGAAGCGTGCAAACCTGCGTGCATTGTGGACTACAATAGGCACATGGGTGGTGTTGATAGAGTAGATCAGAGGTTGGAACCTTACACTGCTCTGCGTAAGTATTACGTGTGGTATAAAAAGTTGGCCCTACATTTATTTCATCTGGCAACTTTTAATGCCTTTATTGTGTTCAAGGATTGTTCACCTGAATCAAGCATGACATTTGTTGAATTTCAGGAGTCAGTGATAGAGAGCTTTATTGTGGTGGAACAGGCAAGAGTTCCTAGAGTAGCAGTGGTGGAGGATGTGGCTAGATTGAAAGATCGCCACTTTCCAGATCACATCCTCCCACTTCCAAGAAAGACTTACCCACTAAGAAATGTAGAGTATGTGCCCGAAGAAGTATCCGGAGGGAGAGCCGGATGTACTGCTCCGATTGCCCATCAAAGCCTGGGCTGTGTGTGCCCGCCTGTTTCAGAAATTACCACGTCAAGAAAACTTTTGAGGAAATACCGTGAGCGTAAACTGACTATTTTATATTTTCGTATGTTCAGTTTCGCAGTTGGCATTGCTGTCATGTATTTAGTTAGAGCTGTTGTGTTTGTAGTTTTGTACTTGTTTTATAATTAGTTAGTGGTTTCTTTGTTGTTTATAAACAGGAAAAAAGTGATGGCGGTGTGTGTGGGGTGGCGCTTGGCTGGCGGTGTGTGTGGGGTGGCACTTGGCTGGCAGTGTGCGTGGGGTGGCGCTTGGCTGGCAGTGTGCGTGGGGTGGGGCTTGGCTGGCAGTGTGCGTGGGGTGGAGCTTGGCTAGCAGTGTTCGTGGGGTGGCGCTTGGCTGGCGGTGTGCTTGGGGTGGTGCTTGGCTGGCGGTGTGCGTGTGGTAGCGATTGGCTGGCGGTGTGCGTGGGGTGGCGCTTGGCTGGCAGTGTGCGTGGGGTGGCGCTTGGCTGGCGATGCCAGCCAAACGTCAGTCCACACACTTCCATCAGCTAGTGTGACTGCTGTATCAGGTATGTGGGCGTATGTAAGTGATGGGCCTTTGAGTGGCGCTGTCTGTCGATGTGAGTGTTGTAATGTGCTGGGCCTGTGGCTGGCGGCATGAATGGTCTTGTGCATGTCATGTATGAAAGGTGTGTGAATGGACTGCAAAACGGTTGGTGCCTTGACGTGGCTTTACAGCTCACAAGCTGTGAGTCATTGGTTCAGTTTATTGGCCTTTCAGTTATTAACAGTGAATTTCACTTTTGTTAAATCTCTTGTTAATAAAATTTGATCTACTGAACCATCACTCACCCTTGTGCCAAATCTAACCAGTATGTGTGGTACAAATGGAAAAACCTGCTCCGCTGTAATCAGGCGTCGCAGCACACTTGTGACACGCTAGGTGTCTCAGGTGGGACCCCGATGATGAAGCATGCCACCAACTTGGTTGGTGGGTGAGGGGTCTTTTTCACATAACCTAAGTGTGGTTCTTTTCACAATTTTAGTGTTTGGCACATCACGGACGTATGTGGACACATCAAAATGATATATTGCAAAACTACCTGTGTTTGGTGGGGAGGGGGCACCTATGTTTTTGGTCATGGGTGCGGCCTTCGTCTAGGGAAACCTACCAAACCCAGGCATTTTTTAAAACTAGACACCCCAAGGAGTCCAGGGAGGTGTGGCTTGCGTGGATCCCCCAACATTTTCTTACCCAGACTCCTCTGCAAACCTCAAAATTTGCTTAAAAAAGCATATTTTCCTGCCTTTTCTTAGTAGGAGCACCGCTCCAGCACAGAAATCCTACTCCCCAGCGTTCTCCTCAGTCTCCCAAGTAAAATGACACCTCACTTGTGTGGGTCCCGAAAGCAGAGTTAGCCTAAAGATGTATAAAAGAAGAATATGTCCTTATCAACTCGTTGTGCTATCCCCTCTTATTCTGTTGCAGGCACCTGGCCCACCCACACAAGTGAGGTATCATTTTTATTGGGAGACTTGGGGGAATGCTGGGTGGAAGGAAATATGAGGCTCCTCTCAGATTCCAGAATCTCTGTCACCGAAATGTGAGGAAAAAGTATTTTTTTAGCCCAATTTTGAGGTTTGCAAAGGATTCTGGGTAACAGAACCTGGTGAGAGCCCCAGAAGTCACCCCGTCCTGGATTCCCCTGGGTCTCTAGTTTTCAAAAATGCACAGGTTTGGTAGGTTTCCCTAGGTGCCGGCTGAGCTAGAGGCCAAAATCCACAGGTAGACACTTTGCAGAAAACACCTCTGTTTTCTGTAGAAAAATGTGATGTGTCTGCGTTGTGTTTTGGAGCATTTCCTGTCGCGGGCACTATGCCTACCACACAAGTGAGGTACCATTTTTATCAGGAGACTTAGGGCAACGCTGACTGGAAGGAAATTTGTGGCTCCTCTCAGATTCCAGAAGTCTCTGTCACCGAAATGTGGGGAAAAAGTGTTTTTTTAGCCAAATTTTGAGGTTTGCAAAGGATTCTGGGTAACAGAACTTGGTGAGAGCCCCACAAGTCACCCCTTCTTGGATTCCCCTAGGTCTCTAGTTTTAAAAAATGCACAGGTTTGGTAGGTTTCCTTAGGTGCCGACTGAGCTGGAGGCCAAAATCCACAGGTAGGCACTTTGCAAAAAACACCTCTGTTTTCTGTAGAAAAATGTGATGTGTCCACGTTGTGTTTTGGAGCATTTCCTGTCACGGCACTATGCATACCCACACAAATGAGGTACCATTGTTGTCAGGAGACTTGGGGGAACGCTGGGTGGAAGGAAATTTGTGGCTCCTCTCAGATTCCAGAACTTTCTGTCACCGAAATGTGAGGAAAAGGTGTTTTTTTAGCTACATTTTGAGGTTTGTAAAGGATTCTGGGTAACAGAACCTGGTGAGAGCCCCACAAGTCACCACGTCCTGGATTCCCCTAGGTCTCTAGTTCTAAAAAATGCACAGGCTTGGTAGGTTTCCCTAGGTGCTGGCTGAGCTACAGGCCAAAATCCACAGGTAGGAACTTTGCAAAAAAACACCTCTGTTTTCTGTAGAAAAATGTTATGTGTCCACGTTGTGTTTTGGAGCATTTCCTGTCGCTGGCACTATGGCTACCCGCAAAAGTGAGGTACCATTTTTATCGGGAGACTTGGGGGAACGCTTGGTGGAAGGAAATTTGTAGCTCCTCTCAGATTCCCGAACTCTCTGTCACCGAAATGTGAGGAAAAAGTGTTTTTTTAGCCAAATTTTGAGGTTTGCAAAGCATTCTGGGTAACAGAACCTGGTGAGAGCCCCACAAGTCACCTCATCTTGGATTCCCCTAGGTCTCTAGTTTTCAAAAATGCACAGGTTTGGTAGGTTTCCTAGGTGCCGGCTGAGCTAGAGGCCAAAATCCACAGGTAGGCACTTTGCAAAAAACACCTCCGTTTTCTGTAGAAAAATGTGATGTGTCCACGTTGTGTTTTGGAGCATTTCCAGTTGCAGGCACTATGCCTACCCACACAACTGAGGTACCATTTTTATCACGAGCCTTGGGGGAAAGCTGGGTGGAAGGAAATTTGTGGCTCCTCTCAGATTCCAGAACTTTCTGTCACCGAAATGTGAGGAAAAGGTGTTTTTTTAGCCAGATTTTGAGGTTTGTAAAGGATTCTGGGTAACAGAACCTGGTGAGAGCCCCACAAGTCACCCCGTCCTAGTCTCTAGTTTTAAAAAATGCACAGGTTTGGTAGGTTTCCCTAGGTGCTGGCTGAGCTACAGGCCAAAATCCACAGGTAGGAACTTTGCAAAAAAATACCTCTGTTTTCTGTAGAAAAATGTTATGTGTCCACGTTGTGTTTTGGAGCATTTCCTGTCGCTGGCACTATGGCTACCCGCAAAAGTGAGGTACCATTTTTATCGGGAGACTTGGGGGAACGCTTGGTGGAAGGAAATTTGTGGCTCCTCTCAGATTCCAGAACTCTCTGTCACCGAAATGTGAGGAAAAAGTGTTTTTTTTGCCAAATTTTGAGGTTTGCAAAGCATTCTGAGTAACAGAACCTGGTGAGAGCCCCACAAGTCACCCCATCTTGGATTCCCCTAGGTCTCTAGTTTTAAAAAATGCACAGGTTTGGTAGGTTTCCTAGGTGCCGGCTGAGCTAGAGGCCAAAATCCACAGGTAGGCACTTTGCAAAAAACACCTCCGTTTTCTGTAGAAAAATGTGATGTGTCCACGTTGTGTTTTGGAGCATTTCCAGTTGCAGGCACTATGCCTACCCACACAACTGAGGTACCATTTTTATCGCGAGCCTTGGGGGAAAGCTGGGTGGAAGGAAATTTGTGGCTTCTCTCAGATTCCAGAACTCTCTGTCACCGAAATGTGAGGAAAAAGTGTTTTTTTAGCCAAATTGTGAGGTTTCAAAGGATTCTGGGTAACAGAACCTGGTGAGAGCCCCACAAGCCACCCTGACTTGGATTCCCCTAGGTCTTTAGTTTTCAAAAATGCACAGGTTTAGTAGGTTTCCCTAGGTGCAGGCTGAGCTAGAGGCCAAAATCCACAGGTAGGCACTTTGCAAAAAACACCTCTGTTTTTTGTAGAAAAATGTGATGTGTCCACTTTGTGTTTTGGAGCATTTCCTGTTGCGGGCACTATGCCTACCCACACAAGTGAGGTACCATTTGTATCGGGAGACTTGGGGGAACACTAGGTGGAAGGACATTTGTGGCTCCTCTCAGAATCCAGAACTCTCTGTCATAGAAATGTGAGGAAAAAGTGTTTTTTAGCCAAATAATGAGGTTTGCAAAGGATTCTGGGTAACAGAACCTGGTAAGAGACACACAAGTCCCCCCTTCTTGGATTCCCCTAGGTCTCTAGTTTTAAAAAATGCACAGGTTTGGTAGGTTTCCTTAGGTGCCGACTGAGCTGGAGGCCAAAATCCACAGGTAGGCACTTTGCAAAAAACACCTCTGTTTTCTGTGAAAAAATGTGATGTGTCCACGTTGTGTTTTGGGGCATTGAGCTAGAGGCCAAAATCCACAGGTAGGCACTTTGCAAAAAACACCTCCGTTTTCAGTAGAAAAATGTGATGTGTCCACGTTGTGTTTTGGAGCATTTCCAGTTGCAGGCACTATGCCTACCCACACAACTGAGGTACCATTTTTATCGCGAGCCTTGGGGGAAAGCTGGGTGGAAGGAAATTTGTGGCTCCTCTCAGATTCCAGAACTTTCTGTCACCGAAATGTGAGGAAAAGGTGTTTTTTTAGCCACATTTTGAGGTTTGTAAAGGATTCTGGGTAACAGAACCTGGTGAGAGCCCCACAAGTCACCCCGTCCTAGTCTCTAGTTTTAAAAAATGCACAGGTTTGGTAGGTTTCCCTAGGTGCTGGCTGAGCTACAGGCCAAAATCCACAGGTAGGAACTTTGCAAAAAAACACCTCTGTTTTCTGTAGAAAAATGTTATGTGTCCACGTTGTGTTTTGGAGCATTTCCTGTCGCTGGCACTATGGCTACCCGCAAAAGTGAGGTACCATTTTTATCGGGAGACTTGGGGGAACGCTTGGTGGAAGGAAATTTGTGGCTCCTCTCAGATTCCAGAACTCTCTGTCACCGAAATGTGAGGAAAAAGTGTTTTTTTAGCCAAATTTTGAGGTTTGCAAAGCATTCTGAGTAACAGAACCTGGTGAGAGCCCCACAAGTCACCCCATCTTGGATTCCCCTAGGTCTCTAGTTTTAAAAAATGCACAGGTTTGGTAGGTTTCCTAGGTGCCGGCTGAGCTAGAGGCCAAAATCCACAGGTAGGCACTTTGCAAAAAACACCTCCGTTTTCTGTAGAAAAATGTGATGTGTCCACGTTGTGTTTTGGAGCATTTCCAGTTGCAGGCACTATGCCTACCCACACAACTGAGGTACCATTTTTATCGCGAGCCTTGGGGGAAAGCTGGGTGGAAGGAAATTTGTGGCTTCTCTCAGATTCCAGAACTCTCTGTCACCGAAATGTGAGGAAAAAGTGTTTTTTTTGCCAAATTGTGAGGTTTCAAAGGATTCTGGGTAACAGAACCTGGTGAGAGCCCCACAAGCCACCCTGACTTGGATTCCCCTAGGTCTTTAGTTTTCAAAAATGCACAGGTTTAGTAGGTTTCCCTAGGTGCAGGCTGAGCTAGAGGCCAAAATCCACAGGTAGGCACTTTGCAAAAAACACCTCTGTTTTTTGTAGAAAAATGTGATGTGTCCACTTTGTGTTTTGGAGCATTTCCTGTTGCGGGCACTATGCCTACCCACACAAGTGAGGTACCATTTGTATCGGGAGACTTGGGGGAACACTAGGTGGAAGGACATTTGTGGCTCCTCTCAGAATCCAGAACTCTCTGTCATAGAAATGTGAGGAAAAAGTGTTTTTTAGCCAAATAATGAGGTTTGCAAAGGATTCTGGGTAACAGAACCTGGTAAGAGCCACACAAGTCACCCCTTCTTGGATTCCCCTAGGTCTCTAGTTTTAAAAAATGCACAGGTTTGGTAGGTTTCCTAGGTGCCGGCTGAGCTAGAGGCCAAAATCCACAGGTAGGCACTTTGCAAAAAACACCTCCGTTTTCTGTAGAAAAATGTGATGTGTCCACGTTGTGTTTTGGAGCATTTCCAGTTGCAGGCACTATGCCTACCCACACAACTGAGGTACCATTTTTATCGCGAGCCTTGGGGGAAAGCTGGGTGGAAGGAAATTTGTGGCTTCTCTCAGATTCCAGAACTCTCTGTCACCGAAATGTGAGGAAAAAGTGTTTTTTTTGCCAAATTGTGAGGTTTCAAAGGATTCTGGGTAACAGAACCTGGTGAGAGCCCCACAAGCCACCCTGACTTGGATTCCCCTAGGTCTTTAGTTTTCAAAAATGCACAGGTTTAGTAGGTTTCCCTAGGTGCAGGCTGAGCTAGAGGCCAAAATCCACAGGTAGGCACTTTGCAAAAAACACCTCTGTTTTTTGTAGAAAAATGTGATGTGTCCACTTTGTGTTTTGGAGCATTTCCTGTTGCGGGCACTATGCCTACCCACACAAGTGAGGTACCATTTGTATCGGGAGACTTGGGGGAACACTAGGTGGAAGGACATTTGTGGCTCCTCTCAGAATCCAGAACTCTCTGTCATAGAAATGTGAGGAAAAAGTGTTTTTTAGCCAAATAATGAGGTTTGCAAAGGATTCTGGGTAACAGAACCTGGTAAGAGCCACACAAGTCACCCCTTCTTGGATTCCCCTAGGTCTCTAGTTTTAAAAAATGCACAGGTTTGGTAGGTTTCCTTAGGTGCCGACTGAGCTGGAGGCCAAAATCCACAGGTAGGCACTTTGCAAAAAACACCTCTGTTTTCTGTGAAAAAATGTGATGTGTCCACGTTGTGTTTTGGGGCATTTCCTGTCGCGGGCACTAGGCCTACCCACACAAGTGGGGTACCAGTTTTATCGGGAGACTTAGGGGAACATAGAATAGCAAAACAAGTGTTATTGCCCCTTTTCTTTCTCTACATTTTTTCCTTCCAAATACAAGACAGTGTTTAAAAAAGATGTCTATTTGAGAAATGCCCTGTAATTCACATGCTAGTATGGGCACCCCAGAATTCAGAGATGTGCAAATAACCACTGCTCCTCAATACCTTATCGTGTGCCCATTTTGGAAATACAAAGGTTTTCTTGATACCTATTTTTGACTCTTTATATTTCAGCAAATGAATTGCTGTACACCCGATATAGAATGAAAACCCACTGCAAGGTGCAGCTCATTTCTTGGCTCTGGGTGCATAGGGTTCTTGATGAACCTACAAGCCCTATATATCCCGCAACCAGAAGAGTCCAGCGGAAGTAACAGTATATTGCTTTCAAAATTCCGACATTGCAGAAAAAGTTACAGAGTAAAACGTAGAGAAAAATGGTTGTTTTTTTCACCTCAATTTCAATATTTCTTTATTTCAGTTGTTATTTTCTGCAGGAAACCATTGTAGGATCTACACAAATTACCCATTGCTGAATTCAGAATTTTGTCTACTTTACAGAAATGTGTAGGTTTCTGGGATCCAGCATTGGTTTCACACCCATTTCTGTCACTGACTGGAAGAAGGCTGAAAGCACAAAAAACGTAAAAATGGGGTATGTCCTAGTAAAATGCCAAAATTGTGTTGAGAAATTGGGTTTTCAGATTCAAGTCTGCCTGTTCCTGAAAGCTGGGAAGCTGGTGATTTTGGCACTGCAAATTTTTCGTTGATGCCATTGTCAGGGGGAAAGCCACAAGCCTTCTTCTGCAGCCCTTTTTTCCCATTTTTTAAAAAAGAAAATGAAATTTTCACTTATTTTGGATAATTTCTTGGCCTCCTTTAGGGGAACCCACAAAGTCTGGGTACCTCTAGAATATCTAGGTTGTTGGAAAAAAAGGACGCAAATTTGGCGTGGGTAGCTTATGTGAACAAAACGTTATGAGGGCCTTATCGAAAACTATTCCAAATAGGCAAAAAAAGGCCTGGCACAGGAAGTGGGAAAGGCCTGGCAGCAAAGGGGTTAACCAGGTTGCAATAGGAGTAACAAATTGTTGGCCTCCTGTAGTGCTTTCCTCTTATCTAGTTTCTAAGCACTAACATAACACAACAGAAATGCACTTCTGAGGTCAAAGAAGACTTTTATTGTTGTTAATTCTTCCCCAACCACAATATTTATGAATGACGAATTAGTAGCTTTCAAGTCCGCGTTAATCAAACAAAATATATCAGTTTGCAATATACACAGCAGGTTATATTTATAAGATATTGAATGCAAAGCAAAACAAATACTTCACCGTGTGGGAAACTATTTACAGCTTCATCTTTCTAAGGTCTGCAAGCTGATGACCCCTGTCAGCCGCGAGAAAGAGATTCATCTACCCACACAGGATTGCTGGCAGCTGGCGCCAAGCTCCAGCACGAGGTCCGGCAGATTTGAATCTGACTCTCTGCAGCCTGTTACATTCGTTACAAAGGTGTGCCCCCTCCTCTCAGACCTGGGAAACTGAGCAAGCCTTTTGGAGACTGGCCAGGTCTCCAAGACTACTCCTGTTCCCAAGCTCAAGCGAAGAAAAACAACACCCATGTACTCTCTCTTATCATGTCTAGTCTACTGTGAGAACAAAACATCTTGGTTCATCTTGTGTAAAAACACAGCTTGGAAAAATACAGCTTGGATTCTCAACTGCAATGTCTAACTCCACGTTAAAGGCAATAGGCAGCTAACCTAAGTATCAAATGCACTGTCATGTTAAAGGCAATAGGCAGCTAACCTAAATATCAAATGCAATGTCTAGTGTAATGTCAAAGCCAATAGGCAGCTGAGCTGAATACAAAATGCAATATATAATATCATGTCAAAGCCAATAGGCAGTTAAGCTGAATATAAAATACAATGTATAATATCATGTCAAAGCCAATAGGCAGCTGAGCTGATCATGTCAAAGCGAATAGGCAGCGGAGCTGAATACAAAATGTAATGTATAATATCATGTCAAAGCCCATAGGCAACTGAGCTGAATACAAAATGCAATGTATAATATCATGTCAAAGCCCATAGGCAGAATATCTAATAGCATGTCAAAGTCAATAGGCAGCTAAATTGAATACATCATGTCAAAGCCAATAGGAATGCAATGTCAAAGCCAATAGGCGGCTAGACTGGATACAGCATGTCAAAGCCAATAGGCAGAATACAGAATGTAATGGCTAATGCAATGTCAAAGCCCATAGGCGGCTCAACTGAATACAGAAAGTAATGGCTAATGCCATGTCAAAGCCAATAGGCAGAATACAGAATGTAATGACTAATGCAATGTCAAAGCCCATAGGCGGCTAAACTGAACAAAACATACCATGTGCTACTGGTGAACATTGAGCAACTAATATGCGCAGTGGTGAAACACAAAGTCATTGGTCAAAACAAAATTTAACAAATGGCAGTACATTCCGCCCTTTGACCAATGAATTTTTGTTTCACATATCTCCTGTTTCAAACAAAAACAAAAAAAACATCAGCACAAAAAAAAAACATTATCAGCAAGTCAGATTTGAATGATCAAAGCAATCCCTGTAAAGCAATAGAAGTGAATTAACACATTGATCTCATAACTTTTCACATCAGATACATCTACATAGAAAAGACTGAGCAATTTGTACTCTGAATGAGTCTCTAATTCAACAGTGTTAGCAATTTGATGTGGCATGAGTTCTACTCATGTAAAGATGCACGGTCCACCTGAAAGGTTTGCTGGAAGATAAGCAAAAGTCAGAGTTCCATACGAGAGGGAAAACAAAAAAAAAAAAACACAGCTTAGTTCCAGTGGAAGAATGCAATCAAACAAGTTGAACTTGAACTGAAGGCGCAGTTTGCGCAAAATGGATCCATGGTGCTGGCACTTTACTCAGCCAGGTTCACATTGGGGATTCGGTCCCTTCCCCGACCCCACACGCACACACCGGAAGGGGGACCACACAGCACACTCAGGGACAGTGGCGAAACGTGGTAGGATCTGCAAAAGAAACAAGTATGACTTTTCTTGCAAATAACATTTTTCATTTAAACTGCACCCTTCCTCTTTCTTTCCCTGTTTTCTAATCAGCAGGACGTTTTTGGGCCCTTTGTTATATTCACTGCAGGTTCTGGAGGATCACTTGGGGCTTCAGCCCACACATCAGTACTGAGGTTTTTATCTGCTGCGCCACAGCTTCCCTTTTCTTGCACTGTCAGAAGGGCTGGGGCAGACTCATTCTTTACCAAACCTCCATTCACTGCACTTTTGTCAATTTGGGCCATTCTGTCTCCAATTTGTATGAATGAATCAGATTCTTTTCTAGGTATCAGCATAATTTTGATTTTTCCTTGGTAATTTGCAACAATCACTCTCCCTAAAACCTGATCAATTTGCCATTTCTGTTCTGGTAACTTTCCTCTCCCCAACTGCTCTGTGACTGCTTGCATGACAGATTGCTTTTGTGCGTGCTGCACAGTTTTTATCAAATCTAGGGGAATGTGCATCTCTCTCATCTCTGTCCACCTGTAAGTGGCTTTTTCTCTCAGCTGTTCACATTTCTGGGGCACCCACTTAGCCATCCCCACTAAGGCAGAATTCTGGGTGAACACTTCTCTCTCTGAATTTTTCTCATTAACATCTGCAAGGTAATTGAACCAGTTAGGTGCTAAAACATTAGCAATGGACCAAAAATCAGCGTAAAAATGACACATCTCACGTAGCTCTTGCTTTAAAATCTGACACACATTATACAACTCCATTCCTTCTCCTGTGCCAGAAAACAACATTTCAGTCAATGAATCATTAGTAAAACAAACATGCTTTTTATCTTCAGTGGACACGAGTTCAAATGGTGCACTCAACTTCATTGGTAACTCTTTTACCTGTGGTACTCTAGCCCTGTCTTGCAAGTACCAGATCCATTGTATGATTCTAGCTAGGGGCACTATTTTCTTTCCTTGTTCTTGAGTTACATGTACATAAGTATTTCCTTCTTGCACTGCGCAGAAACCTAAAGTCTGCATTATTTCATTTGCCAAATCACAAGCGCGCAACTGCATATTATTTTTCACAGTGACCATATACAAAAGTGTTAGGATTTCTCTCAAATGAGGGCTATTCTTTTTCCAAAAATCAAACAAGCTAATGAAACTCGGGGTGTCTTGCTCTAAAATCCTTCGTTTTACTTGTGCATTTTGCAACGGTAACTCGTAAATCACATTCTGGTCTCTCTCGTCCATCTTATCAGTTAAGGAATGCGCTTTCACTGCCAAAAACCCTGGCTCACACGAAAACTCAGTGCAGCTCGGAGCTGTCTTAACCCCCTCATTACTGGAATGGGACAAGAAAGATTCTTCAAAAACAGCATTTTTATAACTTTCAGCATTATTTTGAATTATTGTATCCTGGCTAATTTGCTCACGTAAATTCCTATTTTCATGTTCCAACTTCCTACATTTCTCCTGCATTTCTCTATAAGCAGATAAAGGTATCCAGACCTTTCTGTCATCATTACTTCCAAAAGACACTTTTTCTACATATGTACAACAGAAATTATTTCTCAAAACACTATCAGGCATTATAGCTACACATGCATCTTCAGACATGGTCTGCAGTGCTTCTGTAATTCCCCAAACAGAAAAAAATTCACAGTTTCTCCGAGCACCATCGGGCAGTTTACCAACACATGCATTCTCAGACATGGTCTGCCGTGCTACTGTGATTCTCCAAAAAAAACAATTTCTGTAATTCTCCAAACAACAAAAAACAATTACACTTTTAAAGTGTGCACTTAGAAATCTACCAACTCGTCAACACCCTCTTAATCACCTCTTAATGACCGACCCCACTCCTGGTACCAATTGTAGTGCTTTCCTCTTATCTAGTTTCTAAGCACTAACATAACACAACAGAAATGCACTTCTGAGGTCAAAGAAGACTTTTATTGTTGTTAATTCTTCCCCAACCACAATATTTATGAATGACGAATTAGTAGCTTTCAAGTCCGCGTTAATCAAACAAAATATATCAGTTTGCAATATACACAGCAGGTTATATTTATAAGATATTGAATGCAAAGCAAAACAAATACTTCACCGTGTGGGAAACTATTTACAGCTTCATCTTTCTAAGGTCTGCAAGCTGATGACCCCTGTCAGCCGCGAGAAAGAGATTCATCTACCCACACGGGATTGCTGGCAGCTGGCGCCAAGCTCCAGCACGAGGTCCGGCAGATTCGAATCTGACTCTCTGCAGCCTGTTACATTCGTTACAAAGGTGTGCCCCCTCCTCTCAGACCTGGGAAACTGAGCAAGCCTTTTGGAGACTGGCCAGGTCTCCAAGACTACTCCTGTTCCCAAGCTCAAGCGAAGAAAAACAACACCCATGTACTCTCTCTTATCATGTCTAGTCTACTGTGAGAACAAAACATCTTGGTTCATCTTGTGCAAAAACACAGCTTGGAAAAATACAGCTTGGATTCTCAACTGCAATGTCTAACTCCACGTTAAAGGCAATAGGCAGCTAACCTAAGTATCAAATGCACTGTCATGTTAAAGGCAATAGGCAGCTAACCTAAATATCAAATGCAATGTTTAGTGTCATGTCAAAGCCAATAGGCAGCTGAGCTGAATACAAAATGCAATATATAATATCATGTCAAAGCCAATAGGCAGTTAAGCTGAATATAAAATACAATGTATAATATCATGTCAAAGCCAATAGGCAGCTGAGCTGATCATGTCAAAGCCAATAGGCAGCGGAGCTGAATACAAAATGTAATGTATAATATCATGCCAAAGCCCATAGGCAACTGAGCTGAATACAAAATGCAATGTATAATATAATGTCAAAGCCCATAGGCAGAATATCTAATAGCATGTCAAAGTCAATAGGCAGCTAAATTGAATACATCATGTCAAAGCCAATAGGAATGCAATGTCAAAGCCAATAGGCGGCTAGACTGGATACAGCATGTCAAAGCCAATAGGCAGAATACAGAATGTAATGGCTAATGCAATGTCAAAGCCCATAGGCGGCTCAACTGAATACAGAAAGTAATGGCTAATGCCATGTCAAAGCCAATAGGCAGAATACAGAATGTAATGACTAATGCAATGTCAAAGCCCATAGGCGGCTAAACTGAACAAAACATACCATGTGCTACTGGTGAACATTGAGCAACTAATATGCGCAGTGGTGAAACACAAAGTCATTGGTCAAAACAAAATTTAACAAATGGCAGTACACCTCCCCATTAGCAGAAAGGTGACCGAACATAGCATCCTCAATTTTTTTTTAAAGTAGTGGCTGTTGGGAGACTGGCCTATATTTTTCTATCATAGTTGTGTCCAGTGCACTGTTTTTTTGTTTTTTTTTAATAACGCAATAACACAGGCTGATTTTTGTCTATCAGACACAGTGCCCCGCATTAGAGATGTATTAATGATGTTCTAATTGGAGAAGGATTAGGTAAAATCGCATTTTTATTTATTTATTCATTTTTGTCTTTGCTGACAGTGCATCTGCACTCGAATAAAGTGGTCCTAATATTTTTTACCGAATTATTCAAGTCAGCAACTGGGAAAGTTGTAAAGTTAGTCACAAGTGCCTTGCTGGGAGGGCAGGCGTTACAGAAACATCTGCACTTGTCACAAGTAACAGAGCAGCCTGTAGTGGTTTGCGAATTTTAAAGATCTTTGATTCAAAAACCCAGTGAACATAATGTAGTTGGCTTTGGAAGCTGGGATACAATAGGTTTTCCGAGACCCCTTCAATTGTTTTATATCCCTAAATATCTCCATTGAGGTGTTTGACACCGAAAAGATCTTATCGGCAAAACGGTGTACTTTGACAGCTTTTATTGGCTTCTTCTATTCATTATTTAGGGCTGGCCACTTTTGTTTTGTGGCTCCTGAATAATATCAACACTATACAATTTCAAAGTGCATAACGTCTCTCTCCTTATCTTAAATCAACTGAAAAACTGTTGCTATCGTGTTTTTTTTTATGGTTCAATAAGCTTGAACAGGTGCCAGCTCATTAACCACCTTATTAATTTTATCATAGTAGGTGGGCAGTAGACATTTAGGGCTCTCCTCGGTCTCAATATTATGTAGAGATATCAAATCCGACACTGCATTATTTTTCCAGTTCCTGTTTAAAACTAGGCCTGGATGGAGTTTGCGGCGTTCTGCTACGTGGAACTCTGTGAAGTGCCAAAAAAACTCTGCTACGCAATGGGGAGTTCTGAGAGCGACGGAGTTTGGGTAAGTCGCGCTGATTTTCAGTGCCAGGAGTTTCTTCCATGCTGTAAAAGTAGCGTGAATGGCATCAAGTGGAGCGCCAGAGACGCTTAGGGGCATATTTATTCTTGTTTTGCGCTGAATTTGCGCCATTGTTTTACGCAAATTTGGAGCAAAACTAAATACATTGGCTCTAGACCTGTCTAGTGCTAAAGTTATGAAGTTAAAGTCATTTTTGGGATGTGGAAACCTACCTTATGTCAATGAGATGCAAGGTAGGAGTTCCTGTGCAAAAAATGACTCTATAGCCTTAGCGCCATATTTATCCCCCCATGCTAAAGTCATGTACAGGGGGAGGAGGGGTCAAATAATGGTGAAAAGCTTGCTTTGTACCATTATTTAACGGCTGGGGCAGGGCAGGCGTTAGGGGCCCTGTGTGCCTATTTCCATGGTCAGAGACCATGAAATCGGCCCACAGGTGCCCTTCCCTAGCCCCAGGGACACCCCCACCCACACCAGAGGGACGCCAGAGGAGGGGGGGGGGGCCCAGCACAGATAAGCAAGGTAAGTACAGGTAGGTATTGTTTTTTTTTTTTAAGTGCGATAGGGGGGGCTAACTTGGAAGCCCCTACATGGCACTGGGCCCAGTGGCCATGCCCAGGGGACATAAGTCCCCTGGGAATGGCCATTGGGGTGGTAGGCATGACTCCTATCTTTACTAAGACAGTAGTCATGTCCATGGGGGTGTTACATCAAAAAATGATGCTAGGCTGGTTAGAGGCATTTCTATGCCTCTGCCCATACTAGCGTCATCCTTTTATGCACAACCTCTGTTCCCCCTACGCCTCCCCCACCCGGCTAGCATCCTTTTTGATGACGCTAGCTGGACTTTACCGCCGGCTACTGTCATTCCATAAACATGACGCCTGGCCGGCATCTTGGCATCTAGCTGGCGGTATACTTTTTCACGCAAAACTGCGTTAGCGCAGTTTTCATTGAAAAAGTATAAATATGCACCTATGCACAGTTGTACACAAATCCAGCTACAAATGCAGAATATCACCAGCCTACCTCTGAATACCTGATAAAACTATGTCTAAATTCTGTTAATGGAATTTCATCATCCATCACTACATTGCAAATATCCCTCAAAAGCCTTACACACTTTTACAATACATGTATACCATTAAATTATGTTTGAAGATGCATTGTGCCGGCGGTCTAATTCAGTGCAATTCATCAATTTTACCAGGACTCGGCTCTGCACATCTTTGGTGCCTGTCATGACTTCATGGAAATTTTCCAAAAAAAAGTTCAACTACCACAGCTCCTTCATGGAAAGTTCTGGGGTGATCCGTCAAACGGTCAGAGTAAAAGGGGGAAATTGAGTTATTAGTTTTGCAGGATATAAGGCCTGCACAAGTAAAAGGTCCACAATTTTCCCCTTGCCGGGAACCAAGCATTCCATTGTAGTGCTTGACTCTCTCAGGGTATTGAACAAGAGTCCCACCGACCTACTCAGGGGAGGCAGTGTGGGCCAGTAATCACCATTCTCTGGCAACAATAACAACACTCAATAAATGATTGTCCAGTCATTTATTTTCCTTTGAAAATGGCTAAGTACATTTATTACATACATACACTACTAAATACTATGTATTAATTTACAAATAAAAATACATTAGGCAGACGGAAATACCTTTGGGGACATTCCGAAATCACAGTTGACCCTTAGTGGGTCAATGACCCCCAAAATCACAGTGCCACTCACATATACAAAATAGAAAATCACAATATTAAGGGTAGGTGTAATTTTGAAAAAAACAAACCAGGCCTACTGGCTTTGTCAAAGAATGACCACAGTATAAGGCAAGGCCTTGTTTTAGGGGCCCCCAAAGTAAATTATAGGGCAAGCCTTTTGACTTTCTCAAAGGGGTTGCCTTATTATAATATAAGATAGGCTTATTAGCTTTGCCAAGGGGTTATCACATTGTAGGAACAATAAACCTATGTTAGAAATCACCATCATATGACTATAATCAGAAGCCATGTCTAAATGTAATCAATATTGACAATAAAATCAGAACAATGTATTTTAAATAAAGGATTTAAAAATACCATTACTTGTGTGAGGCTTTCTTGTACCACATAAGATAACATAAATTGCAACAATAGAACCACCCTCTAGAGGTCCTTATTCTCCCAAGCCAGGAGGTTGCTGTGCTCCTACAGCCCCCAAACACTTCCTTATGAATGATGGTGGTGCCCTTGCCCTCCTTGAGGTACCATGGAGAAGTGAAATGTGCATACTGAACACTACAGGGCATTATGGGGTTTTCCAAGGCCAGGAGCTGTGAATAAAAGATGAGCAGATTTCCTGCTGTGTAATGCGGCTTCTCACTGCCTCACATCGCATGTTTGTTTCTTTCTGAAGTGGGTGCCCCAGTATCACCCAGGGCGCCCACAGTTGCGCACATTTTTGCTGGCTGTGAGAGGTGCCCCAGTGCTCCTGCAGCTCTAGTCAGCACCCTACATTCAGTGTCAGACGTGGAAGCCAGCTGCCTGATTGTCAACTCTAGCATAGTTCTTGCACCAGCCCAGGTAGAGCTGTGACTTCATGCCTTATGATGGTCCAGGGGAAGGGGTCTTTGGGCCAAGAATGATTCATGGGAGAGAGCAACACGCTCTCTCCAGCCCTGGCTGAATTAATAATTAAATCCACACAGTCCTTCAGGCACTGGCCCACCCGAGGGTGATATTCAGAAATGCAGCGAAGCCCCCAAGTACTTTGGGCCACATGAGCAAAGCATTTGTGGGGTCAGAAATGGCTGATTGGGACATTTCCACCCACAAAAATGCTCTACAAAAAAAATACAAAACAATTTGTGTTTGCGATTTAGTATTTGGAAGGGGCATGTTTAGGGCGTCCCTTCCAAATACCAAAGCTGAATGGGATGTATGAATGTTTTGTGGCTGAATTACAGTGGCAAAACAGTCATATTTTACAGACTCCTTGAATAAGGTGGTAACCCATTAGCAAATAGTATGGGGTACCCCGGGGATCAAGACCCCTTTGAGAATGGAAAACAAATATTTTCAAGAGCAATCATTGGACCATGGACCACTGCCTGCAAGTGTTCTCCAGGGGACCACTTCCCCTTTGAAAATGGAAAACAAATATTTTCAAGAGCAGTCAGTGGATAATGGACCACTGCCTGCTCTTAAAAAATTAAACTGCAAAAGTTTGTTTATTTCTTTTTAAACGCATTCCATTTTTCGTTACATTTAAAAAAAGACTGCGTTATTAAAAAGCAATCCCAGACATGGTGGCCTGCTGACCTCAGCAGGCCACCATCCCTGTGATGGCTGTGATTCCTAAAGAGTTACACAACTTACCTCATTAATATGCAGGAGGTAGGTCGATTTGTGACCCACTAAGAATCACTAATGAAACTCAAAAGAGTTTCAGGCATTAGGAATACGAATTTCCTAATTGCCATTCGGAGAGAATCTCATTTTGGAAATTGGTATTCCTAATGTTAATACATCTGGCCCTCTGTTTCTTGCAAAGGTCAAAAATCTTTTAAGCTGCCTAACGCCAGTCCTAATGGGCCGATTTCAGTGGTCTTGGTGTCATTTTTACTCATGATCATGAGCTGTTGCCTCCAGGAGAATATTCAGCAGGTATTTTGGCCTCTAAATGGGGCCAGTCTGCAGGGAGCTGTTTTTACTGGCTCCCTGCACCAGCTTTCTTCTTTGCCTGGCTCCTGGTGCTCTTCTCCTCCTGCTGAGGTACAGATGCCAAATCTTCCCCCCAACTGTTGCTCAAGGGGACCCAAGGGGGTGAAGGGGGCCAGCATCTCTGGCCCTAGAGAGACCCATCTAGTCCTGATGGTTATGGCAGACAGTCTGTAGTCCATCAGGGCATCAAACAGCTTGTTGTTCCAGCTGTCCATGGTGTTGTCCCTGTCCAGGGACTTGCTTCCTTCAGCTTATGGGGATGCTACGTTTATGCTCAGTGTCATCTTGAAGGTGGGGGACACCCCTTTGTGTAACCCTGAAACTGGTTCTGGTCAGTTCCCCCCTTTCCCTGTGGTTTTGGCTCCAGCCTTGCTAATTAAACAGAACAAGGGGCAGTCCTCGTGTCAGGTACCTTTGTGTGTACTGGAGGTAGGTTCCTTTAAGGTGTAATCAGGATAGGGCATGGCTCTTCCCCAGCCATCCTGTCAGGAAGACCCACCCCCTCTATACCCAGGTCCCTTTGTCTCTTGTCTTGCCCCAATACTCATTTCCCAGAAGGAGAGCCATCACTAGCAGTCAGCTGGCCACTCTCCGAAAGGCCCCAGAAGCAAATTTAGACAGGGGAATGAAAATTTTCTAAAAGTGACATTTCCAAAATATTAATTTAAAATTCAACTTTACCTCAAAAGATGATTTTAAATTACTATAATACAATTAACTTGAGTGGAGTAAGTATTTCTCTGGCTGCTACCAATCCAAATTAGCATTTAATAATTGTAACAATGTAGAAGAATGAGCCTCTATGTCAGCAGCCAGCCTTGCTACAATGAACATCGTTTTTTGGTATTATTTCACTGAAAGAACATGTTCCACATTAAATTCATACATGTCCTACTTTTAAATACCATGTACCCTGCTTTTATGGGAAATAGGCCTACCTATGTATAAGTAAATAATATTTAAAATGAAGGTTTAGGCCTCTCAAAAGGGGTATTTTGACAGGTTGAATTTTTAGATTAAAACTGCCAGAAGCACCTTATCTGTGTGTTTAAGTTCCAGGCTGCACACAATGGCAGTCTCTCACATATAGCCTGCACATGTGCGCACACATGTGTGCACATGTTCACGTGTAACCAGCCCGGGGCGCTTTACACCAGCTGGGTCGTAGCACCTTATGTTACAAGGTGGGCACTTGTGGTAACCATGCGCAGTCCAATTTACAATGAAATTACCATGAGTGAGATTTCATTCAATTCATTCCTTTATTTGATAACTTGTAAAGCTGATCATAAAAGATAGAATATACAAAAAATGATTCATAAATAATTAAGATACACCAAATCAATAAAAATAATTCATGCTGTTACAGTAAAATCACAATAAAATCATTGACAGGACTAAAAACAGGCATGAAAACATCATGGAGTTACAACGGCGAAGCATATTTTTGAAAAAGAGCCTACTGTGATACAAACATCAGAACAGTTCACTTGCAACAAGTATTACAATGCTACTGTACATATGTTAAAATCATCCTTCTTTAAAAAAGGCAATGTTTGGTAAAGGGGAGATAAAACCTGCTAAAAAAAAGTGCTACAAGGTCTGGCGTGACATCTCATCACAAGGACATATGCAAATATCAGAAGTGCCAAATTGTCCTTGTGGGAAACAGAGTAGCCACCTAATAGTGCCTACTTTAAAGCAGGATAACAGCACGCGCTCCTAAGGAAAGTGGTACCAGATTTAAGTCGGGCGCCCCCCCAGCGTTGTTTGTTTAAGGCAGTAATCCCTCAATGAGGGCTTTCACAGTTCTGTACCCTCACTCAGAACTCTTCTTTTAGAAAGAAAATGCTCCCTGATCCAACCGCTATTCCAAATACAGATGACCAAGGGATTCTCATAAATTGACAAAGAGCCAAGATCCTGAGTACTTTCCTGAATATATTTAAGCCAGGTTATCTTGTTCACATGGTCACATGCAAGTCAATCTAAAATAATCTTTCTATTCAGGCTGGTTTCCTCCTTGTGCCAGATTGAGCACCATAACAACATGGGGCAAGGTTAATCTGATCCCCAATATACTCCAGAAGTAATTCCTGATGAATAGCAGAATGGGATGATGACAGAGGGACCCACAGAAGATGAACTTTCCTCCGTCATCACCCCATCCCATTACACTTGCCCCCTATATGTTAGCACTTCAATAAACACCCTTTGAAAAACAATCCATTTGGAGTATGCCATGTATATCTAATATGTTTTGATTGAAACAGGTACAAACATTGCAAATCAACTGTACATAGAATGAGCATAGATTAGTGACCTGTAGCTGGCTGTAGTGATCACACCAGGAGTATATGTCAATTCACCAACATCTTCAAAATGAATTGGCAGAGGGAACAGTAAGTGGGCGTAGAAGTGGGAAATATCAGCATGCTATGGCCACACAGGTTACAACCAAAGTCACTGAAATGTAAAGTTACACTGTCCTACCTGTGTGTCATTGGAAGTATTGTTGAATAACTGATGTTCTGTTGTCCTCATCCTCATCCTCTGCCTCCTCATCCTCACTGTCCATAGGGTCTACTGCTGCCACACGGGCATCTCCAGCGTGCTCCTTCTGCAGGAAAGGGACATGTCGTCTGAGGGCCAGGTTGTGCAACATGCAGCATGCCGCTACTATCTGGCAGACCTTCTTGGGTGAATAGCACAGGGATCCACCTGTTAGATGGAGGCACCAGAACATGGCCTTTAGTAGACCAAAGGTCCTTTCAATTATCCTTCTTGTTCGCCCAAGTGCCTCATTATAACGTTCTTCTGCCCTTGTCATGGCATTCCTCACAGGGGTCAGCAGCCATGTTTGGGTAACCAGAGTAACCTGCAAATATTGAGGGACAACATTTAGCCACACACTATCCTATACGTCCAAAGGACAAAGGCATCGTGCACCAACACAGGATACTTAGCATTAACATGGGAGATGTACTGGTCCGCACAGCACACCATCTGCACATTCATAGAATGGAAACTCTTCCGATTCCTGAACACCTGTTCATTCTGCCAGGGGGGCGGGTGACAAATTCAATATGTGTTCCATCAATCGCCCCAATTACGTTTGGGATATGTCCCATTGTATAAAGCCCGGCCTTCACTGTGGCCAAATCCTCAACTTAGGGGAAAACACTGTAGCTACACGTGTTTTATCGGGGTAAACAAGACTCATGTCAGCACGTTTTAGAACATTGGTTGTGACATTCCACTGTCACTTGGAAAGAATCAGTCACCAGAAAATGGAGTACAGATAGCACTTGCACAAGAGGGGGGATCCCAGTGGGGTGACGGATAACAGATATCAAGTCATGCTCCAATTGGGCACACAGCCTGTGATTGTGGCCCTGTCAAGTCTGTAGGTGAGGATAATGTGCCTGGTCTCCAGTGTTGCCATGTCCACCAGGGGTCTGCACATGGGGGTATGTCTCCATCTCCTATTCATCTGCAGTGGTAGGTTCTAAGGGACACAAGAGTGAGGAGGCTGTCACAAACTGAACATTGGAGCCACAACAGGAGTTTTTAATCTGTAAACTTGTACTGGGTCAGTGTGATTTGTCCAGTATGTGCCTATTTCTCCTGTGATGCAGCATGAATCCATAGGGCTGCCCCCCCTGAAATGGCATCCGACTGTCCTGTGTGGAGGGACAGGTGGAAGTGAGGTAATTCCGCTGACGTTGTGCGCCGAGGGAACCGCTGTGCAACTCCTCATTGGTTAATATTGGGCCCTATGGGTTACAGTGGCCAATGGTGATCTATACCGGTGGTGACAGTATGCACTGCTGCCGACATGACTGCCATTTTCTATCTGATTACTCACTTGCTACCTGACCTTCCATAGGAGTGGACCTACACTGCATGTGCTGCTGTGACCTGTGTCTGGAACCTACCATGGCCCGTGTGACTGAAAGGGAAAGGGCCCCAGCCTTCACTTTGGAGGAGTTGCAGAGACTGGTGGATGGGGTCCTACTGCAGTTCAGACTGCTGTATGGGCCTCCAGACCAACAGGTGAGTACACTGGGGCACGATGCATGTGGCATGAATGCATGGAGTGGTGTGTGTGAAGGCCTTGTGTAAGGGGGGTAGGTGGATGTCCTCTTTGCAGTGTACAGCTTGTGTGCTGGGCTATGTGTGTGCCAATGGTGATGGGAACGGGTATCCAGAGCTGGCTGGGCGCTTGAGGGCATCATAGCAGCCCTCAAGGTGCTGTACAGTGAGTACAGTGCCCATCATTACAACTTACGCCTGGTGGGGTGGTATCTGGGTGGTGGATGTGTGTCTGTGGGTGCCCCTAGGCCAGGCCTGACATAGCAGCGTAGGTCCTCTGGTGGCTAGGGTTCTGAAGGGATACTCCTGCCTACCTAGCTTGTAAGCATCCACTACTGGTCAGGGCTGCATGGGTCCCAAGTGTGCTGCAGTTGGCGGTGTGTGCCCCTACTGATGCCTTGGTGGCTAGCGATATCAGTGATGGTGCAATGCATAGTGCGTAGGCCTGTTCCCTGTGTTTGAGGGTGCTGTGTACGCCAACAGTGGTGTTGGTGTAGCCACTGATCCAGTGTATGTTTTGTCTCTCTCCCCCCTTTTTTGTTTTGTCATCCTGTCCTTATGTGCATTAGCATCATCTGGCAGAGGAGCAGAGGCACCGGTGAAGGAGGTAGCTGCATCCCACAGGACCCAGGAGGCAGAGTTCACCGACGTAGAGGGCACCAGTGGGACATAGGCCAAGGGGAGCACCACAGCGCAGACTGGAGGGGACACTTCAGACACAGATACTTCCTCCGATGGAAGCTCCCTGATGGTGGCGGACACTTCTGTGACCACCCCAGCTAGAGGTACAGCCGCCATCCCCGTACCAGCACCGCCCTCCCACCAGCCCCTCATCGAGTTGCCCGTGTCCGCTCACCCAGGAGGGTGGGCATCTCCTTCGCCTTAGGCCCTGCCCAAGTGAGCCATGTTGCCCTGAGTGAGGAGGCTATTGACCTCCTGAGATTCATCTCTGTAGGGGAGTGAACCATTGTGAATGCCATCCAGGGGCTGGCAGCCCAGATGTAACAATCTAATGCATTCCTGGAGGGCACTCACACTGGATTGGCGGCCCAACAGAAACTAATTCAGGCTCTGGTCTCCTCACCGATGGCCGCCATTGTTCCTGTTTCTATTGTTCCCCCTCCAACTTCCACTTCCCAGTCCCATTCTCCCCACCCCACCCCATCCCAGGCACACATACAGATGAGCATGCACACAGGACAACACCCAAGAGTGGCACAGGCAAACACAAGCACCACACTTCATCCAACAGGCACTCACACAAACACCATTCATTTGCAGATACTACAACTTACACTATTTCCACTGTCTCACCCCCTCCCCTCGGCCACCTTCCTCCCAGCCACGTCCACACTCACACCTGCATGCACTACATCATCATCCACTATCAGCATCATCACCACACCAAGCAGAACACACACCTCATTGGCAGCAACCTCCACAACAGCCATGCACACATCCCCTGTGTCCTCTCCCACTGTGTCTGCCCCCCCAAAGTACACAAACGCAAGCACTCAGACACCCAGCAGCCATTTACCTCACAAAAGCATACAACCCATGCACCTGCACCCAAATCCAGCAGACAAACACCTCCAAAACCCACTCCCTCATGCTCCACTCCCATTCCTTCTCCCTCTTCCCGCCCCAATGTCCCTAAGAAACTTTTCCTATCCACTATTGACCTCTTCCCTACCCCTCCCCCGTCTTACACGTATGGCCAGGATATCATGAACCCAGCCAAGCACCTCAGCCACACAGTCCACGGGCCCAGTTCCATCTGCACCTACTCGTGGAGGAAAGGAAGCCAGGCCACATTTACTGAAGGGGAAGGAGCCTTCACCAGCCAGCCTAAAGGGGAAGGAGCCTGTACCGGCAGGCAAGAAGGGCAAGGGGTCTGCACCTGCCACCCAAAAGGGCAGGGAACCTGCACCAGCAGGCAAGAAGGGCAAGAAGCCTGCAAGAGCAGGCAAGAAGGGCCAGGAGCCTGCACCTGCCACCCGAAAGGTCAAGGAGCCTGCACCAGCAGGCAAGAAGTGCCAGGAGCCTGCACCAGAAGCTGCCACGGAGCCCCCACCACTAACCATGGTTGTGCATCCATCCGAGGGTGCAGAGGATGTGCAGGAGCCTCCCACCACCACCAGCACCACCACAGTGTATCCCTCTGAGGGTGCAGGGGATGTGCTGGAGTCTTCCACCATCACCAGCAGGGATGTGCAGGAGCCTCCCACCACCAGCACCACCAACACAGTGCAGCCATCACCGCCGGCAGAAGCAATGTAATCTTGCCTCCATTGGCTGCTGTGTAGCCTGTCCACTCCAGGACCAGTGGGGAAGACACCCACTCAAGAGACTGTGGCCTATCACTCCCCAGGACCAAGCACAGGGCATGTTGCCCCCTCCAGAACCAGTGGGCAAGACGTCCACCTGAGAGACTGTGGCCTATCACTCCCCAGGACCAAGCACAGGGCATGTTACTCCCTCTAGAACCAGTGGGAAAGTCACCCACTTGAGAGACTGTGGCCTTGCACTCCCCAGGACAGAGCAATGGGCATGTTGCCCCCTCCAGAACCAGTGGGCAAGACACCCACCTAAGAGACTGTGGCCTATCACTCCCCAGGACCAAGCACAGGGCATGTTGCCCCCTCCAGAACCAGTGGTCTTGTTTCCGCTCCCGGCTGAGGTTCCTCCCCCCACCGCGAGGTGCCTGCCTGTTTGCCAACTGATGCGCCTGCAGTGTTCTCTCTGTGTTGATGCAGGTGACAGGTGGGGCCTTGGACTTTGGCCTGTGGCCATGTGGCCCACACAAACTGAGGACTGGGCAGTGTCCGTTGTTCTGTACATTTGTAAATATCTGTTACATTGGCTAACATTATTTTTTTAATGTGTTTATATTATTATACTCACTTTGGTAAATTTGTTTTGTCCTTGCATTCTTCAGCCAATTTATGGGGATTAACTTGCTTTCTTGTGCATCGGGTTGTGTGTCTGGGGTGTGTGTTGTGCGTTTGTGTGTGTCACTCTTTTTCCTTCCCCCCTCCCTTGTATGCTAGGTGGCTGTACTCACCACTGTCCTCTTCTCCGGTGTTGGTGTTTGTGGTGGAGCAGAACGTAGAATATAATCAGAAATACATGCCGTTCGGGTCCCATGGCAGCGTGGTTCTTCCCTGTGTCTCCAATGGTTAGTCCTTTCCCTTCTGAGCTCAGTTTCCACCAGGCTTTTGATGTTGTTGGTACCGCCCCGGAAAAGGTGGCAGATTGTGTTGTTGTATAATAGAGAGCTGAACTTTGACTTCCGCCTGGCTGTAGACGGCTACCGCCGTGCTGGCTGTTGTTTCTGCCCTGTCGGTAGATGTGGTACATTGGCTGTCTTTCGGAGATCTTTCCGCCATTGTCATAATTTGGTGGTAATTACCACTGGCCTGTTGGCAGTATTACCGCCACTTTATCACCAACCGCCTGGGTCATAATGAAGGCCATAGTGACTGCCCAACGTCCTGGGAAGTCCATTTCTTGAGATCCCTCCGATTTCAAACGTAGCTCACCACTCGTCAGATACTTATGTCAGCATAGAGACTGGTTCTGAAAGGATAACTGAAAAGCTCCTGACTGGTGTTACTCTTGCATCACTAATGCAAATCATAGACACTTCTATCGACGGTTCTTAGTTACCGAAGACACAATCGGGACGAGTAATCAGAGCGCCACAAAGGCTCATCGCAGAACTATGACTGTGTATATATTTGTAAAAAAGATACTAATTTTTTATTTAATAGAGGGGGAGATGTAGTTTTGTGTGAGTAATTAATGGCGGAACCCTTGTGGCTCCTGATGGACTCTATAGAACTCTGACGTAAGTGTTAATGTAGGTTTAGAATGTAGAATTCGTGGTTACATGCAGACGAATAAAGAAATGTAATATACAGCTCCAATAGTGACGTAGTCATTGGCAGGTACCCAGGCTGAGTAAGACATTACAATATGGAGAAAGAGAATGACGACAAGGCAGATAGGATCTGAAGCAAAACTGTAAAGAGAAATTGGGGGGAATGGAAAAGGGAAGTTCAGGAAGAGACAGAAAGATGGTATCAGCCCCGTCAAATACCATGCATCAGGATTTAGACTAATGCATTTTAGTGGAGGTCTCTACATCACCACACTAAGATGCATTAGTCATGCAATTTAGTGCTGCTGACTGCCTGCTGAGGAACTCTAGAAGCTCAGTTGGACAGCATTAAGTGATCGCTGGAAGTCATGCGCGGTGGTTGGAGAGCACGCTGTCTCGCTTGTTTTAATATTTATTTAGCTGTGGTATTCACTCCACATGGTTAAATGAGCTCTGCAGCCTAAGAGAGCCGTTGGGGATAACATTGTTGCAGCTGAGGGCTGGTCATAAGGCTTTCCGTTGTCCAGTCCCATGGTTGTGCAGGGGTTCCCTCTCGCTCCTTCACCACTGCATGGATGCTGTTAGAGGTTCAGTACCCCAAGTGCAGCCAGGGATCCCTTATTACCCCTACTGAAGCTTTCCTAACTCTACTGCGTCATGTCTATATTTTTCTCCTACTCTAGTCACTTTATGTGTGATCACAGGGAAAGGATTTTGTGTTAGTAGTTATTTTGTTGTAATTTGTCGCTTTAATGGCTAAGGGTGTTCTGGGGGCTTTGCTCAAGTTAGTTGTGGAGGGTAGGCAGGATGTAGGCCTCATGCATATGATTCATTTCAAGCCAGCTATGGACTTTTGCAGTGACAATTTGTCACTATTTATTTATCTTGCATTTGCCTCTTGGGACCTGGATCATCCTCGGTGTGCATTGCTGAGTTGGACAAAGGAAGTCAGGAGTTTCAGGGCCAGCTTTAACGCTGGTGGTACCAGGTGCGACAATCTTTTTTAGTGCCACTCCTCATGACCTCCTCCTCAGATTCGGTCACTACCACCCAGGAAAAGTGCTCCTCATCTCTCCATAGCTCCTCTGTCACATAAAGTTCATTTATTTTAAAGTGCTAGTAAAGGCTGACTTTACTAATCCACTCAGTTATCCACATAAAATACAGATATGTTCTTTGCAGCTGCATATTAACACTCTGCGCTACTTTGTGGCGAGTCAAAACTGCCACTAGACAAAACCCCTATCTCTCTCTCTATCAGGAACATTAATCACAAGAATTATCTTGACATTTGTCATGCTGCCACAAAAATTGGCTTAACGCCACCTTATAAATACGGTGCAGTGCACAGCGCCACCGAAGCGTCACAAAATGTTACACCCTGATGACGCTAGGGCCTTGCAAATCTGGTACACACTTTGCTCACTGACACAGGACTAGACCGTTCTGCACACCTGGAGCACTAACAAATGTTACCTCTTTATTAATTTTGCTTTAGTGTTTGTTGAGCTTGCACCCCTAAAAGTAAAACAGCTGCTAGGTATTGCATTGGGCTAATGCAAGCTAAATTTCCAATTCACCTTGATGCGTGAAAAATGTGAAATCTCGGAAATTCATCTGACAAATACCACTCAAACCATTTTCTTGAACAATCTTTTTACATAGCAGCCCATGCATCTAGCCAAAACGTGGATATTGCACTATCTTCATTCGCACGAGCTCTTTTTGTTAGATTTAGAGTAGGGTCTCTCCCTTTATGTTCTTTGACGCACAACTGGCTTAGTTCCACTAACAGATCTAAGTTTTGCCCGATGGGTTGTAAAAGGGAAGAGTCTGTTTTACATGTTTTTTTTTTCTGTCATGCATACCTCAAACAAAGAGCCCTTTGGATCATCCGCTTTGTAAATCTATTGGTGTCAGGTCTCATCTTCATGCTGAGAGAATTCTAAAATCTGATCCATCTGTCCAAGTAGTCTTTCCAGTGGCAAAATTTCTCTAAGCAATCTGGCGCCTTAGATTAGTTATTTTAAAGAAAAATACAGGGTAGTTAATTGTATACTTATTTATGCATATCTACTCACTCGTGATGACCAATTTTACATTTCTCCTCTTAGCATAAAGTTTTTTTTTTTTTTTTTTTTAATTATATTATTGAGTATTTATGGATCCTGGGAAGTGGCCCCTTGTTGAGGGGACCCCCTTATTGTTAAGAGACTCATTCTTGATTCTTTGGTTGGATTTCAACCCTCTTGTATCTTTTAATTCTCTACTGTGCATGTATTTTTAGCGTCTTTTAATATTCAGCTGTTATTGTTTGCACTGTACTTTTATGGTGTGTTTTCTTACTTACCGAAATAAAGTTAAAGTTAAGTTAAGTTAAGAGCACATCATCTTTTTCCACTGAAAACCAGCCATTTTTTGCAATTCTATTAGCTGTGGATTTTGAACCGTAGCTCAACTGGTACCCAAGGAAACCAACTAAACCTATCCATTTCTGAAAACTAGACATCAGGAGAGTCCAGGGTGGCATGATGTGCATGGCTGTTAACAGGAGATTTTATACTGAAGCACTCAGACTCCTCAAACTTTGCCTAAAATCTCACATTTTCCTCAAGTTTCTGTGATGGAAAGTTCTGGAATATGACAGGGGCCATTACTTTCCTACCACCCAGCATTTCCTCAAGCTTCTAAATACAAATGGTACCTCACTTGTGAGGGCGGATTGAGTCCTCGTGACGGGAAAGAGCCCAAAACACAACATGTAAACATCAACATTTTCTACTGAAAACCAACCCTTTTTGCACTATGGGTAGCTGTGGAGTTTGTCCCTAGCTTAGCCGGCACCTAGGCAAACCTACCAAAGCTGCACATTTTTGAAAACTAGATACCGAGCAGAGTTGAGGGGTGCATGACTTGTGTGACTCTAACCAGGGTTTCCTTGCAAACCTCAATCTTTGGCTAAAACACACATTTTTTCACATTTTTGTGTGGGAAAGTTAGGAGATCAGCAGGGATCCACAAATTTCCTACCATTTGCTCCATTCCTGTCATGAGCACCAGAGCCATCAACACAATTGGAAAACCATTTCTATCAGGACAAGTGGGGTATCTCTGGGTGGTAGGAATTTTTTTGATTCTTACTGATTCCGGAAGTTTCCATCAAAGAAATATAAGGAAAATGTGTGATTTTAGCTAAACTTTGAACTTTGCTGGGCATTGTGGGTAAGACAACATTATAGGATCCATGTAAGGCACAACACCCTGGATCCCCTGGGTGTCTAGTTTTCAAAATGTCTGTGGTTGTTGAGTTACCATGTGTGGTGGCCAAGAATGGCTCCAGATACCCCTATCGCTAATCTCTAAGAAGTGCCTTAAGGCTTTTTGTCTCACAGTCTCTTGGCCCACCCACACAAGCGGAGTACTGCTGTTATTGGGAGGTGTGTAGTAACTCAGGGCAGTAGGAAATCTGTGGCTCCCCGCAGATTCCAGAACTTTCTTGTTTACAAATGTTAGGAAGTGCTTTTGGGTAAGAAACCCTTGTGAAATCTACTCAAGCGACACCACCCTAGTTACCTAGTTTTTTAAAATGTGGGGGTCCAGTAACTTTCCCTGGCCATTGGCATAGACAAGCCTCAAATCCATAATTACCTACATTGCGAAAACATAGAAGTTTCAATGGAAAATCTTTGTGTCCATGTTGCGTTTTGTGCCTTTTCGAGTAGTGGGCGACAGGCCTACTCACAAAAATTGGGTTTCATTTTTAAGTGGCGATATGCAAACACTAGGTGGTTGTCAATTTGTGGATTGCAGCAGGTTCCAGAATTTCCAACACAAAATGCAAATATATAAGTGATCTTAGCCATTTACACAGTTTTTTCAGGGCATTGGGGGAAAGTAAGTGGGATCTATTAAAGTTACACCACCCTAGACACCTTCAGATGTTAAGTTCTCAAAAAAATGAGGGGTTGTTACTGAACTTTTGAAGTGAAACCACCACTTACACTAGTTCATTTTAGCACCTTCAGAAATGCCAGCTTCAAAGAGAAAACACCAATCACTGTATCAGAAAATTGAAACCAAGATCCAACTCTTTGTAAGCGGTGCAGAAAATCTTGTGACCATCAGGAGGTCAGTTCTTGTGATTTGGGAAATTTGTAACAAAAGAATATGGCTAAGGACTGGGGGTAATTGGAGAAGCAATTGGAGAGGAAGTAGAAAGACAGTTGAAATCTTTCTCTGACAATGTTGCCAGGCTCCGCATCTACTGTCTTATTCCCTGCCTAAAGATAGATTAGAGAAGGAGGGGGGTTGAAACAGGCTTACCCTTTAGTTACAGCTCTTAGTTCTAGAGCAACATGCAAGGAACCAGCCTTGGGGAGAGAGCTTAGTGAATGCAGCCCAGAACGCAAGACTATGAAAACTCAGCAAGAAAAAGACTGTGTCACTCCAGCCCTCAAGGCCGTTTGTGTGTGTAAGCTCCATTTTACAACAGCCCGCTCTGACTGTATCCCTTGGAAGCTTTCTGCAGGAGGATGGCACTCAGGACAGCAGCAGATATAATTCACAAATTACACCTTACATGATAGGGAAGGGGCCAATTTGTGGGCATGCAGCCCTTTCCATCAGTGGATCTAGGCAACACGCAAGACAAACCATTGGACACAAACACAGTTCTTCTTCAGATCTTAGACGAGCTCCGGGCTATGAAAGTTTTCCAAGAGGAAGCACAAAAATGAACGGAGCAGCAGCTTTACCACATTCAGACTACTGTGCAACAGCTCCAATGTCTCAAGTTGAACATCGGGTCTCGGATCTGGAAGACTGGGCCTCGGCAAGCATCATTATCATCCAAACTTCAGGCTGAACGTGCAGATCTGAAAATTGATGATGCTGAAAAAAGGTTTCAACTCTCTAATTTAAGATTCATGGAGATCCCTGAGGGCCTTGAGGCTGGGCGGTCAGTGACCAGTTTGATCATGGATTTAATTTGTAAATATGTGTATTCTGAGGCCGCGGCTAGAAATGTAGATCTGACAATCATGCAAGCTCACCATGTTCCCGTCAACCAACCTACCAAGTAACTGCAAACAATCCTTGTCAACTTTGGGGACTTTCACAATAATGAACAGATTTTGGCCAATGCCATTCAGTACAAAGTTTATAGAAAGTCTGAGAACACTTGGCTCAGGAATCTTTATGACACGTGGGCAGCATCCGCCTGGTGGCGTAAGGAATTTAAAAGCATGATTAATGCCTTTCATAGTTTAGGTGCCCCTGCAGGCATTGTCCAGCAGAGCAAATTGAAGATTTTCCATAAAGGCTGATCCCACATTTTTCAGTCGATCAAGAAAGCAAGAGACTTTCTGCATCTATTACAACAGCCGGGATAGGGGGGAGGGAGGAATAGAATTTTGCTTCAGTATGAAATATGACTGTCTTTATCATTAACCGGTTTCTAGGTTATTTAGCTGCTGTCAGATACCTTGGATGCCTGCAGGTGCTATGTCAAGGCACCATTGTAGAGATTGAGTTGTGAGGGAAAGGGGAGGTTGGGTGGACTGGGGAGATGGGTTGAAGATGAAGCTGGATTGTGGGTCTGCACGGGGTGGACAAGGGTGTGTCCCTCTCCAAGAGGCTCTAGGCAGGGTGGGCCTCCAAGAAAGGGCGTATGAGTGGGGCTTAAGAGGGGGGAGGTTCACTTGGGGTGGTAAAGGGGTTTGGGGTGCGGTGTTGGTGAAAAATGTATGAAAATGAGCAGTTTTATCAGATAAGTAACTATAGTTATGAAGGCAGGTCGATTATAATACCATTATTTAATGCTGTAAACGCTCCTGTTTCAGTCATAAGGGCTCTGTCCAGTAAAGGCTGTTTTTCCCACGCACCACAATGACCTATAGTATTAGGCCATGATGAAATGGTTGTCTGCATTTAGTCTAGCGAAAATGTTCCTGTAGGAGACCCATCTTAAGGGCAACAATCCTAAAATCATGATACCGAATAGGTCTTCACACACATTTTTTGCATTCGCAGGATCTGCCATACGTGAAGTTGTGATATATTTAGCAGGGTCCATCGCCTGAGAGATCAGAGTAGTCATTTGTGACAGACAAGGGAGATGGATATGGCTAAAAGTGTGAATGAATGTGCATATTTTTATTCATATTAATTAATATGGCTCCATCTCTGATGATGCTAGCTTTCTGGGGGAGCTGCACAAGATTGCTATGGGTGCTGAAGGGCCTCTGTTCTTTGGTGGGGATGTTTACCTTTTTACAGGATTTGAGACTGGGTACTTCAAACACAACAAAGAAACAACTTAAACCCAAAACTGCCTTGGCCTTTACGACAATAAAGCAAGATTACAACGGGGTCGACCCCCAGCGATTAGTACACGCATACGAGAAAATGTATGCATGCTTTTCACAACAATTTAATACCCCTTCTCGGCTTGATTATTTCTTAGTAACTCACTCTTTGCGTTGGAGGAATTCCGAGATGATGGCTAATTCTTTTTCGGACCATTCTGTCATCTCTTTCATCTTAGAACTTCAAGGTCCAGGTAGAGCAAGATGGCAGCTTGACAGGATTCTCTCAGTCGTTATGATCTGGCTTTCTGAGACTCGGTCATTTAACAATTCATTTTTTTTAAATAAATCAGTATTTAGAGTCTGGATCCATGGTCTTGGAGGCACTTAAAGATACACTTCGAGGGAGCGTTATCTCCAATACGTCTGAGCTTGCAAAAGAACAAAAGGCACAAATTCTGGCACTTCAGATGGTGGTTGACAGAGTCATGCCGTTCTGGGGCAGGCAAGGTTGGAGGAAATAGAACAGGCCAAAGTTCAGTTTATACAAGCTTATACAGACTAAACAGAATATTATGGATTTCTTTATACATACAGAGTTCAACAGCACAAGGTCATTTCAACAACGAGGAAAGCCAGCTGATTGGTAAATTCCTCGCCTGGTCCTTATAAGTTAAACAAAATTCAAAGTCCATTACGAAGGTTTTAGATCCCACCTTAAATCACGTTGCGTCTTCAGGTAGTGATATCGTGCAAGAATTTCTTCAACATTATCAAAGTCTGTATCAGGATGCTCATGTCATCTCTAACGATATTAGAGGACATTTTTCATCAGATTAGATTGCCTCAAGCAGACCCCACTCAAAAGTCAAGCTTAGTCCCGTGCATCTCAGAGCAGGATGTTAGGACCACCCTAAAGGTTATGCCTAACGCTAAAGCATGTGGATGTGATGGCTTCGCTATTGGGGTTTTAAAAGTATTTTCAAAAGAGCTCCTTCCCTTTCTTTTTTACTCAATAACTAAAGGTGTTGTAATACCAGCTACCTTCAAGCAATCTATTTGCATAGGTTTTCTGAAAAGAGGGAAATCTCTCGATGTGAATTCTTATTGGCCGATCATTCTATTCAAAGTGGATTACAAGGTATTTACCAAAGTCTGGGCACCACACATTAATGTTCTGGGGTGAACCCTGATCCATAACGACCAGAGCGGCTTTTTGTCCGATACATTAATGGCATCAAATATGCACTTTTTGATGCAGGCAGTTGATTTTCTTTCCAACCATCAAGACCCCGCCGCGATTATACTGTTTGACTCCGATAGTTTGCTTTAGTGAATTGGGACGCTCTGTGATTTTACTTTGAACAGGTTCGGGTTCCCTGTGGAAGTGGTTACTATGATACAGAATTTGTATCGGAGTCGGAAGCTCACGTTATAATTTACACTAAAGAGGTCAGCATAGTTCAGGTGGCAAGGGTTAGCTGTCAGAGTTGCCCCATGTCATATTGAACCCTTGGCAGAAAGAAACCTCAGAACTGTCCAGATAAAATCTCCAATAGAAGGTATGCTGAAAATTAAACTTTTTGCCGAATACATGGGCCTCTACCTGAAAGCACAGGGGGATAATATTAAGAATGCAATTAATTTAATTCAGGATTATACACAGATTGGTAGTTATAAAATAAACTCTAGGGAAACTGAGTTTCTCTTATTCAATACTCCTGTGATGGTGATGACGCAGAAAAAGAGGGTCCGACATATATTGATATATCATGTAACCAAAATCGTATAATGTAGTGTAGTAAAGAAAATAATGTATGAGGGAAATTGTGCCCTCTGAGTAGTTCGCCATCATTATAAACGTGCTTTATTAATCATGAAGAATTGAAAATTGTAGTAATCCGTCATAATTGCAAATGTGTGCCATGATTTCTTATTGAAACTGTTTGTGCTTAGCTTAAATTTAGTAGAGGCTTTGGCCTAGTTGCCTGGTCTCAACTTCTAACTGCGTGGATTTTCCTTGAACTAATGAAACATATATTCTTGCTTAGAGTTGTATTTTTCCAGTAGAGATGACTAATACACTTATCTCCAAGGTCTCGTACTAGGCCAGTTTCATCCCCTTTGAAGCAAGGTCAGTCTCTGCAGGTGCGGACAATGAAGGTACAGATACCAAAATAATTGGCAAACCATGTTGCAACTTGTGTTCCAAGGCTCCAAGGACAATGTATGCATAAATGAGTACTAGTAGAAAGACAGTTTTCATTGGTCAATTTGAAGCCACCTTATGAACGCTCCAATGGAAGACCCTGCAGAATCTGAAATGTTTCTTACTTAAACCCACCGGACAAAGAGAAGTCAGCCATTTTCCTTGATGCCATCTTTGAAGCCAAATGCCAGACGCCATCTTAGACGACATCTTGATGCCCTTTTCTCTATTCCAAAGAAAGAGACTTTGAGAATTCTCACCCTAGAGACTTTAACTTTAATTTGCCCCGTCTTGCCCATGCAGTAATTTTGCCCCATTCGCCTTGCTGCTGCAAGGAAACTTGCTCTTAACTTTGCCCCTTTAAAACTCTGCCCCATGCTGATCGAACCAGTACCTGAAGGACGAAGACTTTCTTGAATGCTGATTGTATTTGGTAAATATGAAAGGATAATTGTATTATGCATTGTGTTTTCCTTTTAGGTACCAACTGCTATTTTGATAGGGCCCAAGCTAGAAGTTTTCCAAATTTGTGTTGATTAAATTCGTTTTGCATGAAGCCCCACATGCCAATGCTAATTAGAGGTTAGTCGAGGTATGAACTTGATGCACCATGTTGAATTGAAATCTTGTTATGCTGACCAATGTACAAGATTAGTCAAATACAATTACTCATATTAGTGATTTGCATTGCCATAACTGAATGTATCATAATTCAGATTTTGCGTAGATTGCGTTTCTTCCGCCGCTATGGACAGCTAGTAATGTTCGTATACATATATCATTTGGTTTTGAGACTTAGATACATTGTGCTAGCTTTGTTAATATAGGGAAATAAATTCACTAACTCTTAATAAACTGGTGTGGTTATTCATGACTGAAAGGTCATGGTGCGTCGAAATACCAACTGTTATTGATTCCTAATGTGTTATTTCGATCTATTAATTGAGTATTGGCTATCGCGTACAACAGTTATTGATTATTGATTTAAATAACCCGACTATTCGAGGATGAGGAGAGCCCAATTCGGCTAAAAGGTTCACCGACCTCCAACGTGTCCAGGTACAGGTAATTTATAAGGGCTGGACTCGTTATCAGTAGATGGTAGCAGAGATTAATGGTTACACCCTTTGGGACCCCATCCGAGCAATAGACGGAGTTAAGTTAGAATTTTCTTTGATAAAACAAGTTGAGGAGATGATGATGCCCTAAGTCCCCAATGACTTTCCCGGGATCTCGGAGCTTGCGAATGGAGGACATGGAGGTGTGAGAATGTTTTCGGCGTTTCTAGTGACGGTATGAGTGAAGTTAGGGTTTTGTGCTTGCATAGCTTATTGCTGCAGATGAATTCAGAAGTTTGTGAGAATTTTAGGGGGGTTACGAACTCCAGTTGAAGTTTTAGAGGAGTGTGACTCCAAAGTGTGAGAGTAGGGAAGTCGTCGAACTTCACATGTGTGTAGCGCTTTGTGCAGGAAAAATTGCCCACGTGGTTGTTGATGTTGAGAAGGGCCCTGCGAGGTCAAGAGAATCCGGGGTATGTTGAAAAGTGTATGAGACACTTGATTAATGTTGTAATCTGTTCGGTTTAGTAGGTTGATCGGGCGTGGTCAACAAGTCGGTATGAATATTGAGGCATGAAAGAAAATTTTCGACTTTGAGATTTGACGAATTCTAAAGCGCGATAGAATAGTTCATTGATCAGTAGAGAGTAAAGTTTGCGGGTCAAATTTTACTTGCGAAAGTGGGAAACCGAGAAAGATGGAATAACTGCTGAGGATAGTGAAAAATCCCTAAGGTTTCTGAAGCGATTGTGTTACCTTTCCTGTAGTAAACCAACAGATTTGTTTTCTTCTTTTTGGTTAGTGCTCGCGATATATTGCAGAAATTAGTTTTGAGTGAAGCTGAATGAAGGAGGACAAGCCGCGGGACTTTGTCAGCCGCAGTGTGTGAGTGTGACGTCACTAGGAGCTGCGCTGAGATAGGTTGGTTGGCGAGAAGGGTCGCGCACGGATTGGACGAAGTCCGTGAAGCGCAATTGGTGGGTAAAGGCAAGCGAAGAGTATTCCGGGAATTAAAGTCACTTATTGATTACTTATTTTTGAAAAATAAAAGACAGAAAGATGAAATTTTTCAAAGCATTTAAGAGTGCCATGAGGGGAGATGTTTATATTAAAGCAAATGTAGGAGAAGAAACACCGCTTGAGGGTACACCAGCTTACATCGTGATTGAGGAAAAGGGTGTCGCACCATGTCTTTGGCTAAAGCAATGGTGCAAATTAACAGAGAAGCATGGAAGTGTAGCGTTCCCTATCCATGGGTCGTTTAACCTAAGGGTTTTGGAGAATTTAAGGTTTGCGCTATACGACATGAAAGTATCTCCAAGGCCAGCACAGTTTGAGGCACTAGCAATTTGGGAGCTAATAGCTAGAAACCAACAACAAAAGAAATTTGAGACAAGAATAAGAAAAGTAGAAAAGACACTAGCGGATGCTAGATGGGATAGTAAACAGAAGGTTTGGAGATCAGATGTACTACAGGGAATTAAATTGTTTCCAGCAATTACTGATGAAGCAGAGACGGAAGGAAGGAAAGCTACCTATAAAACAAATAGGAGTCAGTCCAGAGATAGAGAGAATAACAGAAACTCGAAAAGGTCAGACGAGTCAGACGATGAGGAGTTTATTATACAATTGCTGAATGATCGCCCGCCACCATATGTGGAAAGAGAAAAAGGATCAAGCATTAGTACTGCCCCTCCAGAACCAACACAGGGTAATGTAACACCGAATTTGAGAATATCACAAAGGCAGAACGGTCCCGATATGCCTTTTTCACCACAAATACCACAAGTCCAGAGAATATATCCTGACGTGCCTAGATTGAAACCTGTCGATACTTATCAGCCGCAGGTTCAAAGACACTGCTGTGATGAGCATAACTTGGCAACAACTTCTGGCTTAGGGGCTCAGGGAGGACAGAGTTACCACAGACCAACATTGATTCAAGCTGAATCAACACAATTTTTGATGCCTCAAAAGCAGGTACAAGAAGTGCCGAGGTACACTCGAGTAACAGAGGGTCAGTTAGGTATGCCACCAAGAATGAACCATAATGTGGGGATTAACATGCCACAGAATTCAGGGAACAGACAGAATCCAGATGCAATATCTCTGCCTATCATCGTGGGTCCGCCAGTACCATTGTATATACAGGCAAACTCAAACGTATGCGACCAAGGGGTAATGACACAAAGTGAGACAGGGAGAAGATGCATAGAAAACACTCCAGAAACGACTCCGATAGCAACACTGCCAAATGAATCTGGGATATTGTCGGGATTTAGTCCAATTCCAATTTGCGCTCCGTCAACAGTGGTAAGGTCAAGTCCACCACTATTAATACCGTTAACTACAAAGACTGAAACATTACAGCAACCTTCAGTAGCAGTTGATGTAAGTGCTACACTGATGGGACTGAACGCGCAACAGCTAACACAATGGTTCAACAGCCTGAACTCCCCACAGAGTACATCCAGTGGGAAGGGAGAGGAATACCTGAATAAAATAAGATTGGGCATGGAGGCAGATGAACTAGTGGAGGGAACAATGGGCCTGAACAGGTTAGAATCATACACAGAAGAAGAACTGAGGTACATGTGCCCTAGGATTACAAGAGAAGTGAGCAGCATACATAAGAAGTTGCAAGACATTGCAGACAGAAACGAGATTGACATAGGTAAGACTAAACATTTGAGCAGAAGTTACAGGCTAGACTTTGAGACCAAAGATTTTGAACACATGAGGTCGGCAGGGATGAAAACGCACCTTAAGGAGATACTGCAGAGCGCGCAGGTCTGGAGATGCCTAGATAAGTGGGAAAGCAGGTGGGTTAAGAAGAAGGACTAAAAAAGGAAAGTACCCCAGATCGGAACGAGAAGGCACAACCAAATGCCGATCTGATAACCATGTTGCCGATGAGAGATACGGCAGGGGGAAAACTTGTATAGGTACCATGGCACAGGTGCGATATTCAATCCTTCACGGATGATTTCCCTAAATTAAGAGAGAAACCGATCGAATGGTATCAACAAACAGATAGATTTTTGAAACTCGCAAAATGTCTCTGGGAAGTCCTGAATACCTTATTTGAAATTGTGGTTCCGGCAGATTTATGGGAAGACTGTAAAAGGGCTGTAGGTTGGCCGACGAGTGAACCAGAAAGAGATAGGGACACAGGTGCACCATCGCCTACAGTAATGAGTTTATACCATAAGGTGATCGAGCACTTGAAAACCAAGGTTGCGTCGAAAAATGTGGATTGGCAGAGGATTGACAGAACAGCACAAGAGGCTAAAGAATCGATACATGCGTACTATGAGAGTTTGTTGAAAGCGTTTAAAAATTACAGTGGCATGGAAATGATTGAAGCAAAGGACATGCTCCATTTCGTGTTCAGATTTGTGGAAGGGCTGAGACCCGAGGTCAGTCAGATGATTAAAATGCATTTGATTTGTTGGCAGTCAAAGTCGATCGATGAAGTGTTGAACTATGCAAAATACTGCAGTGATGAGATTAAGACAAAACAGAAAAAGTTGAAAGAAAAGGTGATGGTGATGCAGCTTAGAGCAGCTCAGACAGGTTTACAAGGGTTGCAAGGTTTTCAACAACAGATGCCGCAACAGCAGGGAAATGCTATGTTTCAGCCGCAGATGAGAGGCAGAGGTCGAGGAGGCTTTGTGAATAATGGTCCTGACATAAATACTGTTATGATTCCAAATGGTATACAGGCAATGAAGAAGGTGATGCCATGTCACACGTGCGGAATCGTTGGGCATTGGAAACGGGAGTGCCCAATGATGGTGCAGGAAGGTGTAGGTCAGCAAAACAATGATGTCAATACATTTCAGAATATGAGAGGACCGAAATTGAGAGGTCCAACCCCAAATTTTCAGAATAATGTAAATCAGATGCAGGGTTTACAACCCATACAACCGCAACAGGTGCAAATGCCCCGTGCGCAATTGGCACAGTTACAGCCAATGCAACAGCAGTTTCCCATGGTACCTAATCAGCAAATGCAAATACCCTTAGCACCAATGAATCAGCAACAAGTAATGCTTCCTCAACAGGTCACGGGTCAAGTGATGAACCAAAATGACACAGTACACCAATTCCCTTTACACAGTGAGGATGGAATAAACGATGTATGGGAGGGTGAAAGTTCAGATGAGGAGGGAAATTGTATGTTTGCAGCATCTTTGGAAGTTGATCAAAAGGGTCCGTATGTGGAAGGAAGAGTTATGGGTCATCGCGTTTCATTCTTGGTTGACACGGGAGCTACACGCTCTACTGTTAGGAGCATCGAAGTACCAAATTTGACACTTTCAGGGAGAACAGTTCAAGTAGTGGGAGTGGCAAATAGCTACCTGACGAACCCAATCACACATCCAGTGCAAGTCAGGATTGGTAACTATCAAGGGTCACATAAATTCGTGGTGTGTGATTCAAGCCCGATATCACTGTTAGGGAGAGACCTATTGTGCAAATTGGGATGTTCGATTATGTGTTCAAATGATGGAATTAAAATCCAGACAAACAGTGATGGGGAAGAAGAGGACAGTGTAGGAGGGGACGAAGTGGAAACTGTGGATGAAGAGAATCCCCTGATTACTCTTTACCCAATGCTCACTGAAGCAGATATTCCTGCTGAGTTACAGGAAACAGTCGGAAAGGAAGTGTGGGATATGACATGGAAAGAAGTAGGATTGGTCAAAGGAGTAGAACCAGTGAAAGTGACTGTAAAACCCAATGTAACTTTTCCTCAGACCCCACAATACCATATGGCGCAAGACACCCTCATGAAAGTCGCCCAACTCATTGATGAGTTTGTAAAACAGGGAGTACTAAAATAAGTGTTAAGCAGTCAATGCAACTCACCAATTATGGGACTGATAAAACCGAGTGAAAGGTCCGGATTGGTCAGGATTTGAGGAAAATAAATGACATAATAGTCAAATGTTGTCCCGTAGTACCAAATCCAGCTGTGATAATGTTTCAAGTTCCCTGTCATGCTGAGTGGTTCTCAGTCATCGACTTGTCACAAGCGTTCAGTGCCTCTTCATGAGTACAGCCAATTTCTCTTTTGTTTCAAATTCCTAGACAGGGTCTACAGTTGGTGTCGAATTCCTCAAGGGTTCTCGGAATCACCATCAATTTTCAATCAGATTCTAAAGAAAGACTTGGAATCGTTGGAATTACCATTTGAATCAACCTTGGTGCAATACATTGATGATCTGCTAATCGCATCTAAGATAGAAAGTGACTGTACAGCAGATACTATTGCCCTATTGAACCATTTGGGAAGGAACGGACACAAAGTGTCCCCTTCAAAATTAAAATTCTGCCAGAAGAAAGTGAAATATTTGGGTCACCAAATAAAGAAAGGGTCGCGAAGAATTATGAAAGAAAGAATAACAAGTGTACTTCAAATTAGTCCACCGAAGACGAGAAGAGAGGTGAGAACATTTTGGGAATGGTGAGCTATTGTCGTCAATGGATTCCCAATTTCTCAACTCTAGCAAAACCTTTATTGAAACTCACCCAGAAAGATGCGCAGGATGAAATAGAGCTGAAAGGAGATGAGATGGATGCTTTTATTGAATTAAAGGAATGCATGTGCAGGGCTCCAGCGTTAGGTATGCCTGACTACACAAAGCCTTTCACATTGTTTTGTCATGAACGTGATGCATGTTCCTTGTCTGTCTTGACTCAAGCCCATGGTGGCGTAAACAGACCAGTAGCATATTTTTCAGCTACTTTGGATCCGGTCGCAGCAGCATTGCCAGGGTGCTTGCGTGCCGTAGCAGCAGTTGGTATCAGTTTAAATCAAAGTGAAGGAATAGTGATGGGACATCCTTTAACAGTCATGGTCCCTCACTCAGTCGAGATACTTTTGACACGTTCCCGAACAAAGCACATGACTGGTGCCAGGCTTACAAGGTACGATACAATAATTCTGGGATCACCTAATGTGCAGCTGAAAAGGTGCACTACGTTGAATCCAGCAATTTTGTTTCCTATTGAAATGTCGAAATTGAGAACGCTGAAGACGTCGAGCACGACTGTCTTCAGGTGACTGAATTTTGTACAAAACCAAGACCTGATATCAAAGACACCCGATTGGAAGAAAATGATCAAGTTATTTTTGTTGATGGTTCATGTTTAAGAGATGCACTAGGAATATTGAAAGCAGGATATGCTGTATGTACAATAACAGGTGTTCTGGAAGCATCTTGGCTTCAAGGAGTTTACTCTGCACAGGTAGCGGAACTGGTGGCGCTTACTAGAGCTTGCCAGCTTTCTGCATTAATGAAAGTCACCATTTACACTGACAGCCAGTACGGATTTGGAATAGTACATGACTTTGGACAGTTGTGGTCACAAAGAGACTTCATGACCTCTTCAGGATCACCGGTGAAAAATGGTAAAAGAATAAGAGAATGGTAACATGCCATCCAGTTACCAGGAGAAGTAGCATTGGTAAAATGCAGTGCACATTCAAAATCACAGGATTACATCGCCTTGGGAAATGGATATGCAGATCAAGTCGCAAGGTTTTGCGCATTGAGCTGTATATTGCTCAGAGATGAATGGAACTTGATAAATGAGCCAGAACTTGAAGCATTGAAGCTTTTGCTCTAAAGGTCGTAGATACAATGGATGAATTGAAGTCCTTACAGAACGTTGTTAGCGAAGATGAGAAACTCTCATGGACCAAATTGCAATGTGTAAAGAAACTAGATGATCTGTGGGTTTCAAGTGAAGGGAAGTTGGTTCTGCCAAACAGTTTGTTGACGCAATTGGCCAGATTCTACCATGGACAGGCTCATCTTGGAAGGGACGCCATGGTCAGATTATTTAAAACTGATTGGTTTAACCCCAAATTCCGTCAAGTTGCTGAAGCAGTTTGCCAACGTTGCGTCATTTGCCAACAAATGAACGCAGGGAAAGGAACAGTAGTAAATTTGAGTCACATTGGGAGGGCAGGAGGTCCATTCAGCAGGATGCAAATGGATTTTATTGAAATGCCTGTGCATGGAGGCTTGAAGTATGTGTTGGTGATTGTGTGTATTTTTAGTCACTGGATTGAAGCATACCCTACACGCAGAAATGACAGTCTCACAGTTGCAAAGCTACTCCTGAGAGAACTAATACCACGTTTCAGATTCCCGATCTCCTTAGAATCAGATAGGGGAAGTCACTTCAATAACAAAGTAATAAAATTGCTTTGTGCAGCGCTGAACATTGAGCAAAAGTTGCATTGTAGCTACCGCCCTGAAGCCTCAGGATTAGTGGAGCAAATGAATGGCACACTGAAATTCAGGATGGCAAAAATATGTGCTTCAACAAACTTAAAATGGCCTGTTGCATTGGCCTTGGTGTTAATGTCAATGAGAAACACCCCTGATAGAAAGACTGGACTGTCCCCGCACGAGATTCTCATGGGCAGAGCCATAAGACTTCCAGCAGTTCCTGCAAATGCTCTTTTGAATATTACAGATGATATGGTGTTGGACTACTGCAAAGGTCTAGCTGATGTGGTGCGCTCTTTTTCTCACCAGGTGGAGGCAACCACCTTGCCACCGATCCAATGTCCAGGACACGCCCTGAAAGCAGGTGACTGGGTCGTGATAAAGAAACACGTGAGGAAGTCGTGTCTGGAACCCCGTTGGAAAGGACCTTTCCAAGTGATTCTGAAAACTACTACCGCTGTGAAGTGTGCGGGAGTTCCCAACTGGATTCACGCCAGTCACACGAAAAGGGTAACGTGCCCCACAGAAGAGGAAGTTGAAGCACTTAAATCGCCAGTGTCTGACAAGAGAGTAACAGCCACTGGGACAGAACAAAGAGGACCCAGAGGCGAACAGGTAGAAATAGAGGAAGGAGAAACATTTTCTGAAGAAGAAACAACTGATCCATTTGAGGAGATCCAAGAAGAAACCTCAGAAAGTGACGAAGGTCCTGGAGGCGACGAAGAGCCTGGGACCAGTGAAGGAGACAAAAAGCCTGAGACAGGTGAAGGAGCAGAAGAGTCTGATCAGAGGAGGGCTTTCCCAGAAACAGACGATACAGAAAAGGAAAAGGAAAACCTGATTGATCTCCTAGAGAGAGGAGACAAGACAGAACAGAGTGAAAGTGTCCAAACCCTTCCAGAAGTGATTGCAGGTCCATCAGGCGAAAGTAGTGCAAAACGAAGACAAAGCATATCGCCAGTAAAGTTAAGGCTCAGAGAGACATTAAACGAGAGTGAAGGACCAAAGTTGAAAGAGAAAAGAAAAGAAGTGTCTGTTGACACAGCAACACCAAGTGAAGAGAAAGACTCAGCCAAGGAAGAAAGCACCAGCGAAAGAGTATCAAAAGGAGATGCAAAATTGAAAAGAAAAAGAATACAGAGCAGAAGGTATTCTGGTCCGGAGTGGGCATACATAGCCACTAACGATTGGTCAGATGAATTCGTATCCCTCAGTCTCGAGAACGAAGAGGCAGAACTTCACTTTGGCACTTGAGGAGTAAAGCTCCATGAACTTTACTGAATAAGACATTGATAACCTGATTGACTTTTAAACCGGCTAAGACATTGCTAAACTTGATTGAGTTTGAAAACGATTTTGAGACAAAGCTGCTAAACCGATAAAAGACGAAGCTGCTATAGAAAACTGTGTGAACATTGAACTCGTTCAGCTTTGTATATATCTGCAAATCCGATTTGATAAAGTGTCTTCAACTTTCTGATTCTATACAGATCATGACAGTCTACACTACACAGGGGCATAAAATGAAGTGTTGTAAATACATGTGTATAGGTTTAATAACTGCATGTGTACTAATCATTGCAGCAATAGTTCTTGGAATGCATGGGAAGGATGAGAAAGGGACGAATGATGCTTTTACTTCTAGACATGCTACTACTACTGAACTAACAGCTTTAAAAAGACTCGAACAAGACAAAAGACATCTGCATGATAAAAAGGAACTTTCGTCTAATGTTTTCTATCGCTTGCTGAGTGAGTATGTTGAGACCAATGATGCGAAAGATTGTTATGCATGCACACAAATACCTACCTCAGTAGTGGAAGGGGTGACATATCATAGTATGCCTCTTACGTACGGGATTACATGTAGTATAATAACGTCCAGATTTTATGGTCAGGAGTATATTCACTACTTTTATTCTAATTATGATGTTACATTTGCATATGTCCCCATAATCGAGTACCTGAGTAAAGTAGCCAGAGATTATTATATAAAATTGATGAGGGGCTTCTTTGAGCCATTGTCACCTTTCCACACAGCTCACGCACATAGGGAGAACCTTACATGCTTGCTTTCGCCGATGGAGATAACCTTTTTAGATAACACTGACGATAGGAGGAAAGAGATGAAGGAGGAATTAGAAAGGGAATTACACAAAAGGACATCTGTAGATAACTATGCTTTTGCCGCAATAAAGACACAAGGGAAAATAGCTTTAGATACATTACACGTAGGGAGGTTCTGTATACATAGGCATAAATCATATTATGACACAGTTTTTGTGGGAACGAGTGAATGTAAACACACGTTTTTGTTTCAACCTAAATGGACGTTCATGATGAATGGACAAGACCCGATAATTCCAGGGATATATTATATTTGTGGACTTAACGCCTATTATCGTCTTCCTAAAGGATGGTATGGGAGATGTTATTTGGGAATAATATTCCCAAAGGTTTATCAACTGGACGACTTAAAGAAATTCCCAAAGCTGTCTAAATCACATCATGTTCAGAAGAGAGAGACAGCTTCTGGTGTGGTAGGAGATATATTTGGAGCAATGATTCCTTCAGTGGGAGTCATATTGAATTCAATTAAAATACGAAAGTTGTCTACTATTGTGGATAACATGCTGACAAAATTCTCAGGAGCTATAATCCTGATGGATGCTGAACTTGCTGCAGAAAGAGCTATGACTCTTCAAAATCGGCTTGCCTTAGACATTCTTTTAGCAAAGTATGGCGGCGTTTGCAAAATGCTTGGTACACGTCACTGTTGTACTTATATACCAGACAGCAGTGGGCAAATTAGAAAGATGCTTACAAACTTAACTAACGAAAGTACAGATTTAAAGGAATTGAAAGAACCAGGTGTATGGGAGAAGGTTGGAAAAGGATTTGCTTTTGTGGGAAATTGGCTCAGCAATGTTTGGAACGGATTGTTACTAAAAATAATAAAGGGAATATTAATAATATTAATTTGTTTATTAGGCATTTGGGGAATATGGAAAGCTATCAAAATGTTGAAAGCAAAGAACAAAAGGAAAAGAGAAGAGAAAATAGAAAACAAAATAGTAGAAATATACAGAGAAAAATCAAAGGGAACCAAAAGAAAGAGGGAATTGACTGAAATGCCAAATTACTAAAACAGAATTTTAATGGAATAAAATTTCTGGGAAGACTTGATGTGATGGCCTAATTAGTCATCAGAGGAGGGATTGATGACGCAGAAAAAGAGGGTCCGACATATATTCATATATCATGTAACCAAAATCGTATAATGTAGTGTGATTTTAGTAAAGAAAATAATGCACGAGGGAAATTGTGCCCTCGGAGTAGTTCACCATCATTATAAACGTGCTTTATTAATCATGAAGAATTGAAAATTGTAGTAATCCGTCATAATTGCAAATGTGTGCCATGATTTCTTATTGAAACTGTTTGTGCTTAGCTTAAATTTAGTAGAGGCTTTGGCCTAGTTGCCTGGTCTCAAATTCTAACTGTGTGGATTTTCCTTGAACTAATGAAACATATATTCTTGCTTAGAGTTGTATTTTTCCAGTAGAGATGACTAATACACTTATCTCCAAGGTCTCGTACTAGGCCAGTTTCATCCCCTTTGAAGCAAGGTCAGTCTCTGCAGGTGCGGACAATGAAGGTACAGATACCAAAATAATTGGCAAACCATGTTGCAACTTGTGTTCCAAGGCTCCAAGGACAATGTATGCATAAATGAGTACTAGTAGAAAGACAGTTTTCATTGGTCAATTTGAAGCCACCTTATGAACCCTCCAATGGAAGACCCTGCAGAATCTGGAATGTTTCTTACTTAAACCCACCGGAAAAAGAGAAGTCAGCCATTTTCCTTGATGCCATCTTTGAAGCCAAATGCCAGACGCCATCTTAGACATCTTGATGCCCTTTTCTCTATTCCAAAGAAAGAGACTTTGAGAATTCTCACCCTAGAGACTTTAACTTTAATTTGCCCCGTCTTGCCCATGCAGTAATTTTGCCCCATTCTCCTTGCTGCTGCAAGGAAACTTGCTCTTAACTTTGCCCCTTTAAAACTCTGCCCCATGCTGATCGAACCAGTACCTGAAGGATGAAGACTTTCTTGAATGCTGATTGTATTTGGTAAATATGAAAGGATAATTGTATTATGCATTGTGTTTTCCTTTTAGGTACCAACTGCTATTTTGATAGGGCCCAAGCTAGAAGTTTTCCAAATTTGCGTTGATTAAATTCATTTTGCATGAAGCCCCACATGCCAATGCTAATTAGAGGTTAGTCGAGGTATGAACTTGATGAACCATGTTGAATTGAAATCTTGTTATGCTGACCAATGTACGAGATTAGTCAAATACAATTACTCATATTAGTGATTTGCATTGCCATAACTGAATGTATCATAATTCAGATTTTGCGTAGATTGCGTTTCTTCCGCCGCTATGGACAGCTAGTAATGTTCGTATACATATATCATTTGGTTTTGAGACTTATATACATTGTGCTAGCTTTGTTAATATAGGGAAATAAATTCACTAACTCTTAATAAACTGGTGTGGTTATTCATGACTGGAAGGTCATGGTGCATCGAAATACCAACTGTTATTGATTCCTAATGTGTTATTTCGATCTATTAATTGAGTATTGGCTATCGCGTACATCAGTTATTGATTATTGATTTAAATAACCCGACTATTTGAGGATGAGGAGAGCCCAACTCGGCTAAAAGGTTCACCGACCTCCAACTTATCCAGGTACAGGTAATTTATAAGGGCTGGACGCGTTATCAATGGTAACACCTTTGAATCTGCACACTCATAACTCCTAACTCCTGGTTTGCTACTTAGGTATCCATGTCGAAAACAGTATTTGGAACTTTTTTCAGTGAACTAAAATCAAAATGTTATTGTCAAGGTGGACAATTCTTCCATTGTCTTTAATTGGGCGAGATTTGTGGATTAAAATGTCCATATTGCCTTTATTCCTTTTTCTTTTTATAAATCTTCCCATGAAAATCAATATATGTTTTTTGTGTGAGTTAGATCCTCTTATAATCAGTTTTATCTGTAACGACGAACGACAAGGATCCCCAAGTCAGGTATGCAATACTACAGTTAGATTAGGACTGGGGGGAGGGAGGTGCGGGGGTTGATCTGGCCTTCCCAGACATTTTTTCTCACTACCAGGCGGCATGGCTGGATAAGGGAATCAGGGAATCAAGGATATGAACATTTTAAAATTTTTCAGGATGGCATAAGAAGCCAGTATTGATCTTCCCATTTTTCTTAAGATTCCAAGATGGCCGAGGTATAAAGTACTAGCCGACAAGTCCGCTGTTCTGAAACACTTCTTTAGCGCATAGCTGATACTGGTCTGCCTTAAGTTTATACGGCTACGTGAATGTGTATCCCTAGGATTAGACGTCCCCAAACCGATTTTGACTGCATGGAATGTCCGTGGTTATGTGATACTTGGGGACTTCTTTATTAATAATCCACTGCTAACTTGGCAAGAAATGCAACAATGCCTGGGACATGACTATCAGTGCTTTTATTACAGTTTCCGGAACATTTCAGGGTTCCTGACAACAAATTTTCAGGAGAAGTTCAAAAATAGCTTGACTCTTATAAAATTGCTTGTTTGTATGAGACACTGGGGATTAGTAATTGGTACAAGAAACTAAGGAGGGCCTGGGTCTATTCTTGTTAAACATCTTTTTAGACAAACTTGAAAAGCACGTCGGGTGTCGGATGAATCTGGATAAATGGGAGCATGCTTCCATGGTGAGATACAAGTCTCTTAGAGCCGCCAATTTCAAGCGAATGGCCTTTTTTCCAGGTGGTTGTTCTATTTTATTACAAGACAGGAGGCTCATATTATGCTTTTCTTTTCATGCTTTAATTTAACAGCAGCCAAGAAACTAAAAATCCCAGAATCCCTGGGAAAAAAACTACCAAACTACATCACAATGGGGTCCACCAATCACACGACGAGCCCCATAATAACTATCTTGACTGAGAGCAACAAGCCCTCTTTTCTTGCTGCTCGCAGTCAAGATAAGTACACTGCTCGCATTTTTATGTATTAAGTCTATCGTGTTATAGTGTATATGGTGTATATATATATATTCTTAACCTTTTATTATGTCTTCGTTTCTCTGTGGGAATTTATATTGCACTTAAATTGCCCCTTAATGGTTTAATTTTTCTTTAAAACGCGCTTGAGCGCTCCGTTGCGCTTTTTCGCGCTGACAGGCCGACTGTCAGAACGTTCGGTAAATGTTCTGACAGCCGCGCCTCAAGCAACGGCATTCTTGGTATTCCTCCCCACACGCGGCAACTGCAGCGTGTGCTGAAGTTCCTTCACGCTCGGTTTGGTTTTACGAGCGTCTCCTTCGGATCCTTTCCGCTTCATTAAGTGTCTACAGCGTGTTCAGTTTTACACGCTTGACTGCCTGGCTCAGTTTATTGATTTTCTACAAGGAATTCCTCTCGGCCCTCACACGCTTTGTTATTTCAAACGCGTTTTTTCTCGAGGTTAGTGGCACATCCCCTCACACCCCGGCCAGCCTCCCCAAACCATTTAACCCTTTCCCAATTAATTATTTCTTTAGTTTAAACAGGATTTTTTCCTGATTCTTTTCCTTATTATTAATTTTAACTATTGTTTTTCCCCACTATGTCAGAAGACGACCAAACCCAGTCCATTAAGGACAATTTGAAATCCTTTATTAAGGATTCAGTCCAACACGCTGTTTCTGTGTCTATGTTGGACGTTTCAATAAATTTGGAGGCCTCTATTTCAAAAATGCTTCACGCACCCAGAGTAAACCCTCTTTTGAGAGGCAAGAAACGTGTGTCCTATTCTAAAGACAGTTCTAAAGGCGTTTCTCATAAATTTGGGCCTCCAACCCGAGAGGCGAAATCTTCGGGTCTCCCCTCCTCCCCCCTTAATATCCTTCACTCACGGGACACGGACAGTGATGGGGATGATGATGTCTTACAAGACACTCTAGATGATGATTATTTGGATGGGCCTCCGGAGAAAAGGCGAAAAATTTCTCCTCATGAGTATTCCCCTCACTTAGTGCCCGAAGATTTGGTTGACCCGGTTGGCGAACCTTTGTTCGACCCTACTTCCATCCATCATCCCAACTCCTCTGAATGGTTCCCCTCTGATCACGTTTCGGATTACGTCTCTTTCTATCTCCGACACCCCCTGGATAAATCATCCAGAAATAAGTTAAAATCTGAAAACCCCAGACCTTCCCTCCCCTGTAAAGTCACAGATACCCCTGCCATTGATCCCAATATGCTCCTTTTCTTCACGAAATTTGGGAAAGACCCCAAGAAGGGAGTTGACCAGGCCTGGTCAAATTGTCAAGACAGGCTCCTAGACTTGGTGGGTCCCCTCACCAGGATTTTCGACCTTTCTGAGGATGCCAAGTTGGAGGGCTCACAGGTGGATCCCGACACCCTCTCCAACTGGGCTCAATGTGCAATCTGTATGCTGGGCAACGCCAACTCGTACATTTCCCAGGAACATTGTAAAAGCCTTCTCCTCAGGATTGATCCAAAACTCAGCACTCTTGCTTCTAAGGAGGAAGGCCTTAATGCTGATGGTCTTCTTTTTGGAGACTCTTTCATAAAAGAGATGGGCAAGTACGTTTCTACTTTTAATTCTCTGGACAAAGCCCATTATTCAATGAAGAGAATATTTTCCAACCGGGTTTTTGGAAGGGCCGGCAAAGGAAGGAGCCGTTTTGCCGGCCGCTTCTCAACAAGAGGTCAATCCCTCAACAGAGGCTCCTACACCCAATCCAACCAGCTTGAAGTGTATCAAGGATACAAGCCCCAATTCTACCCCCGCAGATTCCGCGGTGGCCGCAACAGGGGTTATACAACCAAAGGAGAACAACTTACAGGTAAGAACTTTCAGTTCTGGCCTTCCTCCAGTAGGAGGCAGATTAGCTTTGTGTTTAAGCGCTTGGTTGTCAATAACTTCCGATCCTTGGGTAATCCAGGCCGTCCAAGGTTATTGCATAGAACTTTACCAGACTCCCTTTCAACCCTTTCTTCCTCATCCTCTTCGGTTTTCTCACAATCAGTTTCGCCTCATTCAAATCGAGATACAAGATTTACTGTCAAAGCAAGCGATCGAAGAAGTGGCCTTCGGCGCTTCGGGGTTTCTCAGCAATATCTTTTTGGTTCAAAAGAAAAACAAAAAACATCGCCCGGTCATAAATTTGAAGGAGTTCAACAATTTTGTAGTGTATCACCACTTCAAGATGGAAACTATTCTCCATCTCAGGGATATCCTTCTTCACAACAACTGGTTAGTTCGCATAGATCTCCAGGATGCCTACCTCTCAGTACCGGTACACCCTTCATTCAGGAAATTCCTCCAGTTCCGGTGGGAACATACTTTCTTTCGTTTCAAGACTCTGCCCTTCGGTCTTTCTTCTGCCCCTTGGTGCTTCACCAAGATACTCAAACCCGTGGTGGACTTTCTCAGGGCTCAAGAGATACGCCTTATCGTCTATCTCGACGACTTCCTATTGATGGCCCAAGACAAGTCTTCCCTGACAGCCCATCTAAAAATTTGTCAGGACCTCCTTTCTCAGTTGGGGTTCTTTATAAACTTCCAAAAGTCGTCCCTTGTTCCTTCTCAAACCCTCGAGTTCTTGGGATTCCTCGTCAACACCGCCCAGTCAATTCTCCAGCTTCCCCAGGACAAAGTTTATTTGATAAAGAAAGAAATTCGTCATGCTCTGTCTCTCCCTTGTACTTCCCTCAGAGCACTGGCTCGTCTTGTAGGTCTCCTTTCCTCTGCCATCCAAGCCATTTTTCCGGGCCCTCTACACTACAGAGCCCTTCAGAGGCTCAAGATCCAACACCTTCAACAGGGTCTGTCATATCGGATCAGGTTGTTCTCGACGCGGACTCCAGGGAAGAACTCACATGGTGGATGAGTCATTTAGACGCCTGGAAAGGGAGAACGATTTTCTCTGCCGCCCCAGATCTTGTCTTAGAGTCAGATGCAAGTCTGACAGGATGGGGCGCAAGATGTGGTCCACACTCGACTGGCGGACCATGGTCCGTTCAGGAGTCGTCAATGCACATAAACTGTTTAGAGATGCTTGCAGGTTCCTTTGCCATCCAGTCCTTTACCAAAGACAGAGTAAAATGTTCCATTCTTCTCAGAATGGACAATCTATCGGCAGTAACTTACATAAACCGTCTGGGCGGGACTCGATCCAAACCTCTAGCTCTCTTGGCCAAGAGTCTTTGGGAGTTTTGTCTTCACAAAAATATTTCGGTCCGAGCGGAATACCTCCCAGGCAATCTCAATGTGGTGGCCGATTGGTTCTCAAGGCACTCCCACGACTCAAGCGATTGGCGACTTCACCCTTCTATATTCAAGCGTCTTTCTTCTATCTTCGGTACAATGTCCATAGACCTCTTTGCCTCAAGACTCAAATCCCATCTTCCCAAATTCTTCAGCTGGAGACCAGATCCCTTAGCCTTAGCTACTGATGCTTTTCTCCAACCGTGGCCTCCTTCCCTGCTGTACGCCTTTCCCCCCTTCCTCTTTATTGCTCGGGTCCTAGCACATGTCCGTCGTCAGGGCTCCTCCCTAGTGTTAATCACCCCATTCTGGCAGTCCCAACCCTGGTTTCCGACCCTTTTAGAACTCTCATCAGATCTTCCAGTTCTGATCTCCCCTTTCCCAGATCTTCTTCTGAATCCCCCGGGACATCCTCACAACCTCGTAGTACAAGGTTCCCTATCCCTCATAGCTTGGAGAGTTTCGGGGCTTCCTGGAGAACCCCAGGAATTTCGCAACATGCTGTCCATTTCATCCAACAATCTAGGGGCGCCGGGCACCTCGAAAGTCTATCGAGCGGCTTGGGCAGTATGGTGCAGCTGGTGTGTGGACAGGGAATCCAATCCCGTTTCAGCTGACGTTACCTTAATTGTAAATTTCCTAGCTTCCTTAGCCTCTCAAGGCAAGGCGTATCGTACCGTCAATACATATAGATCAGCAATTTCTTCAGAACACGTCAGAGTGGATGGTAGACCAGTGGGAGAGCATCCCTTAGTTTGCCGCCTATTAAAAGGAATATGTTTTTCCAAACCCCAACCCCCAAATATAAGTCTATGTGGGATGTAAATTCCATTCTCCATCTTCTTCTTTCTTGGCCCGATAATTCGGAACTTTCGTTAAAATATTTGTCTGCTAAAATCACTATGCTCCTCTGTTTGGTCTCTATCAAACGAGTTTCTGATGTTAAAGCTCTGGATGTTTCCTCCTTTCATTTTTCTGCCTTTGGTGTGTGTTTCAATGTGGTTAGACGTACCAAGACTAATTTGTCTTCCGTGTTTTATCCCTTTTTTCCCTCCCAACCTAAGTTGTGTGTAGCTAATTGCTTAAAAACGTACGTTTCACGAACTGCAGATCTCAGGACAGCCTCTTCTTCTCAATTGTTGATTTCCTATCAAAAGCCCCATAAACCTGTCTCATCTCCCACTTTAGCCCGTTGGCTCAAGTGGCTGATGAATTTGGCTGGTGTCCCTATTGACATTTATGGTGCCCATTCCGTTAGAGGAGCTACGGCTTCTAAGGCCTTTTTTGCTGGGGCTAGTTTACAGGATATCCTTAGATCTTCAGATTGGTCTAACGTCAATACATTTAGAACGTTCTATTGTAAACTGGTTGATCATCCTATGCAGAATGTTGTTTCATTGCTTTGAACAAGCATAATATGAGCCTCCTGTCTTGTAATAAAATTGAGATTTTCCTAGCCTTGGTGTCAGAAAGGCTAGATTTTATTAAAGACAAGGAGGCGAGTATTATCCCGCCTCTTCTAACCCTCCCTGTTCTTTTGTTCTAGTTGCCTCAACTGCAACCAATAGCAACGTTACCGTCTGACCAGCTTCCTTCAGCTCCTCCTTCTGGACCTTCTCTTCAACCAACAGGATCTACACAAGGTTATCCTTTCCTCAAGGCCTTCTGCTTGGACGTACTTTCCGCATTTTTGACTCTTTATGGTCTACTGTTGTTTTTTTCACATCGTTCTATTGACTGACTTTCGCAAGAAAAGAGGGCTTGTTGCTCTCAGTCAAGATAGTTATTATGGGGCTCGTCGTGTGATTGGTGGACCCCATTGTGATGTAGTTTGGTAGTTTTTTTCCCAGGGATTCTGGGATTTTGTAGTTTCTTGGCTGCTGTTAAATTAAAGCATGAAAAGAAAAGCATAATACTCGCCTCCTTGTCTTTAATAAAATCTAGCCTTTCTGACACCAAGGCTAGGAAAATCTCAATTATACCCCATGTGTAATACATCAAATACACTTCAACATAGCAAATCAGTGTTTTAGATGCATGCAGGACGAAAAAGGGGAATGGTTGCCTATTTTCTATCTTTGTCTCAAGCTTACCTGTTTTCTGCAGAAAGTATGCTCAGATCTTAAAGAATGCATTTATGTATGGCATCCATTATAGGACATCCTCATTCCTCACTCCTCACCCCTACTTCTCATCAATGCTTCTCATCCATCATCCCTACTTCTCATCCATCATCCATCATCCCTGCTCAAAGCAGCGTCATGATTGTCTGGGAGCGCCCAGTCAGGCTGCTCCTAGGCAGAGTGGGAGCCTGTGCAGGCTCTCTTGAGCCCGGCAACTGTGTTGCCGGACTTGAGAGAGCCTACTGCACATGTGTGTTTGGCCGGCCTGAGACGGCTGGCCAAAAATAGATGCGCAGTGAGGGGGAGTGCTCTCGCTGCTCTTTACCCCTGAGGCTCTGCCCCTCTAAAAGAAAAGGCTAATTAAGTTTATTATCATTTTCTTTTAAAGGTTTTGCAGCTGCTGCTGCTGGTGAGGTGCAACACTCCTCTGACTTAATAAAGGAGCCACCCCTGTGTTTACTACCTTTCAAGTAGCTACCTCCTTCGATGTTCTCAGCGATAATGAATGTGTGCCTAGTGAACCTTTACTAACGGCTCCCATGAGACAAATGGGGCTCGGTAAGATGTGCCTTTAGCACACTTGCTGTGCTAAAACCAACTCCTTTCAGTTTGTGGATGTGAGTTAGGGGTGTTTGAGGATACCCCGAAGCCTTGATTTCTCAAACTGGGTGAGATATCTACTTTTGAAACTATGGTAAGCATGCCGAGGAAGGCCCTCCCCAAAGAGCACCCTCCAGACTACTAATAATGTTCGTTTTTGGCACTCAGGGGACTCAGTGACAATGTAGTGTATGTCACAACCACAGTTATGTGCTTTGCTGAGACTATTCCATTTATCATTTGGCAAATTGAACATCAGCCACATTTTGACAGAGGATAAACATGACAAGTAGGCCACAAATATGATCCATATGTGTACTGTGCTGTGCAGAGCTCTGTGCAGTATTATGTGTATTTTACAAGTGCACTATCATCCAGGATGTTATCCTGCCACTGACACAGGAGCAGTCTGGGCTGATCCATGGACTCACCTAGTTGAAGCACCAAGTCTTCAGCTCCTTGTGGAATTCAAGAATTTTAGAGGCAGATCAGATGTGAAGGGGCAGGTAATTCCAGGCTTTAGGAGCAAGGAAGAGGCATTACTGCCTGTTCTGGTGCTGAATATGCATGAGAAATGAGGAATCAGGAGTCCGGCTGAGCAGAGGTGTCTGGAAGATTTCTGAAATTTGAGGTGGTTGTTGAGGTATGCTGGAACATTGGTATGCAAGGATTTGAATGTGAGTGTCAGGAGTTCAAAGAGAGCTCACATGTAGATAGGGACCCAATGGATCTCTTTAAGGTGCAGAGTTTGTGCACTCAATCAATCAAATAATTTGTAGAGTGCTACACTATCACCCCTGGGGGTATCTGACCTCTGGGGTGTGAGGTCCCTGTTAAAGAGCTAGGTCTTGAGTGTCTTCCTAAATCAAATCAAATCAAATCATTAACATTTATAAAGCGCGCTACTCACCCGTGCGGGTCTCAAGGCGCTAGGGGGGAAAGGGGGGGTTATCGCTGCTCGAACAGCCAAGTCTTTAGGAGTCTCCGGAAAGCGGAGTGGTCCTGGGTGGTCCTGAGGCTGGTGGGGAGGGAGTTCCAGGTCTTGGCCGCCAGGAAGGAGAAAGTTCTCCCACCCGCCGTGGAGCGGCGGGTGCGAGGGACGGCAGCAAGTGCGAGGCCAGCGGAGCGGAGGGGGCGGGTGGGGACGTAGAAGCTGAGGCGTCTGTTGAGGTATTCCGGTCCCTTGTTGTGGAGGGCTTTGTGTGCGTGGGTGAGAAGACGGAAGGTGATCCTTTTGCTGACTGGGAGCCAATGCAGGTGTCTCAGGTGTGCGGAGATGTGGCTGTTGCGGGGTACGTCGAGGATGAGGCGGGCCGAGGCGTTTTGGATGCGTTGCAGGCGGTTTTGGAGGTTGGCGGTGGTCCCGGCGTAGAGGGTGTTGCCGTAGTCCAGGCGACTCGTGACAAGGGCGTGGGTCACGGTTTTTCTGGTGTCGGCGGGGATCCAGCGGAAGATCTTGCGGAGCATGCGGAGAGTGAGGAAGCAGGCGGAGGACACGGCGTTGACTTGCTTGGTCATGGTGAGAAGAGGGTCCAAGATGAAGCCGAGGTTGCGGGCGTGGTCTGCGGGGGTCGGTGCGGTGCCGAGGGCCGTGGGCCACCAGGAGTCGTCCCAGGCGGACGGGGTGTTGCCGAGGATGAGGACTTCCGTTTTTTCAGAGTTCAGCTTTAGGCGGCTGAGCCTCATCCAATCTGCGACGTCCTTCATACCCTCTTGTAGGTTGGTCTTGGCGCTGGCGGGGTCCTTGGTGAGGGAGAGTACAAGTTGGGTGTCGTCGGCGTAGGAGGTGATGATGATGTCGTGCTTGCGTACGATGTCGGCGAGGGGGCTCATGTAGACATTGAAGAGTGTCGGGCTGAGCGATGAGCCTTGAGGTACGCCGCAGATGATCTTGGTGGGTTCTGAGCGAAACGGAGGGAGGTAAACTCTTTGGGAGCGGTTAGCGAGGAAGGAGGCGATCCAGTCCAGGGCCTGGCCTTGGATCCCGATGGAGCGTAGGCGGGTGATTAGGGTGCGGTGACAGACGGTGTCAAAGGCAGCCGAGAGGTCGAGGAGAATGAGGGCGACTGTTTCACCGTTGTCCATCAGGGTTCTGATGTCGTCTGTGACTGAGATGAGGGCGGTTTCCGTGCTGTGGTTGGTTCGGAATCCGGTTTGTGAAGGGTCGAGCAGGTTGTTGTCCTGAAGTAAGTTAGAGAGAGTGCTTTGCAGAGAGGTGGAGGGGAAAGGTGTTCTAGGTCATAGCGATGACGTAGGAGAAGGAGCGGCCACCACTGTGGCTGTGACAGATTCAGGGTGTAAGGGAGGGATAGCACAGAGGAGCACAGGTGGCTGGCAGGTTGACAGAAGTTCAGTCGGTGGTTGATCTAGGCTGGTCCTTGGTCATGTAAGGCCTTGTAGGTGTGCATTCGGATCTTGAACTGGCATCTCTTCTGGATTGGAAGCCAGTGGAGGTCTCTGAGGTGGGGGGTAATGTGGGCATGTTTTTGGAGGCCAAGGATGAGTCTGGCTGCTGCATTCTGTATGGACTGGAATATTTTGAGGAGTTGAGTGGAGATGCAACATTCTGCATGGTGGGAGGTTGAGGGTAAGCCTGGCTGCTACATTATGTATGGTTTGGAGTCATCTGATTAGTTGAGTGAGGGAGTAATTGAGTATCAGGGTGAGTGTGGCACCGACAAGGTTGAGTGCTTTGGAGAAGATGAAGTGACAGCATGTGTATCTCTACTACCTTGACTAGCTGTCTTCTTCCTTTGTGATATCTCTTTGAAAGCACACCTAGTCTAAGCTTTATCAACCTGTTTATGTATCGGTCTCCTTCAAACTCCCGAATAATCCTGTATACTTTCCAAGGAACTTTTACTAACACTACTATGGCAGCTACTTGAAGCTCAAGAAGATGTGTCGTTCATGCACCTTTAGCGCACTGATTGTGCTAAATTCAACTCCATCCAAGTTGTGGATTCAAGAGGGGGACTGTTCAAGGATGTCTGATGGCCTAGATTCCCTGAACTGAGTGAGAATGTGCACCCTTGAAACCAAGGTAAACATGCCTGTGAAGGCTGTCCTAAGTTCCCTAAAGAGCACTTCAAAAACTACTAAATGCTTTAAATTTTGCTGCACAGGGTACTTGTGACAACGTGGGCTATGTTGTGTCCATCATTATGTGCAGTGTAGTGACTGTAATGGACTTTCCATGCAGCAAATAGAATTTCTGCTTCATTCTGACAGCAGAGAAAGGTGTCAAGCAGTCCATAAGGAAGTCAAAACTAGAGGAAACAATTTGAAAGGATGCTTGCCTAGTGACACAGTGGTTCATGGAAGGTATGTCTCCATGCACAGCCATTGTAAGTTACACACCAGGACAGATCCACCTCATTCAATTTCCCAACACTTTACTTTTGTATGATACAATATAATGCAATCTGGAAAACATAGGCCTGGCTGGGATGGACACTGGGGACAGTAACAACAAGTCTCTTTCCTCTTTCTGTGTGTAGAGCATAATCAGCAACAACATGGTTAGCTCTTTCTTGTGTTGCAGGAACATGGTCGGCAAAGTGCCTGCCAATCCTGATGCCTTGCCGTGTCCTCTTCAGCAGATGGACTGAAGACCACTGCTTCTTCTGGAAGTTTCCATCAAAGAAATTCAACGAAAATGCATGATTTTAAATACAATTTGAGGTAAGACTTTCAATCATGGTCAAATGAAAGTCAAGGAAAGACATTAGTCTTTCTGCGGTAGTCTGATGATAAACAACAAATGAATTGTATGTTGCAAACTGGATCAGATGAGTAAATTGCTTCTTATACCATGTGCAAGTTTTATGCCGTGTTGTATGGCTGAAGTACCTAGTCATTCTTATCCACTCCGCCCATGTACTTGTTCTAATCAAGTATACATGTGGGTTTGTGAACTTCAGCAAACTGACCCAAAATCATGATAGTAAAGTGCTCCCATCATGGATTGCAGTGAGAACATACATCTTCTGCATATTGGACAATTTCGCTGCTAGCAGTACATTGGAATGCCATACAGTACTCTTAGATTTTTGGGGCTTCTTACAAACAATCTCCTGCAGGAATGCTTTGTGGCAACATCAAACTGTACTGCATGCCACAGTTCCAGTTTTGTACAGCTTTCCAAACAGCTCTTCTGTGGAGAATTTGTCTACATAAGGGTTGCAACATTTATGAAGAAGTGGTTGGACGAGCTCTCATACAGTCTTTGCCGTGACTTCTAGCATAGAATAGCAACCTACAGGATTGATGCCATAACAAGCTCTTTTCCTAGGTATGTACAGAATGAATGACAGCTGCCCTTTCTACAGGATTAAGAAATTATCAGTGGCTTTATTCTTTATAGGACTGTAACTCGCTGGAAACCTGGCAGACA